>NC_091288.1:91673542-93086875 GCF_032444005.1 Ranitomeya imitator | reverse complement strand
CCAGGTAGACAGCACACCGTTCGACGATCCCTGTCTTTGTGACAGATTGCCCTATCTGTTCCCCTAATAATTGAGTCCCCCACTACCAGCACCTGTCTGGCCTGCCCTGCTCTCCTATTTCCCTCCTTACTGGAGCAGTCATGTTTACACCTCACTAAATGGCCAAACTCCCCACACGGGGCCGTGGTATCGACACTTGGCGACAGCACCCGTGAGAGTGCTGTTTGTCTGAAGAGGTGGGTGTGCCCGCTTTTGGTCGACGGCACTGCCACTGGGTCCCTCCTAGTACAATAAAGTGTCTCTGGCGGTGGTAGTGCGCACCCAACGTCAGACACACCGTTGTAATATGAGGGGCCCTGGGCCTGTACCGCCGGCCACAAGACAGTTCCCCCCCCCCAGCTCAAACAGTGCTCTACCACTTGCAAAATTATCTCACAGCTTCACCAATGTTTAGTCTATGCGCTGACATCCTTCAATGCCTGCCACTGACAATACCATTGTATTGACATTTTTGTTATGTTAGGCCTTCGAAGCCTGTCTGCGGTCACTCCTTCCACTGTGCCTCCACTGACCACACCACTGCTGCCCGTGTACCCCTGGAACCAATTTAAAATTGCCTACAGCCAGCCCAATTTTTTTATTTTAGGCCTTCGATGCCTGTCTGCGGTCCGTTCTTTCTACTACTACTACACTGACCAGGCCACTGCTGCCCGTGTACCCCTGGAACCAATTTAAAATTGCCTACAGCCATGTGTTATTATTTTAGGCCTTCGATGCCTGTCTGCGGTCACTCCTTCCACTAGGCCTCCACTGACCACACCACTGCTGCCCGTGTACCCCTGGAACCAATTTAAAATTGCCTACAGCCAGCCCAATTTTTTTATTTTAGGCCTTCGATGCCTGTCTGCGCTCCGTTCTTTCTACTACTACTACACTGACCAGGCCACTGCTGCCCGTGTACCCCTGGAACCAATTTAAAATTGCCTACAGCCATGTGTTATTATTTTAGGCCTTCGATGCCTGTCTGCGGTCACTCCTTCCACTAGGCCTCCACTGACCACACCACTGCTGCCCGTGTACCCCTGGAACCAATTTAAAATTGCCTACAGCCAGCCCAATTTTTTTATTTTAGGCCTTCGATGCCTGTCTGCGGTCACTCCTTCCACTAGGCCTCCACTGACCACACCACTGCTGCCCGTGTACCCCTGGAACCAATTTAAAATTGCCTACAGCCAGCCCAATTTTTTTATTTTAGGCCTTTGATGCCTGTCTGCGGTCACTCCTTCCACTAGGCCTCCACTGACCACACCACTGCTGCCGGTGTACCCCTGGAACCAATTTAAAATTGCCTACAGCCAGCCCAATTTTTTTATTTTAGGCCTTCGATGCCTGTCTGCGGTCCGTTTTTTCTACTACTACTACACTGACCAGGCCACTGCTGCCCGTGTACCCCTGGAACCAATTTAAAATTGCCTACAGCCATGTGTTATTATTTTAGGCCTTCGATGCCTGTCTGCGGTCACTCCTTCCACTAGGCCTCCACTGACCACACCACTGCTGCCCGTGTACCCCTGGAACCAATTTAAAATTGCCTACAGCCAGCCCAATTTTTTTATTTTAGGCCTTCGATGCCTGTCTGCAGTCACTCCTTACAATATGCCTCCACTGACCACACCACTGCTGCCCGTGTACCCCTGGAACCAATTTAAAATTGCCTACAGCCATGTGTTATTATTTTAGGCCTTCGATGCCTGTCTGCGGTCACTCCTTACAATATGCCTCCACTGACTACACCACTGCTGCCCGTGTACCCCTGGAACCAATTTAAAATTGCCTACAGCCAGCCCAATTTTTTTATTTTAGGCCTTCGATGCCTGTCTGCGGTCCGTTCTTTCTACTACTACTACACTGACCAGGCCACTGCTGCCCGTGTACCCCTGGAACCAATTTAAAATTGCCTACAGCCATGTGTTATTATTTTAGGCCTTCGATGCCTGTCTGCGGTCACTCCTTCCACTAGGCCTCCACTGATCACACCACTGCTGCCCGTGTACCCCTGGAACCAATTTAAAATTGCCTACAGCCAGCCCAATTTTTTTATTTTAGGCCTTCGATGCCTGTCTGCGGTCACTCCTTCCACTAGGCCTCCACTGACCACACCACTGCTGCCCATGTACCCCTGGAACCAATTTAAAATTGCCTACAGCCAGCCCAATTTTTTTATTTTAGGCCTTCGATGCCTGTCTGCGGTCACTCCTTCCACTAGGCCTCCACTGACCACACCACTGCTGCCCGTGTACCCCTGGAACCAATTTAAAATTGCCTACAGCCATGTGTTATTATTTTAGGCCTTCGATGCCTGTCTGCGGTCACTCCTTACAATATGCCTCCACTGACCACACCACTGCTGCCCGTATACCCCTGGAACCAATTTAAAATTGCCTACAGCCAGCCCAATTTTTTTATTTTAGGCCTTCGATGCCTGTCTGCGGTCCGTTCTTTCTACTACTACTACTACTACACTGACGAGGCCACTGCTGCCCGTGTACCCCTGGAACCAATTTAAAATTGCCTACAGCCATGTGTTATTATTTTAGGCCTTCGATGCCTGTCTGCGGTCACTCCTTCCACTAGGCCTCCACTGACCACACCACTGCTGCCCGTGTACCCCTGGAACCAATTTAAAATTGCCTACAGCCAGCCCAATTTTTTTATTTTAGGCCTTCGATGCCTGTCTGCGGTCACTCCTTCCACTAGGCCTCCACTGACCACACCACTGCTGCCGTGTACCCCTGGAACCAATTTAAAATTGCCTACAGCCAGCCCAATTTTTTTATTTTAGGCCTTCGATGCCTGTCTGCGGTCACTCCTTCCACTAGGCCTCCACTGACCACACCACTGCTGCCCGTGTACCCCTGGAACCAATTTAAAATTGCCTACAGCCATGTGTTATTATTTTAGGCCTTCGATGCCTGTCTGCGGTCACTCCTTACAATATGCCTCCACTGACCACACCACTGCTGCCCGTGTACCCCTGGAACCAATTTAAAATTGCCTACAGCCAGCCCAATTTTTTTATTTTAGGCCTTCGATGCCTGTCTGCGGTCCGTTCTTTCTACTACTACTACACTGACCAGGCCACTGCTGCCCGTGTACCCCTGGAACCAATTTAAAATTGCCTACAGCCATGTGTTATTATTTTAGGCCTTCGATGCCTGTCTGCGGTCACTCCTTCCACTAGGCCTCCACTGACCACACCACTGCTGCCCGTGTACCCCTGGAACCAATTTAAAATTGCCTACAGCCAGCCCAATTTTTTTATTTTAGGCCTTCGATGCCTGTCTGCGGTCACTCCTTCCACTAGGCCTCCACTGACCACACCACTGCTGCCCGTGTACCCCTGGAACCAATTTAAAATTGCCTACAGCCAGCCCAATTTTTTTATTTTAGGCCTTCGATGCCTGTCTGCGGTCACTCCTTCCACTAGGCCTCCACTGACCACACCACTGCTGCCCGTGTACCCCTGGAACCAATTTAAAATTGCCTACAGCCAGCCCAATTTTTTTATTTTAGGCCTTCGATGCCTGTCTGCGGTCACTCCTTCCACTAGGCCTCCACTGACCACACCACTGCTGCCCGTGTACCCCTGGAACCAATTTAAAATTGCCTACAGCCATGTGTTATTATTTTAGGCCTTCGATGCCTGTCTGCGGTCACTCCTTCCACTAGGCCTCCACTGACCACACCACTGCTGCCCGTGTACCCCTAGAACCTATTTATAATTGCATAGAGCATCCTTTTTTTAATAGTAGGCGTACAAAGTCTGTCTGCGGTTCACTATTGAAATTGTCCTCCACTGCCCAGAGCACTGCAGCTTGTGTACCCCTGTAACTTTTTTCTGCTGCAGTGAGCCACATTTTTGGTTTGAGTCCTACTACCTGTGTCTGTCTGCGCCACTCAATTCAGCTGTGTTCCTTTGAAAAAGGCTGAGCGTCAATAGTCTTGTTTTCAGCCTCTAGGAATTTTAAAACTGCATTGGGTGTACAGCTTTGGTAGGGCCTACTAACGGTGTCTGCCTCCCCAAGGTGTTCCCCAGGTTTCCTCTCCATTGCTTCAATCTTCATGCTCTCGTTTAGTAGTTGTTGGAAACTACGCTGCATTAGGCCTACAAATTGGGTATGGGGTGTAGAGAGATGGTGTGTTCCACTCCAAGGTGTTCTCCAGGTTGCCTTTCCTGAGCTTCAATCTTCATGCTCTCGTTTAGTAGTTGTTGGAAACTACGCTGCATTAGGCCTACAAATTGGGTATGGGGTGTAGAGAGATGGTGTGTTCCACTCCAAGGTGTTCTCCAGGTTGCCTTTCCTGAGCTTCAATCTTCATGCTCTCGTTTAGTAGTTGTTGGAAACTACGCTGCATTAGGCCTACAAATTGGGTATGGGGTGTAGAGAGATGGTGTGTTCCACTCCAAGGTGTTCTCCAGGTTGCCTTTCCTGAGCTTCAATCTTCATGCTCTCGTTTAGTAGTTGTTGGAAACTACGCTGCATTAGTTCTACAAATTGGGTATGGGGTGTAGAGAGATGGTGTGTTCCACTCCAAGGTGTTCTCCAGGTTGCCTTTCCTGAGCTTCAATCTTCATGCTCTCGTTTAGTAGTTGTTGGAAACTACGCTGCATTAGGCCTACAAATTGGGTATGGGGTGTAGAGAGATGGTGTGTTCCACTCCAAGTTGTTCTCCAGGTTGCCTTTCCTGAGCTTCAATCTTCATGCTCTCGTTTAGTAGTTGTTGGAAACTACGCTGCATTAGGCCTACAAATTGGGTATGGGGTGTAGAGAGATGGTGTGTTCCACTCCAAGGTGTTCCCAAGGTATCCTCTCCATTGCTTCGATCTTCATGCTCTCGTTTAGTAGTTGTTGGAAACTACGCTGCATTAGGCATACAAATTGGGTATGGGGTGTAGAGAGATGGTGTGTTCCACTCCAAGGTGTTCCCCAGGTTTCCTCTCCATTGCTTCGATCTTCATGCTCTCGTTTAGTAGTTGTTGGAAACTACGCTGCATTAGGCCTACAAATTGGGTATGGGGTGTAGAGAGATGGTTTGTTCCACTCCAAGGTGTTCCCAAGGTTTCCTCTCCATTGCTTCGATCTTCATGCTCTCGTTTAGTAGTTGTTGGAAACTACGCTGCATTAGGCCTACAAATTGGGTATGGGGTGTAGAGAGATGGTGTGTTCCACTCCAAGGTGTTCTCCAGGTTGCCTTTCCTGAGCTTCAATCTTCATGCTCTCGTTTAGTAGTTGTTGGAAACTACGCTGCATTAGGCCTACAAATTGGGTATGGGGTGTAGAGAGATGGTTTGTTCCACTCCAAGGTGTTCCCAAGGTTTCCTCTCCATTGCTTCGATCTTCATGCTCTCGTTTAGTAGTTGTTGGAAACTACGCTGCATTAAGCCTACAAATTGGGTATGGGGTGTAGAGAGATGGTGTGTTCCACTCCAAGGTGTTCCCCAGGTTTCATCGCCATTGGTTCGATCTTCATGCTCTCGTTTAGTAGTTGTTGGAAACTACGCTGCATTAGGCCTACAAATTGGGTATGGGGTGTAGAGAGATGGTGTGTTCCACTCCAAGGTGTTCCCCAGGTTTCCTCTCCATTGCTTCGATCTTCATGCTCTCGTTTAGTAGTTGTTGGAAACTACACTGCATTAGGCCTACAAATTGGGTATGGGGTGTAGAGAGATGGTGTGTTCCACTCCAAGGTGTTCTCCAGGTTGTCTTTCCTGAGCTTCGATCTTCATGCTCTCGTTTAGTAGTTGTTGGAAACTACGCTGCATTAGGCCTACAAATTGGGTATGGGGTGTAGAGAGATGGTGTGTTCCACTCCAAGGTGTTCCCCAGGTTTCCTCTCCATTGCTTCGATCTTCATGCTCTCGTTTAGTAGTTGTAGAAAACTACACTGCATTAGGCATACAAATTGGGTATGGGGTGTAGAGAGATGGTGTGTTCCACTCTAAGGTGTTCCCCAGGTTTCGTCCACATTGCTTCGGTCTTCCGACTCTCGTTTAGTAGTTGTAGAAAACTACACTGCATTAGGCCTACAAATTAGGTATGGGGTGTAGAGAGACGGTGTGTTACACTCCAAGGTGTTCCCCAGGTTTCGTCCACATTGCTTCGATCTTCCGACTCTCGTTTAGTAGTTGTTGAAAACTACACTGCATTAGGCCTACAAATTGGGTATGGGGTGTAGAGAGATGGTGTGTTCCACTCCAAGGTGTTCTCCAGGTTGCCTTTCCTGAACTTCTATCTTCAGGCTCTCATTAAATTGTAGTTAAATGGAACAACTGCATTTGGCGTACTAGTTGGTTTGGGGCCTACTATCGGTGTCTGCCACTCCTTGCTGTTCTCCTGGTTTCCTGTCCTGAAATTCCATTTTCAGGCTCTTGTTAAGTAGTTGTTAATGTTAGACTGCATTTGGCCTACTAGTTGGGTTGGGGCCTACTATCGGTGTCTGCCACTCCTTGCTGTTCTCCTCAACTGAACAAAGCTGGTCCGCCTGTTTACTACGGTTGCCAATTTTGAACTGCATGTCGACTACTTACTGATTTGGGCCTACTCTCTGTGTCAGCCTCTCATTCCAGTTGTCCTCCACTGCAATGCCCCCTGGTTAGTCCTGTGTTACCAATTTTGAACTGCATTTAGCCCACTTTATTCTTTGGGCCTATATCTGTGTTTCCTCCTCATCCTGCCCATTGCCCAGCCAGTGATAGATGAGTCTGCTGGTACATTGACCCATAACGCAAAATTCCCCGTCCACGCTACACAGCAAGATTGTGACCCTGCTGAAAGTCAGGTTCCTCTTCCCGCATACCATACCACCTTACACGGGGACAAAGAGGAAGGTGCAGATGAAAGTGCAGGTTCCTTCATCAGGTGGGTGGAGGAATACTAGTTGGCGACGTCACTGGCACAGGGCCTCTCATAGTACGCAAAAGTGTTGCTGCCGGTGGGAGGCGCCCCCGCCGTGCAAACACACCGCTGTACTTTGAGGGGCCCTGTGCCAGTGCCAATGCCAACGAGTGGGCCCCCCCTGCTTGCTCAGGATCACAGCACTTGCAAAGTTTAAATACTTACCTCTCCCTGCTCCACTGCTGTGACGTGGTCCAGATTTACTGGGCCCACTAATTACTTGAACCAGCCCTACCCCCCACAACTTTAGCCAAATGACCCCCAATTTCAAATGCCTTCCAATTATTATAAGGTAAATTACGATTGACAAGCTTCATTAAGAAGAATGGATGTTTTTGCCATTAAAATGGGCAGTGTAGGTGTTTTCCTGGCCTCCACTCACTGCCGACTATGCTCCCCCATTGACTTGCATTGGGTTTCGTGTTTCGGGCGATACCCGACTTATCGCGATAATCGGCCGATTCCACTCGACTCGACTTCTAAGATAGTCGGGTTTCGCGAAACACGGCTCGACTCTAAAAAGGTCAAGGTCGCTCAACCCTAGTTAAGCATAAACCCAAGGAGAGACATGCGGTCCAACCAGAGCATTCAGTGGAAACCGCACCCTACCCTGGGCACAAAGCCGAAAGGCTCATAAGTCCTCTCCATGACGTGTTCTAGCAGAAGACAGTTGTTACAAGACACCTAAAAGAGATGCAACATCCGTACATGTCCCATACTGTCCTCTAAGGTCCCAAGGGTCCAAAGTAAGTCCTTATATGGACCCACGATGAAAACGATAGTAGGTCATGTGCAGAAGAGCCGATAGTCCACAGAAAGTGACGATAACAAAGTATATGTCCGATCCCAGTCCATCCGGATCCAGCTTGTCATCCCATGCAGAGTTGATGTCCATGTTCACATTTCCATTGGAAGAGTCCCCAGATGTGACCCCCATATATGAGCCATATAGAGTTCAGACGTACAACCATGGGGTACAAGAGCCCGCAGAATACTTAGGCAGTTGTCTAGATTCCAGGTAAAATGCCCAAAGGGGCCGTACCAAAGCAAGTTGGTGGCTAGAAATAAGGGAGAAGGGAAAATCTTAATGTCACAGACCAAAAAATAATATAAATCGATGACAAAGACAATTGATAGAACAAAAACAAAAAACAAAAAGATCCCCCCAAAATAGCTGGTTTAGCCCAGAAACCCTGTAAAAAGAAGTTCCTCATTTAAGCCCGATGGGGCTACTGACTGAAGTTGGAAAATCCATCTGGACTCAATTTGCAGGAGAAGTTTACGTTTGTCTCCCCCTCTCTCATTGGGTGCAAGTTTTTGCAGACCCACCACCTTTAAATTGGACGAAGAGCCCCCATGCTTAATCAAGAAATGTTCAGCTACCGGAGTAAGGACCTTACCCTTTTTCTGATCAAATGACGCCAGATCGATCGTAGAAATATGTTTTTGAGCCCGCTTCCTTAATTCTTGGCTGGTCTGTCCAACGTATAGCATCTTACAAGGGCAGATGAGAGCGTAAGCTACGTCCCTAGTTTTACAGTTGATGTATGTCCTGATAGAGTGCCTGCTAAGAAGGACAGGATGCACAAAAACATCACGAGTTAGAAACATGTGGGGACAAACGTTACAATCCCCACATGGAAAGGAACCTCTTAAGGTAATACCTCTGTTCAGTTTTACAGTAGGTCTTTGAAAGTGACGCCTACTGAGGAGATCCCTAAGGTTAGGCGCCCGCCTAGCCGTTAACAGGGGTCTATGGCTCGTAATCTCCGAGGTCTGTGTATCGGCCTGGAGAATCTGCCAGTGTTTGGATAGTATGTTACTGAACTGTTTCCAATTACTGTTATAATCAGTAATGAATCTGGTCTGTGACTCCTGGCATTGTCTTCTGGACGATAGAAGAGATTTTTGATCTTGTCCCCTAGCTCTTTGATAAGCTGTAGAAATAACACGTCTAGGGTATCCCCTGTGCCGGAAGCGATCAGAGAGCTCGCGTGCCTGAATGGAGAAGTCACAATCAAGGGTACAGTTACGCCTGACACGCAAAAATTGTCCTGTTGGTACACCCACCTTTGTGTGCCATGGATGGAAGCTGGAAAACTCTAGGAGCGCATTGGTTGCTGTAGATTTACGAAAGAGATTTGTTGCCAGATGTTGTCCATGTTGAAAGACCCTCAAATCCAGAAAGGTGATGTCACTATTAGAGATGCAATATGTAAGGAAAATATTGTAGGGATTAGAGTTTAAGATGTCAAAGAATGTGATGCATTCCTCCTTAGTACCCTTCCAAATCATAAAGACATCATCTATATAACGGTGCCAGGCGTGCACGTGGGCAGCGAAGAGTGGGGAGGAATAAACAAATGTATCCTCCCACCAGCCTAAAAAGGTGTTAGCATAGGCTGGTGCACACTTCACGCCCATCGCCACGCCTGAACGCTGTAAATAATGAACCCTATCAAAAAGAAAAAAGTTGTGATGGAGAACAAAAGACATCAGGTCGAGGAGAAATGAGTCATGGCCCCTGTCCGTAGAATGCTTCTTATCCAGAAAGTAAGCTATCGCCTCCAACCCATCCTTATGACCGATGTTTGAATACAGTGATTCTACATCACAGGTAACAAGTAGAAAGTCCGTGGGGAGTGAAATCTGACTACATATTTCAATGAAGTGTGAAGAATCACGAACATATGAGGGAAGGGATGAGGCAATAGGTTGGAGAAAGAAGTCTAAATACTCACCGGCCTTTTCGCACATACTGCCGACACTGGACACAATTGGCCTGCCGGGAGGCCTTAAACTGTCCTTATGAATTTTCGGCAGCATGTAGAAAGTTGCCGTCACCGGGTTGGCCACCCAAAGGTACTGTTTCTCTTGTGGGGAGATAATGGCCAGCTGAAGAGCCCTGCAGAGTAATTTTTCATATTTAGAGAGATACCCAGGGTTTCTGGGCTAAACCAGCTATTTTGGGGGGATCTTTTTGTTTTTTGTTTTTTGTTCTATCAATTGTCTTTGTCATCGATTTATATTATTTTTTGGTCTGTGACATTAAGATTTTCCCTTCTCCCTTATTTCTAGCCACCAACTTGCTTTGGTACGGCCCCTTTGGGCATTTTACCTGGAATCTAGACAACTGCCTAAGTATTCTGCGGGCTCTTGTACCCCATGGTTGTACGTCTGAACTCTATATGGCTCATATATGGGGGTCACATCTGGGGACTCTTCCAATGGAAATGTGGACATGGACATCAACTCTGCATGGGATGACAAGCTGGATCCGGATGGACTGGGATCGGACATATACTTTGTTATCGTCACTTTCTGTGGACTATCAGCTCTTCTGCACATGACCTACTATCGTTTTCATCGTGGGTCCATATATGGATTTACTTTGGACCCTTGGGACCTTAGAGGACAGTATGGGACATGTACGGATGTTGCATCTCTTTTAGGTGTCTTGTAACAACTGTCTTCTGCTAGAACACGTCATGGAGAGGACTTATGAGCCTTTCGGCTTTGTGCCCAGGGTAGGGTGCGGTTTCCACTGAATGCTCTGGTTGGACCGCTGTTCTGAATTCTGTGGCTGAATTCACTCCTGTGGTCACAAGTGGTACTGCAGCTTCTGAGCTTCCTCCCTCAGGTGTTCTGGTGAGCTCGTTAACTGCTTCATTACTTAACTCCGCCTGATGCTGCTATCCTTGCTCCTTGTCAATGTTTCAGTGTTGGATCTGAGCTTCTCCTGATTGTTCCTGTGACCTGCTGCTCTGTATAGCTAAGTGCCTTTTGCTTTTTTGTTGCTTTTTTTCTGTCCAGCTTGTCTTTTGTTTTGCTGGAAGCTCTGAGACGCAAAGGGTGTACCGCCGTGCCGTTAGTTCGGCACGGTGGGTTTTTTTTGCCCCCTTTGCGTGGTTTTGCTTTAGGGTTTTTTGTAGACTGCAAAGTTCGCTTTACTGTCCTCGCTCTGTCCTAGAATATCGGGCCCCACTTTGCTGAATCTATTTCATCCCTACGTTTTGTCTTTTCATCTTACTCACAGTCATTATATGTGGGGGGCTGCCTTTTCCTTTGGGGAATTTCTCTGGGGCAAGTCAGGCCTATTTTTCTATCTTCAGGCTAGCTAGTTTCTTAGGCTGTGCCGAGTTGCCTAGGTAGTTGTTAGGCGCAATCCACAGCCGCTTTTAGTTGTGTTTAGGATAGGATCAGGTGTGCAGTCTACAGAGTTTCCACGTCTCAGAGCTCGTTCTTGTATTTTTGGGTATTTGTCAGATCACTGTGTGCGCTCTGATCGCTAAGCACACTGTGTTTCTGGATTGCCTTCATAACACCTGTCATTAGCAAACATAACAGTACAAGGAGCCAAACTAATGATTCTCAATAGAGGGAAAGAAAAAGTTCTGACATCATTTTTTTTTTTTCTGCTCTGTGTTCACTTTTTTTTTCCCCTAGACATTTGGGTGATTCTGGACACAGGTGTGGACATGGATATTCAGGGTCTGTGCTCTTCAATGGATAATCTCGTTATAAATGTACAAAAAATTCAAGATACTATTGATCAGAAATCTATGTTAGAACCAAGAATTCCTATTCCTGATTTGTTTTTTGGAGATATAACTAAGTTTCTAAGTTTCAAAAATAATTGTAAGCTATTTCTGGCCTTGAAACCTCATTCTTCTGGTAATCCTATTCAACAGGTTTTGATTATTATTTCTTTTTTGCGCGGCGACCCTCAAGACTGGGCATTTTCTCTTGCGCCAGGAGACCCTGCATTGAGTAGTGTCGATGCGTTTTTCCTGGCGCTCGGATTGCTGTACGATGAGCCTAATTCAGTGGATCAGGCTGAGAAAAATTTGCTGGCTTTGTGCCAGGGTCAGGATGATATAGAAGTATATTGTCAGAAATTTAGGAAATGGTCAGTACTCACTCAGTGGAATGAATCTGCGCTGGCAGCTTTGTTCAGAAAGGGTCTCTCTGAGGCTCTTAAGGATGTCATGGTGGGATTTCCTATGCCTGCTGGTTTGAATGAGTCTTTGTCTTTGGCCATTCAGATCGGTCGACGCTTGCGCGAGCGTAAATCTGTGCACCATTTGGCGGTACTGCCTGAGGTTAAACCTGAGCCTATGCAGTGCGATAGGACTATGACTAGAGTTGAACGGCAGGAATACAGACGTCTGAATGGTCTGTGTTTCTACTGTGGTGATTCCACTCATGCTATTTCTGATTGTCCTAAGCGCACTAAGCGGTCCGCTAGGTCTGCCGTCATTGGTACTGTACAGTCCAAATTCCTTCTGTCCATTACCTTGATATGCTCTTTGTCGTCGTTTTCTGTCATGGCGTTTGTGGATTCGGGCGCTGCCCTGAATCTGATGGATTTGGATTATGCTAAACGTTGTGGGTTTTTCTTGGAGCCTTTGCGGTGTCCTATTCCATTGAGAGGAATTGATGCTACACCTTTGGCCAAGAATAAACCTCAATACTGGGCCCAGCTGACCATGTGCATGGCTCCTGCACATCAGGAAGTTATTCGCTTTCTGGTGTTGCATAATCTGCATGATGTGGTCGTGTTGGGGTTGCCATGGCTACAAACCCATAATCCAGTATTGGATTGGAATTCCATGTCGGTATCCAGCTGGGGTTGTCAGGGGGTACATGGTGATGTTCCATTTTTGTCGATTTCATCATCCACCCCTTCTGAGGTCCCAGAGTTCTTGTCTGATTATCAGGATGTATTTGAAGAGCCCAAGTCCGATGCTCTACCTCCGCATAGGGATTGTGATTGTGCTATCAATTTGATTCCTGGTAGTAAATTCCCTAAAGGTCGATTATTTAATTTATCCGTGCCCGAACACGCCGCTATGCGCAGTTATGTGAAGGAATCCCTGGAGAAGGGACATATTCGCCCATCGTCATCACCACTGGGAGCAGGGTTCTTCTTTGTAGCCAAGAAGGATGGTTCGCTGAGACCGTGTATTGATTACCGCCTTCTTAATAAGATCACTGTTAAATTTCAGTATCCCTTGCCATTGTTATCTGACTTGTTTGCTCGGATTAAGGGGGCTAGTTGGTTCACTAAGATAGATCTTCGTGGTGCGTATAATCTGGTGAGAATCAGGCAAGGAGATGAATGGAAAACTGCATTCAATACGCCCGAGGGTCATTTTGAGTATCTAGTGATGCCGTTCGGACTTGCCAATGCTCCATCTGTGTTTCAGTCTTTTATGCATGACATCTTCCGTGAGTATCTGGATAAATTCCTGATTGTTTACTTGGATGACATTTTGATCTTCTCAGATGATTGGGAGTCTCATGTGAAGCAGGTCAGAATGGTTTTTCAGGTCCTGCGTGCTAACTCTTTGTTTGTGAAGGGATCAAAGTGTCTCTTCGGTGTGCAGAAAGTTTCATTTTTAGGGTTCATCTTTACCCCTTCTACTATCGAGATGGATCCAGTTAAGGTCCAAGCCATCCAGGATTGGATTCAGCCGACATCTCTGAAAAGTCTGCAAAAGTTCCTGGGCTTTGCTAATTTTTATCGTCGCTTCATCTGTAATTTTTCTAGCATTGCCAAACCATTGACCGATTTGACCAAGAAGGGTGCTGATTTGGTTAATTGGTCTTCTGCTGCTGTGGAAGCTTTTCAGGAGTTGAAGCGTCGTTTTTGTTCTGCCCCTGTGTTGTGTCAGCCAGATGTTTCTCTTCCGTTCCAGGTCGAGGTTGATGCTTCTGAGATTGGAGCAGGGGCGGTTTTGTCACAGAGAGGTTCTGATTGCTCAGTGATGAAACCATGTGCTTTCTTTTCCAGGAAGTTTTCGCCCGCTGAGCGTAATTATGATGTGGGCAATCGAGAGTTGCTGGCCATGAAGTGGGCATTCGAGGAGTGGCGTCATTGGCTTGAAGGAGCTAAGCATTGCGTGGTGGTATTGACTGATCATAAGAACTTGACTTATCTCGAGTCTGCCAAGCGCTTGAATCCTAGACAGGCCCGTTGGTCGTTATTTTTTGCCCGCTTCGACTTTGTGATTTCGTACCTTCCGGGCTCTAAAAATGTGAAGGCGGATGCTCTGTCTAGGAGTTTTGTGCCCGACTCTCCGGGTTTATCTGAGCCAGCGGGTATCCTCAAGGAAGGAGTCATTGTGTCTGCCATCTCCCCTGATTTGCGGCGGGTGCTGCAAAAATTTCAGGCGAATAAACCTGATCGTTGTCCAGCAGAGAAACTGTTCGTCCCTGATAGGTGGACTAATAAACTTATCTCTGAACTTCATTGTTCGGTGTTGGCTGGTCATCCTGGAATCTTTGGTACCAGAGAGTTAGTGGCTAGATCCTTCTGGTGGCCATCTCTGTCACGGGATGTACGTACTTTTGTGCAGTCCTGTGGGATTTGTGCTAGGGCTAAGCCCTGCTGTTCTCGTGCCAGTGGGTTGCTTTTGCCCTTGCCGGTCCCAAAGAGGCCTTGGACACATATTTCGATGGATTTCATTTCTGACCTTCCCGTTTCTCAAAAGATGTCAGTCATTTGGGTGGTCTGTGATCGCTTTTCTAAAATGGTCCATCTGGTGCCCTTGGCTAAATTGCCTTCCTCCTCTGATTTGGTACCTTTGTTCTTTCAGCATGTGGTTCGGTTGCATGGCATTCCTGAGAATATTGTTTCTGACAGAGGTTCCCAGTTTGTTTCAAGGTTTTGGCGAGCCTTTTGTGGTAGGATGGGCATTGACCTATCCTTTTCCTCGGCTTTCCATCCTCAGACTAATGGCCAGACCGAACGAACCAATCAGACCTTGGAAACATATCTGAGATGTTTTGTTTCTGCAGACCAGGATGATTGGGTGTCCTTTTTGCCGTTGGCTGAGTTCGCCCTTAATAATCGGGCCAGCTCGGCTACCTTGGTTTCTCCATTTTTTTGCAATTCTGGGTTCCATCCTCGTTTCTCTTCAGGACAGGTTGAGTCTTCGGACTGTCCTGGTGTGGATTCTGTGGTGGATAGGTTGCAGCAGATCTGGACTCAGGTAGTGGACAATTTGATCTTGTCCCAGGAGAAAGCTCAACTGTTCGCTAATCGCAGACGCCGTGTGGGTCCCCGACTTCGTGTTGGGGATCTGGTTTGGTTATCTTCTCGTCATATTCCTATGAAGGTTTCCTCTCCTAAATTTAAACCTCGTTTTATTGGTCCGTATAGGATTTCTGAGGTTCTCAATCCTGTGTCTTTTCGTTTGACCCTCCCAGACTCCTTTTCCATACATAATGTATTCCATAGGTCGTTGTTGCGGAGATACGTGGCACCTATGGTTCCATCTGTTGAGCCTCCTGCCCCGGTTTTGGTGGAGGGGGAATTGGAGTATATTGTGGAGAAGATTTTGGATTCTCGTGTTTCTAGACGGAAACTCCAGTATCTGGTTAAATGGAAGGGTTATGCTCAGGAAGATAATTCCTGGGTTTTTGCCTCTGATGTTCATGCTTCCGATCTTGTTCGTGCCTTTCATGCGGCTCATCCTGGTCGGCCTGGGGGCTCTGGTGAGGGTTCGGTGACCTCTCCTCAAGGGGGGGTACTGTTGTGAATTCTGTGGCTGAATTCACTCCTGTGGTCACAAGTGGTACTGCAGCTTCTGAGCTTCCTCCCTCAGGTGTTCTGGTGAGCTCGTTAACTGCTTCATTACTTAACTCCGCCTGATGCTGCTATCCTTGCTCCTTGTCAATGTTTCAGTGTTGGATCTGAGCTTCTCCTGATTGTTCCTGTGACCTGCTGCTCTGTATAGCTAAGTGCCTTTTGCTTTTTTGTTGCTTTTTTTCTGTCCAGCTTGTCTTTTGTTTTGCTGGAAGCTCTGAGACGCAAAGGGTGTACCGCCGTGCCGTTAGTTCGGCACGGTGGGTTTTTTTTGCCCCCTTTGCGTGGTTTTGCTTTAGGGTTTTTTGTAGACTGCAAAGTTCGCTTTACTGTCCTCGCTCTGTCCTAGAATATCGGGCCCCACTTTGCTGAATCTATTTCATCCCTACGTTTTGTCTTTTCATCTTACTCACAGTCATTATATGTGGGGGGCTGCCTTTTCCTTTGGGGAATTTCTCTGGGGCAAGTCAGGCCTATTTTTCTATCTTCAGGCTAGCTAGTTTCTTAGGCTGTGCCGAGTTGCCTAGGTAGTTGTTAGGCGCAATCCACAGCCGCTTTTAGTTGTGTTTAGGATAGGATCAGGTGTGCAGTCTACAGAGTTTCCACGTCTCAGAGCTCGTTCTTGTATTTTTGGGTATTTGTCAGATCACTGTGTGCGCTCTGATCGCTAAGCACACTGTGTTTCTGGATTGCCTTCATAACACCTGTCATTAGCAAACATAACAGACCGCATGTCTCTCCTTGGGTTTATGCTTAACATGTGTTCAACATGTGATTAAATCCTTTTGGTATCTACTTAGTCTCTCTGCCTCGGTCTGATGTGGATTAGTTCCACTGATTTGAGTTATACTGGTATTTTGCATGTTGTGATTATCTGTGTTTAACATGTTTTTTTACTTTTCAGTACCCAGGTTCTTTAGGGACCGCTTGTTACTGGTCCTTTCTATACACTCCTTCCCCAGCCCTTTACTTTATTATTGCCAGGTCCATCTACGTGGTTCCGTCTCTTTACTTCCACCATACAGGCTTCTCTTATGTCTGGCGCATGCGCGGTGCGGCTCTTGTATCGGCGTTCTGTCCCCATTATACATTCCACTCTTACCCGACGCATGCGCATTGTGGCTCTTCATTAGAGCCGCGTTTGCGCGTGCGCGGATTCTCTGCCTACGGAGGCCTCCGTTATCCTCAGTCAGTTTTCCTCTCTCCTTCTACGTGCGGCTGCACGCTACTTCCGCCGCCCCTCTCCCTCCTGGGAGCGTCACAGCGGTATGGTATTTCATTGATTAGAGCTTCTATTTATATGCAGGGTGTTCACCACATACCCCACTTCCCCTGACGAAGCCGCTGCGGCGGCGATACGCGTGGGGCTCTCTCCCTACACCCCTTCCAGGACTATTGCTGGTCATTTATGACATACGCACCTGCAGCAGCATTTTAGCCTTCTGATCTATGGGCCCTCCTCTACTATACCTTGGATTTAGTTGAGTATCATGACGGGATTATACCGTCCTCACTATCCTATAGGGGTGCCCTGATTCCTTCTTTTTTTCTTCTGGCTACACACCATGTATAGTGCAGCTTGGTAGCTGGGTTTTGTGACCCATGTGTCATTTCCTCTAGGCATATATATGTACCCTTTTGTGCTATGGTAGATGTATTCATTTACCAGTCATCTATGATCTATCTGGTATTAGGGGTATCTTCTTTAGGGGTCCTTATGTTGTTTGTATATACCATATACTTTGTTTATTGCCTTGGTGCTCATGACGTCTATTTATATGTCAGTACATGATATGTGTGTTTATTATAGCCTTTAGTGCTTTTCTCACTACATTGCTGCAGGTTCATCTGGATATTTAGGGGTGTTTTACACATCGTTGTATTTTAAGTGTTTTTATGTTTTTCATGTGGTGTCTAATAAAATGCCGTGTTATATATTTTGTATATTGTGTGGTTGTGCAGACCTTTTTTGGTTCATTTCTTCTCTTCTTTTCTCTGCAACTTGTATTGAGACTTTTCAGATTCTGCCCTCTGCTTAAGGTAGTTGAACATTTTTGACAGATGACTTTGCGCTGATCAATTGGATGTTGTTTAAAAAAATGCCAGACTGCACTCTTTCTAGCATCGGATACCTTTTCAGGCATTGCAGACTGAGCTTTAACCGGATGGCCACGCTGTCCTCCAACAGGTTTTGGCTTTGCCACGCGTTTTGGGCAAGATATGGGCCCGGCAGATGGAACCTGTTGCGATGTTGATGCCTGCTGCGGCCCCTCCTCCTCCGCTTCAGAACTGCTGCCGCCTGCACCCTGTTCCCCCAATGGCTGCCAATCGCGGTCAAGAACTGGGTCATCTATTACCTCTTCTTGTAGCTCGTGTGCAACTTCGTCTGTGTCACCATGTCGGTCGGTGGTATAGCGTTCGTGATGGGGCAACATAGTCTCATCAGGGTCTGATTCTTGATCATTACCCTGCGAGGGCAATGTTGTGGTCTGAGTCAAAGGACCAGCATAGTAGTCTGGCTGTGGCTGTGCATCAGTGCACTCCATGTCAGATTCAACTTGTAATGGGCATGGACTGTTAACTGCTTCACTTTCTAAGCCAGGGACGGTATGTGTAAAGAGCTCCATGGAGTAACCCGTTGTGTCGCCTGCTGCATTCTTCTCTGTTGTTGTTTTTGCTGAAGAGGACAAGGAAGCGACTTGTCCCTGACCGTGAACATCCACTAACGACGCGCTGCTTTTACATTTACCAGTTTCACGAGAGGAGGCAAAAGAGCTAGAGGCTGAGTCAGCAAGATAAGCCAAAACTTGCTCTTGCTGCTCCGGCTTTAAAAGCGGTTTTCCTACTCCCAGAAAAGGGAGCGTTCGAGGCCTTGTGTAGCCAGACGACGAACCTGGCTCCACAGCTCCAGACTTAGGTGCAATATTTTTTTTCCCACGACCACCTGATGCTCCACCACTACCACTACCCTCATTACCAGCTGACAATGAACGCCCCCGGCCACGACCTCTTCCACCAGACTTCCTCATTGTTTTAAAAACGTAACCAAACTAACGGTATTTGTTGCTGTCACACAACTTACACAGGGTGAGCTATAACTTCAGTATGATTTAGCTACCCCTTTACAGGTGAGTGAGATCACAATGAAAATCAGGCACAATGTTACACACTCTGTTTTTGGTGGCACCAAATGAGAGAGATGCCACACACGCAGGACTGTCACTGAAGCACAAATGTTAATATTAATCTCCCACTGTTTTTTTTTATTTATTTATTTTTTTCAGGGAGACTTTAGAAACAAAATAAAATAAAATGATTTTTTCAGGAAGAATTTAGAAACCAAATAAATTAATATGATTTTTCCAATGACAATTTAGAAACCAAATAAAAAAAAAAAAAAAAAAAAAAGGCTTTCTATGCCCCACTGAGTGAGAGATGCCACACACAGGAGTCAGGAGTGGCACACAAGCCCAGAGGCCAATATTTTTCTCCCAATGATTGATGTAGTGATTTTTTCAGGTAGATTTTGGAACCCAAATCAAGCAAAAAAAATAATAGGCTTTCTATGGCCCACAATTGGAGAGAGAGAGAGAGAGAGATGGCACACCCAGGAGTCAAGACTGGCACACAAGCAGAAAGGGCAATATTAATCTCCCACTGATTTTTTTTTTTTTCAGGGAGACTTTAGAAAAAAAAATAATAGAATAAAATGATTTTTTTCAGGAAGAATTTAGAAACCAAATAAAATAAAATGATTTTTTCAGGGAGAATTTAGAAAACAAATAAAACAAAAAATAGGCTTTCTATGGCCCACTGAGTGAGAGATGACGCACACAGGAGTCAGGAGTGGCACACAAGCCCAGAGGCCAATATTGTTCTCCCAATGATTGATGTAGTGATTTTTTCAGGTAGATTTTGGAACACAAATCAAGCTAAAAAAATAATAGGCTTTCTATGGCCCACAATTGGAGAGAGAGAGAGAGAGATGGCACACCCAGGAGTCAAGACTGGCACACAAGCAGAAAGGGCAATATTAATCTCCCACTGATTTTTTTTTTTCAGGGAGACTTTAGAAAAAAAAAAAATAGAATAAAATGATTTTTTCAGGAAGAATTTAGAAACCAAATAAAATAAAATGATTTTTTCAGGGAGAATTTAGAAAACAAATAAAACAAAAAATAGGCTTTCTATGGCCCACTGAGTGAGAGATGACGCACACAGGAGTCAGGAGTGGCACACAAGCCCAGAGGCCAATATTGTTCTCCCAATGATTGATGTAGTGATTTTTTCAGGTAGATTTTGGAACCCAAATCAAGCTGAAAAAATAATAGGCTTTCTATGGCCCACAATTGGAGAGAGAGAGAGAGAGAGATGGCACACCCAGGAGTCAAGACTGGCACACAAGCAGAAAGGGCAATATTAATCTCCCACTGATTTGATTTTTTTTTTTTCAGGGAGACTTTAGAAAAAAAAAATAATACAAAAAAATGATTTTTTCAGGGAGAATTTAGAAAACAAATAAAACAAAAAATAGGCTTTCTATGGCCCACTGACTGAGAGATGGCACACACAGGAGTCAGGAGTGGCACACAAGCCCAGAGGCCAATATTAATCTCCCACTTTTTTTTTTTTTTTCAGGGAAAATTTATAAACCCAATAAAAAAAATAATAAATAGTAGGGTTGAGCGAAACGGGTCGAACATTTTCAAAAGTCGCCGACTTTTGGCTAAGTCGGGGTTTCATGAAACCCGATCCGACCCCTGTGCGGGGTCGGCCATGCGGTACGCGACTTTCGCGCCAAAGTCGCGTTTCAATGACGCGAAAAGCGCCATTTCTCAGCCAATGAAGGTAAACGCAGAGTGTGGGCAGCGTGATGACATAGGTCCTGGTCCCCACCATCTTAGAGAAGGGCATTGCAGTGATTGGCTTGCTGTCTGCGACGTCACAGGGGCTATAAAGAGGCGTTCCCGCCGACCGCCATCTTACTGCTGCTGATCTGAGCTTAGGGAGAGGTTGCTGCCGCTTTGTCAGAAGCAGGGATAGCGTTAGGCAGGGTCCATTAACCACAAAACCGCTTGTGCTGCAGCGATTTGCACTGTCCAACACCACCCTCGGTGTGCAGGGACAGTGGAAGTTTTTTTTTTTTTTTTTTTCCCCTCAGCGCTGTAGCTCATTGGGCTGCCCTAGAAGGCTCCCTGATAGCTGCATTGCTGTGTGTACGCCGCTGTGCAAACCAACTGCTTTTTTCAAAGCACAAATCCTCTTGTTCCTTCCTTTCTGCACAGCTATCTTTTTTGTTTGTCCACACTTTTTATTTCATTTGTGCATCAGTCCACTCCTTATTGCTGCCTGCCATACCTGGCTGAGATTACTGCAGGCAGGGAGATAGTAGCTGCCTGCCATACCTGGCTGAGATTACTGCAGGCAGGGAGATAGTAATTGTAGGACATTCCCTGTTTTTTTTTTTTTTTTTTTTTTGGTGGGAGATTAAGATTGGCAATTTGGCATTTCTGCTAGAGTGCCATCCCTGTGTGTGCCATCTCTCTCACATAGTGGGCCATAGAAAGCCTTTTCATTTTTCTGTATTTTTTTTTGTGGGGTGTATAAATTCTCCCTGATAAAAATACAGTGGGAGATTAATATTGGCCTTTGGGCTTGTGTGCCAGTCCTGAGTGTGCCATCTCTCTCACAAATAGTGGGCCATAGAAAGCCTATTTTATTTTTTTTGGGGTTTTATAAATTCTCCCTGAAAAAAAGGGAGATTAATATTGGCCTCTGGGCTTGTGTGCCAGTCCTGAGCGTGCCATCTGTGCCAGCCCTAGGCGTGCCATCTCTCTCACAAATAGTGGGCCATAGAAAGCCTATTTATTTTTTTTTTTGGTTTTATAAATTCTCCCTGAAAAAAAGGGAGATTAATATTGGCCTCTGGGCTTGTGTGCCAGTCCTGAGCGTGCCATCTGTGCCAGCCCTGAGCGTGCCATCTCTCTCACAAATAGTGGGCCATAGAAAGTCTATTTAATTTTTTTTTTTGTTTTATAAATTTTCCCTGAAAAAAGGGAGATTAATATTGGCCTCTGGGCTTGTGTGCCAGTTGTGAGCGTGCCATCTGTGCCAGTCCTGAGCGTGCCATCTCTCTCACAAATAGTGGGCCATAGAAAGCCTATTTAAATATTTTTTTGGTTTTATAAATTCTCCCAGAAAAAAAGGGAGATTAATATTGGCCTCTGGGCTTCTGTGCCAGTCCTGAGCGTGCCATCTGTGCCAGCCCTGAGCGTGCCATCTCTCTCACAAATAGTGGGCCATAGAAAGCCTATTTAATTTTTTTTTTTGTTTTATCAATTTTCCCTGAAAAAAGGGAGATTAATATTGGCCTCTGGGCTTGTGTGCCAGTTGTGAGCGTGCCATCTGTGCCAGTCCTGAGCGTGCCATCTCTCTCACAAATAGTGGGCCATAGAAAGCCTATTTAAATATTTTTTTGGTTTTATAAATTCTCCCAGAAAAAAAGGGAGATTAATATTGGCCTCTGGGCTTCTGTGCCAGTCCTGAGCGTGCCATCTGTGCCAGTCCTGAGCGTCCCATCTCTCTCACAAATAGTGGGCCATAGAAAGCCTATTTTATTTTTTTTTTGGGTTTTAGAAATTCTCCCTGAAAAAAGGGAGATTAATATTGGCCTCTGGGCTTGTGTGCCAGTTGTGAGCGTGCCATCTGTGCCAGTCCTGAGCGTGCCATCTCTCTCACAAATAGTGGGCCATAGAAAGCCTATTTAAATATTTTTTTGGTTTTATAAATTCTCCCAGAAAAAAAGGGAGATTAATATTGGCCTCTGGGCTTCTGTGCCAGTCCTGAGCGTGCCATCTGTGCCAGTCCTGAGCGTCCCATCTCTCTCACAAATAGTGGGCCATAGAAAGCCTATTTTATTTTTTTTGGGGGTTTTATAAATTCTCCCTGAAAAAAAGGGAGATTAATATTGGCCTCTGGGCTTGTGTGCCAGTCCTGAGCGTGCCATCTGTGCCAGCCCTGAGCGTGCCATCTCTCTCACAAATAGTGGGCCATAGAAAGCCTATTTAATTTTTTTTTTTGTTTTATCAATTTTCCCTGAAAAAAGGGAGATTAATATTGGCCTCTGGGCTTGTGTGCCAGTTGTGAGCGTGCCATCTGTGCCAGTCCTGAGCGTGCCATCTCTCTCACAAATAGTGGGCCATAGAAAGCCTATTTAAATATTTTTTTGGTTTTATAAATTCTCCCAGAAAAAAAGGGAGATTAATATTGGCCTCTGGGCTTGTGTGCCAGTCCTGAGCGTGCCATCTGTGCCAGTCCTGAGCGTCCCATCTCTCTCACAAATAGTGGGCCATAGAAAGCCTATTTTATTTTTTTTGGGGGTTTTAGAAATTCTCCCTGGAAAAAAAAAGGGAGATTAATATTGCCCTTTGGGCTTGTGTGCCAGTACTAAGCGTTCCATCTCTCTCTCTCTCTCTCAGTCAGTGGGCCATAGAACGCCTATTTTTGGTTTTATTTGTTTTCTAAATTCTCCCTGAAAAAATCATTTTATTTTATTTGGTTTCTAAATTCTTCCTGATAAAATCATATTTTTTTTATTATTTTTATTTCTAAAGTCTCCCTGAAAAAAAAAAAAAAAAAACAACCAAAAAAACAGTGGGAGATTAATATTGGCCTTTCTGCTTGTGTGCCAGTCTTGACTCCTGGGTGTGCCATCTCTCTCTCTCTCTCTCTCTCTCTCTCTCTCTCTCTCTCCAATTGTGGTCCATAGAAAGCCTATATTTTTTTTCCTTGATTTGGGTTCTAAAATCTACCAGAGAAAATAACTACATCAATCATTGGTAGAAAAATATTGGCCTCTGGGTTTGTGTGCCACTCCTGACTCCTGTGTGCGTCATCTCTCAGTCAGTGGGCCATAGAACGCCTATTTTTGTTTTTATTTGTTTTATAAATTCTCCCTGAAAAAATCATTTTATTTTATTTGGTTTCTAAATTCTTCCTGATAAAATCATATTTTTTTTATTATTTTTTTTTCTAAAGTCTCCCTGAAAAAAAAAAAAAAAAAAAAAAAAAAACAGTGGGAGATTAATATTGGCCTTTCTGCTTGTGTGCCAGTCTTGACTCCTGGGTGTGCCATCTCTCTCTCTCTCTCTCTCCAATTGTGGTCCATAGAAAGCCTACATTTTTTTTCCTTGATTTGGGTTCCAAAATCTACCAGAGAAAATAACTCCATCAATCATTGGTAGAAAAATATTGGCCTCTGGGTTTGTGTGCCACTCCTGACTCCTGTGTGCGTCATCTCTCAGTCAGTGGGCCATAGAACGCCTATTTTTGTTTTTATTTGTTTTATAAATTCTCCCTGAAAAAATCATTTTATTTTATTTGGTTTCTAAATTCTTCCTGATAAAATCATATTTTTTTTATTATTTTTTTTTCTAAAGTCTCCCTGAAAAAAAAAAAAAAAAAAAAAAAAAAAAAAAAACAGTGGGAGATTAATATTGGCCTTTCTGCTTGTGTGCCAGTCTTGACTCCTGGGTGTGCCATCTCTCTCTCTCTCTCTCTCCAATTGTGGTCCATAGAAAGCCTACATTTTTTTTCCTTGATTTGGGTTCCAAAATCTACCAGAGAAAATAACTCCATCAATCATTGGTAGAAAAATATTGGCCTCTGGGCTTGTGTGCCACTCCTGATTCCTGTGTGCGTCATCTCTCACTCAGTGGCCCATAGAAAGCATATAGTTTGTTACATTTGTTTTCTAAATTCTCCCTGCAAAAATCTATTTTTTTTTTGGGGGGGGGTTTCTAAAGTGTTCCTGAAAAAAATAAAAATAAAAAAAAAATAATAGTGTGACATTAATATTAACATTTGTGCTTCAGTGACAGTCCTGCGTGTGGGGCATCTCTCTAATTTGCAGCCACCAAAAAAAGAGTGTGTAACATTGGGCCTGATTTTCGCTGTGGTCTCACCAACCTGTAAAGGGGTAGCTAAATCATACTGAAGTTATAGCTCACCGTGTAAGTTGTGTGACTGCAACAAATAACGTTAGTTTGGTTACGTTTTTAAAACAATGAGGAAGTCTAGTGGAAGAGGTCGTGGCCGGGGGCGTTCATTGTCAGCTGGTAATGAGGGTAGTGGTAGTGGTGGAGCATCAGGTGGTCGTGGGGGAAAAAATATTGCACCTAAGTCTGGAGCTGTGGAGCCAGGTTCGTCGTCCGGCTACACAAGGCCTCGAACGCTCCCTTTTCTGGGATTAGGAAAACCGCTTTTAAAGCCGGAGCAGCAAGAGCAAGTTTTGGCTTATCTTGCTGACTCAGCCTCTAGCTCTTTTGCCTCATCTCGTGAAACTGGTAAAAGTAAAAGCAGCGCGTCGTTAGTGGATGTTCACGGTCAGGGACAAGTCACTTCCTTGTCCTCTTCAGCAAAAACAACAACAGAGAAGAATGCAGCAGGCGACACAACGGGTTACTCCATGGAGCTCTTTACACATACCGTCCCTGGCTTAGAAAGTGAAGCAGTTAACAGTCCATGCCCATTACAAATTGAATCTGACATGGAGTGCACTGACGCACAGCCACAGCCAGACTACTATGCTGGTCCTTTGACTCAGACCACAACATTGCCCTCGCAGGGTGCTGATCAAGAATCAGACCCTGATGAGACTATGTTGCCCCATCACGAACGCTATACCACCGAACGACACGGTGACACAGACGAAGTTGCGCAGGAGGTACAAGAAGAGTTATTAGATGACCCAGTTCTTGACCCCGATTGGCAGCCATTGGGGGAACAGGGTGCAGGCGGCAGCAGTTCTGAAGCAGAGGAGGAGGAGGGGCCGCAGCAGGCATCAACATCGCCACAGGTTCCATCTGCCGGGCCCGTATCTTGCCCAAAACGCGTGGCAAAGCCAAAACCTGGTGGAGGACAGCGTGGCCATCCGGTTAAAGCTCAGTCTGCAATGCCTGAAAAGGTATCCGATGCTAGAAAGAGTGCAGTCTGGCATTTTTTTAAACAACATCCAATTGATCAGCGCAAAGTCATCTGTCAAAAATGTTCTACTTCCTTAAGCAGAGGTCAGAATCTGAAAAGTCTCAATACTAGTTGCATGCATAGACATTTAACCACCATGCATTTGAAAGCTTGGACTAACTACCAAACGTCCCTTAAGGTTGTTGCACCCTCGGCCAATGAAGCTAGTCATCAACGCAACATCCCTTCCGGCAGTGTAGGACCACCATTTAGCGCACCACCTGCTGTATCTGTGCAGGTATCTTTGCCAGGCCAAAGCAGTCAGGGTCAGGGAATCACCAGTTTCGTAGTAGGAAACACTGCATCTAGGGCACCGGCGGCAACAATACCATCTCCCACCGTCTCTCAGTCTGCCATGTCCACCGGCACCCCCGCTAGTTCCACGATCTCCAGCTCTCCAGTCCAGCTCACCCTACATGAGACTATGGTTAGAAAAAGGAAATACTTAGCCTCGCATCCGCGTACACAGGGTTTGAACGCCCACATAGCTAGACTAATCTCGTTAGAGATGATGCCCTACCGGTTAGTTGAAAGCGAAGCTTTCAAAGACCTGATGGACTACGCTGTACCACGCTACGAGCTACCCAGTCGACACTTTTTTTCCAGAAAAGCCATCCCAGCCCTCCACCAGCATGTTAAAGAGCGCATCGTCCATGCACTCAGGCAATCTGTGAGCACAAAGGTGCACCTGACAACAGATGCATGGACCAGTAGGCATGGCCAGGGACGTTACGTGTCCATCACGGCACACTGGGTAAATGTGGTGGATTCAGGGTCCACAGGGGACAGCAAGTTTGGGACAGTTCTGCCTAGCCCACGGTCTAGTAAACAGTTGTCTGTAGCCGTTCGCACCCCCTCCTCCTCCTCCTCCTCGTCCTCCTGCAGAAGCAAGAGCTCGTCCACAGACCGCAGTCGCACAAACACTCCATCCGCACCTGCCACTGTTGCACACCAGGTCTCCCATTATGGGGCAGCTACTGGCATACGTCAGCAGGCTGTATTGGCTATGAAGTGTTTGGGCGACAATAGACACACCGCGGAAGTTCTGTCCGAGTTCTTGCAGCAAGAAACGCAGTCGTGGCTGGGCACTGTAGATCTTGAGGCAGGCAAGGTAGTGAGTGATAACGGAAGGAATTTCATGGCTGCCATCTCCCTTTCCCAACTGAAACACATTCCTTGCCTGGCTCACACCTTAAACCTGGTGGTGCAGTGCTTCCTGAAAAGTTATCCGGGGTTATCCGACCTGCTCCTCAAAGTGCGTGGACTTTGCGCACATATCCGCCGTTCGCCTGTACACTCCAGCCGTATGCAGACCTATCAGCGTTCTTTGAACCTTCCCCAGCATCGCCTAATCATAGACGTTGCAACAAGGTGGAACTCAACACTGCACATGCTTCAGAGACTGTGCGAACAGAGGCGGGCTGTTATGTTTTTGTGGGAGGATACACATACACGGGCAGGCAGTAGGATGGCAGACATGGAGTTGTCAGGTGTGCAGTGGTCGAAGATTCAAGACATGTGTCAAGTCCTTCAGTGTTTTGAGGAATGCACACGGCTGGTTAGTGCAGACAACGCCATAATAAGCATGAGCATCCCCCTAATGCGTCTGCTGATGCAAAGTTTGACGCACATAAAGGATCAGGCGTCTGCACCAGAGGAAGAGGAAAGCCTTGATGACAGTCAGCGATTGTCTGGTCAGGGCAGTGTACATGACGAGGTACCGGGCGAAGAGGAGGTGGAGGATGAGGAGGATGATGGGGATGAGTATATTTTTAATGAGGAAGCTTTCCCGGGGGCACGGGAAATTGGTGGCGTGGCAAGGCCGGGTTCTGGTTTTTTGAGGGACACAAGTGACGTAGATTTGCCTGCAACTGCCCCTCAACCAAGCACAACCGCAGATTTGACAACGGGAACTTTGGCCCACATGGCGGATTATGCCTTGCGTATCCTCAAAAGGGACACACGCATTACAAAAATGATGAACGATGACGATTACTGGTTGGCCTGCCTCCTTGATCCTCGCTATAAAGGCAAATTGCAAAATATTATGCCACATGAGAACTTGGAACTAATATTAGCAACAAAACAATCAACTCTTGTTGACCGTTTGCTTCTGGCATTCCCTGCACACAGCGCCCGTGATCGTTCTCACACGAGCTCCAGGGGCCAGCAGACCAGAGGTGTTAGAGGGGCAGAAATCAGAAGTGGCGTTGGACAGAGGGGTTTTCTGACCAGGTTGTGGAGTGATTTTTCTATGACCGCAGACAGGACAGGTACTGCAGCATCAATTCAAAGTGACAGGAGACAACATTTGTCCAGTATGGTTACAAACTATTTTTCATCCCTTATCGACGTTCTCCCTCAACCGTCATTCCCATTTGATTACTGGGCATCCAAATTAGACACCTGGCCAGAATTGGCAGAATATGCATTGCAGGAGCTTGCTTGCCCGGCAGCTAGTGTCCTATCAGAAAGAGTATTCAGTGCTGCAGGTTCAATACTAACAGAAAAAAGGACTCGTCTGGCTACCCAAAATGTAGATGATCTAACCTTCATTAAAATGAACCACAACTGGATTTCAAAATCTTTTGCCCCACCCTGCCCGGCTGACACCTAGCTTTCCTATGAAAAGGTCTTGCCTGTGGACTATTCTGAATGACTTTTCCAATCTCGTAATTTTCTTCACCTGATTGTCCAGCATACGACATGTTTCCACCTCACGAAATGGCCAAACTCCCCACACGGGGCCGTGCTATCGCCACTTTGCGCTTGGACCCTTGAGAGTGCTGTTTGTCTGAAGAGGTGGGTGTGGCCGCTTTTGGTCGACGGCACTGCCACTGGGTCCCTCATAGTACAATAAAGTGTCTCTGGCGGTGGTGGTGCGCACCCAACGTCAGACACACCGTTGTAATATGAGGGGCCCTGTGCCTGTACCGCCGGCCACAAGACAGTTCCCCCCCCCAGCTCAAACAGTGCTCTACCACTAGCAAAATTATCTCTCACAGCTTCACCAATGTGTAGTCTAGCCGCTGACATCCTTCAATGCCTGGCACTGACAATACCATTGTTTTGACATTTTTGTTATGTTAGGCCTTCGAAGCCTGTCTGCGGTCCCTTCTTTCTACAACTACTACACTGACCAGGCCACTGCTGGCCGTGTTACCCTGGAACCAATTTAAAAGTGCCTACAGTCAGCCCAATTTTGTTATGTTAGGCCTTCGAAGACTGTCTGCCGTCACTCCTTCCACTAGACTTCCACTGACCATACACTGCTGCCCGTGTACCCCTGGAACCAATTTAAAATTGCCTACAGCCATGTGTTATTATTTTAGGCCTTCGATGCCTGTCTGCGGTCACTCCTTCCACTAGGCCTCCACTGACCACACCACTGCTGTCCGTGTACCCCTGGAACCAATTTAAAATTGCCTACAGCCATGTGTTATTATTTTAGGCATTCGATGCCTGTCTGCGGTCCATTTTTTCAACTACTACTACACTGACCAGGTCACTGCTGCCCGTGTACCCCGGGAACCAATTTAAAATTGCCTACAGCCATGTGTTATTATTTTAGGCCTTCGATGCCTGTCTGCGGTCACTCCTTCCACTAGGCCTCCACTGACCACACCACTGCTGTCCGTGTACCCCTGGAACCAATTTAAAATTGCCTACAGCCATGTGTTATTATTTTAGGCATTCGATGCCTGTCTGCGGTCCATTTTTTCAACTACTACTACACTGACCAGGTCACTGCTGCCCGTGTACCCCGGGAACCAATTTAAAATTGCCTACAGCCATGTGTTATTATTTTAGGCATTCGATGCCTGTCTGCGGTCACTCCTTCCACTAGGCCTCCACTGACCACACCACTGCTGTCCGTGTACCCCTGGAACCAATTTAAAATTGCCTACAGCCATGTGTTATTATTTTAGGCATTCGATGCCTGTCTGCGGTCCATTTTTTCAACTACTACTACACTGACCAGGTCACTGCTGCCCGTGTACCCCGGGAACCAATTTAAAATTGCCTACAGCCATGTGTTATTATTTTAGGCATTCGATGCCTGTCTGCGGTCCATTTTTTCAACTACTACTACACTGACCAGGTCACTGCTGCCCGTGTACCCCTGGAACCAATTTAAAATTGCCTACAGCCATGTGTTATTATTTTAGGCCTTCGATGCCTGTCTGCGGTCACTCCTTCCACTAGGCCTCCACTGACCACACCACTGCTGTCCGTGTACCCCTGGAACCAATTTAAAATTGCCTACAGCCATGTGTTATTATTTTAGGCATTCGATGCCTGTCTGCGGTCCATTTTTTCAACTACTACTACACTGACCAGGTCACTGCTGCCCGTGTACCCCTGGAACCAATTTAAAATTGCCTACAGCCATGTGTTATTATTTTAGGCCTTCGATGCCTGTCTGCGGTCACTCCTTCCACTAGGCCTCCACTGACCACACCACTGCTGTCCGTGTACCCCTGGAACCTATTTAAAATTGCCTACAGCCATGTGTTATTATTTTAGGCATTCGATGCCTGTCTGCGGTCCATTTTTTCAACTACTACTACACTGACCAGGTCACTGCTGCCCGTGTACCCCTGGAACCAATTTAAAATTGCCTACAGCCATGTGTTATTATTTTAGGCCTTCGATGCCTGTCTGCGGTCACTCCTTCCACTAGGCCTCCACTGACCACACCACTGCTGTCCGTGTACCCCTGGAACCAATTTAAAATTGCCTACAGCCAGCCCAATTTTTTTATTTTAGGCCTTCGATGCCTGTCTGCGGTCCATTCTTTCAACTACTACTACACTGACCAGGTCACTGCTGCCCGTGTACCCCTGGAACCAATTTAAAATTGCCTACAGCCATGTGTTATTATTTTAGGCATTCGATGCCTGTCTGCGGTCCATTTTTTCAACTACTACTACACTGACCAGGTCACTGCTGCCCGTGTACCCCGGGAACCAATTTAAAATTGCCTACAGCCATGTGTTATTATTTTAGGCATTCGATGCCTGTCTGCGGTCCATTTTTTCAACTACTACTACACTGACCAGGTCACTGCTGCCCGTGTACCCCTGGAACCAATTTAAAATTGCCTACAGCCATGTGTTATTATTTTAGGCCTTCGATGCCTGTCTGCGGTCACTCCTTTCACTAGGCCTCCACTGACCACACCACTGCTGTCCGTGTACCCCTGGAACCAATTTAAAATTGCCTACAGCCATGTGTTATTATTTTAGGCATTCGATGCCTGTCTGCGGTCCATTTTTTCAACTACTACTACACTGACCAGGTCACTGCTGCCCGTGTACCCCTGGAACCAATTTAAAATTGCCTACAGCCATGTGTTATTATTTTAGGCCTTCGATGCCTGTCTGCGGTCACTCCTTCCACTAGGCCTCCACTGACCACACCACTGCTGTCCGTGTACCCCTGGAACCAATTTAAAATTGCCTACAGCCATGTGTTATTATTTTAGGCATTCGATGCCTGTCTGCGGTCCATTTTTTCAACTACTACTACACTGACCAGGTCACTGCTGCCCGTGTACCCCTGGAACCAATTTAAAATTGCCTACAGCCATGTGTTATTATTTTAGGCCTTCGATGCCTGTCTGCGGTCACTCCTTCCACTAGGCCTCCACTGACCACACCACTGCTGTCCGTGTACCCCTGGAACCAATTTAAAATTGCCTACAGCCAGCCCAATTTTTTTATTTTAGGCCTTCGATGCCTGTCTGCGGTCCATTCTTTCAACTACTACTACACTGACCAGGTCACTGCTGCCCGTGTACCCCTGGAACCAATTTAAAATTGCCTACAGCCATGTGTTATTATTTTAGGCCTTCGATGCCTGTCTGCGGTCACTCCTTCCACTAGGCCTCCACTGACCACACCACTGCTGTCCGTGTACCCCTGGAACCAATTTAAAATTGCCTACAGCCATGTGTTATTATTTTAGGCCTTCGATGCCTGTCTGCGGTCCATTCTTTCAACTACTACTACACTGACCAGGGCACTGCTGGCCGTGTACCCCTGGAACCAACATCAGAAAATATAAAAATAAGTATTTTGCTTATAAAAAAGAAAATACTGGTGAGATATCAAATGCAGACATTTTAACATTAAAAACAAACACACAACTAAAATCTGGTACAGTACTAAAAATGGCCACCAGCTACAATTACTTTCTCCTGCAAGTAGTTAACTGAAAGTTTTTTTAAATTGAAAACACACATATGGCATCCACCGAGTGTTGTCCTGTCGCGTCTTCTTTATATTATTGCCGAGAAGATGCAAAATAATGAAAATAATAAAATCATTAATTACCAAAATAATAGAGAAAGTCAACACCACATTGCAAATAAACATTCATTCCAAATAAAGAAGCAGGGCGCGTCCGAGGGTGAGTATATACCTAATAAGAATATAATCACCCTCGGACGCGCAATGCTTATTTCCAACAGCCTTCCTTCCTAAGAATCAGCCCTTCCGTCGTGTAGAGAGACGTTGTGTTACACTCCAAGGTGTTCCCCAGGTTGCCTTTCCTGAGCTTCGATCTTCAGGCTCTCGTTTAGTAGTTCTTGGAAACTACTCTGCATTAGGCCTTCAAATTGGGTATGGGGTGTAGAGAGATGGTGTGTTCCACTCCAAGGTGTTCCCCAGGTTGCCTTTCCTGAGCTTCGATCTTCCGGCTCTCGTTTAGTAGTTGTTGGAAACTACGCTGCATTAGGCCTTCAAATTGGGTATGGGGTGTAGCGAGAGGGTGTGTTACACTCCAAGGTGTTCCCCAGGTTGCCTTTCCTGAGCTTCGATCTTCCGGCTCTCGTTTAGTAGTTCTTGGAAACTACACTGCATTAGGCCTTCAAATTGGGTATGGGGTGTAGAGAGAGGGTGTGTTACACTCCAAGGTGTTCCCCAGGTTGCCTTTCCTGAGCTTCGATATTCCGGCTCTCGTTTAGTAGTTGTCGGAAACTACGCTGCATTAGGCCTACAAATTGGGTATGGGGTGTAGAGAGAGGGTTTGTTACACTCCAAGGTGTTCCCCAGGTTGCCTTTCCTGAGCTTCGATCTTCCGGCTCTCGTTTAGTAGTTCTTGGAAACTACACTGCATTAGGCCTTCAAATTGGGTATGGGGTGTAGAGAGAGGGTGTGTTACACTCCAAGGTGTTCCCCAGGTTGCCTTTCCTGAGCTTCGATATTCCGGCTCTCGTTTAGTAGTTGTCGGAAACTACGCTGCATTAGGCCTACAAATTGGGTATGGGGTGTAGAGAGAGGGTTTGTTACACTCCAAGGTGTTCCCCAGGTTGCCTTTCCTGAGCTTCGATCTTCCGGCTCTCGTTTAGTAGTTCTTGGAAACTACACTGCATTAGGCCTTCAAATTGGGTATGGGGTGTAGAGAGAGGGTGTGTTACACTCCAAGGTGTTCCCCAGGTTGCCTTTCCTGAGCTTCGATATTCCGGCTCTCGTTTAGTAGTTGTCGGAAACTACGCTGCATTAGGCCTACAAATTGGGTATGGGGCGTAGAGAGAGGGTGTGTTACACTCCAAGGTGTTCCCCAGGTTGCCTTTCCTGAGCTTCGATATTCCGGCTCTCGTTTAGTAGTTGTCGGAAACTACGCTGCATTAGGCCTACAAATTGGGTATGGGGTGTAGAGAGAGGGTGTGTTACACTCCAAGGTGTTCCCCAGGTTGCCTTTCCTGAGCTTCGATATTCCGGCTCTCGTTTAGTAGTTCTTGGAAACTACACTGCATTAGGCCTTCAAATTGGGTATGGGGTGTAGAGAGAGGGTGTGTTACACTCCAAGGTGTTCCCCAGGTTGCCTTTCCTGAGCTTCGATATTCCGGCTCTCGTTTAGTAGTTGTCGGAAACTACGCTGCATTAGGCCTACAAATTGGGTATGGGGTGTAGAGAGAGGGTTTGTTACACTCCAAGGTGTTCCCCAGGTTGCCTTTCCTGAGCTTCGATCTTCCGGCTCTCGTTTAGTAGTTCTTGGAAACTACACTGCATTAGGCCTTCAAATTGGGTATGGGGTGTAGAGAGAGGGTGTGTTACACTCCAAGGTGTTCCCCAGGTTGCCTTTCCTGAGCTTCGATATTCCGGCTCTCGTTTAGTAGTTGTCGGAAACTACGCTGCATTAGGCCTACAAATTGGGTATGGGGTGTAGAGAGAGGGTTTGTTACACTCCAAGGTGTTCCCCAGGTTGCCTTTCCTGAGCTTCGATCTTCCGGCTCTCGTTTAGTAGTTCTTGGAAACTACACTGCATTAGGCCTTCAAATTGGGTATGGGGTGTAGAGAGAGGGTGTGTTACACTCCAAGGTGTTCCCCAGGTTGCCTTTCCTGAGCTTCGATATTCCGGCTCTCGTTTAGTAGTTGTCGGAAACTACGCTGCATTAGGCCTACAAATTGGGTATGGGGCGTAGAGAGAGGGTGTGTTACACTCCAAGGTGTTCCCCAGGTTGCCTTTCCTGAGCTTCGATATTCCGGCTCTCGTTTAGTAGTTGTCGGAAACTACGCTGCATTAGGCCTACAAATTGGGTATGGGGTGTAGAGAGAGGGTGTGTTACACTCCAAGGTGTTCCCCAGGTTGCCTTTCCTGAGCTTCGATTTTCATGCTCTCGTTTAGTAGTTGTCGGAAACTACGCTGCATTAGGCCTACAAATTGGGTATGGGGTGTAGAGAGAGGGTTTGTTACACTCCAAGGTGTTCCCCAGGTTGCCTTTCCTGAGCTTCGATCTTCCGGCTCTCGTTTAGTAGTTCTTGGAAACTACACTGCATTAGGCCTTCAAATTGGGTATGGGGTGTAGAGAGAGGGTGTGTTACACTCCAAGGTGTTCCCCAGGTTGCCTTTCCTGAGCTTCGATATTCCGGCTCTCGTTTAGTAGTTGTCGGAAACTACGCTGCATTAGGCCTACAAATTGGGTATGGGGTGTAGAGAGAGGGTGTGTTACACTCCAAGGTGTTCCCCAGGTTGCCTTTCCTGAGCTTCGATATTCCGGCTCTCGTTTAGTAGTTGTCGGAAACTACGCTGCATTAGGCCTACAAATTGGGTATGGGGTGTAGAGAGAGGGTGTGTTACACTCCAAGGTGTTCCCCAGGTTGCCTTTCCTGAGCTTCGATCTTCATGCTCTCGTTTAGTAGTTGTCGGAAACTACGCTGCATTAGGCCTACAAATTGGGTATGGGGTGTAGAGAGAGGGTTTGTTACACTCCAAGGTGTTCCCCAGGTTGCCTTTCCTGAGCTTCGATCTTCCGGCTCTCGTTTAGTAGTTGTTGGAAACTACGCTGCATTAGGCCTTCAAATTGGGTATGGGGTGTAGCGAGAGGGTGTGTTACACTCCAAGGTGTTCCCCAGGTTGCCTTTCCTGAGCTTCGATCTTCCGGCTCTCGTTTAGTAGTTCTTGGAAACTACACTGCATTAGACCTTCAAATTGGGTATGGGGTGTAGAGAGAGGGTGTGTTACACTCTAAGGTGTTCCCCAGGTTTCCTTGCCATTGCTTCGGTCTTCCGACTCTCGTTTAGTAGTTGTAGAAAAGTACACTGCATTAGGCCATACAAAATGGGTATGGGGTGGAGAGAGATGGTGTGTTACACTCCAAGGTGTTCCCCAGGTTGCCTTTCCTGAGCTTCTATCTTCAGGCTCTCATTAAATTGTGGTTAAATGGAACAACTGCATTTGGCGTACTAGTTGGTTTGGGGCCTACTATCGGTGTCTGCCACTCCTTGCTGTTCTCCTCCACTGAACAAAGCTGTGCCGCCTGTTTACTACGGTTGCCAATTTTGAACTGCATTTCGACTACTTACTGATTTGGCCCTACTCTCTGTGTCAGCCTCTCATTCCAGTTGTCCTCCACTGCAATGCCCCCTGGTTATTCCTGTGTTACCAATTTTGAACTGCATTTAGCCCACTTTCTTCTTTGGGCCTATATCTGTGTTTCCACTTCATCGTGCCCATTGCCCAGCCAGTGATAGATGAGTCTGCTGGTACATTGACCCATAACGCAACATTCCCCGTGCACGCTACACAACAACATTGTGACCCTGCTGAAAGTCAGGTTGCTCTTCCCGCATACCATACCACCTTACACGGGGACAAAGAGGAAGGTGCAGATGAAAGTGCAGGTTCCTTCATCAGGTGGGGGGAGGAATACTAGTTGGCGACGTCACTGGCACAGGGCCTCTCATAGTACGCAAAAGTGTTGCTGCCGGTGGGAGGCGCCCCCGCCGTGCAAACACACCGCTGTACTTTGAGGGGCCCTGTGCCAGTGCCAATGCCAACGAGTGGGCCCCCCCTGCTTGCTCAGGTTCACAGCACTTGCAAAGTTGAAATACTTACCTCTCCCTGCTCCACTGCCGTGACGTGGTCCAGATTTCCTGGGCCCACTAATTACTTGAACCAGCCCTACCCCCCACAACTTTAGCCAAATGACCCCCAATTTCAAATGCCTTCCAATTATTATAAGGTAAATTACGCTTGACAAGCTTCATTAAGAAGAATGGATGGTTTTGACATTAAAATGGCCACTCTAGGTGTTTTCCTGGCCCCCACTCACTGCCGACTATGCTGCCCCATTGACTTGCATTGGGTTTCGTGTTTCGGTCGATCCCGACTTTACGTCATAATCGGCCGATTTCACTCGACCCGACTTTGGACATAGTCGGGTTTCGCAAAACCCGGCTCGACTCTAAAAAGGTCAAGGTCGCTCAACTCTAATAAATAGGCTTTCTATGGCCCACTATCTGAGAGAGAGAGATGGCACGCTTAGGACTGGCACACAAGCCCAAAGGCCAATATTAATCTCCCACTGATTGATTTATTGATTTTTTCAAGTAGAATTTAGAACCCAAATAAAGCAAAAAAAAAAAAAAGGCTTTCTATGGCCCACTGAGTGAGTGATGATGCACACAGGAGTCAGGAGTGGCACACAAGCCCTGAGGCCAATATTTTTCTCCCTCTGATTGATGTAGTGATTTTTTCAGGTAGATTTTGGAACCCAAATCAAGCAAAAAAATAAATAGGCTTTCTATGGCCCACTGACTCAGAGATGGCACACACAGGAGTCAGGAGTGGCACACAAGCCCTGAGGCCAATATTTTTCTCCCACTGATTGATGTAGTGATTTTTTCAGGTAGATTTTAGAACCCAAATCAAGCAAAAAAATAAATAGGCTTTCTATGGCCCACTGAGTGAGAGATGGCACAGACAGGGATGGCACTCTAGCAGAAATGCCAATCTTAATCTCCCACAAAAGAAAAAAAAAAAAAAAAAAGGAACTGTCCTTCAATTACTATCTCCCTGCAGTAATCTCAGCCAGGTATGGCAGGCAGCAATAAGGAGTGGACTGATGCACAAATTAAATAAAAAGTGTGGACAAACAAACAAGATAGCTGTGCAGAAAGGAAGGAACAAGAGGATTTGTGCTTTGAAAAATGCAGTTGGTTTGCACAGCGGCGTACACACAGCAATGCAGCTATCAGGGAGCCTTCTAGGGCAGCCCAATGAGCTACAGCGCTGAGGAAAAAAAAAAAAAAAGTAGCTTCCACTGTCCCTGCACACCGAAGGTGGTGTTGGACAGTGCAAATCGCTACAGCACAAGCGGTTTGGTGGTTAATGGACCCTGCCTAACGCTATCCCTGCTTCTGACGAAGCGGCAGCAACCTCTCCCTAAGCTCAGATCAGCAGCAGTAACATGGCGGTCGGCGGGAACGCCCCTTTATAGCCCCTGTGACGCCGCAGACAGCAAGCCAATCACTGCAATGCCCTTCTCTAAGATGGTGGGGACCAGGACCTATGTCATCACGCTGCCCACACTCTGCGTTTACCTTCATTGGCTGAGAAATGGCGCTTTTCGCGTCATTGAAACGCGACTTTGGCGCGAAAGTCGCGTACCGCATGGCCGACCCCGCACAGGGGTCGGATCGGGTTTCATGAAACCCGACTTTGCCAAAAGTCGGCGACTTTTGAAAATGAACGACCCGTTTCGCTCAACCCTAGCGGTCACATGAGCGGCACGCGACCAATCAGAAGCCGCGACGTCATTCGCAGGTCCTAAACGCGCTCATTTTAAACAAAGAAGCCAGCCGGTTACCAGCGTGATGTCCAGGGGCCGCCGGAGAGGTGAATATATCAATATATTTTATTTTAATTCTTTATTTTACACCTTAATATGGATTCCAGGGCCTGAAGGAGAGTTTCCTCTCCTTCAGACCCTGGGAACCATCAGGATACATTCCGATACTTGATGTCCCATTGACTTGTATTGGTATCGGATATCGGTATCGGCGATATCCGATATTTTTCGGGTATCGGCCGATACTATCCGATACCGATACTTTCAAGTATCGGACGGTATCGCTCAACACTACTGGTAACCCGGGTAAATATCGGGTTACTAAGCGCAGGGCCGCGCTTAGTAACCCGATGTTTACCCTGGTTACCATTGTAAATGTAAAAAAAAAAAAAAACACTACACACTTACATTCCGGTTTCTGTCACGTCCCTCACCATCAGCTTCCTGCACTGACTGTGAGCGCCGGTCGTAAAGCACAGCAGTGACGTCACCGCTGTGCTCTGCTTTACGGCCGGCCGGCGCTCACAGTCAGTGCTGGAAGCTGACAGCGAGGGACGTGACAGACACCGGAATGTAAGTGCAGCGCCCCAGAGATCTGGCCATTGCAGTATGACACTCTGCCGCTAAGGGGAGTGATGGTACGTCTGATGGCACTGAAGGAATTCTACTGACCAGGTATCACCAGCACACATTACACTTCACACTCCGGCCACTAGGGGGAGAAAAAGGCTTTATTTATTGGGCCACTCCTCACACTGGTAAAACTAGGGGTTGGGTAGGAAGTTAGTCAGAAGCTGACTGGGTTGGATTCAGGCAACATCCCGTGGCAGGGGGTGTTGCAGGGAGAAGACACAGGGGGGTCCCTGTCGGGCGTGGGAGCCTGGCAGGTACCTAGCGAACAGAGCAGAGTAAGGACCTTACCCTTTTTCTGATCAAATGACACCAGATGGATCGTAGAAATATGTTTTTGAGCCCGCTTCCTTAATTCTTGGCTGGTCTGTCCAACGTATAGAATCTTACAAGGGCAGATGAGAGCGTAAGCTACGTCCCTAGTTTTACAGTTGATGTATGTCCTGATAGAGTGCCTGCTAAGAAGGACAGGATGCACAAAAACATCACGAGTTAGAAACATGTGGGGACAAACGTTACAATCCCCACATGGAAAGGAACCTCTTAAGGTAATACCTCTGTTCAGTTTTACAGTAGGTCTTTGAAAGTGACTCCTACTGAGGAGATCCCTAAGGTTAGGCGCCCGCCTAGCCGTTAACAGGGGTCTATGGCTCGTAATCTCCGAGGTCTGTGTATCGGCCTGGAGAATCTGCCAGTGTTTGGATAGTATGTTACTGAACTGTTTCCAATTACTGTTATAATCAGTAATGAATCTGGTCTGTGACTCCTGGCATTGTCTTCTGGACGATAGAAGAGATTTTTGATCTTGTCCCCTAGCTCTTTGATAAGCTGTAGAAATAACACGTCTAGGGTATCCCCTGTGCCGGAAGCGATCAGAGAGCTCGCGTGCCTGAATGGAGAAGTCACAATCAAGGGTACAGTTACGCCTGACACGCAAAAATTGTCCTGTTGGTACACCCACCTTTGTGTGCCATGGATGGAAGCTGGAAAACTCTAGGAGCGCATTGGTTGCTGTAGATTTACGAAAGAGATTTGTTGCCAGATGTTGTCCATGTTGAAAGACCCTCAAATCCAGAAAGGTGATGTCACTATTAGAGATGCAATATGTAAGGAAAATATTGTAGGGATTAGAGTTTAAGATGTCAAAGAATGTGATGCATTCCTCCTTAGTACCCTTCCAAATCATAAAGACATCATCTATATAACGGTGCCAGGCGTGCACGTGGGCAGCGAAGAGTGGGGAGGAATAAACAAATGTATCCTCCCACCAGCCTAAAAAGGTGTTAGCATAGGCTGGTGCACACTTCGCGCCCATCGCCACGCCTGAACGCTGTAAATAATGAACCCTATCAAAAAGAAAAAAGTTGTGATGGAGAACAAAAGACATCAGGTCGAGGAGAAATGAGTCATGGCCCCTGTCCGTAGAATGCTTCTTATCCAGAAAGTAAGCTATCGCCTCCAACCCATCCTTATGACCGATGTTTGAATACAGTGATTCTACATCACAGGTAACAAGTAGAAAGTCTGTGGGGAGTGAAATCTGACTACATATTTCAATGAAGTGTGAAGAATCACGAACATATGAGGGAAGGGATGAGGCAATAGTTTGGAGAAAGAAGTCTAAATACTCACCGGCCTTTTCGCACATACTGCCGACACTGGACACGATTGGCCTGCCGGGAGGCCTTAAACTGTCCTTATGAATTTTCGGCAGCATGTAGAAAGTTGCCGTCACCGGGTTGGCCACCCAAAGGTACTGTTTCTCTTGTGGGGAGATAATGGCCAGCTGAAGAGCCCTGCAGAGTAATTTTTCATATTTAGAGAGATACCCAGGGTTTCTGGGCTAAACCAGCTATTTTGGGGGGATCTTTTTGTTTTTTGTTTTTTGTTCTATCAATTGTCTTTGTCATCGATTTATATTATTTTTTGGTCTGTGACATTAAGATTTTCCCTTCTCCCTTATTTCTAGCCACCAACTTGCTTTGGTACGGCCCCTTTGGGCATTTTACCTGGAATCTAGACAACTGCCTAAGTATTCTGCGGGCTCTTGTACCCCATGGTTGTACGTCTGAACTCTATATGGCTCATATATGGGGGTCACATCTGGGGACTCTTCCAATGGAAATGTGGACATGGACATCAACTCTGCATGGGATGACAAGCTGGATCCGGATGGACTGGGATCAGACATATACTTTGTTATCGTCACTTTCTGTGGACTATCAGCTCTTCTGCACATGACCTACTATTGTTTTCATCGTGGGTCCATATATGGACTTACTTTGGACCCTTGGGACCTTAGAGGACAGTATGGGACATGTACGGATGTTGCATCTCTTTTAGGTGTCTTGTAACAACTGTCTTCTGCTAGAACACGTCATGGAGAGGACTTATGAGCCTTTCGGCTTTGTGCCCAGGGTAGGGTGCGGTTTCCACTGAATGCTCTGGTTGGACCGCATGTCTCTCCTTGGGTTTATGCTTAACATGTGTTCAACATGTGATTAAATCCTTTTGGTATCTACTTAGTCTCTCTGCCTCGGTCTGATGTGGATTAGTTCCACTGATTTGAGTTATACTGGTATTTTGCATGTTGTGATTATCTGTGTTTAACATGTTTTTTTACTTTTCAGTACCCAGGTTCTTTAGGGACCGCTTGTTACTGGTCCTTTGTATACACTCCTTCCCCAGCCCTTTACTTTATTATTGCCAGGTCCATCTACGTGGTTCCGTCTCTTTACTTCCACCATACAGGCTTCTCTTATGCCTGGCGCATGCGCGGTGCGGCTCTTGTATCGGCGTTCTGTCCCCATTATACGTTCCACTCTTACCCGGCGCATGCGCATTGTGGCTCTTCATTAGAGCCGCGTTTGCGCGTGCGCGGATTCTCTGCCTACGGAGGCCTCCGTTATCCTCAGTCAGTTTTCCTCTCTCCTTCTACGTGCGGCTGCACGCTACTTCCGCCGCCCCTCTCCCTCCTGGGAGCGTCACAGCGGTATGGTATTTCATTGATTAGAGCTTCTATTTATATGCAGGGTGTTCACCACATACCCCACTTCCCCTGACGAAGCCGCTGCGGCGGCGATACGCGTGGGGCTCTCTCCCTACACCCCTTCCAGGACTATTGCTGGTCATTTATGACATACGCACCTGCAGCAGCATTTTAGCCTTCTGATCTATGGGCCCTCCTCTACTATACCTTGGATTTAGTTGAGTATCATGACGGGATTATACCGTCCTCACTATCCTATAGGGGTGCCCTGATTCCTTCTTTTTTTCTTTTGGCTACACACCATGTATAGTGCAGCTTGGTAGCTTGGTTTTGTGACCCATGTGTCATTTCCTCTAGGCATATATATGTACCCTTTTGTGCTATGGTAGATGTATTCATTTACCAGTCATCTATGATCTATCTGGTATTAGGGGTATCTTCTTTAGGGGTCCTTATGTTGTTTGTATATACCACATACTTTGTATATTGCCTTGGTGCTCATGACGTCTATTTATATGTCAGTACATGATATGTGTGTTTATTATAGCCTTTAGTGCTTTTCTCACTACATTGCTGCAGGTTCATCTGGATATTTAGGGGTGTTTTACACATCGTTGTATTTTAAGTGTTTTTATGTTTTTCATGTGGTGTCTAATAAAATGCCGTGTTATATATTTTGTATATTGTGTGGTTGTGCAGACCTTTTTTGGTTCATTTCTTCTCTTCTTTTCTCTGCAACTTGTATTGAGACTTTTCAGATTCTGCCCTCTGCTTAAAGTAGTTGAACATTTTTGACAGATGACTTTGCGCTGATCAATTGGATGTTGTTTAAAAAAATGCCAGACTGCACTCTTTCTAGCATCGGATACCTTTTCAGGCATTGCAGACTGAGCTTTAACCGGATGGCCACGCTGTCCTCCAACAGGTTTTGGCTTTGCCACGCGTTTTGGGCAAGATATGGGCCCGGCAGATGGAACCTGTTGCGATGTTGATGCCTGCTGCGGCCCCTCCTCCTCCGCTTCAGAACTGCTGCCGCCTGCACCCTGTTCCCCCAATGGCTGCCAATCGGGGTCAAGAACTGGGTCATCTATTACCTCTTCTTGTAGCTCGTGTGCAACTTCGTCTGTGTCACCATGTCGGTCGGTGGTATAGCGTTCGTGATGGGGCAACATAGTCTCATCAGGGTCTGATTCTTGATCATTACCCTGCGAGGGCAATGTTGTGGTCTGAGTCAAAGGACCAGCATAGTAGTCTGGCTGTGGCTGTGCATCAGTGCACTCCATGTCAGATTCAACTTGTAATGGGCATGGACTGTTAACTGCTTCACTTTCTAAGCCAGGGACGGTATGTGTAAAGAGCTCCATGGAGTAACCCGTTGTGTCGCCTGCTGCATTCTTCTCTGTTGTTGTTTTTGCTGAAGAGGACAAGGAAGCGACTTGTCCCTGACCGTGAACATCCACTAACGACGCGCTGCTTTTACATTTACCAGTTTCACGAGAGGAGGCAAAAGAGCTAGAGGCTGAGTCAGCAAGATAAGCCAAAACTTGCTCTTGCTGCTCCGGCTTTAAAAGCGGTTTTCCTACTCCCAGAAAAGGGAGCGTTCGAGGCCTTGTGTAGCCAGACGACGAACCTGGCTCCACAGCTCCAGACTTAGGTGCAATATTTTTTTTCCCACGACCACCTGATGCTCCACCACTACCACTACCCTCATTACCAGCTGACAATGAACGCCCCCGGCCACGACCTCTTCCACCAGACTTCCTCATTGTTTTAAAAACGTAACCAAACTAACGGTATTTGTTGCTGTCACACAACTTACACAGGGTGAGCTATAACTTCAGTATGATTTAGCTACCCCTTTACAGGTGAGTGAGACCACAACGAAAATCAGGCACAATGTTACACACTCTGTTTTTGGTGGCACCAAATGAGAGAGATGCCACACACGCAGGACTGTCACTGAAGCACAAATGTTAATATTAATCTCCCACTGTTTTTTTTTATTTATTTTTTTTTTTCAGGGAGACTTTAGAAACAAAATAAAATAAAATGATTTTTTCAGGAAGAATTTAGAAACCAAATAAAATAATATGATTTTTCCAATGACAATTTAGAAACCAAATAAAAAAAAAAAAAAAAAAAGGCTTTCTATGCCCCACTGAGTGAGAGATGCCACACACAGGAGTCAGGAGTGGCACACAAGCCCAGAGGCCAATATTTTTCTCCCAATGATTGATGTAGTGATTTTTTCAGGTAGATTTTGGAACCCAAATCAAGCTAAAAAAATAATAGGCTTTCTATGGCCCACAATTGGAGAGAGAGAGAGAGATGGCACACCCAGGAGTCAAGACTGGCACACAAGCAGAAAGGGCAATATTAATCTCCCACTGATTTTTTTTTTTTTTTCAGGGAGACTTTAGAAAAAAAAATTATAGAATAAAATGATTTTTTCAGGAAGAATTTAGAAACCAAATAAAATAAAATGATTTTTTTCAGGGAGAATTTAGAAAACAAATAAAACAAAAAATAGGCTTTCTATGGCCCACTGAGTGAGAGATGACGCACACAGGAGTCAGGAGTGGCACACAAGCCCAGAGGCCAATATTTATCTTCCACTGATTGATTTAGTGATTTTTTCAGGTAGATTTTGGAACCCAAATCAAGCAAAAAAAATAATAGGCTTTCTATGGCCCACAATTGGAGAGAGAGAGAGAGATGGCACACCCAGGAGTCAAGACTGGCACACAAGCAGAAAGGGCAATATTAATCTCCCACTGATTTGATTTTTTTTTTTTCAGGGAGACTTTAGAAAAAAAAAATAATACAAAAAAATGATTTTTTCAGGGAGAATTTAGAAAACAAATAAAACAAAAAATAGGCTTTCTATGGCCCACTGACTGAGAGATGGCACACACAGGAGTCAGGAGTGGCACACAAGCCCAGAGGCCAATATTAATCTCCCACTTTTTTTTTTTTTCAGGGAAAATTTATAAACCCAATAAAAAAAATAATAAATAGGCTTTCTATGGCCCACTATCTGAGAGAGAGAGATGGCACGCTTAGGACTGGCACACAAGCCCAAAGGCCAATATTAATCTCCCACTGATTGATTTATTGATTTTTTCAGGTAGAATTTAGAATCCAAATAAAGCAAAAAAAAAAAAAGGCTTTCTATGGCCCACTGAGTGAGTGATGATGCACACAGGAGTCAGGAGTGGCACACAAGCCCTGAGGCCAATATTTTTCTCCCTCTGATTGATGTAGTGATTTTTTCAGGTAGATTTTGGAACCCAAATCAAGCAAAAAAATAAATAGGCTTTCTATGGCCCACTGACTGAGAGATGGCACACACAGGAGTCAGGAGTGGCACACAAGCCCTGAGGCCAATATTTTTCTCCCACTGATTGATGTAGTGATTTTTTCAGGTAGATTTTAGAACCCAAATCAAGCAAAAAAATAAATAGGCTTTCTATGGCCCACTGAGTGAGAGATGGCACAGACAGGGATGGCACTCTAGCAGAAATGCCAATCTTAATCTCCCACAAAAAAAAAAAAAAAAAAAAAAAGGAACTGTCCTTCAATTACTATCTCCCTGCAGTAATCTCAGCCAGGTATGGCAGGCAGCAATAAGGAGTGGACTGATGCACAAATTAAATAAAAAGTGTGGACAAACAAACAAGATAGCTGTGCAGAAAGGAAGGAACAAGAGGATTTGTGCTTTGAAAAAAGCAGTTGGTTTGCACAGCGGCGTACACACAGCAATGCAGCTATCAGGGAGCCTTCTAGGGCAGCCCAATGAGCTACAGCGCTGAGGAAAAAAAAAAAAAAAGTAGCTTCCACTGTCCCTGCACACCGAAGGTGGTGTTGGACAGTGCAAATCGCTACAGCACAAGCGGTTTGGTGGTTAATGGACCCTGCCTAACGCTATCCCTGCTTCTGACGAAGCGGCAGCAACCTCTCCCTAAGCTCAGATCAGCAGCAGTAACATGGCGGTCGGCGGGAACGCCCCTTTATAGCCCCTGTGACGCCGCAGACAGCAAGCCAATCACTGCAATGCCCTTCTCTAAGATGGTGGGGACCAGGACCTATGTCATCACGCTGCCCACACTCTGCGTTTACCTTCATTGGCTGAGAAATGGCGCTTTTCGCGTCATTGAAACGCGACTTTGGCGCGAAAGTCGCGTACCGCATGGCCGACCCCGCACAGGGGTCGGATCGGGTTTCATGAAACCCGACTTTGCCAAAAGTCGGCGACTTTTGAAAATGAACGACCCGTTTCGCTCAACCCTAGCGGTCACATGAGCGGCACGCGACCAATCAGAAGCCGCGACGTCATTCGCAGGTCCTAAACGCGCTCATTTTAAACAAAGAAGCCGGCCGGTTACCAGCGTGATGTCCAGGGGCCGCCGGAGAGGTGAATATATCAATATATTTTATTTTAATTCTTTATTTTACACCTTAATATGGATTCCAGGGCCTGAAGGAGAGTTTCCTCTCCTTCAGACCCTGGGAACCATCAGGATACATTCCGATACTTGATGTCCCATTGACTTGTATTGGTATCGGATATCGGTATCGGCGATATCCGATATTTTTCGGGTATCGGCCGATACTATCCGATACCGATACTTTCAAGTATCGGACGGTATCGCTCAACACTACTGGTAACCAGGGTAAATATCGGGTTACTAAGCGCAGGGCCGCGCTTAGTAACCCGATGTTTACCCTGGTTACCATTGTAAATGTAAAAAAAAAAAAAAACACTACACACTTACATTCCGGTTTCTGTCACGTCCCTCACCATCAGCTTCCTGCACTGACTGTGAGCGCCGGTCGTAAAGCACAGCAGTGACGTCACCGCTGTGCTCTGCTTTACGGCCGGCCGGCGCTCACAGTCAGTGCTGGAAGCTGACAGCAAGGGACGTGACAGACACCGGAATGTAAGTGCAGCGCCCCAGAGATCTGGCCATTGCAGTATGACACTCTGCCGCTAAGGGGAGTGATGGTACGTCTGATGGCACTGAAGGAATTCTACTGACCAGGTATCACCAGCACACATTACACTTCACACTCCGGCCACTAGGGGGAGAAAAAGGCTTTATTTATTGGGCCACTCCTCACACTGGTAAAACTAGGGGTTGGGTAGGAAGTTAGTCAGAAGCTGACTGGGTTGGATTCAGGCAACATCCCGTGGCAGGGGGTGTTGCAGGGAGAAGACACAGGGGGGTCCCTGTCGGGCGTGGGAGCCTGGCAGGTACCTAGCGAACAGAGCAGAACGTTATGGAGCCTCGCCTGCACTACCTTGCGGCGGTATCCTAAGAAAGAGACACGAAGCAAAGGGTATTGTGGAACAGTGAGAAATGAGATCAAGCACAAAGGAGAGCCAGTAGGAGTCATGCCGTGAGACCGAGGCAACATCCTACTGAGGCGCGTAGCCGGTGGCCGGAACACCGCGGAAGTAACTGACTCCATGCCTTACTTCGAACTCTGCAGGACAGTTAATTATAGGTTGGCTGTCTACCTTAAATTTCCTACGAAGACATAGGGGGCAACGTGTGGAGAGGGGCTTCTCTAGGGTCCCGGAAGAGCTCCGAGCCTTCCCGTCATACCGGTGCGTCCTAGCCATAATATTTCTGGGGGACGAGAAACTAGTAACATCTGGAACAAGAGAGAGAGAAAGAATTAGAAAGAAATAGAAAGAACGAACGAACGAACAAGAACAGAAGTTGTGAGGACTATTCCGAATGCTCAGCAGGGTAGCACTACAACACACAGGCGCTAGTGGTAGGCACTGATTTCCACCTGCAAAGGGAACTCTGGATGTGCCCATCGGACTGGCCGGTCTCAGAAAGCCCTGTTAACCGTGCTCTGGATTGCGGATCCTGAAGTCTTCAGTAAAGAGGTAAAGAGACTGCAACCTTGTGTCCTCTTTATTGTCTGCACCTCACACCATCGCCATCTACATCACTGGGAAGCCCTGGGGACATGCTTCACCTGTGGGAAGGTATACCATCTAGCTGCCATTCCATCACCCCAGCGGACCCCAAGCAGCGTCGGTCATCGTGACCGAACACCACAGGTGGCGTCACGAACCCTTGACAGACTCCTATCACCTTTTATTGGACGCCCATTAGCAGGTTCACGGACCGGGTCCAGCCACCGTGACAACCCCAGAACTGAGACAGAAAGGACCGGTACCGAGTAACCTGTGGCCCTGTGTCTGGGGGCGATCCAACTTGGCGTCACGAACAGGATCGTACTTAAGCCTGAGAAGCAGGTCATGTGTGCCTTGGAACTGTGATTGAAACATGTTTGAACTGTGATTTATTGCAAGAACTGTGTATTGCTATCTGCCGCAAGATTCCCGCCAAAATCGTTGCCATTACAGTGCCACGAGGAGCGCAGGAGAAGAAGAAGGGCGTGAAAGTGGGTGTGAACAAACTGCAGAGCGCGAAAGATAATGGCCGCCCAGTCTAAGTATTGTTGTATCCTGAGGGCGTGCCCGTCAGCCGCTGAGGTCCGCCTTCTCATCCTCTATGGAGGGTGGGGACAGTGGGGACAGAGCCGCCCCCGGAAAAGAGCCCGTGAAGAAGATCCAGAGGAGGGGACAAAGATGGCGACTTCCAGGACCCCGCATGGAGACGACCCGGCACGGCGCAGGGCTGTATCACCCGTAGCAGCCCCGGAATCACCGACGCTGCAGGGATGGACCGGCGCAGAGCTGACTGGAGGGAAACCTGGTGGCCGGATGCCTGAGGGCTGGGTGGCCACGGCCGAAGCCCGGCAGCTGGCGCGTTACCGAGAGGCCCAAGCTCACGTGAGTTCCCTATTGGGCCACCCGATGGAGATTCGCCTTTCGCCCTTGTCTCCTCCTCCACCCGCTCCGACCGTGGTAGACCCTCGAACCTGGCCAGCGGATCGTGCACCGCAGGAGCCGGACCTGAGGATCCTGCCGGTGACGGAGCATCAGCGGCGTCTGGTGGCGGCCTGGAGGAAGCAGCCCCGACCTGCAGCCATGATTGACCTCACAGAGGAAGTGAAGAACTCGCCTTCGCACTGGGGAGTGGTGGTCCTCTTCAACCCTACGGAAGAAAGGGGAATTATACAGGAGATCGGGGAGCCCCTAATGGTCCGTGTCACCCGGAACGAGGTGGAGCCCTGTTATGGAACGGTCGATGAAGATCGTGACCTGAAACCTGGGGATGCTGTGACCTACACGCGATGGCAGAGGGGAACCGGCTGGATGGCCAGGGGCGTCCAGCGGTGCGCAGTCCTCCAGGTCACAGCCGAAACTCCAGAGAGCGAGGTCCCCGCTACAGACCATCCGACTGACCAGGCCCCGCGTGTGACTGTGGGTCCCACCCGTTCTCGGCCGAGGGGGGTGGTCTGCGAGGTAAGACCGCAACCTTCACAGCAATAAACCTCGGAGGCCCGATGACTGTAAATAGTTAACTGTTTCCTGCTCTTTTGCTGCTAAACCCGTTTAGGGTTATTTCTTAAAGGGAACCCTTTGTTGACCCGGGATCCCTATTGTTTTACATTTCTTTTTCTACTTTGCACAAGTTATCATTGTTTTCAAAGACTACCGGATCATGAACAGTGAATGATTCCAAAACTGTTTTGTATATAGTTTGCACCTTCTTAAAGGTGCTCCCTACTTTTTTTACAAAAGAAAGAAGACTTTGCAAAGAAACTGCTTTTGGACATGACGCAGAGGGTCTTGCTTTCGTTGGACTTGCAGACGGAGAGAATCTGCACTACCTCAGAGAGACTTGGTTCCCTCTTAAAGGGAATGTTCGCATGTTGCCTTAAGAAAAGTTAAAATGTTAATAATGTTGTGATTCAGAAAACTTTGATAATGTTGCTAGAGATTGAGGACAGGAAAGGTCGAAAGTGAACCCATAGGGGTTAGAGAGAGAGTCCTCCTGAGAACTGTTGAACGATAGTTGGTTACTGAAAGAGAGATAATGACAGTAGGCCCAGCCAAGGAGCTAGGCGGTCCTGCATTGGTGACGCTAGAAAGAAGAGAAAGAAAAAGTTGAGTTATTTTATAGTATTTTATAGTAGGCCTTTAGTGGGTTTAGCTTACACGCCCTTAAAGGAAAAGTTAAATTACTGTTCAGAATTTGCACTCAGTAGAATACCCGGCAGGGTAATAGAATTTATTTATAGTCAGAATGTTATTTAAAAATATTTAACCTTGTTTCCTTGTTTTTGTTTGTAACGTTCAAGTGTCCTCACCTCCCATAAAGGGAAGCCTTGTTATATTTACTTGTTTCGAGCATTTCAAAATTTTGTATGTCTTTCGCTGATATGTATTGTTGTTCTTCTTTCCAGTCCAGGAGTACTAGATTTAACCGGGGGGGGAGTGCAGCGCCCCAGAGATCTGGTCGTTGCAGTATGACACTCTGCCGCTAAGGGGAGTGATGGTACGTCTGATGGCACTGAAGGAATTCTACTGACCAGGTATCACCAGCACACATTACACTTCACACTCCGGCCACTATGTTTTTTTTACATTTACAATGGTAACCAGGGTAAACATCGGGTTACTAAGCGCGGCCCTGCGCTTAGTAACCCGATGTTTACCCTGGTTACCCGGGGACTTCGGCATCGTTGGTCGCTGGAGAGCATTCTGTGTGACAGCTCTCCAGCGACCACACAACGACTTACCAACGATCACGGCCAGGTCGTCTCGCTGGTCGTGATCGTTGGAAAGATGCTGAGTGTGAGGGTAGCTTTATACAGACAGGTTTGTTTCTTTCCAAATCAAGTCCTACCAGTTTAATTAAACACAGCTAGACTCCATTGAAGGAGTAGAATCATCTTTAGGAGGATCACAAGGAAATAGACAGCATGTGACTTAAATATGAGTGTCTGAGCAAAGGGTCTGAATATTTATGACCATGTGATATTTCAGTTTTTCTTTTTTATTAAATTTGCAAAATTGTCTACATTTCTGCTATTTTTCAGTCAAGATAGAGTGCAGAGTGTACATTAATGAGAAAAAATGAACTTTTTTGAATTTTCCAAATGGCTGCAATGAAACAAAGAGTGAACAATTTAAAGGGGTATGAATACTCTCCATACCCACTGTAGACTGCAGATATCATAGATGCACATTTACTGTATTTTGATGCTTATATAGCCATTAAAAGTAAATTCACTAAAACTGCTGTGTCTTCAAGTAGACTTTCAGTTACTTATTTCCAGTGATCAAAGTTAAAAGATCCATGTTATCATCTGATCCCTGTGCATTATTCTACATCTGTAGTATAAGCAATTTAACATGGTTTGGTGTTGGCTGTAATGAGGTTTAGAGAACAAGGGGAAAAGTGGAGCTGAGTTAATTCCAAAAATAGCCTCCGTGTATTAATAAGTAGGTCTTCTCTTCATTATCGTAAATGCCTCTTTAAGCAGATCAAAAGGATGGAGCTGAGTGCACGTTGCTTACTTGAGGAATTCATTATGGTAATATTCTATCAGAGTATAGGCACATTACTCTGTAATGTCTTCCAGCTTCTTTTCTTTGATCTGTTGCTGCTGTGGCCTTTGTTTGTCCCTGTAGTTAATCTGCATTTTGTGCATGTCAGTACTTTCCGCATCTGAAGCCTGAGGTTTGCAAGGAAGAATAAAGATATATTAAATTGTACAAGATAAAAAAAAACTCAGACTCACACACACAGATGCACATAGGCAAAAAAGACACACACACACACACACACACACACACAGAATTGCTGCTTATCTTAAACTAGATTGTGGCCCGATTCTAACGCATCGGGTATTCTAGAACATGCATGTCCCCGTAGTATATGGACAATGATGATTCCAGAATTTGCGGCAGACTGTGCCCGTCGCTGATTGGTCGAGGCAACCTTTATGATATCATCGTCGCCATGGCAACCATTATGACAGCTACGTCGACACTGTGCCCATCACTGATTGGTCGAGGCGAATTCGCGGCAGACTGTGCCCGTCGCTGATTTGTCGAGGCAACCTTTATGACATCATCGTCGCCATGCTGTGCCCGTCTCTGATTGGTCGAGGCCTGGTGGCCTCGACCAATCAGAGACGCAGGATTTCCAGGACAGACAGACAGACAGAAACATGGGATTTCTACGTCCTTTATGACATCATCGTCGCTGTGCCCATCGCTGATTGGTCAAGGCCTGGCGGCCTCGACCAATCAGAGACGCGGGATTTCCAGGACAGACAGACAGACAGAAACGTGGGATTTCTACGTCCTTTATGACATCGTCGCTGTGCCCATCGCTGATTGGTCAAGGCCTGGCGGCCTCGACCAATCAGAGACGCGGGATTTCCAGGACAGACAGACAAAAAGACAGACAGACAGACAGACAGACGGAAAAACCCTTAGACAATTATATATATAGATAGATAATTTACATCTGTGCTGATAATGACATTAAATAGTTAACTTCTTTATTGAGACAAAGGTACTATGTAGGTCCTTAATGTTAGGAGGCTCGAAACACATTCTGACCCTGTCCAATCACTGTTGAGAGTATGCTTTGCTTCAACCAGGAGGTTTTAAAGGGAAACAATCAGCAGAAATTGAGCTAATGTATAAAGCAGGATTTAAAAAAAAAAAAAAGAAAAAATGTGTATTTTTCTTCATAGCACTATCTTTGTTATAAAGCAAAATTAGTAATCTTGCAATTCTCACACTGGCCATTAGGGCATTTTTTAAATCATGCTTCCTGTTCTTTCATCAAGAATATGCAAATTGTCTCTCCATAGAAGAAAAGGACTTGAACTCTAATGCCACTTATTGAAAATAGAAATCCTAAAAGTCAACAAGCTTTGCCACATGACTTAGGGTAAAAGTCAAACCAGAATATTTTATTTGCAGACACTTACTTCAGGGTGATGCCACTTGTCAGTGAAAAGCACAAGATCTGTTTTGGCTCTATCAGAGGAGTTAAGTTGTTGTGAGTATATGGAGCAAGAGAAAAGTTATTTCTTAGGCTAGGTTCACATAGCGTTATGGCGGTACGTTTAACGGACTACGTTACACCACGGCATAACGAGGTGTGACGTAGTCCGTTAACGCCACCATTGCTTGTAATGGTGAACGCATTGCTAGCGCACGCCCACATTGTGCGTGCGCTAGCGATGTGCCGTCATTAGAGTGATGGACCGCGAACGCTGCTTGCATCTGCGCTAGCGGGATCGGCAAATGCGATCCCTTTTGGCACATTGCGTTAGCTCAGTCCGTAGCGCTATGCGCTAAGCGGACTGCCCTAACGCAATGTAAACCTAGCCTTAATGGCAGGACATTAGACAATGTGCCTGTGCAGTGCTATGCTGCTGGTGCTCGATGTGACACTCCTGAGCCTGTTCAGCTGTCAAGCAATGTCCTACCATTAAGAAATTCCTTTTCTCTTGCTCGGTCTACTCAAAACGACTTAGCGAAAAAGACTCTGGTTGGGTCGAAATGTCTATCTCTGTTGCTCAAAATCTTTGTCGCTCAAATTTTGTCTTTACCCGCTCCCACGAATAAACTTTTGCATTTATGAAATAAAGAGAGTGCGGTGAATTTCTCTTCAAGATTTCTGGGGTCATGCTCCCTGTTACATCTGCAAATCAACAACTGACCGAGTGCACGCCAATCCCCTGAATCTTGGCTGTATCAGAGACCCCTGACTGGAAGAGTTTGCATCAAGGTGCGTTATCATCAGAGGCAGAAATATAATGACAGTTAACATCTCTATACACATCTGATACCCAGGATCCACCATTCACAATAGATTATTATGTCAGCCCTGCTCTTCACAATGTTAAATTTATGTTTTCCTATTAAAGTTATTGCTATTAATAACACACCTGTCATCTGGAGCATGGTGAAGTTTATCTCTAAGGAGGTGTCCTTAATTGTTGGCACAATATTTTTTTTAGTTCATTTTTTTTATTTTTTTGGGGGGACACGCTCATTAGAAGCTTCAAAACAAAAGATAGAAGTAGAATCATTGTTTGTTCATTGTGGCTAATGTGCAAGTGTTGTTTCCTGAAACAGCAGGAAGTACTAGTAAGAAAAAATGACTGTGACCTGTGTGAAAATAGTTCTAATGTAGATAATGATATGGAAAAATATAATTGCTAAAAATTAAAAAAGGACATTTAACACAGAAACCTGATGTTAACAATAGTTCATTTTTTGATGGTAGCTTCTCTGTAACCTGTTTAGCAGAAACTAGTGAATTGCCGCCATGAAAGTCACAAATGCTGTTTCCATTTTAATAATCTGGCAGGTAATTCTAGTATAATGAATGTTATCTGATCATGACGGAAACTCTTCTCTAAGTAAAGTGTAGGATAGACAAAGAAATGTGATCAACTCTAAACATGCAGAGTATATTTGGTTTCCAAAAAATTCTACTAGACAGCACTGGAGACTAGAAAGTAATCGCTGTATTTTTGAGTTATAACAACAAAATGTTGTGAGAAGCTCGATTCCTGACATTAAGTCTTGAAATGATTGGAAAACAGATTGCAAAAAATAATACAGTCTAACAGCTAATTAAGTATTGACTTTTTAAGATGCGTAAGAAGCAGAAGTTACACTTTGACATTTCCCTGGTCTAAGTAATGAATAAAAAAGCTTGTAACCTTAGAAAACCATATGTTCCTGTCAATCAGTATTTGCAATTCTTCTATTGTTGTTTTCTCTTAGCCCTTCATCTCAACCCTTCTATCCTTTAGCAGTAGTGTCTAAAATAACCTTATGATGTAGCCTATTTTTTATTTATTTATTCATTCATTTACAGATAATAGCGTCATTAATTCCCGATCACTTTCTAGACATTATCGGCACTGTCTCCTTTGGGACTTACAATCTAGATTCTTCGTCAGTATGTCTTTGGAGTGCCGGAGGAAACTGGAGAACTCGGAGGAAACTTGCAAAAACGTACAAATTCCTTGCAAATGTTGCCTATGCCAATGCCAATAATTGGTTTCAATTAAAACAATACTTACAGACCTTTGATTAATTTTGTTATGTTGAACTGGACACATAATGTAACAGTGGCTGCAGAGCAGAATAAGATTTTTTTTTAAATTTTTGTTTAACCCCTTTCCAAACTTGGATGTACGAATACGTCCCAGCGATTTTGCGTGCACATGGGCTGTGCACGCTTGATCGCTGCAGGGTGTCATCTGATTCTAACAACTGACACCCAGTACTAAGTGCCAGGAGTGGTCCCACATCGCTCCCGGCACTTTGACTCCATAAATAATGCGATTGAATGCAATCGCAGCATTTCGGGAGCAGGCAGAGGGAAGACAACCCCTCTGCTTTTTGATTGCAGACCCCACGATTGTTGCCATAATAAACCAATGTCATCATGATGACATCCGGGTCATCAGAGCTAGGAAAGTTGCTGATCATGCTCATTTCATGATCACCAATTTTATCTGTCTGTGCAGTGCTTACAGTTTGCAATGCATGGGAATGTTGCTGCATTCCCATGCTGTACAAGCAATTAGCCTGCAAAAACTAAATATTCCATAATGGCACAAAGTAAAAAAAAAAGGTTGAAAAAGGTAATAAAAAAAAATTGGAATCTTTAAAAAAAAAAGTAAAAAAAAATTATAAAAACAATCAAAAAATATTGTACCCATAAATGACTATTTTTATGGAAAAAAAAGAAAAACAATAAAATAAACATATTTGGTATCGCCGCGTTTGTAACGACCCGATCTCTGAAACTGTCCCCTCTGATTAACCCCTTTAGTGAACACCATAAAAAAACAAGGCAAAAAAATATTCTTTTTCATCATACCACTGAACGAAGTGGAATAAAACACAATCAAAAAGACAAATATAAAAAACATGGTACCGCTGAAAATGTCCTCTCGTTCCGCAAAAAGCAAGCCATCATACAACTCCATCAGCAGAAAAATAAAAAAGTTATACCTCTCAGAATAAAGAGATGCAAAAATAATTATTTTTTCTATAAAATAGATTTTATTGTGTAGAAGCACCAAAATAAAAAAAGATAAAACTGTGGTATCACTGCAATCTTACTGACCCGAAGAATAAAACTGCCTTATCAATTTTACCACAAGTGGAACTGCATAAAAAACATCCTGAATTTCTGATTTTTGTTAAATCTGCTTCACAAAAATCAGAAAAGTAAGCAATCAAAAAAGTCCCGTGTCTGAAAATAGTAGCAATAAAAATCGTCAACTCGTCCAACCCCACTTGACTCTGTTGGTTGAAATATGGAACAATTATAGCTCTCAATATCTGGGAAGGAATAACTAGTTTGGCAATAAAAAGTGCCTTTTAGTGTGTGACAGCAGCCAAATATAAAAACCCAATATAAATCTGGTTTCACTGTAATTGCACCCGCCCAGAGAATAAATTTGTCTAATCACTTATACCACAATGGCATTAAAAAAATAAATAAAACCAATTCTTCACCTGTTTTGTTCATTATGCCTCCCAAAGATCGCAGAACGGCTCGGCGCACATTTATCCTATGCTATGTGCTGAGCGCTTACACTGAGGTTTCCATGTAAATCTATGAAATACGTGAGTCAGACAAATCCCATGGCAGAAGTTTCTTATAATGAGGCAGATGGAGGTACTGTGGACACCATAGTACCTGTGAACCGGCGGTTTCTGTCTTTATAGGATTGCATAGAAATGCAGTTGGACACAGTTTTGCGCACTTCTGAAAAGAAGGACAACGCTGAACACAGGCCAGATGGAGTCCAGAGTAACTCTTCTGCCTGATTATAGTGATTGGATCCCCCAAGGGTTTCATCTGTCACATCATTCGGAGATTTAGATTGAAACCCCAAAAGTAAGTGCTCAGCTTAGAGCGCAGGATAAATATGATCTCAAACATTATGTAAAATGTTCCTAATAAAAGCTTCAAATAAATCCACACAAAAATCAAGCCCCACTCAGGTCTGTCGTCTTTTAACAGAAATATAGGGGGCTTCCAACTTTACTGGTGGTACAAAGGCACTGGAAAACCAAAATGGCTCCTCACACCTCAAAGGAAATTCAGCAAATTCTGCACTCCCAAATCCAAATGCCCTCATCTCTTCTGAGCCGCACAGTGTACCTAAAAAACATATAGCATCCACATATGAGTGATTGTCTCCAGAAGCTAGAGCTAAGCATAAGATGGTTGTCATTCCAATGTACTGGTCCACTACATTGGCAGTTTGCAATTTTCACTCCGCAACATTCATTGCTGCTTGTGGATCGCCCCCCAATAGGGCAGTGGGGTACTCGGATCCGGGCCCTTCGGTTCTCAAGGGGGATGTCATGGTGGCAGACCCGGTCCGTGGCCCTAGGGGATGTCCGTTAATAAATAGGGGAAAGGTCTTTAAAGGGATAGTGTTCGTGACGCCACCTGTGGTATTCGGTCAGGGTGACCGACGCTGCTTTGGGGTCCGCTGGGGTGATGTGATGGCAGCTAGTTGGTATACCTTCCCACAGGTGAAGTATGTCCCCAGGGCTTCCCAGAGTGTAGATGGTGGATGGTGTGAGGCGCAGTGAAGAATGAGGACACAAGGTTGCAGTCTCTTTACCTTTTTACTGAAGGCTTCAGCATCCACAGTCCAGAGCACCAGACCACAGGGCAAGCAGAGTCTGGCCGGTCAGAAGGCAAATCCAGAGTCCCTTTTATCCAGGTGTAAATCAGTAGCCTTCCTCTAGCACCTGAGTGTTGTAGTCCCTCCCTGCTGAGCTTCTCGGTGAGGTTCTCACAACTATTGTAGATGTTAAGTCTCTTTCTCTCTGTCCCCCTGATGGTAAGGATAGGACAAACCCATATGACTGATGGCCTGAGGCTTTTTACAGGGACTCTAGCACGCCCCAGCCTCCACAAGTTGCCACCATGCCTCCTGGGTGTAGGTGCGAATCAGCAATGTGCAATTATCTGTCCAGCCAGTCTCTGAAGTAAATCGTAGAGATCCTTACTCCCTCGGTATTCTGGCTACCAGATTACTGCACCTCAGAAGGAAGCAGCCTGCTCCTGGCTGGTTTCCCTCTGATATTCCTCTCCTGTTCTCTGCTTTCCTGCACACTCTCTGCAATATGTTCTGCCTTCTATGTCTCTTCCCAGGAGCTGTAGCACTTCATGCTACAGAGCTCCTCTTCCTCTGTCTTCCTGACAGGAACACCACTTTGAACCCCTTTTCCCTCCAGATCATGATGTTTTATAGGGGAGTTTACCTAAAACAGGCTTAGAGCTCCCCCTTCTGATCTGGAGTGTGAACATGTTGCATGCATTGTATTACCTGATAGAGAGACCTCCTTTATTGCCTTCAGACGTAACATCACTCCTCCTGGTGGAAGAATGACATTACTGCAACGACCAGGACCCTGGGGCGCTGCACTTGTTTTTGGAAAACACCCATGAGTCAAAATCATCATTACACATGTAGATAAATTCCCAAAGGCTTATAATTTCCAAAATTGGGTCATTAGAGGTGGGATTCTGCTCTTCTAGCAATTAGCAGCTCTGTATATGGAGTATATAAACTATTCTAGAAAAATCTGGTCTCCAGGAGGCAAATAGCGCTTGTCCCTCCCGAGTCTCTCCATATGTCTAAGCAGTACTGTACTGTGAGGTATTGCCACATTCAAATGTACTTATTTTTTCTTCACTGCCCAATGGTATAAAATCCTGTGACACACCCGTGGTGTCAATATGACCACTGTACCCCCAGATGAATTTGTTGAGGGGTGTATTTTATAAAATGGGGTCAGTTATAGGCATTCTGCAGTTCTGGCAACTCAGGGGCTCTCCCAGTGGGTCATGGCACCCGCAAACCACAGCAGTATAGTGAAATCTGCACTATAGTATAGCACTCCTTGCCTTCTGAGCTTTGCACTGTACCTGAAAAAATATATTCCAATTACATGTAGGGTATTGACGCATTGATGAAAAAATGGACCTCCGTTTGTTGTCCTATTAGCCATTAGAAAAATAAAAACTTGGGGCTAAAACAACATTTTAGTGGTAAAAAATAAAAATGTAATTTATTCTTTCTTCTCTGCTCAATGGTATACAATTCTATGAGGCACATGAAGTGTCAGTATGATCACTGCACCCCTAGATAAATTCACTGGGGAGTGTAGCTTGTAAAACTAGTTCACATATGGGGGGGGGGTTCTGTTATTCTGGCACATCAGGGGCTTTGCCAATGTGACATAGGACACTCAAACCATTCCAGCAAAATCTGAACTCTAATATTGCACCTCTTCCTTTCTAAGCTTTGTACTGTGCCTTTAAAAGTATTATTCCTTCATATATGAGGTATCGGCGTCTGGTGCAATTTCTCCTGTTACTCTTGTGAAAATAAAACAATGGGGCTAAAATAACATTTTTGTGGGGAAAATGTGATTATTTTAATTTTCATGGCTCAACATTCTAAATTTCTGTGAAGCACCTGGGGGTTCAAGGTGCTCACCACACATCTAAATACATTCCTTTAAGGGACTAGTTTCCAAAATGGGGTCACTTGTGGGGGCTTCCATTGTTTCGGAACATCAGGGGCTCTCCATAGTGTCCGCTAAAGATTCCAGCAAATTTTACATTCAAAAAGTCAAATGACGCTCCTTCCCTTCCAAACCCTCCTGTGCGCCCAAATAGTGATTTTCTCCCAAATATGAGGTATTGGCGTACACAGGAGAAATTGCACAACAAACTGTATGGTGCAATTTCTCCTGTTACCTTTTTGAAAATGCAAAATGTGGCTCAAATAACATTTTTGTTGGGAAAATGTATTTTTTTTATTTTCATGGCTCAACTTTATAAATTTATGTGAAGCAACTGGGGTTGAAGATGCTCACTACACATCTAAATACATTCGGTGAGGGATCTAGTTTCCAAAATGGGGTCAGTTGTTGAGATTTCCACTGTTTAGGAACATCAGGGGCTCTCCAAACCGGACATGGAGTCTGCTAATGATTCAAGGAAATTTTACATTCAAAAAGTCAAAGGATGCTCCTTCTCTTCTGGGTCCAGCCATGCTCCCACACAGTAGTTTTCTCCCTCATATAGCGGGACACCCAACTGTGGAAGTTAATATTATTCCAAAATCTATTGATTAAAATGTACTTTGTTAATGGGAAAACCCCTTTAAATTATGCTAGAAGAAAGATTAGATTATGATTAGTGATGAGCGAATGTGCTCGTCACTACTTGTTACTTGCCTCAGTATCACTATGCTCGGTGTATTCGGCGAACATCGAGCATTTCCAGGATTATTTGGCGATAACTGGTGTCTTTACCCAGCATTTTTGGTGCACTTTAGAGACCCAATCATGCTGCAGGGATTGTCTGCCAGGCCATGAAATGCTGCAGCCATCTTTGTGGTGGTCGTGCAGTGATTGGCTTGGCCGCACAGCTTCATCCCGAGTATAAGAGACCTGGCGCTGCCCTGCTCACCGCATTCTGCTCCGGATTCAGTGAGAGTAGGGAGAGCTGCTGCCAAGATAGGGTTAGAATTGTGGTTTTCAGAGTTAGTGCAGGTCTGCAACTTTTAACCCCTTCACCCTGAAGCCTGATTTGAACTTCGTGACCAGGCCATTTTTTTCAATTCTGAGCACTGTCACTTTATGAGGTCATAACTCTAAAACGCTTCAATGGATCCACAATTTTGGAAACATATTTTTTTTTGTTAGGAAGTTATAAGAATCAAAAGTTGACCAACGATTTCTCAATTTTACAACAAAATTTACAAAACCATTTTTTTAGGGACCACCACACACTTGAAGTGACTTTGAGTGGCCTATATGACAGAAAATGCCCAAAAGTGACACCATAGTAAAAACTGCACCCATCAAGGTACTCAAAATCACATTCAAGAAGTTTATTAACCCTTCAGATGCTTCACAGGAATATTTGGAATGTTTAAATAAAATTGAACATCTAACTTTTTTCACAAAATTTGGGGAGCCTCTGATATGCCTAAACAGTGGAAACCCCCACAAGTGACACCATTTTAGAAAGACCACTAATAAACTATTTTTTTCACAAAAATTATCTTTTCGCCCCCAATTTTTTTATTTTCCCAAGGGTAACAGGACAAATTGCACCCCAAAAGTTGTTTTGCAATTTGTCCTGAGTACGCTGATACTGCACATGTGGGGGTAAAGCACTGTTTGGGCGCATGGCAGAGCTCAGAAGGGAAGGAGCGCCGTTTGACTTTTCAATGCAAAATTGGCTAGAATTGAGATCGGAACCCATGTCCTGTTTGGAGAGCCCCTGATGTGCCTAAACAGTGGAAACCCCCACAAGTGACCCCATTTTGGAAAGAAGACCCCCCAAGGAACTTATCTAGATGTGTGGTGAGCACTTTGAACCCCCAATTGTTTCACTAAAGTTTAGAATGTAGAGCCGTGAAAATTAAAAAATCATTTTTTTCCACAAAATGATCTTTTAGCCCACAATTTTTTAATTTCACAAGGGTAACAGGAAAAATTGGACTGCAGAAGTTGTTTTCCAATTTGTCCTGATTATGCTAATACCCCATATGTGGGGGGAACTACTGTTTGGGCGCATGGTAGAGCTCAGAAGGGAAGGAGCGCTGTTTTGGAATTCAGACTTTGATGGAATGGTCTGCGGGTGCCATTTTGGTTTGCAGAGCCCCTGAGATACCTAAACAGTAAAACCCCCCACAAGTGACCCCATATTGGAAACTGGACCCCCCAAGGAACTTATCTAGATGTGTTGTCAGAACTTTGAACCCCCAAGTGTTTCGCTAAAGTTTATAATTCAGAGCCGTGAAAATAAAAAATATATTTGATATTTTATATATTTGATATTTTTGATATTTTTGATATATTTGATATTTTTATATATTTTATATATTTGATATTTATATATGATACTTTAGCCCCCAAATTTTTATTTTCACAAGGGTAACAGGAGAAATTGGACTCCAAAAGTTGTTGTCCCATTTGTCCTGAGTACACTGATACCCCATATGTGGTGGCCACTGTTTGTGCGCACGGCACAACTCGGAAGGGAAGGAGCACCATTTTACTTTTTCAAAGCAGAATTGGCTGGAATTGAGATCAGATGCCATGTCGCGTTTGGAGAGCCCCTGATGTGTCTAAACAGTGGAAACCCCACCAATTCTAACTCCAACCCTAACCCCAACACACCCCTAAGCCTAATCCCAACCATAACCCTAACCACACACCTAACCCACCACTAACCCTAATCCCAACACTAACCATAACCCTGACCACACCCCTAACCCCAACACACCCCTAACCCTAATACCAGCCCTAATCTCAACCCTAACCATAACCCTAACCACACCCCTAACCCTGACACACCCCTAACCCTAATTCCAACCCTAGCCCCAACCATAAACATAATCCAAACCCTAACTTTAGCCCCAACCCTAGCCCTAAGTTTAGCCCCAACCCTAACGTTAGCCCTAACCCTAACCCTAATGGGAAAATGGAAATAAATACATTTTTTTAATTTTATTAATTTTCCCTAACTAAGGGGGTGATAAAAGGGGGGTTGATTTACTATTTATAGCGGGTTTTTATAGCGGGTTTTTGTTTGGCAGCTGTCACACGCTAAGAGACGCATTTATTGCAAAAAATAGTTTTTTTGCATCACCACATTTTGAGATCTATAATTTATCCATATTTTGGCCCACAGAGTCATTTGAGGTCTTGTTTTTTGCGGGACAATTTGACATTTTTATTGGTAGAATTTTTGGGCATTTTTTGATCGCTTTTTATTCCAATTTTTGGGAGGCAAAATGAACAAAAACCAGCAATTCCTGAATTTCTTTTAGGGGGGCGTTTATTGTTATGGACCTGGTGGTTAGGAGTACCCGGCACGACCTGATAGTCAAACTCACACAGGACAAGCTCTGGGATGTGGAAGCTCTGCTGACCGCAACCCCTAATCCTATCACACAACTAGAAATAGCCGTGGAGCGTTCCTGACTCTCCCTAGATGCCTCTTCACAGCCTAAGAGCTAGCTAGCCCTAGAGATAGAAAATATAGCCTACCTTGCCTCAGAGAAATTCCCCAAAGGAAAAGGCAGCCCCCCACATATATTGACTGTGAGTAAAGATGAAAGTCACAAACGCAGAAATGAAACAGGTTTCAGCAAAGGGAGGCCAGACTTTCTAAACAGACAGAGGATAGGAAAGGTATCTTTGCGGTCAGCACAAAAACTACAAAAGACAACGCAGAGTGTGCAAAAAGACCTCCGCACCGACTCACGGTGCGGAGGTGCCACTCTGCATCCCAGAGCTTCCAGCTAGCAAGACAAAATCATGATAACCAGCTGGACAAGGAAACAATGAACAAATAATAACTATCAGGAACTTAGCTTCTGCTGGAGAAGACAGGTCACCAGAAAGATCCAAGAGCGAACTGAACCAATGCAGGAACATTGACAGCTGGCATGGAGTAACGATCTGAGTGGAGTTAAATAGAGCAGCCAACCAAAGGATAAACCACGTCACCTGTGTAAGGAACCTCAGAAGCAGCAGCTTCACTCACAGCCACCAGAGGGAGTCCATGGACAGAACTCGCCGAAGTACCATTCACGACCACAGGAGGGAGTTCGACAACAGAATTCACAACAGTTTATACCGTTCCATGTTTGGTAAAATTGATAAAGCAGCTTTATTGTTCGGGTTAGTATAATTATAGCGATACCTCATTTATATTATTTTTTTATGTTTTGGCGCTTTTACACAATAAAAACTATTTTATATAAAAAAATAATTGTTTTTGCATCGCTTTATTCTGGGAGCTATAACTTTTTTTATTTTTCTGCTGATGATGCTGTATGGTGGCTTTTTTTGCGGGACAAGATGACATTTTCAGTGGTACCATGTTTATTTACATCTGTCTTTTTGATCACATTTTATTGCACTTTTTGTTCGGCAGTATGATGATAAAGCATTTTTTTTTGCCTGTTTCTCTAATTATATACAGCACTATTTAGCATAAAAAAATATAAAAAGGCCACATATTTGCCAGTGTGGTATTTCCATGACAGCCCTCATATATCTGCGTGTTTCAAGTTTGGGCATTGTAGGCCGGTGGACCACTTTTTTTGCTGTCTGTTACTGTAATTATATACAGCACTATTTAGCATAAAAAATATAAAAAGGCCACATATTTGTCAGTGTGGTATTTTCGTGACAGCCCTCATATATCTGCGTGTTCCAAGTTTGGTCATTGTAGGCTGGTGGACCACTTTTTTACTCTACTTACATACAGCACTATTTTGCATAAATTAACTTCACAAGAAAACACCCAAAAATTGAATAAAGTCTGTTATGTCAGGCTGAGGCCTTCCTAGTGTTTGGGTTTGAAAACTCGTAGATTTGCAGGCATACTGAACAGATATTATTTTGCTACTAATAAATATAATTGTGTTGAGCATTTTAAATAGTGCAGTAGCCTATTTAAAAGGGGCAAGGGATGGGGAAGTGGACGTGATGATGGTGCATGCAGAGACCCACATCTTCTCGCTCGACCTTCCTGTCCCAGTTTCTAGGGGACTCTAGCACACCACTATTGAAGCCAGAGCAGTGTGAAACAGTTGTTGATTGGATAGCGGATAATGCTTCAGTCACTTAGCCACCACCACCATGTCTTCCACATGGTCAAGTTTGAGTAGCTGTGAGTGTGGCCCGAATATTCCTCACCCTGATCCTCCTTTCACCCACCATGCCGAGTGGCCGGAGACAACTGATCCCACACTTGGACACTCTGAAGAGCTGTTCAGTTTTCCATTTCAAGATTCAGAACTCTTGGCCGGTTAACTTGAAGTGGGGACGGATAAGATCGCATGTAGAGATGCCCAAAGCTTTGACCAGCCCCGGTTGCACGAAGGCAATGGTGGGAAAGTGTCAGAAAGAGGTGGACAAAGATGAGACACAATTGCCAGAAAGTCAGGAGGAGGAGCAGGGTGCGGATGTGGAAGACGAGGTGGTGGATGACTATGTGACTGACCCAACCTGGCAGGAGGACATGCAGAGCGAGGACAGCAGCACACATGGGGAAGGAGGCATATCACCCCAACAGGCAGAAAGAAGCAAATAAAATAATGGAATGCATTAAAAGAGGCATAGATGCTCATGAGGAGAACATAATTTTACCTCTATACAAGTCACTAGTTCGACCACACTTAGAATACTGTGCACAGTTCTGGTCTCCGGTGTATAAGAAAGACATAGCTGAACTGGAGTGGGTGCAGAGAAGAGCGGCTAAGGTTATTAGAGGACTGGGGGGTCTGCAATACCAAGATAGGTTATTACACTTGGGGCTATTTAGTTTGGAAAAACGAAGACTAAGGGGTGATCTTATTTTAATGTATAAATATATGAGGGGACAGTACAAAGACCTTTCTGATGATCTTTTTAATCATAGACCTGAACGAGGGACAAGGGGGCATCCTCTACGTTTGGAGGAAAAAAGGTTTAAGCATAATAACAGATGCAGATTCTTTACTGTAAGAGCAGTGAGACTATGGAACTCTCTGCCGTATGATGTTGCAATGAGTGATTCATTACTTAAATTTAAGAGGGGACTTGATACATTTCTGGAAAACTATAATGTTACAGGGTGTATACACTAGATTCCCTGATAGGGGGTTGATCCAGGGAACTAGTCTGATTGCCGTATGTGGAGTCGGGAAGGAATTTTTTTCCCAAGGTGGAGCTTACTTTTTGCCACATGGGTTTTTTTTGCCTTCCTCTGGATCAACATGTTAGGGCATGTTAGGTTAGGCTATGGGTTGAACTAGATGGACTTAAAGTCTTCCTTAAACCTTAATAACTATGTAACTATGTAACTATGAAGCAGTTTGGTGGAGACAGACAGAAGGCGTGCATCCATTCCCCGTACACCAACATGAGGGAAGTTGCCATTCCAACTGTTAGATCTTTCCGAGTCTGGTTATTTTTTAAAAACTCTGCCGATAACCCCAAACAGGCCTTTTGCAGCACCTGCCATGCCCGCATCAGCAGGGGTAGCAAAATAACCAGCCTGACCACCACCAGCATGATCAGGCACATGGCAGCAAAGCACCCAACTTTGTGGGCCGAACCCCAGGCTCCAGGAGTCAGGACCACTGTCTGCAGGTCACACCACTGCATCCTCCACTGTTTTGCGTAGAAGCCAATCCCCAGTACACCGTGCATGTAAAGATGCCTCTAGCCCTGCACCTGTTGTGGCCCACAGTCAAGCAGCACCATCATCAAGCCTGTCCACGTCCTTGTCCCAGCACAGCCTTCAGTTGTCTATAACCCAGTCTTTGGAACGCAAGCGGAACTACCCAGCCAACGCCCCACAGGCCACAGTCCTAAATTCTAATATTTCTCTTCTGCTTGTGCTAGAAATGCTGCCTTTTAGGCTCATTGAGATGGAAGCTTTCCGCAACCTAATGGCGGTAGCCGTCCCAAGCTACTCGGTCCCCAGTCGCCACTATTTCTCCCGGTGTGCCATACCAGCATTACACCATCATGTGTCCCACAACATTACCCATGCCCTCAACAATGCTGTTACAGGGAAAGTCCACCTAACCATGGACACGTGGACAAGTGCCTGTGGGCAGTGACAATACATCTCACTGACAGCACACTGGGTTAACATAGTGGAAGCCAGGAACCAGTCGGACCATGGGATTGTACACATCCTCCCCACGCCGAGGATTTCTGGCCCTACATCAATCAGGGTTGCCCCAACAGTTTACAGCTCCTCCTCCTCCTCTTCATCCTCCAAGTCTGAAATCAACACATCAGTCAGAAGCTGGAAGCACTGCAGTACTACCTCAGCCAAGCGGCAACAAGCTGTGCTCAGGTTAATCTGCTTAGGTGAAAAACCGCACAATGCAGAAGAGTTGTGGACAGCGCTGAAAGAGCAGTCAGATGTTTGGATGACACCGCTGAACCTACAGCCAGGCATGGTCGTGTGTGACAATGGCTGTAACCTGGTGGCGACTCTGAGGCAAGGTGAGCTCACACACGTACCTTGCTTGGCCCATGTGCTTAACCTCATGGTGCAATGTTTTCTGAAAAGCTACCCGGAGCTGCTGGATCTGCTAGTGAAAGTACGCCGCCTGTCTGCCCATTTTAGAAAGTCAGGTACAGCTTCAGCCGCCCTTGCCGTGCTTCAGCAGCGTTTGCAGCTTCCAGCTCACCGGCTGGTGTATGATGTCCCCAAGCGCTGGAACTCTACGCTGCATATGTTGGAAAGGATTTGTGAGCAGAATAGGGGAGTTGTTGACTACCAACATCAACAAGGCCATCAATATTCAGTTCAGACTCCACACATAAGACCTCAGGAGGATATAAATTTGATAAAGCAATGCTGTTAGTTTGGCTCAGTAGTTCATTACAAATATTTCTTTGTCCACTAGATTAGTTTCTCTCCCTGAGGGCCATAACTTTGGCTGCCTCAAATGTACAAATGGCGAATATACAAATGCCGATTTGGAATCCAGATTAAAATACTGTATACCGAAGACAATCACATAGCTGCATTTCTTGTAAAACATTTACTGATGTGACAGACAATGCTCATAGTGACACAATCTTGAGAAATATTTGTTTATTCACTTCACAAACAGTTCTAAGCCTCTATATGTGTGCATTGTAAAACATTTAGGTTTACTGAAACTCTGCCTGTGGTGGTTTGATCTAAATCCATGTGGCTTTTATATTCTAGGGGTTTATGGCCCCTCGTCTGATTACTCCATGATATCTCAGTTTCATACAACCTTGAAAGCTGGCCACTTGAAGGTCTGGGTGAAACTAGAGTTACTACATAGTGTTAATCACTCTATAAGACCAGAGAAACATGACTAAGACAGATGCCAAAACTGGGGTACCTGTACATGTAGAGTGTGCTGATACTTGCAAAATTGGGGACACCCATGCAGTGTAGGTAATCTCCCAGGGATTCTCTGTCTTGGTGTTGCTTCTCTGAAATTCCTTACGGATGATGTTTAAAAGCCTCTTGTAGATGATGTAAGTATACTGTATGTATATATACGTAATCACTATATGTATTTAATCCTTATATGTAGTTATTATCCTTTGTATGTGTCAGGGGGTATTGGGTAGACTAGGGCTGGTTACCCGGGCCCCTGCGTTATCCCTCAGACTGGGGGAAACCCTGTCTGTCCCTCTCCCAGAATTTTCCACTGATGGTGTGCTTGTCTAGGCCGCCAGGCCTGGCCCTAACTCCTGTTTCAGCCCTATGCTGAAACCACCACCCGCCACCCAGTGAAGAGACCACACACCAATCCCCCACAGAAAGCACAGACAGGGAAAACTAAAAACGCACAACGCCGCAAGCACACAGGAAAATACGATAATGTGCACAGGGCAAAACAAATACAAATATAAGAAGGAGAAATATGACAACGGATCATACACCACTAGATACGATATTACTTCTCCAAGACCACCACTCCAGACCGGAATCACTAGGCACGAGGCACAAGCTATAATCGGTGACGCCCAAAGTCCAGCAAGACTATTTAAAGGCCATGGGCGTAACCCAACCTCCAAACCGATTACCAACTAAATTAACCCTGAGAAACCTGGATAAAGTCTAGCCGGCGCCACTGAGCATATAGTGGACGTAAATGGAATTACCACTGTCTGTCGGATGCCCTAGCGTGAATAGCGTCCGACATGACAGTATGTTAACATATGCAAAAGTGTACCCACTGACACTATTCAATCATACTATTCCTTGAATTTTGTAGTTTGCAATAAAACTGCGTTGTATTGCAAGTATTGATATAAGAGAAGAAACACTGGCGCACTACTAATAGTATACTGTCGGTTGGAGGGGTGCAACAAGAGTGGTAGCGTAGATAGCACAAAAATTGATAGAAAGAACCACTCCAAAAGAGAGCACACCGCTATATAATTATATATAAAGAGGCAAAACTTTTATTGATACAAAAATATAAAAACACTTAAAAAATACATGTATACAACAACATCCCCAGTGCTACTGCCAAAATACAAAAGGTCATGATATATAGTAAAGATACAAAGATAATCTGCATAGTCATAATGAAAAAAAGACATAGAATATAGAAAATACCATAAACACACACCCCAGAAAGGTATAGAACCGATGGACAATAACCACAGATAAAACCAACCATAAAGCAACACTCCCTAAGGCAAATATACCAGAAATACCTGTATGCAGACGCAAGATTACACTGTCAGTGGTCACAAGACAGCAGCATAGAGGACAGCAAAGAGAGGTAAGTATTGCAACAGAGGCCACAAGGCACAAGAAACAAGCGGCCCTGCGCTTAGTAACCCGATGTTTACCCTGATTACCCGGGGACTTCGGCATCGTTGGTCTGTGTGACAGCTCTCCAGCCACCACACAAGGACTTTCCAACGATCACGGCCAGGTCGTATCGCTGGTCGTGATCGTTGGAAAGTTGCTGAGTGTGACGGTACCTTTAGTGAACCGTATAAAATGGCACTTTTCATACACTACTTTATATTTATCATGGAATTTATGAAAATGGGCTATATTCCTATAGCGCAAAAACGTGATGTGATAGAGAAATTATAAGATCAGATTTGAATTCAGCCCCCTCAAATTAGTCTAAAACTGTTCTTAAAGCCCATGCCAGAATTTTTTTTTTGTAGACCAGTGTTATGATTAGTTCTTGGCACTGCTCATTACTCGATTGAGCATTAGGGTGCTCAGGCACATTCATTATTCATCCGAGTGTCAGGGGTGCTTCATTGTAATGCTCAAGTCTGTATCCTGCATGTTTTGCAGGTGTTAGGCAGCCAATCAACATGATTGCCTGCCATCCACAGTAATGCAGTAGCCATGTTGGCTACTGACATTACTGTGAGTGTCTGGTCGCATTGTGACATTTTGTTTATCTAGGACCCGGGGACCCGATGCTCTGCCCACTGACCTCTGAAATCAGAGGAACAAAATTAATACTCACTGCATCCCTCTTGGCGCCAAAAGATGGGTTGGGAAAGAAGTGAATATTCATTAAGCATTTACATCTGCTTAACTGGCAGATGAATTATTTAAAAACAAATGAAAACACAAAAAATACTTTATTTAAAAAAATACAACCCAACAATTCCCCTAATTTACACATTTATTAGAAAGCAAAGATCCCACACATCTGACTTAGTCCACTGCACCATGATCTCTGCTCCGACAACTGCAGCATATGAAGCCGCATTCACAGAACAAAACTTGATATGCTGTAGCAGCCATTGCCAGTTTTCACACTTAGTGTAGGGCGAGAGCCTTGCAGGTGTGAGGAGACATTAGTAAGGTTACCGAATGTCACTGACACTGTGTGACAGTATGGGAAACAGCATCCTTGACCGGCAGTAACTTTACTAAAGTCTGCGATGGTCATAGCCTGGTGTAACAGCCTATGAAGCCCAGTTTTTTGAATGGGACTCCATATGCTGGAATTTTGAACAGGGCTCATTGTGGGACATCAACGTGGATTACGGCGGATCAATTGGACTGTGATGGACTGGCGTGGGATTTTTGGGGGAAATAAATTGGCGAAAAGGGGTGTCTGGATTGTTTTTAAAAATAAAGGACTTTTCTGTGTATGTGTTTATTGTTTTTTACTTACAGGGTTAGTAGCGAGGGTGTCTGACACCTCTCCATTACTAATCTCAAGGATCGGTGTCAGCACCAGCTCCTGACATCAAGCCCTAATCCCATTACCTCAACAGCCAAGCACCAGGGAAATCAGGAAGAGCTAAGACAGGGTACCAGAAGTGTATCTAATGTGATGTGTCAGTTCTGGGGCCACTGAGGGCTTGTATTTTTAGACTGGGAATGAGCCAATAACCATGACCCTTTCTAGAATTATATGAGCCCCCAGCTGTCTGCTTTGCCTTAGCTGGCTAATAAAACCCCATTTTTATTATTTATTTATTTATTTATTCCTAGCCTGCAGATATCCAGCAGTTTTCTATTTATCCATCTCTCTGCTTCTGACTATCTAATCTATTTATCTATCTGCATCTCTCTATCTATCTCTTTTAATTAAGCTTTGTTCCTTCTTTTTCAACTAGCTTTAAACAGCACTTATTGCTGTATAAAATGCAGGTAAAAAATGCAATAAAAAAACAGGATATAAAAGCAACATAGTCACACAGCTGGGACACCTGGAGGCTGTGAACTAAAGTTACCAAAGTTCACAACCTTCAGGTCTTCCAGCAGCTACAAACTCTAGTAACCTTAAAGTCTTCACAGTGGCTGGGTCACGCAAAGCTCAGCAATTCGGTCATGTGGATTGCCGGACTGCCGGTCACAGTGCTCCGAGAGACCAGTTGTGAACTTATTTATACTCACTAACATCACTGAGGTTACATCAGTTCATAGCTGGCTGGTCTTGCAGAGCAGCTGCAAAAGCCTATAGAGAGTTGTTAAGGAGCTCCATATGCTTCAGACAACATTTGACATCGTGGAATCGTCGGACTACTTCGGAACTGCATTGAATTTGTTTTGTTTTCTAAATGGGAGAAAGATTACAAAACACAGCTGTCATCAACCCCAATTCCTATTGACCACACTAGGGCAATAAGGGAGAGCTGAGACAGGGTGTGAGAATTGGCACATATAATGTCATGTGCCAGTTCTGAGTCAGCTGTGGGCTGGTACTTTTAGGCATGGAAGAGTCCAATAACCATGGACCTTACCAGCCTAATAACTTCAGCCTGCAGTTGTGTGCTATGCCTTAGTTGTTTATTAAATACTAGATGGTGGCCCGATTCTGACGCATCGGGCATTCTAGAATATGCATATCCACGTAGAATATTGCACAGCCCATGTAGTATATTGCCCAGCCATGTCGTATATTGCCCAACCACGTAGTATATTGCCCAGTCACGTACTATATTGCCCAGTCACGTACTATATTGCCCAGTCACGTAGTATATTGCCCAGTCATGTAGTATATTGCCCAGTCATGTAGTATATTGTCCAGCCACATAGGATATTGCCCAGTCACATACTATATTGCCCAGCTACGTAGTATATTGCCCAGTCACGTAGTATATTGCCCACTCACGTAGTATATTGCCCAGCCACATAGTATACTGCCCAGCCATGTAGTATATTGCCCAGTCACGTACTATATTGCCCAGCCCCGTAGTAAATTGCCCAGTCATGTAGTATATTGCCCAGTCACGTAGTATATTGCCCAGCCACATAGTATATTGCCCAGCCACATAGTATATTGCCCAGTCACATACTATATTGCCCAGCTACGTAGTATATTGCCCAGTCACGTAGTATATTGCCCAGTCACGTAGTATATTGCCCAGCCACATAGTATACTGCCAAGCCATGTAGTATATTGCCCAGTCATGTACTATATTGCCCAGCCACGTAGTATTTTGCCCAGTCACGTAATATATTGCCCAGTCATGTACTATATTGCCCAGCCACATAGAATATTGCCCAGCCACGTAGTATATTGCCCAGCCACATAGTATATTGCCCAGTCACGTACTATATTGCCCAGCTACATAGTATATTGCCCAGCCACGTACTATATTGCCCAGCCACATAGTATATTGCCCAGCCCGCGTAGTATATTGCACAGCCCGCATAGTATATTGCCCAGCGCACGTAGTATATTGCACAGCCCACTGTTGTGAATTCTGTGGCAGAGCTCCCTCTTGTGGTCACAAGTGGTACTTCGGCTGATTCTCTCTGTGAGCTTCCGTTGGTGGAGGAAAGTGGTACTGCGGCTTCTGAGTTTCCTTCCTCAGGTGATATGGTGAAGTCGTTAGGTGCTGCTCTATTTAACTCCACCTAGTGCTTTGATCCTGGCCTCCAGTCAATGTTCTAGTATTGGACCTGCCTCATCCTGGATCGTTCCTGTGACCTGCTGCTCTGCATAGCTAAGTTATTCTTTGCTATTTGTTTGCTGTTTTTTTCTGTCCAGCTTGTCTATTTGTTTTTTCCTGCTTGCTGGAAGCTCTGGGACGCAGAGGGTGTACCTCCGTGCCGTTAGTTCGGTACGGAGGTTTTTTTTGCCCCCTTTGCGTGGTTTTTGTATTGTTTTGTGTTGACCGCAAAGTTACCTTTCCTATCCTCGCAATGTTCAGAAAGTTGGGCCTCGCTTTGCTAAATCTATTTCATCTCTACGTTTGTCTTTTCATCTTAACTCACAGTCATTATATGTGGGGGGCTGCCTTTTCCTTTGGGGATATTTCTCTGAGGCAAGGTAGGCTTATTTTCTATCATCAGGCTAGCTAGTTTCTCAGGCCGTGTCGAGTTGCATAGGGAGCGTTAGGCGCAATCCACGGCTGCCTTTAGTGTGGTTGGAGAGGATTAGGGATTGCGGTCAACAGAGTTCCCACGTCTCAGAGCTCGTTCTTGTTTTTTGGGTTATTGCCAGGTCACTGTATGTGCGCTGACCTCTATGTCCATTGTGGTACTGAATTACCTTTCATAACAGTACTGGAGGCCCAAAGTACTAATGATTCTCAATAGAGGGAAAAAAGAAGTTCTGAGACCATTTTTTTTTCTTTGCACTGTGTTTTGCCTTTTTTTTCCCCTAGACATTTGGGTAGTTCAGGACACAGGTGTGGACATGGATATTCAGGGTCTGTGCTCTTCATTGGATAATCTCGTTATAAATGTACAAAAGATTCAAGATTTGGTGGTTCAGAAGCCTATGTTAGAACCAAGAATTCCTATTCCTGATTTGTTTTATGGTGATAGAGCCAAGTTTGTGAATTTCAAAAATAATTGCAAACTGTTTCTGGCCTTGAAACCTCGCTCCTCTGGTGATCCAGTTCAACAAATGAGAATTGTTATTTCTTTTTTGCGTGGTGATCCTCAGAACTGGGCATTTTCCCTTGCGCCAGGGAATCCTGCATTAAGTAATATTGATGCATCTTTCCTGGCGCTCGGATTGCTGTACGATGAGCCTAATTCAGTGGATCAGGCAGAGAAGAATTTGCTGGCTCTGTGTCAGGGTCAGGATGAGATAGAGGTATATTGTCAGAAATTTAGAAAGTGGTCTGTACTCACTCAGTGGAATGAAGGTGCGCTCGCGGCTATTTTCAGAAGAGGTCTCTCTGAAGCCCTTAAGGATGTCATGGTGGGATTTCCTATGCCTGCTGGTCTGAATGAGTCTATGTCTTTGGCCATTCAGATCGGTCGACGCTTGCGCGAGCGTAAATCTGTGCACCATTTGGCGGTATTACCTGAGATTAAACCTGAGCCTATGCAGTGCGATAGGACTTTGACCAGAGTTGAACAGCAAGAACACAGACGTCTGAATGGGCTGTGTTTCTACTGTGGTGATTCCACTCATGCTATCTCTGATTGTCCTAAGCGCACTAAGCGGTTCGCTAGGTCTGCCACCATTGGTACGGTACAGTCAAAATTTCTTCTGTCCGTTACCTTGATCTGCTCTTTGTCATCGTATTCTGTCATGGCATTTGTGGACTCAGGCGCTGCTCTGAATTTGATGGACTTGGAGTATGCTAGGCGTTGTGGGTTTTTCTTGGAGCCCTTGCAGTGTCCTATTCCATTGAGAGGAATTGATGCTACGCCTTTGGCCAAGAATAAGCCTCAGTACTGGACCCAGCTGACCATGTGCATGGCTCCTGCACATCAGGAAGTTATTCGCTTTCTGGTGTTGCATAATCTGCATGATGTGGTCGTGTTGGGGTTGCCATGGCTACAAGTCCATAATCCAGTATTAGATTGGAAATCCATGTCTGTGTCCAGCTGGGGTTGTCAGGGGGTACATGGTGATGTCCCATTTCTGACTATTTCGTCATCCACCCCTTCTGAGGTTCCTGAGTTCTTGTCTGATTACCGGGATTTATTTGATGAGCCCAAGTCCGATACCCTACCTCCGCATAGGGATTGTGATTGTGCTATTGATTTGATTCCTGGTAGTAAATTCCCAAAAGGTCGACTGTTTAATTTATCTGTGCCTGAGCACGCCGCTATGCGGAGTTATGTGAAGGAGTCTTTGGAGAAGGGGCATATTCGCCCGTCATCGTTGCCATTAGGAACAGGGTTCTTTTTTGTAGCCAAGAAGGATGGTTCACTGAGACCTTGTATAGATTACCGCCTTCTAAATAAGATCACGGTTAAATTTCAGTACCCTTTGCCATTATTATCTGATTTGTTTGCTCGCATTAAGGGGGGTAGTTGGTTCACCAAGATAGATCTTCGTGGTGCGTATAATCTTGTGCGTATTAAGCGAGGCGATGAGTGGAAAACTGCATTTAATACGCCCGAGGGCCATTTTGAGTATCTAGTAATGCCATTCGGACTTGCCAATGCTCCATCAGTGTTTCAGTCCTTTATGCATGACATCTTCCGAGAGTACCTGGATAAATTCCTGATTGTGTACTTAGATGACATTTTGATCTTCTCGGATGATTGGGAGTCTCATGTGAAGCAGGTCAGAACGGTGTTTCAGGTCCTGCGTGCTAATTCTTTGTTTGTGAAGGGATCAAAGTGTCTCTTTGGTGTCCAGAAGGTTTCATTTCTGGGGTTCATCTTTTCCCCTTCTACTATTGAGATGGACCCTGTTAAGGTCCAAGCCATCCATAATTGGACTCAGCCGACATCTCTGAAAAGTCTGCAAAAGTTCCTGGGCTTTGCTAATTTTTATCGTCGCTTCATCTGCAATTTTTCTAGTATTGCTAAACCATTGACCGATTTGACCAAGAAAGGTGCTGATGTGGTCAATTGGTCTTCTGCTGCTGTGGAAGCTTTTCAAGAGTTGAAGCGTCGTTTTTCTTCTGCCCCTGTGTTGTGTCAACCAGATGTTTCGCTTCCGTTCCAGGTCGAGGTTGATGCTTCTGAGATTGGAGCAGGGGCTGTTTTGTCGCAGAGAAGTTCTGATTGCTCGGTGATGAAACCATGCGCCTTCTTTTCCAGGAAGTTTTCGCCTGCTGAGCGAAATTATGATGTGGGCAATCGAGAGTTGCTGGCCATGAAGTGGGCATTCGAGGAGTGGCGTCATTGGCTTGAAGGAGCTAAGCATCGCGTGGTGGTCTTGACTGATCATAAGAACTTGACTTATCTCGAGTCCGCCAAGCGGTTGAATCCTAGACAAGCTCGTTGGTCGTTGTTTTTTGCCCGTTTTGACTTTGTGATTTCATATCTTCCGGGCTCTAAAAATGTGAAGGCGGATGCTCTGTCTAGGAGTTTTGTGCCCGACTTTCCGGGTGTATCTGAGCCGGTGGGTATCCTCAAAGAGGGAGTAATTGTGTCTGCCATCTCCCCTGATTTGCGGCGGGTGCTGCAAAAATTTCAGGCTGATAAACCTGATCGTTGCCCAGCGGAGAAACTGTTTGTCCCTGATAGGTGGACGAATAAAGTTATCTCTGAGGTTTATTGTTCGGTGTTGGCTGGTCATCCTGGAATCTTTGGTACCAGAGAGTTAGTGGCTAGATCCTTTTGGTGGCCATCTCTGTCGCGGGATGTGCGTACTTTTGTGCAGTCCTGTGGGATTTGTGCTCGGGCTAAGCCCTGCTGTTCTCGTGCCAGTGGGTTGCTTTTGCCCTTGCCGGTCCCGAAGAGACCTTGGACACATATCTCTATGGATTTTATTTCAGATCTTCCCGTCTCTCAAAAGATGTCAGTCATTTGGGTGGTCTGTGATCGCTTCTCTAAGATGGTCCATTTGGTACCCTTGTCTAAATTGCCTTCCTCCTCTGATTTGGTGCCATTGTTTTTCCAGCATGTGGTTCCTTTACATGGCATTCCAGAGAATATCGTTTCTGACAGAGGTTCCCAGTTTGTTTCGAGGTTTTGGCGAGCCTTTTGTGGTAGGATGGGCATTGACTTGTCTTTTTCCTCGGCTTTCCATCCTCAGACTAATGACCAGACCGAACGAACCAATCAGACCTTGGAAACATATCTGAGATGCTTTGTTTCTGCTGATCAGGATGACTGGGTGTCCTTTTTGCCTTTGGCTGAGTTCGCCCTTAATAATCGGGCCAGCTCGGCTACCTTGGTTTCACCGTTTTTTTGCAACTCTGGGTTCCATCCTCGTTTCTCTTCAGGGCAGGTTGAGTCTTCGGACTATCCTGGTGTGGATACTGTGGTGGACAGGTTGCAGCAGATTTGGACTCATGTAGTGGACAATTTGACCTTGTCCCAGGAGAAGGCTCAACGTTTCGCTAATCGCAGACGCTGTGTGGGTCCCCGACTTCGGGTTGGGGACTTGGTTTGGTTATCTTCTCGTCATATTCCTATGAAGGTTTCCTCTCCTAAGTTTAAACCTCGTTTTATTGGTCCGTATAGGATTTCTGAGGTTCTTAATCCTGTGTCTTTTCGTCTGACCCTTCCAGATTCTTTTTCCATACATAACGTATTCCATAGGTCATTGTTACGGAGATACGTGGCACCCGTGGTTCCATCTGTTGATCCTCCTGCCCCGGTTTTGGTGGAGGGGGAGTTGGAGTATATTGTGGAGAAGATTTTGGATTCTCGTGTTTCTAGACGGAAACTCCAGTATCTGGTTAAGTGGAAGGGTTATGCTCAGGAAGATAATTCCTGGGTCTTTGCCTCTGATGTCCATGCTCCCGATCTTGTTTGTGCCTTTCATATGGCTCATCCTGGTCGTCCTGGGAGCTCTGGTGAGGGTTCGGTGACCCCTCCTCAAGGGGGGGGGTACTGTTGTGAATTCTGTGGCAGAGCTCCCTCTTGTGGTCACAAGTGGTACTTCGGCTGATTCTCTCTGTGAGCTTCCGTTGGTGGAGGAAAGTGGTACTGCGGCTTCTGAGTTTCCTTCCTCAGGTGAAATGGTGAAGTCGTTAGGTGCTGCTCTATTTAACTCCACCTAGTGCTTTGATCCTGGCCTCCAGTCAATGTTCTAGTATTGGACCTGTCTCCTCCTGGATCCTTCCTGTGGCCTGCTGCTCTGCATAGCTAAGTTATTCTTTGCTATTTGTTTGCTGTTTTTTCTGTCCAGCTTGTCTATTTGTTTTTTCCTGCTTGCTGGAAGCTCTGGGACGCAGAGGGTGTACCTCCGTGCCGTTAGTTCGGTATGGAGGGTTTTTTTGCCCCCTTTGCGTGGTTTTTGCAGGGTTTTGTGTTGACCGCAAAGTTACCTTTCCTATCCTCGCTCTGTTCAGAAAGTTGGGCCTCGCTTTGCTAAATCTATTTCATCTCTACGTTTGTCTTTTCATCTTAACTCACAGTCATTATATGTGGGGGGCTGCCTTTTCCTTTGGGGATATTTCTCTGAGGCAAGGTAGGCTTATTTTCTATCTTCAGGCTAGCTAGTTTCTCAGGCCGTGCCGAGTTGCATAGGGAGCGTTAGGCGCAATCCACGGCTGCCTTTAGTGTGGTTGGAGAGGATTAGGGATTGCGGTCAACAGAGTTCCCACGTCTCAGAGCTCGTTCTTGTTTTTTGGGTTATTGCCAGGTCACTGTATGTGCGCTGACCTCTATGTCCATTGTGGTACTGAATTACCTTTCATAACAGCCCACGTAGTATATTGCCCAGCTCGCTTAGTATATTGCCCAGCCCGAGTAGTATATTGCCCAGCACGCGTAGTACATTGCCCAGCCCGCGTAGTATATTGCACAGCCCACGTAGTATATTGCAATGCGGGCATCATATCCCGGTTTAAAAAAAGAAATACAATAAAAAATACTTATATACTCACCTTCCGTTGGCCCCTGGATCCAGGTAGCATTTACCGACGCTCCTCGCGCGCTCCGGTCTCAAGAGTGCATTGCGGTCTCGCGAGATGATGACGTAGCGGTCTCACGAGACCACTACGTCATCATCTCGCGAGATCGCAATGCATGGGCCGTTCACCAGAGGGTCGCGAGGAGCGGGAAAGGCGCCGGAAGGTGAGCATATGATGATTTTTTATTTTTTTAATTATTTTTAACATTAGATCTTTTTACTATTGATGCTGCATAGGCAGCATCAATAGTAAAAAAGTTGGTCACACAGGGTTAATAGCAGTGTTAATGGAGTACGTTACACCGCAGCATAACGCGGTCCATTAGCGCTGCCATTAACCCTGTGTGAGCGCTGACTGGACGGGAGTATGGAGCGGGCACTTACTGCGGGGAGGAAGGAGCAGCCATGTTGCTGCCGGACTGCGCCCGTCGCTGATTGGTCGTGGTAATGGTCGTGGGTGTTTTGCCATGACCAATCAGCGACTTGGATTCCATGACAGACAGAGGCCGCGACCAATGAATATCCGTGACAGAAAGAAAGACAGACAGACAGAAAGACGGAAGTGACCCATAGACAATTATATAGTAGATAGGGAACCCACATAATTTTTTTTTAAATTAATTATTTATTTATTACTGAAAACAATAGAGAAAAATGATGAGAGAAAGCGTTTTTTTTTCTTTTTTTATTTCTTTCTCTTTTTTTATTTTGCCTTATATACAAGTTATTATACAGGAAATAATGTTTCCTAACATTTTTTCCTGTAAAATCCATTTTATATTTGATTTTGATTGTTTTATTGTCAGTTTGTAAAAGTGGCGTAATACTCTTACAACATTGTTCCCAGCAGCGACCTGTGGGTCAGAGATGTGGCCAGGGATCTTGCCAATGCTATTACCGTTCCATTTCCTCAGTGCTTCCATCCATTTCAGTGATTTTTCAGCCCCCCATACCTCCTGGTAGAGTGTGCCAGAAAAGTGTCTTCCACTATACTTGTTACTCGAAACGAGCACCAGAGCATCACTGGCGTCACAGCAAGCGTGACAAAGTTCTTACTGAGTTTGGTGTTCACGCTGATGTCATTGAGTTGAACTGAGTTTATTGGATCTGAACTTCGATGACCTTTCTGTCAGAAAAGTTCTCACGCTCGCGGTGACATAAGTGAGGTTAAAGGAGTTAATTCATTATGAATTCCGCTGAACTTTAGCACATCACCGCAAGGCACTGAGTTAAGCAAGCATGCACAGCTCAGTGTGTCTGCTGGTTGGAAGGCTGTATAGTCGCATTATGCAGCAATGCAGCCAGTTATCTACATGTAGCAGAGCTAGACGCATCGTGGGACAATTGGTTTATTATGTGACAGGTGAGGAATATTACTGTTTATTATTTTAACTAGATGGAGGCCCGATGCTATCGCATTGGGAGGGCGATGGGGGCAGGCTTTCCAGCATTTAGAATCTCTTCCTCCCATGTGTTCACCCATCTATCCACTCTCCCTTTCCCCATGTGCTGACTTCTCCCCTCTGTGCTCTCTTCTTTGACCTGTCTACGCCATGTGCTATCCCCCTTGTCTGCTGTCTGTCTCCTTCCTGTGCTGTGTTCTCCCCTCATGTGTTGTCCCATTTGAGCTGTCTCCCCCTGTGCTCTGTCTCTCTCACTTCTGTGCATTTTCTCTCTCCCCATCTGCTGTCTTCTCTCATGTCATCTCTTTTTTGACCTGTGTATCCCATGTGCTCTCCCCCTTGTCTGCTCCCTCTCCACCACTGTGCTGTCTTCTTCCCTCATGTGTTCTCTTGTTTGAGCTGTCTCCCCCCTGTGTATTCTCTTTCCCATGTGCACTCACCCCTCCCCCTGTGTTAAAATGAAAGCAAAGTAGGTAAAGGTAAATCTGACCGCCGTCATCTTTGTGCAGACAGATAGCAGCAGTCACATTAAAACTGCGCATGCGCTCCTCCTGTACAAAGATGGCAGTAGTCAGTGAATCATTCAGCTGATCCTGGCGGCGGCGTGTTCGCGATGGTGTTCCACTGGTGGTACCATGCAAGAGGCTGCGTACGGCGTATACAGTATGTGTGTGTGTGGTGCGTATAGCATATACAGTGTGTGTTTGTGTGTCTGTGTGTTGCCGCACAAGAGACTGGTACCACCAGCAGTTTCCATATTGAGACACCCATCACTTGAGTGTCCCAATATGGAGGTGGGTGAAATTCCGTCGCTTGGAATTCTGGTATCCGGACACATCTAGATGAACAGGATGTGAAGACATTTGTTCAAATAAAGGACTTCATTCTGGGTGTTATTTTTTTGACAGTTTGCCTAAGGGTTTAATAATGTAGGCATCTCAAGTGGGAAGAACAAGTTTCAGAGCAGCATCTGGCAAATCTTATTGATGTACCAGTTCTGAGGGTGTTGAGAGCTGATATTCTCAGTCTGGGATATGGCTAATAATCATTGTACTTTCCTAGGCTATTAGTATGAGCACACAGCTGTTTGCCAAAACTTTGCTGGTTATTAATTATAGGGGGACCCTACATTATTTTTTTTGGTGGGAACCCCATTTTAATAACCAGTAAAGGCTAGGTATACAGTTGCGAGCTGATATTTATAGCCTGTGATGCTACATGGGTATTACCACCTTCACAGGCTATAAACATCTGCCCTCAGCTGTTCTCTTTCCCTCTGCTAATACAATTTCAGGGGACATCATAGTAGTTTTTTTTCAAAATAATTTATTTAGTAATAAAATACATGTGCAGTAAGATACTCAAGCACTGTGCTAATAATATATGTCACTGCTATCTTTATATCTATCTATTGCATGTATCTATATCTATTATATTGTCTCGGGTCATGCTGTTATTTTACTAAACGCGGCTGCTAAAATGTCGGGTTTGCAAAGTCATGGGTGTGTAAAAATCGGACAGCACTCACATGGTCCAAGTGCTGTGAGATTTTTTTTTTTTTTGTCACAACCATTGATTTGCATTGGTGATACAAGGACAATGTAGCAGGGACTAATAGATTAGCATTTGTCAGAGTGCAATCCGATTTTTTTTCTCGCAAATGAGCATGACTGCTTCTCTTTAACCCAAAACATGCTCTCATTTAATATTTAATCATGACTTTTTGCAGCAGTCTCTGCGTATGAGATATGAGTAGAGATATTAGCTTACATAGGCAACATCTTTATTAAAAAAAAGCACAAGTTGACTTCACAGTCAAAGAGCTGAATGAGCAGAGCAGAAGCAGGTTGCAATGAATGACTACTGATGCCACCGCCAGAATAATATACAAAAGAAAGACAGAGTCTCACGATCTGCTGTAATTATCTTGACAAGTTCAATTAGCAGGAAGGAAAAATGATAGTGTCTGTGGTTCTCATTTTCCGTCTTTTTTTTTTTTTGCAGAAGGCAGTTGGCACCAAGTATCATAAAATCTGCATTGCACCACAGGGAAATATTATGTTATGTCTTTCTATTCCAAAGACAGGGGAAAATACTTATGCCAACACAGGTTCATGTTGTACAAGTGTTGAAGTCAGTCAAGAAGCATCCTTTTAGAACTGGGTGAGTTTTTTTCTACAACCTTATACATCATCTATTAAGAATAAAGGGGGCACTCAGAAACTTCACCGCTATTCTGAGTTCGTGTTAATGAATTATGGTACCTGTGGGATGTGATTAGTTTCCAAGCTGTGAAAAGTTTTTGCAATCAAAATTAATAATGAAACTCAGGGTAGTGCAAACAATTAGGAAAAAATACATGCTTCTCAGCTGCATGTGCTTGGAATAATAAGGATGTTATTAATTTGAATTCATAAATCATTTGATAGGCAAACAGAATACAAATATGCAATATATTATTATGTACTTTCAAGGCTGCAAAACTATGACAGATTAGTTTTAGGGCTTGTTGAGCTGATAAATCATGCTTAATAAAGTTTCAGTCCCATAAACCAAATGTTCCCCAACAACCTACGCTGTGGCTGAATACTTCCCTTTATGCAATAATATCATTAGGACCAATTAGAGGCTCCTGCCCTCAGTATACAAGGAAATTCACACTCTTCAGTATTGTTTTAACTCACATATATGAAGCAATGTTTTGGGGGCTTTGGAACCACTTACTAATATTTCATGGACTTATGGCCTAGACCCATGAACATTGAAAGAAAGCCATCTGAACCCGACAACCATCTAATATCTATAGGGGACTCCTGTCTCTACTCTGGCAGATAATGTTGCATTGACTCGTCCATGAACAATCAGCTAAGCTGAACGTTCACACATAAGGGAAGTCAGGAGCGATAAAACGTCAACTGAACGAGCTTTTAGTCAACAGCAGTCACCAGCAATCGTATGTCTATGGGCTGCTTTATGGTCTTAATCAGTTCTGTGATGAAAATGTTAACGGTGGCGCAGTGGTTAGCACAGCAGCCTTGCAGCGCTGGAGTCTTGGGTTCAAACCCCACCAAACCCCAGGACAACATCTGCAAAGAGTTTGTATGTTCTATTCGTGTTTGCGTGGGTTTCCTCCAGGCACTCCGGTTTCCTCCCACATTCCAAAGACATACTAATAGGGAATTTAGATTGTGAGCCCCATCGGGGACAGTGATGATAATGTGTGCAAAAATGTAAAGCGCTGCAGAATATGTTAGCGCTATATAAAAATAAAGATTATTATTAATTTACAATTATTACTGTTACTGACATGTTTCTGGTAGACGTTGGTAAACACCCAGCGGTCATGCTACACATTGGTATCAATGACAGAGTTAGAAGTAGGTGGGAGGTCCTTAAAACTGATTTCAGGGAATTAGGTTGAAAGCTTAAGGCTAGGACTTTGAAGGTAACAATTATTTTACTTACAGCCTGTACCACGTGCCATGCCAGAGAGACAGTGGGAAATTAGGGAGGTAAATAAGTGGCTCAGGGATTGATGTAGCAAAGAGGGTTTTGAGTTCCTACACAACTAAGCCAATTTCTCTTTTGGCTACAGGCTGTACGGAAGGGATGGGCTGTACCTCAATGGGAACGTGGGAGGGCAGTTACTGTACAGGAGAGGAAGCTAGTGTAGATAGTGACCTGTATCTAAGTAATGAAAGTGGCTGTGCAATGGAGAAGGGTTTAGAACAGCCAATAAACTTAAGAGGAATAGAGGTATAAAAAATACATGTGCATGTACACTAATGCCAGAAGCCTCACCAACAAGATGGAGGAATTCGAATTAATACTGTTGGAAAAAAATTATGATATGGTGGCGATAATGGAGACATGGTGTTACGGGTTTACCACAACAGAGAGTAGCCAGAAGACTGAAGCGTCTTATTTCTCCTACTCCTGCACTGATTAGAAGCACTTCAGCTTCATATTAATGGTGTCAATTTCTTTTAGCAGATCAGGGGTTAAACTGCTCTGTTAAGAGCTCCTGGAAGCTTTTGATAAGACTCTCAGCTGTGCACTGATAGCCACTCCCATTTCCTATATTAATTGGGTCCTGCCTAGCACTTATTGTCAGAGTAGCTTTTACTGCCTGGCTGGTGGTTGTTGGTGGTTGTTATTGGAACTGGAGAAAGTGTTTGGTGGATTTATCTAACCCCATCCTCCACTCCCCAGTGCATTCCTCTGTTGTCTAAGTGAGTATATTTGTATGTTTAGTATTTTTCGTTATCCCTATTCGTAATACCTTGTTAGTCTGGTTGGTGTATAATGGTACAGTATTACTTCCCTTTTTCCTGGGTGGGAGAATAGTACAGACTGAGGGCCTGATTCAGCAGCTAAGGCAATGTGGTTCCAGCGTCTTCACCATTAGGGACAGGGAAGGAGCCCCTGGTTCTGGGACACCTGACAAAAGAGTCGTGAAACAAGGTTGGATGATAATTATTACTGGGCTGTTACTTTATGGGGCTAAAATGTGTTCAGAAATGACCATATAAATAAGCCACGGGGAGATCATTATTTCTAATATTCAAGGATTCCATAATAACAGAATCTGTACCACAGGACTGGCGCATAGCAAATGCCTTGTCATTATTTAAAAAGGGGACAAAATGTGAGCCTCAAAATTACAGTCAATAAGGTAAGTTTAACTTCTAATGTAGGTGAAATCCTTTAGGCTATGTGCACACGTTATTTGCTTGCGGAAATTTCTGCAAGGTTTCTGCATCTCTTGGCAGGAAAAACGTTGCGATAACAATGCACGTTTTTTCAGCATTTTTGGTGTGTTTTTGCTAAGTTCTTGTATGCGTTTTTTAATGGGATTAGGGCTTGGTGCCAGCAGCTGTCATCGACACCTAGCCCTAGGCTTAGTAATGAAAAGGTGTCAACCCGACACCCCCATTACTAAGTCAATAAGTAAACAAAAACACACACAAAAACACACACATACACACAAACACACACACACACACACATTGTCGCCAGACAATGTATAAGCATTAACAGAACGAACATACATAGGCTGAAACCAAACAGCAACTGTTAATTTTGAATAAAAAATAAAAAAAAACATTGCGTGGGCTCCCACGTAATTTTCATAACCAGCGGAGGGAAAGCCAATGGCTGATGGCTGATATTAATACTCTGGGAAGGAGCCAATAGCCATAAAGGTTCCCAGGCTATTAATATCAGCTCACAGCTGTTTGCTTAGCCTTTACTGGCTAGTTTACAGGTGGACCCCAGGAAAAATTTGACACAGTGTCCCCCTATAAAATCTAACCAGCAAAGGCTAGGCAGACAGCTGTGGGCTGATATTAATAGCGTAGGAAGGGGCCATGGATACTGCCCCCCTCCTAGACTAAAAACATCAGCTCTCAGCCACCCCAGAATATGCACATCTATAAGATGCACCAAATTTGGCACTTAGCCTCGCTCCTCCCACTTGCCCTGTAGCGGCGGCAAGTGGGGTTCATATTTGTGGGATTGATGTCACTTTTGTATTGTCAGGTTACTTCAATCCCAGAGGTTAGTAATGGAGAGGGTTATATAAGACACCTACCCATTAGTAACCCTGTAGTGATATTGTATAAAAAACACACACCCAGAATAAACTCCTTTATTTGATATAATAACACAGATTCCTTTAATGAATCTTAATTAAACCATACTCACCAAACACCTAATCCACTGAAGTTAACGTCTCCTGCAACAAAAATAAAATAATAAACCACAATAATCCTATCCTGTCCGCAGACACTGATGTGACTGCTCTCAAAGGCAACCGGCGATACACTGACAGGAGGTAATCACTCTCGCAGTGTATAGCACTGAGCTGCCATGAGACAGTTCTCACGCAGCAGTGCCATAAGTGAAAGCCCCGGAGCTGATCAGCTGATGAACTCCAGTGAACTCTCTCATGGCAGCTCAGTGATACACTGCTGGAGCGATTACCTCCTTTCAGTGTATCTTCGGTGGCTGGGTAGAGCAGTCACATCTCCAAATGTGACTGTTCTACATGTGAGATCGCCATTGGATATTCAAGATTATGTGGACTACAGCAGACAGGTGAGAATATGCTGATTTATTATTTAACATTTTTTCTAGGAGACAATGGCATCGGGGATTTTCGTGTTTGGTGAGTATTATATTTTTTGTTTTTTATTTGAACATGTGCGTACGGTAATTATTTTACTATTTATTTTTTTTTAACTGTGAGCACAGGCGACGGCTGATGAGATTAAGTCTCCCATCAGAGGCTCCTGCCATCACTGTTATCAGTGACAGCAGACGCAGCCCAATGGGAGCAGTAGTCTCATCAGCCCACATCTGCTGAGCTGCGGTAAGGTTTTTACCTCAGGTCACTGCTGCGGGTCACAGTCACAGCTGCAGGGTCACGCTGATATCTGACAGCATGGCCCTGCAACGCTCTGACCGACGGTCTTACTGGCTGTAGCGTTACCCCCAATTTGTATCACCGTGCTGGTGTTTCCCATGCTGTCACACAGATGGCAGTATGGGAAACACCATAGGAAGCCGGTAAAAACATAAACAAAAACTCAGCAAAGCCACAAACATTTTTGTTTCTGCGTTTTTGCTGTGGATTTGACTGACTCAATTAAAGTCAATGGGTGAAAAAACGGTGCAGAAACGCACAAAGAATTGACATGCTGCAGAAAAAAATGCATTGCAAATCGTCTAAAGAAATTTACTGATCATGTGCACAACACTTCAGGATTGTCATTGAATTAGCTTGCATAAAGATTCCAAAGTGTTTTTGGCCCATTTCCGCTGAAAAATGCTAAGAAAACGCATCAAAAAGGCACTGTGTGCACACAGCTTTCAGGTTTTCTAAGAGATGCTATCGTGGAACATCTCAACAAGCATAATCTAATGATCCGACATTTCCATGGGTTTATGAGGGACTTGTCTTGTCAAATCTAATCAGCTTCTATGAGGAGGTATGTTCCAATCTGACCAAGGTAATGCATTGAATATTGTCTATCTGGACTTTTTAAAGGCATTCAATACAATGCAACACAAAAGGTTGGTATATGAGAGTAATGGTACTAGGTTAAAATATTTGTAACATGTAAACAACTGGCTTAGAGATAGTAAACAGAGGGTGGTTATTAACCCCTTTCTGACATGGGACGTACTATTCTGTCCATGTGGGGTGGGCCCTAATTCCCAAGGACGGAATAGTACGCCCAGTGCGATCGGCCGTGCTCACGGGGGGAGCGCGGCCGATCGCGGCCGGGTGTCAGCTGACTATCACAGCTGACATCCGGCACTATGTGCCAGGAGCGGTCACGGACCGCTCCTGACACATTAACCCCCAGCACACCGCGATCAAACATGATCACAGTGTTCTGGGGTAGAGTTGAGCGACCTTGACCTTTTTAGAGTCGAGCCGGGTTTCGCGAAACCCGACTATCTCAAAAGTCGGGTCGAGTGAAATCGGCCGATTATGACGTAAAGTCGGGATCGACCGAAACACGAAACCCAATGCAAGTCAATGGGGCAGCATAGTCGGCAGTGAGTGGGGGGCCAGGAAAACACCTAGAGTGCCCATTTTAATGTCAAAACCATCCATTCTTCTTAATGAAGCTTGTCAAGCGTAATTTACCTTATAATAATTGGAAGGCATTTGAAATTGGGGGTCATTTGGCTAAAGTTGTGTGGGGTAGGGCTGGTTCAAGTAATTAGTGGGCCCAGGAAATCTGGACCACGTCACGGCAGTGGAGCAGGGAGAGGTAAGTATTTCAACTTTGCAAGTGCTGTGATCCTGAGCAAGCAGGGGGGGCCCACTTGTTGGCATTGGCACTGGCACAGGGCCCCTCAAAGTACAGCGGTGTGTTTGCACGGCGGGGGCGCCTCCCACGGCAGCAACACTTTTGCGTACTATGAGAGGCCCTGTGCCAGTGACGTCGCCAACTAGTATTCCTCCCCCCACCTGATGAAGGAACCTGCACTTTCATCTGCACCTTCCTCTTTGTCCCCGTGTAAGGTGGTATGGTATGCGGGAAGAGCAACCTGACTTTCAGCAGGGTCACAATGTTGTTGTGTAGCATGCAGGGGGAATGTTGCGTTATGGGTCAATGTACCAGCAGACTCATCTATCACTGGCTGGGCAATGGGCACGATGAAGTGGAAACACAGATATAGGCCCAAAGAATAAAGTGGGCTAAATGCAGTTCAAAATTCTTAACACAGGAATAACCAGGGGGCATTGCAGTGGAGGAGAACTGGAATGAGAGGCTGACACAGAGAGTAGGGCCAAATCAGTAAGTAGTCGAAATGCAGTTCAAAATTGGCAACCGTAGTAAACAGGCGGCACAGCTTTGTTCAGTGGAGGAGAACAGCAAGGAGTGGCAGACACCGATAGTAGGCCCCAACCCAACTAGTAGGCCAAATGCAGTCTAACATTAACAACTACTTAACGAGAGCCTGAAAATGGAATTTCAGGACAGGAAACCAGGAGAACAGCAAGAAGTGGCAGACACCGATAGTAGGCCCCAAACCAACTAGTACGCCAAATGCAGTTGTTCCATTTAACCACAATTTAATGAGAGCCTGAAGATAGAAGCTCAGGAAAGGCAACCTGGGGAACACCTTGGAGTGTAACACACCATCTCTCTCCACCCCATACCCATTTTGTAGGCCTAATGCAGTGTACTTTTCTACAACTACTAAACGAGAGTCGGAAGACCGAAGCAATGGCAAGGAAACCTGGGGAACACCTTGGAGTGTAACACACCATCTCTCTCCACCCCATACCCAATTTGTAGGCCTAATGCAGTGTAGTTTCCAAGAACTACTAAACGAGAGCCGGAAGATCGAAGCTCAGGAAAGGCAACCTGGGGAACACCTTGGAGTGTAACACACCCTCTCTCTACACCCCATACCCAATTTGAAGGCCTAATGCAGTGTAGTTTCCAAGAACTACTAAACAAGAGCCGGAAGATCGAAGCTCAGGAAAGGCAACCTGGGGAACACCTTGGAGTGGAACACACCATCTCTCTCCACCCCATACCCAATTTGTAGGCCTAATGCAGTGTAGTTTCCAAGAACTACTAAACGAGAGCCGGAAGATCGAAGCTCAGGAAAGGCAACCTGGGGAACACCTTGGAGTGTAACACACCCTCTCTCTACACCCCATACCCAATTTGAAGGCCTAATGCAGTGTAGTTTCCAAGAACTACTAAACGAGAGCCGGAAGATCGAAGCTCAGGAAAGGCAACCTGGGGAACACCTTGGAGTGGAACACACCATCTCTCTCCACCCCATACCCAATTTGTAGGCCTAATGCAGTGTAGTTTCCAAGAACTACTAAACGAGAGCCGGAAGATCGAAGCTCAGGAAAGGCAACCTGGGGAACACCTTGGAGTGTAACAAACCCTCTCTCTACACCCCATACCCAATTTGTAGGCCTAATGCAGCGTAGTTTCAGACAACTACTAAACGAGAGCATGAAGATCGAAGCTCAGGAAAGGCAACCTGGGGAACACCTTGGAGTGTAACACACCCTCTCTCTACACCCCATACCCAATTTGAAGGCCTAATGCAGTGTAGTTTCCAAGAACTACTAAACGAGAGCCGGAAGATCGAAGCTCAGGAAAGGCAACCTGGGGAACACCTTGGAGTGGAACACACCATCTCTCTACACCCCATACCCAATTTGAAGGCCTAATGCAGCGTAGTTTCCAACAACTACTAAACGAGAGCATGATGATCGAAGCATTGGCGAGGAAACCTGGGGAACACCTTGGAGTGGAACACACCATCTCTCTACACCCCATACCCAATTTGAAGGCCTAATGCAGCGTAGTTTCCAACAACTACTAAACGAGAGCCGGAAGATCGAAGCTCAGGAAAGGCAACCTGGGGAACACCTTGGAGTGTAACACAACGTCTCTCTACACCACGGAAGGGCTGATTCTTAGGAAGGAAGGCTGTTGGAAATAAGCATTGCGCGTCCGAGGGTGATTATATTCTTATTAGGTATATACTCACCCTCGGACGCGCCCTGCTTCTTTATTTGGAATGAATGTTTATTTGCAATGTGGTGTTGACTTTCTCTATTATTTTGGTAATTAATTATTTTATTATTTTCATTGTTTTGCATCTTCTCGGCAATAATATAAAGAAGACGCGACAGGACAACACTCGGTGGATGCCATATCTGTGTTTTCAATTTAAAAAACCTTTCAGTTAACTACATGCAGGAGAAAGTAATTGTAGCTGGTGGCCATTTTTAGTACTGTACCAGATTTTAGTTGTGTGTTTGTTTTTAATGTTAAAATGTCTGCATTTGATATCTCTCCAGTATTTTCTTTTTTATAAGCAAAATACTTATTTTTATATTTTCTGATGTTGGTTCCAGGGGTACACGGGCAGCAGTGGTGTGGTCAGTGGAGGCCTAGTGGAAGGAGTGACCGCAGACAGGCATCGAAGGCCTAAAATAATAACACATGGCTGTAGGCAATTTTAAATTGGTTCCAGGGGTACACGGGCAGCAGTGGTGTGGTCAGTGGAGGCCTAGTGGAAGGAGTGACCACAGACAGGCATCGAAGGCCTAAAATAATAACACATGGCTGTAGGCAATTTTAAATTGGTTCCAGGGGTACACGGGCAGCAGTGCCCTGGTCAGTGTAGTAGTAGTTGAAAGAATGGACCGCAGACAGGCATCGAAGGCCTAAAATAAAAAAATTGGGCTGGCTGTAGGCAATTTTAAATTGGTTCCAGGGGTACACGGGCAGCAGTGGTGTGGTCAGTGGAGGCCTAGTGGAAGGAGTGACCACAGACAGGCATCGAAGGCCTAAAATAATAACACATGGCTGTAGGCAATTTTAAATTGGTTCCAGGGGTACACGGGCAGCAGTGCCCTGGTCAGTGTAGTAGTAGTTGAAAGAATGGACCGCAGACAGGCATCGAAGGCCTAAAATAAAAAAATTGGGCTGGCTGTAGGCAATTTTAAATTGGTTCCAGGGGTACACGGGCAGCAGTGGTGTGGTCAGTGGAGGCCTAGTGGAAGGAGTGACCGCAGACAGGCATCGAAGGCCTAAAATAATAACACATGGCTGTAGGCAATTTTAAATTGGTTCCAGGGGTACACGGGCAGCAGTGCCCTGGTCAGTGTAGTAGTAGTTGAAAGAATGGACCGCAGACAGGCATCGAAGGCCTAAAATAAAAAAATTGGGCTGGCTGTAGGCAATTTTAAATTGGTTCCAGGGGTACACGGGCAGCAGTGGTGTGGTCAGTGGAGGCCTAGTGGAAGGAGTGACCACAGACAGGCATCGAAGGCCTAAAATAATAACACATGGCTGTAGGCAATTTTAAATTGGTTCCAGGGGTACACGGGCAGCAGTGCCCTGGTAAGTGTAATAGTAGTTGAAAGAATGGACCGCAGACAGGCATCGAAGGCCTAAAATAAAAAAATTGGGCTGGCTGTAGGCAATTTTAAATTGGTTCCAGGGGTACACGGGCAGCAGTGGTGTGGTCAGTGGAGGCCTAGTGGAAGGAGTGACCGCAGACAGGCATCGAAGGCCTAAAATAATAACACATGGCTGTAGGCAATTTTAAATTGGTTCCAGGGGTACACGGGCAGCAGTGCCCTGGTCAGTGTAGTAGTAGTTGAAAGAATGGACCGCAGACAGGCATCGAAGGCCTAAAATAAAAAAATTGGGCTGGCTGTAGGCAATTTTAAATTGGTTCCAGGGGTACACGGGCAGCAGTGGTGTGGTCAGTGGAGGCCTAGTGGAAGGAGTGACCGCAGACAGGCATCGAAGGCCTAAAATAATAACACATGGCTGTAGGCAATTTTAAATTGGTTCCAGGGGTACACGGGCAGCAGTGCCCTGGTCAGTGTAGTAGTAGTTGAAAGAATGGACCGCAGACAGGCATCGAAGGCCTAAAATAAAAAAATTGGGCTGGCTGTAGGCAATTTTAAATTGGTTCCAGGGGTACACGGGCAGCAGTGGTGTGGTCAGTGGAGGCCTAGTGGAAGGAGTGACCACAGACAGGCATCGAAGGCCTAAAATAATAACACATGGCTGTAGGCAATTTTAAATTGGTTCCAGGGGTACACGGGCAGCAGTGGTGTGGTCAGTGGAGGCCTAGTGGAAGGAGTGACCGCAGACAGGCATCGAAGGCCTAAAATAATAACACATGGCTGTAGGCAATTCTAAATTGGTTACAGGGGTACACGGGCAGCAGTGGTGTGGTCAGTGGAGGCCTAGTGGAAGGAGTCACCGCAGACAGGCATCGAAGGCCTAAAATAATAACACATGGCTGTAGGCAATTTTAAATTGGTTCCAGGGGTACACGGGCAGCAGTGGTGTGGTCAGTGGAGGCCTAGTGGAAGGAGTGACCGCAGACAGGCATCGAAGGCCTAAAATAATAACACATGGCTGTAGGCAATTTTAAATTGGTTACAGGGGTACACGGGCAGCAGTGGTGTGGTCAGTGGAGGCCTAGTGGAAGGAGTGACCACAGACAGGCATCGAAGGCCTAACATAACAAAAATGTCAATACAATGGTATTGTCAGTGGCAGGCATTGAAGGATGTCAGCGCATAGACTAAACATTGGTGGAGCTGTGAGATAATTTTGCAAGTGGTAGAGCACTGTTTGAGCTGGGGTGGGGGGAAACTGTCTTGTGGCCGGCGGTACAGGCCCAGGGCCCCTCATATTACAACGGTGTGTCTGACGTTGGGTGCGCACCACCACCGCCAGAGACACTTTATTGTACTAGGAGGGACCCAGTGGCAGTGCCGTCGACCAAAAGCGGGCTCACCCACCTCTTCAGACAAACTGCACTCTCACGGGTGCTGTCGCCAAGTGTCGATACCACGGCCCCGTGTGGGGAGTTTGGCCATTTAGTGAGGTGTAAACATGTCGTATGCTGGACAATCAGGTGCAGAAAATTACGAGATTGGAAAAGGCATTCAGAATAGTCCACAGGCAAGACATTTTCATAGGAAAGCTAGGTGTCAGCCGGGCAAGGTGGGGCAAAAGATTTCGAAATCCAGTTGTGGTTCATTTTAATGAAGGTTAGATCATCTACATTTTGGGTAGCCAGACGAGTCCTTTTTTCTGTTAGTATTGAACCTGCAGCACTGAATACTCTTTCTGATAGGACACTAGCTGCCGGGCAAGCAAGCTCCTGCAATGCATATTCTGCCAATTCTGGCCAGGTGTCTAATTTTGATGCCCAGTAATCAAATGGGAATGACGGTTGAGGGAGAACATCGATAAGGGATGAAAAATAGTTTGTAACCATACTGGACAAATGTTGTCTCCTGTCACTTTGAATTGATGCTGCAGTACCTGTCCTGTCTGCGGTCATAGCAAAATCACTCCACAACCTGGTCAGAAAACCCCTCTGGCCAACGCCACTTCTGATTTCTGCCCCTCTAACTCCTCTGGTCTGCTGGCCCCTGCAGCTCGTGTGAGAACGATCACGGGCGCTGTGTGCAGGGAATGCCAGAAGCAAACGGTCAACAAGAGTTGATTGTTTGGTTGCTAATATTAGTTCCAATTTCTCATGTGGCATTATATTTTGCAATTTGCCTTTATAGCGAGGATCAAGGAGGCAGGCCAACCAGTAATCGTCATCATTCATCATTTTAGTTATGCGTGTGTCCCTTTTGAGGATACGTAAGGCATAATCCGCCATGTGGGCCAAAGTTCCAGTTCTCAAATCTGCGGTTGTGCTTGGTTGAGGGGCAGTTTCAGGCAAATCCACGTCACTTGTGTCCCTCAAAAAACCAGAACCCGGCCTTGCCGCGCCACCAATTTCCAGTGGCCCCGGAAAAGCTTCCTCATTAAAAATATAATCATCCCCATCATCCTCCTCGTCCTCCTCCTCCTCTTCGCCCGCTACCTCGTCCTGTACACTGCCCTGGCCAGACAATGGCTGACTGTCATCAAGGCTTTCCTCTTCCTCAGCTGCAGACGCCTGATCGTTTATGTGCGTCAAACTTTGCATCAGCAGACGCATTAGGGGGATGCTCATGCTTATTATGGCGTTGTCTGCACTAACCAGCCGTGTGCATTCCTCAAAACACTGAAGGACTTGACACATGTCTTGAATCTTCGACCACTGCACACCTGACAACTCCATGTCTGCCATCCTACTGCCTGCCCGTGTATGCGTATCCTCCCACAAAAACATAACAGCCCGCCTCTGTTCGCACAGTCTCTGAAGCATGTGCAGTGTTGAGTTCCACCTTGTTGCAACGTCTATGATTAGGCGATGCTGGGGAAGGTTCAAAGAACGCTGATAGGTCTGCATACGGCTGGAGTGTACGGGCGAACGGCGGATATGTGAGCAAAGTCCACGCACTTTGAGGAGCAGGTCGGATAACCCCGGATAACTTTTCAGGAAGCACTGCACCACCAGGTTTAAGGTGTGAGCCAGGCAAGGAATGTGTTTCAGTTGGGAAAGGGAGATGGCAGCCATGAAATTCCTTCCGTTATCACTCACTACCTTGCCTGCCTCAAGATCTACAGTGCCCAGCCACGACTGCGTTTCTTTCTGCAAGAACTCGGACAGAACTTCCTCGGTGTGTCTGTTGTCGCCCAAACACTTCATAGCCAATACAGCCTGCTGACGTTTGCCAGTAGCTGCCCCATAATGGGAGACCTGGTGTGCAACAGTGGCAGCTGCGGATGGAGTGGTTGTGCGACTGCGGTCTGTGGACGAGCTCTCGCTTCTGCAGGAGGACGAAGAGGAGGAGGAGGGGGTGCGAACGGCTACAGCCAATTGTTTCCTAGACCGTGGGCTATGCAGAACTGTCCCAAACTTGCTGTCCCCTGTGGACCCTGCATCCACCACATTTACCCAGTGTGCCGTGATGGACACGTAACGTCCCTGGCCATGCCTACTGGTCCATGCATCTGTTGTCAGATGCACCTTTGAGCTCACAGATTGCCTGAGTGCATGGACGATGCGCTCTTTAACATGCTGGTGGAGGGCTGGGATGGCTTTTCTGGAAAAAAGTGTCGACTGGGTAGCTCGTAGCGTGGTACAGCGTAGTCCATCAGGGCTTTGAAAGCTTCGCTTTCAACTAACCGGTAGGGCATCATCTCTAACGAGATTAGTCTAGCTATGTGTGCGTTCAAACCCTGTGTACGCGGATGCGAGGCTAAGTACTTCCTTTTTCTAACCATAGTCTCATGTAGGGTGAGCTGGACTGGAGAGCTGGAGATCGTGGAACTAGCGGGGGTGCCGGTGGAGATGGCAGACTGAGAGACGGTGGGAGATGGTATTGTTGCCACCGGTGCCCTAGATGCAGTGTTTCCTACTACGAAACTGGTGATTCCCTGACCCTGACGGCTTTGGCCTGGCAAAGAAACCTGCACAGATACTGCAGGTGGTGCGGAAAATGGTGGCCCTACACTGCCGGAAGGGATGTTGCGTTGCTGACTAGCTTCATTGGCCGAGGGTGCTACAACCTTAAGGGACGTTTGGTAGTTAGTCCAGGCTTGCAAATGCATGGTGGTTAAATGTCTATGCATGCAACTTGTATTGAGACTTTTCAGATTCTGTCCTCTGCTTAAGGTAGTTGAACATTTTTGACAGATGACTTTGCGCTGATCAATTGGATGTTGTTTAAAAAAATGCCAGACTGCACTCTTTCTAGCATCGGATACCTTTTCAGGCATTGCAGACTGAGCTTTAACCGGATGGCCACGCTGTCCTCCAACAGGTTTTGGCTTTGCCACGCGTTTTGGGCAAGATACGGGCCCGGCAGATGGAACCTGTTGCGATGTTGATGCCTGCTGCGGCCCCTCCTCCTCCGCTTCTGAACTGCTGCCGCCTGCACCCTGTTCCCCCAATGGCTGCCAATCGGGGTCAAGAACTGGGTCATCTATTACCTCTTCTTGTAGCTCGTGTGCAACTTCGTCTGTGTCACCGTGTCGGTCGGTGGTATAGCGTTCGTGATGGGGCAACATAGTCTCATCAGGGTCTGATTCTTGATCAGCACCCTGCGAGGGCAATGTTGTGGTCTGAGTCAAAGGACCAGCATAGTAGTCTGGCTGTGGCTGTGCATCAGTGCACTCCATGTCAGATTCAACTTGTAATGGGCATGGACTGTTAACTGCTTCACTTTCTAAGCCAGGGACGGTATGTGTAAAGAGCTCCATGGAGTAACCCGTTGTGTCGCCTGCTGCATTCTTCTCTGTTGTTGTTTTTGCTGAAGAGGACAAGGAAGCGACTTGTCCCTGACCGTGAACATCCACTAACGACGCGCTGCTTTGACATTTACCAGTTTCACGAGAGGAGGCAAAAGAGCTAGAGGCTGAGTCAGCAAGATAAGCCAAAACTTGCTCTTGCTGCTCCGGCTTTAAAAGCGGTTTTCCTACTCCCAGAAAAGGGAGCGTTCGAGGCCTTGTGTAGCCAGACGACGAACCTGGCTCCACAGCTCCAGACTTAGGTGCAATATTTTTTTTCCCACGACCAGCTGATGCTCCACCACTACCACTACCCTCATTACCAGCTGACAATGAACGCCCCCGGCCACGACCTCTTCCACCAGACTTCCTCATTGTTTTAAAAACGTTACCAAACGAACGGTATTTGTTGCTGTCACACAACTTACACGGTGAGCTATAACTTCAGTATGATTTAGCTACCCCTTTACAGGTGGGTGAGACCACAACGAAAATCAGCCACAATGTTACACACTCTGTTTTTGTTGGCAACAAATGAGATGGCACACACGCAGGACTGTCACTGAAGCGCAAATGTAAATATTTATCTCCCACTGATTTGTGTTTGTTTTTTTTAAAAGGGAGACTTCAGAAAAAAAAAAAAATAAAAAAAAATTATTTTTTACAGAAAAATTTATAAAACAAATAAAATGAAATGATTGTTTCAGGGAGAATTTAGGAAAAAAAAAAAAAAAAGGCTTTGTAGGGCCCACTGAGTGAGAGAGGACGCACACAGGAGTCAGGAGTGGCACACAAGCCCAGAGGCCAATATTAATCTCCCACTGATTGATTTAGTGATTTTTTTTGGTAGATTTTGGAACCCAAATCAAGCAAAAAAATTACCGTATATACTCGAGTATAAGCCGACCCGAGTATAAGCCGACCCCCCTAATTTTGCCACAAAAAACTGGGAAAACTTATTGACTCGAGTATAAGCCTAGGGTGGAAATGCAGCATTTACCGGTGAATTTCAAAAATAAAAATAGATCATTATTTCCCCATAGCTGTGCCATATAGTGCTCTGCACCGTTCATATTTCCCCATAGGTGTGAACCATATAGTGCTCTGCACCGTTCATTGTGCCCCCTAGCTGTGCCATATACAGTGCTCTGCACCGTTCACTGTGCCCCATAGCTGTGCTGTGCCATATACGGTGCTCTGCACCGTTCACTGTGCCCCATAGCTGTGCTGTGCCATATACGGTGCTCTGCACCGTTCACTGTGCCCCATAGCTGTGCTGTGCCATATACGGTGCTCTGCACCGTTCACTGTGCCCCATAGCTGTGCTGTGCCATATACGGTGCTCTGCACCGTTCACTGTGCCCCATAGCTGTGCTGTGCCATATACGGTGCTCTGCACCGTTCACTGTGCCCCATAGCTGTGCTGTGCCATATACGGTGCTCTGCACCGTTCACTGTGCCCCACAGCTGTGCTGTGCCATATACGGTGCTCTGCACCGTTCACTGTGCCCCACAGCTGTGCTGTGCCATATACGGTGCTCTGCACCGTTCACTGTGCCCCACAGCTGTGCTGTGCCATATACGGTGCTCTGCACCGTTCACTGTGCCCCACAGCTGTGCTGTGCCATATACGGTGCTCTGCACCGTTCACTGTGCCCCATAGCTGTGCTGTGCCATATACGGTGCTCTGCACCGTTCACTGTGCCCCATAGCTGTGCTGTGCCATATACGGTGCTCTGCACCGTTCACTGTGCCCCATAGCTGTGCTGTGCCATATACGGTGCTCTGCACCGTTCACTGTACCCCATAGCTGTGCTGTGCCATATACGGTGCTCTGCACCGTTCACTGTGCCCCATAGCTGTGCTGTGCCATATACAGTGCTCTGCACCGTTCACTGTACCCCATAGCTGTGCTGTGCCATATACGGTGCTCTGCACCGTTCACTGTGCCCCATAGCTGTGCTGTGCCATATACGGTGCTCTGCACCGTTCACTGTGCCCCATAGCTGTGCTGTGCCATATACGGTGCTCTGCACCGTTCACTGTGCCCCATAGCTGTGCTGTGCAATATACGGTGCTCTGCACCGTTCACTGTGCCCCATAGCTGTGCTGTGCCATATACGGTGCTCTGCACCGTTCACTGTGCCCCATAGCTGTGCTGTGCCATATACGGTGCTCTGCACCGTTCACTGTACCCCATAGCTGTGCTGTGCCATATACGGTGCTCTGCACCGTTCACTGTGCCCCATAGCTGTGCTGTGCCATATACGGTGCTCTGCACCGTTCACTGTACCCCATAGCTGTGCTGTGCCATATACAGTGCTCTGCACCGTTCACTGTGCCCCATAGCTGTGCTGTGCCATATACGGTGCTCTGCACCGTTCACTGTGCCCCATAGCTGTGCTGTGCCATATACGGTGCTCTGCACCGTTCACTGTGCCCCATAGCTGTGCTGTGCCATATACGGTGCTCTGCACCGTTCACTGTGCCCCATAGCTGTGCTGTGCCATATACGGTGCTCTGCACCGTTCACTGTGCCCCATAGCTGTGCTGTGCCATATACGGTGCTCTGCACCGTTCACTGTGCCCCATAGATGTTCCACATAAATTTGTGCCGCCGCTGCCGCAATAAAGAAAAAAAAACACATACTCACCTCCCTTGATTGCAGCTCCCGGCGTCTCGTTCCGGCGCCTCCATCTTCCCGGCGTCTCTGCTCTGACTGATCAGGCAGAGGGCGCCGCGCACACTGTATGCGTCATCGCGCCCTCTGCCTGAACAGTCAGAGAGCAGAGACGCCGGGAAGATGGAGGCGCCGGCCGGGAAGATGGATCGGCGCCCGGCGGCTGGAACGAGGACAGGTGAATATGCTATACTTACCTAGTCCTGGCGATCCTCGCGCTGTCCCCTCCTGTCTTCGGTGCCGCAGCTTCTTTCTCTATCAGCGGTCACCGGCACCGCTGATTAGAGAAATGAATAAGCGGCTCCGCCCCTATGGGAGGTGGAGCCGCTTATTCATTTCTGTAATGAGCGGTCCCACGTGACCGCTGAAGAGAGGAAGAAACTGCAGCGCCGAAGCCCGTGGGACGGCAGGGACAGCGCGAGGATCGCTGGGACTAGGTAAGTATACCCCTGCGCCCTCACCCCCTCACCCGCCGACCCCACCGCTACCGTGACTCGAGTATAAGCCGAGGGGGGCACTTTCAGCCCTAAAATTTGGGCTGAAAATCTCGGCTTATACTCGAGTATATACGGTAATAGGCTTTCTATGGCCCACAATTGGGGAGAGAGAGAGAGATGGCACACCCAGGAGTCAAGACTGGCACACAAGCAGAAGGGGCAATATGAATCTCCCACAGATTTTTTTTTTTTTTTCAGGGAGACTTGAGAGAAAAAAAAATACAAAAAAAATGATTTTTTTCAGGAATAATTTAGAAACCAAAGAAAATAAAATGATTGTTTCAGGGAGAATTTAGAAAACAAATAAAACAAAAAGTAGGCTTTCTAGGGCCCACTGAGTGACAGATGACGCACACAGGAGTCAGGAGTGGCACACAAGCCCAGAGGCCAATATTAATCTCCCACTGATTGATTTAGTGATTTTTTTTGGTAGATTTTGGAACCCAAATCAAGCAAAAAAATTAATAGGCTTTCTATGGCCCACAATTGGGGAGAGAGAGAGAGAGATGGCATACCCAGGAGTCAAGACTGGCACACAAGCAGAAGGGGCAATATGAATCTCCCACAGATTTTTTTTTTTTTTTCAGGGAGACTTGAGAGAAAAAAAAATACAAAAAAAATGATTTTTTTCAGGAATAATTTAGAAACCAAAGAAAATAAAATGATTGTTTCAGGGAGAATTTAGAAAACAAATAAAACAAAAAATAGGCTTTCTAGGGCCCACTGAGTGACAGATGACGCACACAGGAGTCAGGAGTGGCACACAAGCCCAGAGGCCAATATTAATCTCCCACTGATTGATTTAGTGATTTTTTTTGGTAGATTTTGGAACCCAAATCAAGCAAAAAAATTAATAGGCTTTCTATGGCCCACAATTGGGGAGAGAGATGGCACGCTCAGGACTGGCACACAAGCCCAGAGGCCAATATTAATCTCCCATTTTTTTTTTTTCAAGGGAAAATTTATAAACCCAATAAAAAAATAATAATAAATAGGCTTTCTATGGCCCACTATCTGAGAGAGAGAGATGGCACGCTTAGGACTGGCACACAAGCCCAAAGCCCAATATTAATCTCCCACTGATTGATTGATTGATTTTTTCAGGTAGAATTATGAACCCAAATCAACCAAAAAAATAAATAGGCTTTCTATGGCCCACTATTTGTGAGAGAGATGGCACGCTCAGGACTGGCACACAAGCCCAGAGGCCAATATTAATCTCCCACTTTTTTTTTTCCAGGGAAAATTTATAAACCCATTAAAATAATAAAAAAATAGGCTTTCTATGGCCCACTATCTGAGAGAGAGAGAGATGGCACGCTTAGGACTGACACACAAGCCCAAAGGCCAATATTAATCTCCCACTGATTGATTTAATGATTTTTTCAGGTAGAATTTAGAACCCAAATCAAGCAAAAAAATTAATAGGCTTTCTATGGCCCACTGAGTGAGAGATGGCACACACAGGAGTAAGGAGTGGCACACAAGCCCTGAGGCCAATATTTTTCTCCCACTGATTGATTGATTGATTTTTTCAGGTAGAATTATGAACCCAAATCAACCAAAAAAATAAATAGGCTTTTTATGGCCCACTATTTGTGAGAGAGATGGCACGCTCAGGACTGGCACACAAGCCCAGAGGCCAATATTAATCTCCCATTTTTTTTTTTTCCAGGGAAAATTTATAAACCCAATAAAAAAAAAAAAAATAAATAGGCTTTCTATGGCCCACTATCTGAGAGAGAGAGATGGCACGCTTAGGACTGGCACACAAGCCCAAAGGCCAATATTAATCTCCCACTGATTGATTGATTGATTTTTTCAGGTAGAATTATGAACCCAAATCAACCAAAAAAATAAATAGGCTTTCTATGGCCCACTATTTGTGAGAGAGATGGCACGCTTAGGACTGGCACACAAGCCCAAAGGCCAATATTAATTTCCCACTGATTGATTTATTGATTTTTTCAGGTAGAATTTAGAACCCAAATCAAGCAAAAAAATTAATAGGCTTTCTATGGCCCACTGAGTGAGAGATGGCACACACAGGAGTAAGGAGTGGCACACAAGCCCTGAGGCCAATATTTTTCTCCCACTGATTGATGTTGTGATTTTTTCTGGTAGATTTTGGAACCCAAATCAAGCAAAAAAATAAATAGGCTTTCTATGGCCCACTGAGTGAGAGATGACACAGACAGAGATGGCACTCTAGCAGAAATATCAATCTTAATCTCCCACAAAAAAAAAAAAAAAGGAACTGTCCTTCAATTACTATCTCCCTGCAGTAATCTCAGCCAGGTATGGCAGGCAGCAATAAGGAGTGGACTGATGCACAAATTAAATAAAAAGTGTGGACAAACAAACAAGATAGCTGTGCAGAAAGGAAGGAACAAGAGGATTTGTGCTTTGAAAAAAGCAGTTGGTTTGCACAGCGGCGTACACACAGCAATGCAGCTATCAGGGAGCCTTCTAGGGCAGCCCAATGAGCTACAGCGTTGAGGAAAAAAAAAAAAAAGGAGCTTCCACTGTCCCTGCACACCGAAGGTGGTGTTGGGCAATGGAAATCGCTACAGCACAAGCGGTTTTGTGGTTAATGGACCCTGCCTAACGCTATCCCTGCTTCTGACGAAGCGGCAGCAACCTCTCCCTAAGCTCAGATCAGCAGCAGTAACATGGCGGTCGGCGGGAACGCCCCTTTATAGCCCCTGTGACGCCGCAGACAGCAAGCCAATCACTGCAATGCCCTTCTCTAAGATGGTGGGGACCAGGACCTATGTCATCACGCTGCCCACACTCTGCGTTTACCTTCATTGGCTGAGAAATGGCGCTTTTCGCGTCATTGAAACGCGACTTTGGCGCGAAAGTCGCGTACCGCATGGCCGACCACGCTGCTGGCCCCAGATCCAAAATGGCCGCGGGGCTACTTCCGTGTCCCGCAGGAAGTACTTCCGGGTCCAGAGCAGGGCACGCCAGATCGCAGCAGGGCACGCCAGATCGCTGATCTGACACAGTGCTCTGCAAAATGTTAGATCAGCGATCTGTCACTATTCAGTGATGTCCCCCCTGGGACAAAGTAAAAAAGTAAAAAAAAAATTTTAAGATGTGTAAAAAAAAAAGAAAAAAAAATCCTAAATAAAGAAAAAAAAAATATATATATATATTTATATATATATACTAGCTGAAGAGCCCGGCGTTGCCTGGGCATAGTAAATATCTGTGGTTAGTTATAGCACCTCACTTCTCTTATTTTCCCATCACGTCTCTCATTTTCCCAATCACATCTTTCATTTTCCCCCTCACATCTCTCATTTTCTCCCTCACACCTCTCATTTTCTCCCTCACTCCTCTCATTCCCCCCTAACACTTGTCATTTTGACCTCACATCTGTCATTTTCCGATCACTCCACTATTTTCCCTCACTTCTCTCATTTTGCACTCACACCTTTTCATTTTCACCGCACACCTCTCATTTTCACCTCAGTATATACATGTTTGTCATCTCCCTTATATATAGTATACACCTGTATGTCATCTCCTGTATATAGTATATACCTGTATGTCATCTCCCCTGTATATAGTATATACCTGCTGTGTGTCATCTCCCCTGTATATAGTATATACCTGTATGTCATCTCCTCCTATATATAGTATATACCTGTATGTAATCTCCTTCTATATATAGTATATACCTATGTCATCTCCTCCTGTATATAGTATATACCTGTGTGTCATCTCCCCTGTATATAGTATATATCTGTGTGTCATCTCCTCCTGTATATAGTATATACCTGTATGTTGTCTCCTCCTGTATATAGTATATACCTGTATGTTGTCTCCTCCTGTATATAGTATATACCTGTAGGTCATCTGCTCCTGTATATAGTATATACCTGTGTGTCATCTCCGCCTGTATATAGTATATACCTGTATGTCATCTCCCCTGTATATAGTATATACCTGTGTGTCATTTCCTCCTGTATTAGACCTCGTTCACACGTTATTTGCTCAGTATTCTTACCTCAGTATTTGTAAGCTAAATTGGCAGCCTGATAAATCCCCAGCCAACAGGAAGCCCTCCCCCTGGCAGTATATATTAGCTCACACATACACATAATAGACAGGTCATGTGACTGACAGCTGCCGTATTTCCTATATGGTACATTTGTTGCTCTTGTAGTTTGTCTGCTTATTAATCAGATTTTTATTTTTGAAGGATAATACCAGACCTGTGTGTGTTTTAGGGCGAGTTTCGTTTGTCAAGTTGTGTGTGTTGAGTTGCGTGTGGCGACATGCATGCAGTGACTTTTGTGAGATGAGTTTTGTGTGGCAACATGCGTGTAGCAACTTTTTGTGTGTCGAGTTGCATGTGACAGGTTAGTGTAGCAAGTTGTATGCAGCAAGTTTTGCGCATGGTGAGTTTTGCGTGTGGCGAGTTTTATGTGTGGTGCCTTTTGAGTATGTGCAAGTTTTGTGTGAGGCAACTTTTGCATGTGTTGCAACTTTTGTGCATGTGGCAATTTTTCCGCGTGTGCAAGTTTTGCGTGTGGCGAGTTTTCCATGAGGTGAGTTTTGCACTTGTGGCGAGTTTTGCGTGAGCCTAGTTTTTGCATGTGGCGAGTTTTGCGCGTGGCGAGTTTTGAGCGGTGACTTTTGTCTTTCGACTTTTATGTGGCGAGGTTGGTGTATGTGTGGTGAAATGTGTGCTGAGGGTGGTATATGTGTTCAAGCACGTGGTAGTGTTTGGCGCATTTTGTGTGTGTGTTCATATCCCAGTGTGTGGTGAGTATCCCATGTCGTGGCCCCACCTTAGCAATTGTACGGTATATACTCTTTTGCGCCATCGCTCTCATTCTTTAAGTCCCCCTTGTTCACATCTGGCAGCTGTCAATTTGCCTCCAACACTTTTCCTTTCACTTTTCCCCATTATGTAGATAGGGGAAATATAGTTTGGTGAATTGGAAAGCGCGGAGTTAAAATTTCACCTCACAACATAGCCTATGACGCTCTCAGGGTCCAGACGTGTGACTGTGCAAAATTTTGTGGCTGTAGCTGCGACGCCTCCAACACTTTTCATTTCACTTTTTCCCCATTATGTAGATAGGGGCAAAATTGTTTGGTGAATTGGAAAGCGCGGGGTTAAAATTTCACCTCACAACGTAGCCTATGACGCTCTCAGGGTCCAGACGTGTGACTGTGCAAAATTTTGTTGCTGTAGCTACGACGCTTCCAACACTTTTCCTTTCACTTTTTCCCCATTATGTAGATAGGGGAAAAATTGTTTGGTTAATTGGAACGCGCGGGGTTAAAATTTCACCTCACAATATAGCCTATGACGCTCTCGGGGTCCAGACGTGTGACTGTGCAAAATTTTGTGGCTGTACCTGCGACGGTGCAGATGCCAATCCCGGACATACATACACACATACACACACACATACACACATTCAGCTTTATATATTAGATACTAGCTGAAGAGCCCGGCGTTGCCTGGGCATAGTAAATATCTGTGGTTAGTTATAGCACCTCGCTTCTCTTATTTTCCCATCACGCCTCTCATTTTCCCAATCACATCTTTCATTTTCCCCCTCACATCTCTCATTTTCTCCCTCACATCTCTCATTTTCTCCCTCACTCCTCTCATTCCCCCCTAACACTTGTCATTTCAACCTCACATCTGTCATTTTCTGATCACTCCACTATTTTTCCTCACTCCTCTCATTTTGCACTCACACCTTTTCATTTTCACCTCACACCTCTCATTTTCACCTCATCACCTCAGTATATACATGTTTGTCATCTCCCTTATATATAGTATACATCTGTATGTCATCTCCTGTATATAGTATATACCTGTATGTCATCTCCCCTGTATATATTATATACCTGCTGTGTGTCATCTCCCCTATATATAGTATATACCTGAATGTCATCTCCTTCTATATATAGTATATACCTGAATGTCATCTCCTTCTATATATAGCATATACCTGTATGTCATCTCCTCTTGTATATAGAGGTCATCTGCTCCTGTATATAGTATATACCTGTGTGTCATCTCCTCCTGTATATAGTATATACCTGTATGTCATCTCCTCCTGTATATATATGTACCTGTATGTCATCTCCTCCTCTATATAGTATATACCCGTGTGTCATCTCTCCTGTATAGAGTATATATCTGTGTGTCATCTCCCCTGTATATAGTATATACCTGTGTGTCATCTCCTCCTGTATTAGACCTCGTTCACACGTTATTTGCTCAGTATTTTTACCTCAGTATTTGTAAGCTAAATTGGCAGTCTGATAAATCCCCAGCCAACAGGAAGCCCTCCCTCCTGGCAGTATATATTAGCTCACACATACACATAATAGAAAGGTCATGTGATTGACAGCTGCCGTATTTCCTATATGGTACATTTGTTGTAGTTTGTCTGCTTATTAATCAGATTTTTATTTTTGAAGGATAAGACCAGACTTGTGTGTGTTTTAGGGCGAGTTTCGTTTGTCAAGTTGTGTGTGTTGAGTTGCGTGTGGCGACATGCATGTAGCGACTTTTGTGAGATGAGTTTTGTGTGGCAATATGCGTGTAGCAACTTTTTGTGTGTCGAGTTGCATGTGACAGGTTAGTGTAGCAACTTGTGTGCAGCAAGTTTTGCGCATGGCGAGTTTTGCGCGTGGCGAGTTTTGTGTGGTGCCTTTTGAGTATGTGCAAGTTTTGTGTGAGGCAAATTTTGCATGTGTTGCAACTTTTGTGCATGTGGCAATTTTTCCGCGTGTGCAACTTTTGCGTGTGGCGAGTTTTCCATGAGGTGAGTTTTGCACTTGTGGCGAGTTTTGCAAGAGCCTAGTTTTTGCATGTGGCGAGTTCTGCGCGTGGCGAGTTTTGAGCGGCGACTTTTGTGTTTGGACTTTTATGTGGCGAGGTTGGCGTATGTGTGCTGAAATGTGTGCTGAGGGTGATATGTGTTCAAGCACGTGGTAGTGTGTGGCGCATTTTGTGTGTGTTCATATCCCCGTGTGTGGTGAGTATCCCATGTCGAGGCCCCACCTTAGCAACTGTACGGTATATACTCTTTGGCGCCATCGCTCTCACTCTTTACGTCCCCCTTGTTCACATCTGGCAGCTGTCAATTTGCCTCCTACACTTTTCCTTTCATTTTTTCCCATTATGTAGATAGGGGCAATATTGTTTGGTGAATTGGAACGCGCGGGGTTAAAATTTCGCCTCACAACATAGCCTATGATGCTCTCGGGGGCCAGACGTGTGACTGTGCAAAATTTTGTGGCTGTAGTTGCGACGCCTCCAACACTTTTCCTTTCACTTTTTTCCCCATTATGTAGATAGGGGCAAAATTGTTTGGTGAATTGGATTGCGCGGGGTTAAAATTTCGCCTCACAACATAGCCTATGACGCTCTTGGGGTCCAGACGTGTGACTGTGCAAAATTTTGTGGCTGTAGCTTCGACGCCTTCAACACTTTTCCTTTCACTTTTTTCCCCATTATGTAGATAGAGGCAAAATTGTTTGGTGAATTGGAATGCGCGGGGTTAAAATTTCACCTCACAACATAGCCTATGACGCTCTCGGGGTCCAGACATGTGACTGTGCAAAATTTTGTGGCTGTAGCTGCGACGGTGCAGATGCCAATCCCGGACATACACACATACACACATACACACATTCAGCTTTATATATTAGATATATATATATTGTTACCATAAATACATTTCTTTATCTAAATAAAAAAAAAACAATAAAAGTACACATATTTAGTATCGCCGCATCCGTAACGACCCGACCTATAAAACTGTCCCACTAGTTAACCCCTTCAGCGAACTCCGTAAAAAAAAAAACGAGGCAAAAACGCTTTATTATCATACCGCCGAGCAAAAAGTGGAATAACACGCGATCAAAAAGACGGATATAAATAACCATGGTATCGCTGAAAACGTCATCTTGTCATGCAAAATCAAGCCGCCATACAGCATCATCAGCGAAAAAATAAAAAAGTTACAGTCCTCAGAATAAAGCAATGCAAAAATAATTATTTTTTCTATAAAATAGTTTTTATCGTATAAAAAGCGCCAAAACATAAAAAAAGATATAAATGAGGTATCGCTGTAAACGTACTGACCCGAAGAATAAAACTGCTTTGTCCATTTTACCAAACGCGGAATGGGATAAACGCCCCACCCCCCCCCCAAAAAAAAGAAATTCATGAATAGCTGTTTTTTGGTCATTCTGCCTCACAAAGATCGGAATAAAAAGCGATCAAAAAATGTCACGTGCCCGAAGATGTTACCAATAAAAACGTCAACTCGTCCCGCAAAAAACAAGGCCTCACATGAAACCACATGACCGCTCAGAGACCAATCACAAGCCGCGACGTCATCGAAGGCCCTTTACGCGCTCATTCTTCGGAACGAAAGCAAGGCGGTTGCAGCGGAGACTACCAGGGCGCGTCAGAGGGTAAGTATATCAATATTTTTTATTTTTATTCTTTATTTTACACATTAATCTTAATCCCGATACCGATTCCCGATATCACAAAAATATCGGGACTCGGTATCGGAATTCTGATACCGCAAATATCGGCCGATACCCGATACTTGCGGTATCGGAATGCTCAACACTAGTCGTTACAGTCTTGTCCCACGCTGTAAATCCATCTGAAGGGTTTAAATAATTTTACACCCAGGAACTCTTGTGCTTGTGTCCCTTGTTCCCGTGTGTAGCCTTGTGTCAGTCTCCCTTGCCCACTAGTCCCTCTGTGTCCCCTTGTGCCTGTCTCCTTTGTCCCCTTGTGCTTGTGTAAGGACTTGGACTGTATATCTGTTTCCGTTTGCCCTCAGTTCAGTTACTTTTGCCCTTACCTAAGATGGAGTCATTGGCCTCACGGGGGCCATCTTGTTTCCTGTCAGATTTTCCTTGTTCCTGTCTGTGGTATATTTAAGGGAGCTCTGTATATATACTCATTGCTTGAGTATCTTGTTCCTGACTTGTGATCAAGCTGGAAGAACTGCTATCTTGCTGGTTTCTGCATTACTTTGGGATACCCCGTCTGTCTCCGGTTCTACATCTCTTCATTGCAAAGACTTGTTTCCCTGGATCTGCTCTGCACTCATCTCTGCCACCGGACTGCTCCCTGCTAGGAGGCCTGGTCTGGTCTCCAGGTCTCTGGACCTGACATACTTGGACTTCCACGGTCTTTACACGTGCTTACTGCCTATCCAGCTCTGTCTGCTACTAACCTGCTGTGCCATAGCTGTTTACCTGCATATCATTATAAATATTCTTGAACTCTTAACCTATTGTCTCTCGGCCTCTTTTCTGACCCATGATACTGATCTCCACTGTACTTAGCACTAAGTTTATTACAGCTTGTGTCCCTTGTCCCCGTGTGTCCCCTTGTGTCAGTCTCCCTTGCCCACTAGTCCCCTTGTGCCCTTCTCCCCTGCCTCCTAGCCTGCATGTGTCCCCTTGTTCCTGTCTTCCTTGCTCCCTAGCCCCCCTGTGCCGCCATTGTGGCTGTCTCCCCTAGCCCCTTTGTGTCCTTCTCCCCTGCCCCATAGTCACCATTTGCCCGTGTCTTTCTCACTGCACCTGTATAGAGGGGCTGCATTATACTATGAGAGGGGCTGCATTATATTCTATGGGAGTTACATTATATTGTATGGTGGGGCTGCATTATACTTTTGTGGGATGGCTGCATTTTCTCTGGGGTGGCTGCATTATACTCTATGTGGGCTGTGTTATACTGTATCGAGGACTATGGGGAATACATTATACTATATGAAATACTATGGGGTGCATTATACAATGAGAAGTGAATTGTACGACTTGGATGACAATGGCGTGCATTATACTTTATGGAGCACTATGAGGAGTGTATTATACTATAATGAGGACTTAGCAGTGTATTTTAATATATGGAGGACTATGAGGAGTGTATATTACTATATGGAGGACTGAGGAGTGTATTATACTATATGGAGGACTATGAGGGGTGCATTATACTATATGGAGCACTATGAGCAGTGTAGTATACTATATGGAGGACCGAGCAGTGTATTACACTATATGGAGCACTATGAGGAGTGTATTTTAATATATTGAGGACTATGAGGAGTGTATTATACTATATGGAGGACTGAGGAGTGTATAATACTATATGGAGGACTATGGGGAGTGTATTATACTATTGTACTAAATGGAGGACTATGGAGAGTGTGTTATACAATATGGATGACTATGGAGAGTGTATTATGATATACGGATGACTATGGAGAGTGTAATTATACTATATGGATGACAATGAACGTTGCAGTATATTATATAGAGGACTATTGGGGTGCATTATATTATAAGGAGTACTATGGGGGTGCATTATACTTCTTATAAGGATCCCCATGACTTCTATGTAAGCCCCTGATGAGTATAATGGTTTATTTTCTTTTATAAATTACATAACAATGGCAGTACGGGGGACAGATATATACCAGGATGGGGCACCGGATACTTACACCACTGAGGTTGTTAGGTTGAACAATTAATAAAATGTTCACTTCAGTTGCCTACTCCTGGCCTAATGGGTATTGATCAGGTGTACACTAAAGAAATAACATATGACACACACAGTCAGATGTAAATTCTCCTTCATCAATCCAAGAAGGGACTTTATTCAGTCAGGACACAAGGTTATATATCCCCTGTAAGGGGGGCTCGGTTAGCTTTAAAATGGGAGTGATCGCATGCATTCCATTGGTTAGTGGGTTGGGCAATGAGCAAGTCCATGGGAGGATCCATGAGGTCATCAGGGTGGGTTGGTCCATGAGGTCATCAAGGTGGGCGTCACTGTGGGTGGATCCATGAGGTCATCAGGGTGGGCGTCATCTTGGATACAAGCACATGGCTTCTGATATAGGAAATGGCAGCCATCTTTAGTGTCTTACTTTCATCTGAAAAAACTTATGTAAGGTTAAACAGTACATGTTATGGGTTGCTTCTCTCAACCTCTTATGTCTTGAGGTTAATTAAGTATTTGATCTTATGGCTCTCCTCAACAGTCCCCCCTAAATACTTTATTAACCTCCCATTTTTTTTTATCTTGATCCCACCGTGGTTCCCTAACCCACCAGTGTTAAGTGTAATTATGACATCAGAGGCTTCATGACAATATGGATGCTATAGACACCAGGGAATGTGTGACCAATTATGGATATATCAGGAGGTATATCGGAGCGCGCTACCCGTGTCCTCAGGACTTTCCTACCTGCTGGATCTATTACTCTCCAATCTCCCATCTCCATGGTTACATAAAATACACATGTCACTCACCCTGATGTACCACATCCTAGATCTGACCTTCTCGCCCAGGAGGGGGGATTGGAGTTTTCACCAGTTTGAGACAAGTTTTCCCTTGTGGAAAACCTCCCTTTGTAGCTGGACTTTGACAAGCAGGTAAGATCCTACTCTGTCCCTATCTGTCTAACAAGTTTATAATGTGAGAGATGGATCCAGGAGGCGCTCAGCGACCCTGACCGAAGTAGGAGTAGTCAGGAGCAATTGGTAGGGACCCTTAAATCTCAACTCCAGGGATGTCTTTCTGATGAACTTCTTTACCAGCACGCAGTCATCAGGTTGGAAAGCATGGGTACCTTCACTGGAATCTGGACCTGGAATGGATGATAAAACTTGTACATGTGTTACTGACAGTTCTTTTAGTAAGGACAAGTACATAATTTACAAGAGTATCACTTCCTAAGGCTAGCTGTTGTAGAAAATATTGACCCAACCTTGAAGGCCCCCCAAAAAGAATCTCGTATGGTGTGAGTTTAGTGGGACCCCTTGGAGTGTTTCTGACTGAGTATAAGGCAACGGGCAAAATGTCTGTCCAAGTCTGACCTCCTAACTGGCTTTCAGTATTTTATTTTTCAAGGTGCCATTCAATCTTTCTACTTTCCCACTGCTCTGTGGGTGATATGGAGTATGTAAACCCAAATCAGCTCCCACCAATGTCCATAGTTCCTTAGACAGTGCTGCAATGAATGCGGGTACTTGGTCACTCTCAATTACCTCTGGGACCGCATATCTGCATACTACTTCAGTCATCAGTCTCTTAACAGTCACTCTGGCAGTCATGTTTGTTACTGGATAGGCTTCGGGCCATCCTGAGAACATGTCAGTCGCTACCAGTACATACTCATGCTCCCCTACTTTTGGCATTTGAATGTGATCAATCTGAATCCTCCGAAAGGGATAGAGTGGTTTAGCCAATGTTTCTGAGCAACTTTCTGGGGCAGTGCTGGATTGCATGTTGCACACACAAGGCAGGAATTGCAATATTTTTGGGTGACAGTAGAGATCCCAAGTGCCATGTACGTCTTCCAAATCAGGTCAATCATCTGATTCTTGCCTCTGGGTGATACCATGTGCTCATTCTGTCACCGAGTACAGATTACGGGGTAGACAGAGCTTTTTGTTCACCCTCCAGACTCCATTTTCATCCTTTTTTAGCTCCTCCTTCTTGCCATGGCTTCTTTTCATCATCTGATGTCTTGTCTTGATGTAGATGGATAATCTTCATAAGACAGCCTTTAGTCCCTTCTTCAGTGTCTTGTGACATGTACACCGCTGCTTTCTCTGTCCCAAATGGATCCGCAGCATAGGTTTTTGCTGTTTTGTCAGCAAAGAAGTAGTAGATCAAGAGCGGCCACAAGTTCTTGTATGGTAGCATCATGTTTTACAGGAGTTCCACTGGACGTTAGGTATCCTCTGGCTGCACAGATACTGCCGAAGTCATGAGCCACTCTGAAAGCGTATCTTGAATCCGTGTAGATGTTGACCACCTTCTCCGTCGCTTCCTGACAAGCCAACATCAAAGCTTTAAGTTCCGTTTCTTGTGCAGACATGTGCGATGGTAGTGATCCAGCTGAGTTGACCTGGTCATGTGTAACCACGGCATATCTCGTATGGAACCTTCCTGTTTCATCTGCAAATCTGGAACCATCAGTGAAGAACGTCAGGTCAGCATGTGGGAGTAGGTCTTCAGACACGTTTTTCTTGGAGGCTGCTTCTTCCTGCATTTGTTCGAGACAGTCATGATCCTCTGAGTGTGTAGAGGCATCTTCTCCGAAAGCATCACTATCATCAGCCACATCCCCCTGGCAAGAGGAAGCAGCGTGGACGGGTTGAGGATGGTGCAGCGGACAAGAGTGACATTATCCGGAATCAAGAGGGAACATTGGAGTCTCATATGACACTGTAGCGACAGGTGTTTAGGTTGAGTCTGGCCTAGAATACCTTTTATGTCATGTGGAGCCATTAAGAGAACCGGATGTCCTAAGATGATATCAGAAGTTTTGTCCAGAAGCATATGTGCAGCATGAACGGCTCTGAGGCAAGTCGGGGAAGCTTGAGACACCAAGTCCAGGCCAAACCGGGTCTCCCCCCAGGACATCGCAGCAAGGCGCGGGATGCGCCGCTAATCCTCCCAGGGACCCTTTTCAGACCCACTAGGTGTCTAACGGCCCTCACCACCCAGATTCTGTGCTCCCGGGACACTTCTGCCCGGACTGGCTTTATTATAAGGTTGTGCCTTAACAAGGGATCGGTCGTACACCCCCTACCACTGCCACTATTATGCATCTATGTCAAAGGACTTGAGTCTGATGAAGGTCTAAGTTTCAGACCGAAACGTTATATATTGTGGATTGCATTGGAATAAATCTAATTTGCAGACTTCCATGAGTGCCGGAATTTTTTGAACTGTACTTATTAAGGGTGTGGTATCCCTTTCCGAGCACCTTCCAGTTACAGAGTGACGTGCTTTATATATTTTTACCAAGTCCAGGCGGGCAGAGTACTAGCCGATTGGTCTTGTTCTTCCCCCATGTTTTTGTGCTAGGACTCTGGAAGCATGTCCTGCTACTTCACTGACAAATAAGTAAAAAGGTAGTTGATAATTTGGGATTCCAAGAGCTGGTGCAGACTGTATGGCCTGTTTAAGAGCGTAGAAGGCTTCCACAGATTTGGGACATAGTGGAAACGCTGATGTCTTAAGGTCATCGTACAATGGCTGCATCAGCTTGGAGGCATCTGGAATCCATTGGAGACAATAAGTGATAGGTCAGCCAACTCATCCGAGGTCCATTTCTTAAGTTGTTGGCAAAACTGAATACCAGAGTCCCATGTAGTGTCACTGGCCAGTGAGGCATCATTGAACGCGATTTCCATAACAGGCCAATATGCATCACCTGCTTTAAGATTTGCAAAGGAAATGAGATCTTGCACGTGGCTGGGTAATTACTTTGGATTTGAAGCATGCTTCTGTAGAAGGGCATCAGCTGTTTTTCTGGATCTAGAACTTCGTTCAACAGAGTAGCAGCTTGCTGGGGTGTATACATGACTTAGAGGGTGGGCTCCTCAGACATGGGCATTGGCACTGTTGGTGGTGGCACCTGAGGCAGGAGTAGAGATGGCACCGGGAGTACAGATGTAATCCCTTGTGTATGAGGAGCAGGAGGAGGTAACAGTCCTGGAATGAGGGGCTCTATTTGGGCAGCTCCAGTATCATCGTGTGGGGTCCAGGTGATGCAGGCAGTCTTAAAAGCTTTAACAGTCCTGTCCTCATTACTAATTAACCTGACTTCAGAGAGGCAGCAAATGCTTGGGGGGCTACACTTGTTTATTATAATTCCAACGATTTCCCTTGTATATGCATGAACAGGGAAACCTAAAATGCCAACACCAATGGCAGGAATTGTCAAGGTCTCAATTTGCTCACTAATATTCGCATACTCTAAAATGCGAGTTATTGCTGCACCAAGTTGTTGAGCACTAACGTCTGGATGAATAGGGTCAGAAGTAGGGGTCACAGTGTGTTTGATGATTCTACACGGAAGATTGCCAGCTTTAGTCACTGCTATGTCCCCAACAGCTATCTGACCACGTGACTCAACAATGATTTGACTGTCAGCTTGAATAGTCGCCCCTCCTTGCTTACACTATAGCTCTAGCTACACCTCCTTTATGCTCTAACTGAGAATTGGCAGCATTAACAATAGCGTCTGTCTCCATTGTTGTTATGTCACCCTTTCCCACCACTAACAAGGGTCCCTCAGGAAGTTCTTGTTCAAAAATAGGTTGCCAACATTCCCTCCCCTTTGTGCTTCCTGTGCAATTGGTACCCCCCTCCCAGATTCAGCCCCCCTTGATACAGTTGCCACTGTCCCATACAGGTGTGCACTTGGCTGTGAGAGAGCCTGTGAGGTACCGGGTATAGGGTTAGGTAGACTGCGTAAGGGTGCTGTTGTAGTGGAAGCGTTGGGAGGAGAGGTCGTTGCTTGGAGCATCTCATGTGGGTGTGCGGCTAAATTGGCAGTGGAAGTGACAGTAGAAAGTGTCGGTGCTGGAGGCGATCCAGGTAGGAGGATTGCTTGATTCACGACAGGAGTGATAGGGGAAAGGGTCGGTGCCCCATTGGAAACCACTGAGACAGGGAACATGGGTAAAGCCTGTTCACTTTCCGAAGGAATATAGTATTGGCCGTTAGTGGTAATTACTGGGTAACAAGGATTTAGTGATGTGGTGTGTAGCCTTAGTCTAAGATGTTCACCACCAGGAGCAGCACATTTCTCATCCACAAAATAGCCGCAGTCAGAATTACATTTGCCATCCACAAAATGGCCACCTTTAGAATTAACACTTTTGCCATCCACAAAATGGCTGCTGTCAGCATTAACACATTTGCCATCCACAAAATGGCTGCTGTCAGCATTAACACATTTGCCATCCACAAAAAGGCTACCACCAGCAACAACACATTTGCCATCCACAAAATGGCTACCACCAGCATTAACACATTTGCCATCCACAAAATGGCTACCACCAGAATTAACACATTTACCATCCACAAAATGGCTACTGCCAGAATTAGCACATTTGACATCCACAAAGTGGCTGCTGCCAGCATTAACACATTTGCCATCCACAAAATGGCTGCTGCCAGCATTAGCACTTTTGCCATCCACAAAATGGCTACCGCCAGAATTACATTTGCCATCCACAAAATGGCCGCCGTTAGAACTAACACATTTGCCATCCACAAAATGGCTGCTGTCAGCATTAACACATTTGCCATCCACAAAATGGCTGCCACCAGCATTAACTCATTTGCCATCCACAAAATAACTGCTGCCATCATCAACACATTTACCATCCACAAAATGGCTGCCACCAGCATTAGCACATGGCTCTGGGCCTCCATTATACGGTGGTGGCCGTTCACAGGATATATTTTTGTAATACACATAACTCAAAACTCTGCCCTTTTTATTCCTTTTCTTTCTACCCAATTTTCTCTATACAGACTTTCAGAGACTCTTTCCCCTGTAAGCAATAGACAACAATCCATTATCTTCTAGGATACCTTTTTTTTTTTTCTCAAGACAATGTTCCACTCCAGGGGCTGTAACCTCCCCCCTTCTGGCATTCCACACAACTTCATAAGCTTTTTACATTGTTTAACATGACTCTTCCCTTCACGAGTCGCTACTAATGTACACGGGTCTATCTTGCCATCTGAATTTGGCTTAGTGCCAATACGGCAGAACTGCATTAATTTCTCCATCTTTCTATAGATATCTATATCTCTATCAAGATAACAAACACCAAACAAACAATAAGACTGGGGAGATGACTTAAACCTGAGATTCTAAAGAGAACTGAGTCTGCAGCACTCAGTTCCTATTCCTTCTTGTCACGTGGTCCATGTCTGACTTCCATATTCTGTACTTTACAAACCAATTATTCCCTACTTAATCAAATTATTCCTAAATTACCAGTCCCCGTGCAGAGTCAATTCACTCGATGTCACAGGGCAAAACTAAATTTATTTATTTGGCTCGAACTGAGTCATCTCACTCCAAGTTTACCGAGCCGCTACACAATTTATTAGGCACCGAACTGAGTCATCTCACTCCAAGTTTACGGACCCCTCCTAGGCCGAGTCATTTCACTCAAGGTCCTAGTCTCCCCTATACAGAACTGATAATCGTATCACAGGCGACAACTGTGTACTGTACCACAGACAATTTTTTTTTTTTTAAACGCTGAAAAATCCGCTTGCTCTCTTAACTACCAGTCATCTCCCCTATTCACAACACATAACAGGCAGTAGGCAACTAAAACATGTGACGGTTCTTGCAATTAAATGACCAGCAGCGGAGAGACCCTTCTGCCGTCTTACAGATACCGCGAAAACCGGACACGGTCAGGCAATCTGCACAGGATACCCCAAAGGACACAGGTAAAGACTACAGATTATAAAACTCAGCAGACTTACCGTGTTCTGATAAGGAGGTGATCAGTCTTCAGGTTCGGGGTATTCAGCGCGTCCTGCTGTTCCACTCGCCGGGCCTCAGGGTTCAGGGCTCTTCCTCTGCTGGCCCCAGGTTGGGCGGCCAAATATGTTAGGTTGAACAATTAATAAAATGTTCACTTCAGTTGCCTACTCCTGGCCTAATGGGTATTGATCAGGTGTACACTAAAGAAATAACATATGACACACACAGTCAGATGTAAATTCTCCTTCATCAATCCAAGAAGGGACTTTATTCAGTCAGGACACAAGGTTATATATCCCCTGTAAGGGGGGCTCGGTTAGCTTTAAAATGGGAGTGATCGGATGCATTCCATTGGTTAGTGGGTTGGGCAATGAGCAAGTCCATGGGAGGATCCATGAGGTCATCAGGGTGGCTTGGTCCATGAGGTCATCAAGGTGGGCGTCACTGTGGGTAGATCCATGAGGTCATCAGGGTGGGCGTCATCTTGGATACAAGCACATGGCTTCTGATACAGGAAATGGCAGCCATCTTTAGTGTCTTACTTTCATCTGAAAAAACTTATGTAAGGTTAAACAGTACATGTTATGGGCTGCTTCTCTCAACCTCTTATGTCTTGAGGTTAATTAAGTATTTGATCTTATGGCTCTCCTCAACAAGGTCACTGTTAAGGACTGGCGGAACACACCAAGTACAAGATGAAATGGAACTAGGTGCGTTAGCAGTCCGAGGTCCACCATGCAGGTAAAAACCCTGCTGCTAGTAAGACGGACTATATGGCGGTACTGTAAGTATACACGCATGGGTTAACTTCACCCTGCGTGAAGGAAGCGATCCTGTTGCGTCACAGGACCGCGGTACCGCACATAGCGCGCGAGCAAGAAGTCAGCAAACTCAACCCCAACTAGGATTGAAGTCCGATTAGACACTTGCTGGCACAACATCGCAACTGGGTGTGTAAGGAAACTAAATAATAATATAAAGGCACAAGAGTGCGTGCGGTGCCGCACTGACGGACGCCACTAACCACCCAGGCTTGGGTCAGGAAAGCGCAGAGCAAGCGCACGGCGCCGTACAGGCGGACACAGCAACTGGTAGCTGTAATGTGTGTTACGTGCTGTTGGATAAGTCGGGCGCTAGATAGCAAACATACACCTTCCGCGAATAATCATTCAATAGGGAGGGTTATTTAAAGAGCGACTTTCACTCACAACACACACACATATTTACAAGACAATACTAGCGCATGGCCGTGCGGTCATGCGCAGTTTATATAGCTGCAGCACAGGAAACAGCTACAGAAGTTTTGCCCTTTCAGGACCTGCCAAAAGGACCAATGGGATGTGCTGCAGTACCTGAGCATGTGACCCTCGATCTCCAACGGGAGATCCTGCCCTGGGCATGCTCAGACAGAGAAAAGCAGGACTTAGATCCAGAAACGTCCACTCGCCGCTGCCCAGCACTGGCTTCAATGGCAGAAGCAGGAAAAGCAGCAGTAACTCTTCGCACAGAGTCAGACTGAGTGAGATGCTGGGATCGACGTCCCTGCTGAGCAGACTCCACTGCGGCTGGAGAAGAATGGGAGACCGCAGCGGAGACAGATCGAGATTCCCCCTGTGCAGCAGAGGAAACTCGACTCCTAACATTACCCCCCCTCCTAGGGCCCCCCCTCCTTGGGCCTCGCTGCGTTCGAAGGCAGCAATGAGCTGCGGGGCCCGAATGTGCTCAACAGGCTCCCAGGACCTGTCCTCGGGGCCATAACCCTTCCAGTCTACCAAATAAAATTTTTTGCCACGTACCACCTTGAACCCCAAAATAGCGTTCACCTCATAATCGTCCGTAGACAAACCCGATGTCCCAGCAGATGACTCGGAAATCCGGGACATATACACGGGTTTCAAGAGGGACACATGAAAGGTGTCGGTGATACCCAGGCGTGACGGAAGGGCCAAACGATAGACCACAGGATTAACCTGCTCGAGGACCTTGAATGGGCCCAAGAAGCGAGGAGCAAATTTAGTGGACTCAACTCGCAGCCTGATGTTACGGGCGGAGAGCCACACCAAGCCGCCAGGAGCAAAGGTCGGAGCGGGGCGCCGATGAGCATCGGCGGAGGACCTCATTCTCTCCTTAGAGGCCCGAATGGCATCCTGAGTGCGGTCCCAAATATCCCTTGCCTCCACAGCCCAGTCTGCCACCCTGGAGTCGGCGGAAGACACGGGCATAGGCACAGGTACCCGTGGATGCTGACCATAGTTGAGGAGGAATGGGGTTTGTCCAGTGGAGTCGGCTACGGCGTTGTTCAGTGCAAACTCTGCCCATGATAGCAAGGATGCCCAGTCATCCTGCCTGGCTGAAACAAAATGTCGCAGGTATGTGACCAAGGTCTGGTTGGCCCTCTCTACCAACCCATTCGTCTTGGGATGATAAGCGGAAGAGAGATTCAACTCAATACTGAGAAGACGACAAAGCTCTCTCCAGAACCGAGACGCAAACTGGGGACCCCGGTCACTGACAATTTTGTCAGGCATACCATGTAGGTGGAAGATGTGTGTAATGAACAACGCTGCCAAGGCCCGTGCAGAAGGTAACCGTGGTAGCGGCACCAAATGCACCATTTTTGAGAAATGATCGGTGATGACCCAAATGATGGTACAGCCGCGAGACTTGGGTAAACCCACAACAAAGTCCATCCCGACCATCTCCCAGGGCCTATCTGCCACAGACAAGGGATAGAGCAACCCAGCTGGCCTTTGACGCGGAGATTTATTTTTGGCCCAGGAGACACACGCCAGAATATAATCCCTGACATCCCGGACCATATGCGGCCACCAGTACGTCCTCGCCAGTAGCTCAGTTGTCCTCTTTGTCCCAAAGTGTCCACCCACCCTGGACGAATGAACCCAAGAGAGAACCTCCGGTCGCAAATTAATGGGCACAAAAGTCTTGCCCGGAGGCACAGACACTGGCGAAACCGGCGCTACGGATCTCAGGCTCTCAGAAGGGACAATAAGCCGAGGCTCCTCTTCCTCCTCCTCATTTGACATAAGGGAGCAAGAGAGAGCGTCAGCACGGATATTCTTCTCCCCGGCGAGATAATGAAGGGAAAAATGGAACCGGGAGAAGAACAGGGACCATCTGGCCTGGTGAGAATTTAGCCGCTGGGCTGTTTGCAAATAGACCAAATTTTTGTGGTCCGTGTAAACTTGGAAGGGAAACCGCGCACCTTCCAGAAGGTGTCTCCACTCCGAAAAGGCTAACTTCATTGCTAGCAACTCCCTGTCCCCGATGGAGTAGTTTCTCTCCGCTGGCGTGAAGGTCTTAGAGAAGAAGAAGCATGGATGCTTCCGACCTTGAGCATCCTTTTGATAGAGGACTGCTCCAGCACCAACGGACGAGGCATCCACCTCCATTAGGAATGGCTTATCCACATCGGGACGATGTAAGATGGGAGCGCTAGCAAAGTGGGACTTAATAGAAGTGAAGGCCTTGGAGACCTCTTCCGACCACAATTTGGGATTCGCTCCCTTCTTGGTGAGGGCTACCAAGGGAGCTACCAGAGTTGAGAAGTGGGGAATGAACTGGCGGTAATAGTTTATGAACCCCATAAAGCGCTGCACCGCTTTAAGAGAATGGGGCTCTTGCCAGTCCATCACAGCCTGTAGTTTGGCAGGATCCATAGCCAATCCCTGGGCGGAGAAGATATAGCCCAGGAAAGGTAAGGACTCCTGCTCAAACACACACTTCTCCAACTTCGCATAAAGAGAGTTTGCCCGTAGGAGGTCGAAGACTCTGCCAACATCTCTCCGGTGGGAGTCAATATCTGGAGAAAAGATGAGAATATCATCCAGATAGACTACAGCCGAGGTGGAAAGCATATCCCGGAAGATGTCGTTGACAAAGTCTTGGAAAACGGCAGGTGCATTACAGAGCCCGAAGGGCATCACCAGATACTCATAGTGCCCATCTCTGGTGTTAAATGCTGTTTTCCATTCGTCCCCCTCACGGATGCGAATCAGGTTATAAGCACCCCGCAGATCTAGTTTAGTAAACACTCTAGCTCCCCGAAGCCTATCAAAAAGCTCAGATATCAAAGGCAAAGGGTACTTGTTCTTAACTGTGATAGCATTAAGACCCCTGTAGTCTATGCATGGACGTAGTTCTCCATTCTTCTTCTGCACGAAAAAGAACCCTGCCCCAGCAGGTGACACTGACTTCCTGATGAACCCTCTTGCCAGATTCTCTTGAATGTACTGAGACATTGCCTCCATTTCCGGGAGAGATAATGGATAGACTCGACCCCGGGGAGGCTCAGCACCAGGCAAGAGATCAATAGGACAGTCATAGGGGCGATGGGGCGGAAGGGTCTCCGCTGCCTTTTTGGAGAACACGTCTGCATAAGACCAATATTGCTTGGGGAGAGAGGAAAAATCTGCGGGTACCTCTGTAGTAGCAACCTGAACGCACTCTCGATGACACCTGTTCCCACAAGATTCACCCCATCCCAGAATTCTGCCTGAGGACCACTCGATGTGAGGAGAGTGGTACCGTAACCAAGATATCCCCAAGAGAACCTCATCAATTCCCTCAGGAATGACGAGTAGAGATATAATCTCCTGATGAGATGGTGACATGGACAGAGTAAAAGGGATAGTTTGATGTGTAATCTGTGCGGGCAGTGTTGACCCATTCACCACTCGTACCGTTACTGGTTGAGATAGCATAGCCAGAGGAATTGCGTGACGTTGGGCAAAGGCTGAAGACATAAAATTGCCCTCCGCCCCAGAATCCACGCAGAGTTCTACCGAGTGAGAGGATGAGCCCAATGTTATTGTCCCCTTAAAGGACAATTTGGAGGCAAACGTCGCCGTGTCTAGTGCATCTCCACCAACTACCACTAGACGCTGACGTTTCCTCGACCGCTGGAGACATCTGGAGGCAAGATGTCCTGTTTGTTGGCAAAGATGACAAATCTGGAGTGCACGAGCGGTCTGGGACTTAGATCCCGCTCGTGACTCTACCACAGGCTCATGGGGCTCAGGAGCCTGGTCTGGAAATTCCAAAGGTTTGGCGAAGGTGGGAGCCAGCCGAAACCTCTGCCTACACTGGGCTCGCTCTAACCTCCGCTCGTGAAAACGGAGATCAATATGAGTGGATAGAGTTATTAATTCCTCCAGTGTGGCGGGAATCTCCCTAGTGGCCAGGGCGTCCTTAACGTGGTCAGCCAGCCCCCTCCAAAATATTGGAATGAGGGCTTTATCCGACCACTCCAGCTCAGATGCTAAGGTGCGGAAGTGGATGGCAAAATGACTGACCAAGGACGAGCCCTGAGTCAATGCCAACAATTGGAGCGTCGTATCATGGGTGACACGAGGTCCTAAAAAGACCTGTTTCAGAGTGCTCAGAAACAACGGAGCACTCTGCACCACATGATCGCTACGCTCCCATAGCGGCGTAGCCCACTGCAACGCCCTGTCCGATAGAAGAGACACTATAAATCCCACCTTAGCCCACTCTGTGGGGAAACGAGAGGCCAGAAGCTCGAGATGGATAGAGCACTGACTCACGAAACCCCTACAAGACTTACTGTCACCAGAGAATTTCTCTGGAAGCGGGAGGCGAGTTAGAGTCGGGACAGGAGCGGCAGTGGACAAGGTGGCTGCAGCAACACTAGCAGCCTAAACAGCGACAGCAGTGACATCCACAGCTGAGGTTGAACGCTCAAGAGCCGCCAACATTCCCTCCAGCTGCTGGATGTACCGCTGTGAACGCTGATCGTCCATCATTTACTAGCCAGACCTTGGCGCTAGTATTATGTTAAGGACTGGCGGAACACACCAAGTACAAGATGAAATGGAACTAGGTGCGTTCGCAGTCCGAGGTCCACCGTGCAGGTAAAAACCCTGCTGCTAGTAAGACGGACTATATGGCGGTACTATAAGTATACACGCACGGGTTAACTTCACCCTGCGTGAAGGAAGCGATCCTGTTGCATCACAGGACCGCGGTACCGCACATAGAGCGCAAACAAGAAGTCAGCGAACTCAACCCCAACTAGGATTGAAGTCCGATTAGACACTTGCTGACACAACACCGCAACTGGATGTGTAAGGAAACTAAATAATAATATAAAGGCACAAGAGTGCGTGCGGTGCCGCACTGACGAACGCCACTAACCACCCAGGCTTGGGTCAGGAAAGTGCAGAGCAAGCGCACGGCGCCGTATAGGCGGACACAGCAACTGGTAGCTGTAATGTGTGTTACGTGCTGTTGGATAAGTCGGGCGCTAGATAGCAAACATACACCTTCCGCGAACAATCATTCAATAGGGAAGGGTTTTTTTTAAGAGCGACTTTCACTCACAACACACACACATATTTACAAGACAATACTAGCGCATGGCCGTGCGGTCATGCGCAGTTCATATAGCTGCAGCACAGGAAACAGCTACAGAAGTTTTGCCCTTTCAGGACCTGCCAAAAGGACCAATGGGATGTGCTGCAGTACCTGAGCATGTGACCCTCGATCTTCAACGGGAGATCCTGCCCTGGGCATGCTCAGACAGAGAAAAGCAGGACTTAGATCCAGAAACGTCCACTCGCCGCTGCCCAGCACTGGCTTCAATGGCAGAAGCAGGAAAAGCAGCAGTAACTCTTCGCACAGAGTCAGACTGAGCGAGATGCTGGGATCGACGTCCCTGCTGAGCAGACTCCACTGCGGCTGGAGAAGAATGGAAGACCGCAGCGGAGACGGATCGAGATTCCCCCTGTGCAGCAGAGGAAACTCGACTCCTAACAGTCACACTATACAACTTTGCAACAAAGCTATAGTGTGCGAAATAAATAGGTAAAATCTGAATTTGGGTGGAAAATATTTTTTCATGGTTGAGGGGACCCATTTGAAAGTTTGCATCGGGGGCCCATAACTTTCTAGTTACGCCACTGTATTTCCTTACTATGTTCCTCACAGTGGAAATTGACAGGTTAAATCTCTGAGACAGCTTTTTGTATCCTTCCCCTGAACAACTATGTTGAATAATCTTTGTTTTCAGATCATTAGACAGTTGTTTTGAGGAGCCCATGATGCCACTCTTCAGAGGAGATTCAAACAGGAGAACAACTTGCAAGTGGCCACTTTAAGTAGCTTTTCTCATGATTGCATACACCTGGCTATGAAGTTCAAAGCTCAATGAGGTTAGAAAACCAAAAAAAGTGCTTTAGTAAGTCAGTAAAAATTAGGTAGGAGTATTTAAAACAAGAAAATGAAAAGGGTGCCCATACTTATGCACCTGTCAAATTTTGTTTGAATGCAGATAGCACATTTTCTGTTAGTACAATAAACCTCATTTCAAGGCAGAAACATTACTGTGTCCAACAGTTATTAGATATATGAAACTGAAATAGCTGTTGCAAAGAAACAATTTTTATAAAACATTAAGCTTAAGATTAATAGGGGTGCCCAAACTTTTTCATATAACTGCATACTGTATATGTATATATATATATATATATATATATATATATATATATATATATATATAGACTGTATATATGTTTTTAAGAATATTTGAGCCGTTGGATCCATGATATGTCCATTTTGCAAGCCTGCGAGAAAAAATCGCCGTACGGAAGCCATACAGATGTCATACGGATGACACACGGATAAATTTGTGCGTAAAAATCGCATCCTTGCATTGAAAACAGACCGTATTTACTTACGCCTAGTGTGAGGTCAGCCTACGGCAGCCTTTCTGGTGACAAATTATCCTAGGTGCAGTACCCTGTCTGACCTGAGGGTAAGGGGGTGCCAGAGAGCTGCAATTTCCAAACCGAAACTGGGAAGTGGGATATAGATAAATCCCTTTCAGAAAGAACTGGGTAACCAAACAATCCCGGTTCATGACCTATTGGTGTGAGCGGTTTGGATTATAAAGTTATCCATAACAGGATTTGTGCAGTCTTTTGCCATATGGCCAGAACCATTGCAATTCCTACAAGTTGGCATCTCTCTGCAACTATCCTGGGTATACCCAAAATTTTTACACTTTCTGCAGTACATTGGGGCATCCGGGGGAAAAAAAACAAAAACTATTCTTCCCAATTGAAAAATTAAGAGAGGGGGGTAATGGATGCCTCCCGGCCTTGGGAATCCATCCCAAATCTCACAAAATATTTGTATTCCCCAGTCCAGAGCCCTTCTCCGTTTAGGACCCTGTGGGAGTACTGAACATAAATGCAATGTATATTTAAAAATAAAATAATGTCATCCAGGCAAACAAAAGGGTTGTGCATGAAAATTACAAGTGGGATATCCCCCTTAGAGTACAGCACAGTAAAGGTAAGACTTTCCAGCAAAGGATTTGCAATTCCATTTTTCAGGGCAGTAAACAAATTCTGTCAAGCAGCCATAGAAGATAGAATCAGCACATACCTGCCTTCCCTCCTGAACTTCCAGAGAATTGAAGTCGGACTTCCATCGTCCACAGCTCCTAGGATCTCCTTCCCAAATCCTCTTGGCTATCTCCCAAAAGCAACAACCAGTTGAAGCCACCAAAGTGGCGATGGCAGAAGGCCAAGAGACAGAACTTAAGATTAGTGTTGAGCAACCCCCCTAGTGTTCGAGTTCGGTTCAGTTCGTCAAATTGGGACGTGTTCGACGAATGTTCTTCGAACGTTCGACGAGCACCATCGAACCCTATTGAAACCAATGGCAGGCAAACACAAACACATACAAACACATAAAAAACGCATAGAAAACACCTCTAAAGGTGTCCAAAAGCTGCCAAACTGCTCAGAAGACACAACAAACACATGGAAAAGTCACAACTACATATAGTCATGCGAAAAGAAAAGAGGTGGAGGAGTAAAAGGAGGAGGAGACACAGATATCGGCATGTCATGCCCTTCTAAAATCAAGAAAGGCTGGAGTAAAAATCTAAAATCTCCCTACCAACACCCAGACGTCTTTACAAAAAATTTTAAAAAAGAAATATCTTTAGGTAGAATGGCAGCGTGTCCATTCAGAACATTTTCCTTAGAAGACATAGTGGTATCCTCATTGGGAGTTGTGCCAAAAAAGGAACCCAATACATTCAGACTAATCCACCATTTGTCATATTCAACGGGCAGGTCAGTAAACGACAAGATCGATGCGGAACCAAGTACAGTACTATGTACTGTACCTCCTTTGACAAGGCAATCATGCGGGTCAAGAAGTTGGGAAGGGGCACCCTAATGGACAAAACAGACATTGAGGGGGTGTTCCGCTTACTACCTGTGCCTTCGAATAGTGTCCTCCCATTGGGCTGCTTCTGTGAAGAAGCATACTACATAGATCGCTGTTTGCCAATGGGGTGTTCCATATCCTGCTCACTATTTGAGGCGTTTAGTTGCTTCATCGAATGGGTCGTGATGGACGTTTCTAATGGGGCACATAATATCCATTACCTCGACAACTTCTTATGCCTGGGCCCAAAAGATTTGCAACAGTGTGAATACACGCGGTAGTCCACCTGTGAGAAGGAGAGAGCTGGAGAGTGGACACCCCTGAGCCGAGGGGTTAGATTGAGAAAGGAAGAAGGCGGTGTAGCTTGCTTCATGGGTTAGGTACTCTGCTAAGTAGCAGAAATTGCTACAAGGCCCAAAGTATTGCCTGGGCTAGATGCAGTTAAAAATTAGTAATTAGATAAACAGGCGGTGTAGCTTGCTTCATGAGTGGGGTACTCTGCTGAGTAGCACAAAATTCTATTAGGTCCAAAAAGATTTCCTGGGCTAGATGCTGTTAAAAAATAGTACTTAGGGAAACAGGCGGTATAGCTTGCTTCATGGATGGGGTACTCTGCTGAGTAGCACAAAATTCTACTAGGCCCAAATGGATTTCCTGGGCTGGATGCCGTTAAAAAATAGTACTTAGGTAAACAGGCGGTGTAGCTTGCTTCATGGATGGGGTACTCTGCTGAGTAGCACAAAATGCTACTAGGCCCAAAAGGATTTCCTGGGCTAGATGCCATTAAAAAATAGTACTTAGATAAACAGGCGGTGTAGCTTGTTTCATGGGTGGGCTACTCTGCTGACTAGCAGACACTGAAGCTTTGGAGCAGACCTTTGAATCCCAGGCCATAGTATGAGTAAACAACTCTGCAGACGACCCTACCCTAAACAACTCTGCAGATGACCCCACCCTCCTGGAATTGATGGCCACCTTTGCAGAGCTGCGAGACCAGATGATCAAAGACCAGTTCTTACATCTTTGTCCAGCTGAGATGCGACAGTTCGTGATGGACCGAGAGCCCAAAGACGTGGATAAAGCAGTGCAGAATGCCGATGCCCATGAGGCCAACCGTAAACCAGAAGTGCAGAAGCCAGTCACCGCCAGCTGGAGAGGGGGTAAGCCTGCAACCAATGCCAGTACCTCTGCCAGACGACTCACCGGAGGCCCTGTCCCTGTTGCCAACAACACCTGACCTACCACAGACCTTTGCCAGTGTTTTTCCCTCCAACGGGACTGGTGATATCAGCGCCCACTGTCCAGAGAAGCAGAAGAACCCCCAGCAAAGGCCCCAGGGCCTAATGTAGTAGTTCTTTTGGTGGGTGGGGCGGTTGGGAGGGTTTATGCAGCACATCACCGTGGAGGGCCATGTCGCTCAAGGCCTCAAGGACACCGAGGCTGAACGAACCCTCAGCTGGCCTGAAATGGCTGCCCTTGAAGAGATTATTATGGAGAAAATCGTGACTATCACGAGGATTGGGGGCAACCGCTGTCCCCTGCCAATGGCCCAGGTGTATATAGCTTGGGGTGCTGGGAGCAGGGTGAAGGAAGTTAGGCTGTCCGATAAGTTGCCCACTGATGTTTTATTGTGGACTGATTTGGGGTGGATGGTTGCATATTATGTCCCTGACTCGCCTCCCCAATCTAATGCTGATGTACCTGATAATCATTTTTCTGAAAATGCCGAGTGTAATACTGATGATGCTGATAATGTAAATGTGCATTTTTTTACCAGCTAACCAGTTATTTCCTAAGGATGATGTGTTCACACGTGCAGAAGTGCTCAGCCACGTCACTCTTCCGGGTGGATATAACTTGATCCCTAACAGGATCAAACGATAGTGCTAAGAGAAAAGGGGAGTTGCATGGGAATAATAATCTTAATCTTTATTTTTTATATAGCGCTAACATATTCCGCAGCGCTTTACAGTTTTGCACACATTATCATCACTGTCCCCGATGGGGCTCACAATCTAGAATCCCTATCAGTATGTCTTTGGAATGTGGGAGGAAACTGGAGTGCCTGGAGGAAACCCATGCAAACACGGAGAGAACATACAAACTCTTTGCAGATGTTGTCCTGGGTGGGATTAGAACCCAGGACCCCAGCGCTGCAAGGCTGCAGTGCTAACCACTGCGCCACCATGCTGCCCATGGGAACCGTGAGGAAGGTGATGCCGTGCAACTGACCAGTGCCACACAGGAAGGTAACTGTCCCATAAGTAGCACTGCTCCTGAGATGTTGGAGGTGAGCTTTCATTCACCCCCCACATTCGATTACTGGCTTGCTCTTCTTATCTGCATCTCAAAACATTTCTAGAATTTGCCCTTTTCTTACTTTCGACTCTGCAAAACTCTTACTGTTTTACTTATTCATTCTCGTCTTGACTATTGTAACTCTATACTAATTGGCCTCCCTCTTACAAAACTTTCCTCGCTCCAATCTGTCCTGAATGCTGCAGCCAGGATCATATTCCTCACCAACTGTTACGCCGACGCCTCTACCTTGTGCCAGTCATTACACTGGCTACCCATCCACTCAAGAATCCAGTACAAAACTACTACCCTCATCCACAAAGCACTCCATTGCTCAGCACCACCCTACATCTCCTCTATGGTCTCAGTCTACCACCCTACCCATGCCCTCCGCTCCGCTAATGACCTCAGGTTAGCATCCTCAATAATCAGAACCTCCCATTCCCATCTCCAAGACTTTACACGTGCTGCGCCGATTCTTTGGAATGCACAACCTAGGTTAATACGATTAATCCCCAATCCCGACAGTTTTAAGCGTGCCCTAAAAACTCATTTGTTCAGATTGGCCTACCACATCAATGCATTAACCTAACTATCCCTGTGTGGCCCATTAAAAAAAAAAAAAAAACATAATCAGGTTCCTCGCAACATGTTCTCATACACTTTATGCAGTTATTAGCCCTCTGTGTACTGCAACATACTTAGGCAGTTAACTGGTTCATGCAGCTTTACATGAACACCTGAGCCTTACACTATGGCTGGTCCGAATAACTAAAGCAATTGTTACCATCCACCTCTCATGTCTCCCCTTTTCCTCATAGTTTGTAAGCTTGCGAGCAGGGCCCTCATTCCTCTTGGTATCTACTTTGAACTGTGATTTCTGTTATGCTGTAATGTCTATTGTCTGTACAAGTCCCCTCTATAATTTGTAAATTGCTGCGGAATATGTTGGCGCTATATAAATAAAATTATTATTATTATTATTATTATAGTACCAATAGCAGTGCCGGCTGATGGGAAGTCCCCGGGGAGACAGCCTATGTAGCTGCTGTCACCCGCAGTCAGAGTGCCCGGAACGCAGATAACATTCTGCCTTCTGTACCCTCCTCAGTCACAGGGGTGACTGAACCAGAAATGGACCAACAGCAGGTCCCAGAGGGTTCCCATGGGGATGGGACGACCCTGATGTCGCTTCTGGCTGCCCCCAGCCAGGAGTTCCAGGCTGGTCTGCACTCAGATGCGAGCCTGAAAAATTTGAGACACCTCGCCGAGACGCCCACCTCCATGACTGTTAAGGAGAGGGTGTTCTGCGAACGAGGGAGGTTGTACCGGGAGACAGTACCCAGAAAATCCCAAAAGGAGTGGCTGAGGGAAAGACAGCTGGTCATCCTGTACCAATTCAGGGGTGAGTTGTTGCAGATTGCTCATGAGATCCCTCTCGCTAGACACTTGGGGATCAGCAAAACTAAGGCTCAGCTGTCTCAACACTTCTATTGGCCCAAGATGGGGACAGATGTGACAAACCACTGTCGCTCCTGTATCATCTGCCAAAGAGTGGGGATGGCAGGGCCTGATCTTAAGGCTCCCCTGATTCCTTTGCCAGTGATAGAGGAGCCTTTCCAGAGGACCCTTGGACATTGTGGGCCCGCTGGCAGTGCCCAGCAGCTCTGGAAAGCAATACGTCCTCACTGTGGTAGACTATGCTACCCGGTACCCAGAGGCAGTGGCTCTGTCCTCAACCAAGGTGAGATGCACTGTTGGCCATCTTTTAACGGGTAGGATTTCCCAGGGAGATGCTTACCGATCAAGTGACCCAAATCATGCCTCACTTAATGGAGGCTCTCTGTAAGAAAATGCAGGCGAAGCGTCCGTATCGAGTGGGTATCACCCACAGACCAATGGCTTGTGTGAGCGCTTCAATGGTACCCTCAAACAGATGCTACGCATGCTGGTTGAGACACAAAGACATGACTGGGAGTGGTACCTCCCACACCTGCTATTTGCTTACCGAGACGTTCCGCAGGCCTCAATGGGGTTCTCCCCCTTTGAACTTCTGTATGGCAGGCGAGTCCGTGGACCTCTTGGGTTGATAAGGAAATCCTGGGGAGATGAGCGGACCCCTTCTGAAGTGTCCACAGTGGAGTATGTCATGCGCTTCCATGACAAAATGCAGACCTTGACACAGTTGGTGCATGACAACATGATGCAGGATCAGACTGACCAGAAGCTAGGGTACAACCAGAACGCCCAGAAGCGTTTGATCACATGATACTTTTTATACATGTTGTCCTACTCCAAGCTGTTCAGGCTTGAGAGCCAACTACCAATTAAGTAAATCAGGTGACGAGCATCTCTGTAATGAGGAGAGGTGTTGTCTAATGACATCAAAACCCTATACAAGGTGTGCTTAATTATTAGGCAACTTCCTTTCCTTTGGCAAAATGGGTCAGAAGAGAGATTTGACGGGCTCTGAAAAGTCCAAAATTGTGAGATGCCTTGCAGAAGGATGCAGCAGTCTTGAAATTGCCAAACTTTTGAAGCGTGATCACGGAGCAATCAAGCGTTTCATGGCAAATAGTCAACAGGGTCGCAAGAAGCGTGTTGGGTAAAAAAGGCACAAAATAACTGCCCATGAATTGAGGAAAATCAAGCATGAAGCTGCCAAGATGCCATTTGCCACCAGTTTTTCCATATTTTAGAGCTGCAACGTTACTGGACTAACAAAAAGCACAAGGTGTGAAATACTCAGGGACATGGCCAAGGTAAGGAAGGCTGAAAAACAACCAACTTTGAACAAGAAACATAAGATAAAACAACGAGACTGGGCCAAGAAATATCTAAAGACTGACTTTTCAAAGGTTTTTTTGGACTGATGAAATGAGAGTGACTCTTGATGGGCCAGAGGCTAGATCAGGAAAGGGCAGAGAGCTCCACTCCGACTCAGACGCCAGCAAGGTGGAGGTGGGGTACTGGTAGGGGCTGGTATCATCAAAGATGAACTTGTGGGACCTTTCTGGGTTGAGGATGGAGTGAAGCTCAACACCCAGACCTACTGCCTGTTTATGGAAGACAACTTCTTCAAGCAGTGGTACAGGAAGAAGTCAGTATCATTCAAGAAAAACATGATTTTCATGCAGGACAATACTCCATCACATGCCTCCAGCTACTCCACAGCGTGGCTGGCCAGTAAAGGTCTCAAAGAAGAAAAAATAATGACATGACCCCTTTGTTCACTTGATCTGAACCCCATAGAGAACCTGTGGTCCCTCACAAAATGTGAGATCTACAGGGAGGGAAAACAGTCCACCTCTCGGAACAGTGTCTGGGAGGCTGTGGTGGCTGCTGCACGCAATGTTGATCGTAAACAGATCAAGAAACTGACAGAATCTATGGATGGAAGGCTGTTGAGTGTCATCATAAAGAAAGGTGGCTATATCGGTCACTAATTTTTGAGGGGTTTGTTTTTGCATGTCAGAAATGTCTATTTCTAAATTTTGTGCAGTGATATTGGTTTACCTGGTGAAAATAAACAAGTGAGATGGGAATATATTTGTTTTTTATTAAGTTTCCTAATAATTCTGCACAGTAATAGTTACCTGCACAAACATATATCCTCCTAAGATAGCCAAATCTAAAAAAAAAAACACTCTAACTTCCAAAAATATTAAGCTTTGATGTTTATGAGTCTTTTGAGTTGATTGAGAACATAGTTGTTGATGAATAATAAAAAATAATCCTCTAAAATACAACTTGCCTAATAATTCTGCACACAGTGTATATACTGTATATATACACTGCTCAAAAAAATAAAGGGAGCGCTAAAATACCACATCTTAGATATCACTGATTGAAATATTTCAGTTGCAAATCTTTATTCATTACACAGTGGAATGTGTTGAGAGCAATAAAACATAAAAATGTTCAATATAAATCAAAATGAATATCCCATGGAGGTCTGGATTTGGAATGATACTCAAAATCAAAGTGGAAAATCAAATTACAGGCTGATCCAACTTCAGTGGAAATGCCTCAAGACAAGGAAATGATTTTCAGTTGTGTGTTGCCTCTATGTGCTTGTATGACCTCCCTACAACACTTTGATATGCTCCTGATGAGGCGGTGGATGGTCTCCTGAGGGATCTCCTCCCAGACCTGGACTAAAGCATCCGCCATCTCCTAGACTGTCTATGGTGCAACATGATGTTGGTGGATGGTGCGAGACATGATGTCCCACATAAGATCTGGCATTGTCCTGCATTAGGAGAAACCCAGGGCCAACTACACCAGCATATGGTCTCCCAAGGGGTCTGAGGATCTCGTGTCGGTACCTAATGTGTTGTGAATTCTGTGGCAGAGCTCCCTCCTGTGGTCACAAGTGGTACTTCGGCTGATTCTCTCTGAGAGCTTCCGTTTGTGGAGGAAAGTGGTACTGCGGCTTCTGAGTTTCCTCCCTCAGGTGATCTGGTGAGGTCGTTAGGTGCTTCTCTACTTAACTCCACCTAATGCTTTGATCCATGCTTCCTGTCAATGTTCCAGTGTTGGACTTGTTTTTCCCTGGATCATTCCTGTGGCCTGCTGCTCTGCATAGCTAAGTTCTTCTTTGCTATTTGTTTGCTATTTTTTCTGTCCAGTTTGTCTAATTGTTTTGCTGGAAGCTCTGGGACGCAAAGGGTGTACCTCCGTGCCGTTAGTTCGGTACGGAGGGTCTTTTTGCCCCCTTTGCGTGGTTTTCTTTAGGGTTTTGTGTAGACCGCAAAGTTATCTTTCCTATCCTCGCTCTGTTAAGAAAGTCGGGCCTCACTTTGCTGAATCTATTTCATCCCTACGTTTGTCTTTTCATCTTAACTCACAGTCATATGTGGGGGGCTGCCTTTTCCTTTGGGGTATTTCTCTGAGGCAAGGTAGGCTTATTTTCTATCTTCAGGCTAGTTAGTTTCTCAGGCTGTGCCGAGTTGCATAGGCAGAGTTAGGCGCAATCCACGGCTGCCTCTAGTGTTGTTTGGAGAGGATTAGGGATTGCGGTCTGCAGAGTTCCCACGTCTCAGAGCTCGTTCTATTATTTTGGGTTATTGTCAGATCACTGTATGTGCTCTGACCGCTATGTCCATTGTGATACTGAATTGCCTATCACAACAGTACAGGAAGCCAAAAGTGCTAATGATTCTCAATAGAGGGAAAAAAGAAGTTCTGAGACCATTTTTTTTTCTTTGCACTGTGTTTTGCCTTTTTTTTCCCCTAGACATTTGGGTGGTTCAGGACACAGGTGTAGCAATGGACATTAAAGGTCTGTCTTCATGTGTGGATCAGCTCACGGCAAGAGTTCAAAATATTCAAGATTTTGTGGTTCAGAATTCTTTGTTAGAACCGAGAATTCCTATTCCAGATTTGTTTTTTGGAGATAGAACTACATTTCTGAGTTTCAAAAATAATTGTAAACTATTTCTGGCTTTGAAACCTCGCTCCTCTGGTGATCCAGTTCAACAGGTTAGGATCGTCATTTCTTTTTTGCGTGGCGACCCTCAGGACTGGGCATTTTCTCTTACGTCAGGAGATCCTGCATTAAGTAATATCGATGCGTTTTTCCTGGCACTTGGATTGCTGTACGATGAGCCTAATTCAGTGGATCAGGCAGAAAAAAATTTGCTGGCTCTTTGTCAGGCTCAGGATGACATAGAGGTATATTGCCAGAAATTTAGAAAGTGGTCCGTGCTCACTCAATGGAATGAATCTGCGCTGGCAGCTATATTCAGAAAGGGTCTCTCTGAAGCCCTTAAGGATGTCATGGTGGGATTTCCTATGCCTTCTGGTTTGAATGAGTCTATGTCTTTGGCCATTCAGATCGGTCAACGCTTGCGTGAGCGTAAATCTGTGCACCATTTGGCGGTATTACCTGAGATTAAACCTGAGCCTATGCAGTGCGATAGGACTATGACCAGAGTTGAACGGCAAGAACACAGACGTCTGAATGGGCTGTGTTTCTACTGTGGTGATTCCACTCATGCTATCTCTGATTGTCCTAAGCGCACTAAGCGGTTCGCTAGGTCTGCCACCATTGGTACTGTACAGTCAAAATTTCTTCTGTCCGTTACCTTGATCTGCTCTTTGTCATCGTATTCTGTCATGGCGTTTGTGGATTCAGGCGCTGCCCTGAATTTGATGGACTTGGAATATGCTAAGCGTTGTGGGTTTTTCTTGGAGCCCTTGCAGTGTCATATTCCATTGAGAGGAATTGATGCTACGCCTTTGGCCAAGAATAAGCCTCAATACTGGACCCAGCTGACCATGTGCATGGCTCCTGCACATCAGGAGGTTATTCGCTTTCTGGTGTTGCATAATCTGCATGATGTGGTCGTGTTGGGGTTGCCATGGCTGCAAGCCCATAATCCAGTATTGGATTGGAAATCCATGTCGGTGTCCAGCTGGGGTTGTCAGGGGGTACATGGTGATGTTCCATTTCTGTCAATTTCGTCATCCACCCCTTCTGAGGTTCCAGACTTCTTGTCTGATTACCGGGATGTATTTGATGAGCCCAAGTCCGATGCCCTACCTCCGCATAGGGATTGTGATTGTGCTATCAATTTGATTCCTGGTAGTAAATTCCCAAAAGGTCGACTGTTTAATTTATCCGTGCCTGAGCACACCGCTATGCGCAGTTATGTGAAGGAATCCCTGGAGAAGGGGCATATTCGCCCGTCATCGTCGCCATTAGGAGCAGGGTTCTTTTTTGTAGCCAAGAAGGATGGTTCGCTGAGACCTTGTATAGATTACCGCCTTCTTAATAAGATCACTGTTAAATTTCAGTACCCCTTGCCATTGTTTCTGATTTGTTTGCTCGGATTAAGGGGGCTAGTTGGTTCACCAAGATAGATCTTCGTGGTGCGTATAATCTGGTGCGAATCAGGCGAGGCGATGAATGGAAAACTGCATTTAATACGCCCGAGGGTCATTTTGAGTATCTAGTGATGCCATTCGGACTTGCCAATGCTCCATCAGTGTTTCAGTCCTTTATGCATGACATCTTTCGAGAGTACCTGGATAAATTCCTGATTGTGTACTTGGATGACATTTTGATCTTCTCAGATGATTGGGAGTCTCATGTGAAGCAGGTCAGAACGGTTTTTCAGGTCCTGCGTGCTAATTCTTTGTTTGTGAAGGGATCAAAGTGTCTCTTTGGTGTGCAGAAGGTTTCATTTTGGGGGTTCATCTTTTCCCCTTCTACTATCGAGATGGATCCTGTTAAGGTCCAAGCCATCCATGATTGGACTCAGCTGACATCTCTGAAAAGTCTGCAAAAGTTCCTGGGCTTTGCTAATTTTTATCGTCGCTTCATCTGCAATTTTTCTAGTATTGCCAAACCATTGACCGATTTGACCAAGAAGGGTGCTGATTTGGTCAATTGGTCTTCTGCTGCTGTGGAAGCTTTTCAAGAGTTGAAGCGTCGTTTTTCTTCTGCCCCTGTGTTGTGTCAACCAGATGTTTTTCTTCCGTTCCAGGTCGAGGTTGATGCTTCTGAGATTGGAGCAGGGGCTGTTTTGTCGCAGAGAGGTTCTGATTGCTCAGTGATGAAACCATGCGCTTTTTTTTCCAGGAAGTTTTCGCCTGCTGAGCGAAATTATGATGTGGGCAACCGAGAGTTGCTGGCCATGAGGTGGGCATTCGAGGAGTGGCGTCATTGGCTTGAAGGAGCTAAGCATCGCGTGGTGGTATTGACTGATCATAAGAACTTGACTTATCTCGAGTCTGCTAAGCGTTTGAATCCTAGACAGGCTCGTTGGTCGCTGTTTTTTGCCCGTTTTGACTTTGTGATTTCGTACCTTCCGGGCTCTAAAAATGTGAAGGCAGATGCTCTGTCTAGGAGTTTTGTGCCCGACTCTCCGGGTTTATCTGAGCCGGCGGGTATCCTCAAGGAAGGAGTAATTGTGTCTTCCATCTCCCCTGATTTGCGGCGGGTGCTGCAAAAATTTCAGGCTAATAAACCTGATCGTTGTCCAGCGGAGAGACTGTTTGTCCCTGATAGGTGGACGAATAAAGTTATCTCTGAGGTTCATTGTTCGGTGTTGGCTGGTCATCCTGGAATCTTTGGTACCAGAGAGTTAGTGGCTAGATCCTTTTGGTGGCCATCTCTGTCGCGGGATGTGCGTACTTTTGTGCAGTCCTGTGGGATTTGTGCTCGGGCTAAGCCCTGCTGTTCTCGTGCCAGTGGGTTGCTTTTGCCCTTGCCGGTCCCGAAGAGGCCTTGGACACATATCTCTATGGATTTTATTTCAGATCTTCCCGTTTCTCAAAAGATGTCAGTCATTTGGGTGGTCTGTGATCGCTTTTCTAAGATGGTCCATCTGGTACCCTTGTCTAAATTGCCTTCCTCCTCTGATTTGGTGCCATTGTTCTTCCAGCATGTGGTTCGTTTGCATGGCATTCCAGAGAATATCGTTTCTTACAGAGGTTCCCAGTTTGTTTCGAGGTTTTGGCGAGCCTTTTGTGGTAGGATGGGCATTGACTTGTCTTTTTCCTCGGCTTTCCATCCTCAGACTAATGGCCAGACCGAACGAACCAATCAGACCTTGGAAACCTATCTGAGATGCTTTGTTTCTGCCGATCAGGATGACTGGGTGTCCTTTTTGCCTTTGGCTGAGTTCGCCCTTAATAATCGGGCCAGCTCGGCTACCTTGGTTTCGCCATTTTTCTGCAATTCTGGGTTCCATCCTCGTTTCTCTTCAGGACAGGTTGAGTCTTTGGACTGTCCTGGTGTGGATACTGTGGTGAACAGGTTGCAGCAGATTTGGAATCATGTAGTGGACAATTTGACCTTGTCCCAGGAGAAGGCTCAACGTTTCGCTAATCGCAGATGCCGTGTGGGTCCCCGACTTCGTGTTGGGGATCTGGTTTGGTTATCTTCTCGTCATATTCCTATGAAGGTTTCCTCTCCTAAGTTTAAACCTCGTTTCATTGGTCCGTATAGGATTTCTGAGGTTCTTAATCCTGTGTCTTTTCGTCTGACCATCCCAGATTCTTTTTCCATACATAACGTATTCCATAGGTCATTGTTGCGGAGATACGTGGCACCTATGGTTCCATCTGTTAACCCTCCTGCCCCGGTTTTGGTGGAGGGGGAATTGGAGTATATTGTGGAGAAGATTTTGGATTCTCGTGTTTCAAGACGGAAACTCCAGTATCTGGTTAAATGGAAGGGTTATGCTCAGGAAGATAATTCCTGGGTTTTTGCCTCTGATGTCCATGCTCCCGATCTTGTTCGTGCCTTTCATGTGGCTCATCCTGGTCGGCCTGGGGGCTCTGGTGAGGGTTCGGTGACCCCTCCTCAAGGGGGGGGTACTGTTGTAAATTCTGTGGCAGAGCTCCCTCCTGTGGTCACAAGTGGTACTTCGGCTGATTCTCTCTGGGAGCTTCCGTTTGTGGAGGAAAGTGGTACTGCGGCTTCTGAGTTTCCTCCCTCAGGTGATCTGGTGAGGTCGTTAGGTGCTTCTCCACTTAACTCCACCTAATGCTTTGATCCATGCTTCCTGTCAATGTTCCAGTGTTGGACTTGTTTTTCCCTGGATCATTCCTGTGGCCTGCTGCTCTGCATAGCTAAGTTCTTCTTTGCTATTTGTTTGCTATTTTTTCTGTCCAGCTTGTCTAATTGTTTTGCTGGAAGCTCTGGGACGCAAAGGGTGTACCTCCGTGCCGTTAGTTCGGTACGGAGGGTCTTTTTGCCCCCTTTGCGTGGTTTTCTTTAGGGTTTTGTGTAGACCGCAAAGTTATCTTTCCTATCCTCGCTCTGTTAAGAAAGTCGGGCCTCACTTTGCTGAATCTATTTCATCCCTACATTTGTCTTTTCATCTTAACTCACAGTCATTATATGTGGGGGGCTGCCTTTTCCTTTGGGGTATTTCTCTGAGGCAAGGTAGGCTTATTTTCTATCTTCAGGCTAGTTAGTTTCTCAGGCTGTGCCGAGTTGCATAGGCAGAGTTAGGCGCAATCCACGGCTGCCTCTAGTGTTGTTTGGAGAGGATTAGGGATTGCGGTCTGCAGAGTTCCCACGTCTCAGAGCTCGTTCTATTATTTTGGGTCACTGTATGTGCTCTGACCGCTATGTCCATTGTGATACTGAATTGCCTATCACAACACTAATGGCAATCAGGCTTCCTCTGGCGAGCACATGGAGGGTTGTACGGCCATCCAAAGAAATGCCACCCCACACCATAACTGACCCACTGCAAACTGGTCATTCTGAAGGATGCTTCAGGCAGTGGATCGCTCTCCATGGCGTCTCCAGCCTCTGTCACATCTGTCACATGTGCTCAGTGTGAACCTGCTTTCATCTGTGAAGAGCACAGAGTGCCATTGGCGATTTTTCCAATCCTGGTATTCTTTGACAAATGCGAATCGTCCTACATGGTGTTGGGCTGTGAGCACAACCCCCATCTGTGGATGTCGGGCACTCAGACCATCCTCAGGTAGTCAGTTTCTAAACGTTTGTGTAGACACATGCATATTTGTGGCCTGCTGGAGGTCATTTTGCAGGGCACTGGCAGTGCTCCTCCTGTTCTCCTTGCACAAAGACTGAGGTAGCGGTCCAGCTGCTGGGTTGTTGCCCTCCTACGGCCCCCTCCATGTCTCCTGATGTATTGGCCTGTCTCCTTGTAGTGCCTCCAGCCTCTGGACACTACGCTAACAGACACAGCAAATCCTCTTGCCACAGCTCGCATCAATGTGTCATCCTGGATGAGCTGACCTTCCAGAGCCACTTGTGTGGGTTGTAGAGTCCATCTCATGCTACCACGAGTGTGAAAGCACAACCAACGTTCAAAAGTGACCAAACATCAGCCAGAAAGCATTGGTACTGAGATGTGGTCTGTGGTCCCCACCTGCAGGACCACTCCTTTATTGAGTGTGTCTTGATAATTGCCAATAATTTCCATCTATTGCCTATTCCCTTTACACAACAGCATGTGAAGTCGATTGTCAAATAGTGTTGCTTCCTAAGTGGACAGTTTGATTTCACAGAAGTTTGTTTTACTTGGAGTTACATTCTGTTATTTAAGTGTCCCCTTTATTTTTTTGAGCAGTGTATATATATATACAGTATTATTACTTGGAACAACTGAAAACATAGCAAGTAACTAAGCTTTCATTTACCAACATTAACCTTACAACTATTATGATTTTATGAGGGTTTTTTATGAACAATTCCTGGTATGAAATCCTTTACATAACTGTCTGCAGCACATCGCCTGTTTACACAAGGGGATATGCTGCCAACTACTGTGCAAGCATTGAAGATGCAATCATTGTCAAACAAGCATTTTATCTTTTACCCTTTGTTTGCTGGGACTGTATACACTAGATGATGATCGCAGCATGACAGACTTAAGGTACTGTCACATTTAGCGACGCTGCAGCGATCTAGACAACGATTCCGATCGCTGCAGCGTCACTGTGTGGTCGCTGGAGAGCTATCACACAGACAGCTCTCCAGCGACCAACTATGCGAAGTCCGCTGGTAACCAGGGTAAACATCGGGTTACTAAGCGCAGGGCTGCGCTTAGTAACCCGATGTTTACCCTGGTTACCAGCGTAAACGTAAAAAAAAAAAAAACACTACATACTCACATTCTGGTGTCTGTCCCCCGGCGCTGTGCTTCCCTGCACTGTGGGCGCCGGCCGGCCGTAAAGCAGAGCAGTGACGTCACCGCTGTAATCTGCTTTACGGCTGGCCGGCGCTGACAGTGCAGGGAAGCAGAACGCCGAGGGACGCGACAGACACCGGAATGTAAGTATGTAGTGTTTTTTTTTACATTTACACTGGTAACCAGGGTAAACATCGGGTTGCTAAGCGCGGCCCTGCGCTTAGTAACCCAATGTTTACCCTGGTTACCAGTGAAGACATAACTGAATCGGCATCACACACGCCGATTCAGCGATGTCTGCGGGAGATCCAGCGACGAAATAAAGTTCTGGACTTTCTGCTCTGACCAACGATGTCACAGCAGGATCCTGATCGCTGCGGCCTGTCAAACACAACGATATAGAGCCCGGCGTTGCCTGGGCATAGTAAATATCTGTGGTTAGTTATAGCACCTCACTTCTCTTATTTTCCCATCACGCCTCTCATTTTCCCAATCACATCTTTCATTTTCTCCCTCACACCTCTCATTTTCTCCCTCACTCCTCTCATTCCCCCCTAACACTTGTCATTTCAACCTCTCATTTTCTGATCACTCCACTATTTTTCCTCACTCCTCTCATTTTGCACTCACACCTTTTCATTTTCACCTCATCACCTCAGTATATACATGTTTGTCATCTCCCTTATATATAGTATACATCTGTATGTCATCTCCTGTATATAGTATATACCTGTATGTCATCTCCCCTGTATATAGTATATACCTGCTGTGTGTCATCTCCCCTATATATAGTATATACCTGAATGTCATCTCCTTCTATATATAGTATATACCTGTATGTCATCTCCTCCTGTATATAGTATATACCTGTGTGTCATCTCCCCTGTATATAGTATATATCTGAATGTCATCTCCTCCTGCATATAGTATATACCTGCATGTCATCTTCTATATATAGCATATACCTGTATGTCATCTCCTCCTGTATATAGTATATACCTGTATGTCATCTCCTCCTGTATATATATGTACCTATATGTCATCTCCTCCTCTATATATTATATACCTGTGTGTCATCTCTCCTGTATATAGTATATATCTGTGTGTCATCTCCCCTGTATATAGTATATACCTGTGTGTCATCTCCTCCTGTATTAGACCTCGTTCACACGTTATTTGCTCAGTATTTTTACCTCAGTATTTGTAAGCTAAATTGGCAGCCTGATAAATCCCCAGCCAACAGGAAGCCCTCCCCCTAGCAGTATATATTAGCTCACACATACACATAATAGACAGGTCATGTGACTGACAGCTGCCGTATTTCCTATATGGTGCAATTGTTGTAGTTTCTCTGCTTATTAATCAGATTTTTATTTTTGAAGGATAATACCAGACTTGTGTGTGTTTTAGGGCGAGTTTCGTTTGTCAAGTTGTGTGTGTTGAGTTGCGTGTGGCGACATGCATGTAGCGACTTTTGTGAGATGAGTTTTGTGTAGCAACATGCGTGTAGCAACTTTTTGTGTGTCGAGTTACATGTGACAGGTTAGTGTAGCAAGTTGTGTGCAGCAAGTTTTGCGCATGGCGAGTTTTGCGCATTGCGAGTATTATGTGTGGTGCCTTTTGAGTATGTGCAAGTTTTGTGTGAGGCAACTTTTGCATGTGTTGCAACTTTTGTGCATGTGGCAATTTTTCCGCGTGTGCAAGTTTTGCGTGTGGCGAGTTTTTCATGAGGAGAATTTTGCACTTGTGGCGAGTTTTGCAAGAGCCTAGTTTTTTCATGTGGCGAGTTCTGCGCATGGCGAGTTTTGAGTGGCGACTTTTGTGTTTTGACTTTTATGTGGCAAGGTTGGTGTATTTGTGGTGAAATGTGTACTGAGGGTAATATGTGTTCAAGCACGTGGTAGTGTGTGGCGCATTTTGTGTGTGTTCATATCCCCGTGTGTGGTGAGTATCCCATGTCGAGGCCCCACCTTAGCAACTGTACGGTATATACTCTTTGGCGCCATCGCTCTCATTCTTTACGTCCCCCTTGTTCACATCTGGCAGCTGTCAATTTGCCTCCTACACTTTTCCTTTCATTTTTTCCCATTATGTAGATAGGGGCAAAATTGTTTGGTGAATTGGAAAGCGCGGGGTTAAAATTTCACCTCACAACATAGCCTATGACGCTCTCGGGGTCCAGACGTGTGACTGTGCAAAATTTTGTTGCTGTAGCTGCGACGCTTCCAACACTTTTCCTTTCACTTTTTCCCCATTATGTAGATAGGGGCAAAATTGTTTGGTGAATTGGAACGCGCAGGGTTAAAATTTCACCTCACAACGAAGCCTATGACGCTCTCAGGGTCCCGACGTGTGACTGTGCAAAATTTTGTTTCTGTAGCTGCGACGCCTCCAACACTTTTCCTTTCACTTTTTTCCCCATTATGTAGATAGGGGCAAAATTGTTTGGTGAATTGGAACGCGCGGGGTTAAAATTTCGCCTCACAATATAGCCTATGACGCTCTCGGGGTCCAGACGTGTGACTGTGCAAAATTTTGTTTCTGTAGCTGTGACGCCTCCAACACTTTTCCTTTCACTTTTTTTCCCATTATGTAGATAGGGGCAAAATTGTTTGGTGAATTGGAACGCGCTGGGTTAAAATTTCACCTCACAATATAGCCTATGACGCTCTCAGGGTCCAGACATGTGACTGTACAAAATTTTGTGGCTGTAGCTGCGACGCCTCCAACACTTTTCCTTTCACTTTTTCCCCATTATGTAGATAGGGGCAAAATTGTTTGGTGAATTGGAACGTGCGGGGTTAAAATTTCACCTCACAACGTAGCCTATGACGCTCTCAGGGTCCAGACGTGTGACTGTGCAAAATTTTGGTGCTGTAGCTGCGACGCTTGCAACACATTTCCTTTCACTTTTTTCCCCATTATGTAGATAGGGGCAAAATTGTTTGGTGAATTGGAACACGCAGGGTTAAAATCTCGCCTCACAATATAGCCTATGACGCTCTCGGGGTCCAGACGTGTGACTGTGCAAAATTTTGTGGCTGTAGCTGCGACGGTGCAGATACCAATCCCGGACATACACACACACATACACACAAACACACACACATTCAGCTTTATATAGTAGATTTATATATATATATATATATATATATATATATATATATATATACATACTACCTTTCCAAAGTTTAGGGTCGCCCAGACAATTTTGTGTTTTCCATGAAAATTCATACTTTTATTAATCAAATGAGTTGCTAAATGAATTGACAATCTAGTCCAGACATTAACAAGGTTAAAAAAAAGATTTTTATTTGAAATAGTTATTTCATGCTTCAAACTTTGCTTTCGTCAAAAAGTGCTCCCTTTTGCAGCAATTGCAGCATTGCAGACTTTGGCATTCTAGCAGTTAATTTGTTGAGGTAATCTGGAGAAATTTCACCATATGCTTCCAGAAGCCCCTCCCACAAGTTAGTTTGGCATGATGGACATTTTTGCGTACCAAACGGTCAAGCTGCTCCCAGAACATCTCAATGGGGTTGAGATCTGGTGACTGCGCTTGCCACTCCATTACAGATAGAATACCAGCTGCCTACTGCTTCCCTAAATAGTTCTTGCATAATTTGGAGGTGTACTTTGGGTCATTGTCCTTGACCTTGGTATAGTCGAAGGCGCTCTCTGGGAATACTAATACCCCTTAATCCAACTAATTGTTGATACCCCTATTTAACAAAAACCCACCGTTCACCCGCCCCCCATTACCAATTAATGACAGAGACATAATTTTGTTGGAATAGTATAGGCCACAGCAGCCTCTTTTATTAAACATCAAACATTAACAATAAATGTAAAAAGCATTACATTCTTTAAAACTAGGAGAAGTCCTTGGAGCCCCCAAGAATCTGGTGATTTAATAACCCATAACGTGAACAACAACTTAACCAATGTTTTACTCCCAGCCGTTGTAACCCTGGCTCGGGAGCACCAAAAACCCACAAGAGGGTTCACTGTTCACGGTACTAATCTGGAGATCCGACCACCCCTGCCGGAACTCCCCACCACCATTCACCAGATCCGAAACCAATTAATTCCAAATGGGGGGAGCCATATGCCAATGGACCCCCCAAACCAATTTTCACCAACTCCAAGGACTCCCCCAGCCGCCACAACGAAAGGCCTTTGACCACCTTAAAGGCCCGAGACCCCACCAAAACGAAAAGCTATGGCCCTTTCAATACCCTACTGAAGACCCAGAGTCCAAAAATCCATGCCCACGGCATTCAAATGAACACCGTCAGCCAACCAATATTCCCCTTCGCTTTTTTCCAATTCGAAGTGCCTCACCGCCACGCCCCCATTCCGAGACATGAATGCGGACACTGCCCTATTCACTTTTATCCTGACCTTGTCGATTTTTTTCTAGAGATCTCATATGCTTCCACCGTTTGTGTGGAACAATGTCAGACCAAACGATGGTCAAACCAGGGTACAATACCCATAACCTCAAGCAATCCTGCTTTATGTCCTTTACCAACTCACGAAAAGGCCGGGCCCCCAAATCGTTACCCCCAACATGTAAAACCAACACATCCGGGGCTCTGTCCAAACTCACGCCGTTGTGAATTTTGCGCAACACTCGATTCCATGTCATACCCCGAAAACCGAGCCACCGGATCACTGCCACGCCTCGATCAAAACCGAGCTGTCTGCCGTCCGTCCGCACATCGGCCCGCAGCGCTCCCCAATGGACATAAGAGTGACCGAAAATCCACACCAGTAATGACTGGTGACCTGGAAAACAAAAACACAAAACTCAAAATAAAACCCACACCATAGCAGAACCTTCAACAACACTCTTACATGTCCCCATCAACCATCCCCTGTGGGCGTACATAACTGCGAAACCTGCTTGATCGCCACCTGCCTATCCGCCGAATGGCGGGAGCCCCGAGACCCCCAAGTGCAGCCTCAGTCGCGGCCCCTATCCGAAAAGAATGGGGGGCAAAACAGGCCCCATCTAGACCCAATAACGCAATTGCTCTTTTAAAAACCGCTGTGAATTGGTAACGAGACAAACAAGAACCATCCTGATGGCACAATAATGATCGATCCCGCCTAAGCTGAAGGCCCCAGTACCGGCGCAGACAAGCAACAGGACACATAGCCGAACCCTCAACTGAACCCAACAAGATCCTGCTACCCCGACCCTCTTGATCCGATTTTGATCGCCGTAACCACAGTTCCACGTGACCGTCAGACAAAAACACATCCCTGGCTAAAATTCCCCCCGACACCTATGTACTAGGCGACACTAACTCGCCCACTCGAAAAGCCCCGAAAAAGGCTAAGGAAAAAGCCAGCCGAAATAAACAAAGCTCCAAAACCGAAAAACATAAAGATGACAACACCTCGCCCAACTTCTCTAAAACCTTAAAGGAAACCGGCCGCCTAGAATCCTTTTTTTCCGGCCTCCACCTGAAACCCTTCACTGCTCTCTGCACCAGAAAAGACTTGGTAATATCGCAGAGGCCCCGCAATTTAAAACCAAAGGCCAAAGCCGCCAAGACTCTTGACACTTTAGAAGATGACCATCCAACCGATGCCCCGCGACTCAACCATGACAGCAGGACCCCCACCTGATCTTCCTGACTTGACCGACTATGTGCGGCCAAAAACAAGTCCTCCCACTCCCTCCAAATCACCTGATAAGCCTCCCAAGTTCTGGGAGCCAACGACGCCTTAATCAACGCCTCAGCGTCCTGGATACCACTAGCCAAAGTTCCGCAGGGCACTCCAACCCGACCGCTTGAGCCTCCGGAGCCAAAGACCGAAAACGATCGAACTGTAAACGAGAAAGAGAGTCAGCGATGGAATTACAAACTCCCAGCACATGCGACGCCGTTACGTGTGCATTCAGAGACAAACACAACAACACCAATTGCCTTAACACACGCACCACCGGGGGCGATGACGCGGACAAGCTGTTAATCGCACAAACCACCCCCAAGTTATCACAGTGAAAACGAACTCGCCTATTTCGAAAAATCCCCTGCCACAAATGCACCGCTACCAAAATAGGAAAAATTTGCAACAACGCAATGTTACGAACCAGACCGGAGGAAATCCAACTCGCCGGCCATTTTGACGCACACCATTGACCTTGAAAGTAGGCTCCGAAACCAGACCCACCGGCTGCATCGGTAAATAACTCCAACGACTCATTGTCAATCAAGCTCTCGATAAACAAGGACCTGCCATTATACGTCTTCAAAAACTCACTCCAAACCGCCAAATCCTCCTTGTGTTCAGACGACAACCGTATGAAATGGTGGGGAGCCTTAACTCCCGCAGTCGCACTAGCCAATCTCCTGGAAAAAACTCTGCCCATCGGCATGACACGACAAGCGAAATTGAGTTTTCCTAGCAATGATTGCAACTCTCGCAAAGGCAGCTTGCGCAGGCGACCAACCCGCCACACCTCATCACGAAGGCCTGTCACTTTGTCTTCCGGCAACCGAAACTCCCACTGAACTGTATCAATGACGATACCTAAAAAACACAAACACGTGCTCGGGCCCTCCGTCTTACCTGGGGCCAGCGGAACGCCAAAACAGAAAGCCACCCATTCTATTGCACTCAAAATCCTGGAACAACAGTCAGACCCGGCCGGGCCAACACATAAAAAATCGTCTAAGTAGTGCAAAATCGAATCACAACCAGAAACTTCTCGAACTACTCATTCCAAAAAGGAACTAAAAGCCTCAAACAGGGCACAAGATAACGAACAACCCATGGGTAAACACCTATCGACAAAAAATTGATCCTCCCAAAAACAACCAAGAAGTCTAACGCTAGACGGATGAACTGGCAACAGGCGAAAAGCGGATTCTATGTCCGTCTTGGCAAGCAGAGCACCTTTTCCGCATTTTTGTACCCAAACAGCCGCCTCATCAAACGATGCATACACCACCGAACACAGCTCTGGATCAATGCCGTCATTCACCGATCTCCCCTTGGGGTACGACAAGTGCTGAATCAGGCGAAATTTCCCCTTCTCTTTTTTAGGGACTACACCCAAGGGGGAGACGACTAAATCATCAAACGGAGCCTGTGCAAACGGGCCCGCCATGCGACCCAGTGCCACCTCCTTACGTAATTTTTCAGAAACCACATCAGCATGCAACAAGGCTGAACGCAAATTTTTTCTAACCAAGGGGACCGCAAAGGAAGGAGCCGGAATAACAAAACCTTCCGTAAAGCCTGACAACAATAAGGCCGCCTTTCCCCCTATCCGGGTATCTATTTAGATAAGGGGCCATCCATTCCACCTTCACCGGTGTCTCCCCCATAAGAATTAACTGAACCTGACTTTGCCTTGCCTTTTTTAAAACATTTTGCGGCTCTGTGGGAGGTACCACTGCAGTGGGAACACAAGTGCTTAAATTTACAATTGACTCCAAATTTGCACTGTCCCTCATTAAATTGTCAGCAGACGCCCAATTTTTGTCCGCCTGCCTGCCCCGCATTACCTGAGGTACTCGCAGCACCTGGCTGTGAACCATGGCCGGAAGCACCGGCCCCCCCATGAAAGGGGGTACCGAACTTGTACTGCGCCATTACGCGCAACCAAAGACCAATATCTTTTTGGTCCCATCTAATGGCCGGCCGAACAGCTTTCCTCTGTCTGAACTGCTCGTCATACCTAAGCCAAGCCTGACCGCCATACACCCTGTGAGACTCACTAATGGAATCCATATAACAAAATAAACCCGAGCAATTCTCGGGCGCCGTCTCACCAATAACACTGGCCAGGATAGCGAAAGCCTGAAGCCAATTGGCAAAAGTCTGAGGAATTAAACGCCACCGCCGTTTTTCCTCCTCCTCTTTTTTCGAATCATCCTTCTTCCCCTTATCAATGTTACATTTTTCCAGCGGGAGCAGTGAAAAAATTTCCACATATTCATCTTTGCTTATCTTTTCTCTAACCTCTTTTTTCAGATGCGCCCCCAACGGGCCCTCAAAACACACATAAACCTCTCCGTGGGCCCTATCGTCTAAATGGATCCTACATTCCTTCTCTTTCTCCGTCTGCATCGAGACGGAAACCGGTTCCGAGACCTCGACCTGCACCGCCGCTGCGTTAACCGGGCCCGCCTGCTGACCAGACCACGCCCCCAAAAACCCCTGCGGACCTACGCCGCCATCCAATCTCGCCAACAATGTCTGCACGCCAGCTAAAAGCTCCCGGACCCCCGCCGCTTCGCCGCCGCCTGCCAAACCCGCCACAGCTAAACTGCTAAGCGCTCCCTGACCACCACCAACTGCAGGCGAACTCGCATCAGAATGACACAAACGAGACACAAACGCATACTCACCGGGCTGCAAGGGGTCTGTGGTCCCTCCAGCCGGAGTGCTGGTATCCTGACGTCCGCGAACCGCCCAGTCCGCCAACGATCCGTCCACCGGTGAACCTTGATGCTGGCTATCCGAACCGCTGCTCTGGAACGTCGCCGGTACCTGCGGAACCAGATCCGGGCCCCAGCTGGCAGAGGCTGTCCGCGCTGGTGAATAAGGGGCCCGCTGTCCGCTGCCCGCCACGCTTCTTGCTGCCACAGGAGACTGCCCAGGCCTCAGCCCTGGAGCAGGGAGACCCCCCGCCGCCGCTGCAGGGGCCGGCCCGGCGCCGTCCAGCCTCGGGCCGCCCGATCCTCCGGCCACTACCGCTCCTCCAGACCCGGTCGCTGTTGCCGAGGCAGGCCGCGCGGCAGGCACATCACCGCCGCGGCCTCCCGAAGCCCTAGGCCCCACGCGTTGTCCGGCGCGTCTAGGCCCCGCCCCCACCACGCCACGAGGTGAGGGCCTAGCCACCGCCGCTGTGCCCCGTCCAGCTGTCGGATTCCTCCCAGGCCGGGGCCTGCTCGCCGCTGCTCTTACCGGCGCCCGGCCTGGAGGGTCCCGGGAGGGGCTCCTGCGCCTGCGGGGGGCACGTGGTCCAGAATCCGGGGACAGCCGCTCGGGGGGCCGTGTCCGCCGAGCTCGCCGTTCCAAAGGGGGGACGAGAAGCTGCAGCCGCCCTCAGGCTCTCCAGAACGGCGTCCACGCTGGCCATGCTTCTGCTAAGGTGAGCGGGAACTGACCAGCCCCTGCCCCCTACCCCTTACAATATCCCCTGCCACTAGCCCACCCCTTCCCTTCTAATTAGCCTAAAGACGCCCACCCCCTCCTCTCCTAACCCCTGTCATGTAGGCCTTCACTTAGCCGCGGGGGGGGGGAGGGGGCGGCTCGCTCCGGCCTGTCCTGTTGTAGGATGAAATTGGCTCCAATCAAGCGCTGTCCACAGGGTATGGCATGGCGTTGCAAAATGGAGTGATAGCCTTCCTTATTCAAAATGCCTTTTACCTTGTACAAATCTCCCACCTTACCAGCACCAAAGCAACCCCAGACCAACACATTACCTCCACCCTGCTTGACAGATAGCGTCAGGCACTCTTCCAGCATCTTTTCAGTTGTTCTGCATCTCACAAATGTTCTTCTTTGTGATCCAAACAGATCAAACTTGGATTCGTCTGTCCATAAAACTTTTTTCCAATCTTCCTCTGTCCAATGTCTGTGTTCTTTTGCCCATATTAATCTTTTCCTTTTATTATCCAGTCTCAGATATGGCTTTTTCTTTGCCACTCTGCCCTGAAGGCCAGCATCCCAGAGTTGCCTCTTCACTGTGGACGTTGACACTGGCGTTTTGCGTGTATAATTAAAGAAGCTGCCAGTTGAGGACCTGTGAGCCGTCAATTTTTCAAACTACAGACTCTAATGTACTTGTCTTGTTGCTCAGTTGTGCAGCGGGGCCTCCCACTTCTCTTTCTTCTCTAGTTAGAGCCTGTTTGTGCTCTCCTCTGAAGGGAGTAGTACACACCATTGTAGGAAATATTCAGTTTCTTGGCAATTTCTCACATGGAATAGCCTTCATTTCTAAGAACAAGAATAGACTGTCGAGTTTCACATGAAAGTTCTTGTTTTCTGGCCATTTTGAGAGCCTAATGGAACCAACAAATGTAATGCTTCAGATTTTCAACTAGCTCAAAGGAAGGTCAGGTTTATAGCTTCTCTAATCAGCCAAACTGGTATTCTAACCATCCATTAGCCTTCTTACACAGTTGGCAAACACAAAGTACCATAAGAACACTGGAGAGATGGTTGTTGGAAATGGTCCTCAATACACCTATGAAGATATTGCATTACAAACCAGACATTTGCAGCTAGAATAGTCATTTACCACATTAACCCCTTTACCCCAAGGGTGGTTTGCACGTTAATGACCGGACCAATATTTACAATTCTGACCACTGTCCCTTTATGAGGTTATAACTCTGGAACGCTTCAACGGAACCCAGTGATTCTAACACTGTTTTCTCGTGACATATTGTACTTCATGATAGTGGTAAAATTTCTTTGATATTACCTGCGTTTATTTGTGAAAAAAAACGGAAATTTGGCACAAAATACATAACAAGTAACATTTCCCACATGTCTACTTTACATCAGCACAATTTTGGAACCAACATTTTTTTGTTAGGGAGTTATAAGGGTTAAAAGTTGACCAGCAATTTCTCATTTTTACAACACCATTTTTTTTAGGGACCACATCTCATTTGAAGTCATTTTGAGGGGTCTATATGATAGAAAATACCCAAGTGTGACACCATTCTAGAAACTGCATCCCTCAAGGTGCTCAAAACCACATTCAAGAAGTTTATTAACCCTTCAGGTGTTTCACAGGAATTTTTGGAATGTTTAAATAAAAATGAACATTTAACTTTTTTTCACAAAATATTTACTTGAGCTCCAATTTGTTTTATTTTACCAAGGGTAACAGGAGAAAATGGACCCCAAAAGTTGTTGTACAATTTGTCCTGAGTACGCCGATACCCCATATGTGGGGGTAAACCACTGTTTGGGCGCATGACAGAGCTCGGAAGCGAAGGAGCGACATTTGACTTTTCAATGCAAAATTGACTGGAATTGTGATGCGACGCCATGTTGTGTTTGGAGAGCCACTGATGTGCCTAAACATTGAAACCCCCCACAAGTGACACCATTTTGGAAAGTAGACCCCCTAAGGAACTTATCTAGAGGTGTGGTAAGCACTTTGACCAACCAAGTGCTTCACAGAAGTTGATAATGCAGAACCGTAAAAATAAAAAATCATATTTTTTCACAAAAATTATCTTTTCGCCCCCAATTTTTTATTTTCCCAAGGGTAAGAGAAGAAATTGGACTCCAAAAGTTGTTGTACAATTTGTCTTGAGTACGCTGATGCCCGATATGTGGGGGTAAACCACTGTTTGGGCGCATGGGAGAGCTCGGGAGGGAAGGAGCGCCGTTTGACTTTTCAATGCAAAATTGACAGGAATTGAGATGGAACGCCATGTTGCATTTGGAGATCCACTGATGTGCCTAAACATTGAAACCCCCCACAAGTGACATCATTTTGGAAAGTAGACCCCCTAAGGAACTTATCTAGATGTGTGGTGAGCGCTTTGACCCACCAAGGGCTTCACAGAAGTTTATAATGCAGAGCCGTAAAAATAAAACAAAAATTTTTTCCCACAAAAATTATTTTTTAGCCCCCAGTTTTGTATTTTCCTGAGGGTAACAGGAGAAATTGGACCCTAACTATTGTTGTCCAATTTGTCCTGAGTACACTGATACCCGATATGTGGGGGGGCAACCACCGTTTGAGCGCATGGCAGAGCTTGCAAGGGAAGGAGCATCATTTGGAATGCAGACTTAGATGGAATGGTCTGTGTTGTGAATTCTGTTGTCGGGCTCCCTCCTGTGGTCATGAATGGTACTTCGGCTGTTCTGTCCATGAACTTCCTCTGGTGGGTGTTTCTGAGTTTCACAGGTGATGAGGTTAATTCGTTAGCTGCTGCTCTATTTAACTCCACTTAGATCTTTGCTCCATGCCACCTGTCAATGTTCCAGTATTGGTCTGTTCACTCCTGGATCGTTCTTGTGACCTGTCTTCCCATCAGAAGCTAAGTTCCAGCTTGTATTTCTTTAGTTTGCTATTTTTCTGTCCAGCTTGCTATTTAATTTGTTGTCTTGCTTGTTGGAAGCTCTGGGACGCAGAGGGAGCGCCTCCGCACCGTGAGTCGGTGCGGAGGGTCTTTTTGCGCCCTCTGCGTGGTCTTTTTGTAGGTTTTTGTGCTGACCGCAAAGTAACCTTTCCTATCCTCGGTCTGTTCAGTAAGTCGGGCCTCACTTTGCTAAATCTATTTCATCTCTGTGTTTGTATTTTCATCTTTACTCACAGTCATTATATGTGGGGGGCTGCCTTTTCCTTTGGGGAATTTCTCTGAGGCAAGGTAGGCTTTATTTTTCTATCTTCAGGGCTAGCTAGTTTCTTAGGCTGTGCCGAGTTGCATAGGGAGCGTTAGGCACAATCTACGGCTATTTCTAGTGTGTTTGATAGGTTTAGGGATTGCGGTCAGCAGAGTTCCCACGTCCCAGAGCTTGTCCTTATTATCAGTAACTATCAGGTCATTCCGTGCGCTCTTAACCACCAGGTCCATTATTGTCCTGACCACCAGGTCATAACAGTACAGGTGGCCCAAAGTACTAAGGCATCTCAATAGAGGGATAAGAGAAGTTCTGAGACCATTTTTTTTTCTTTGCAGTGTGTTTTGTCTCTATTTTCCCCTTTACCTCTGGGTGGTTCAAGACACTGGTGTAAACATGGACATTCAAGGTCTGTCCTCTTGGATGGATAATCTCACTACAAGGATACAAAACATTCAAGATTTTGTGATTCAGAATCCGATGTCAGAGCCTAGGATTCCAATTCCTGATTTGTTTTTTGGTGATAGATCTTAGTTCTTGAATTTAAAAAATAATTGTAAATTGTTTCTTGCCTTGAAACCTCGCTCCTCAGGTGACCCTGTTCAACAAGTAAAGATCATTATTTCTTTGTTACGTGGTGACCTTCAAGACTGGGCATTTTCCCTTGCGCCAGGAGATCCGGCATTGCGTGATGTTGATGCGTTTTTCCTGGCGCTTGGATTGCTTTATGACGAACCTAATTCAGTGGATCAGGCAGAGAAAATCTTGCTGGCTCTGTGTCAGGGTCAGGATGAAGCGGAGATATATTGTCAGAAGTTTAGAAAGTGGTCTGTGCTCACTCAGTGAAATGAATGTGCCCTGGCAGCAATCTTCAGAAAGGGTCTCTCTGAAGCCCTTAAGGATGTCATGGTGGGGTTTCCCATGCCTGCTGATCTGAATGAGTCTATGTCCTTGGCCATTCAGATCGATCGACGCTTGTGTGAGCGTAAAGCTGTGCACCATTTGGCGGTACTGTCTGAGCATGGGCCTGAGCCTATGCAATGTGATAGGACTTTGACCAGAGCTGAACGGCAAGAACACAGACGTCGGAATGGGCTATGTTTTTACTGTGGTGATTCCACTCATACTATCTCCGATTGTCCTAAGCGCACTAAGCGGTTCGCTAGGTCTGCCACCATTGGTACGGTACAGTCTAAATTTCTATTGTCTGTTACTCTGATTTGCTCTTTGTCATCCTATTCTGTTATGGCATTTGTGGATTCAGGCGCTGCCCTGAATTTGATGGACTTGGAGTATGCTAGGCGCTGTGGTTTTTTCTTGGAGCCCTTGCAGTATCCTATTCCATTGAGAGGAATTGATGCTACGCCTTTGGCCAAGAATAAGCCTCAGTATTGGACCCAATTGACCATGTGCATGGCTCCTGCACATCAGGAGGATATCCGCTTTCTGGTGTTGCATAATCTGCATGATGTGGTCGTTTTGGGGTTGCCATGGTTACAGGTTCATAATCCAGTATTGGACTGGAAATCTATGTCTGTGTCCACCTGGGGTTGCTAGGGGGTACATGGTGATGTTCCATTTTTGTCTATTTCGTCTTCCACTCCTTCTGAAGTTCCAGAGTTTTTGTCGGATTATCGAGATGTATTTGATGAGCCCAAAGCCAGTGCCCTACCTCCTCATAGGGATTGCGATTGTGCAATTAATTTGATTCCTGGCAGTAAGTTTCCTAAGGGCCGATTGTTCAATTTATCTGTGCCAGAACACGCCGCTATGCGGAGTTATATAAAGGAATCCTTGGAGAAAGGCCATATTCGCCCGTCGTCATCATCGTTAGGAGCAGGGTTCTTTTTTGTGGCCAAGAAGGATGGTTCTTTGATACCTTGTATTGATTACCGCCTTCTTATTAAAATTACAGTCAAATTTCAGTATCCTTTGCTGTTGCTGTCTGATTTGTTTGCTCGTATCAAAGGGGCTAGTTGGTTCACCAAGATAGATCTTCGAGGGGCGTATAATCTTGTGCGTATTAAACAAGGCGATGAATGGAAAAGAGCATTTAATACGCCCGAGGGCCATTTTGAGTACCTGGTTATGCCATTCGGGCTTTCCAATGCTCCATCAGTATTTCAGTCCTTTATGCATGACATCTTCCGAGAGTACCTGGATAAATTCCTGATTGTGTATTTGGATGATATTTTGGTCTTTTCGGATGATTGGGAGTCTCATGTGAAGCAGGTCAGAATGGTGTTCCAGGTCCTTCGTGCAAATTCCTTGTTTGTGAAGGGGTCAAAGTGTCTCTTTGGAGTTCAGAAGGTTTCATTTTTGGGGTTCATTTTTTCCCCTTCTACTATCGAGATGGACCCTGTTAAAGTCCAGGCCATTTACGATTGGACTCAGCCGACATCTGTGCAGAGCATGCAAAAGTTCCTGGGCTTTGCTAATTTTTATCGGCGCTTCATCGCTAATTTTTCTACTGTTGCTAAACCGTTGACTGATTTGACCAAGAAGGGTGCTGATGTGGTCAATTGGTCTTCTGCTGCTGTAGAGGCTTTTCAGGAGTTGAAGCGTCGTTTTTCTTCTGCCCCTGTGTTGTGCCAGCCTGATGTTTCGCTTCCGTTTCAGGTTGAGGTTGATGCTTCTGAGATTGGAGCAGGGGCTGTTTTGTCGCAAAGAAGTTCTGAGGGCTCGGTGATGAAGCCATGTGCTTTCTTTTCTAGAAAGTTGTCGCCTGCTGAGCGTAACTATGATGTTGGTAATCGTGAATTGTTGGCCATGAAGTGGGCATTCGAGGAGTGGCGTCATTGGCTGGAAGGAGCCAAGCATCGCGTGGTGGTCTTGACAGATCACAAGAATTTGACTTATCTTGAGTCTGCCAAACGGTTGAATCCGAGACAGGCTCGATGGTCATTATTTTTCTCCCGTTTTGATTTTGCGGTTTCGTACCTTCCGGGCTCTAAGAATGTGAAGGCTGATGCCCAGTCAAGGAGTTTTGTGCCTGACTCTCCGGGTGTTCCTGAGCCGGCGGGTATTCTCAAAGAGGGGGCAATTTTGTCTGCCATCTCCCCTGATTTGCGGCGGGTGCTGCAAAAATTTCAGGCTGATAGACCTGACCGTTGCCCAGTGGAGAAACTGTTTGTCCCTGATAGATGGACTAGTAGAGTTATCTCTGAGATTCATTGTTCAGTGTTGGCTGGGCATCCTGGAATCTTTGGTACCAGAGATTTGGTGGCTAGATCCTTCTGGTGGCCGTCTTTGTCGCGGGATGTGCGTTCTTTTGTGCAGTCCTTTGGGACTTGTGCTCGGGCTAAGCCCTGCTGTTCTCGTGCCAGTGGGTTGCTTTTGCCCTTGCCGGTCCCGAAGAGGCCCTGGACGCATATTTCTATGGATTTTATTTCGGATCTCCCCGTCTCTCAAAAGATGTCGGTCATTTGGGTGGTTTGTGATCGCTTTTCTAAGATGGTCAATTTGGTACCTTTGTCTAAATTGCCTTCCTCCTCTGATTTGGTGCCATTATTTTTCCAGCATGTGGTTCGTTTACATGGTATCCCGGAGAACATCGTTTCTGACAGAGGTTCCCAGTTTGTTTCAAGGTTTTAGCGATCCTTTTGTGCTAGGATGGGCATTGATTTGTCTTTTTCCTCGGCTTTCCATCCTCAGACAAATGGCCAAACCGAACGAACTAATCAAACTTTGCAAAAATATCTGAGATGCTTTGTTTCTGCTGATCAGGATGATTGGGTGTCCTTTTTGCCATTGGCTGAGTTCGCCCTTAATAATCGGGCCAGCTCGGCTACTTTGGTTTCACCGTTTTTCTGCAATTCTGGTTTCCATCCTCGTTTCTCTTCAGGGCAGGTTGAGTCTTCAGACTGTCCTGGTGTAGATACTGTGGTGGATAGGTTGCAGCAGATTTGGACTCATGTGGTGGACAATTTGACATTGTCCCAGGAGAAGGCTCAAAGTTTCGCTAACCGCCGGCGCTGTGTGGGTCCCCGACTTCGTGTTGGGGATTTGGTTTGGTTGTCGTCTCGTTATGTTCCTATGAAGGTTTCCTCTCCTAAGTTTAAGCCTCGTTTCATTGGTCCGTATAAGATTTCTGAGGTTATCAATCCTGTGTCATTTCGTTTGGCCCTTCCTGCTTCTTTTGCCATCCATAATGTCTTCCATAGGTCGTTATTGCGGAGATACGTGGCGCCTGTGGTTCCATCCGTTGATCCTCCTGCCCCGGTGTTGGTTGAGGGGGAGTTGGAGTATGTGGTGGAGAAGATTTTGGATTCTCGTGTTTCGAGACGGAAACTCCAGTACCTGGTCAAGTGGAAGGGTTATGGTCAGGAAGATAATTCCTGGGTTTATGCCTCTGATGTTCATGCTGCCGATCTGGTTCGTGCCTTTCATTTGGCTCGTCCTGGTCGGCCTGGGGGCTCTGGTGAGGGTTCGGTGACCCCTCCTCAAGGGGGGGGGGTACTGTTGTGAATTCTGTTGTCGGGCTCCCTCCTGTGGTCATGAATGGTACTTCGGCTGGTTCTGTCCATGGACTTCCTCTGGTGGGTGTTTCTGAGTTTCACAGGTGACGAGGTTAATTCGTTAGCTGCTGCTCTATTTAACTCCACTTAGATCTTTGCTCCATGCCACCTGTCAATGTTCCAGTATTGGTCTGTTCACTCCTGGATCGTTCTTGTGACCTGTCTTCCCATCAGAAGCTAAGTTCCAGCTTGTATTTCTTTGGTTTGCTATTTTTCTGTCCAGCTTGCTATTTAATTTGTTGTCTTGCTTGTTGGAAGCTCTGGGACGCAGAGGGAGCGCCTCCGCACCGTGAGTCGGTGCGGAGGGTCTTTTTGCGCCCTCTGTGTGGTCTTTTTGTAGGTTTTTGTGCTGACCGCAAAGTAATCTTTCCTATCCTCAGTCTGTTCAGTAAGTCGGGCCTCACTTTGCTAAATCTATTTCATCTCTGTGTTTGTATTTTCATCTTTACTCACAGTCATTATATGTGGGGGGCTGCCTTTTCCTTTGGGGAATGTCTCTGAGGCAAGGTAGGCTTTATTTTTCTATCTTCAGGGCTAGCTAGTTTCTTAGGCTGTGCCGAGTTGCATAGGGAGCGTTAGGCGCAATCCACGGCTATTTCTAGTGTGTTTGATAGGTTTAGGGATTGCGGTCAGCAGAGTTCCCACGTCCCAGAGCTCGTCCTTATTATCAGTAACTATCAGGTCATTCCGTGTGCTCTAAACCACCAGGTCCATTATTGTCCTGACCACCAGGTCATAACAGGTCTGCAGGCGTCACATTGCGTTTGCAGAGCCCCTAATGTACCTAAACAGTGGAAACCCCCCACAAGTGACCACATATTGGAAAATAGACCCCCCAAAGAACGTATCTAGATGTGTTGTGAGAACTTTGAGCCCTCAAGTGTTTCACTACAGTTTATAATGCAGAGCTGTGAAAATAAAAAATCTTTTTTTTCCCACAAAAATTATTTTAAGCCCCCAGTTTTGTATTTTCCCATGGGTAACAGGAGAAATTGGACCCCAAAAGTTGTTGTCTTATTTGTCCTGAGTATGCTGATACCCCATATGTTGGGGTAAACCCCTGTTTGGGCACACGGGAGAGCTCGGAAGGGAAGGAGCACTGTTTTACTTTTTCAATGCAGAATTGGCTGGAATTGAGATCGGACGCCATGTCGCGTTTGGAGAGCCCCTGATGTGCCCAAACAGTGGAAACCCCCCAATTATAGCTGAAACCCTAATCCAAACACACCCCTAACCCTAATCCCAACAGTAACCCTAATCACACCTCTAACCCTGACACACCCCTATCCCTAATCCCAACCCTATTCCCAACCGTAAATGTAATCTAAACCCTAACCATAACTTTAGCCCCAACCCTAACCCTAACTTTAGCCCCAACCCTAACTGTAGCCTTAACCCTAGCCCCAACCCTAACCCTAACCCTTGCCCTAACCCTAGCCCTAACCCTAGCCCTAATCCTAACCCTTTCCCTAACCCTAACCCTAGCCCTAACCCTAGCCCTAGCCCTAACCCTAGCCCTAACCCTAGCCCTAGCCCTAACCCTAGCCCTAACCCTAGCCCTAACCCTAACCCTAGCCCTAGCCCTAACCCTAGCCCTAATGGGAAAATGGAAATAAATACATTTTTTAATTTTTCCCTAACTAAGGGGGTGATGAAGGGGAAATTGATTTACTTTTATAGCAGGTTTTTTAGCGGATTTTTATGATTGGCAGCCGTCACACACTGAAAGACGCTTTTTATTGCAAAAAATATTTTTTGCGTTACCACATTTTGAGAGCTATAATTTTTCCATATTTTGGTCCACAGAGTCATTTGAGGTATTGTTTTTTGCGGGACGAGTTGACGTTTTTATTGGTAACATTTTCGGGCACGTGACTTTTTTTATCGCTTTTTATTCCGATTTTTGTGAGGCATAATGACCAAAAACCAGCTACTCATGAATTTCTTTTGGAGGAGGCGTTTATACCGTTCCGCGTTTGGTAAAATTGATAAAGCAGTTTTATTCTTCAGGTCAGTACGATTACAGCAATACCTCATTTATATCATTTTTTTTATAGTTTGGCGCTTTTAGACGATAAAAACTATTTTATAGAAAAAATAATTATTTTGGCTTCGCTTTATTCTGAGGACTATAACTTTTTATTTTTTTGCTGATGATGCTGTATGGTGGCTCATTTTTTGCGGGACAAGATGACAGTTTCAGCTGTTTCATGGTTATTTATATCCATCTTTTTGATCGCGTGTTATTCTACTTTTTGTTTTGCAGTATGATAATAATGCGTTGTTTTTTGCCTCGTTTTTTTTTTTTCTTACGGTGTTTACTGAAGGGGTTAACTAGTGGGACAGTTTTATAGGTTGGGTCGTTACGGACGCGGCAATACTAAATATGTGTACTTTTATTGTTTGTTTTTTTATTTAGATAATGAAATGTTTTTATGGGAATTACAGCGACACCTCATTTATATCATTTTTTTATGTTTTGTCGCTTTTATACGATAAAAACTATTTTACAGAAAAAATAATTATTTTTGCATCGCTTTATTCTCAATACTATAACTTTTTTTTTATTTTTTTGCTGATGATGCTGTATGGCGGCTCTTTTTTGCAGGACAAGATGACGCTTTCAGCGGTACCATGGTTATTTATATCTGTCTTTTTGATCGCGTGTTATTCCACTTTTTGTTCGGCGGTATGATAATAAAGCGTTGTTTTTTGCCTCGTTTTTTTTTTTTCTTACGGTGTTTACTGAAGGGGTTAACTAGTGGGACAGTTTTATAGGTTGGGTCGTTACGGACGCGGCAATACTAAATATGTGTACTTTTATTGTTTGTTTTTTTATTTAGACAATGAAATGTTTTTATGGGAATAATTTTTTTTTTTTTCATTATTTAGGAATTTTTTTAAAATTTTTTTTTACACTTTTGGAATTTTTTTTTTAAACTTTTTTAGTTTGTCCCAGGGGGGGACATCACAGATCACTGATCTGACAGTTTGCACAGCACTTTGTCAGATCAGCGATCTGACTTAGAGCACTGCAGGCTTACCAAGCGCCTGCTCTGAGCAGGCACTTGGTAAGCCACCTCCCTCCCTGCAGGACCCGGATGCCGCAGCCATTTTGGATCCGGGCCTGCTGCAGGGAGGGAGGTAAGAGACCCTCACAGCAATGCGATCACATCGCGTTGCTGCGGGGGTCTCAGGGAAGCCCGCAGGGAGCCCCTCCCTGCGCAATGCTTCCCTATACCGCCGGCACACTGCGATCATGTTTGATCACAGTGTGCCGGGGTTAATGTGCCGGGGGCGGTCCATGACCGCTTCTGGCACATAGTGCCGGATGTCAGCTGCGATAGGCAGCTGACACCCAGCCGCGATCAGCCGCGCTCCCCCCCGTGAGCGCGACCGATCGCGTATGACCTACTATCCCGTCGGTGGGCATACGGGCCCACCTCACCTCGACCTGATAGTACGCCAGATGTCAGAAAGAGGTTAAAAATGTATATAGTATATTTCTGAATCATTTAATGTTAGCTTCATTGGAAAAAACTGTGCTTTTCTTTAAAAAAAAAAAGGAAATTTCTAAGTGACCCTAAAAATATTTAGAATTGAGAGTCCTCAGTGGTTGATACCTTTTAATGGCTAACTGAAAAGATGGTAACAAATTGCAAGCTTTCGGGACTACACAGGTCTTTTCATCAGGCAAAGACTAAAACAAATTTTGAAGAATCACATATTTACCATCTTTTCAGTTAGCCATTAAAAGGTATCAACCACTGAGGAGTCTCAATTCTAAATATTTTTCTATCTGCTGGCTAACACGGTACCAAGATATATATCTTTCCTGTATCTAAGTGACCCTAAACTTTTGATTGGTAGTGTATGTATACAGTGTATACAGTGCCTTGCGCAAATATTTGGCCACCTGGAACTTTTCAACCTTTTCCCACATATCATGCTTCAAACATAAAGATACCAAATGTAAATTTTTGGTGCAAAGTCAACAACAAGTGGAACACAATTGTGAATTTGAATGAAATTTATTGCTTATTTTAAATTTTTGTGGAAATTCAAAAACTGAAAAGTGGGGCGAGCAATATTAATCGTCCCCTTTACTTTCAGTGCAGCAAACTTACTCCAGAAGTTCATTGTGGATATCTGAATGATCCAATGTTGTCCTAAATGCCTAATGATGATAAATGTAAACCAACTGTGTGTAATCGAGTCTCCAAGGAACACAACAGGCAGGTCCGTGATACTGTTGTGGAGAAGTTTAAAGCCGTATTTGGATACAAAGTGATTTCCAAAACTTTAATCATCCCAAGGAGCACTGTGCAAGCGATCATATTGAAATGGAAGGAGTATCATACCACTGTAAATCTACCAAGACCTGGCCGTCCCTCTAAACTTTCATCTCTAACAAGGAGAAGACCAATCAGAGATGCAGCCAAGAGGCCCATGATCACTCTGGATGAAATGCAGAGATCTACAGAGATATATACACACACACATTTTTTTTTTACTTACATTCCTAAAGGGATTTGTGTCTGTGGTCAAAACAAGATGATGATGACAGAGGCCTTCAACAGATCCCTGTCATAGTAACCCAAGGATTGACAGCATTTACATTGGTCATAGCCATGGCCGGAACTCTTAAATAGCTATGTCGGTGTGGGGCAGATGCCAACTGTGTAATTCAGCCTCTATCTGCTGCATGTGTAGGGAGCTAACTCCTGAGCCACCTCTATACATGACAACTCCTTCACAGGAAGGTAATGCAATGTCCTTTGCGGGAAGAGGTTAACTTTCTTATAAATACACAAAGAAGCAGCTAACTACATGATGAGCCGGCATCTTTTGTTTAGCTCAATCATTTACTGACTGTTTGATTTTTGGGTGATTTATTTGCTTTCTGTTAGTTTGATATACACCCCGATCAATCATAATGCACAAGTACACTAACATATCACCTTCACCACACAGTGAGGGGGCCTATGTGATTTCAGCTCTCAGGCCTAAATTTCAGTTTCATTCCTGCAGTCATAACAATATTCAATAAACCTTGTAAACACAGGAGGAGATAAGCAGAAGCTAAAAAGAACATGAACTTTACAGTTTGTTTTCTTCTAAAACAAATTGCCAATGTTATAAGAATTTAAAATCTGAAATATTAGATTACATTTACAAGAAGAATATCTGAAGGCTAGAAATATGCATGACTTTCTCCGTAAGAAGCTTCATGAAGTCTAACTGATAAACTGGACTAACAATAAAATAGATGACGCTGGGGAGGAGGGGAGGGAGCCATTGGAGGATGGGCGACTGAAGGTGGTGAGCCAATTCAATCATCTTGGGATATGGGTATCTATGCCTGTTATGGATAACATACATAGGAACCTGACTCCGATACTAGGCGTTCTTAAGGGAAAAGTAGATGCTTGGCTTAAGCTGAATTTATCTGTGGTAGGCATGGTAAATCTTACCAAAATGATTTTGATGCCTAAAATACTATACATTCTTCATAATGCGCCAGTTTGGATACCGCGTGGGAAATTTAGGCAGATTAAAGGTACCGTCACACTTAGCGACGCTGCAGCGATACCGACAACGATCTGGATCGCTGCAGCGTCGCTGTTTGGTCGCTGGAGAGCTGTCGCACAGACAGCTCTCCAGCGACCAACGATCCCGAGGTCCCCGGTAACCAGGGTAAACATCGGGTAACTAAGCGCAGGGCCGCGCTTAGTAACCCGATGTTTACCCTGGTTACCAGCGTAAAAAAACAAACAGTACATACTTACATTCAGCTGTCTGTCCCTTGCCGTCTGGTTCCTGCACTGACTGCTGGCCGTAAAGTGAAAGTGAAAGCACAGCACAGCGGTGAGTCACACAGCGGTGACTCACCGCTGTGGCTGTGCTCTGCTTTGACTTTACGGCCAGCAGTCAGTGCAGGAACCAGACGGCAAGGGACAGACAGCTGAATGTAAGTATGTACTGTTTGTTTTTTTACGCTGGTAACCAGGGTAAACATCGGGTTACTAAGCGCGGCCCTGCGCTTAGTTACCCGATGTTTACCCTGGTTACCAGTGAAGACATCGCTGAATCGGTGTCACACACGCCGATTCAGCGATGTCTACGGGGAGTCCAGCGACAAAATAAAGTTCTGGACTTTCTTCCCCGACCAGCGATCTCCCAGCAGGGGCCTGATCGCTGCTGCCTGTCACACTGGACGATATCGCTAGCGAGGACGCTGCAACGTCACGGATCGCTAGCGATATCGTCTAGTGTGACAGTACCTTAACTCTGTTTAGAAATTTGATATGGGGGAGACAACATCCACATATCAAACTGGAGACACTTCAGCGTCCCAAGGAGACTTGGCACTGCCTAACCCTGAAATATATTTTCTTGCAGCCCAAAGTCAGCATCTAAAGGGCTGGGCGCATGGAGGGTCGTCTGGGGCGGTACAGCAATTGATGGAAAAGGTGACAAAAAGAAGGCCAGTAGTACAATGTCTGGAGGATGGATCCCTGGGGGCTCTGGGGAAATTATACCCGACTGTGTTGTTGATATGTAAGCTGTGGGGTAGGCTGAAATATATACGTAGGATTACGGGCTTGACCAGATTCTCCCCGCTATGGCATAGCAATAATTTACAGGAGTTTGGGGCATTGGGGGTACTAACAGAATGGCAGGTCAAAGGGATTCAGTACGTGTATCAGATAATTGAACGGGGAGAGTTGAAATCCTTTTCCCAATTGCAGGTGGAGCTTGGTCTCGGGCCTGCGGGGGAATATCAGTATTTGCGGATGAGTCATGCTTTTGGAGCTCAGAGTAGAGTCGGAGGTATTAGAGTTCAAAGGGATATAGTGCTAGAGTATGTGTGTAATGAAGGGACTACTGGGGGGGTTATTTCTACTCTGTATAAAGATCTGCTGCATACTTTCCTCTTAGGGTTTCCAATAATGGCAAGAGCTAAGTGGGAGAGGGATCTGGGCCGAATGGAGAACAAGACTTGGGAGTCGGTGCTAGAATGGGTCCCTCGTCTGTCACTGAGCGAACCGTATAGGCTGTCACAGCTTTATGTAATACACAGGGTTTATAGGTCTCCGAAAGTGTTGTATAAGGCAGGTTTGCGTGATGATTCTGAATGCCCGAGGTGTGGATCTACAGATGCTGATAATTATCATATGACGTGGATGTGTCCGAGACACTGCTTTTTGGTTGGTAGTTTTGAGTCATATGGAAGGTGCGTACGGATGCACGGTGCCAAGGGATCCAGTGGTGTGCTTGTTGGGGTGTGTGGATGAGATTGGAGTGGATAACAACCTGAAGATGGCTATTGCCAGATTGCTGTACATGGCCAGGAAAGTAATAGTGCAAAATTGGATCAGGGAAGAAACGCCTTCAAGAAGAGAATTCCTTCAGTATGTGAAGCAAGGCCTGGCACTGGAAAAGGGGTTTTATAAGAAAAGAGGGAAAATTGAAACGTTCAATAAATTATGGTCTCCGTGGATTGCCATGGGATAGCGGTATTATAGAAATTGAGTCAATTAAAGTCCCAAATTGATGAAAATGTGACATGTGGTTTACAATCTTAACTGAGGGATTAGTCATTCTATAGTTTTAACGATGGAGTTGTTAAGCAAGGTGAGCTGTCTTGCTGGGAGGGGGTGGGGGACGTTGGGACTGAGGGGGGTTGTTTGAAGGGAAACATTTTGTATTGAAAACAAGAATGCAACATGTCAATTATAATGTTATTCTTAATAAAAATTTATTTGAATTAAAAAAGCCGCTTCATCAAGGTCATCTAAGGGATAGTGCTCCAGTGATAAAAGATGTGTATTCCATTAATTTTATGATTCTTTATTTTATATATTTTAAATATTGCAAATGGAATTTTATTAGGTATTTCCTACACCGTCAACCTAATTGAAGTTTAATTGCATTTCACATTTGTATCCCAGTCCAGAAAGCTGCGCTCAACCCACACAAGGTAGAATTCAATTTTACAATCATTATCTTCTTGTTTAATGGTTTCTCCATTTTGCAAAGGTTAATATCTGCAGGAATACTTGAAAAGGTTAATAGATTGATTTGTGACCTAAATACTCTTTCAGTTTTTATTTATCTTGTGCTTTTCACAATGCTGTTAAATAACACCAGATATATTAAAACATTTTTTACTGAATTCTATCTTTAACCCCTTCTCAATGTGGCAGCTTTCTGATTTGGCGCTATTGTTTTTCATTCACTTTCATTCAAGAAACGGAACCTTTTTTATTTTTACGTCGACATTAGATGTGCAAAGGTTTGTTTTTTTGTGGGATGTATTTTTGAATACCACCATCTTTTACCATGAGGTACTGGAAAGCAAGGAAATAATTTCAAATGCATCAACATTGTAAAAGAAGAGCAATTCCGCAATTGATTTTTAGATTTTATATTTACAGCAGTCATTACATGGTAAAAACAAAAACTGTCCATATGATTCTTTTTTTTCAAAAGCTCAAATGTTTTTATTTTTTTGTTTATGGAGCTTGTGGGCTTGTTTTTTACACCCTCTGCTGACATTTTTAGTGATGCCCTTTTGGGGTAGACATCATTTTTTGATCGTCTCTTACTGCATTATTTTTCAACTATTGTGGAGAACAAAAAATTTAATTCTGGAGTTTTTATTTTTTCCTTACAGCATTTACCGAATGGATTAATTCATTTTATGTTTAGATAGACTGGTCTTTTACTGATGTACCAATATTACATACAGTGGCTTGCAAAGGTATTCATCCCCTTGGCATTTTTTGTGTTTTGCTACCTCACAACCTGGAATTTTACAGTTTTTTTTTTATGTGGGCATGCGAACATGCGAAGAACATGCCTACAACTGTGAACATTTGGTTTTATTTTTTATTGTGAAGCAAACAACAAATAGAACAAAAATACTAAAAACTTCAGAGTGCATAAGTATTCACCCCCTAAAGTGCAAATGACAGGGTGGCAAACACTGGATGTTCGGGCCTCCCATTCAAGAGAATGGGGTCCGGATTCGTGACCAGGTACTGTTCTGGCAACCGAACACAAACATTTTTTAACTGTTCGGTTGAACCCACCGGACCCGAACATCCAGGGGTCCGCCCATGTCTAGTTTGGAGATATCCTTGGTCTTCATGATGTTGTTTGGCTAGTCGTGTCTCTTGCTTAACCCCTTCATGACCCAGCCTATTTTGACCTTAATGACCTGGGCATTTTTTTCAATTCTGACCAGTGTCCCTTTATGAGGTAATAACTCTGGAACGCTTCAACGGATCGTAACCGTTCTGAGATTATTTTTTCGTGACATATTGGGCTTCATGTTAGTGGTAAATTTAGGTCAATAATTTTTGCGTTTATTTGTGAAAAAAATGGAAATTTGGCTAAAATTTTGAAAATTTCGCAATTTTCAAATTTTGAATTTTTATTCTGTTAAACCAGAGAGTTATGTGACTCAAAATAGTTAATAAATAACATTTCCCACATGTCTACTTTACATCAGCACAATTTTGGAAACAACATTTTTTTTTGCTAGGAAGTTATAAGGGTTAAAATTTGACCAGCGATTTCTCATTTTTACAGCGAAATTTACAAAACCATTTTTTTTAGGGACCACCTCACATTTGAAGTCAGTTTGAGGGATCTGTATGACTGAAAACCCCTCAAGGTACTCAAAACCACATTCAAGAAGTTTATTAACCCTTCAGGTACTTCACAGCAGCAGAAGCAACATGGAAGGAAAAAATGAACATTTAACTTTTTAGTCACAAAAATGATGTTTCAGCAACAATTTTTTTATTTTTTTATTTTCCCAAGGGTAAAAAGAGAAACTGGACCCCAAACCTTATTGTACAATTTGTCCTGAGTACGCCGATACCTCATATGTGGGGGGGAACCACTGTCTGGAAGGGCTCGGAAGGGAAGAAACGCCATTTGACTTTTTCAATTAAAAATTAGCTCCAATCTTTAGCGGACACCATGCCGGGTTTGGAGAGCCCCTGTGTGCCTAAACATTGGAGCTTCCCCACAAGTGACCCCATTTTGGAAACTAGACCCCCCAAGGAGCTTATCTAGATGCATAGTGAGCATTTTGAACCCCCAGGTGCTTCACAAATTGATCCGTAAAATGAAAAAGTACTTTTTTTTCACCAAAAATTTATTTTAGCCTCAATTTTTTCATTTTCACATAAGTAACAGGATAAAATGGATCCTAAAATGTGTTGGACAATTTCTCCTGAGTACACTGATACCTCATATGTGGTCACAAACCACTGTTTGTGCACATGGCAAGGCTCGGAAGGGAAGGAGCGCCATTTGACTTTTGAATGAAAAATTAGCTCCAATCGTTAGCGGACACCATGTCGGGTTTGGAGAGCCCCTGTGTGCCTAAACATTGGAGCTCCCCCACATGTGACCCCATTTTCTAAACTAGACCCCCCAAGGAACTTATCTAGATGCATAGTGAACACTTTGAACCCCCAGGTGCTTCACAAATTGATCTGAAAAAATGAAAAAGTCGTTTTTTTCACAAAAAATTTCATTTAGCCTCAATTTGTTCATTTCCACATGGGCAACAGGATAGAATGGATCCTAAAATTTATTGGCCAATTTCTCCTGAGTACACTGATACCTCATATGTGGGGGTTAACCACTGTTTGGGCACGCGGCAGGGCTCGGAAGGGAAGTGTAATGTGCTGCTGCAGAGCAGTATAGAGCAACCTCCACCAGGGGGTGCTGGATAAGGAAAGGAGGCTGCACACACAGCGCAGCAACACTGAACAACAACACAGGTGTCACAGGTAATGAAAGGAACATGAAACAAGCCAAGGTCATACACGGAGATAGCAGCGCGGTACAGAAGGGGCGAGCAGAGAATTGTCGGGGACAAGCAAGATGTCAGAACCTACCGAGAACGTGGTAACCAAAACGTGAGACGAAAAATGGAGTCGGGATACAGGCCAAAGGTCAGAACAAGTAATATACGGGTGCAGGCAGTCAGAGGCAAAGAGGAACACTAGAACAGGGATCCAGGTCAGGAGCTCAAACAGTGCAGGATGAACTATAGCTGACACTGGCCCACAGGCTGCAGAGAACTTAAATAGCTCAGCCAGCTCCAGGGTGAGGCAGAGAGGATTAACTCCCACATGACCAGTCCAGAGACAAGAGAGCTGAACATAATCTCAGAACTGGATCATGACAGGAAGGAGTGCCATTTGACTTTTTGAATGAAAAATTTGCTCCAATCGTTAGCAGACACCATGTCGCGTTTGTAGAGCCCCTGTGTGCCTAAACATTGGAGCTCCCCCACATGTGACCCCATTTTGGAAACTAGACCTCCCATGGAACTAATCTAGATGTGCGGTGACCAGTTTAAACCCCCAAGTGCTTCATAGAAGTTTATAACGCAGAGCCGTGAAAATAAAAAATCATTTTTCTTTCCTCAAACTTATTTTTTAGCCTGCAATTTTTTATTTTCACAAGAGTAACAGGAGAAATTGGACCCCAAAAGATGTTGTCCAGTTTGTTCTGAGTACGCAGATGCCCCATATGTGGGGTAAACCACTGTTTGGGCGCACGTCAGGGCTCAATAGGGAAGTAGTGACCTTTGAAATGCAGACTTTGATGGAATGGTCTGCGGGTGTTACGTTGCCTTTTCAGAGCCCCTGATGTGCCTAAACAGTAGAAACGCCCCACAAATGACCATATTTTGGAAACTAGACCCCCCAAGGAACTTATCTAGATATGTGGTGAGCAATTTCAACCCCCAAGTCCTTCACAGAAGTTTACAACGCAGAGCCATGAAAATAAAAAATCATTTTTCTTTCCTCAAAAATGATGTTTTAGCAAGCAATTTTTTATTTTCACAAGGGTAACAAAAGAAATTAGACCATAGTAGTTGTTGCCCAGTTTGTCCTGAGTACACTGATACCCCATATGGGGGGTAAACCACGGTTTGGGCACACGTCGGGGCTCGGAAGTGAAGCAGTGACTTTAAAAATGCAGACTTTGATGGAATGGTCTGCGGGCGTCACGTTGTGTTTGCAGAGCCCCTGATGTGCCTAAACAGTAGAAACCCCCCACAAGTGACCCCATTTTGGAAACTAGACCCCCCAAGGAACTTATCTAGATATGTAGTGAGCACTTTGAACCCCCAAGTGCTTCACCGAAGTTTACAACGCAGAGCTGTGAAAATAAAAAATCATTTTTCTTTCCTCAAAAAAGATGTTTTAGCAAGCAATTTTTTATTTTCACAAGGGTAACAGGAGAAATTGGACCCCTATATTTGTTGCCCAGTTTGTTGTGAGTACGCCATACCCCATATGTGGGGGTAAACCACTGTTTGGGCGCACGTCAGGGCTTGGAAGGGAAGTAGTGACGTTTTGAAATGCAGACTTTGATGGAATGGTCTGCGGGCGTGACGTTGCATTTGCAGAGCCCCTGATGTGCCTAAACAGTAGAAACCATTTTGGAAACTAGACCCCCCAAGGAACTTTTCTAGATGTGTGGTGAGCACTTTGAACCCCCAAGTGCTTCACAGACGTTTATAACGCAGAGCCGTGAAAATAAAAAATAATTTTTCTTTCCTCAAAAATTATGTTTTAGCAAGCATTTTTTTATTTTTGCAAGGGTAAAAGGAGAAATTGGACCACAAAAGTTGTTGCCCAGTTTGTCCTGAGTACGCTAGTACCCCATATGTGGGGGTAAACCACTGTGCGCACGTCGGGGCTGGTGTTATGGCTGGCAATCAGGCAACACAGCGTGCAGTAATCAGCGCACATACAGAGATCTGGCAAAAACCCAAAACAATAGGACGAGCTCTGAGACGTGGAATCTCTGTAGACTGCAGTACCTGAACTGTCCTCACACAACTGGAAGCAGCAGTGGATTGCGCCTATCACTACCTATGCAACTCGGCACTGCCTGAGGAGCTGACTAGCCTGAAGATAGAAATACAAGCCTGACTTACCTCAGAGAAATACCCCAAAGGAATAGGCAGCCCCCACATATAATGACTGTTAGCAAGATGAAAAGACAAACGTAGGAATGAAATAGATTCAGCAAAGTGAGGCCCGATATTCTAGACAGAGCGAGGATAGCAAAGAGAACTATGCAGTCTACAAAAACCCTAAAACGAAAACCACGCAAAGGGGCAAAAAAGACCCACCGTGCCGAACTAACAGCACGGCGGTGCACCCCTTTGCTTCTCAGAGCTTCCAGCAAAAGATAATAACAAGCTGGACAGAAAAAACAGAAAACAAACTAGAAGCACTTATCTAGCAGAGCAGCAGGCCCAAGGAAAGATGCAGTAGCTCAGATCCAACACTGGAACATTGACAAGGAGCAAGGAAGACAGACTCAGGTGGAGCTAAATAGCAAGGCAGCCAACGAGCTCACCAAAACACCTGAGGGAGGACGCCCAGAGACTGCAATACCACTTGTGACCACAGAATTCACAACAGTACCCCCCCCTTGAGGAGGGGTCACCGAACCCTCACCAGAACCCCCAGGCCGACCAGGATGAGCCACATGAAAGGCACGAACAAGATCTGGGGCATGGACATCAGAGGCAAAAACCCAGGAATTATCTTCCTGAGCATAACCCTTCCATTTGACCAGATACTGGAGTTTCCGTCTAGAGACACGAGAATCCAAAATCTTCTCCACAATATACTCCAATTCCCCCTCCACCAAAACAGGGGCAGGAGGCTCCACAGATGGAACCATAGGTGCCACGTATCTCCTCAACAACGACCTATGGAATACATTATGTATGGAAAAGGAGTCTGGGAGGGTCAGACGAAAAGACACCGGATTGAGAATCTCAGAAATCCTATACGGACCAATAAAACGAGGTTTAAATTTAGGAGAGGAAACCTTCATAGGTATATGACGAGAAGATAACCAAACCAGATCCCCAACACGAAGTCGGGGTCCCACACGGCGTCTGCGATTAGCGAAAAGCTGAGCCTTCTCCTGGGACAAGGTCAAATTGTCCACTACCTGAGTCCAGATCTGCTGCAACCTGTCCACCACATAATCCACACCAGGACAGTCCGAAGACTCAACCTGTCCTGAAGAGAAACGAGGATGGAACCCAGAATTGCAGAAAAATGGAGAGACCAAGGTAGCCGAGCTGGCCCGATTATTAAGGGCGAACTCAGCCAACGGCAAAAATGACACCCAATCATCCTGGTCAGCGGAAACAAAACATCTCAGATATGTTTCCAAGGTCTGATTGGTTCGTTCGGTCTGGCCATTAGTCTGAGGATGGAAGGCCGAGGAAAAAGATAGGTCAATGCCCATCCTACCACAAAAGGCTCGCCAGAACCTTGAGACAAACTGGGAACCTCTGTCAGAAACAATATTCTCAGGAATGCCATGTAAACGAACCACATGCTGGAAGAACAAAGGCACCAAATCAGAGGAGGAAGGCAATTTAACCAAGGGCACCAGATGGACCATTTTAGAAAAGCGATCACAGACCACCCAAATGACAGACATCTTTTGAGAAACGGGAAGGTCAGAAATGAAATCCATCGAAATATGTGTCCAAGGCCTCTTCGGGACCGGCAAGGGCAAAAGCAACCCACTGGCACGTGAACAGCAGGGCTTAGCCCTAGCACAAATTCCACAGGACTGCACAAAAGCACGCACATCCCGCGACAGAGACGGCCACCAAAAGGATCTAGCAACCAACTCCCTGGTACCAAAGATTCCTGGATGACCGGCCAGCACCGAACAATGAAGTTCAGAGATAACTTTACTAGTCCACCTATCAGGGACGAACAGTTTCTCGGCCGGACAACGATCAGGTTTATTAGCCTGAAATTTCTGCAACACTCTCCGCAAATCAGGGGAGATGGCAGACACAATGACTCCTTCCTTGAGGATACTCGCCGGCTCAGATAACCCCGGAGAGTCGGGCACAAAACTCCTAGACAGAGCATCCGCCTTCACATTTTTAGAGCCCGGAAGGTATGAAATCACAAAATCAAAACGAGCAAAAAATAACGACCAACGGGCCTGTCTAGGATTCAAGCGCTTGGCAGACTCAAGATAAGTAAGGTTCTTATGATCAGTCAAAACCACCACGCGATGCTTAGCACCCTCAAGCCAATGACGCCACTCCTCGAATGCCCACTTCATGGCCAGCAACTCTCGGTTGCCCACATCATAATTACGCTCAGCAGCAGAAAATTTCCTGGAAAAGAAAGCACATGGTTTGAACACTGAGCAACCAGAACCTCTCTGTGACAAAACCGCCCCTGCACCAATCTCAGAAGCATCAACCTCGACCTGGAACGGAAGAGAAACATCAGGTTGACACAACACAGGGGCACAGCAAAAACGACGCTTCAACTCCTGAAAAGCTTCCACGGCAGCAGAAGACCAATTAACCAAATCAGCACCCTTCTTGGTCAAATCGGTCAATGGTCTGGCAATGCTAGAAAAATTACAGATGAAGCGACGATAAAAATTAGCAAAGCCCAGGAATTTCTGCAAACTTTTTAGAGATGTCGGCTGAGTCCAATCCTGGATGGCCTGAACCTTAACCGGATCCATCTCGATAGTAGAAGGGGAAAAGATGAACCCCAAAAATGAAACTTTCTGCACACCGAAGAGACACTTTGATCCCTTCACAAACAAGGAATTAGCACGCAGTACCTGGAAAACCATTCTGACTTGCTTTACATGAGACTCCCAATCATCTGAGAAGATCAAAATGTCATCCAAGTAAACAATCAAGAATTTATCCAGATACTCACGAAAAATGTCATGCATAAAAGACTGAAAAACAGATGGAGCATTGGCAAGTCCGAACGGCATCACCAGATACTCAAAATGACCCTCGGGCGTATTAAATGCCGTTTTCCATTCATCTCCCTGCCTGATTCTCACCAGATTATACGCACCACGAAGATCAATCTTAGTAAACCAACTAGCCCCCTTAATCCGAGCAAACAAGTCAGAAATCAATGGCAAGGGATACTGAAACTTAACAGTGATCTTATTAAGAAGGCGGTAATCAATACACGGTCTTAGCGAACCATCCTTCTTGGCTACAAAAAAGAACCCTGCTCCCAATGGTGACGACGATGGGCGAATATGTCCCTTCTCCAGGGACTCCTTCACATAACTGCGCATAGCGGTGTGTTCAGGTACGGACAAATTAAATAAACGACCCTTAGGGAATTTACTACCAGGAATCAAATCGATAGCACAATCACAATTCCTATGCGGAGGAAGGGCATCAGACTTGGACTCTTCAAATACATCCTGAAAGTCCGACAAGAACTCTGGGATGTCAGAAGGAATGGATGACGAAATAGACAAAAATGGAACATCACCATGTACTCCCTGACAACCCCAGCTGGTTACCGACATAGAGTTCCAATCCAATACTGGATTATGGGTTTGTAGCCATGGCAACCCCAACACGACCACATCATGCAAATTATGCAGTACCAAAAAGCGAATAACTTCCTGATGTGCAGGAGCCATGCACATGGTCAGCTGGGCCCAGTACTGAGGCTTATTCTTGGCCAGAGGTGTAGCATCAATTCCTCTCAACGGAATAGGACACCGCAAAGGCTCCAAGAAAAATCCACAACGTTTAGCATAATCCAAATCCATCAGATTCAGGGCAGCGCCTGAATCCACAAACGCCATGACAGAATATGATGACAAAGAGCACATTAAGGTAATGGACAAAAGGAATTTGGACTGTACAGTACCAATAACGGCAGAGCTATCGAACCGCCTAGTGCGTTTAGGACAATTAGAAATAGCATGAGTAGAATCACCACAATAGAAACACAGTCTGTTCAGACGTCTGTGTTCTTGCCGTTCTACTTTAGTCATAGTCCTGTTGCACTGCATAGGCTCAGGCTTACTCTCAGACAATACCGCCAGATGGTGCACAGATTTACGCTCGCGCAAGCGACGACCGATCTGAATGGCCAAGGACATAGACTCATTCAAACCAGCAGGCATAGGAAATCCCACCATTACATCCTTAAGAGCTTCAGAGAGACCCTTTCTGAACAAAGCCGCTAGTGCAGATTCATTCCACAGAGTGAGTACTGACCATTTTCTAAATTTCTGACAATATAGTTCTACATCATCCTGACCCTGGCATAAAGCCAGCAGATTTTTCTCAGCTTGATCCACTGAATAAGGCTCATCGTAAAGCAATCCCAGCGCCTGGAAAAATGCATCAATATTACTCAATGCAGAATCTCCTGGTGCAAGAGAAAACGCCCAGTCCTGTGGGTCGCCGCGCAAAAAAGAAATAATAATCAAAACCTGTTGAATAGGATTACCAGAAGAATGAGGTTTCAAGGCCAAAAATAGCTTACAATTATTTCTGAAGCTCAGGAATTTAGTTCTGTCACCAAAAAACAAATCAGGAATCGGAATTCTTGGTTCTAGCATCGATTTCTGATCAATAGTATCTTGAATCTTTTGTACATTTACAACGAGATTATCCATTGAGGAGCACAGAGCCTGAATATCCATGTCCACAGCTGTGTCCTGAAGCACTCTAATGTCTAGGGGAAAAAAAAGACTGAAGACAGAGCTAAGAAAAAAAAATGATGTCAGGATTTCTTTTTTCCCTCTATTGGAAATCATTGAATAGGCTCCTTGTACTGTTATGGCTGGCAATCAGGCAACACAGCGTGCAGTAATCAGCGCACATACAGAGATCTGGCAAAAACCCAAAACAATAGGACGAGCTCTGAGACGTGGAATCTCTGTAGACTGCAGTACCTGAACTGTCCTCACACAACTGGAAGCAGCAGTGGATTGCGCCTATCACTACCTATGCAACTCGGCACTGCCTGAGGAGCTGACTAGCCTGAAGATAGAAATACAAGCCTGACTTACCTCAGAGAAATACCCCAAAGGAATAGGCAGCCCCCACATATAATGACTGTTAGCAAGATGAAAAGACAAACGTAGGAATGAAATAGATTCAGCAAAGTGAGGCCCGATATTCTAGACAGAGCGAGGATAGCAAAGAGAACTATGCAGTCTACAAAAACCCTAAAACGAAAACCACGCAAAGGGGCAAAAAAGACCCACCGTGCCGAACTAACAGCACGGCGGTGCACCCCTTTGCTTCTCAGAGCTTCCAGCAAAAGATAATAACAAGCTGGACAGAAAAAACAGAAAACAAACTAGAAGCACTTATCTAGCAGAGCAGCAGGCCCAAGGAAAGATGCAGTAGCTCAGATCCAACACTGGAACATTGACAAGGAGCAAGGAAGACAGACTCAGGTGGAGCTAAATAGCAAGGCAGCCAACGAGCTCACCAAAACACCTGAGGGAGGACGCCCAGAGACTGCAATACCACTTGTGACCACAGAATTCACAACAGGCTGGAATCAATGGTGGTGCCATGTTGCGTTTGGAGACCCTAATGTGCCCCAACACACCCATAACCCTTATCCCAACTGTAGCCATAACCCTAATCACAAGCCTAACCCCAACACACCCCTAACCACAACCCTAACCTCAATACACCCGTAACCCTAATCCCAAACCTAACCCTAATCCTAACCCTAATCCAAACCCTAACCCTAATCCCAACCCTAACCACAACTTTAACCCCAACACACGCCTAACCCTATCCATAACCCTAACCACAAGCCTAATCTTAACCCTATTTCCAACTCTAGCCCTAATTCCAACCCTAAATCTAATTCCAACCCTAAGCCTAAGGCTATGTGCCCACGTTGCGGATTCCTGTGAGATTTTTCCAGCACGATTTTTAAAAAATCCGCAGGTAAAACGCAGTGCTTTACAGCGGATTTCCAGTGTTTTTTTTGTGTGGATTTCACCTGTGGATTCCTATTGAGGAACAGGTGTAAAACGCTGCGGAATCCGCACAAAATTGACATGCTGCGGAAAATACAACGCAGCGTTTCCGCACTGTATTTTCCGCACCATGGGCACAGCGGATTTGGTTTTCCATATGTTTACATGGTACTGTAAACCTGATGGAAAACTGCTACGAATTCGCAGCGGCCAATCCGCTGCGGATCCACAGTCAAATCCGCACCGTGTGCACATACCCTCCTAGCCCTAAGCCTAACCCTAGCCCTAACCCTAACCCTAGCCCTAACCCTAGTTCTAACCCTAACCCTAGTGGAAAAAGAAAAAAAATATTTTCTTTATTTTATTGTTGTGGCTACCTATGGGGGTGATAAAGGGGGGGTCATTGACTATTTTTTTTTCTTTTGATCACTGTGATAGGTTATATCGCAGTGATCAAAATATACCTGGAACAAATCTGCCGGCCGGCAGATTCGGCGGGTGCACTGCGCATGCGCCCGCCATTTTGGAAGATGGTGGCGCCCAGGGAGAAGACGGACAGACATCGGGAGGCCCGATAAGTATGAGGGGAGGAGATCTTAGCATGGGGGTGGATCAAAGGATGGGGGGTGGCATCAGAGCACGGGGGAACGGGCAGGAGGACGGGGGGAGCAGACAGGGCGACGGAGGGGAGCGGAGCATCGGACGGATGACTGGGGGGGAGATCGGTGGTGGTGTGGGGGCAGACCAGTATTTCCAACCATGGCCGATGATATTGCAGCATCGGCCATGGCTGGATTGTAAAATATTTCACCAGTTTTTTAGGTGAAATATTACAAATCGTTCTGATTGGCAGTTTCACTTTCAACAGCCAATCAGAGCGATTGTAGCCACGGGGGGGGTGAAGCCACCTCCCTGGGCTAAAGTACCACTCCCCCTGTCCCTGCAGATCAGATGAAATTTGAGTTAACCCTTTCACCCGATCTGCAGGGACGCGATCTTTCCATGACGCCACATAGGCGTCATAGGTTGGATTGGCACCGACTTTCATGATGCCTACGTGGCGTCAATGGTTGGGAAGGGGTTAATGGTGTTGCAGCCTCTGTGGCCTTTCAGAAAAGGTGTGTATAGTGTATATACTGACAGACATGTGACACATAGATTGCACACAGGTCGACTTCCTTTGACTAAGCATGTGACTTATGAAGGTAATTGCTAGCACCAGAAATTTGTAGAGGCTTCAAAGCAAAAGGGGTGAATACATATGCACATGCCAATTTTTAGCTATTTGATTCCATTAATTTAATTTATGCTTATATTTTTCTCACTTTACTTCACGTCACCAACTTAGACTATTTAGTGCTGATGTATCACATACAAACCGAATTACAAAAATACTGAAACACAGGTTGTAATTAGGGTTCGGACAAATTCAAAAATCGCCGACTTTCGGCAAAGTCGGGTTTCATGAAACCCGACCCGATCCTAGTGTAGGATCAACCATGAGGTCGGCGATCTTCGCGCCAAAGTCGCGTTTCGTATGACGCTTTCAGCGCCATTTTTCAGCCAATGAAGGAGGACGCAGAGTGTGGGCAGCGTGATGACATAGGTCTCGGTCCCCACATCTTAGAGAAGGGCATGACAGTGATTGGCTTCCTTTCTGCGGCATCACAGGGGCTATAAAGGGGCGTGCACACCGACCGCCATCTTACTTCTGCCGATCGTAGCATAGGGAGAGGTTGCCGCAGCTTCATTAGAAGAAGGGATATAGTTAGGGAGGGAAGATTAAGCCCCCAAACTGCTTGTGCTGTAGCGATTTCCACTGTCCAACACCAACATTTGTTTTCAGGGACAGTGGAGGCTATATTTTTGTGCATCAGCTCTGTAGCTTATTAGGCTGCCTTATAAGGCTCCCTGATAGCTGCATTGCTGTTTGAACGCCGCTGTGCAAAACAACTGTTTTTTTAAAAGCAAAAATCCTGTTGCTCCTTTCTGCACAGTTATCTTATTTATTTGTCCACACTTTTGTGTGCAGCAGTCCTTTTTGTTGCTGCCATTCTTTTCCTGAGATCATTGTAGGGAGATTGAAATTGTAATACAGTCCTTGTGTTTTTTCATATATCTTCCAGCCACTTTCTGCCACTTATATTGTGTTGCTTTATACACTGGGCCTGAGTTTTGGTTCAGTCTCCCCCCAAAAAAGTGAGATTCAAATTCTCACAAAGTGGATATACTTCTGTCCTGTTAGTTTGTCGTATATCAGCCAGCCACTTTCTGCCACTTAGATAGCGTTGTTATATACACTGGGCCTAAGTTGTGGTTCAGTCTCCCAAAAAAAAGAGGGAGATTAAAATTCTCAAAAAGTAGATAAACTTCAGTCCTGTTAGTTTGTCGTATATCAGCCAGCCACTTTCTGCCACTTAGATTGCGTTGTTATATACACTAGGCCTAAGTTGTAGTTCAGTCTCCCAAAAATAAAAGGGAGATTCAAATTCTCACAAAGTGGATATACTTCTGTCCTGTTAGTTTGTCGTACATCAGCCAGCCACTTTCTGCCACTTAGATTGCGTTATTATATACACTGGGCCTAAGTTGTAGTTCAGTCTCCCCCAAAAAAGAGGGAGATTCAAATTCTCACAAAGTGGATATACTTCTGTCCTGTTAGTTTGTCGTATATCAGCCAGCCACTTTCTGCCACTTAGATACCGTTGTTACATACACTGGGCCTAAGTTGTGGTTCAGTCTCCCCAAAAAAAGAGGGAGATTCAAATTCTCACAAAGTGGATATACTTCTTTCCTGTTAGTTTGTCGTATATCAGCCAGCCACTTTCTGCCACTTAGATTGCGTTGTTATATACACTGGGCCTAAGTTTTGGTTCAGTCTCCCAAAAAAAGAGAGAGATTCAAATTCCCACAAAGTGGATGTACTTCTGTCCTGTTAGTTTGTCGTATATCAGCCAGCCACTTTCTGCCACTTAGATAGCGTTGTTATATACACTGGGCCTAAGTTGTGGTTCAGTCTCCCAAAAAAAAGGGAGATTCAAATTCTCACAAAATGGTGTGGTGCAGTGACCAATGTTACAGCCAGGGGGCGCTGCGTGTGCACTTCAAGATGCACTTGGAGGCATAGTTGTGATGAGACAAAGTCCGGCAGAATTGTAGATGGCCGGTATGTGTGTCGCAGAGGAGGCCACTCTGCGCTGTTAGTCTAAAGTTATGTTGTGGTCTGGGACCTGTAGTCCCACATGTAAATGTGTAAGTTCTAATGGGAGATTGGCAGGGCTAGTTATGTGAGATGGGCGGGACAAACTAGCCACACACTCCCACCCAGGGGAGTGGTTACAGGTATGTAATGTGACCAGGGTGTGGGTCACGGGGTTCCTGTGTTTGGATCTGAATGGTCCAAGTGCAAGGCCCTGGAAGCCTGTGTTGAAATCCTGGGAATTCCTGAATAGCACATGGTTGGGCATTGGCACTGAGTGGCCTGTGTGCTGTAGGTCCTGGAAGCACCTAGAGACCGTAGACCTGGACGGTGTGTGTTGAGAACCTGGGACTGACGTGAAGTCAGCATGAGGAGTGGAACTCCTCAATGGTAACCCCGGACAAGGGGACTATAATATACGGCAGAGAAGCCCATCTGCTACATGAACTGACTGATGTCCTATAATGCTTCGTGGCTGTAATGAAATGGACTGTACCCTATCTGGTTTATGCGGAGTTTAAATAAACCATATGGGCTGATAGTTAAAATATACAGGGGCCCTGGCCTCCATTTAGACCAGTTAATACTTTGCGCCTACTACCACTGTCTGCTACTCAGCAGAGGAGCCCACCCCAGTACCTAGCTATTCCGACTGTTTAGTCCTGTTACCAATTTTGAACTGCTTTTAGCCTACTTTTGTATTTGGGCCTACTAACCGTGTCTGCACCACACATTACAGTTGTCCTCCACTGAAAAAAGCTAGGCCGCCTCTTTAGTCCTGTTACCAATTTTGAACTCCATTTAGCCAACTTTTTTATTTTGGGGCTACTAACTGTGTCTACGCCACTCATTACAGTTGTCCTCCACTGAAGAAAGCAATGCCGCCTGTTTAGTCCTGTTACCAATTTTCAACTGCATTTAGCCTACTTTTTTATTGTGGGCCTACAAACTGTGTCTGCACCACTCATTACAGTTGTTCTCCACTGAACAAAGCTATGCCGCCTGTTTAGTCCTGTTACCAATTTTGAACTGCTTTTAGCCTACTTTTGTATTTGGGCCTACTAACCGTGTCTGCGCCACTCATTACAGTTGTCCGCCACTGAACAAAGCTAGGTTGCCTGTTTAGTCCTGTTACCAATTTTGAACTGCATTTAGCCAACTTTTTTATTTTGGGCCTACTAACTGTGTCTGTGCCACTCATTACAGTTGTCCTCCACTGAACAAAGCAATGCCGCCTGTTTAGTCCTGTTACCATTTTGAACTGCTTTTAGCCTACCTTTTTATTTTGGGCCTACTAACTGTGTCTGCGCCACTCATTACAGTTTTCCTCCACTGAACAAAGCAATGCCGCCAATTTAGTCCTGTTACCAATTTTGAACTGCTTCTAGCCTACTTTTTTATTTTGAGCCTACTAACTGTGTCTGCGCCACTCATTACAGTTGTCCTCCACTGAACAAAGCTATGCTGCCTGTTTAGTCCTGTTACCCCTGCATTTAGCCAACTTTTTTATTTTGGGCCTACTAACTGTGTCTACGCCACTCATTACAGTTGTCCTCCACTGAACAAAGCAATGCCGCCAATTTAGTCCTGTTACCAATTTTGAACTGCTTTTAGCCTACTTTTTTATTTTGAGTTTACTAACTGTGTCTGCGCCACTCATTACAGTTGTCCTCCACTGAACAAAGCTATGCTGCCTGATTAGTCCTGTTACCAATTTTGAACTGCATTTAGCCTACTTTATTTTTTGGGCCTATATCTGTGTTTCCTCCTCATCTGCCCATTGCCCAGCCACTGCAAGATGAGTCTGCTGGTACATTGACCCAGACCACTACATTCCCCTTGCACTCTACACAGCCTGAATCTGACCCTGCTGAAAGTCAGGTTCCCCTTTCCGCATACTATACCACCTTACACGGGGACAAAGAGGAAGGTGCAGATGAAAGTGCAGGTTCCTTCAACAGGAGGGGGCATACTCTTTGGCGACGTCACTGGCACTGGGCCCCTCATAGTACGCAAAAGTGTCTCTGGCAGTGGGAGGCACCACCCGCCGTCAAACACACCGCCATACTATGAGGGGCCCTGTGCCAGTGCCAAGTGTCAACGAGTGGGCCCCCCTGCTTGCTCAGGATCACAGCATTTGCAAAGTTTAAATACTTACCTCTCCCTGCTCCACCGCTGTGACGTATTCTGCGTTTCCTGGGCCCACAAAAATCTTGAGCCAGCCCCCCCCCCCACAACTTTAGCCAAATGACCGCCTGTTTTCAATGTCTAACTATTATTATAAAGTAAATTAAGATTGACAACCTTAAGAAATAAGAATTGATGTTTTTGGCATTAAAATGGGCACTGTAGGTGTTTTCCTGTCCTCCACTCACTGCCGACTTTGATTCCCCATTGACTTGCATTGGGTTTCGTGTTTCGGTCGGCCCCCGACTTTTCGAAATAATCAGCCGATTTCACCTGACCCGACTTTTGACCCGACTCGATCCTAAAAAAGTAAAAGTCGCTCAACTCTAGTTGTAATGTAACAAAATAGGTAAAAAGCCAAGGAATTGAATACTTTCGCAAGCCAATGTATGTGTATTTTTGTTCTTGATTTTTAAAAGTGGCTGATTCCAATTAAGGCTAGTTTCACATTTGCGTTAGAATCCGCAGCGTTTAATCCGCAACCGCAAATGAAGGAAAAACTGCTTTGAAATGCGTATAAATGCAGGGTTTTTAGACGCTTACGTTAACGTATGTGTTTAAAAAAGCGGCATTTTCACGCTTTTCCATGCATTTTGCATGCGTTTGCGTTTTTTGTACGCATGGTGAAAAATTTACAGAAACAAAATCTAGATAAACATACACCGCCAATGGGACTACAGTAGGCGTGTATTATGGGATATCTATATATAGACCCTTGGACTGCTGAAATCTTTACAGTTTGCTACTATATCCTGTGTCATGATGGCCCACTTGCTGCAGCGCTGCTGGATGGCTGGGACGGGTCCGTGGCTGTCTGATGAAGGAGCGCTCCAGAACCAGGGTCAAAGAGTGCTGCTCCATGTGCTGTAAAAAAATAAAAAAAATAATACCAAACCTTTAGAAAACGCCAAGTCCTGTGGAATAGAAACATACAGATTATGGCAATACAACGCAACCTAATAGAAGGAAAAAATACGTTCTCTGGGCAAGGACCGGTCTCAAAAATGCCAGAATGCAGTGGTATTTATATATTCAGATCCTTGCTCTAGAACTACAAGGAACACGGCTCTCTTGATGAATGTTCTTGTTGAAGCCGTCCTTCATCGAACGCCAACATGTTTTGACTTTGAGCACTGTTGAAAAAACAAAAAATAATAGTTAGACAATGGACTTTTGGCCGTGCTCACACAACTGTGTGTGATGAGAGAAACTCCTGATAGTTCCTCTCATCACACACAGTTGTGTGAGCACGGCCAAGGTCTCTGCTGCATCACACTGCATTGCAATACTTACAAAATGCATTTCGGACCCAAGTCAGGGTGTTGTCCCAGCCATCCCACATCGCTTTGGCCACCTCATTCCATAGCCACCGGATCGTCATGTTATCCGAGTGCTGCGCAACCCAGGTGTCCCACAACGGGACTCGCTCATGGACCAAGGAGATAAGAAGGTCATTTTCAATTAGGTCCTCATCCCCTTCTGGAGCCTAAAAAATAAATAAAGACTTTAATGTTGGAGACATTAACACAAGGAAAAGAAAGATAACAGACAGAAAACTGGCATGAATATTGAAAGTCAAGAAAAAAAAGGAGTCCAGAAGAAAAATGTAAAGAAAGAGGAAAATAAAGAAATGAAGATTCAAGAATAGTAAAGTGAGGATTAGTGTTGAGCGATACCTTCCGATATCGGAAAGTATCGGTATCGGTTTGGATCGGCCGATATTCAAAAAATATCGGATATCGCCGATACCGATACCCGATCCCAATGCAAGTCAATGGGACCAAAATATCGGAATTAAAATAAACCCTTTCTTTCCTTGTAGGTTCATTCTACATGAAGGAAAACAACTAAGAATAATGCCGGATGTATTTGGGGAGGTGGCGGAGACATTAAAGTCATAGAGGTTTATCCCAATCAAATAGAATAGCATGTTTTTTGTTTTTTTTTAAGACGTTCGGAGTGACAAAGATATTGACTATGTAAATTTTTTTTTTATTTTGTCAGATATTGATGTTTCACTATTCCACGCCCTTCCCCTTCTTTTTTTTCTTTTTTTTTTTCTTTTCCCACACTTTCATCTTCATCATCATCAGCATCTTTGACATCAACTTCTTCACCTTATTCATCTTCTTCTTCATCTTCTACCTATTTTTTTTTTTTTATTACATTCTTCATATTCATTTTATTCAACTATTATTATTCTTCTTATTCTACATATTCTTTTTATTCCACTGTTATTATTCTTCCTATTCTACTTCTTCATCATATTCTCATTTGTGACAGGCATTCCCGTAGTTGTTATCTATAAAAGTTTGAAGATTACACCTTCCGTTCTGCCAGTCACAAAAGTTACATTTGTCCGCGTTCAGTTTGGCCTGCAGCATCAGGCTTTATCCAGGGGCACCACGAGGAGGAACGGACTCACCCCCATACACTGCTTAGTCTTCTTCTGCATATAATTTAGATAATATCTTTTGCTCTGATATTAAGTCTTATGCTTAATGTTCTTCTGCTCTTTGTTCTGCAGCCTCTTGTTCTTCTGCTTCTCGGTCTTCCATGTTGTCGTCTCCAGGGTCGTCGTCTCCAGTGTCGTCATCTCCGCCGTCGTCGTCGTCGTCATCGGGGTGGTCTTCCGTGTCGTCGTCATCGTGGTGGTCTTCCGGGTCGTCGACGTTAGGGTCTTCAACTTGGAAATGTAGCAGAAGGTACAAGAAGGCTGAGAAAATGCCAAGAACCAGCTGATGGAACTGGAACTCGGATGGCTACCCGAAGGTTCAAGAGCCTATGGAACTACCGAGGACCAGCTGACGTTACTGGAACCCGGTTACTAAGCAGGAGGTACCCGTGCTAAAAAGCACTACCAAGGACCGCCTGACGTTGACGGAACTCGGATACCCAGAAGGAGGCACCTAAGCCAAAGGCTCTGCCCGGAACCAGCTGACGTTACTGGAACCAGGATGGGGAGCAGAAGGTACAAGAGCAAAAGACACTGCCGAGAACCAGCTGACGGTACTGGAACCCGGATGGGTAGCCGAAGGTCCAAGAGCCAATGGAACTACCGAGGACCAGCTGACGTTACTGGAACCCGGTTACTAAGCAGGAGGTACCCGTGCCTGAAAGCACTACCAAGGACCACCTGACGTTGGTGGAACTTGGATACCCAGAAGGAGGCACCTAAGCCAAAGGCTCTGCCCGGAACCAGCTGACGGTACTGGAACCAGGATGGGGAGCAGAAGGTACAAGAGCAAAAGACACTGCCGAGAACCAGCTGACGGTGCTGGAACCAGGTGGTGGACCCGAAGGCCCACAGGAGAGGAGAGAACAGCTAGGCCGCGAGGCAGCCGCAGTTACCGAACCCCAACAGTCCTACAGGGGGAGCTGGGCCTACTGGCACTACATAACCAGCCTTGACTACCAGTTCACGCAGCCCACATAGGAAGCTCCTAAACTGGTGGCACCCTGGAGTTGGCTAACTCGACCGCACCACGACGGGGCAAGCATAGGCGTCTCAGTGAAGTTGACACAACCCGGAAACAGCTGACGGTGCTGAAACCAGGCTTGGCACGAGGGAGTACCTGTGACAAGAACACTGCCGAGAACCAGCTGGCGGTGCTGGAACCCGGATGCGTTGCCCCAGTGTGCAAGAGCCAATGGCACGACCGAGGACCAGCTGACGGTGCTGGAACCCGGTTACTAAGCTGTAGGTGCCCGCGCTTAAAAGCACTACCAAGGACCGCCTGGCGTTGGCGGAACTCGGATACCCAGGAGGAGGCACCTAAGCCAAAGGCTCGGCCCGGAACCAGCTGACGGTGCTGGAACCAGGTGGTGGACCCGAAGGTCCACAGGAGAGGAGAGAACAGCTAGGCCGCGAGGCAGCCGCAGTTACCGAACCCCAACAGTCCTACAGGGGGAGCTGGGCCTACTGGCACTACAGAACCAGCCTTGACTACCAGTTCACGCAGCCCACATAGGAAGCTCCTAAACTGGAGGCACCCTGGAGTTGGCTAACCCGACCGCACCACGACGAGGCAAGCATAGGTGTCTCAGTGAGCTTGACACAACCCGGAAACAGCTGACGGTGCTGAAACCAGGCTTGGCACGAGGGAGTACCTGTGACAAAAACACTGCCGAGAACCAGCTGGCGGTGCTGGAACCCGGATGCGTTGCCCCAGTGTGCAAGAGCCAATGGCACGACCGAGGACCAGCTGACGGTGCTGGAACCCGGTTACTAAGCTGTAGGTGCCCGCGCTTAAAAGCACTACCAAGGACCGCCTGGCGTTGGCGGAACTCGGATACCCAGGAGGAGGCACCTAAGCCAAAGGCTCGGCCCGGAACCAGCTGACGGTGCTGGAACCAGGTGGTGGACCCGAAGGTCCACAGGAGAGGAGAGAACAGCTAGGCCGCGAGGCAGCCGCAGTTACCGAACCCCAACAGTCCTACAGGGGGAGCTGGGCCTACTGGCACTACAGAACCAGCCTTGACTACCAGTTCACGCAGCCCACATAGGAAGCTCCTAAACTGGAGGCACCCTGGAGTTGGCTAACCCGACCGCACCACGACGAGGCAAGCATAGGTGTCTCAGTGAAGTTGACACAACCCGGAAACAGCTGACGGTGCTGAAACCAGGCTTGGCACGAGGGAGTACCTGTGACAAGAACACTGCCGAGAACCAGCTGGCGGTGCTGGAACCCGGATGCGTTGCCCCAGTGTGCAAGAGCCAATGGCACAACCGAGGACCAGCTGACGGTGCTGGAACCCGGTTACTAAGCTGTAGGTGCCCGCGCTTAAAAGCACTACCAAGGACCGCCTGGCGTTGGCGGAACTCGGATACCCAGGAGGAGGCACCTAAGCCAAAGGCTCGGCCCGGAACCAGCTGACGGTGCTGGAACCAGGTGGTGGACCCGAAGGTCCACAGGAGAGGAGAGAACAGCTAGGCCGCGAGGCAGCCGCAGTTACCGAACCCCAACAGTCCTACAGGGGGAGCTGGGCCTACTGGCACTACAGAACCAGCCTTGACTACCAGTTCACGCAGCCCACATAGGAAGCTCCTAAACTGGAGGCACCCTGGAGTTGGCTAACCCGACCGCACCACGACGAGGCAAGCATAGGTGTCTCAGTGAAGTTGACACAACCCGGAAACAGCTGACGGTGCTGAAACCAGGCTTGGCACGAGGGAGTACCTGTGACAAGAACACTGCCGAGAACCAGCTGGCGGTGCTGGAACCCGGATGCGTTGCCCCAGTGTGCAAGAGCCAATGGCACGACCGAGGACCAGCTGACGGTGCTGGAACCCGGTTACTAAGCTGTAGGTGCCCGCGCTTAAAAGCACTACCAAGGACCGCCTGGCGTTGGCGGAACTCGGATACCCAGGAGGAGGCACCTAAGCCAAAGGCTCGGCCCGGAACCAGCTGACGGTGCTGGAACCAGGTGGTGGACCCGAAGGTCCACAGGAGAGGAGAGAACAGCTAGGCCGCGAGGCAGCCGCAGTTACCGAACCCCAACAGTCCTACAGGGGGAGCTGGGCCTACTGGCACTACAGAACCAGCCTTGACTACCAGTTCACGCAGCCCACATAGGAAGCTCCTAAACTGGAGGCACCCTGGAGTTGGCTAACCCGACCGCACCACGACGAGGCAAGCATAGGTGTCTCAGTGAAGTTGACACAACCCGGAAACAGCTGACGGTGCTGAAACCAGGCTTGGCACGAGGGAGTACCTGTGACAAGAACACTGCCGAGAACCAGCTGGCGGTGCTGGAACCCGGATGCGTTGCCCCAGTGTGCAAGAGCCAATGGCACGACCGAGGACCAGCTGACGGTGCTGGAACCCGGTTACTAAGCTGTAGGTGCCCGCGCTTAAAAGCACTACCAAGGACCGCCTGGCGTTGGCGGAACTCGGATACCCAGGAGGAGGCACCTAAGCCAAAGGCTCGGCCCGGAACCAGCTGACGGTGCTGGAACCAGGTGGTGGACCCGAAGGTCCACAGGAGAGGAGAGAACAGCTAGGCCGCGAGGCAGCCGCAGTTACCGAACCCCAACAGTCCTACAGGGGGAGCTGGGCCTACTGGCACTACAGAACCAGCCTTGACTACCAGTTCACGCAGCCCACATAGGAAGCTCCTAAACTGGAGGCACCCTGGAGTTGGCTAACCCGACCGCACCACGACGAGGCAAGCATAGGTGTCTCAGTGAAGTTGACACAACCCGGAAACAGCTGACGGTGCTGAAACCAGGCTTGGCACGAGGGAGTACCTGTGACAAGAACACTGCCGAGAACCAGCTGGCGGTGCTGGAACCCGGATGCGTTGCCCCAGTGTGCAAGAGCCAATGGCACGACCGAGGACCAGCTGACGGTGCTGGAACCCGGTTACTAAGCTGTAGGTGCCCGCGCTTAAAAGCACTACCAAGGACCGCCTGGCGTTGGCGGAACTCGGATACCCAGGAGGAGGCACCTAAGCCAAAGGCTCGGCCCGGAACCAGCTGACGGTGCTGGAACCAGGTGGTGGACCCGAAGGTCCACAGGAGAGGAGAGAACAGCTAGGCCGCGAGGCAGCCGCAGTTACCGAACCCCAACAGTCCTACAGGGGGAGCTGGGCCTACTGGCACTACAGAACCAGCCTTGACTACCAGTTCACGCAGCCCACATAGGAAGCTCCTAAACTGGAGGCACCCTGGAGTTGGCTAACCCGACCGCACCACGACGAGGCAAGCATAGGTGTCTCAGTGAAGTTGACACAACCCGGAAACAGCTGACGGTGCTGAAACCAGGCTTGGCACGAGGGAGTACCTGTGACAAGAACACTGCCGAGAACCAGCTGGCGGTGCTGGAACCCGGATGCGTTGCCCCAGTGTGCAAGAGCCAATGGCACGACCGAGGACCAGCTGACGGTGCTGGAACCCGGTTACTAAGCTGTAGGTGCCCGCGCTTAAAAGCACTACCAAGGACCGCCTGGCGTTGGCGGAACTCGGATACCCAGGAGGAGGCACCTAAGCCAAAGGCTCGGCCCGGAACCAGCTGACGGTGCTGGAACCAGGTGGTGGACCCGAAGGTCCACAGGAGAGGAGAGAACAGCTAGGCCGCGAGGCAGCCGCAGTTACCGAACCCCAACAGTCCTACAGGGGGAGCTGGGCCTACTGGCACTACAGAACCAGCCTTGACTACCAGTTCACGCAGCCCACATAGGAAGCTCCTAAACTGGAGGCACCCTGGAGTTGGCTAACCCGACCGCACCACGACGAGGCAAGCATAGGTGTCTCAGTGAAGTTGACACAACCCGGAAACAGCTGACGGTGCTGAAACCAGGCTTGGCACGAGGGAGTACCTGTGACAAGAACACTGCCGAGAACCAGCTGGCGGTGCTGGAACCCGGATGCGTTGCCCCAGTGTGCAAGAGCCAATGGCACGACCGAGGACCAGCTGATGGTGCTGGAACCCGGTTACTAAGCTGTAGGTGCCCGCGCTTAAAAGCACTACCAAGGACCGCCTGGCGTTGGCGGAACTCGGATACCCAGGAGGAGGCACCTAAGCCAAAGGCTCGGCCCGGAACCAGCTGACGGTGCTGGAACCAGGTGGTGGACCCGAAGGTCCACAGGAGAGGAGAGAACAGCTAGGCCGCGAGGCAGCCGCAGTTACCGAACCCCAACAGTCCTACAGGGGGAGCTGGGCCTACTGGCACTACAGAACCAGCCTTGACTACCAGTTCACGCAGCCCACATAGGAAGCTCCTAAACTGGAGGCACCCTGGAGTTGGCTAACCCGACCGCACCACGACGAGGCAAGCATAGGTGTCTCAGTGAAGTTGACACAACCCGGAAACAGCTGACGGTGCTGAAACCAGGCTTGGCACGAGGGAGTACCTGTGACAAGAACACTGCCGAGAACCAGCTGGCGGTGCTGGAACCCGGATGCGTTGCCCCAGTGTGCAAGAGCCAATGGCACGACCGAGGACCAGCTGACGGTGCTGGAACCCGGTTACTAAGCTGTAGGTGCCCGCGCTTAAAAGCACTACCAAGGACCGCCTGGCGTTGGCGGAACTCGGATACCCAGGAGGAGGCACCTAAGCCAAAGGCTCGGCCCGGAACCAGCTGACGGTGCTGGAACCAGGTGGTGGACCCGAAGGTCCACAGGAGAGGAGAGAACAGCTAGGCCGCGAGGCAGCCGCAGTTACCGAACCCCAACAGTCCTACAGGGGGAGCTGGGCCTACTGGCACTACAGAACCAGCCTTGACTACCAGTTCACGCAGCCCACATAGGAAGCTCCTAAACTGGAGGCACCCTGGAGTTGGCTAACCCGACCGCACCACGACGAGGCAAGCATAGGTGTCTCAGTGAAGTTGACACAACCCGGAAACAGCTGACGGTGCTGAAACCAGGCTTGGCACGAGGGAGTACCTGTGACAAGAACACTGCCGAGAACCAGCTGGCGGTGCTGGAACCCGGATGCGTTGCCCCAGTGTGCAAGAGCCAATGGCACGACCGAGGACCAGCTGACGGTGCTGGAACCCGGTTACTAAGCTGTAGGTGCCCGCGCTTAAAAGCACTACCAAGGACCGCCTGGCGTTGGCGGAACTCGGATACCCAGGAGGAGGCACCTAAGCCAAAGGCTCGGCCCGGAACCAGCTGACGGTGCTGGAACCAGGTGGTGGACCCGAAGGTCCACAGGAGAGGAGAGAACAGCTAGGCCGCGAGGCAGCCGCAGTTACCGAACCCCAACAGTCCTACAGGGGGAGCTGGGCCTACTGGCACTACAGAACCAGCCTTGACTACCAGTTCACGCAGCCCACATAGGAAGCTCCTAAACTGGAGGCACCCTGGAGTTGGCTAACCCGACCGCACCACGACGAGGCAAGCATAGGTGTCTCAGTGAAGTTGACACAACCCGGAAACAGCTGACGGTGCTGAAACCAGGCTTGGCACGAGGGAGTACCTGTGACAAGAACACTGCCGAGAACCAGCTGGCGGTGCTGGAACCCGGATGCGTTGCCCCAGTGTGCAAGAGCCAATGGCACGACCGAGGACCAGCTGACGGTGCTGGAACCCGGTTACTAAGCTGTAGGTGCCCGCGCTTAAAAGCACTACCAAGGACCGCCTGGCGTTGGCGGAACTCGGATACCCAGGAGGAGGCACCTAAGCCAAAGGCTCGGCCCGGAACCAGCTGACGGTGCTGGAACCAGGTGGTGGACCCGAAGGTCCACAGGAGAGGAGAGAACAGCTAGGCCGCGAGGCAGCCGCAGTTACCGAACCCCAACAGTCCTACAGGGGGAGCTGGGCCTACTGGCACTACAGAACCAGCCTTGACTACCAGTTCACGCAGCCCACATAGGAAGCTCCTAAACTGGAGGCACCCTGGAGTTGGCTAACCCGACCGCACCACGACGAGGCAAGCATAGGTGTCTCAGTGAAGTTGACACAACCCGGAAACAGCTGACGGTGCTGAAACCAGGCTTGGCACGAGGGAGTACCTGTGACAAGAACACTGCCGAGAACCAGCTGGCGGTGCTGGAACCCGGATGCGTTGCCCCAGTGTGCAAGAGCCAATGGCACGACCGAGGACCAGCTGACGGTGCTGGAACCCGGTTACTAAGCTGTAGGTGCCCGCGCTTAAAAGCACTACCAAGGACCGCCTGGCGTTGGCGGAACTCGGATACCCAGGAGGAGGCACCTAAGCCAAAGGCTCGGCCCGGAACCAGCTGACGGTGCTGGAACCAGGTGGTGGACCCGAAGGTCCACAGGAGAGGAGAGAACAGCTAGGCCGCGAGGCAGCCGCAGTTACCGAACCCCAACAGTCCTACAGGGGGAGCTGGGCCTACTGGCACTACAGAACCAGCCTTGACTACCAGTTCACGCAGCCCACATAGGAAGCTCCTAAACTGGAGGCACCCTGGAGTTGGCTAACCCGACCGCACCACGACGAGGCAAGCATAGGTGTCTCAGTGAAGTTGACACAACCCGGAAACAGCTGACGGTGCTGAAACCAGGCTTGGCACGAGGGAGTACCTGTGACAAGAACACTGCCGAGAACCAGCTGGCGGTGCTGGAACCCGGATGCGTTGCCTTGCCTATTAAAGATTGTCTTCCTAGAGCCCCAACTAGCGGTGTTGGAGCAAAGGGTAAGCAGGGGGAGATGAGTGTAGGCCGAAGCCTGCACTGGAGGCAGCTTTGTGTCTGCGTTGCGTTTGCAGGACACTTTGCCGGCTACACACTGGGGGAACAGCTGGCGTTGCTGAACCCCACTAACACAATGGCGTGTGTTTTTCTCTGTGCAGCTAGCACTTGCGGGCAAAAACTAGCGATGTTAGAGCCCGTGTTGAAGCAGGAGGAGGAGGAGAGGAGCAGAGTGTAGGCCGAAGCTTAGTTGAACCAATTTCAAAGGAAACCTTTAACCCCCCCCTCAGGTGTTACAAAGTACAAGAGACACACCTTGTGCAGTATTAATGCTGCACAAGTGAAAGGTTGCTCTATTAATTTGTCTACTTGCACACGCTGAATGAAAGACATACACAATTTACCCCATTCTACAGTCAAACTGTAGTGGATGCGTGACTTGGTTTTTTGATGAGACGCAGCACAGGTGTCCAAAATAACGCCTTGGTGCTTGGAGCAGCTTCCTGAGCGTTGTTATTTGCTGTACAGGAGTCTGCGCTCTTGTGTTATCCCTTGGCAATGCCCTGTTAGCGCTGCCCATCTTATGACATCATTTCATGATGGCCGGTGCGGTTAACGATGGCCATAAATCCCAGACCCACAGTGTCTTTTCATAAAGCCACACTGCGGTGCTGGGATTCGTGGCCTTGAGCAGTAAATATTTTGGCCGCTCACACACGTCCTTACACCTGCTTCAGACTGGGCGGCCTCTGCTGATCCCTTCTTGCATGCCGCGGCCATGAGGCTGCACAGTCTGAAGAAGGCTGAAGGAGATGAGTTAAGACAGGCGAAGATATGCACTGCTCGTGCCCATCAATCACACCCTCGCAGTCAAAATAATTAAGACAACGAGGAGCATTTTATTCAGGCAGGGCGGACGAACAGGCGCAAGTAGCCAACCAATGATGTCAGAAGACGGGAAGCGCTACCAAGGGGGGTGCTGCGTATCATTAGAAAGGAAAGTCACACCTCAGGGACAGTGGAATGGTCTCAAAGAGACACATTTTGTACGTGTTGAGTTCCACGTGGGCAAGGAGAAAACATCAGCCACCTTGTACAAATGCAGCAGTACTGCTGTACAAGGTGGCTGTTATACATAGAAACACCTGGGGGTGGGGGCCAGGCTCCCTTCAATTTCAGTTCATGTGCCTGCGTGGCGTTTGCAGGTCACGTTGCAAGCTGCACAGCAGGGGAACAGCTGGCGGTGCTGAACCCCACTAACACATTGGCTGGTGTTTTTCTCTGTGCAGCTAGCATTTCCGGGCAAAAACTAGCGGTGTTTGAGCCCAGGGTCAGCAGGAGGAGGAGGAGAGAAGCAAAGTGTAGGCCGAAGCCTGCACTGGTGGCAGCTTTTGGTCGGTTGTGCCAGCGTGGCTTGTGCTGGACACGATGCCGGCTACACAGCGGGGGAACAGCTGGCGTTGCTGAACCCCACTAACACATTGGCTGGTGTTTTTCTCTGTGCAGCTAGCATTTCCGGGCAAAAACTAGCGGTGTTTGAGCCCAGGGTCAGCAGGAGGAGGAGGAGAGGAGCAAAGTGTAGGCCGAAGCCTGCACTGGTGGCAGCTTTTGGTCGGTTGTGCCAGCGTGGCTTGTGCTGGACACGATGCCGGCTACACAGCGGGGGAACAGCTGGCGTTGCTGAACCCCACTAACACATTGGCTGGTGTTTTTCTCTGTGCAGCTAGCATTTCCGGGCAAAAACTAGCGTTGTTAGAGCCCAGGGTCAGCAGGAGGAGGAGAGGAGCAGAGTGTAGGCCGAAGCCTAGTTGAACCAATTTCAAAGGTTACCTTTAACCCCCCCTCAGGTGTTACAAAGAACAAGAGCCACTCCTTCTGCAGCATTAATGCTGCACAAGTAAAAGGTTGCTCTATTAATTTGTCTACTTGCACAAGCTGAATGCAACACGTAGACTATTTAGCCCATTATACTGTTTAACAGTAGTGGAGGCGTGACTTGTCTTTTTAAAGAAAAGCAGCACAGGTGTCGAAAACACCTTTTTGCATGGGCGCAGCTTCCTGAGCGTTGTTAGTTGCTGTACAGGAGTCTGCGCTCTTGTGATCCTTTGGCCATGCGCTGTGAGCGCTTCCTGTCTTATGACCTCATTTCATGTTGGCCGTTGCGGTTAGCGATGGACATGAATCCCAGACCCACAGTGTGTTTTTAAAAAATCACACTGCGGTGCTGGGATTCGTGCCCTGGTGCAGTAAATATGTTTGCCGCTCACACATGTCCTTACACCTGCTTCAGACTGGACGGCCTCATCTGATCCCTTATCGCCTGCCGAGGCCATGAGGACACCCAGTCTGAAGAAGGCGGAAGGAGATGAGTGAACACAGGCAAACATATGCACTGCACATGCCCATCAATCACACCCTCGCTGTCCAAAAAAATAAGACACCGAGGGGCGTTGTTTCGAGCAGGGGAGATGCACAGGCGCAGCCAGCTAACCAATGATGTCAAAAGACGGGCAGCGCTAACAAGGGTGGTGCTGCGTGTCATTACAAAGGAAAGTCACACCTCAGGGACATTGTAATGGTCTCTAATGAGACACATTTTGTACGTGTTGAGTTCCACGTGGGCAAGGAGAAAAAGTCAGCCACCTCGTACAAATGCAGCAGTACTGCTGTACAAGGTGGCTGTTATACATAGAAACACCTGTGGGTGGGGGGCAGGCTCCCTTCAATTTCAGTTCATGTGCCTGCGTGGCGTTTGCAGGTCACGTTGCAAGCTACACAGCAGGGGAACAGCTGGCGTTGCTGAACCCCACTGACACATTGACTGGTGTTTTTCTCTGTGCAGATTGCATGTCCGGGCAAAAACTAGCGGTGTTAGAGCCCAGGGTCAGCAGGAGGAGGAGGAGAGGAGCAAAGTGTAGGCCGAAGCCTGCACTGGTGGCAGCTTTTGGTCGGTTGTGCCAGCGTGGCTTGTGCTGGACACGATGCCGGCTACACAGCGGGGGAACAGCTGGCGGTGCTGAACCCCACTAACACATTGGCTGGTGTTTTTCTCTGTGCAGCTAGCATTTCCGGGCAAAAACTAGCGGTGTTTGAGCCCAGGGTCAGCAGGAGGAGTAGAGGAGCAGAGTGTAGGCCGAAGCCTAGTTGAACCAATTTCCAAGGTTACCTTTAACCCCCCCCCTCAGGTGTTGCAAGGTACAAGAGCCACACCTTGAACAGCATTAATGATGCACAAGTCAAAGGTTGCTCTATTTAATTTTGCTCCTTGCACACGCTGAATTAAACACGTACACTATTTAGCCCATTATACTGTCAAACAGTAGTGGAGGCGTGACTACTAGTCTTTTTAAGGAGACGCAGCACAGGTGTACAAATTTACACCTAGGTGCTGTGCGCAGATTCCTTACCGTTGTTATTTGCAGTACAGGAAACTGCGCTCTTGTGTTATCCCTTGGCAATACCCTGTTAGTGCAGGCCGTCTCATGACCTCATTTCATGTTGGCCGGTGCGGTTAACGATGGCCATAAATCCCAGACCCACAGTGGCTTTTCCTAAAGTCACACTGCGGTGCTGGGATTCGTGGCCTTGTGCAGTAAATATGTTCGCCGCTCACACATGTCCTTACACCTGCTTCAGACTGGGCGGCCTCAGCTGATCCCTTATCGCATGCCGCGGCCATGAGGCCGCACAGTCAGAAGAAGGCGGAAGGAGGGGAGTGAAAACAGGGGAACATATGCACTGCTCGTGCCCATCAATCACACCCTCGCAGTCAAAATATATGAGACAACGGGGGGCGTTGTGTCGGGCAGGGGGGACGCACAGGCACAGCCAGCCAACCAATGATGTCAGGAGACGGGCAGCGCTAACAATGGGGGTGCTGCGTGTCATTAAAAAGGAAAGTCACACCTCAGGGACATTGTAATGGTCTGTAATGAGACACATTTTGTACTTGTTGAGTTCCACGTGTGCAAGGAGAAAAAGTCAGCCACCTTGTACAAATGCAGCAGTACTGCTGTACAAGGTGGCTGTTATACATAGAAACACCTGGGGGGGTGGGGGGCAGGCTCCCTTCAATTTCAGTTCATGTGCCTGCGTGGCGTTTGCAGGTCACGTTGCAAGCTACACAGCAGGGGAACAGCTGGCGTTGCTGAACCCCACTGACACATTGACTGGTGTTTTTCTCTGTGCAGATTGCATGTCCGGGCAAAAACTAGCGGTGTTAGAGCCCAGGGTCAGCAGGAGGAGGAGGAGAGGAGCAAAGTGTAGGCCGAAGCCTGCACTGGTGGCAGCTTTTGTTCTGTTGTGCCAGCGTGGCTTGTGCTGGACACGTTGCCGACTACACAGCAGGGGAACAGCTGGCGGTGCTGAACCCCACTAACACATTGGCTGGTGTTTTTCTCTGTGCAGCTAGCATTTCCGGGCAAAAACTAGCGGTGTTTGAGCCCAGGGTCAGCAGGAGGAGTAGAGGAGCAGAGTGTAGGCCGAAGCCTAGTTGAACCAATTTCAAAGGTTACCTTTAACCCCCCCCTCAGGTGTTGCAAGGTACAAGAGCCACACCTTGAACAGCATTAATGATGCACAAGTCAAAGGTTGCTCTATTTAATTTTGCTCCTTGCACACGCTGAATTAAACACGTACACTATTTAGCCCATTATACTGTCAAACAGTTGTGGAGGCGTGACTTGTCTTTTTAACGAGACGCAGCACAGGTGTCAAAATTTGCACCTAGGTACTGGGCGCAGATTCCTGAGCGTTGTTATTTGCTGTACAGGAGTCTGCGCTCTTGTGTTATCCCTTGGCAATACCCTGTTAGTGCAGGCCGTCTCATGACCTCATTTCATGTTGGCCGGTGCGGTTAACGATGGCCATAAATCCCAGACCCACAGTGGCTTTTCCTAAAGTCACACTGCGGTGCTGGGATTCGTGGCCTTGTGCAGTAAATATGTTCGCCGCTCACACATGTCCTTACACCTGCTTCAGACTGGGCGGCCTCAGCTGATCCCTTATCGCATGCCGCGGCCATGAGGCCGCACAGTCAGAAGAAGGCGGAAGGAGGGGAGTGAAAACAGGGGAACATATGCACTGCTCGTGCCCATCAATCACACCCTCGCAGTCAAAATATATGAGACAACGGGGGGCGTTGTGTCGGGCAGGGGGGACGCACAGGCACAGCCAGCCAACCAATGATGTCAGGAGACGGGCAGCGCTAACAATGGGGGTGCTGCGTGTCATTACAAAGGAAAGTCACACCTCAGGGACATTGTAATGGTCTCTAATGAGACACATTTTGTACGTGTTGAGTTCCACGTGGGCAAGGAGAAAAAGTCAGCCACCTCGTACAAATGCAGCAGTACTGCTGTACAAGGTGGCTGATATACATAGAAACACCTGTGGGTGGGGGGCAGGCTCCCTTCAATTTCAGTTCATGTGCCTGCGTGGCGTTTGCAGGTCACGTTGCAAGCTACACAGCAGGGGAACAGCTGGCGTTGCTGAACCCCACTAACACATTGGCTGGTGTTTTTCTCTGTGCAGCTAGCATGTCCGGGCAGAAACTGGCGTTGTTTGAGCCCAGGGTCAGCAGGAGGAGGAGAGGAGCAAAGTGTAGGCCGAAGCCTGCACTGGTGGCAGCTTTTGGTCGGTTGTGCCAGCGTGGCTTGTGCTGGACACGATGCCGGCTACACAGCGGGGGAACAGCAGGCGGTGCTGAACCCCACTAACACATTGGCTGGTGTTTTTCTCTGTGCAGCTAGCATGTCCGGGCAGAAACTGGCGTTGTTTGAGCCCAGGGTCAGCAGGAGGAGGAGAGGAGCAAAGTGTAGGCCGAAGCCTGCACTGGTGGCAGCTTTTGGTCGGTTGTGCCAGCGTGGCTTGTGCTGGACACGTTGCCGACTACACAGCAGGGGAACAGCTGGCGGTGCTGAACCCCACTAACACATTGGCTGGTGTTTTTCTCTGTGCAGCTAGCATTTCCGGGCAAAAACTAGCGGTGTTTGAGCCCAGGGTCAGCAGGAGGAGTAGAGGAGCAGAGTGTAGGCCGAAGCCTAGTTGAACCAATTTCAAAGGTTACCTTTAACCCCCCCCTCAGGTGTTGCAAGGTACAAGAGCCACACCTTGTGCAGCATTAATGCTGCACAAGTAAAAGGTTGCTCTATTTGTTTTGCTCCTTGCACACGCTGACTAAAACACGTACACTATTTAGCCCATTATACTGTCAAACAGTTGTGGAGGCGTGACTTGTCTTTTTAACGAGACGCAGCACAGGTGTCAAAATTTGCACCTAGGTACTGGGCGCAGATTCCTGAGCGTTGTTATTTGCTGTACAGGAGTCTGCGCTATTGTGATCCCTTGGCCATGCGCTGTGAGCGCTTCCTGTCTTCTGACCTCATTTCATGTCGGCCGTTGCGGTTAGCGATGGACATGAATCCCAGACCCACAGTGTGTTTTCAAACAATCACACTACGTGGCTGGGATTCGTGGCCTTGTGCAGTAAATAGGTTTGCCGCTTACACATGTCCTTACACCGGCTCCAGACTGGGCGGCCTCAGCTGATCCCTTATCGCCTACCACGGCCAGGAGGCCGCACAGTCTGAAGAAGGCGGAAGGAGATGAGTTAAGACAGGCGAACATATGCACTGCTCGTGCCCATAAACCACACCCTCGCTGACAAAATAAATATGACAACGAGGGGCGTTGTTTCTAGCAGGGCGGATGCACAGGCGCAGCCAGCTAACCATGATGACAAAAGACGGGAAACGCTACCAAGGGGGGTGCTGCGTATCATTACAAAGGAAAGTCACACCTCAGGGACAGTGGAATGGTCTCAATGAGACACATTTTGTACGTGTTGAGTTCCACGTGGGCAAGGAGAAAAAGTCAGCCACCTTGTACAAATGCAGCAGTACTGCTGTACTAGGTGGCTGTTATACATAGAAACACCTGGGGGGGTGGGGCCAGGTTCCCTTTTAATTTCAGTTCCTGTGCCTGCATGGCGTTTGCAGGTCACGTTGCCGGCTACACAGCAGGGGAACAGCTGGCGTTGCTGAACCCCACTAACACATTGGCTGGTGTTTTTCTCTGTGCAGCTAGCACTTCCGGGCAAAAACTAGCGGTGTTTGAGCCCAGGGTCAGCAGGAGGAGGAGAGGAGCAGAGTGTAGGCCGAAGCCTGCACTGGTGGCAGCTTTTGTTCTGTTGTGCCAGCGTGGCTTGTGCTGGACACGTTGCCGACTACACAGCAGGGGAACAGCTGGCGGTGCTGAACCCCACTGACACATCACCTAGTGTTTTTTTCTGTGTAGACAACACTTCCAGGTGGCAACTGACAGTGTTGAAACCCAGGGAATCAAAGAGGAGCAGAGTGTAGGCCGAAGCCTGCAGTGGAGCAAGTTGAAAGGGAACCTTTAACCCCCCCCCCCAGGCATTTGTTGCTGAAAGAGCCATCTTGTACAGCAGTAATACTGCACATGGAAAATGGTGGCTCCGAAAATTATGCTCCTTGCAAACGCTGAAGTACACACTCATATAATGTGTCCCCTCACACCGTCAAACCATCCCGGAAGTGGGACTTTCCTTTGTAATGTGACACAGCACAGCCGTCATTCCAACCCCCTTGGTGCCGGGCACCACCTCCTCAACGTTGTTTGGTTCTGTCACGGAGCCCGCACTGTAATGTTATCCCTTGGCCATGCACAGTTAGCGGTGCCCGTCTTCTGACATCATGTAGGTGTCAGGCTGGCAGTGCCTGTGCGTCCAAGCTGCCCGAGATCCAACCTTGCAGTGTCATCTAATGTAGTCCCACTGCGGGCCAGGGATCCATGGGCATGCGCAGTGCATATCATCGCCTCTCACTCACCTCCTTCCTGCTTCTTCAGACTGTGCGGCGTCACGGCCGTGGCATGCTATTAGGGATCAGCTGACGCCGCCTAGTCTGAAGAAGCGTGAAGAAGGGGAGTGAGAGGCTAGTATATGCACTGCGCATGGCCATGGATACCAGGCCCACTGTGGGATCACATTAGACGACACTGCGAGGTGTGATTTCGGGCAGCGTGGACGCACAGGCGCAGCCAGGACGACAACAAATGATGTCAGAGGACGGGCAGCGCAAACTGTGCATGGCCAAGGGATAACATAACAGCGCAGGGTCCATGACGGAATCAAACAACGCTAAGGAGGCAGCGCACGGTGCCAAGGGGGTAGCAATGACGGCTGTGCTGTGTCACATTACAAAGGAAAGTCCCACCTCCGGGACGGTTGGACGGTGTGAGGGGACACATTACATGAGTGTGTAGTTCAGCGTTTGCAAGGAGCATAATTTCAAGAGCGACCTTTCCCTTGTGCAGTATTAGTGCTGCACATGGTGGCTCTTTCAGTAACAAACGCCTAGGGGGGGGGGGGACAGGTCCCCTTACATTTTAGTTGTGCCAGCGTGGCGGTCGCATGACACGTTGCCGGATACACAGCTGGGGATCAGCTGACGTTACTGAACCCCAATAACAGAGGAGCGACTGTTGACTGTGCACACAGCACTTCCAGGCACCAACTGGCGGTGTTAGAGCCCAGGGACAGCAGGAGGAGCAGATTGGAGGTATTGCCGCACACACAGCTGGGGATCAGCTGACGTTACTGAACCCCAATAACAGAGGAGCGACTGTTGACTGTGCACACAGCACTTCCAGGCACCAACTGGCGGTGTTAGAGCCCAGGGACAGCAGGAGGAGCAGATTGGAGGTATTGCCGCACACACAGCTGGGGATCAGCTGACGTTACTGAACCCCAATAACAGAGGAGCGACTGTTGACTGTGCACACAGCACTTCCAGGCACCAACTGGCGGTGTTAGAGCCCAGGGACAGCAGGAGGAGCAGAGGAACAGAGTGTAGGCCGAAGCCTGATTGGAGCAAGTTGAAAGGAAACCTTTAACCCCCCCCCCCAAGACGTTTGTAGCTGAAAGAGCCATGTTGTGCAGCACTAAGGATGCAAAAGGAAAAGGTTGCTCTTTTAATTATGCTCCTTGCAAACACCGAAGTAAACACTAAAAATGTGTCCCTTTATACCGTTAAACCGTTCCGGAGGTGCGAATTTCCTTCGTAATGGGACACAGCACAGCTGTCATTCCTATCCCCTTGATGCCGTGCGCTGCCTCCTCAGCGTTGTTTTAAGCTGCCACGGAGCCTGCGCTGTTCTGTTAGCCCTTGGCCATGCCCAATTAGCGCTGCCTGTCTTCTGACATAATTTGGTGTCAGGCTGTCAGTGCCTGTGCGTCCACGCTGCTCCAGATCCCACCTCGCAGTCTCATCTAACGTAATCCCACTGCGGGCCTTGGAACCATGGGCATGCACAGTGCATAACCTCGACTCTCACTCCCCTCCTTCCCTCTTCTTCAGACTGTGCGGTGTCACGGCCGTGGCATGCTAGGGATCAGCTGACGGCGCACAGTCTAAAGAAGGCGGAGGGAAATGAGCGAGAGCCCGAGGGGAAGATATGCACTGCGCATGCCCATGGATCCCAGGCCCGCAGTGTGACTCAATCAGAAGACACTGCGAGGCGGGATCTCGGGCACCGCGGCCGCACAGGCGCAGCCAGCCTGACACCAAATTATGTCAGAAGACAGGCAGCGCAAATAGGGCATGCCCAAGGGATAACAGAACAGCGCAGGCTCCGTGACAGCTTAAAACAACGCTGAGGAGGCAGCGCATGGCACCAAGGGGGTAGGAATGACGGCTGTGCTGCGTCACATTACGAAGGAAAGTCCCAGCTCCGGGACGGTATAACGGTATCAGTGAACACATTTTATAAGTGTTAAGTTCTGCGTGTGCAAAGAGCTAAAAAAAAAGAGCTACCTTTTCCTTGTGCAGCATTACTGCTGCACAAGATGGCTCTTTCAGTAACAAACGACGGGGGGGGGGGGGGGGGACAGGTTCCCTTACATTTAGGTTGTTGTGCCAGCGTGGCGGTCGCAGGACACATTGCCGGCTACACAGCTGGGGATCAGCTGACGTTACTGAAACCCAATAACACTGGGTCGTATGTTTTTACTGTGCAGCCTGCACTTCTGAGCCGCAACTGGCGGTGTTGGAGCCCAGGAATAGCAGTTCAGGTGGTAGAAAGATGAACACAGCAGGAGACCTGGATGACACCCAATTACTTAATCAGGCAGAGGAGTGGCAAATTCCTGCGAGATCCAGGCCTGGTTCATTTTCAGGAAAGTAAGCCGGTCAACGTTATCGGAGGATAGTCGCATGCGACGGTCTGTTAGTACACCACCTGCGGCACTAAAGACACGTTCCGATAAGACACTAGCCGCAGGGCAAGCCAGCACCTCCAATGCATACTGGCTTAGCTCTGGCCATGTATCCAGCTTAGAGACCCAAAACTTGAACGGGGAAGAGCCGTCTGGGAGTACAGTAAGAGGGCAAGCCATGTAGTCTGTCACCATCTGACGGAACCGTTGCCTCCTGCTGACTGGAGCCGCCGGTGATGGTGTAGACATTTGGGGCGGGCACACAAAAGTGTGCCAGAGTTGTGCCATACTGGGCTTGCCTTGGGCAGAGGCACTGCTTCTGCTCCCTCTTTGGGCAGAGCCTCCCCCACTGCCTCGACGCACTGAGCTGCTTTGTAAAGCACTAGCAGCACTCCTCTCAGTTGGACAGGAGAAGATGATGGAATTCACCAGTGTGTCGTGGTACTCCCGCAATTTACGCTCCCGGGTCAACGCAGGGATGAGGTTTTGGACGTTGTCCCGGTAGCGAGGATCGAGGAGGGTGAACACCCAATAATCAGGCATGTTGAGAATGTGGTCGATGCGGCGGTCGTTTCTCAGGCACTGCAGCATGAAATCCACCATGTGCTGCAGAGTGCCAACCGGCCCAGAAACGCTGTCCCCTGCTTGAGACATGATCTCTGCCCGCTCGTCATCACCCCACCCTCGCTGTACACACTGACCACTGGACAATTGTGTCGCTCCCTCCTCTGGACGGAGCTCTTCCTCCTCCATTGACTCCTCCTCATCCTCCTCACAAATTGGCCCCTGCGTACCCCTTTGTGAGGAACCACGTGGCGCTGACTCTCCAGAAGCTGATGGAAAAGGTGACTCCTCATCCTCCACCTCTTCCACCACATCATCCCTTAACCCTTGCAAAGTTTGCTGAAGCAGGCAGATAAGGGGGACAGTCATGCTGACTAGTGCATCATCTGCACTTGCCATCCGCGTGGAATAATCAAAAGGACGCAAAACCTGGCAGACGTCCTTCATAGTGGCCCACTCTGTGGTTGTGAAGTCTGATTGGCGCTGACTGCGACTTCTTTGCGCCTGATGCAGCTGGTACTCCATAACTGCTTGCTGCTGCTCACACAACCGCTCCAACATATGTAACGTGGAATTCCACCGGGTAGGTAGGTCACATATGATGCGGTGTTCCGGAAGGCGGAATCGGCGCTGCAGAGCAGCAATGCGGGATCTGGCCAAGCTGGAACGCCGCAAGTGAGCACACTCTAGGCGGACCTTGTGCAGCAGGGCATCAAGATCCGGATAGTCCCTCAGAAAACTCTGCACAACCAAATTGAGCACATGTGCCAGACATGGGATGTGAGTGAGGTTGCCAAGGGCCAAAGCTGCCACCAGATTTCGGCCATTGTCACACACTACCATGCCTGGCTGGAGATTCGCTGGCAGTAACCACACATCGCTCTCCTGCTTGATGGCATTCCAGAGCTCCTGCGCTGTGTGGCTTCGATGCCCCAATGAAACTAGTTTCAAGACGGCCTGCTGACGTTTGGCCACGGCTGTGCTCATGTCGGTCATAGGTAAACGTTCACGGGTCCATGTGGAGGTGGACTGTGACGGATCCTGCAGAGAGGAATCAGAGGAACTGGTGTAAGAGGAGGAGTCGATGCGTACAGACTGGATTCCTGCAATCCTTGGAGTGGGCAGGACACGTCCTGCGCCACTCGCACGATCTGTACCTGGCTCAACAACATTAACCCAATGGGCAGTGAGGGAAACATATCGCCCCTGTCCATGCTGACTGGTCCACGCATCGGTGGTGAGGTGGACCTTGCTACTGACGGCGTTCAGTAGCGCATGTTTTATGTTTGCCTCAACATGCCTGTGCAGGGCAGGGACAGCCTGCCTGCTGAAGTAAAAGCGGCTGGGCACCTTGTACTGTGGGACTGCCAATGCCATCAAGTCACGGAAGCTGTCAGTCTCCACCAGCCTGAACGAGAGCATTTCCAGGGACAACAGTTTGGCAATGCCTGCATTCAGAGCCTGTGCTCGGGGGTGGTTGGCCGAGAATGCCCGCCTTTTCTCCCATGCCTGTACTACCGATGGCTGTAGAGTAGACTGGGAGTGTGAGGATGACTGGGAAGGTGGTGCTGTGGGTGGAATTACACAAGGTCTCTGGGAGGAAGCCAAACCAGCTGTGCGTGAGCTGGAGGAAGAGGCAACACGAGCTGAAGAGGTGGTAGCTGCCGCTGTTGGTTGGCCTACATCTTCAGTGTGTTTCTGTAACTCCACCGCGTGCCTGGTCCGCACATGTTTCCACATATTTGTGGTATTGAGGTTGCTGACATTTTTCCCTCTTTTTACTTTATGATGACACAGCTTGCATTTGACAAAACAAATGTCATCTGCAACTGTGTCAAAAAAGGACCAGGCACTGCAAGTCTTGGGAGCGCCCTTTTTGGCTTTGGAAAGAGACAGGCTCCTAACGGGTGCCAAAGTGGAGGCTACAGGCTCCGCAGTCTTCCCCCTCCCTCTCCCTCTTTGGCCCGTAAGAGGAAGCTCTTCCTCTGAGCTGCTCCCACCACCTTCCTGTTCCTCACGCCACGATGGGTCAAGGACCTCATCATCTCCACTACCCTCTGCCACCAACTGCTCCTCCTGGGTAGTCTCAGCAGCACAGTACGCACGAGAAAGCGGCACCTGAGTTTCATCATCAGATGCGTACTGCGCTGTGGTCACCGGAGGCACTGGCCCACCTGCCTCTTCAGAGTCAGAGAGAAAAAGGTGTTGGGCATCACTGCACACTGCCTCTTCTTCCATTTCTCCAATGCTGCTTGGCTGGCCCCCTGTTTCCAAGCCAAGAGATTCAGAGAACAGAAGTAGAGACGGCTCCTGTCCTGGGCTCTCTGACTGCCTGGCCAATTTGGCAGGTGGTGAAGAGACAGATGGCTGCTCTCCAGTGCTCTGTGCCTGAGAGGATGTGGCACTAACTGAAGTCGATGCCGAGGCGTTAGCTGCCATCCACCCGACAACGGCTTCAATTTGGTCTTCACGCAGCAGCGGTGCACGGCGCTCTCCGACAAAGCTGCGCATGAAGGACTGTTCCCTGCTGAAACTGAGTGACGACGAGTCACCGGCGCCCGCAGCAGGCACAGAATCACCACGTCCTCTCCCTGCTCCTCTCCCTGCTCCGCGCCCACGCCCACGTGCCTTACTCCCTGCCCTCTTCATCTTGGTTGACAGATAAAGATAAGCAGAAAAGTACTAAGGCCTTAGTGTGCTTATTCCTGTAATGCTCCTCCTAACAGGTGTAAGAAACACTAATGTTGTAAATTGTGGACTAAACTTTATTATTTTTCAAATGTGGCCTACACAAGTGTAAGTTGTGTTTGGTGAACTTAACCTTTTTTTTGGTGCAGATCGGGCTACAGAGCTAGTTTAAATCACACGGAGACCGTGCAGACAGCCGTAAACGGCGCTGCAAGGCCAAGAAACCCTCCTCTAGGTTATCCTATATAGTGTTTTTCCACTATTTAGCTGGATACAAGTGGAAAGACACTAATAGGAATTTTTTTTTTCAAATTTTAAACTGGCTGCACTATTTGAAAAAAAGGAAATTGTTTTTCAAGGTATGAGGCAGTAACGCACCCTGAGCTGAATCCAACCGGCTATGGCTGCACACAGACTACAGGGCGAGCTGGGCTCACACGGAGACCGTGCAGACAGCCGTAAACGGCGCTGCAAGGCCAAAAAACCCTCCTCTAGGTTATCCTATATAGTGTTTTTCCACTATTTAGCTGGATACGAGTGGAAAGACACTAATAGGAATTTTTTTTTTCAAATTTTAAACAGGCTGCACTATTTGAAAAAAAGGAAAATTTTTCTCAAGGTATGAGCCAGTAACGAACCCTGAGCTGAATCCAACCGGCTATGGCTGCACACAGACTACAGGGCGAGCTGGGCTCACACGGAGACCGTGCAGACAGCCGTAAACGGCGCTGCAAGGCCAAAAAACCCTCCTCTAGGTTATCCTATATAGTGTTTTTCCACTATTTAGCTGGATACGAGTGGAAAGACACTAATAGGAATTTTTTTTTTCAAATTTTAAACAGGCTGCACTATTTGAAAAAAAGGAAAATTTTTCTCAAGGTATGAGCCAGTAACGAACCCTGAGCTGAATCCAACCGGCTATGGCTGCACACAGACTACAGGGCGAGCTGGGCTCACACGGAGACCGTGCAGACAGCCGTAAACGGCGCTGCAAGGCCAAAAAACCCTCCTCTAGGTTATCCTATATAGTGTTTTTCCACTATTTAGCTGGATACGAGTGGAAAGACACTAATAGGAATTTTTTTTTTCAAATTTTAAACAGGCTGCACTATTTGAAAAAAAGGAAAATTTTTCTCAAGGTATGAGCCAGTAACGAACCCTGAGCTGAATCCAACCGGCTATGGCTGCACACAGACTACAGGGCGAGCTGGGCTCACACGGAGACCGTGCAGACAGCCGTAAACGGCGCTGCAAGGCCCAAAAACCCCCCTCTAGGTTATCCTATGTAGTGTTTTTCCACAATAGAGCTGGAGACTGGTGGAAAAACACTAATAGGAAATTTGAGAAAAAATGTGCAGCAGGCTGCACTAAGAGCAAAAAAGAACAACTGTGTGAGGCAGTGTGAACCCCCCCTGAGCTGAATACAACCGGGTATATGGCTGCACACAGACTACAGAGTGAGCTGCACACACACACACACAGAGACCTTGCAGAACGCTGTTAAAACAGCGCTGCAAGGCAAGAGCAAGGTGAACAGTGAAGAACACACAGCGTTTTGCTAAATTAGCCTTTGGAAAGGAAAATAAAGCAATTAGCTAGCTCAACTGGCCCTCAGTTAGAACACAGCGTCCTGTCCCTAACTGAAATCACAGCAGAGTGAGCGCAAAATGGCGGCAGCGCTTTTTTATAGTGCAGAGTGACATCATTTCAGCAGCCAATCCAAGCCTTGCCAGTACTTACATGCCCACCATGCTAAACAGGATGTGCCCACACTTTCATTCATTCCTCATTGGCTGCTGCGTTCAATTTGAATTCTGGGAACTTCCGATTCCGGTATCCGATACGCGGGAAGTATCGGAATTCAGTATCGGAATTCCGATACCGCAAATATCGGCCGATACCCGATACTTGCGGTATCGGAATGCTCAACACTAGTGAGGATACAATAAATAGTCAGCCATGTATACGTACACGCTGCCGCCTTTCCACCCGACCATGAACCCGCTGCTCCTGCTCAGCCTCTGCCGCAGTGGAAGAAGAGCTCTAAAAAAACGGGGGGAAAAATTGTCATATGTGTAGATGTGACAGTGAATACTTACCAATCTGAGGAGTTGAGTACTCACTTCACTGACATGTTCGGCTTGAGAAGGCCCATGACGGTGCTCCTCATGAGAAGATGACATTCTGATGCATGCAGAAAGAAAGAAATGGCAGAAATTAGAACATGTAGAGACAGAAAATAGAAAATAAAGGCATTGGGTAGGATATACTCACATTGTTCAGTGTCTTGTTTCCTCCAAGGTTCTTGCCTGCGTCTCCTCTGCTTCTCTGTCTGCTGAGTAGTGATCTGCAAATGTCCACTCTCTCCCTTTATCACCTTGCATGTGGGGGGTGGCTAATCAGTGTCTAGACATGTTTTTCTCTGGTGCAACGCATGCGTTCACAAACGCAAGCAAACGCATGTGCTTGCGGCCGCATGCGTTCACATAGACAGCAATGCGTTTTTTTGCCACATTCCATCCGCTAAGAACCGCATACGTTTCTAGGCCTCTAAAATTACTACATGTAGCATTTACCGCACCAAACCGTAGACGATGAAACGACCCATGCGTCATCAAACCCGGCAAAACGCAATTAAATGCAGACACATGCGTCCCTAATGTTAAAGATAGGAATACACAACGCATGCGGATAATTGCGGAAAAAGCGCTGCGGACACAACCGCAAATGTGAAACCAACTATATATATATATATATATATATATATATATATATATATACTGTATATATATATATATATATATTAAATTTAAAAACATTCTTTATTTAATTTTTGCTCGATTTTTGTAGTCTCTTTAGGTGACTTGAATTTACAATTGTCTAATCACTTGTACTATACACAGGAATGCCACAGTATTAAAAGATTGAGGAAAACAGCAATTCTGCAATATTGTCAGTATTTATTTTGAGGGTTTCGATTTTACTACATTCATTTTCCAGTATAAATGACATGTTAAGTTTATTTTGCGAATATGGGTAATGTACAAATTTATATATATTTGTACATTGCAGTTTTTTTTTGCACTTTGTCGCTTAACCCCTTTACCCCCAAGGGTGGTTTGCACGTTAATGACCGGGCCAATTTTTACAATTCTGACCACTGTCCCTTTATGAGGTTATAACTCTGGAACGCTTCAACGAATCCCAGTGATTCTGACAATGTTTTCTTGTGACATATTGTACTTCATGATAGTGGTAAAAATTATTTGATAATACCTGCGTTTATTTGTGAAAAAAACCGAAATTTGGCGAAAATTATGAAAATTTCGCAATTTTCCAACTTTGAATTTTTATGCAATTAAATCACAGAGATATGTCACACAAAATACTTAATTCGTAACATTTCTCACATGTCTACTTTACATCAGCACAATTTTGGAACCAAAATTTTTTTTTGTTAGGGAGTTATAAGGGTTAAAAGTTGACCAGCAATTTCTCATTTTTACAACACCATTTTTTTTTAGGGACCACATCTCATTTGAAGTCATTTTGAGGGGTCAATATGATAGAAAATACCCAAGTGTGACACCATTCTAAAAACTGCACCCCTCATGGTGCTCAAAACCATATTCAAGAAGTTTATTAACCCTTCTGGTGCTTCACAGGAATTTTTGGAATGTTTAAATAAAAATGAACATTTAACTTTTTTTCACAAAAAATTTACTTCAGCTCCAATTTGTTTTATTTTACCAAGGGTAACAGGAGAAAATGGACCCCAAAAGTTGTTGTACAATTTGTCCTGAGTACAACGATACCCCATATGTGGGGGTAATCCACTGTTTGGGTGCATGACAGAGCTCGGAAGCGAAAGAGCGCCATTTGACTTTTCAATGCAAAATTGACTGGAATCGAGATGGGACACCATGTTGTGTTTGGAGAGCCCTTGATGTGCCTAAACATTGAAACCCCCCACAAGTGACCCCATTTTGGAAAGTAGACCCCCTAAGGAACTTATCTAGAGGTGTGGTGAGCACTTTGACCCACCAAGTGCTTCACAGAAGTTTATAATGCAGAACCATAAAAATAAAAAATCATATTTTTTCACAAAAATTATCTTTTCGCCCCCAATTTTTTATTTTCCCATGGGTAAGAGAAGAAATTGGAACACAAAAGTTGTTGTACAATTTGTTTTGAGTACGCTGATACCCCATATGTGGGGGTAAACCACTGTTTGGGCGCATGGGAGAGCTCGGAAGGGAGGGAGCGCCGTTTGACTTTTCAATGCAAAATTGACAGGAATTGAGATGGGACGCCATGTTGTGTTTAGAGAGCCACTGATATGCCTAAACATTGAAACCCCCCACAAGTAACACCATTTTGGAAAGTAGACCCCCTAAGGAACTTATCTAGATGTGTTTTGAGCGCTTTGACCCACCAAGGGCTTCACAGAAGTTTATAATGCAGAGCCGTAAAAATAAAACAAAATTTTTTTCCCACAAAAATTATTTTTTTAGCCCCCAGTTTTGTATTTTCCCAAGGGTAACAGGAAAAATTGGACCCCAAAATTTGTTGCCCAATTTGTCCTGAGTGCGATTATACACAATATGTGTGGGGGAACCACTGTTTGGGCGCATGGGAGGGCTCGGAAGAGAAGGAGCGCCATTTGAAATGCAGACTTAGATGGAATGGTCTGCAGGTGTCACATTGCGTTTGCAGAGCCCCTAATGTACCTAAACAGTAGAAACCCCCCACAAGTGACACCATTTTGGAAAGTAGACCCCCTAAGGAACTTATCTAGATGTGTGGTGAGCGCTTTGACCCACCAAGGGCTTTACAGAAGTTTATAATGCAGAGCCGTAAAAATAAAACAAAAATTTTTTCCCACAAAAATTATTTTTTAGCCCCCAGTTTTGTCTTTTCCCGAGGGTAACAGGAGAAATTGGACCCAAAAGTTGTTGTCCAATTTGTCCTGAGTACGCTGATACCCCATATGTGGGGGGAACCACTGTTTGGGCGCATGGGAGGGCTCGGAAGGGAAGGAGTGCCATTTAGAATGCAGACTTAGATGGAATAGTCTGCAGGCGTCACATTGCGTTTGCAGAGTCCCTAATGTACCTAAACAGTAGAAACCCCCCACAAGTGACCCCATATTGGAAACTAGACCCCCCAGGGAACTCATCTAGATGTGTTGTGAGAACTTTGAACCCCCAAGTGTTTCACTACAGTTTATAATGCAGAGCCGTGAAAATAAAAAATCTTTTTGTTTTCCCACAAAAATTATTTTTTAGCCCCCAGTTTTGTATTTTCCCAAGGGTAACAGGAGAAATTGGAAGGAGCACTGTTTTACTTTTTCAACGCAGAATTGGCTGGAATTGAGATCGGACGCCATGTCGTGTTTGGAGAGCCCCTGATGTGCCTAAACAGTGGAAACCCCCCAATTATAACTGAAACCCTAATCCAAACACATCCCTAACCCTAATCCCAACAGTAACCCTAACCACACCTCTAACCCAGACACACCCCTAACCCTAATCCCAACCCTATTCCCAACTGTAAATGTAATCTAAACCCTAAACCTAACTTTAGCCCCAACCCTAACTGTAGCCCCAACCCTAACCCTAACCCTAGCCCTAACCCTAGCCCTAACCCTAGCCCTAACCCTAGCCCTAACCCTAGCCCTAACCCTAATCCTAACCCTAACCCTAACCCTAGCCCTAACTCTAGCCTTAACCCTAGCCCTAACCCTAGCCCTAATGGGAAAATGGAAATAAACACATTTTTTTTTTTTTTTTTCCCTAACTAAGGGGGTGATGAAGGGGGGTTTGATTTACTTTTATAGCGAGTTTTTTAGCGGATTTTTATGATTAGCAGCCGTCACACACTGAAAGACGCTTTTAATTGCAAACAATATTTTTTGCGTTACCACATTTTGAGAGCTATAATTTTTCCATATTTTGGTCCACAGAGTCATGTGAGGTCTTTTTTTTTGTGGGATGAGTTGATGTTTTTATTGGTAACATTTTTGGGCATGTGACATTTTTTGATCGCTTTTTATTCCGATTTTTGTGAGGGAGAATGACTAAAAACCAGCTATTCATGAATTTCTTTTGGGGGAGGCTTTTATACCATTCCGCGTTTGGTAAAATTGATGAAGCAGTTTTATTCTTTGGGTCAGTACGATTACAGCGACACCTCATTTATATCATTTTTTTATGTTTTGTCGCTTTTATACGATAAAAACTATTTTACAGAAAAAATAATTATTTTTGCATCGCTTTATTCTCAATACTATAACTTTTTTTTTATTTTTTTGCTGATGATGCTGTATGGCGGCTCTTTTTTGCAGGACAAGATGACGCTTTCAGCGGTACCATGGTTATTTATATCTGTCTTTTTGATCGCGTGTTATTCCACTTTTTGTTCGGCGGTATGATAATAAAGCGTTGTTTTTTGCCTCGTTTTTTTTTTTTTCTTACGGTGTTTACTGAAGGGGTTAACTAGTGGGCCAGTTTTATGGGTTGGGTCATTACGGATTGGCGATACTAAATATGTGCACTTTTATTGTTTTTTTTTTATTTAAAGAAATTTATTTATGGGAATAATATTTTTTTTTTCATTATTTAGGAATATTTTATTTTATTTTTTTTTACACATTTGGAATTTTTTTTTTTAAACTTTTTTATTTTGTCCCGGGGGGGACATCACAGATCAATGATCTGACAGTTTGCATAGCACTCTGTCAGATCACTGATCTGACTTACAGTGCTGCAGGCTTCACAGTGCCTGCTCTGAGCAGGCTCTGTGAAGCCACCTCCCTCCCTGCAGGACCCGGATCCGCGGCCATCTTGGATCCGGGCCTGGAGTAGGCAGGGAGGGAGGTAAGACCCTCGCAGCAACGCGATCACATCGTGTTGCTGCGGGGGGCTCAGGGAAGCCCGCAGGGAGCCCCCTCCCTGCGCGATGATTCCCTGTACCGCCGGCACATCGCGATTATCTTTGATCGCGGTGTGCCGGGGGTTAATGTGCCGGGGGCGGTCCGTGACCGCTCCTGGAACATAGTGTCGGATGTCAGCTGCGATAAGCCCGTCGGTGTTCATACGGGCCCACCCCACCTCGACGGGATAGTATGTCTAATGTTAGAAAGGGGTTAATGTGATTGTTTTCTTTTAGTCTAGATCATTATGAACATGATGTTAGTGATTTTCTGTACTTTTATTTATTTCAAATTTTTGACTTAAAGTGTTTTTAACTCTTACTGCCATCGGATGTACTATTACGCCGCTGGCAGTATCCCCCACTTTGTTGTGGGCTCCGGCAGTGAGCCCACCTCAAAGCCTGGACTTGTCAGCTGTTTTGAACAACTGACATGTGCCCACCATAGCTGCAGGCTGACAGCGGCATTTAACAAGCGCTTCCGGCCATCCATCTAGAAATGTGCACACCGGTGACCCCATCACATGATTGGGGGTCATAGGTGTGTCGGCATGACAATCAGAGGTCTCCTTGAGACCTCTATGGTTGTTGATGCTGCATTGCTGTGAGTGCCATCATGTGGTCAGCGCTCATAGCAAGTCTGCAATTCAGCTGCATAGAGGCGATCTGAGCATCGCCTCTATGTAGCAGAGCCGACCAGGTTGTGGCAGATTCTAGCCTCCCATGGAGACTATTGAAGCATGCCAAAGGTTAAAAAAAAAAATGTTAAATGTTTAAAAATATGAAAAAAATTTAAAAAATATAAAAGTTCAAATCACCCCCCTTCGCCCCATTCAAAATAAAACAATTTTAAAAAATCAAACCTACACATACTTGCTATCACCGTGTTCAGAATCGCCCGATATATCAATAAAAAAAGGTTAAACTGATCGCTAAATGGTGTAGTGATAAAAAAAAGTAAAAACGCCAGAATTAAGGTTTTTTTGGTCGCCACGACATTGCATTAAAATGCAATAATAGGCGATGAAAATAACGTATCTGCACCAAAATGTTATCATTAAAACATCAGCACTGCACGCAAAAAATAAGCCCTCTTAACCGACCCCAGATCATGAAAAATGGAGACGCTATGGGTATCGGAAAATTGCACTTTTTTTTATAGCAAAGTTTGGAAAAAGAACCTAGACATCTTTGTTGTATATGAACTCGTAATGACCTGGAGAATCATAATGGCAGGTCAGTTTTAGCATTTAGTGAGCCTAGCAAAAAAGCCAAGCAAAAAACAAGTGTGGGATTGCACTTTTTTTGCAATTTCATCGCACTTGGAATTTTTGTTCCCGTTTTCTAGTACACAACATGGTAAAATTAATGGTATTGTTCAAAAGGACAATTTGTCTCACAAAAAATAAGCCCTCATATGCCATATTGACAGAAAGATAAAAAAGTTATGGCTCTGGGAAGGAGGGGAGCGAAAAACGAAAATGCAAAACTGAAAAAAGCTTCTGGGGTTAACGGTTTAATGAGGAAAGTTTTTATTAATTTTTATATTACCGCTTTCAAACTTCTTAGATGCCACAGCTAGTATTGACTGAGGCATTTAAGTGGTTAAACTGCCTGAATCTATGTTCTCTACAATCCTGGCCATTGCAGCCAGGTGTCAGTACAGGCTAAGAGAGAATATAAAATGTTTAGACAAAACTAATTGATGTGTAGAAACTCAGTCTTTAAGGTAAATTAGTGACTTCATTTTAATTTTCTTGCTTCTGGTCCTTTAAGGATATTGCTTCCAGAATCTGTCAAACGCTATTAAGATCTTATAGCACCCTTGTGAATGAATTCTCGGCATTCCTTGACAGAGATAACTTCTACAGCTATAACTGAAGAAAATCAATATCCATTTAATTAGCAGTATGTGCCCATTTGTTCCAGTGATAGTTAGATAAGCAGTTTTAATGTTTCAGTCAGTAGCTTCTGCATGGGAACAGTTTTGTTCTACAGGAAATACCACCAGACACTGTCTATAATGCTCAAAAAATAACTTTGTCCAATGCCCATGAGAAAAATACAAAGAAAATAAGCTTCACAAAAATCTCTAGACGGGTCCTGCCATCAATCATGAATTAATACTGAAGTGTTGCTTGTCCTCTATCCAGTATGTCCTCTCCGCATAAATGAGAGATTTGGATGTCTCCTTGATGGCATATTGGAGAATTGCCTCAGACCACCAGCCATATAATTCTGCTGGCAGTAAAACATCAAATTGGAACATTTTCAGGAAAGTTAAGAGGAATCTTGTAAAATAGCATGTTTTATGACTGCTCTGTCTAACTCTTGAACATCACAGAGTAGTGTGACTATAAAGGTATTGATGAATTCTCTGTTTTATGACTTACACTCTTGAGAATAATTGATTTCTCTCAGCTCCTTATGGCAGTTATAGTCTGTGGTAGTCAATGTGAGTAGATTAGTTTTTCTTATTTCAAATAATGGTTTAAGAATGATGGATTGTCACTAAATTGAAAGTTTCAAGTAATTAACATGGACATTAGGCACCAAAGAGTTTACCAAGCCAACGTTACATCTGATACTTATGAAATTAAGTTCTTGGGTAAGTAAAAACTTAATTGATGAATGATAAGAGAACAAGGGAAATGTTCTAACACTGCCTTATATTAAACAAATCCAATTAATATGTATATATATATATATATATACAGTATATATCTATATATATATAGATGTATATATACATACATATATATATAGAGAGAGAGAGAGAGAAAAGAAAGCAAAAAGCAGCACAAAAATATTGTATGGTGCAAGAGCACAGGCACATACCAAACCTTGTGAATAATTCCAAAAGTTGGAGGAGGCACATCAGTGAGTAGAAAATCAAGTGTAGTTTAATTGTCCAGTCCAAAGTGTGGACCTTTCTCAAGCATGAGAAAGGTCCATATTTTGGATCGAAACATTGCCACATGGACAATTAAACTGCATGTGATTTTCTACTTACTGGTGTGTTGCCTCCAATTTCTGGATTTATACAGTATATATTGTGGTGGTCCAGCTCACGTGACGGTATATAGAGGTAGAAAATAGGAACACAGTGTTAGGGGTCGAGTTCCCGCTTCTGCACAGGGGGAATCTCGAGCCACCTTCGCTGCGGTCTCCCATTCTTATCCAGCCACAGTGGAGTCTGCTCAGCAAAGACGTCGGTCCCAGCGTCTTGCTCATTCTCACTCTGTTCTGAGAGTTACTGCTGTTTCTCCAGTTTCTGCCATTAAAGCCAGTACTGGTCAGCAGCGAGCGGACTTCTCTGGGACTAAGTCCTTGTCTGCGCATACTGAGCATGCCCAGGGTAAGATCTCCCGTTGGAGATCGAGGGTCATGTGCTCAGGCTCTGCGGCACATTCCATTGGTCCTCTTGGCAGGTCCTAGAAGGGCAAAAGTGCTGTGGCCACTTCCTGTGCTGCAACTATATAAACTGCGCATGACCGCACGGCCATGCGCTAGTATTGTCTTGTAAATATGTGTGTGTGTTGTGAGTGAAAATCGCTCTTTAAATAGCCCTCCCTATTGAATGTCTGTTCGCGGAAGGTGTATGTTTGCTATCTAGCGCCCGACTTGTCCAACAGCAACACACATTGCAGCGTCCTCTTGCTGTGTCCGCCTGTACGGCGCCGTGCGCTTGCCTTGCGCCTTCCATACCCAAGCCAGTGTGGTTGGTGGCGTCCGTCAGTGCGGCATTGCTCGCACTCCTGTGCATTTATATATTTATTCTTAGTTTCCTTACACACCCAGTTGTGGTGTAGTGCCAGCGAGGGTCTAATCGGACTTCAATCCCAGTTGGGGTTAAGTACGCTGACTGCTCGCTCGCGCTTTAGGTGCGGTGCTGCGATCCTGTGACGCAGCAGGATTGCTCCCTTCACGCTGGGTGAGGTTGAACCCACGTGTATATACTTTAGTGTACCGCCATATAGTCTGCTATTTACTAGCAGCAGGGTTTCTCCTGCACGGTGGACCCCGGACTGCGAACGCATCTATAACATCTTTCTTGGTGCGTTCCGCCAGTCCTAACAGAATACTAGCGCCAGGGTCTGGCTAGTAAATGGCGGACGACCAGCGTTTACAGAGGTACATCCAGCAGCTGGAGGGAAGGTTGGCAGCTCTTGAGCGTACAACCTCAGCTGTGGATATCACTGCTGTAGCTGTTCAGGCTGCTAGTGTAGCCGCAGCCAGTTTGTCCGCTGCCACCCCTGCTCCGACTTTATCCCGTCTCCCGCTTCCTGACAAGTTTGCTGGCGACAGTAAACAATGTCGCGGATTCGTGAGCCAGTGCTCCATACATCTTGAGCTCCTGGCTTCACGTTTCCCTACGGAACGGGCGAGAGTGGGATTTATTCTATCTCTCTTGTCGGGCAGGGCGTTGGAGTGGGCAACGCCACTTTGGGAGCGAGATGATCGTGTGGTACCGAGTGCTCCTCTCTTCTTGGACACTCTGAAGCAGGTCTTTTTAGGACCTCGTGTTACCCACGATACCGCGCTCCAGTTGTTGACTATTATTCAGGGCACGTCCGTGGTCAGCCAGTTTGCCATCCAGTTCCGGACTCTAGCTTCTGAGTTAGAGTGGCCAGACAAAGTTCTTATTCCGGTGTTCTGGAGGGGACTGGCAGACCATGTGAAGGACGCCTTGGCCACCAGGGAGATACCCGCCACACTGGAGGAACTTATTTCAGTATCTACCCGCATCGACCTCCGTTTTCACGAGCGGAGGTTGGAGCGGACCCAGTGTAGGCAGAGGTTTCGGCTGGCTCCTACCTTCGCCAGACCTCTTGAATCTCCTGTCTTGGTGTCAGATTCCCATGAGGCCATGGAGGTTTCTCGAGCGGGACCTAAGTCTCAGGCCGCTCGAGTACCCGTGGTTTGTAAAAACTGTCATCAACTTGGACATTACGCCAATAAATGTCCGCGGCGGTCGGGAAGACGATCGCGTCTAGTAACCATTGGGGGAGGTTCACTAGACACAGCAGCATTTTCCTCCAAACTGTCCTTTAAAGGGACAATCCTGTTAGGCTCCTCCACTCTAACAGTCGAGCTTTGTGTGGATTCAGGAGCAGAGGGAAACTTCATGTCCTCTGCTTTTGCTCTACGCCATGCTATACCACTTGTCATGCTCGCCAAACCAGTTACAGTTAGAGTTGTGAATGGGGCGACACTTCCACTGCAGATCACACACCAGACAGTTCCGTTCACGCTGTCCATGTCCCCTTCCCACCAGGAGATTATTTCCCTTCTTGTTCTTCCCGAGGGAATGGATGAGATTTTGCTGGGAATACCCTGGCTCCGTTTCCACTCTCCACATATTGAGTGGTCCTCAGGGAGAATATTGGGTTGGAGTAAGTCTTGTATGGGCAGGTGTGTGAGTGAGTGTCTACAGAGTTCTACTACTGAGGTACCCGCAGACCTTTCATCTCTTCCTAGGTGCTATTGGTGCTATGCAGACGTATTCTCTAAGAAGGCTGCTGAGACCCTACCGCCTCATCGCCCCTACGACTGTCCTATAGACCTCTTGCCTGGAGCTGAACCTCCTCGGGGAAGAGTATATCCCCTCTCTCTCCCAGAGACGGAGGCTATGTCTCAATACATTCAGGAGAATTTTGCAAGAGCGTTTATAAGGAAGTCGGTGTCTCCGGCAGGGGCGCGATTCTTCTTCGTACAGAAGAAGAACGGGGAGTTACGTCCTTGCATCGATTACAGGGGTCTCAATGCTATCACCATTAAAAATAAATACCCGTTGCCCCTGATATCGGAGCTCTTTGACAGGCTAAGGGGAGCTAAGATATTCACCAAATTAGATCTGCGGGGTGCCTATAATCTGATTCGTATCCGTGAGGGGGACGAATGGAAAACGGCTTTCAATACCAGGGATGGGCACTATGAGTACCTGGTGATGCCCTTCGGGCTCTGTAATGCCCCAGCCGTTTTTCAGGACTTTGTCAACGATATCTTCCGGGATATGCTTTCCACCTCGGTTGTAGTCTATCTGGATGATATTCTCATCTTCTCTCCAGATATTGACTCCCACTGGAGAGATGTTGGCAGAGTCTTCGAACTCCTACGGGCGAATTCCTTATATGCAAAGTTGGAGAAGTGTGTGTTTGAGCAGGAGTCCTTACCTTTCCTGGGCTATATCATCTCGGCCCAGGGATTGGCTATGGATCCTGCCAAACTACAGGCAGTGATGGACTGGCAGGAACCCCATTCTCTTAAAGCGGTGCAGCGCTTTATGGGGTTCATAAATTACTATCGCCAGTTCATCCCCCACTTCTCAACTTTGGTAGCTCCCTTGGTATCCCTCACCAAGAAGGGAGCGAATCCCAAATTGTGGTCCGAATGGGTCTCCAAGGCCTTCGCTTCTATAAAGTCCCATTTTGCTAGCGCTCCCATCTTAAATCGTCCCGATGTAGATAAGCCATTCCTTATGGAGGTGGATGCCTCATCCGTTGGTGCTGGAGCAGTCCTCTATCAAAAGGATGCTCAAGGTCGGAAGCACCCATGCTTCTTCTTCTCAAAGACCTTCACACCAGCGGAGAGAAATTACTCCATCGGGGATAGGGAGTTGCTGGCAATGAAGTTGGCCTTTTCGGAGTGGAGACATCTCTTGGAGGGTGCTCGGTTCCCATTCCAAGTCTTCACGGACCACAAGAATTTGGTCTATTTGCAGACAGCCCAGCGGCTGAATTCTCGTCAGGCCAGATGGTCCTTGTTTTTCTCCCGGTTCCACTTTACTCTACATTATCTCGCCGGAGAGAAGAACATTCGTGCTGACGCTCTCTCTCGCTCCCTTGTGTCAACTGAGGAGGAGGAGGACGAGCCTCGGCTCATTGTCCCTTCGGAGAGTCTGAGAACCGTAGCTCCGGTTTCGCTTGAGTCTGTGCCTCCGGGCAAGACTTTTGTTCCCATCAATTTGTGACCGGAGGTTCTCTCCTGGGCTCATTCGTCCAGAGTGGGTGGACACTTTGGGGCAAAGAGGACATCAGAGTTGCTGGCGAGAATGTACTGGTGGCCACATATGGTTCGTGACGTCGGAGACTACGATCGGGCATGTGTCTCTTGTGCCAAGAATAAGTCTCTCCGTCAACGGCCAGCTGGGTTGTTATACCCTCTGCCGGTGGCAGACAGGCCCTGGGAGATGGTCGGGATGGACTTTGTGGTGGGTCTGCCCAAGTCTCGTGGCTGTACCATTATTTGGGTAATCACCGACCATTTTTCTAAAATGGTGCATTTGGTGCCGCTTCCTCGGCTACCTTCTGCACGGGCCTTGGCAGCGTTGTTTATTAAACACATCTTCCGTCTTCACGGTATGCCAGACAAAATTGTCAGTGATCGGGGTCCCCAGTTTGCGTCTCGGTTCTGGAGAGAGCTTTGTCATCTTCTCACTATTGAGTTAAATCTCTCTTCGGCATATCATCCCGAGACGAATAGGTTGGTGGAGAGAGCCAACCAGACCTTGGTCACATATCTGCGACATTTTGTCTCTGCTAAGCAAGATGACTGGGCATCTTTGCTACCGTGGGCGGAGTTTGCTCTTAACAATGCTGTAGCTGACTCCACTGGACAGACCCCATTCCTCCTTAACTATGGTCAGCATCCGCGGGTACCTGTGCCCATGCCCGTGTCTTCCGCCGATTCCAGGGTGGCAGACTGGGCTGTGGAGGCACGGGACATTTGGGATCGCACTCAGGATGCCATTCGGGCTTCCAAGGAGAGAATGAGGTCCTCCGCCGACGCACATCGGCGCCCCGCTCCAACCTTTGCTCCTGGCGATTTGGTGTGGCTCTCCGCCAGTAACATCAGGCTGCGAGTTGAGTCTACCAAGTTTGCACCTCGCTACTTAGGTCCTTTTAAGGTCCTCGAACAGGTTAATCCTGTGGTTTACCGTCTGGCCCTTCCTCCACGCCTTGGTATCACCGACACCTTTCATGTGTCCCTCCTTAAGCCCGTCTACATGTCCCGGTTTTCTGAGACTTCTACTGGGACGTCGGGTTCGTCTACGGACGATTACGAGGTGAACGCTATCTTGGGGTTCAAGGTGGTTCGTGGCAAAAAATTTTATTTGGTGGACTGGAGGGGTTACGGTCCTGAGGATAGATCCTGGGAGCCTGCTGAGCACATCCGGGCTCCGCAGCTCATTGCTGCCTTCGAACGTAGCGAGGCCCAAGGGGGGGGGGGGCCCTAGGAGGGGGGGTAATGTTAGGGGTCGAGTTCCCGCTTCTGCACAGGGGGAATCTCGAGCCACCTTCACTGCGGTCTCCCATTCTTATCCAGCCGCAGTGGAGTCTGCTCAGCAAAGACGTCGGTCCCAGCGTCTTGCTCATTCTCACTCTGTTCTGAGAGTTACTGCTGTTTCTCCAGTCTCTGCCATTAAAGCCAGTACTGGTCAGCAGCGAGCGGACTTCTCTGGGACTAAGTCCTTGTCTGCGCATACTGAGCATGCCCAGGGTAAGATCTCCCGTTGGAGATCGAGGGTCATGTGCTCAGGCTCTGCGGCACATTCCATTGGTCCTCTTGACAGGTCTTGGAAGGGCAAAAGTCCTGTGGCCACTTCCTGCGCTGCAACTATATAAACTGCGCATGACCGCACGGCCATGCGCTAGTATTGTCTTGTAAATATGTGTGTGTGTTGTGAGTGAAAGTCGCTCTTTAAATAACCCTCCCTATTGAATGTCTGTTCGCGGAAGGTGTATGTTTGCTATCTAGCGCCCGACTTGTCCAACAGCACGAAACACACATTGCAGCGTCCTCTTGCTGTGTCCGCCTGTACGGCACCGTGCGCTAGCCTTGCGCTTTCCATACCCAAGCCAGTGTGGTTGGTGGCGTCCGTCAGTGCGGCATTGCTCGCACTCCTGTGCATTTATATATTTATTCTTAGTTTCCTTACACACCCAGTTGTGGTGTAGTGCCAGCGAGGGTCTAATCGGACTTCAATCCCAGTTGGGGTTAAGTACGCTGACTACTCGCTCGCACTTTAGGTGCGGTGCCGCGATCCTGTGACGCAGCAGGATTGCTCCCTTCACGCTGGGTGAGGTTGAACCCACGTGTATATACTTTAGTGTACCGCCATATAGTCTGCTATTTACTAGCAGCAGGGTTTCTCCTGCACGGTGGACCCCGGACTGCGAACGCATCTATAACATCTTTCTTGGTGCGTTCCGCCAGTCCTAACACACAGTCTCTTTAAATCTTCAGTTGGTTTATTGTATTGCGGTTAGTGTTGAGCGATACCGTCCGATATTTGAAAGTATCAGTATCGGATGTATCGGCCGATATCCGAAAAATATCGGATATCGCCGATACCGATATCCGAGATACCAATACAAGTCAATGGGACACAAATATCGGAAGGTATCCTCTATGGTTCCCAGGCCCTCGGATCCATATTCATGTGTAAAATAAAGAATTCTTAGGAATATGACCGCTCAGCGACCAATCACAAGCCGCGACGTCATCGAAAGTCCTTAACGCGCTCATTCTTAGGAACGGAAGCATGGCGGTTGCAGCGGTGACAAGCAGGGCGCGTCCAAGGGTAAGTATATCAATATTTATTTTTTTTATTCTTTATTTTACACATGAATCTTAATACCGATTCCCGATATCACAAAAATATCGGAACTCGGTATCGGAATTCCGATACCGCAAATATTGGGCGATACCCGATACTTGCGGTATCGGAATGCTCAACACTAATTGCGGTATAAACCAACACGAATAGAAAATAAATGCAGCCTTTCTGGCTAAAATAGAAAACAACAAAAAAAAACAAACACTGCAACACAGTCCATACATATGCAGGTGGCACCCCGCTCTGGAGCATTACAGGTTCAGACTCTCCTCAGGACACGAAACCAATGGAGAATCCTCTCTCCAGTCTCGCTGAGCCAAGACTGACTGTAGAACCCATTTATTTAAACTTCAAACCACGTGACTCTTTCCATCATGTAAATGAACACATGATCATGACATCACAGAGATCCTGGCAGCTCTGCAGGTGGAGATAAAGTGGACCTCCTCCCTCCCACTCTATGAAGGTCCACATGAAATCAACCCATTATGCAACTTTAACTTAGCCCTCACAATGCATAGCACGATGGAGGAAAATTCTCTGCTTTCATATCACTGACGCCCCTCTATTACATTACCAGTGACTTTGTCACATATTTCCCCCCTCTTCCCAAAGCTGGGGGTTTTGGCACCTTCGCTTGCTAAGCAGGGGAGTCTGGACAGGGCATTTGAGTTCCCGTGCAACTTTCCTGGCCTATGCTTGACGTGAACATTTAAATCTTGGAGGCTTAAGAACCATCTAGTTACCCAAGCATTTTTTACACTTCTATTCCTTCAAGCACCTCAGAGGGGCACGATTAGACACCAGCTTAAACCTACAGCCTAGCAGGCAGTACCTCAGGGTATCTACTGCCAATTTTATGGATAAGCATGCCTTCTCGACAATGGAATAGTTTTCTCACGTGAAGAGAGCTTCCAGTTCAGATATACTGTAAGATGGGAAGCACATCCCCATTCACTTCCTGAGACAGCATGGCTCTCAAGCCTCCTTTCCTATGGTACATTTTTGGGGGTTTATGGTGAACCCCGCATTCCTTAACGCATCCAGGACTGCCTGTAACTTTGGTAGGTGACTACCCTAGTCAGGGCTGAAGACCACAATGTCATCTAGGTAGGCTGCGGTACACTTCTTATGGGGAAGCAGGACCCGATCCATCACCCTCTGGAAGGTTGCTGGGGCCCCCTGCAGTCCGTAGGGCATTCTGTTGTATTGGAAACATCCATCAGGCATTGAGAAGGCAATCTTCTACTTGGCACTCTGGGACATTGTTAAATATTAATTATTGGTTATTGATTTATTCTTATTACACTCATTTCTATACTGAGCACGTTGGCTTTTGAAAGGCTTAGCTGACAGGTGATTTCCGTATATTTGCTCAGTGTAAAAGCTAACACTATTTACAGAGAACATGTGCTCTGTGGGATGTATATAACACATGACACACAGACATCAGATGGACAGATGTTTATAAGTTAGCCATGTGCTTCTTAATGGACTTCAACCATGCTCTTGACAGACACAGACGCCATTTACCATTCAGGATCCTAGGAAAGATGGGGAACAAACTTTGATATGGACAAAATGGACAATCTCTTTGTAACTATTTCACCTATTTTATGTTTTGCTGCAATGATTCTTTTTGGTAGACAATCCAATAAACCACTACATTTTTTATAAGAAATATCAAGTACATTTTCTTTAGAGTATTGCATCTGGTAAAGAGTCCTGAATAAATAAATATCTAATATATAATTGCCTAGAATACTACTTCCTGCAATTTGTGCCAACTTCCGTGGCTTTGTCCGGAGCTAATGTCCGGAGCTAATGTCCGGAGCTAATGTCCAGAGCTAATGTCCGGAGATTAATTGCCTAGAATACTACTTCCTGCAATTTCTGCCAACTTCCGTGGCTTTGTCCGGAGCTAATGTCCGGAGCTAATGTCCGGAGCTAATGTGCGGAGATAATGTCCGGAGCTAATGTCCGGAGCTAATGTCCGGAGCTAATGTCCGGAGATAAGTGACGTCAACAGTGTCCAGTGTCTGATTGGTTGCCGCCTGCTGCGAGCGACCAATCAGAAACGTGCCGTACTGTGACACACTCCGCCCGCCATTTTGGTGTGATTTTTGAATTTTTACCTCACAGCAAGTTTCTACTGCGTGGAGGCGGGCCCAGTGACGTTGCTCTTCAAGCTCCTGCCGAATTTCGTCAAAAAAATGATAATATCATTTACCAAAACTATATATATTTAGTTGTGAAGTGGTTCAGTGACATTTTCACACCAATTTTGAACTTTTGTTTGGTGTTTTCTCCATATACTGCCTATTATCTTTGTTCTTTCTTACTATTATTTATTAATTGTATTATTCTTACATTTGAATAAATAAAGTATATATGGATTATAGACTCCCGATTCTTTAGAATCGGGCTGCCATCTAGTACAAAATAAGTATATATTTAACAGACATGTGGATCTGCCAGTAGCCCTTCGTCAGGTCGACGGTGGTGGTGTACCTCGCGGTTCCCATCTCTCAATGAGTTTGTCCACATGGGGCATCGGATATGCATGACCTTTGGAGACCTCATTCAGTTTTCGGTAACCATTGTAAAATTGACACTCACCATCGGGCTTCTGCAGAAGGACGATGGGACTCGACCATCCACTTTTCGACTCCTCAATCAACCCAAGGTCTAACATCCTCTTCACCTCAATGGCTATTACCTCCTGATCTGCTTCAGAAATTCTATTGGGCCTGAGGTTCACCCTCACATGTGGCTCTATCAATCTGCTCAACCATCTACGTATGCCCTGGCAATGCCGAGAACAGGTCACAGTTCTGATGCAACAGTTCCCGACACTGGTGTCTCTGGGCCGGCGTTAGATTCTCTGTAACAGTGACATCGTCCACTGTGGCTTTTCGATTGGCTACCAAGCAAGGGGTTTCCAGTGACTCCTGATTTTGTCATGGCTTGAACAAGTTCACATGGTATACTTGGCGCATCTTCCTTCGGCCTGGCTAGTGTATCTTTTCTAATTCACCTTCCTCAGATTTTCCACCACCTCATATGGGCCTTGCCACTGGGCTAAGAACTTGCTCTCCACCATGGGGATAAGCAATAGCATGTGGTCCACAGGCTGGAACTGCCTCACCTGACTGCAAAGTGGGGGTACCTGGTGTCAGCCCCTGGCTCTTGAGCAACCCCATCTATCAAAGACATATTTTCAAATGCCCCATTTTAGGGTAAGATCCCACATTTGAGCAGAGCCAAACTTTTTCCCAGAAACCCCCAGATCAGGAACCTCGGCCTCACTCACCACTGTCTCTTCCTTGTCATCCACCAGGACACACAAGGGGAAATCCTCCACCTCTGGATGTGATGGGGATTGATCAGGGTTGAGCTGGCTTCTATCTGAGTCACTTAGCAACCCCGCCTTTCCCCACAAGTCCCAAAACAGGCTGAAGTCCTGCCCAATTATCACAGAGTGTAGCAAGTCTCTCACAACCCCGAACTCATTGGACTCAGTGCCACAGTTTGTTTTTATATACACTCTGGCTACGGGTTAGTCCTTGGCATTGCTGTGGATACAGCGGAGGCCCATGTGTTAACCTGGAATCAACTGGTGGGGGAGTGTGGCTCTTATCAGGGTCACCAAACTCCCTCCCACACTGCTCTATGAAGGTCCATATAAAACCAGCCCATTATGCAACTTTAACTTAACAATCACCACATATAGCATGCTGGCAAAAAATACTCTGGTTTCATATAACTGACGCCTTTAAGCGCAGTGACACATGCCTCCCCTCTATTACCTTACCAGTGACTTTGTCACAATATAAACATATTTGTATACAGTATATATACAATACAGACCAAAAGTTTGAACACACCTTCTCATTTAAAGATTTTTCTGCATTTTCATGACTATGAAAATTGTACATTCACACTGAAGGCATCGAAACTATGAATAAACACATGTGAAATTATATACTTAACAAAAAAGTGTGAAACAACTGAAATTATGTCTTATATTCTAGGTTCTTCAAAGTAGCCACCTTTTGCTTTGATGACTGCTTTGCACACTCTTGGCATTCTCTTGATGAGCTTTAAGAGGTAGTCACCGGGAATGGTTTTCACTTCACAGGTGTGCCCTGTCAGTTTTATTAAGTGGGATTTCTTCCCTTATACAGTTAAGTCCATATATATTTGGACAGAGACAACATTTTCCTAATTTTGGTTATAGACATTACCACAATGAATTTTAAACAAAATAATTCAGATGCAGTTGAAGTTCAGACTTTCAGCTTTCATTTGAGGGTATCCACATTAAAATTGGATGAAGGGTTTAGGAGTTTCAGCTCCTTAACATGTGCAACCCTGTTTTTAAAGGGACCAAAAGTAATTGGACAGATTAAATAATTTTAAATAAAATGTTCATTTCTAGTAATTGGTTGAAAACCCTTTGTTGGCAATGACTGCCTGAAGTCTTGAACTCATGGACATCACCAGACGCTGTGTTTCCTCCTTTTTGATGCTCTGCCAGGCCTTCACTGCGGTGGTTTTCAGTTGCTGTTTGCTTGTGGGCCTTTCTTTCTGAAGTTTAGGCTTTAACAAGTAAAATGCAGGCTCAATTGGGTTGAGATCAGGTGACTGACTTGGCCATTCAAGAATATTCCACTTCTTTGCTTTAATAAACTCCTGGGTTGCTTTGGCTTTATGTTTTGGGTCATTGTCCATCTGTAGTATGAAACGACGACCAATCAGTTTGGCTGCATTTGGCTGGATCTGAGCACACAGTATGTCTCTGAATACCTCAGAATTCATTCGGCTGCTTCTGTCCTGTGTCACATCATCAATAAACACTAGTGACCCAGTGCCACTGGCAGCCATGCATGCCCAAGCCATCACTCCGCCTCCGCCGTGTTTTACAGATGATGTGGTATGCTTTGGATCATGAGTTGTACCACGCCTTCCCCATACTTTTCTCTTTCCATCCTTCTGGTAGAGGTTGATCTTGGTTTCATCTGTCCAAAGAATGTTATTCCAGAACTGTGCTGGCTTTTTTAGATGTTTTGCAGCAAAGTCCAGTCTAGCCTTTTTATTCTTGATGCTTATGAGAGGCTTGCACCGTGCAGTGAACCCTCTGTATTTACTTTCATGCAGTCTTCTCTTTATGGTAGATTTGGATATTGATACGCCTACCTCCTGGAGAGTGTTGTTCACTTGGTTGGCTGTTATGAATGGGTTTCTCTTCACCATGGAGATTATTCTGCGATCATCCACCACTGTTGTCTTCCGTGGGCGCCAAGGTCTTTTTGCATTGATGAATTCACCAGTGCTTTCTTTCTTTCTCAGGATGTACTAAACTGTAGATTTTGCCACTCCTAATATTGTAGTAATTTCTTGGATGCGTTTTTTCTGTTTTCGCAGCTTAAGGATGGCTTGTTTCACCTGCATGGAGAGCTCCTTTGACCGCATGTTTACTTCACAGCAAAACCTTCCAAATGCAAGCACCACACCTCAAATCAACTCCAGGCCTTTTATCTGCTTAATTGAGAATGACATAACGAAGGGATTGCCCACACCTGTCCATGAAATAGCCTTGGAGTCAATTGTCCAATTACTTTTGGTCCCTTTAAAAACAGAGTGGCACATGTTAAGGAGCTAAAACTCCTAAACACCTTCATCCAATTTTAATGTGGATACCCTCAAATGAAAGCTGAAAGTCTGATCTTCAACTGCACCTGAATTGTTTTGTTTGAAATTCATTGTGATAATGTCTATAACCAAAATTAGAAAAATGTTGTATCTGTCCAAATATATATGGACTTAACTGTAAATGGGGTTGGGACCATCAGTTGTGTTGTGCAGAAGTCTGGTGGATACACAGCTGATAGTCTTACTGAATTGATTGGTCGCGTGGCGGTCACATGAGCGGCACGCGACCAATCAGAAGCCGCGACGTCATTCTCATTCACTAAACTCCTAATTCTAGGAATTTAGGACCTGCGAATGACGTCACGGCTTCTGATTGGTCGCGTGGCGGTCACATGAGCGGCACGCAACCAATCAGAAGCCGCGACGTCATTCGCAGGTCCTAAACGCACTCATTTTAAACAAAGAAGCCTGCCGGTTACCAGCGTGATGTCCAGGGGCCGCCGGAGAGGTGAATATATCAATATTTTTTATTTTAATTCTTTATTTTACACATTAATATGGATCCCAGGGCCTGAAGGAGAGTTTCCTCTCCTTCAGACCCTGGGAACCATAAGGATACCTTCCGATACTTGGTGTCCCATTGACTTGTATTGGTATCGGATATCGGTATCGGCGATATCCGATATTTTTCGGGTATCGGCCGATACTATCCGATACCGATACTTTCAAGTATTGGACGGTATCGCTCAACACTACTACTTGAGCTAATCATGCCTAGAATACTAAGATTGGTGAGGCTGCTACATGTACTTTCTTCATTTAACCTAAAGAAAGGACTATTTATGCTATGCATTTGTACTGAAGGAAGGCTGTTTTTCATTTTGGAGCTATAAAGTTTATCATATGAAATAAACCTTATGCTGCTTTGAGATAAAACGCCTGTGCATGTGCATATCCAAGTGGCTACCAGAGAGCTGAAAGCCTACAACTGGTGTTGTGAATTCTGTGGCCAAGCTCCCTCCTGTGGTCGTGAGTGGTACTTCGGCTGGTTCTGTCTATGAGCTTCCTTTGGTGGATGAGAGTGGTACTGCGGCTTCTGAGTTTCCTTCCTCAGGTGATGAGGTTAAGTCGTTAGGTGCTGCTCTATTTAACTCCACCTAGTGCTTTGATCCTGTCCTCCAGTCAATGTTCTAGTATTGGTCTTGCTTTCTCCTGGATCGTTCCTGTGGCCTGTCTATCCTGCATAAGCTAAGTTTTGCTTGTGTTATTTTTTGTTTGCTATTTTTTTCTGTCCAGCTTGCTATATTGGTTTTTCTTGCTTGCTGGAAGCTCTGGGACGCAGAGGGAGCACCTCCGTACCGTTAGTCGGTGCAGAGGGTCTTTTTGCCCCCTCTGCGTGGTTGTTTGTAGGGTTTTGTGTTGACCGCAAAGCAATCTTTCCTATCCTCGGTCTGTTCAGTAAGTTGGACCTCACTTTGCTAAATCTATTTCATCTCTGCGTTTGTATTTTCATCTCAACTCACAGTCATTATATGTGGGGAGCTGCCTTTTCCTTTGGGGTATTTCTCTGGGGCAAGGTAGGCTTATTTTTCTTTCTTAGGGCTAGCTAGTTTCTCAGGCTGTGCTCGAGGCGCATACGTCTGGTCAGGAGCGCTCCACGGCTACCTTTAGTGTGGTTGGATAGGATTAGGGATTGCGGTCAGCAGAGTTCCCACGTCTCAGAGCTCGTCCTATGTTTTTGGGTAATTGTCAGGTCACTTTGTGTGCTGTGAACTTCAAGGTCCATAGTGGTTCTGAATTACCTGGTCATAACAGTACTGGAGGCCCAAAGTACTAATGCTTCTCAATAGAGGGTAAAGAGAAGTTCTGAGACCATTTTTTTTCTTTGCACTGTGTTCTGTCTTTCTTTTCCCCTTTACATCAGGGTGGTTCAGAACACAGGTGTGGACATGGGCATTCAGGGTCTGTTCTCTTTGATGGATAATCTCGCTATAAATGTACAGAAAATTCAAGATTTAGTGGTTCAGAATCCTATGTTAGAACCTAAAATTCCTATTCCTGAGTTATTTTCTGGAGATAGAGCTAAGTTTTTGAATTTTAAAAATAATTGTAAACTATTTCTGGCTTTGAAACCCCGCTCCTCTGGTGACCCAGTTCAACAAGTTAAGATCATTATTTCTTTATTACGTGGCGACCCTCAAGACTGGGCATTTTCCGTTGCGCCAGGAGATCCTGCATTATGTAATATTGATGCGTTTTTTCTGGCGCTCAGATTGCTGTATGAAGAACCTAATTCAGTGGATCAGGCAGAGAAAAATTTGCTGGCTCTGTGTCAGGGTCAGGATGAGATAGAGATTTATTGTCAGAAGTTTAGAAAGTGGTCCGTGCTCACTCAATGGAATGAATGTGCGCTGGCAGCTATTTTCAGAAAGGGTCTCTCTGAAGCCCTTAAGGATGTCATGGTGGGATTTCCTATGCCTGCTGGTCTGAATGAGTCTATGTCTTTGGCCATTCAGATCGGTCGACGCTTGCGTGAGCGTAAATCTGTGCACCATTTGGCGGTATTATCTGAGCATAAACCTGAGCCTATGCAGTGCGATAGGACTTTGACCAGAGCTGAAAGGCAAGAACACAGACGTCAGAATGGGCTGTGTTTCTACTGTGGTGATTCCACTCATGCTATCTCCGATTGTCCTAAGCGCACTAAGCGGTTCGCTAGGTCTGCCACCATTGGTACGGTACAGTCGAAATTTCTTTTGTCCGTTACTTTGATCTGCTCTTTGTCTTCCTATTCTGTCATGGCATTTCTGGATTCAGGTGCTGCCCTGAATTTGATGGACTTGGAGTATGCTAGGCGCTGCGGGTTTGTCTTGGAGCCCTTGCAGTGTCCTATTCCATTGAGAGGAATTGATGCTACACCTTTGGCCAAGAATAAGCCGCAGTATTGGACTCAGCTGACCATGTGCATGGCTCCTGCGCACCAGGAGGATATTTGCTTTCTGGTGTTGCATAATCTGCATGATGTGGTCGTGTTGGGGTTGCCATGGCTACAAGTCCATAACCCAGTATTAGATTGGAAATCTATGTCTGTGTCCAGCTGGGGTTGTCAGGGGGTACATGGTGATGTTCCATTTCTGACTATCTCATCATCCACCCCTTCTGAGGTCCCAGAGTTCTTGTCTGATTACCGGGATGTATTCGATGAGCCCAAGTCCAATGCCCTACCTCCGCATAGGGATTGTGATTGTGCTATCGATTTGATTCCTGGTAGTAAGTATCCTAAGGGTCGACTGTTTAATTTATCTGTACCTGAGCACGCCGCTATGCGGAGTTACGTGAAGGAGTCCTTGGAGAAGGGTCATATTCGCCCGTCATTGTCGCCATTGGGAGCGGGGTTCTTTTTTGTGGCCAAGAAGGATGGTTCGCTGAGACCTTGTATTGATTACCGCCTTCTAAATAAAATTACGGTCAAATTTCAGTACCCCTTGCCGCTGCTGTCTGATTTGTTTGCTCGGATTAAGGGGGCTAGTTGGTTCACCAAGATAGATCTTCGTGGTGCATATAATCTTGTGCGTATTAAACGGGGCGATGAATGGAAAACAGCATTTAATACGCCCGAAGGCCATTTTGAGTACCTGGTTATGCCATTCGGGCTTTCTACTTCTCCATCAGTGTTTCATTCCTTTATGCATGACATCTTCCGAGAGTACCTGGATAAATTCCTGATTGTATACTTGGATGATATTTTGGTCTTCTCGGATGATTGGGAGTCTCATGTGAAGCAGGTCAGAATGGTGTTCCAGGTCCTGCGTGCGAATTCTTTGTTTGTGAAGGGGTCAAAGTGTCTCTTTGGTGTTCAGAAGGTTTCATTTTTGGGGTTCATTTTTTCTCCTTCTACTATCGAGATGGACCCTGTTAAAGTTCAGGCTATTTATGATTGGACTCAGCCTACATCTCTGAAGAGTCTGCAGAAGTTCCTGGGCTTTGCTAATTTTTATCGTCGCTTCATCAATAATTTTTCTAGTATTGCTAAACCGTTGACTGATTTAACCAAGAAGGGTGCTGATGTGGTCGATTGGTCTTCTGCTGCTGTGGAAGCTTTTCAGGAGTTGAAGCGTCGTTTTTCTTCTGCCCCTGTGTTGTGCCAACCAGATGTTTCGCTTCCGTTCCAGGTCGAGGTTGATGCTTCTGAAATTGGAGCAGGGGCGGTTTTGTTGCAGAGAAGTTCTGATTCCTCGGTGATGAAACCATGCGCCTTCTTTTCCAGGAAGTTTTCGCCTGCTGAGCGAAATTATGATGTTGGCAATCGAGAGTTGCTAGCCATGAAGTGAGCATTCGAGGAGTGGCGTCATTGGCTTGAAAGAGCTAAGCATCGCATGGTGGTCTTGACTAGTGTTGAGCGATACCGTCCGATACTTGAAAGTATCGGTATCGGATAGTATCGGCCGATACCCAAAAAATATCGGATATCGCCGATACCGATATCCGATACCAATACAAGTCAATAGGACATCAAGTATCGGAAGGTATTCTCATGGTTCCCAGGGTCTGAAGGAGAGGAAACTCTCCTTCAGGCCCTGGGATCCATAGGGATGTGTAAAATAAAGAATTAAAATAAAAAATATTGATATATTTACCTCTCCGGCGGCCCCTGAACTCAGCGCGGGTAACCGGCAGGCTTCTTTGTTCAAAATCAGCGCTTTTAGGACCTGAGAATCACGTACCGGCTTCTGATTGGTCGCGGGCCGCCCATGTGACCGCCACGCGACCAATCACAAGCCGTGACGTCATTCGCAGGTCCTTAACGCGCTCATTTTTTAAAAATGAGCGCGGTAATGACTTTCAAAGACGTAGCGGCTTGTGATTGGTCGCGGCCACGCGACCAATCACAAGCTGCGACGTCACCGCAAGCTATTAACGCGCTCATTTTTAAAAATGAGCGCGTTAATGACTTTCAAAGACGTAGCGGCTTGTGATTGGTCGCGTGGCCGCGACCAATCACAAGCCGCTACGTCTTTGAAAGCCATTAACGCGCTCATTTTTAAAAATGAGCGCGTTAATAGCTTGCGGTGACGTCGCGGCTTGTGATTGGTCGCGTGGCGGTCACATGGGCGGCCCGCGACCAATCAGAAGCCGGGACGTGATTCTCAGGTCCTAAAAGCGCTGATTTTGAACAACGAAGCCTGCCGGTTACCCGCGCTGAGTCCAGGGGCCGCCGGAGAGGTAAATATATCAGTATTTTTTATTTTAATTCTTTATTTTACACATCTCTATGTATCCGATACCGATACCCGATACCACAAAAGTATCGGATCTCGGTATCAGAATTCCGATACCCGATACTTGCGGTATCGGAATGCTCAACACTAGTCTTGACTGATCACAAGAACTTGACTTATCTCGAGTCTGCCAAACGGTTGAATCCTAGACAGGCTCGTTGGTCGCTGTTTTTCTCCCGTTTTGACTTTGTGGTTTCGTACCTTCCGGGCTCTAAAAATGTGAAGGCAGATGCCCTGTCTAGGAGTTTTGTGCCCGATTCTCCAGGTTTGCCTGAGCCGGCGGGTATTCTCAAAGAGGGGGTAATATTGTCTGCCATCTCCCCTGATTTGCGGCAGGTGCTGCAAAAATTTCAGGCTAATAGACCTTACCGTTGCCCAGCGGAGAAACTGTTTGTCCCTGATAGGTGGACGAATAAAGTTATCTCTGAGGTTCATTGTTCGGTGTTGGCTGGTCATCCTGGAATCTTTGGTACCAGAGATTTGGTGGCTAGATCCTTTTGGTGGCCGTCTCTGTCGCGGGATGTGCGTTCTTTTGTGCAGTCCTGTGGGATTTGTGCTCGGGCTAAGCCCTGCTGTTCCCGTGCCAGTGGGTTGCTTTTGCCCTTGCCGGTCCCGAAGAGGCCTTGGACACATATCTCTATGGATTTTATTTCGGATCTCCCCGTCTCTCAAAGAATGTCGGTCATTTGGGTGGTTTGTGATCGCTTCTCTAAGATGGTCCATTTGGTGCCCTTGTCTAAATTGCCTTCCTCCTCTGATTTGGTGCCATTGTTTTTCCAGCATGTGGTTCGTTTACATGGCATTCCAGAGAACATCGTTTCTGACAGAGGTTCCCAGTTTGTTTCGAGGTTTTGGCGAGCCTTTTGTGCTAGGATGGGCATTGATTTGTCTTTTTCCTCGGCTTTCCATCCTCAGACAAATGGCCAGACTGAACGAACCAATCAGACCTTGGAAACATATCTGAGATGTTTTGTTTTTGCTGATCAGGATGATTGGGTGTCCTTTTTGCCTTTGGCTGAGTTCGCCCTTAATAATCGGGCCAGCTCGGCTACTTTGGTCTTGCCGTTTTTCTGCAATTCTGGGTTCCACCCTCGTTTCTCTTCAGGGCACGTTGAGTCTTCGGACTGTCCTGGTGTGGATACTGTGGTGGATAGGTCTCAGCAGATTTGGACTCATGTAGTGGACAATTTGACTTTGTCTCAGGAGAAGGCTCAACATTTCGCTAACCGCAGGCGCTGTGTGGGTCCCCGACTTCGTGTTGGGGATTTAGTTTGGTTGTCATCTCGTTATATTCCTATGAAGGTTTCCTCTCCTAAGTTTAAGCCTTGTTTCATTGGTCCATATAGGATTTCTGAGGTTCTTAATCCTGTGTCTTTTCGTTTGACTCTTCCTGCTTCTTTTTCCATCCATAACATGTTCCATAAGTCATTGTTGCGGAGATACGTGGCACCTGTGGTTCCATCTATTGATCCTCCTGCTCCGGTTTTGGTTGAAAGGGAGTTGGAGAATATAGTGGAGAAGATTTTGGATTCTCGTGTTTCGAGACGGAAACTCCAGTATCTGGTTAAGTGGAAAGGTTATGGTCAGGAAGATAATTCCTGGGTCTTTGCCTCTGATGTCCATGCTGCCGATCTGGTTCGTGCCTTTCATGTGGCTCATCCTGGTCGGCCTGGGGGCTCTGGTGAGGGTTCGGTGACCCCTCCTCAAGGGGGGGGTACTGTTGTGAATTCTGTGGCCAAGCTCCCTCCTGTGGTCGTGAGTGGTACTTCGGCTGGTTCTGTCTATGAGCTTCCTTTGGTGGATGAGAGTGGTACTGCGGCTTCTGAGTTTCCTTCCTCAGGTGATGAGGTTAAGTCGTTAGGTGCTGCTCTATTTAACTCCACCTAGTGCTTTGATCCTGGCCTCCAGTCAATGTTCTAGTATTGGTCTTGCTTTCTCCTGGATCGTTCCTGTGGCCTGTCTATCCTGCATAAGCTAAGTTTTGCTTGTGTTATTTTTTGTTTGCTATTTTTTTCAGTCCAGCTTGCTATATTGGTTTTTCTTGCTTGCTGGAAGCTCTGGGACGCAGAGGGAGCACCTCCGTACCGTTAGTCGGTGCAGAGGGTCTTTTTGCCCCCTCTGCGTCGTTGTTTGTAGGGTTTTGTGTTGACTGCAAAGCAATCTTTCCTATCCTCGGTCTGTTCAGTAAGTTGGGCCTCACTTTGCTAAATCTATTTCATCTCTGCGTTTGTATTTTCATCTCAACTCACAGTCATTATATGTGGGGGGCTGCCTTTTCCTTTGGGGTATTTCTCTGAGGCAAGCTAGGCTTATTTTTCTTTCTTAGGGCTAGCTAGTTTCTCAGGCTGTGCTCGAGGCGCATAGGACTGGTCAGGAGCGCTCCATGGCTACCTCTAGTGTGGTTGGATAGGATTAGGGATTGCGGTCAGCAGAGTTCCCACGTCTCAGAGCTCGTCCTATGTTTTTGGGTAATTGTCAGGTCACTTTGTGTGCTCTGAACTTCAAGGTCCATAGTGGTTCTGAATTACCTGTTCATAACAAACTGGTGTTTGACTGCACTGATAAAGTCCCAAAGAGCACATGTGTTTACAGTTTAAAGACTGAATGTCCTGGGTATAGGCCATTCTTTAAAGGCTGTGAATCTTCAGAATTTGTTTTAGTCTTTGCCTGCTGAAGAGACCTGTGTAGTCTCGAAAGCTTGGAATTTGTTACCATCTTTTCAGTTAGCCATTAAAAGGTATCAACCACTGAGGACTCTCAATTCTAAATATTTTTCTGGGTAAAGGCAACATTGCAAACATGTCTGAAAAAATGGAGAAGCTGGTTAAGCAACTGGTCCAGGCTAATCTCCAGTTGGAGAAACAGCAACAGCAGCAGCCGGTCCAACAAGAGTCCAACACACTTCTGTTGCCCTAGTTGCAACAGCAGTTTCAACAGCAGCAGAAATTTCATTAGCAGTATCAAAAGCAGCATTATCAGTAGATGGCTCTCTTGGCAGAAACTATCTGAGTCAGGGAGACAGCACCTTCCACCAGCCAAAATGACATTACCCGGGTGAGTAGAATAGTAAAGGAGGCTTTGCAGAAAATGACTCTTCAAGACAACTTCAAGGTCTTCTTAATTTTTTTAAGAGGATTGCAAACAAGGAGAAACTACCCCCAAAGTAATGGGCAGAGATCCTAGCTCCATAACTTTCTGTGGAACAGAAAGTGTACTACGACCTTGCCTTGCTCTTCGGCACAGATGGTGGAAAGAGCAATAGTGCACTGATTTATACACTCACTTTCTAAATCTGTGCAATGCTGGGATGCCCAAGAAGATCCCCAAAACACAGATGACATGTGAATTTTGCGGAAATATTTTTGGTGGTAGAGATTTCCATGAGAAATCAAGGAAGCCTGAGGTCACCTTTCTGGTATACGCAAAAGCAGGGTCCCAAGACCAAGTCTGAAAGGCACCCAAATACCTAGGAGGGGTCAAAGCCAGGTCCAAGGAGTACATCTCCTACCATCTTTTGCTGGAGATGCTGTGCCTGTGTCATATATCAGCCCATTGTCCTTTAGTCTCAGAACCAATGGACTACAGAATACGCTGGCGTTACTCCTTCTTTGCCTACCCTGCCTGCAGTACTGTTCTTCATCCCGGCAAGCAACTTAAGCTAATGCAGGTGAATCTGAACAGTATCCAAGTGCTGTGCTTTCTAGACTAAGGAAGTCTGGTGACCCTGGTAAGGGCCAAACATTTGCATGTGCTACTCTCTGCGAAGGTAGACGGGTAAGGTGTATTCATGGAGATGCCAAGAAATATCCCATGGCCTGGCTCGACATATGCACAGACTGTGGTTCCAAGTCCCAGTAGGAGTGATCAAAGACATACAGAATGCTATAATTGTTGGACGTGACTTTCTGTTTTTCTTGGACTTATGGGCTAAAGCTGTAAAATGCAGTAGTTCGGTATGCCCCAATGAGTAGACTATGGAAACAAGGTTAAATTATTTAAACAGTGAATTTTATTTCACTGTACCAGCTCAAAAGGAAGTTGAGGAAGCATCCCCTGTAGTCAATATCTCTAACCCGGAGGAGTCTCATAACAAGATTGGGATTGCCCAGCTCGGGGACTTTACAGCAAAAGGTACTCTGAAAAATGTAAGTATAAGGAAAACACACAAGAGAGAGGGCGGGGGTTAGGGATATCATCCCACCATCACCTTTCTGTGACGGAGCTTACACAGTCACAGCTCTCTGGCGCCCCCTTACCCTCAGGTAAGTCAGGGAACTGCACCTAGTATAAGTAGTTGCTAGAGAGGCTGCCCTGTCACATACGGGTTATCAGGGCACTCTGCAGTAAAGGCGGTATATATAACACCAGTCCCAGGCCAGGAATATATGTATAAACCTCCGGTTCGTCACTTCCAGGATTCCCCAATAACACCAGAACAGTATGCTGTCACCAGTACAGATTTTACAGCCAGAAGTACAGATAAAAGTAGGGTACATGGTGGGATTGCAGTTAACTGTATGTATTAAGTTACTGTTTCTTATCACTTGGGGATGGAGGGAATCTCTCGTATCCACAGGCACCTTCTTAGTTTTTGGTCCGTCCCCACACGCGACGTGACGTGGCTTCCATGGCAGAGCAATGACAAAGGCTAAAGGTGTGTAGCTAGCTTTTAATCCCTAGCTCCCACCCTCCCATATTTGCCACCACCCCTCTGGGTGGGACTGAATTCTCCTCCCTTGACCTCTTAGTTGAAATAATTCCCAATATCTAGGAAGGGTCATAATTTCCTAACGGGAGATCCAAAAGGGACAACTGACGTCTCAATGGGTTCATTGGGGCTGGACCGATACAGAGTCCAAACTTGAGTAGGCTAAGAAGTTATCCAGGACAGCTAGAGAAATATGAGACACCGGGGTATGTGTGGAGGGCTCCCAGGGTTCTGGTGGTGTATTGGACTTTACCCTGAGATTCACGGTAGTCTGATAATTCATCTCTAGGTGTCGGTGCCAAGTGTCTAGAGCTTTCTCTTGATGTGGGCTGCTTTGCACAAAAGACAGCAGGGGGTCACAGCTCTGCTCCTCATTGCCTTCATTAACACATGGCCTCTAATTCTCTGGCCAAATGGCAAAGTTCTGTTCTTTTGGGGATTTGTATACTTCTCCCAAGTGTGGAGGCCACTTCAGAAGTGGAGGAAGATCTCTAGGCAATATATTGGGCAAATCCAAAATGGAGTCTCACTCCTCCCTCACAGTAAGTATTTTAAATGCTGTTCCCCAGATGCCAGAGCCAATAATTGTTTTCCACAATTTGCCAGGCATAATGATCTATTATGTTGAAAGACCAAAGTGAGGGGTCAGGTAAAAGAGCGCCCAGGCCCAGGAGGCAAAATCCAGGGGGTATAATTAATCAGCTTGAGTGATACAATTTAAGCTGGGGTATTGGGTATTTGTGTTAGTTCCCACACTGGAGGGCAAGTGGCTTACCAAGTGGTAGGGACCTTATAAGGTGGTGGAAAAGAGGTATATTATAATATTTACTGGCCGGGGCAAATAAAGCTCTTCTTGTTATATTATGACAACCTACTGGTATCCAAAAATAGGGGCAAGTTCGTGGAGGTACTAGGTCCCTCCTGCTCGGGTCAATTTAAAGCCCTGTAAGCAATGTGAGTTGACAGACCGTGCCCAGCCCTCAGCTTTGGGCAGAGGGGAGGGTAAGTAGGAAAGTTGTGTAGGCATGGTTAAATCCTTGTACTGCAGGTTTTAATTAGATGCACCTGGCTAGCTTTGACAAAGAAAAAGGACATCTATTCACTGGAGATCAGAGAACACTAGTGATGGGGAAGCACTAAAATGCTGCGGTGCTCGTTGCTCGGGTCGAGCAAATTGGAATACTCGGGTATTCGAATGTAAGTCTATGGGAGACCCGAGCATTTTTGCATCGATCCCCCAAGGGTCCTTTTAGAGTCTAAAAACATCAGAAATTGATGGAAACAGTGCTCAAATGACACAGGAACATCATGGGAAAGACTTCTGGAAGCATTTCTGACTCCTAGGTCACAGCTGTGACCAATGTTGTCAGATTGTGACGCCACTTTTACAGGTGCACACTAAAGCACACAAAAACAAAACCAAAATGGATTTTCCTGGTCAAATATGTTAAGGAACATCCTTTACAGGGTATTAATTTGTATGTAAGGCAAAATAAAGACCCCCCAAAAAATTTACCTCCAACACTTTGGCTGTGTTCACACGTAGCTTTTTTGATGCGTTTTTCAACTTTAGCATTGCTTTCAACCAATACAAATGCATTCACTGGGAAATGTCATTGTAACATTTAACAACTTTAGCTGGCCATGTGGTTTGTGACACATCATCAGACTCATCTTGTTTCATTTATGAAGAAGGAACTCTTAAAGTCACAAAGCTTATTTTTATAGTAGCATCAGGGGGCATTAATATTCTTAAAGGGCCATTATTATACAGTGGGTCTCTTATACTGTTATTGCCTAGCAGTGAGTGGCTGGGCTGCCAAAAATTTGGACGCAACTCCAATACCTCTTTCACGAGATGTACTGGAGGGCCTCCTGAAAAAATGTTCCCATTATAAGAAGGTGGGTCTTCCATAGTGTTTGCCTATGCATTGAATGCAAGGCCTGCCCTGCACCAAAGTTACAGGCACCCCAATAAGACTTTGTGCCCACATACTGGAAGGCCACAGGCAAACCAAGTTCACATTATTCATTTGGTACTGCCATACTGTTAGCTTATGCATTAAATGCAGAGCCTGCCCTGCCCCAAAGTAACACGCACCTCAATAAGCCTTTGAAACCACATACTGGATGACCAAAGTAAAACCAAGTTCACATTATTTATTTGGTACTGCCATATTATTTGCTCAGGCATTTTAATGCAAGGCCTGCCCTGCCCCAAAGTTAAATGCACCCCAATAAGCCTTTCAGCCCACGTACTGGATGGCCACAGGAAAAACTAGTTCACATTATTCATGTGGTACTGCCAACTGTTTGATTATGCATTGAATGCAAGGCCTGCCCTGCTTCAAATTCACACGCAACCCAATAAGCCTTTGAAACTACGAACTGGATGGCCACAGGAAAACCAAGTTCACATTATACATTCGGTACTGCCATACTGTTAGCCTATGCATTGAATGCAAAGCCTGTCCTGCCCCAAAGTTACACGCACCCAAATAAGCCTTGGAAGAGATATAGAGGTGGGCCTCCTGAAAGTAATGTTCCCATTATTAGGAAGTGGGTCTCCCATAGTATTTGCCTATGCAGTGAATGCAAGGCCTGCAAAAAATTAGGAGGCACTCCAATGTCCCTGGAAAGACATGTGGATGAGGGCCTAATAAAAAAAGTTCCTATTATAAAGGAGCTGGTCTCCCATACTTGTAATGCCCATGCACTAAGCGTATGGGCTGAGAAACATTTCCCCCTGGAGGTTCCCCTTTTTTTTATGTGCATCATAAATGGTCTTGCCAAAAAGTAGAGTGACTTGCATCACGGAATACGTTCATCCTAGTGGTGGTGTCTGAAGAAACGTGGAGAATGTCCTCCAATGTATCTATTCCCAATTTAAAGGAACGGGTCTTCTATGTTTGGAATGCCCATACACTAAGTGTATGGGCTGACAATCATTTCACCCTGGGGGGTACACATTTTTTTTAATTATTTTACCGGCATTATAAATACCCTTGCCAAAAAATAGGGTGACTGTTGCATCACGGAACACGTTCACCCTGGTGTTCTAGTGGTGCTGTCTGAAGAGACATGGAGGATATCCTCCTATGTATCTATTCCCAATTTAAAGGAGCGGGTCTTCTATATTTGGAATGGCCATACACTAAGTGTATGGGCTGACAAACATTTCCCACTGGGAAGTACACTTTAAAAAAAAAAAACATTTATGGGCATAATAAACAAAATTGCCAAAAAATAGAGTGACTGTTGCACACATTCACCCTGGTGTTCTAGTGGTGGTGTCTGAAGAGATGTGGATGATGTCCTCTTATGAATCTATTCCCAATTTAAAGGAGCAGGTCTCCTATGTTTGGAATGCCCATACAATAAGTGTATGGGCTGCCAAACATTTTCCCCTGGGGGTACACATTTTTTTTTATTATTTATGGGCATCATAAACACTCTTGCAAAAAATAAAGTGGCTGTAGCATCACGGAACGCGTTCACCCTGGTCTTCTAGTGGTGGTGGATGATGAGGATGAGGATAAGGAGGAGGATAACACCAAATAGCAAAATCAGGAAGCATATACAAATGTGTAGGTGTGAAGAGGTGCATGGGAATACACCTCCCAAAAAAATACACTGTATTGGAGGTTATGTTTCATTGTTATCATTTGGTGGTGTACAAAAGTCTGGCCCAATCCAGCCCTTATTCATTTTTATAAGAGTCAGCCTGTCAGCATTTTCAGTTGACAAGCAGATGCGCTTATCAGTTTTAATTCCACTAGCGACACTAAATATCCACTCTGACAAAATGCTAGTGGCAGGCCAGGACCTCCAAGGCATAGAGAGCCAGTTCATGCCACATGTCCAACTTGGATACCCAATAATTATAAGGCACAGAGAAATCACGGAGGACGTTGGTACGGTCAGCAAAGTACTCCCTCAGCATTTTCCAAAACTTTGCACTCCTTGTGAGAGTACCCAACGCCTCAGGGTCTGTGCAATGGGACAGTCTTAGAAAACTCTCCCAGAACTTTGCCAGTGTTCCCCTGCCTCTTCTGGATTGGAGTTGTGTCTCTCTCACCTCTACTTCTTGGTTGTCCAGCGAACTATGACATCTGCCGCCAGCATTCTCAGATGGGAATTTTTTTAGTAATTCCGCAACACGGGCCCTCTGGTCCCGCACCATTTTAGTAGACCTGTCTGCCTCTAGAAGAAGAGATTGTAAGTTCTCCTTGTAGCATGTGTCTAGAACTGTCACCAACCAGTAATAAGTGTCACCGAAAATTTTCATAATGCAAGAGTCACGAGAAAGGCAGTGCAACATAAAGTCAGCCATGAGTGCCAGGCTGCTAACAGGCAAGACTTCCGTGTCCTTGCCATCAGAACGACTGACCATGCTGTCCTCCTCCTCCTCCCTGTTCTCAGGCCATCCATGCTAAACAGACGGTATGACAGTTGTGTTTGAAGTACCATCTATAGCGCATGAAAGTAGCTCCTGCTCTTCCTCCTCCTCTTCCTCATTGTCTACCAATCCATGTTGGGACGACATGAGGTTGGGCTGTGGGTAATCACCCTGTATGGTTCCTTGCACCATATTCTTGTGGTCCGCCTGCAATGCATCCTCTTTCATTATGAGCAGAGAGCTTTTCAAAATGCAGAGGAGCGGGGTGATGCTAATTATGGCGTCATCGCCGCTCACCATCTTGGTGGAATCCTCAAAGTTTTGTAGGATGGTACATATGTCTGACATCCATATCCACTCCTGAGGTCTTATGTGTGGAGTCTGACTGAATAACGACAGCCTTGTTGATGCTAATAGTCAACAACTGCCCTCTTCTGCTCACAAATCCTTTCCAACATATGCATTGCAGAGTTCCAACGCGTATGGACATTACACACCATTCAGTAAGCCGGAAGCTGCGAACGCTGCTGAAGCTCAGCAAGGGTGGCTGAAACTTTAGCTGACTTTCTAAAATGGGCACACAGGCGACATACTTTCACAAGCAGATCCGGCAGCTCTGGGTAGCTTTTGAAAAACCATTGAATGACGAGGTTAAGCACATGGGCCAGGCATGGTATGTGTGTGAGCTCACCTCACCTCAGAGCCACCACCAGGTTCCGGCCATTGTCACAAATGACCATGCCTGGCTGTAGGTTCAGCGGTGTCAGCCACAAATCTGACTGCTCTTCGAGAGCTGTCCACAATGCTTCAGCATTGTGCGGTTGGTCAACTAAGCAAATTAGCTTCAGCACAGCCTGTTGCCGCTTGACTAAGGCAGTGCTGCAGTGCTGCATTGCTGCAGTGCTGCAGTGCTTCCAGCTTGTGATTGATGTGCTCATTTCAGAGATGGAGACTGAAGAGAAGGAGGTGCAGAAGCTGTAGACTGTGGGGGCAACCCTGATTGATGTATGGCCCGCAATCCTCGGCGTCAGGAGGACGTGTTCCATCCCAAGGTCCAACTGGGTCCCAGCTTCCACTATGTTAACCCAGTGTGCTGTCAGTGAGATGTACGTCCCTGCCCTCAAGCATTTGTCCACGTGTACGTGGTTAGGTGGACTTTCCCAGTAACAGCACTGTTGAGGGCACGGGTAATGTTGGGGGACATGTGCTGGTGTAATGCTGGGAAGGCCCTCCGGGAGAAATAGTGGCGGCTTGGAATGGCCGCCACCATCAGGTTGCGGAAAGCTTCCATCTTCACAAGACTAAAAGGCAAAATTTTGAGGGCAAGCAGATGAGGAATGTGTGAATTTAGTACTGTGGCCTGTGGGGCGTTGGCTGCTTATTTCCGCTTGCATTCCAATGACTGGGGTATGGACAGCTGAAGGCTGCACCGGGACTTAGACGTGGACATGCTTGATGATGGCGTTAATTGACTGTGGGCAACAACAGGTGCAGGACATGAGGCATCTTCACAAGCACCATAGACAGGGGATTGGCTTGCATGCAAAACAGTGGAAGAAGCAGTGGTTTCACCTACACACTGTTCCTAGAGCCTGGGGTTCAGCCCACAAAGTCAGGTGTTTTGCTGCCATGTGCCTGATCATGCTGTTGGTGGCCAGGCTGGTAGTTTTGCTACCCCTGCTGATGCGGGCATGGCAAGTGGTGCAAATGGCCTGTTTGGGTTTATCGATATAGTCTTTAAAAAATAATTAGACTTGGGAAGACCTAAAAGTTGGAATGGCAGCTTCTGTCATGTTGGTGCTACGGGGAACAGATGCATGCCTTCTGTCTGCGGCCACCACGCTGCTATTTCCTGACTGTTCGGGTGCTATGCCTCCTTGCCCATGTTTGCTGCTGTCCTCGCTCTGCATGTCCTCCTGCCAGGTTGGGTCAGTTACTATATCATCCAACACCTCATCTTCCACATCCGAACTCTGGTCCTCCTTCTGACTTTCTGGCAATTGTGTCTCATCATCATCCACCTCTTGTGACACTTTCCCTTCGTGTAACCGTGGCTTCTCAAACATTTGGGCATCGCTACATGCAATCTCATCTTGCCCAGTTTCCAGTTGTTCTGCCTAGAGTCCCAAATCTATAAATGGAAAAGTGAACAGCTCTTCGGAATGTCCAAGTTTGGGATCAGTTGTCTCCTTGCACTCGGCATGGTGGGAGGAAGGAGGATCAGAGTGAGTAATATGCGGACAAGACTCATGGTTACTGAAACTTGACCATGTGGAAGACATGGTGGTGGTGGTGGCAAAGTGACTGGAAGCATTATCCGCTATCTAACCAACAACCTTTTGACAGTGCTCTGGGTTCAATAGTGTTGTTCTGTGGTCCCCTAGTAATTGGGACAGGAAGGTTGAGCGAGAAAATGTAGGTGTTTGTTGTGGCCCACTTTTAGCTTGCCCACGGCCTCGGCCTCCGCATGCACCATCAGCATCATGTCCACTTCCCCATCCCTTGCCACATGCCTTGCCCATTTTAAATGGACTACTAAAATATTTTCCACGTTCACTACAAATGGCTTAATTTAGAGCAAACTTGTATGTGATCAGTTGCGCAAAAACCACAGTTTAAATTATCTGGAATGTAGGTTAATTTTTTTAAATTGTTGTTAAGAACTAGGGTAAGACACAGCAAAACCAGTTCAAAGGATCCCTCAAATGCCACAATTTTTAGCCCAAAGGAGGCGTTTGACAGAGATACCTCACTAGTCAATATGTGGCCTGTATATTTTTAATTTAAACAGAAAAATATTGTATAGAACTAGGGTAATGCAGCGCCCCAGGGTCCTGGTCCTTGCAATAATGTCATTTTCCTCTAGTGGGAGTGATGTTGTGTTTGGAGGTAATAAAGGTGAACTCTTTGTCAGGTAACACAATGCATGCAACATGTTCACACTCCAGACCAGAAGGGGGAGCTCTAAGCCTGTTTAAGGTGAACTCCCCTATAAGAACATCCTGATCTGGAAGGAAAGAGTTCAGTTCCTGTCAGGAAGACAAAGGGAAAGGAAGCAGAGGAGCCCTGTGGCCTGAAGTGCTACAGCTCCTAGGAAACAGACGGATTAGGAAACAGACGGATAGAAAGCAGAACATATTGCAGCAAGCGTGAAGGAAAGCAAAGCAAAGGAGTGGATAGCAGAGGAAGATCAGCCAGGAGCAGGCTGCATCCTTCTGAGGCGCAGAAATCCGGTGGCCGGAACACCGAGGAAGTAAGGATCTCTACGCTTTACTTCAGAGACCGGCAGGACAGCTATTTCCATGGTACCTGTCCGACCGATACCCAGGAGGCAAGGTGGCACCGCTTAGAGGCCGGGGCATGATAGAGTCCCTGTAAAGTGCCTCAAGCCACAGGTCATACAGGTTTGTCCTATTCATCTGGGGGACAGAGAGAGAGACACAACATCTACAACAGTTGTGAGGTCCTTTTTAGAGGCTTAGCAGTAAGGTACTACAACACACGGCGTTAGAGGAAGGCTACTGATTTCTGTCTGGATAAGGGGACTCTGGATTTGCTTTCAAACCGGCCGAACTCTGTCTGCCCTGTGGTCTGGTGCCCTGGACTGTGGATGCTGAAGCCTTCAGTAAAAAGGTAAAGAGACTGCAACCTGGTGTCCTCATTCTTCACCGCGCCTCTCACCATCAACCATCTACACAGCAGGAAGCCCTGGGCACATACTTCACCTGTCGGAAGGTATAGCACCTAGCTGCCATAACATCACCCCAGCGGACCCTTTAAAGCAGCGTTGGTCACCTTGACCGAATACCACAGGTGGCGTCATGAACATTTCCCCTTTAAAGACCTTTCCCTTTAACACGGACGTCCCAAGGGCCATGGACCGTGTCAGCCACCGTGACATCCCCCTGTGAACCGCAGGACCCAGTACCGAGTACCCCACTGCCCTTGGGGGCGCTCCAGTAACAGACCGCAAAAAAAAGTGAATGTAGGCCTGAAATGCCCAAATTTGTGGCCCACAGATAGATCAGGCATCTGACAGAGGTACCACACTGTTCAATCTGTTGCCTCTATTTTTGTATTTTTTACTTCAAAATACTGTATAGAACGAGGGTAACAGACAGCAAATACAGTGGAATGGAGGCGTTAAATACCCAAAATTGTAGACCACAGATAGATCTGGCATCTGACAGAGAAACCACAATGCTCAATATGTGGCCTGTATTATTTTTTTTTACTAAATACTCTTTAGAACTAGGGTAACAGACAGCAAATACAGTAGGCCTGAAATGCCCACATTTGTAGCCCACAGATTGATCAGGGTTCTGACAGAGGTATCACACCGTTCAATATGTGGCCTGTATTTGTTACCCCAAAATACTGAATAGAATGAGGGTTACAGACAGCGGCTACAATGGAATGGAGGTCTGAAATGCCCAAATTTGTAGCCCACAGAAAGATCAGGCATCTGACAGAGAAACCGCAATGCTCAATACATGGCCTGTATTTTTTTTATCACTAAATACTCTTTAGAACTATGGAAACAGACAGCAAATACAGTGGAATAAAGGCCTGAAATGCCCAAATTTGTTGCCCACAGATAGATCTGGCATCTCAGCGAGAAACCACAATGCTCAATATGTGGCCTGTGTTTTTGTATTATTTACCCCCAAATACTGTATAGAACGAGGGTAACAGACAGCTAATACAGTGGAATATAGGCCTGAAATGTCCAAATTTGTAGCCCACAGATATATCAGGGGTCTGACAGAGGTACCACACTGTTCAATATATGGCCTGTATCTTTTACCCCAAAATACTAAATAGAACGAGGGTTACAGACAGACAATGCAATGGAATGGAGGTCTGAAATGCCCAAATTTGTAGCCCACAGATAAATCAGGTGTCTGACAGAGAAACCACAATGCTCAATATGTGGCCTGTTTTTTTGTATTTTTTACCCCAATCGTAAAAGGAATGGAGTAAAAAAAAAAGCTGTCATACGGCTATATTTACAGAAAATCAAAAAAGTTATGACTCTGGAAAAAAGGGGAGCAAAAAATGAAAGTGCAAAAATGGAAAATTGCAAGGTCATTAATGGGTTAAAAAGTATTTAGAAACTCAGTTTTTCTTATGCAAATGAACCTTTTGACTAGTCGATATGGCGTTAGTTTTCCTAAACTTGTCATCCTTCTCTGTATGTTATCAAGCCCCTCTGGATGTAATAACATGAATTGCAAGATGCAGGGTCATTGCTATCTTTCTGCAAATCTCACACATCCAAACGGCTTTCTTCAGCCGTGATTACAAATAGCTCCTCTTATTCTTGCTGATCTTTGGTTCACTTGTCTACATGACTTGTCTTCTGAACATCCGGCCATGTGCAGTGAGCATCTGAAGCTGGAAAGCTTATACCTGTTTTCAAAGGCACAATGATGTGGCTGAAGAACGTTGCTCACCTGCATGAGATTTACAGAGTGGTGGCGCTGGCTCTTGCAAATCATGTTATCACGCCCACAGAGACATGACAACATGCAGAGAGGGACAACTACTTTGAGGAAACTAACGCCCCATTTGACTAGTCAAAAGGTTCATTTGGGTTGCTGTCAGATGTTGTGGGACAAAGGATGAGGTGGTGGGAAGAGGGTTTAACGAAAGGTAATTTGGCTGTGCCTGTGGGGGTACATTGTATGGGCCACTTGTGCCAAAATAACTTAGCTATAGGTGCTGCATTTGCCCCCAGTGTAGCCATGCCTAGGAGGGGCTGGAAGTGACCACTCACCTTGAGTGGGTACACTCAGGTGTCCACAGTGTGCGGGTAGTGGTAGCTGGTGTGCTTGTACTTCTGTTGGAGGTGTGATGGTTGGGGTAATGATGGTGGCTGGTATTTTTGAACATCTGGCAATAAGAGAAGGTTGTCAGGAAACATCTGCCAATGTTCAAGGTGCTGAAACACCTGTCAGGGGTTATTGTGCACCTGGCATGGGCAGGCCTGGAAATATCCTGCAAATAGTGGGCCAGGCTCCATGCAGTAGACTCCTCCCCATCATCATTAAGAGTGCAAGGAAGATAATGTAAGATGCCCAAGCAAGGTAGTTGTGGGCAGGCTTCTGTTTCCACTCGCTTTGGCATCCTACATACATCTTGTGTCCCAGAACCGATGTGCTGCTATGTGTGAAGTGCATCACACTTACTTTAGGGCTGCAGGCCTCTTTTTCCTTTGAGCCTAGTAATCCCTCTTTTGGAACCAGGGCAGCAATTAATCCAGGAGACACGAGTTTCATAAAAACAACCAAACTTTTACTTGGTGACCAGCAGTATTTACAGTTTTTGCAGGCAGATGTAGAGGATAATGCCAAACAGGTTGTCATCTTTCCCACAGGTACAGGATACAACTTCAGCCCTGGTTTGGATATAATTAGAATGTCCCTCTAACTGGCTTTTCTAGCACTAGAGAGTCTTCTACACCACTAGCAGTATTTTCAGATTGCAATACCTTCCGCCCCATGTACTTTGAGTCCATCTTTAACTGTAGTTTCATAGGCTGAGTTCGCCCCAGGCCCCATCCATCTCAAAGTTGCCCCATGCCATTAGACAGAATCACATGAAGGGAATGTTTGGCAACCCACTGCCCCGAGTATTAGGCCCACGTTGTCCTTATCAGCCTCTTGACCTAGGCCTGCCACTTCACACACTGCTCTCCACACTCTAACTGGTCCTGTCGCTTCCTGGACTTGACACTAACCCTTCGTTCCCACTCCCAAACTGGGCCAGCCATTAGAGTTAATCCTGTCTAAGCTAACTGCAGCCCCAGTGTGTATCATGCTTTTATAACATAAACATCAAATGCATTTAAGCCTTGGAGTGTCAGGGAGCAAACCACTAGACCCTACCACTGCTATTTCCCCCAAACTTTAATTATGGTCATCTATGACCATGTCAGACCTTAAAAGAAGAGTTAGAGCAGAGATAAGGCATTATAAAACTCTATAAAACATCAGACTGCAGGTACCATGACCCCTGATGCAGGCTTACAGCAGGTGATTGCGCACAGATACAAAGAGAACAGGGGGGCGTGAGAGGAGAGACCTTCCGTGAGCCTACCGTCATGAGCGCAGGACCTGAAACACGTTATCTCTAAGGGGAGTGGCCTGAGGCAGAGCCAGAAGGCGGGTAGCGGCGGAGACTGACAGAGAGCAGTCTCAATGTGCCGAAGTCAAGCCAGGAGGTCAATGAAGTGCCAAAGAGTGGGACGAAAAGGGAAAGTCAGAACGTAGCCAAAGGTCAGGGAGCCGGTGGTAATCGTACAGTACAAGTGGGGCAGGCAGGTGCAGAGTAAGAGTAATCAAGCCAGAAGGTCAGACCCGGAAAAGACAGTAACAACAGAATCATAGAGCACAAAATGAGAAAACGGACCAGGTCATACACGAGAGTGTGGCATCCCTAGGGGTATTTGCCACAAAAATAGTTACTGACAGTAAATACAAATACTAAAATAGCAAGACTGCACTACCACCTCCGGCCAGAAGGGGGAGCTCCAGAGACTCCCCTTGATCCATTCTGGTCTGAGAGAAGAAATGGCAGTTGGGCCAAGGAGCTGAAAGTGAGAGGTCATACAGTTGAATATCTAACAGCCCTGTGACTGTTACCAGGCCTAAATCACCGGCCTGAGGAGAAGAGGGATAGAGAAAAAGGACATTGTGAGAACCGGGTAGCATTAATCACTACCCAGAACAGGCGCAAAGACGGATACCGGATCCGTGGCTGTATTCATTATATATAATACAGCAACCGGAAAAACGTGAGGTGATATCAGCTTCACTAGGTCCGGACGCAGCAACAGATACAGAGTTCAGCGGTACTCCCAGAGGGGGTAAACCGATAAAAGGACTCGGGTTGCCCGTCGAACCAGGACCCGGAGGGGACAGATTGGGCCGGCAGCCAGTTCACATACAGCAGCAGGGCCACACAGAAATTGCGCACAATAAGAGGCGAAGACCCCGGCAGGGTCAAAGTAACTCAGAGTTCCCATACAGACTCCGGTGACAGGACTGGTTGTAAATCCTTTTATGTTAAAGTAAACTGGTTAAACGTTTCAGTGCTTCAGTCTTTCATTTGGACAATAGTCATCTATCCAGGATCGGGATCGTCACCGATGGGAGAACCTGTTGCTGATCAAGTAAGTGCCTGTGCTTTGCTGGACACAGGTTCCCAGATTTCATCTATACCGTATATCCTTTATAAGAGGTACTGGGCTGATGCAGATATTGATAAAGGGCCCTCTGATGTTGAACTAGATATATGGGCCAGTAATGGTAAGTTGGTACCGAAACTAGGATTCAGGGAGATGACCATAAAGATTGGTAAAGTAGAATTGAAGAAACAGGGTATAATTGTTGTTGATGTTGACCGGCGGAACTGTGAACCAACTGTATTGATAGGAATGAATGTGTTAGAGAACTGCTTTTCCGAAGTCATTTCTGTCTTACAGCAAATTGCTGAAACTGCCCAATCCTGCCAGCAGAGAGTTCTCCGGAGGGAAATAAAAGTATTGATGTTAAGGCAACAGGTAGAAGTTGCAGGTGGAGAAATCGGCAGTGTGAGGGTAAGTGATCCAACGTCTATTGTAATCCCACCAAAAACAGAAATGCTGGTATGGTGTAGAGCAGCCACTGGTACTAAGGGACGAGATTATCAAGCCTTAATAGAACCAGTGTACACCGACAGCAGGCCCACTATACTCACAGCACGAGGGATAGTCGAGGTACACCGGGGACGAGTGCCGGTACGACTTTTGAACTGTGGAGAGGAAGAGGTCACTTTGCCAAGGTATGCTACAATGGCAAAGCTATATACTGTTGACAACAATGCCATCACAACCATTGAGCCCTTAGAACCAACCTGTCAGGTGGAAGGCAATGGCTCAGATGGAGAAATGGAGGATTGGTGCCAACAGCTACACGTGGGCATAAATTCAACACCTACCCATCAAAAACAAGGGGTGTATAGGCTTGTGACGGAATATGAACAAGTCTTCAGTAAACACCCATTGGACTTCGGACGGATAGAGGGGGTAGAACACACAATCCCCACAGGTGACCATCCCCCAATAAAAGAAAGATATAGACCCATACCGCCCGCTCACTATCAATGTGCAAAAGATATGCTGAGGGAAATGAAACAGGCCGGGGTAATAAGAGACAGCTGTAGCCCCTGGGCGGCCCCTCTAGTGATTGTCAAAAAAAAAGATGGAACTATGAGAATGTGCGTAGACTACCGGCAGATTAATAACATCACCCATAAAGATGCCTACCCCTTGCCTAGGATAGAAGAGTCCTTGACTGCTTTGAAATCTGCTAATTATTTTTCCACCTTAGACTTAACAAGCGGGTATTGGCAAGTCCCTGTGGCTGAGAGAGATAAGGAAAAGACGGCATTCACCACACCAATGGGTCTAAGTGAATTTAATCGCATGCCGTTCGGACTCTGCAATGCATCCGGTACCTTCCAGCGGCTGATGGAATGCTGCCTCGGACACAAGAACTTCGAGACCGTCCTCCTGTACCTAGATGATGTGATCGTCTACTCAAAGACTTACGAACAACACTTAAAAGACTTGGCAGAAGTGTTCGAAGCCTTATCCAGGTATGGCATGAAAATCAAGCCATCCAAATGTCACCTTCTCAAGCCAAAGGTACAGTACCTGGGACACATCGTGAGTTCGGAGGGAGTAGCACCGGATCCCGAGAAAATAACCGCCATAAGGGATTGGGCGAGACCTACCAGCGCAAAAGAAGTGAGGCAATTCCTGGGATTGGTGGGTTACTATCGCAGATTTATAAAATGATTTACCAAGTTGGCAGCACCCTTGCAAGACGCCTTGGTAGGGCAGATGAAGAAACCTTCAAACCGAAACCCTCCTTTCCAGTGGAACGACGAAAGGGAAGACTCCTTTGAACAACTAAAGAAGGCACTAACCGGAGAAGAGGTTCTGGCATACCCAGATTACCATCAACCTTTCATCCTCTACACCGATGCCAGTAATGTGGGACTAGGAGCGGTGCTGTCACAAAAGCAAGAAGGTCGGGAGAAAGTCATCGCCTTTGCAAGTAGAAAGCTCCGGCCTACTGAAAGAAATCCAGAAAATTATAGCTCCTTCAAATTGGAACTACTGGCAGTAGTTTGGGCTGTGACGGAGCGTTTCAAACACTATCTGGCCGCTGCAGAATTTATTGTCTATACTGACAACAATCCGTTGACCCACCTGGACACAGCCAAATTAGGTGCGTTAGAACAGCGATGGATAGCCCGGTTATCTAATTACAACTTCAAGATCAAGTATCGAGCAGGTCGCAAGAATGGAAATGCCAATGCCCTATCCCGGATGCCACACTTGAGAGATGTAGAAGAAGAAACGGGGGAGCTTAAAGAAATTGAACTACCAGCCTTCCATCATTCCAAGGCAAAACATCATCAGTCAAGTACCTATCAGAAACAACAAGAGGTGAATTTTAATCCGTTAGCACACCATAGATGGGCTGACACCCAAGACAGCAATCCGGCTGTGAAGTTGGTGAAGGAACTGTTAACTGAGCAAAGTGCATATCCCGATGAGGATGCCCCAGAAGAGACGCATCAACTCTGGAAAGAGAGAGGCAAAATGTTCCTGTATTAAGGGAAGCTCTGTAGAAGGTACACCAATCCGAAAACACATGAATTGGTTTGGCAGATTATCGTACCTAAACAAGATGTGAAGATGGTCCTCGAAGCTTACCATAATGGTGCTGGTCACTTTGGTTGGAAAAAGTTAGAAGTACTTCTAAGAGAAAGATTTTATTGGGTCGGGATGAGAAAATCAATCGAACAGTGGTGCAGAAATTGTGGCCCGTGCAACCTCAGAAGAAACGATCAAAAGAACCAAAGAGCACCACTGCAGCCCATAATCACCAAACAACCACTTGAACTTGTAGCCATAGACCACGTGAAGTTAATACCAAGCCGGTCCGGCTATGTCTATGCCTTGACCATCGTGGACCATTATTCACGCTTCTTGGTAGTAGTACCCGTAAAAGATCTGACAGCAAAAACAGCAGCCAAAGCATTCCAAACGTACTTTTGTAGACCCCATGGATATCCGGAACAGGTTCTCACCGACCAAGGTACAGCCTTTGAATCCACAAACAAACGGCTTATGCGAGAAGATGAACCATATTGTAATAGACCTACTAAAGACTTTACCTGAGACAGAAAGGAATCAATGGCCAGAGAAATTGCCTGACTTGGTGGATCTGTATAATCATGTCCTGGTGAGCTCCACCAACTGCACCCCAGCTTATCTTATGCGTGCAAGACCCGGCCAATTACCAATCGATCTAGAAATGGGAATTCTGAAACCAGACGCAGAAGTTCAAGACTCCAATTGGGATATCATACGGCAAAAGCAGTATCGCCAAGTGCAAGAGAGTGTGGAAAGAAGCCTTCAGCAAACTAGAGAAAGACAAGAGCGAACTTTCAACCAGAATGCTCTAGCGACCCCATTAAGACCGGGTGACCAAGTGCTCAAGAGAAATCGTCGAACCAATAAACTGGACAACCAGTGGGAAGCCGTACCCTACACAGTTTTACCAACAAGAGTGGATAATCCTAAAATGTGTCTCATTAGCAAAAACGGAGGCTTAACATCTGTACTAGTGTCAAGAGACAATCTTAAATTATGTCCGGAAGCATTGAAAGAGCCAGACGTTGTCCAGCCAGAACCAGAAGTTATTCAACCCATACAGGTTCAACCAGTAAAGGAAAAAGAAGAGGAAGTGTATCACACCTGTATAGGAGACTTTCCCAAAACCCTACTAACATACCATGGTGCAGTAGTGGTTCCCATGGTGGCCTTTTACCCAACACCGAACCCAATACCAGAAGTCCCAAGACAGGAAGAGGCTGACCCCGTACTACAGGAGGTTCCAGGCCAGGAAGAACAGATTCCTGGTCAGAGTAATCCCATTCACGGTGGACTTGCCAACTCCATAGTCGTGGAATTATCTTTAGCAGAGCGGGCAGATACTACATCCGCAGTAGACAGTAGTACACCACATGAAGAGACACCGCTATTACGTAGATCACAGCGTAGTACCCAGGGTCAATTACCGGCCAGGTATGCAGATTACCAACTATAAAGCTCATAATGTGAATTGTATATATGTTATGCCATATATAGTTAAACAGAAAATGTAGTATAGTCATTGTTATCAGTCTGCAACGTTTAAGCCCAGTGCCTACAGAGACTTGTCTGTATGAACTTCTTGCATATTCTTGAACTTTTTATCAGCCCGGAGGCACTAAATCAAAGCTCCGGAAAGACTGCTTTTTGAACTTTGCTTTTTGCTCTTTTTGAACTTTCTTTAGACTTTATATTAATAACTCCGTTGGAAAAATGGAACTAAATTCCTGGACACTAAGTACAGTGCCTTTCCTAATACCTTCAAGGATAGAACTGTATTAATGGACGCTATTTGAAGTGACTTTTTACAGAACTCTATTTTTGTTTCCTTGAGTGGTTTTTGTAACTTTTCATTTTTAAGACTCTGTACATATTAATTGTTATTTCAAAATGTTATTGTCCCACAGTCCCGGAGTACTGTTCTTAACTAAGGGGGAATGTGGCATCCCTAGGGGTATTTGCCACAAAAATAGTTACTGACAGTAAATACAAATACTAAAATAGCAAGACTGCACTACCACCTCCGGCCAGAAGGGGGAGCTCCAGAGACTCCCCTTGATCCATTCTGGTCTGAGAGAAGAAATGGCAGTTGGGCCAAGGAGCTGAAAGTGAGAGGTCATACAGTTGAATATCTAACAGCCCTGTGACTGTTACCAGGCCTAAATCACCGGCCTGAGGAGAAGAGGGATAGAGAAAAAGGACATTGTGAGAACCGGGTAGCATTAATCACTACCCAGAACAGGCGCAAAGACGGATACCGGATCCGTGGCTGTATTCATTATATATAATACAGCAACCGGAAAAACGTGAGGTGATATCAGCTTCACTAGGGCCGGACGCAGCAACAGATACAGAGTTCAGCGGTACTCCCAGAGGGGGTAAACCGATAAAAGGACTCGGGTTGCCCGTCGAACCAGGACCCGGAGGGGACAGATTGGGCTGGCAGCCAGTTCACATACAGCAGCAGGGCCACACAGAAATTGCGCACAATAAGAGGCGAAGACCCCGGCAGGGTCAAAGTAACTCAGAGTTCCCATACAGACTCCGGTGACAGGACTGGTTGTAAATCCTTTTATGTTAAAGTAAACTGGTTAAAAGTTTCAGTGCCTCAGTCTTTCATTTGGACAATAGTCATCTATCCAGGATCGGGATCGTCACCGCTGGGAGAACCTGTTGCTGATCAAGTAAGTGCCTGTCCCCTCACGATACCCCTTACACTGTGCATTGCCTGAGGCCACAGCACTGGGTCAAGCCACCCGTGACATCCCCCTCAAGAGACAGACTCCATTGGTCTGGTGCTGGGTATCCCGGTCTCCTGGGCGTCACAATAGACAATCAGACAAAACAGTATGCAAGCACACCACGGGGTCAAACACACTGCCAGAACACATGTACAAGGAACCCCAGAAGGGAGGCGGGTATATATAGCCCTCCCAAATACAAAAGGAGGCCACACAAAATTAACTCTGAGAGGATAGGGAAAGGAACCCTGTCCTCAACCATGACAGTAGGCTGGTCCCGACATCTTCATCTTTATGTAGATCAGGCCTTTCTTGGTTACGGGTCCCTGAACAGCAAGTGCGGCAGACCATAATCATAAAACTTTTCAATAGTACCGATCCTTATTGGTAAGGACCCTGGAAAAAAGTTTCTATGCCCATTTTATCTCTAGGGACCGTAGGAAAACATAGCAGTAGTCTTTCTTTGAAACACAGTAGAGAAACGTACAGTCTCTGTTGTGGAGGAAGTCAAAAATCCTCTGAGTCTACCAGTGTCTGCTATTCCAGCAGAAAAAGGTGCAAGAAGTACAACAAAAAATAAAACCAAACAGACACAGGTACAACCGAATTCAGCTGCTTCAGGCCTTTTTGGTCCCAAAGGAAAAACAGGTAACAGTCAGTACCAACTTCCTCTGGGCAATGTCAGTAGCAATGAAAATTACACTCGTTGTACTTCAGAAACAATGGACGTTGAGTCCTGAAATCTTTTTAAGGTCTTGCTCGGGCCTTCTTTTTCTCCACCATGAAGGCAGCTCAAGCAGTAGTGGCCTCCTCCATCTCCAAAACTGGTCAGGCTTCTGCAACCCACCTGGCTAGAGCCATAGCTGTTGACCCTAAATCTTTGGACCATGTGACCTGCTGTGGCCCAGCTCTCTTCAACGAATTCTGGCCTTGTGGGGTTAACCTTCCCAGCCCGTAGTTCTGGAAAGCTGGATTGTGACGCCCCCTTGGTGATTCAGCTGGTCCACGACCCTCCAAAGGATTTCAATCAGCACCCTCCAGCTCTTCAAGAGACCCTTTGGGGGTTACCTTCCCCCAATAGAATACCCGTTCCCATGCACCTTCATCATTTCTATGGGTACTGTTCCAGTTCCTCCTTGGTGGGCCTCTCTCTCAACTATCCATCTGAAGACTTCCTGGTCCTGCTCTGGGATGTCTTCCTATGTATTAGGGTGTACCAAGGCTGCTGCATACCAGCCCACTGACACCCGCATTTCACAAAAAATTCCACAATCTCCCCTGGATGTAAATTGGACATAGACCTCATCCCATGTCCATTCCTCCTCAAGGAGTCCATACCCCCTCCTGATGTCAAACTCGACAACTCGTCCACGGGTCTGGTATGCCTCGACTGATTTGAGCTGCTATAGGCCCTTCAAGCCACACCCGCAGGAACAGGTAAGTCCACTTCCATTGCTCCACTGGTGGGGTGCTCATAATGTATCGCTCTATCATCCTGCAGTTAATAAATGGTGCCTTCCACTCACTGGAACTCAACTCAAGCTCATCCGCTGCAGCTCTTCCTTCCGGAACCTTCTCAGCAAGGGCTGGAACCAGGACCGATCTTGACTTGGAGAGCTCATCCTTCTTCTCTGGATGTGCAGCTTTCGCACCCTCAGGGATATTCTCTCCCTCAGTTGAGGAAGTCCCACCCTCCGGCATCCGGATCCAGCACATCACCCGCAGCTCATGAGCCAAGAGGCCAATGTCCAGTTGTGGGATCATCATCTACTGGACCAGCATCAGAGGCATCAGCAGCAGCAGTAATGGCTCCTGCACTGCTCCGCTGCGTGTTAGCTGCCCGTTGGGCCTGGGGTGATAATCTCCATCATCTCCTTCTCATTGGTGTTTTCTGGATGGCTGTAGAGCTCACTGGGGTCCGGTTCACTCTCTGCCATGCCTACAGTGAACTTGCTGCAACACACCTTACTCCTTGTGTGTCACAAAGAAAATGGCACTCATTGCCTTCTGGTGGCACTCTTCCTGCGCATCTTGCTTTGCCTCTTCCTCAACTGAACTCCTGATGCAACCTCTGCATCACACTTCACACTCAGCATCATCGGCGACCCCTTCCATTGTAATCTTTCATGCAGTGGGCCACTCCTGGCAATGCGCCACGCCTTTCTCTGAAACATACCTCGCATTCCGATCTGAACTCTGGCCATTGAGCCCATCCTCCTTAAGGCCATTACTCGTGTGGGCTGAACATCTTTTTGCGCTCTTGGGCCATCCATGGAGGACATATAAATCTTGTCACTCAACACTTTAATGTAATCAAGGGCATTCTGCCTGAGAAGGACTACATGCCCCTTTTTTCTTCTTTTTTGTTTTCCCTCTATACAAGTTACACTCACCTGTTGATATCTCACTGTTGAGAAAAGAAAAGCGTTGGGAAGGATACATTTTTCTGGGGTTATTTACAGACTCTTTAACTCTTGTTAAAGTGGGAGCAAATACATGGGGCATGAAAAGGTAGATAATTAAGGCAACTGTGTTTGACTGACCCTGGAGTTCTACAACTGGATGCCCCTCAGCTCAAATGGGGGAGATCTAAGCTATTTATGCACCTGATCTCTCTTTATTTTGGTGTGTTTTTCCATAATGATTTTAATTATTTTGTCAACCTTATGTGTAATATATGCAGAATCTAATGGTTAGTGATCAGGCCACTAGTAAGTTAAGGTTGCAAGTTGTGTATTACTCCGTATCGCACAGATGCATATTTGGATATTATATCCTGGTTGTTTAATGTTTCATTTGATTTTATTAGTAATGAAGTAACAGTTTTGATCTAAATAAGGGGTTTTCCCATGCCACAATATGATCTTGAAAAACTACACCCTGAATCTCAAATAGAGGTCGCTGCTTTGCTCCTGCCTATATTGATCCTGGCTGCTCCATCAGAATCTGGTCACATCACTCCTTGGAAATTCAAGGATAAACCTAGAATTAGGTTGATACAGTAGAGACTTAAATTGTTACTCGGTGTATGGTGATTCAGCCAAAAACCTCAAGACTGACCATTGTACAAAATTATAAATCCAGTGGACTGTAGCCTGTTAAAGCATGTTTTCAAGCTAGGAACCACGTAAGTGCATTAAGCAATTGATTAGATTCAGGTGTTATATATATGAAAGGGTGGCCACCTCAGTTGTGGCATAAATAATAATAGGTGGCAGTGTGCATGTGTCTTTAAGTTGCAAAGTGACATTTCGGATCATCCCATCATGCGTGTTTAGTATGTGCTCACAATGTATATTCAGTATATGGAGTTTTCAATAGGAATCAATGTGGCAACATATTTTCTAACTTACAAAGTAACATTACAAAAATTGCGCACTTATTGTCATTTGCACATCTCGTGTGCTATCGATGTAATCAGTGTAGACCTGATAGAAGAAGTGAGTCCAGGACGCATCCCCTATATGTTGAGTTTACATAGCCTGGGTCACAAGTGTTCCAAAGTTCAAGCCCCTCTTATGGAGATGAGCGAACTTGTTTGGAAAATGTTCGCTAATCTCAAATTTGGCACGAACGTTGCACATTTGGAGTCTTGTTCGGATTCCCGAGCATTTTCCTCAAAGTCGGCAAAATTCAGCAAGTCAGGTTTTCATCTGGTGGGTTGTCTGTGGTGGAAGGGCTCTCAAAGCACCATTATACTATTTATACTCTGAGGAAATTGATGCCACTTTAGAGGTGTGTGCCAAATTTTTGGAAATATAGAGACTCCAAGTTGGGTCTCCATCTGGTGGGTTGCTTGTAGTGGAACGGGACTGTGAGGCAGTGAGAGGATCATACAGTATGCGAGGGTAAATATTTAGCATGATATTTTGCTCTATTATTTTTGGCTTTTATACAATGTCATCTAATTGTATATACATATTTTATTTATATGTTTAGTACTCTGATGAAGGTCAAGGTGTGACCGAAATGTTTCATGAAAGTACTACTATTGGACTATATTAAAACTCTTCATCAAAAATACCAAAGCTGAGTGCCAAGTTTTTTGTATTGTATTCACAGTGGGACGCCTGTGAGTCACAAGGCACAGTAAACGTAAGTGTGGATCTGGTCAAGCTATTTGGCCAAGGCATTGTTCAGGAAAATCCATTATGGGCTTTTATTTTTGAAATGGACTGCAAGAAGGTAGTAGGGTTGCTCCGTTTCCTTCGGCTGGGTTTTCCATGTGGCCTACGGCCACAGGTTGATTGTTAAGAACCCTGCAGTATAGGGTTTGGGTGTGCCAGTGTGGAGTTGGCAGCAATCAGAACAGACAGCTCTGCAAAATCTCAGCTTGTGTGAGGGAACATAGAGCCAAGCAGAGTGAACTCCTGGCACCCCGCAGTGTGATACGGTGGTGCAGTCACCCTCTGCAATCGAATGCACTTATTGACTGTCTTGTTTCCTAGCTGCGATGCAGAGGACGACGTGTGCTGTGCACTGTGTGAGTTTGGACATTAAACACATTTTGCTGTGAACTTTTCCTGTGGTCACTGTCACACTAAACCAACCCCGCTGCACTACAGGGACTCAAAAGCACCATTATACTATTTCTACTCTATGGAAATTGATGCCAGTTTGGTGGTATGTGCCAAAATTTTTGTGAAATATAGTGACTCCAAGTTGGGTCTCCACCTGGTATGTTGCTTGTAGTGGAATCAGTCTCAGAGCACCAATATACTATTTCTACTCTGGGGAAATTGATGCCACTTTAGTGGTATGTGCCAATAATTTTTGGAAATGTGGAGACTCTAAGTTGTGTCTCCATCTAGTGAGTTGCTTGTAGTAGAAGGTGTCTTAGAGCACCAGGCCTCACTCATCCACCTCTTACTGATAAGTTTATAAGCTAGAAATGTCGGGCCAGGCCCTGTCCCAACCATCCATGCTGCACCATTATAAAATTTCAGCTGTGGGTCAATTGGTGCCACTTTTCCTAGTGTGTGCCCCTAACTGTTGGAAATATTTTGACTCCAAATTGGGTCTCTTACATGTGTGTTGCCTGAATTTGGCAGGGCTCCCAACACAGCAGGCCTACACCAGTCCCTACCCATCTGTTAATTTCAACTTAATTTCAAAGCTGTAAACGAAGGCCCAGACCCTATCTCATGCATGGCCCAAGCCTGACTGCTGCACCATTACAACATTTCTACTGTGGGTCAATTGATGTTACTTTTCCTGATGTCTGCCACTAATTTTTGGAAGTGTTTTGACTCCGAGTTTGGTCTCCTTCATGTGTGTTGCCTGAATTTGGCAGGTCTCCCAGCACAGCAGGTCTACACCAGTATCTCAACAAAATTTTAATTTTAATTTAAAGCTGTAAATGCTGGCCCAGACCCCGTCTCATGCATTGTCCATGCCTTACTGCTGCACCATTATAACATTTCTACAGTGGGTCAATTGATGCCACCTTTCCTGGTTTCTGACCTTAGTTTTTGGAAATGTTTAGACTCCAAGTTGGGTCTCCGTCATGTGTGTTGCCTGCAGCAGTAGGGCTCCCAGACCGGTAGGCCTGCACTTACCTTCAGTCATTACCTGTATTACTATCATTAAATGTTTCTAACAATAGTAAACTATGAAGCTGATATTTGTTCCACCTGAGTGTAGCTGAGCAGAAAAGCAGTTTGAGCTGTTGCATGAGGTATCAGGGCTCCCAGCACAGCAGGCCTACACCGATCCCTCACCCACCTCTAAATTTTAACTTAAATTCAAAGCTGTAAATGCTGGCTCAGACCCTGTCTCATGCATGCTCATGCCTGACTGCTGTGCCATTATAACATTTCTACTGTGCGTCAATTAATGCCACTTTTCCTGGTGTCTGACCCTAACTTTTTGAAAATGTTTTTTTTTTTTTTTTTTAGATTACCATTCTAAGCTTTAAGGGGTTTCATTTTTGCCTTTGGAGAGCACTAATTTGGTGTAAAGAGACTTATAAGTGATGCAATACCCCTCTTGGAATTTATAAATGGCCTATCTGAAGAGGTTATTTGCACATCCTAAGCTATAGACATGTATTACTTGTCATATTTATCATTCATTTTATGTTTTCCGAGATGTTTGTGCAAAGTTTTCATTCTGTGATTATGATTATTGCTGTCCAAGAATTAGAAGTATTTAGAAAATATAACTACCAGATCTTGCAAAACAAAAATTAATTTCCAATTTTTCACAGAATTTCACTGTAACATTCAATCAAAATGTATTTATTTATTTATGAATTTGTCCTATTTGTGTTGCAGATAAGAATCATCATGACTCAAACAAATAAATAGATATTTAATGATCTGTTTACAACAATTTGAGTTTAACATAATGGTAAGTTGTGCATCTCAGAAAGAAACACTTCATATTTAGTTAATGCATGTTTAATGTCAAGATTGATATCCTCTTTTTTTGTGATAATTTTGCTAATGTGCGTCTATTACTTCCTTTTAATATTGTTAATATTACTGCTTTATCTATCTACAAACAAGCTGCAAATATTCATTTCACATAAGAATCAATACACTAGACTTCATTATTTACATAAACAGTACATATTGGAGTAATTGGGTATGGTTAAAGCTCCACCTAGTGTACTTAGCAAGACTCCTTCCAAGATATCACCAATTGAAACACTTTTACTATGAAAAGGAAAATGTGTTTTTTTCCACATAGGTAAGAAGGTAAGTGGGTCTATTTACTAATAAGACCTTTATCCCATCTTTAAACATTTGATACTGCAGGCTATCAACAGCAGTGGGGGATTATAATGAGGTCAATCTGGGCGGTAGCCCAGGGCCCAGTGGTGTGGGGGGGCCCTTGGGCAACCGCTCAGATTGACCGCCGCCATCCGGGCATTACTGCCTTGATGGGTGTATGGGTCCGGTGGGCAGAGGGGGCCCGCACCGGGCCCCGTCTCATCTGCTCACGGGGCCCCTACCGGCGCTGCGGCAGTTTAACGCTATTGACATGCGGGCGCATGACCGCACATCAATAGTTAACAGCCGCCAGCCAATTGGAGGCTGGCAGCTGACGTCAGCCGCAGCGCACACGTCGCCGGCGTCTGATGTCATTGTCAGTCGCCGGCGAGTATGCGCTGCTGGAGGGAGCTTCGTCGAATGAGCGAAGACAGGTGAGGAGAACTCTTTTTTTTATTGCCAACTGCAATCCGGGGGCTCCGGGCCAGAATGCTGGACACACTGGGGGCAATATGCTGGACACACTGGGGGCAATATGCTGGACACACTGGGTGCAGGATGCTGGACACACTGGGGGCAGGATGCTGGACACACTGGGGGCAGAATGCTGGACAAACTGGGGCAATATGCTGGATACACTGGGGGCGGGATACTGGACACACTGGAGGCAGGATGCTGGACACTGGGGGCAGAATGCTGGACAAACTGGGGCAACATGCTGGATACACTGGGGCAGTATGCTGAACACACTGGGGCAGAGGTGCTGGACACATTGGGGGCAGAATGCTGGACACACTGGGGCAGGATGCTGGAGACACTGGGGGAAGGATGCTGGACACACTGGGGGCAGAATGCTGGACACACTGGGGGCAATATGGTGGACACACTGGGGGCAATATGCTGGACACACTGGGGCCAATATGCTGGACAGACTGGGGGCAGGATACTGGACACACTGGAGGCAGAATGCTGGACACTGGGGGCAGAATGCTGGACAAACTGGGGCAATATGGTGGACACACGGGGGCAGAGGTGCTGGACACACTGGGGGCAGAATGCTGGACACACTGGGGCAGGATGCTGGAGACACTGGGGGAAGAATGCTGGACTCACTGGGGGCAGATTGCTGGAGACACTGGGGGCAATATGCTGGTCACACTGGGGCAGGATGCTGGACACACGGGGGGCAAAGATGCTGGACATTGGGGGCAGAGATGCTGGACATTTGAGGCAGGATGCTGGACACACTGGGGGCAGGTTGCTGGACAAACTGGGAGCAGAATGCTGGACACACTGGGGGCAGAGATGGTGGACACTGGGGGCAGAGATGTTGGACACTGGGGGCAGAGATGCTGGACACTGGGGGCAGAGATGCTGGACACTGGGAGCAGAGATGCTGGACACTGGGGCAGGGATGGTGGACACTGGGGGCAGAGATGTTGGACACTGGGGGCAGAGATGCTGGACACTGGGGGCAGAGATGCTGGACACTGGGAGCAGAGATGCTGGACACTGGGGCAGGGATGGCAGAGACAGGGACATTGGTGGCAGAGATGCTGGCACTGGGTTCAGAGATGCTGGACACACTGGGGGCAGGACAGGAGACAGATGGAGCCAGATTGGAGACATGGGCAGAATGTAGATATGGGGCATAATTGGAGACCCGAGGTAGAATGAAAGACATGGGGCTGGATTGGAGACAGATCATGCAGGATCATGGGGCAGGATGAATACGATGGAGACTGATGAGGCAGAATGGGGAGATCATATGGAGCAGGATGGATACTCATGAGGGCAGGATGGGAGAACATATGGCTGGAGCCAGGAATGAGATACATGGGGTCAGGATGGGGGATATTATTATTACCATAGGGGCTAATTAAGAGATATTATTACTGCAGTGATTTATTTATTTTATTTTTTGAGGACACTGTTTTAAATGGGGGGCGGTCCTGTTACTGTGTAGAGTGACACTATGTTGCCTCTTTTTCTTCATGTGGTGTAATGTAGAAGTTGAGAAAAATTAAGTAATGTCTTCTGCAAGCGGAGCTCGAGATAACTGTGTTATTTCCTGCAGAGACGAGTCATGGCTGGATGAAGTGATGGCGGTCTGTGCTGCATGAAAGATGAAGGACTTCACCCAGAGACATCACTGGTGAGTCAGTGTTACCTATATACTGACACTATACACTGTATACTATATACAGAGCTCCGGTGTATAATGTCACCGGTGAGCATTGTATTACCTCTACACAGACACTGCATACTAAGTACAGATCTCCTGTGAATACTGGCACTTATGGTGATAGTATTATGGTTTTTTTTTTTGTTTTTTTGTTTTTTCTTCCTAACTGAAGGGTAAATTGACTAGATCAATGGATGTTTGACAGGTTATAGTTTCACACAGCAACTATTTTTCGGGAATAATCTGGTTCAGGTATATTATGACCCCGTCACATGACCCTGTCACATGACCGGGGGCCCCCAGTGTCTGAACAGCCCAGGGCCCTGGCTACCCTTAATCCACCCCTGATCAACAGTATTTCTATAGCATGGTTTTAAAAAATGATCACAAAGTAAATTAACACACATGCTTTTTTTTTACATATAAATATGACTGTTCAGGGGTGTTAAAAGGAATATGTATATAGAAGCTTTGTGCCCACCAAAATGAGGTAATTTTCCTTGTTTGGGGTGTGCTTGCTGTGGCAACATGTCGAAGGGTGATTGTTTTTATCACCCACATACTGGAAAGAAATTCTATATAGGAGACAGTGCACTTCGAGTTTTGTCATATACTTATTAATATGCCCTTGTGGGCTGATGTATGTTGGTAAAACTACCATGGAGAATAAATCAAGGATAAGTAAGCACAAAAGCACGATTAGGACTAGATTGTTGGATTTACCGCCGGTACCTAAACATTTTTGTGAGTTTAGACATTCAGTGAATCAACTCAGGTTCAGGGTGATAGATGGTGTCCCACAACTGAGGAGGGGTGGGGACAGATTGAAATTATTGAAAAAGAAGGAGATGAAATGGATTCCTACCCTGGGGACCTTACAACCTATGGGTCTTAATGTTGATTACAACTTACAAATTTGTATATCCTAACCCCTCCCCTGATTTTTTCCTTAGACGGCATTTTTTGAAGTGTTATTTGATGTGTTTAACCATTTTTTACATGATATTTATATGTTTTTTCTTTTCTTAGATAGTGTTGATGTCATGGGGGTTTGAATTGAGGACATGGGGAATTAACTCCGGAAGATAACAGTGACATGATAAAGGAGTTTCTGTATTAATAAGTTGTTTGTATTGATTTTCCCCATGCCTTCTCTTTGTCTTCCCCTCTTTTGTTCTTTTGAAATCTGATGCTAGATTATTGTTTTTTGATTTTTGGTTTATTGTGCTTGAAGAACCCTTTTTCTGGTTGACACAGATGTGTAAGACAAAGGGATAATGAATAAAATATATGAGGTATATCTCCGGTTATCCGGATTAGATATATTTGCCAGGCGTCTTGGTGCTTTTCTTTTTTGAGACATGAAGGAGCTAAATTTTGAGGGCGTTACCCGGGTTGCTGGGGAGATAACATTACGCTCCATGCTTTGCAGGTTGTCAGGGAGACAACAGGACGCTCTTTACACGATTTGTCAGCTATGTGGCCGAGGATGGGAGTGCGGTCATGTGACTTAGTCACATGCTGTGCTGACATCAGCAGCCTTTTGTGTGTGTGTGCCAGGGACATGGAGGAGAGAGCGGCGAATAGGGATAATTCTTATGAGATACTGCTCTGAGTGAGTACTCGTGATTGGCCATTGCTGGACGTTTTGAGCGCCAGGATTGATCTCCATGATGATAGGTTCTGGCTTTGTTTATATAGGATAGTTCAACCTGATAGGCTCTTTGGTTTCTGTGACAACAGGGAAGCCTGGCTGTGACTGGCCAGGTTTATACACAAAGGGTTAATATGCACATACTACTTTTTGTTTATGTTGTATTGTTCTGTTATTTTTTTGTTTTTTATATTGAAGATTTAAGATGTAGTCATTGATTGGGTTAATTGTGTATTTTTTTAATGTATCTTATATGTATTGGGTAATGGGTGGCTCCTTGTCAGTGATTGGTGAGCTTGTGCCACCACACTATATAAGGCAGCCATTTTGTGTATTGTGTATGCTTGATAAAGACCTTTTTTGGTCGAAACGTCGCATTATGGCAGAATAAAGATATTGGATTTTTTTATCACCTGGACTGGATGCTGTTCCTTTTTCTTTGAAGACTGTTTATTTCCAATTGGGTCGTTGGACTGGAGCGTGCATCCCACTATTGATGTGCTGTCGACTGCCTTCCTTTTTTATCATTGAGCTATTAAGAGCAGGGTCCATCCTCAGGTGAGTGCAGGAGGCGTCCATTCCCTGTTCCCTACCGACAGGACCCTCCATTATTAAAGTGTCCCCGATGTATCTTTGTGTCCTTGTGTGTTTCGCCGTTCTGTGACCGTCCCCTCGTCGGGTCATGTCACGCTAGCACAGTCACTTTGTGACATTATAACCAATCATCCCATTTTTTTTTGGTGAGCCATGGCTCAAATGCAGACCCTTGCCCAACTGCTTCAGACCCTCACCAAGGTGTTTAAGGTGCTGTGTGGTGAGGTGGTGCAGCAGCTGCAGCATTTGGTGGGGTTTTGAGCTTCAGCCCAGGTTCAACCGGAACCTAAGATATCTGTTCCAGACAGGTTCTCTGGAGGGAGAGTTACATTTCTGTTTTTTTCAGGAAGCCTGTAAATTGTACTTTAAGGCTCCACCCTCGTTGATCAGGGAGTGAGGAACGACGTGTGGGGATTAAAATCTCGATTCTTAAGGGTGATCCCCAATCCTGGGCTTTCTCCCTGCCAGCCAGTTCTCCATAGTTGCGGACAGTGGACAAGTTTTTTGCTGCATTGGTGCTTGGGTATGGGGATCCAGATGGCGTCTCCCTGGCGGAATCCTGACTGTGTAAACTCAAGCAGGGGGTCAGCCGGCTGAGGGGTACTGCTCGGAGTTCATGAGGTGAGCCAATGACACACAGTGGAATGACCCTGCCCTTAGGAGCCATTTTCTGCAGGGTCTGTCTCCAAGGTCACAGGATACTCTTGTGCAATACACTGCCCCCTGGTCGTTGGAGGCTGCCATGTCCCGACACTTGAGGGAGAGACATACACCAAATGTGCCCCCGGTAGTCCTTGCTAGGGAGGGGGACACACCTGAGCAGGCGGACGAACCCATGCAGGTGGGAGGAGTTGGTTCCCAAACTTCGCCATGGTGTGGGGGCATGTTTTTATGTTTCTGTGGGCAGACTGGTCATTTCATCAGTGTCTGCCCAGCTCATGGCAAAATACCTGTACCACCTAAGAAGCTGCATCCCCCCTGGTCGTGTGGAGAAGGGCGACCAGGAAGTGTATATTTCCTCCATTTCTTCCCCTCAGTGTACCTTACCTGCTGAAATGGTAGTTGGCGGTGTAAATGAGTGTACACCAGTGCTTGTGGACAGTGGAGCAGGTCTCAATCTGGTGGATGCTCATTTTGTCCTGACCCATGGCCTGAGATGTTGGACACTAACTAAGCGTGCAGGCCATTGACTATACCACTCAGTCAGGGGTGGGTGACCCAAGTCATGGATGATAAACACCTGCGTATAGAGACTCCTCATGAGGATTTCCTGTCATGCTTCGTCTTGAGAGGAATGCCTACACCGATTGTCTTGGGATTCCGTTGGTTGAAAAAACACAACCAGGTCATAAATTGGTGGTCAAAGGAAGTGGTCAGCTGGGATCAGTCGTGTGAGGACTGCTGCCCGGGGGCTACTGTCTCTGCCGTCCTTCTACAACCTACCCTTTCTTCTCCAGTGGGGGCAGCAGAGGTGCTGCTAGGGAGTAGGGGCAGGACTCAACCCTCACCACAAGCTAACCCTGAATGTCGGAGTCCACTTAGGAGGAGTGGTCAGGGGAGGGTGATGGATTGTGGGGGTCTGAGTGTGGTGACATAGGGGGATGCCTCTGTTGTTAATTCCTCAAAGAATTCGCTGTCTTGTGTCAAACGTATGCATGTAAATAAACGTTCAGGTCCGGAACTGTGTGTGAATGAGTACGTATGGGTGTCCATCAAAAACATCAGGTGGAAGTATGCAACTGGTACCTAGAGTTCCAGGGTGATAGGGCCATATCGATTGTTGGCCATTCTCAGCCCGGGGACTTTTCAGTTGGAATCACCTCCAGTTATCCATGTACACAACTCATTCTCCAGGTTGGCGAAGTGGAGATTTGTGGCACCTCCAGAGCCTATGTTTTGGCATTTCCATCACGCCGCACGTTTGCTATAAACCGCAGGGTCAGGTGACTGCCGAGGTGAACTCTGGTGGATAGAGGCTTCCTCACCATAGGGTGTTGTCCGGTGAGTTCCGGTGTTGAGGGTCCAGAGGCCCCTCATTGAAAGAGGGTACTGTCATGATCCAGATTAAAACTTTTTTCCTTTAAGGCTATCGGGGGTTAATGCAGGTTTTTCCCCAGTGGCTGCTGTTGTAATTACATTGCTGCCTAGTCTGCTGATGTGGGTGGTGACCACTCCTACCTTCCTTCAAAAGGTCACCCGATGCATCAGCTGATTGTTGGTGATACAGGTCCTTCTGGAGACCAACCTAGCTGGAGAAGGAGCTTACTGAGTGCTGTAGTTCTTCAGCTGAATAGTGATATCTGGTGCCTTACTCTGCTGTGCGGTTCATTGCAGGAGAAAAAGCTAAGTGTGGTATTTATTGGTGCTTTGTCCCTTTGTTGTCTGTAACTTTCCCCTGTGTTGTATTAGTGCAGTGGTGGGACCAGTGCTCTCACCTGCCAGTCCTCTATGTAGGGATAGGAGCATGGCAAGTGAAGAATTAGGTATCCTACTCGGTGACATGGTGAAAGAACCTGTATAAGGAGGCTAGTAAGAACAGGGCACATCCTCAGGTGAATGCAGGAGGTGTCCATTCCCTGTTCCCAACCGACAGGGTCCACCGTTGTTAAAGTGTCCCCGGTGTACCCTAGGGGATTTCGCTGTTTTGTGGCCATCCCCTTGTCAGGTCGTGTCACGCTAGGACAGTCACTTTGTGACACTTGCCTGCCAGCATGCAGGATCTGAAGCACGTGACCACCGGGGGGAGCAACCGGATGCGGAGCCAGCCACCGAGTGGCAGTAGTGGCCGGAGATGCCGGAGAGTAGTAAGAAAGTGTCGAAGTCAAGCCGAGAGGACAGCGTAGTACAAAAGGGTAAGACGTAAAGGGTGGTCAGGACGTAGAAAGAGGTCAGATAGCCGGAGATAGTGACACAGTACAAACGCGACAGGCAGACGGAAAGAAAGAGTACCAAGCCAAGAGTCAGAGCCAGAAATAGATAACAAGGACAGAGTCACAGATCGGATCATACATTAAAATGCAAACAGATGAAACAATATGCAAGCACAACAGGAGTCAGACACACAGTCAAGAATGAATATATCACTGACAAGGATCCGTAGATGGAGGTGGGTAAATATAGCCCTCCCCAAACCAAAAGGAGGCCATGCAAAATTAACCCTGAGGAGGACAGGAAAGGGATCCCTTTCCACCACCATGACACTCAGTTCCCCTGCCTTCCCATTCCTGCTTCCCCTCTCGTCTTGCTGTGTGCTCCCCATGCTGTGACCTTGGTATCTGACCCAGCTTGTCCTCTAACCCAGGGGTCCCCAACTCCAGTCCTCAAGGCCCACCAACAGGTCATGTTTTCAGGATTTCCTTTGCATTGCACAGGTGATGCAATTATTACCTGGGCAAGACTAAGGAAATCCTGAAAACATGACATGTTGGTGGGCCTTGAGGACTGGAGTTGGGGACCCCTGCTCTAACCTGTTTTTCTGTCTCATGTCTCTGACATCTCTGCTCCTGACTGTCTCCGACTTCTTTGGTTTGTATCTGACTACGTGTATTGCTATTTCCCCTGGTACTGCATTTCCTGTCCAGTCCTGACCTGGCTTATCTGACCACTCTCTCGCCACCTAATGGCGCCTGCGCTGCCACACTGATATGCTATGCCGTGAGTGCAACCTTTCTTCCTTCTCCAGAACCCCCTGGTATAGGACCCAAGATCGTACGCTGCAGCAGAATTAAATGTACACTCTGCAACCCATCTTGACTGAAAAAAAAACAGAAATGTAAAAATTTTTGCATATTTATTAAAAAAGAAAAACTGAAATATCACATGGTCGTAAGTATTCAGACCCTTTACTCAGACACTCATATTTTAGTCACATGCTGTCCATTTCCTTGTGATGGTTTTACTTCTTCATTGGAGTCCAGCTGTGTTTAATTAAACTGATAGGACTTGATTTGGCAAGGCACACACCTGTCTGTATAAGACCTCACAGCTCACAGTGCATGCCAGACCAAATGAGAATCATGAGGTCAAAGGAACTGGCCAAGGAGTTCAGAGACAAAATTGTGGCAAGGAACACATCTGGACAAGGTTACAAAAGAATTTCTGCAGTACTCAAGGCTCCTAAGAGCACAGTGGCCTCCATAATCCTTAAAGGGAAACTGTAACCCGTGTCACACCAGGGACAATAATGCAGCAAGAGGAGGCGGCGCCCGGCGCGCACAGGCCCGGAGTAACGGCTGTGCTGCGTCTGATTAGGAGGGAAAGTCCCACCCCCGGGACGGTTTCAGGGTATGAGGGGGCACATTTTATAAATGTTTATTTCAGCATTGCAGGCATCATAACTAAAAGAGCCACCTTGTCAGAATGCAGCATTTGTGCTGCACAAGGTGGCTTTTTTAGTTACAAACACCTGAGGGGGTGACAGGTTCCCTTTAAATGGAAGAAGTTTGAGACCACCCAAAGTCTTTCTTGACCTGGCAGTCCAGCCAAACTGAGCAATCGTGGGAGAAAAGCCTTGGTGAGAGAGGTAAAGAAGAACCCCAAGATCACTGTGGCTGAGCTCCAGAGATGCAGTAAGGAAATGGAAGAAAGATCCACAAAGTCAACTATCACTGCAGCCCTCCACCAGTTGGGCCTTTATGGCAGAGTGGACCAACGGAAACCTCTCCTCAGTGCAAGACATATGAAAGCCCACATAGTTTGCTAAAAAAACACATGAAGGACTCCCAGACTATGAAATATAAGATTCTCTGGTCTGATGGGATGAAGATAGACCTTTTAGGTGATAATTCTAAGTGGTATGTGTGGAGAAAACCAGGCACTGCTCATCACCTGCCCAATATAATCCCAACAGTGAAACATGGTGGTGGCGGCATCATGCTATAGGGATGTTTTCCAGCTGCAGGGACAGGACGACAGGTTGCCATTAAAGGAAACATGTATGCGGTCAAGTACAGAGATATCCTGGATCAAAACCTCTTCCAGAGTGCTCTGGACCTCAGACTTGGCCGAAGTATCACCTTCCAACAAGACAATGACCCTTAGCACACAGCTAAATAAAAAAGGAGTGGCTTCAGATCAACTCTGTGACCATTCTTGACTGGCCCAGCCAGAGCCCTGACCTAAAACCAATTGAGCATCTCTGGAGAGACCTGAAAATGGCTGTCCATCAACGTTTACCATCCAACCTTGATGGAACTGGAGAGGATCTGCAAGGAAGAATAGCAGAGGATCCCCAAATCCAGGTGTGAAAAAACTTGTTGCATCATTCCCAAGAAGACTTATGGCTGTACTAGCTCAAAAGGGTGCTACTACTCAGTACTGAGCAAAGGGTCTGACAACTTACGATCATGTGATATTTCAGTTTTTCTTTTTTAATAAATTTGCAAAAATTTCTATATTTCTGTTTTTTAGTCAAAATGGGGTGCAGAGTGTACATTCATTAGAAAAAATGAACTTTCTTGAATTTACCAAATGGCTGCAATGAAACAAAGAGTGAAAAATTTAAAGGGGTCTGAATACTTTCTGTACCCACTGTTAATGTACTACCATTCACTTGCTATAGTTTTGTTTTTTTCAGTTTTTTTCTTAGGTTTTAATTTGCAAAAGACAGCAGGATTTCAGGAGCTTAAATAAACTGCAGTACCACCTAGTTCACATAGCAGGGAGCAAACAATTACAGAAGTTATCTTTAGTTATATTTAGTTCCCAGGTGAACAGAGGACAAACAATGAGAGCGCAGTGACAGATACAAAGACTATAAGGGCAGGCACCAATACAGTTGTCACAATATCATAACAGATCATACTGTACCCTGTGTAGTAGAATACAGAGATTCACCTTTCATGTCACTGTTCTAGTGACAATGTTCACAACATAGGATCAGAGACCTCTATGGTGGACATACTGTAGGTTGGTCTTGTATTTGTTAAATATCTATTGTATATCTTGTTGATATATAATAAATGTCTGTTATGAGACAATCTCTTTAATCAGAATTACCAATAGATACGCCTCACTCTCATCTACACACAATTACTTGTGCAGCAATATACAGTATATTCCAACTCAATTTATAAATGTCATCTTAAACAGGTATTCACTTTTTCATTATTTTTACAAATTACCACAACAGTGTCACTATCTTTATTTCAAAAGTGTGATCTGGTCCTGATCAATGGAAGGGCATGTGACCAAATTCATCTGTCATTAGTCTTCATTGGGTAAAACTATACATTGCTAGTTTCTAATTCAATAAATAGTTCCATTGGATACCGCCGATAGATAGGTCTGGTCACATGCCAATCGTTCAGCGATCATGTTCTGAACTAATTCGTCATGCTGTAAGTGGGCGGCATCTTTCCAATCAGAATATTGGTGCTGCTCTAATAATTACGCCATATTGTTATCAGAAATAAATTAAATTTGCTGCACATAGGTAAAAACAGACAAAACCTAAAATAAAAACAAAATGAGCAAATTGCCTGCAATAAAAATTAATAGAAATAGTACATGAAAATAACATAGGGTACTTAGTTAACATAATTTTGAACAAAAAAAGTAAATGTTATCTCACCACATCACGTTGACCCTATTCTGGATGGTCCTAACCTCTAATATTAAAATGTTACTGTTAGGAGTCGAGTTTCCTCTGCTGCACAGGGGGAATCTCGATCCGTCTCCGCTGCGGTCTCCCATTCTTCTCCAGCCGCAGTGGAGTCTGCTCAGCAGGGACGTCAATCCCAGCGTCTCGCTCAGTCTGACTCTGTGCAAACAGTTACTGCTGCTTTTCCTGCTTCTGCCATTGAAGCCAGTGCTGGGCAGCGGCGAGTGGACGTTTCTGGATCTAAGTCCTGCTTTTCTCTGTCTGAGCATGCCCAGGGCAGGATCTCCTGTTGGAGATCGAGAGTCACATGCTCAGGTATTGCAGCACATCCCATTGGTCCTCCTGGAAGGTCCTGAAAGGGCAAAACTTCGGTAGCAGCTTCCTGTGCTGCAACTATATAAGCTGCACATGACCGCACGGCCATGCGCTAGTATTGTCTTGTAATTATGTGTGTGTGTTGTGAGTGAAAGTCGCTCTTTAAATAACCCTCCCTATTGTATGACTGTTCGCGGAAGGTGTATGTTTGCTATCTAGTGCCCGACTTATCCAACAGCACGTAACACACATTACAGCTACCAGTTGCTGTGTCCGCCAGTACGGCGCCAATGCGTTTGCTCTGCGCTTTCCTGACCCAAGCCTGGGTGGTTAGTGGCGTCCGTCAGTGCGGCACCGCACGCACTCTTGTGCCTTTATATTATTATTTATGTTCCTCTGACACCCCAGTTGTGGTGTTGAGCGCATGGGGTCTTCTGAACTCAAATCCTCAGTCTCGGGTTTGAGATTAGTGACTCCTTGCTTGCGATCTATGTGCGGTACCGCGGTCCTGTGACGCAACAGGGTCGCTTCCTTCACACAGGGTGAAGTTAACCCATGTGTGTATTCTTATAGTACCGCCATATAGTCCGTCTTTACTAGCAGCGGGGTTTTTACCTGCACGGTGGATCTCGGACTGCGAACGCACCTAGCTCCACTTCATCTTGTACTTGGTGCGTTCCTCCAGTCCTTAACAGTTACCATATGTCAAATGACATAAATGTGAAAAAAGGCCAAGCAGGACTGAACCTGATTAATGGGAGCCATTGGGAGTTATATAAATGCAATATGCAGCTCAAAGAAAAGGGAGGCCATGCCCTTATTTGCAAAGAGTGCAACAACATGACACAAAAAGCTAAACAGATGAACTGCAATATATAGGTGCTTCTCACAAAATTAGAATATCATTAAAAAGTTCATCTATTTCAGTTCTTCCATAAAAAAGTGAAACTTCTATATTATATAGAGTCATTACAAACACTGATCTATTTCAAGTGGTTATTTCTGTTAATATTGATGATTATAGCTTACAGCCAATGAAAACCAAAAGTCATTATCTCAGTAAACTACAGGGTGTGCCATTTATATGGTTACACTTAAAACAAGTGAGAATGGTGAGAGTTTTCTTGCGTAGGGTGTCTTGCATTGAAATCTGCTGCAATGACCCGGGTACTGCGTTCACCAGACATCAACACAATTTCTATCCGCTCCTCCCGTGTAAACCTCTACGGCATGTCAATGGCTGTAAACAAAGAGAAACTTGTAAATAACTCATGAAAGAATAAAGTTACGTTAAAAGCAAGCACACCATTGTTTTTCTTGTAAAATTCTCATTAAGTTTGATGTGTCACATGACCCTCTTCCCATTGGAAAAAATAAAGTTGGATCCAAAATGGCCGAATTCAAAATGTCCACCATGGTCACCACCCATCTTCAAAAGTTATCCCCCTCCCATATACTAATGTGCCCCAAACAGGAAGTTGATATCACCAACCATTCCCATTTTATTTAGGTGTATCCATATACATGGCCCACCCTGTAGAAAAATTAACAAAAACATCTATAAAAGGCTTCCTAAGTGCTTAAAGAGGTCCATTAGTCTGTTTAAGTAGGCTCCACAATCATGGAAAAGACTGCTGACTTGACAGATGTCGAGAAGGCAGTCATTGACACAGGGTAAGCCACAAAAGGCCATTGCTGAAGAAGCTGGCTGTTCACAGAGTGCTGTATCCAAGCATATTAATGGTAAGTTGAGTGGAAGGAAAAAGTGTGGTAGGAAAATGTGCACAAGCAACCAGGATAACCCCAGTTTTGAAAATATTGTTATGAAAAGGCCATTCACAAATTTGGAGGAGATTCACAAGGAGATGCCTGCTTCTGGAGTCATTGATTGAAGAACCAACACACACGGACATATCAAGGACATGGGCTACAAGTGTTGCATTTCTTGTGTCAAGCCACTCATGACCAATAGACAATGCCAGAAGTGTCTTACCTGGGCCAAGGAGAAAAAGAACTGGACTGTTGCTCCGTGGTCCAAGGTGTTGTTTTCAGTTGAAAGTAAATTTTGCATTTCATTTGGAAGTCAAGGTCCCAGAGTCTGGAGGAAGAGTGGAGAGGCACACAGTCCAAGATGCTTGAGGTCTAGTGTGAAGTTTCCACAATCAGTGATAGTTTGGGGAGCCATGTCATCTGCTGGTGTAGGTCCATTGTGTTTTATCAAGACCAAAGTCGCAGCTGTCTACCAGGAAGTTTTAGCACACTTCCAGCTTCCCTCAAGCTTTTGGAAATGGAAAGTTCATTCTCCAGCAGGACTTGGCACCTGTCCACACTGCCAAAAGTACCAATACCTGGTTTAAAAACAACAGTATCACTGTGCTTGATTGGCCAGCAAACTCACCGATCTATGTGGTATTGTCCAGAGGAAGATGAGAGATACCAGATCCCAAAATGCAGATGAGCTGAAGGCTACTATCAAAGCAACCTGGGCTTCCATAACACCTCAACAGTGCCACAGGCTGATCGCTTCCATGCCTCACCGCATTGATGCAGTAGTTGATGCAAAAGGAACCCCGACCAAGTATTGAGTGTATTTACTGAACATACATTTCAGTAGGCCAACATTTCAGATTTTAAAATCAAGCTGGTGTTAAAAAGTTTTCTAATTTACTGAGATAATGACTTTTGGAGTTTCAGTAGGTGTAAGCCATAATCATCAACATTAACAGAAATAAACACTTGAAATAGATCACTCTGTTTGTAATGACTCTATATAATATATGAGTTTAACGTTTTATATTGAAGAACTGAAATAAATTAACTTTTGATGATATTCTAATTTTGTGAGAAGCACCTGTAAGTTTGTATGCATGCAATGTGTACATGCATGTTCACACTGGCCAATAAACACAAAATGTAAAATAAAAACAAATTGAGCAAATACCATCCAGTAAATAAATAAATAGCAATAGTACATGGAAATAACATGGGATACTTAAATAACCTAATTTTAATTAAAAAATTTAAAAACCATCCCACTGAGCCAAGTGACCCTATTCAGGTTGAGCACACCCACGCTGCAGCTCTTCACATGTAATGATAGGAGAGACTAGAGTGAGGAGATATTAGTGTGGTCAAGTGAGATAGATCAAGCCTCATCAGATCACTCTAAAAAACTAGATTGTGACCTTTTTACAATTGGGCAACATCACACAGGGACGTTAAACACCCCCAGAGATGAATCTCTTTTAGGCTATGTGCACACGTTGAGGATGCGCAATGTTTTTTCCACGTGGAATTGCACCAAATCCGCAAAGGGTAGCTCAAGCAATGTTAATTGGTTGGAATCCTGAATTGATGTGCACATGCTGTGGAAAATTCCACACTGATTCGCAGCGTTTTATTTTCCGATGTCAATTATTTTTGCGGATCTGCAGCGTTTCTGCACCCTTTGACTTACAGTCAAATCCACAGCTAAACCACAGGTGTAAAAAGGTTTGCGGATTTGCATGCCAAAAACGCTGCAGAAAGGAAGGAGGAAGAGTGTGTGGGCAGAGAATATGTGTGAGCGGAGAATATGTGGGTGTCTGTGTCAGTCTGCGGGTGTCTGCCTGCATGTGTCTATCTGTGGGTATCTGTCTGCGGGTGTCTGTGTGTGTAGCTAGGCATCGTCTGATGGGATTGCTGCTCCTATCTGGCTATGTCTGCTGCCACATATAACAGTGACAGCATGAGCCGATGATGGGACAGTAGTTCCATCATCCTGCGACTGTGTTCAATTGTAAAACAAAAAAAAACAACATTCATACTCACCAAACACCTAATCCTTGGCGCCCGAGTCTCCTGCAACAAAAATGAAATAAAACAACCTACACTTACCTTCCCACCGTAGTCTATTTAATAATGAGTGTCCCACGCTTATCTCACTTGTAGAACAGTCACATCAGGAGATGGACTACGTCAGACAGGGAGTATTTTTTTGGTTTATTTTACTTTTCATGGAGGAGATCAAGGGAGTCAGGGATTAGACGATGTAGTAAGTATGTTAAATTAAGATTCAATAAATGAGTCTATGTGTTTATTTCAATTAAAGGACTTTATTCTGGCTGTGTCTTTATTTATCATATAACTATGGGGTTAGTAATGAATAGGTGACTTAGAGATGTTTCTCCATTACTAACCTGTGGGCTTGATGTCACCGGACAATACAAAGGTGACATCAACCTCACAAATATTACCCCACTTGCCACCACTACAAGGCAAGTGGGAAGAGCAAGGCTAAGTGCCAGAATTGGCACATCTATAAGATAAGAGCTGATGTTTTTAGCCTGGTGGGGTGCCAATATACATGGCCCCTTCCCAGGCTATTAATATCAGTCTGCAGCTGTCGGCCTAGCCTTTGCTGTCTCAATTTTATAGGGGGACCCCATGTCAATTTTTTTCTGGAGCTCCCTGTAAACTATAAGGTTAATGGCTAAGCAAACACGTGTGAGCTGATATTAATAGCCTGGGAACCTTTATGGCTATTGGCTCCTTTCCAGAATATTAACATCAGCCCTCGGCTTTCCCTCTGCTGATTAAGAAAATTATGCAGGAGCTCATGCAATTATTTTTAATAAATTTTATGAAAATTAAACAGATATTGCATTTCACACAGATGTGTGTGTGTGTATCTCTTTTATTTAACTCTTTATGTACCATTTTATTAATGAGGGTATCTGTCTGACACTTGTTCATTACCAAACCTCAGGTTTGGTGTTACACATTATATATATATATTCACTTACATTTGTTTTTTGTGGAAACAATATATATAAACATGGTATGTAATTATATTATGGTCTTCAATGGAGAATGTGGAAGAAGAGGTTGGACAAGGAAATGACATCACAATTCTTTTTTATTTGTTAAATAATATATCTTTATTTAGCTTGCAAATCTGCAAAGAAAATCCACATCAAAACACTATAAAAACCGTGCGGATTTTCAACTGCGTTTTCTGCCAAGAGAGGAAGAATCCACGCAGAATTTTACAACAGCAAATCCGCAACATACGCACATACCCTTAGTGTCCCCTTGGTTGAATGGGAAGCTTCATATTTCTGTATGGTGTTGTGCAAAAGAAGTTTCAATCAACTCCAATGCCCCTCTTTACTAACATATACAGTTTAAGTAAAGAAATGCTGTGAAAGGTCCTTTATAAAACAATGCAATATTTTTTTTAAAGTGCAACAAGTCCAATATATGAAGTCTTTCAATAGTCATGGTCACCAAAGGATTTATAACATTCAGCATTGATACTCCCTTCTTCCCTCCTTTCTTTGTTTAAAATGTAAAATACAAGCAAATAATCCTTATCTTAAGACTTTTTCCAGGTTTTTACAAGAAAGCAATATGAATCAATTTGAGAAAATGTAACACTGGCAACTGTACATCAATCTTAAACTATATAAATTATTAACTAGTTACAGTAATTATGCATAATAATAAGGTATGCAAACAAAACTAAAAATAGGTAGATAACTACAAAAACATACTTAGAAAAGTGTGTATGTGTTTACAGTATATACAGTACAAACCAAAAGTTTGGACACACCTCATTTAAAGATTTTTCTGTATTTTCATGACTATGAAAATTGTACATTCACATTGAAGGCATCAAAACTATGAATTAACACATGTGGAATTATACACTTAACAAAAAAGTATGAAACAACTGAAATTGTGTCTTATATTCTAGGTTCTTCAAAGTAGCCACCTTTTGCTTTGATGACTGCTTTGCACACTCTTGGCATTCTCTTGTGTACCTTTTGTCATTTGTTTTGCTGCTGTATGTAATAAATAAAGCTAGTTGTGGCCAGTTTTACCAAACCTGCCTGGTGTGAATGGTGTGAATGGTGTCTTGGAGTGCCGTCTAGCCCAGAATAAGGTGATCTCATGAGCCAATTCCCTAAACCTTTCACACTATATACAGTATATGTAAGACTCACAAAAAATGTTTCAAAAGTAAAATCATAAATCTGATCAAGAAGAATTATTATCAAGAAGAATTATTATGAGGGCCTTGTGGCATATAGAAGAGGTGAGTAGTGTTATTCTTTTCTGTTTTATAGAATTTGCTGCTATTTTTTTTTAATTTATTACCACTTTGATACCTGAAACAATGCAATAAATTAACTGCAATATCAACAGTGTGCAGCAATACTAGCATTTGTAACTCTTCAAAAGAACATCTAGTCTATGCATGTGAAATTTTATGGCTTCATGCTTCAAATTTCTTATCTAAAACCTCATTACAGAACATAGGGATTGCCTATCTCTTAGACACCCACTATTAGACCGGTTTCACACGTCAGTGGCTCCGGTACGTGAGATGACAGTTTCCTCACGTACCAGAGCCACTGACACACGTAGACACATTAAAATCAATGCATCTGTGCAGATGTCATTGATTTTTTGCGGACCGTGTCTCCGTGTGCCAAACACGGAGACATGTCAGTGTTCATGGGAGCGCACGTATTACACGGACCCATTAAAGTCAATGGGTCTGTGTAAAACACGTACCGCACACGGACGTTGTCCGTGTGCAGTCCATGTGCCGTGCAGGAGACAGCGCTCCAGTAAGCGCTGTCCCCCCACATGGTGCTGAAACCGCGATTCATATCTTCTGTGCAGCAGCGTTTGCTGCAGAGAAGATATGAATAATCCATTTTTTTGTGTTTTTTCATGTATAAAATAAAGGTCCATGTCCCCACCCCCTGTGCGCCCCCCCCCCCCCCCCGCCGCTGTTCTGAAAATACTCACCCAGCTCCCTCGTTGGCTGACGCTGCTTCCTCTCCTGGCCGCACCGTCTACTGTATGCGGTCACGTGGGGCCGCCGATTACAGTCATGAATATGCAGCTCCACCTCCCATAGGGGTGGAGCCGCATATTCATTACTGTAAATGAACGGCCCCACGTGACCGCTCATACAGTACAAGGTGCGGCGAGGACAGGAAGCAGCGAGGGAGCCGGGAGCTGGGTGAGTATTTTCAGAACAGCATGGGGGGGGAGGGAGGCACACAGAGGATGGGAGGGGGGTGGGGACCTGGATCTGGATTTTACACACTATTATTCATATCTTCTCTACAGCAAATGCTGCTGCACAGAAGATATGAATGGGGCTTCAGCACGATGCAGGGGGCAGCGCTAAACTTTAGCGCTGTCTCCGGCAAGGTGCGTGTGGTACCCAGTGGGCACACGGGCGGCACTTATGTGCCTCAGAAACAGATAATTCTGGTACCGATTTTTCCGGTACCAGAATTATCTGGACGTGTGAGACTGGCCTTACACTGAACTAAGGTCTTGCACGTGACAGCCAATTAAGACAAAACATGTAGCTACAATCCAGATATTAAAGGTGGAAAAAAATCTGTCTTCACACTCTGTTTTGGCCTAAATTCTATATTGTTGGACAAATGTATGCAACAGAATAATTGCAATTACTACTTCACACGAAAAGTATTAGTCAGTGTTATTTGCTGGAAGAACAAATACAATAACAAAACAGCTAATTTTACTAACTGCGCACTGCTGGAAAATGCTGAATTTGTTAAAGCATCATTATGGTTTCACAAGTGTGCACAAAGTGTGATTATTATGTTAGCAGCAAACTAGATCCTTTGTCAGCTCCTGACACATGAAGCTAACAGCAGCTAAGCAGGGTGTATTTTTAAATAATGCCTGACACAGACAGAGATGTCAAGGTACCTTGAGCAGAATAAAATAGCATATTAAAATCATAATTTGGAGCGTTTGCTGAAACAATAAAGTGTTCCGCATAGCAGTTTATTTCTAAAGACTCTGTCACTGTAATTAGTCATCCAAGGGCTTATAAAGGCATCCTAACTTCACGAAGTTACAAGTTCTGAAATGTTGAGTTACTGGAGGTTTATACCATCTTTAACCATTTTATGGCAGAGTAAGACAGAATGAAGATTTAGGCGTCAACGAGGTTGCATTTGGTCAAAATTAACATGTTCATAACTGTTGAGGGTTCTCATTCTGTTAAAGCAGTGTTCCCCAACTCCGGTCCTCAAGAGCCACCAACAGGTCATGTTTTCAGGACTTCCTTAGTATTGCCCAGGTGATAATTGCATTACCTGGAAAGGCAATAATGCCATCACCTGTGCAATACTAAGGAAATCCTGACAACATGATCTGTCGGTGGCTCTTGAGGACCGGAGTTGGAGAGCACTGGTTTACGTCAATATGGAGGGAATGACAGGGAAATTCCCGATCAAACATTTAAGGAGCTCATGTTTTTTTTTTTAAGCTGAAGAAACTTTTATAGATTATTTTGACTGTACCTATCTTCATTTTACAGTTCACAGCGACTCATACGATACGATACACTTTATTGATCCCGTGGGAAATTAAGGTATCACAGCAGCACAACTTACATCATAAAAATCATAAAATGAATTACTTAATTGACATGACAGTTTGTTGACAGAAGGACATTATACATTAGAATAGGACATACACAGCGGGTGAACTGAAAAGTAGAAGAACTAAAGTGGACAATCACCTTTATGATTTAACCTTAATGTTATTGTTGTACATCCCCATGGCAGTTGGCACAAACGATTTCCTAAATTTTTCCTTCTTACACCTCAGAAGTATTAGCCGGTTACTGAAGGTGCTCTTCTGTCTCATGAATTGCTCATATAGTGGATGTGCATTATTGTTCATAATTGCTATACACTTTCTCAGAGTTCTTCTCTCCCCTACCTCCTCAAGAGAGTCCAGATTGCAGCCGACAGCAGAGCTTACCTTTTTGATAAGCTTATTCAGCTTATTAGCATCAGAGGCCCGCACACTATTACCCCAGCATATGATAGCAAAAAAGATGGCACTTGCCACCACAGACTGGTAGAACATTTCTAACATTTTGCTGCACACATTAAAAGACCTCAGTTTCCTTAGGAAATACAATCTGCTCATCCCCTTATTGTAGACAGTCTCTGAGTGGCATCTCCAGTCCAGTTTGCTATCCAAATGTACCCCCAAATATTTGTAACTCTCCACCCGCTCTACCTCCTGACTCTGACTCCTGCTGATGTCTTTATATCAGAATTATGGGCTGCAGACATGTATCACTTATAATTAGTGTTGAGCGATACCGTCCGATACTTGAAAGTATCGGTATCGGATAGTATCGGCCGATACCCGAAAAATATCGGATATCGCCGATACCGATATCCGATACCAATACAAGTCAATGGGACATCAAGTATCGGAAGGTATTCTCATGGTTCCCAGGGTCTGAAGGAGAGGAAACTCTCCTTCAGGCCCTGGGATCCATAGGGAGGTGTAAAATAAAGAATAAAAATAAAAAATATTGATATATTTACCTCTCCGGCGGCCCCTGAACTCAGCGCGGGTAACCGGCAGGCTTCTTTGTTCAAAATCAGCGCTTTTAGGACCTGAGAAACACGTCCCGGCTTCTGATTGGTCGCGGGCCGCCCATGTGACCGCCATGCGACCAATCACAAGCCGCGACGTCACCGCAAGCTATTAGCGCGCTCATTTTTAAAAATGAGCGCGTTAATGGCTTTCAAAGACGTAGCGGGTTGTGATTGGTCGCGGCCGCGACCAATCACAAGCCGCGACGTCACCGCAAGCTATTAGCGCGCTCATTTTTGAAAAATGAGCGCGTTAATGACTTTCAAAGACGTAGCGGCTTGTGATTGGTCGCGGCCACGCGACCAATCACAAGCCGCTATGTCTTTCAAAGCCATTAACGCGCTCATTTTTAAAAATGAGCGCGTCAATAGCTTGCGGTGACGTCGCGGCTTGTGATTGGTCGCGGCCACGCGACCAATCACAAGCCGCTATGTCTTTCAAAGCCATTAACGTGCTCATTTTTAAAAATGAGCGCGTCAATAGCTTGCGGTGACGTCGCGGCTTGTGATTGGTCGCGGCCACGCGACCAATCACAAGCCGCTATGTCTTTCAAAGCCATTAACGTGCTCATTTTTGAAAATGAGCGCGTCAATAGCTTGCGGTGACGTCACGGCTTGTGATTGGGCGCGGCCGCGACCAATCACAACCCGCTACGTCTTTGAAAGCCATTAACGCGCTCATTTTTAAAAATGAGCGCGTTAATAGCTTGCGGTGACGTCGCGGCTTGTGATTGGTCGCGGCCGCGACCAATCACAACCCGCTACGTCTTTGAAAGCCATTAACGCGCTCATTTTTAAAAATGAGCGCGTTAATAGCTTGCGGTGACGTCGCGGCTTGTGATTGGTCGCGTGGCCGCGACCAATCACAAGCCGCTACGTCTTTGAAAGTCATTAACGCGCTCATTTTTCAAAAATGAGCGCGCTAATAGCTTGCGGTGACGTCGCGGCTTGTGATTGGTCGCGTGGCGGTCACATGGGCTGCCCGCGACCAATCAGAAGCCGGGACGTGTTTCTCAGGTCCTAAAAGCGCTGATTTTGAACAACGAAGCCTGCCGGTTACCCGCGGACTCACCAGGGGCCGCCGGAGAGGTAAATATATCAATATTTTTTATTTTAATTCTGTATTTTACACATCCCTATGTATCCGATACCGATACCCGATACCACAAAAGTATCGGATCTCGGTATCGGAATTCCGATACCGCAAGTATCGGCCGATACCCGATACTTGCGGTATCGGAATGCTCAACACTACTTATAATCATAATGATTTATTATGGTTTTCATATGTGTCCTTAAAAAATATTGTCTTTGTGATTTTTTTGATAATTTCAAAACGGTCAAGAGTGGTACACTCTAAACATAGAGAGGTAGTGCTCAAAGGAAAATAAAGTCAAACAGTAGAATGGTTTCAAAAACCTGACCTGCACATCCAAACATAGACTCAGTGTAAACAGGTGCTGAACCTAGAGTCGCCAACTCGTATATAGTTAAGTAAATAAGGCAGCACACTGCAGCGCTAAAACATGCAAACTTGAAAACACGAAATTTGAACTGCATTACTGCACTAGAAATATGAAAAATGAGAGCTTTTAGCGCATAAAAATGGCCAATTTTATGTGTACCTGGTAGCCCCTTTACGGCATCTCTCTTATACCAGGTCCTACGCTTGCCTTACCTCGCTGAGAATAAACGTCTCCATCTGAATGGGTACATGTGAAACCTCTTCTTAGACTAAAATTCTCCCTCTCTGTGGAGGGGTATTGGACCTGCTGTAATTAAAACACCTGAAGCTAGGAGGCGGAGTGCACGATCAGAAGGCTAGAGAATACATTTCAAAAACCTGACCTGCACATCCAAACATAGACTCAGTGTAAACAGGTGCTGAACCTAGAGTCGCCAACTCGTATATAGTTAAGTAAATAAGGCAGCACACTGCAGCGCTAAAACATGCAAACTTGAAAACACGAAATTTGAACTGCATTACTGCACTAGAAATATGAAAAATGAGAGCTTTTAGCGCAAGTTTGCATGTTTTAGCGCTGCAGTGTGCTGCCTTATTTACTTAACTATATACGAGTTGGCGACTCTACGTTCAGCACCTGTTTACACTGAGTCTATGTTTGGATGTGCAGGTCAGGTTTTTGAAATGTATTCTCTAGCCTTCTGATCGTGCACTCCGCCTCCTAGCTTCAAGTGTTTTAATTACAGCAGGTCCAATACCCCTCCACAGAGAGAGAGAATTTTAGTCTAAGAAGAGGTTTCACATGTACCCATTCAGATGGAGACGTTTATTCTCAGCGAGGTAAGGCAAGCGTAGGACCTGGTATAAGATAGATGCCGTAAAGGGGCTACCAGGTACACATAAAATTGGCCATTTTTATGCGCTAAAAGCTCTCATTTTTCATATTTCTAGTGCAGTAATGCAGTTCAAATTTCGTGTTTTCAAGTTTGCATGTTTTAGCGCTGCAGTGTGCTGCCTTATTTACTTAACTATATACGAGTTGGCGACTCTAGGTTCAGCACCTGTTTACACTGAGTCTATGTTTGGATGTGCAGGTCAGGTTTTTGAAATGTATTCTCTAGCCTTCTGATCGTGCACTCCGCCTCCTAGCTTCAGGTGTTTTAATTACAGCAGGTCCAATACCCCTCCACAGAGAGAGAGAATTTTAGTCTAAGAAGAGGTTTCACATGTACCCATTCAGATGGAGACGTTTATTCTCAGCGAGGTAAGGCAAGCGTAGGACCTGGTATAAGAGAGATGCCGTAAAGGGGCTACCAGGTACACATAAAATTGGCCATTTTTATGCGCTAAAAGCTCTCATTTTTCATATTTCTAGTGCAGTAATGCAGTTCAAATTTCGTGTTTTCAAGTTTGCATGTTTTAGCGCTGCAGTGTGCTGCCTTATTTACTTAACTATATACGAGTTGGCGACTCTACGTTCAGCACCTGTTTACACTGAGTCTATGTTTGGATGTGCAGGTCAGGTTTTTGAAATGTATTCTCTAGCCTTCTGATCGTGCACTCCGCCTCCTAGCTTCAGGTGTTTTAATTACAGCAGGTCCAATACCCCTCCACAGAGAGAGAGAATTTTAGTCTAAGAAGAGGTTTCACATGTACCCATTCAGATGGAGACATTTATTCTCAGCGAGGTAAGGCAAGCGTAGGACCTGGTATAAGAGAGATGCCGTAAAGGGGCTACCAGGTACACATAAAATTGGCCATTTTTATGCGCTAAAAGCTCTCATTTTTCATATTTCTAGTGCAGTAATGCAGTTCAAATTTCGTGTTTTCAAGTTTGCATGTTTTAGCGCTGCAGTGTGCTGCCTTATTTACTTAACTATATACGAGTTGGCGACTCTAGGTTCAGCACCTGTTTACACTGAGTCTATGTTTGGATGTGCAGGTCAGGTTTTTGAAATGTATTCTCTAGCCTTCTGATCGTGCACTCCGCCTCCTAGCTTCAGGTGTTTTAATTACAGCAGGTCCAATACCCCTCCACAGAGAGAGAGAATTTTAGTCTAAGAAGAGGTTTCACATGTACCCATTCAGATGGAGACGTTTATTCTCAGCGAGGTAAGGCAAGCGTAGGACCTGGTATAAGAGAGATGCCGTAAAGGGGCTACCAGATACACATAAAATTGGCCATTTTTATGCGCTAAAAGCTCTCATTTTTCATATTTCTAGTGCAGTAATGCAGTTCAAATTTCGTGTTTTCAAGTTTGCATGTTTTAGCGCTGCAGTGTGCTGCCTTATTTACTTAACTATATACGAGTTGGCGACTCTAGGTTCAGCACCTGTTTACACTGAGTCTATGTTTGGATGTGCAGGTCAGGTTTTTGAAATGTATTCTCTAGCCTTCTGATCGTGCACTCTGCCTCCTAGCTTCAGGTGTTTTAATTACAGCAGGTCCAATACCCCTCCACAGAGAGAGAGAATTTTAGTCTAAGAAGAGGTTTCACATGTACCCATTCAGATGGAGACGTTTATTCTCAGCGAGGTAAGGCAAGCGTAGGACCTGGTATAAGAGAGATGCCGTAAAGGGGCTACCAGGTACACATAAAATTGGCCATTTTTATGCGCTAAAAGCTCTCATTTTTCATATTTCTAGTGCAGTAATGCAGTTCAAATTTCGTGTTTTCAAGTTTGCATGTTTTAGCGCTGCAGTGTGCTGCCTTATTTACTTAACTATATACGAGTTGGCGACTCTAGGTTCAGCACCTGTTTACACTGAGTCTATGTTTGGATGTGCAGGTCAGGTTTTTGAAATGTATTCTCTAGCCTTCTGATCGTGCACTCCGCCTCCTAGCTTCAGGTGTTTTAATTACAGCAGGTCCAATACCCCTCCACAGAGAGAGAGAGAATTTTAGTCTAAGAAGAGGTTTCACATGTACCCATTCAGATGGAGACGTTTATTCTCAGCGAGGTAAGGCAAGCGTAGGACCTGGTATAAGAGAGATGCCGTAAAGGGGCTACCAGGTACACATAAAATTGGCCATTTTTATGCGCTAAAAGCTCTCATTTTTCATATTTCTAGTGCAGTAATGCAGTTCAAATTTCGTGTTTTCAAGTTTGCATGTTTTAGCGCTGCAGTGTGCTGCCTTATTTACTAAACAATAGAATGGTGACCTTTGGCACTCAATAAATCACAAAAAAGTTCTGTTGCAAGTTAATATCCAATTTTAATCAACAGCCGACATATGGAGTTAGGCTGGGGTCACACTAGACCGTAATACGGCCGAGTGCAATGCGATAAAATATCGTATTGCACTCGGACCAATGTTAGCATATGGTGCCGCTCCCAGCAGCCGACTTTTTTTCGGCCGTTTTCCTCGGTCCGAGACACTCGCAGCATGCTGCGATTGTCACAGACCGAGGAAAACTCTCGGCTCACTCGCACCCATATAAGCCTATGGGTGCGAGTGAGACAGCGCACACCACTCGGATATCATCCGAGTGATGTGCGCTATAAGCGGACCCCAGCAATGGAGGAGATGGAGAAATTAATTTCCCCGCCTCCTCCGCAGCTGTGCTCCGATCCTCCCTGTGCGAGAGAGAATCGGAGCACAGACGCATGACACTCGGCTCCTGCTCTGCTGCGAGCAGGAGCCAAGTGTCATTAGCATATTGCATCCGATGCTCTCACATCGGATGCAATACGCCAGTGTGACCCCGGCCTTACATAGATAAAGGTCCTTCTCCAACGCTTCAGCGTGATTGCCTTTATCAAGGGTATCTGTGCAGGGTGTCTGTCGGTGTGCTGCAGTTATACAGACGACATCTGGTAATTCCTGTGCCGGGTTGCAGTAGGTAAGGGCAGAATCTGCGCTGCGGTATGTATCCATGGGCTTTTTTTGTAATCTTGTATTTGAATTTTTTTTTTTATTTTTACTTTAGAGTCAGTCTTACATCTTTTTCTAGTTTCAGCAACATACACAAATCTCTTTTCTGAATGTTATCTTTTGGTTGAAAAAACTTACTTTTTGCTGAGATACAGTAAAGGTACCGTCACACTAGACGATATCGCTAGCGATCCGTGACGTTGCAGCGTCCTGGCTAGCGATATCGTCCAGTGTGACAGGCAGCAGCGATCAGGCCCCTGCTGTGCTGTTGCTGGTCGGGGAAGAAAGTCCAGAACTTTGTTTCGTCGCTGGACTCCCCGCAGACATCGCTGAATCGGTGTGTGACACCGATTCAGCGATGTCTTCGCTGGTAACCAGGGTAAACATCGGGTAACTAAGCGCAGGGCCGCGCTTAGTAACCCGATGTTTACCCTGGTTACCATCATTAAAGTAAAAAAAACAACCACTACATACTTACCTACCGCTGTCTGTCCCCGGCGCTGTGCTTCTCTGCTCTGGCTGTGAGCACAGCGGCCGGAAAGCAGAGCGGTGACGTCACCGCTCTGCTTTCCGGCTGCCCGGCGCTCACAGCCAGAGCAGAGAACAGGGACAGACAGCGGTAGGTAAGTATGTAGCGTTTGTTTTTTTTACTTTAACGATGGTAACCAGGGTAAACATCGGGTTAGTAAGCGCGGCCCTGCGCTTAGTTACCCGATGTTTACCCTGGTTACCGGCATCGTTGGTCGCTGGAGAGAGCTGTCTGTGTGACAGCTCTCCAGCGACCAAACAGCAACGCTGCAGCGATCCGGATCGTTGTCGGTATCGCTGCAGCGTCGCTTAGTGTGACGGTACCTTAAGCTTCATGTATTTATTGCTGTAAACCTAAAATTGAGTTCAGCCATCAAATATGGCCATTAGTTCACACTCCATTTGTTTCAAATACTGACATGCAGTGATGGAAAATGGATGAGAGAATGCTAGGCTGTGTAACCCTTTTAGCATCAAATTCACTGAGGTGTTTTTGAATACTGCAATCTAAAGGAAAATAGTTTCCTATTCTTAGAGTGGGAAATAATTCTGTATTCTGTAGTTTTTTGGTTATTTTTGAGGCACATTTTAACTTTTCCACTTTATTGAGATTATATAGTAATTAAAAGACAAAACAAGTTTTATTTTCCAAAAGTTAGGTAAACTCCATTCATCTATACTTGCACCCTTACTAGTTAAAATGACAGTTATTTGCTACTAAAAATGTTACTGTATGTATGAACCTTTATTGCAATCTTCTACAATGTTTAAAATGGCATCCACCATAATTTTGGGAGATTCGAGTGAATGAAATTGAAAATTGTAATTGCCCCCAGTGTGTTATATATGTGCAAGAATCTAAATCTCACTTTCTTCCACTTCAAGCTTTGTTTCTCCAATAAAACACATTGATAACAAGTGAGACTTTTTCGTCTCTCTATTATTTTGTTAGTCTTCCAACTATCAGGGTATGTGCACACGATGAGGAAAACTGAGAATCCACAGCAGTTTGCCATGAGTTTACATTACAATGTAAACCTATGGGAAACAAAAAACGCTGCGGAAAAAAACATGCGGAAACGCAGCGGTTTACATTCCGCAGCATGTCACGTCTTTCTGCGGATTTCGCAGCGGTTTTACAGCTGCTCCTATAGAAAACCGCAGTTGTAAAACCGCAGTGAAATCCACAGAAAAACCGTGGTAAATCCGCGGTAAATTCGCTATAAATCTGCAGCAAAAATGCAGCATTTTGCCCTGCAGATTTATCAAATCCGCTGCGGAAAAATCCGCAGTGGTCCATTATACGTGTGCACATAGCCTTAACAAGACTCATCTTTGAGCATTACTTTAAAGAGGTTGAGCAAGTTTTGAAATAAATAATCTATTCAAGTTTGCTATATTGGTTCTGCATTACCTTTAACATTGTTCTACAATGTATTAACCCCTTAATGACCGCCAATACGTCTTTTAACTGACCTGAGATATAAGAGAATAGCCTCCCCATACAGGTGACAATCCAGCAGCTGTCGGCTCTACACTATAGCTGACAACTTGCTGCATCAGTCACGGTCAGTGTTTGCACCGTCCAAATCTGTTTAACCCCTTAAATGCTGCTGCCAATAGTGACTATATCATGTAAATGGTTAACAGAGTGTGGGGGTCTTCCTCTTTATCCCAATTGGTGCCCTCAGATCATGATTGTGTGGTCCTGACGCTTTTCATGGCAATTTATGACCAAATAGCGGCCTTACAATCTGCCTGATGTTGTTCAGAAGTTAGCAACATTTAGGCGGTTTAAATACACATTTTCATTTCTGTCATGCCACTTTGCATTAATTCCTGAAAATCACCTGAAGGGTTAATAAACTACCTGACTGCAGTTTTCAATATGTCAGGGGGTGCTGTTTTTAAAATGGTATAACTTTTGGGGGTTTCCCAATATGTGGGACCCCTAAAGGCACTTCAAACATGGATAGGTCCCTAAAAAAATAAATTTTGTAAATTACTTAGAAAAAATTACTGCTACATTTTTAAACCTCCTAAAATGCTAACAAAATAAAATAACATTTTACAAATGGTGCTGATGTAAAGCCGACATGTGGGAAATGTTATTTATTAATGGTTTGCTGTGATATGACTATCTAGCATAAAGGGATACTCATTCAAAGTTTGAAAATTGCTATTTTTTTTTACATTTTTCTCAAATTTGGATATTTTTTTATAAATAAGCACAAAACATATTGACCTAAACTTACTATTATCATAAAGTATGTGTCACGAAAAAACAGTCTCAAAATCACTGGGATTTGTTGAAGCGTTCCAGAGTTATTACCAAATAAAGTGACACTGGTCAGATTTTAAAAATTTGGCTCCGTCACTAAGGGGTTAAATATGCTTACGTTTGTTCCTTGTAATGATTTATTGGACATCAAAATTTGTTAAGTTGCTGTATCCATAATTTATCTGATCCTTTTTATCTCTTTGATAAACTTTATTTGGTTTAAAAAAGAGGTTGAGCACATTTTAATTCTTGACAAACTACAAACCTTCAGCTTGGGGTCCAAAAAACTATAATAGCCAACAAGCCTGTATGACCAGCTACACCCTCACCTACTGTATCCTTACTCATCTCATGTAGACTCTGAGCCATCGCAGGCAGGGTCCTCTTTCCTCCTGTACCAGTCGGTGACTTGTTTTGTCCAAATTACTGTACTTGTTTATTTATTATGTATGCCCCTTTTAACATGTAAAGTGCCATATGGAGCTATAATAATAGATAATAATAATAATAATGATAACAACAGACTTTATATTCTACCTCAACTCTGCAACTGAGGGTCCCCTGCTGTACGCCTGTGTAAACTTTTGAGAACAATGGTCTTACTATTCTTGGGAAACAAAATTACATCATTATGTGATTTATTCACTTGACCATTTCCTCAACTGTTCCTGTCTGTATTCAATTCAGTGCAGGAACAGGTCAACAAACTACATTTTTCAGCACATGCAGTGATAAAGGTAGCAACACCTTAACATTCTGTACAGAATGGGAGGAATAAAACTTAGCAACAGCACGTATGGAAATAGATTTGGGTATACTAATAGATCGCAGACTGCACATGAGTCATCAGTGTGATACAGCAGCAAAAAAGGCAAAAACAGTTCTGGGATGTATTAAGACAAACATAGAGTCTAGATCACTTGAAGCAATTATCCCCTGTACTCCTCCTAAGGCCGGCGTCACACTAGCGAGTTTTACGGACGTATGAGCGCATAAAATACGTCCGTAAAACACGCCTAACAAACGTCCCAATTATTCTCTATGCCCCTGCTCCTATCTGCCGTATTTTACTGATCAGTATTATACGGCTTTCTACGGCCGTAGAAAATAGCAGCATGCTGCGTTTGTCACCGTATTGCGCAAAAAAACGCCAATGAAAGTCTATGGAAGCCAGAAAAATACGGATTACACACGGACCAGCAGTGTGACTTGCGAGAAATACGCAGCGGTATTAGCGAGAAAAGCCGGTTATTCAGTGCGGTGTACAGTAAAATCACACTGACAGCTTACAGTAGAATAGATAGAATAGAAATATACGCATAGTATAGGGGTATATATATATATATTTATATATATATATATATATGTCAGTGAGACACATATATGTATATATATTATTACTTCATACAGCGCTAGATAGCTTTAAAGCCGGTAATTCAATTACCGGCTTTTGCTATCTCCTTCCTAAACCCGACATGATATGAGACATGGTTTATATACAGTAAACCATCTCATATCACCATTTTTTTTGCATATTTCACACTACTAGTGTTAGTAGTGTGTATATGCAAAATTTGGCCATTCTAGCTATTAAATTAAAGGTTTAAATGGCGGAAAAAATTGGCGTGGGCTCCCGCGCAATTTTCTCCGCCAGAGTAGTAAAGCCAGTGACTGAGGGCAGATATTAATAGCCTGGAGAGGGTCCATGGTTATTGCCCTCCCCCCTGGCTAAAAACATCTGCCCCCAGCCACCCCAGAAAAGGCACATCTGGAAGATGCGCCTATTCTGGCACTTGGCCACTCTCTTCCCATTCCCGTGTAGCGGTGGGATATGGGGTAATGAAGGGTTAATGCCACCTTGCTATTGTAAGGTGACATTAAGCCAAATTAATAATGGAGAGGCGTCAATTATGACACCTATCCATTATTAATCCAATAGTAGTAAAGGGTTAAAAAAAACACAAACACGTTATTAAAAATTATTTTAATGAAATAAAAACAAAGGTTGTTGTAATAATTTATTCTACGCTCAATCCATCTGAAGACCCTCGCTCTGTAACAAAGAAAAAATAATAAACCAACAATATACATACCTTCCGAAGATCTGTAAGGTCCCACGATGTAAATCCATCTGAAGGGGTTAAAATATTTTCCAGCCAGGAGCTCTGCTAATGCAGCGCTGCTCCTAGCTGCAAAACCCCGGGGAATGAAGGTAAAGTAGGTCAATGACCTATATTTACCTTCATTTGCAGTGAGGCGCCCTCTGCTGGTTGTCCTCATATGAACTCGAGCCTGGGAGCTTTCTAGGAAAGTTCCCACGCTCGAGGAACAACCAGCAGAGGGCGCCTGTGCGGTGGACTCTGCGTCTCAGGGGTGGTGACCCATTTCCAGGCGGCTCATCTTCTAAGCCCCTGTTCCACTTATGCCTATTGGAGGCCACTACCTCCTTCCACGGATACTATCAATATAAGCCCCTAGTCTTTTGCTGACTACCGTTGGGCCCACCCTCCCCAGTACTATTTATCTATACAAGATTCTATATGTTAAAGGTTAGATTCCTAACACAGCACCACTATCCGATCCTCTCACGTTTTTTGGCTGCATCAAGCACCTTCTTTACACCAACTCATGATCTGTACGTTTAATACGTATATGGCTAAGCACGTGACTGATGAAAGCTCCATGTGAGCTGAAACGTTTCCAGTGCTACCTTGCACAAATAAAATTCATCAATCCAAGTAACTGAAGTTGAGTGCGAGACTTTTACATTGATTACAGCCTGCAGTGATCCTGAAGTTACTGAACCGCCGCGTAACCTGCCCTACCCTCTCCTAGTGTTTCATCACCCATCCCCTGCAGACTGTGAGCCCTCGCGGGCAGGGTCCTCCCTCCTTATGTACCCGTGTGCCTGTTATCTGCTCATGTTTAATGTATTTGTCTATATTTGCCTCGTATTCACATGTAAAGCGCCATGGAATAAATGGCGCTATAAAAATGTATAATAATAATAATAATAATTATACAAAACTATGATGCTGTGGTTGAGGTTGCTTATACTGCTGTAATAATCATTCCAAAATACTTCTGCAAAATTCCAACTGCAGACAGTCTACAGTTTAGATATCAGGAGTCAGTGTAGTAATATCATCTCACTAGCACTGCCTGCAGTTTATAGAATGAAAACTTAAAAAAACAACAACAAATGTTCTTCAGCGATTGACTGACTAAATTTGCAGTTGGAACAAGGACCATCCATATCTTATATATAATTGCCTAGAATACTACTTCCTGCAATTTGTGCCAACTGCCGTGGCTTTGTCCGGAGCTAATGTCCGGAGCTAATGTCCGGAGCTAATGTCCGGAGATAAGTGACGTCAACAGTGTCCAGTGTCTGATTGGTTGCCGCCTGCTGCAAGCGACCAATCAGAAACGTGCCGTACTGTGACACACTCCGCCCGCCATTTTGGTGTGATTTTTGAATTTTTACCTCACAGCAAGTTTCTACTGCGTGGAGGGGGGCCCAGTGACGTTGCTCTTCAAGCTCCTGCCGAATTTCAAGTATATATGGATTCTAGACTCCCGATTCTTTAGAATCGGGCTGCCATCTAGTCTATTATATGTGAATAGTGGAGAAAACAGATGTAGAGACAGTTGATTGATGGTCTGATTTAAGAACCAAAGTTATTTTACATTGTTTATACAAATGTGCAGATTTCCTCCACCCAACAGTCACTCAGGATTTGGGATATTGCCCATTACCACAGCTATGGTAAATGTTATCAACCTGATAATTACACATTCTAGATGCCAGATGATTTAAATCATTTTTCAGAAAATGATTTAAAAAATATTCAAGTCAGAAATATTGCTGACTGCATCATTTTGTATATTTCCAGAGTATTTTTTATTATAAAAAATCGTGAAATAGTTGAAATATAAAACCAGTCATATTTCTTCGTACGGTAATCGGATGGCTTGAATATGCATTTCGCAGAAGCATGGTGACTAGAATATGTATTTCACTGAAGTATGAAGAGTGGAATATGTATTCAGTGATTTACTTATTGGCTGTGCTAGAATCAGCATGATATGAAATGTAATACTGCCTGCATAAAGATGCAATTCAGAAGATGTTTGAATTGCAAAGTGAGTCTGCTAAAGTCAGTCAATGTTACCTATGCTATATCCATGCATGTATGCAGAGAATTGTATTTATGCACATGTTCAAAAACTGGAAAGAAATCAGGGTGTTGCTTTGCATTTTTATACCCTTCTTAATTAGACTCTTTTCCTCCAGTAAGTTTCCGTCCCGACAGGTTGTCACTTGATCAGTACTTGGGAGCTGATTGCAGCATTTACACCTGGATTTAGCCTGATTGAACTGCAGCTGTTCCTCCAGAAATATAATACTTGTTCTTGGAGCTCAAAGCAAAGTTTAACACACGTCTGCTGTGTACCTGACTATAATACATAATTCTGATAGTACATTGCTGATGTTTAAGGCTATATGCACACGTTGCAGATTTGACTGTGGACTTTTCTGTGCAGATTCTGCATTTCTTGGCAGAAAACGCAGGTCAGAATCTGCTCCTTTTTTTGGTCTGTGCACACGTTGCAGATTTTTGTGCGGATTTCTTCCTTTTTTACCCCTGCAGATTTCTATTATGGAATGGGTGCAGAAACGCAGCAGATCCGCAAAAAGAAGTGACATGGTCCTTTTTTGAATCTGCTGCGTTTTCCGTGCAAATTCTTTCACACCACATTTAACTGTAAATCACTTGCGGATCTGCAGCGTTTCTGCGTGGAAAAAAACGCTGCAGATCTGCAGGAAATCTGCAACGTGTGCACATACCGTTATAGAACTGAGCCTTTTTTATCATGAGATTGGCATTGAAGTGATTCTATCAAATGTACATAGGAACACAACATCGGTGAGGTCATTATTTATGCATAATTATCCACAGGATTATTATTGTTAATGAAAAAATAAAAATATTACGGCTATTACAGCATTAACAACCTACAAGACCAAGACAGTTTTTGCTTTAAAGGTATGGTCAGGCATCTAAAATGTCCTTTCTAAATATCTATCCTTACACTCTAACCACTTTTGTAATTTCCTTTATTATACAATGCCCTACACTTCTCCCTATTTAACCCCTAAATGTGTTTATTTATTGCACTTCCTGTGAGGTTTTGTTTGAGAAGAGACATCACAGGAGGCTGGTGTTGCACCCACTCCCTGCAGTGTTCATCGTCCCTACTGGAACAGGATGTGACAGGAACAGAGCTGCCACCTTCCCTTTAAGGCCGGTTTCACACGTCAGTGGCTCCGGTACGTGTGGTGACAGTTTCCTCACGTACTGGAGACACTGACACACGTAGACACATTAAAATAAATGTAGATCAGAAGAGAAAATGCGGCAGCACTCACCCATCTGTGGTCCAATTCTTTATTCAAAGCATGAAAAAATACAGCCTTGCGATCAGAGGGAGTGCAGGTGGACGGGAGGTGAGCAGGTGAACGACGACAGCTGTTTCGCGCTGATCCACAGACCTGTAGAAGCGCTTGGATCAGCGCGAAACAGCTGTTGTCGTTCACCTGCTCACCTCCCGCATTTTCTGTTCTGATCTACATGTTTGCATCTATCTTCCATGCGAGCACCCCCTATACTGAAGTCAGTCTGTCACCACTCACTGCTGCTGATCTGCCGGAAGAAGGAAGGCTGTGCAGCTCACTTTTTCCCTTGTTTTTGGATTAAAATAAATGTGTCTCTGCAGATTTCAGCGTGTTTTCATGGACTGTGTGTCCGTGTGCAAAACACGGAGACATGTCAGTGTTCGTGGGAGCGCACGGATCACACGGACCCATTAAAGTCAATGGGTGCGTGTAAACACGTACCGCACACGGATGCCATCTGTGTGCTGTCCGTGTGCTTTTTTTAAAGTCATAGGGTTAAAATTGAAACAAATTGTTTCAATACCCAGACACATGGACAGCACACGGATGATAAACACGGACACACGGATAGCACACGGATGGCTACGTGCACACACAGACATGGATAGCTTTGGGACCGTTTCTTCCGGTATCTGGAATATCTGGACTTGTGAGACTGACCTAAGATGTCCTGAATCCTGGGTGATGGATACTGTGACTGATGTGAGTGCAGAGCCGGAACTCTGCTTTTGTATCCACCCCAACTGAGGGCAGTGCTAGAAGTTGTGGGGAGGCACTGGTGTCACTCACTGCTCCTATTTTAGCCCCCTGATGATGTATCTTTTTGACAGAAGCTACTGGAATGGCAGAGACAAAAGCAAAAACCTGGTGCTGAACTTTCATCAGCCACAGTCTCTATCACACAGAATACAGGACGTCTTCAGAGGTGTTATGTGCAGGAATAACTACTCTGTAGCGACTTGCATTGGACCAACAAAACCACAGTCACAGATGTACTTTGCACAAGCAATTACTGCTAGACAAGTCCTTAAGGCCATGATATTCTTCACCCCCTCCTGAAATGGAGGGGGCTTTACGGAGCACTTCCCAGACTGCTGTTACATGATAGCTGGCGTCTGGTGACGCGGCTGATGTAGATTCAAGTAACAAGTAAATCCAAAGCTAGCAGCATCAAACTCAATTGAAAACCAAAGGGAAACCCCTAGACAATAGATAATGAATAAGTAAAGACCATTAGCAACTGCTGAGAAGCAACCAGAACCCAACCAAGACTCACTCACCATACCACTACGTAAGGGAACTGAATAAACAGCACTGGACTGGATAAGGGGCAGGCCTTAAATAGTAAGCCCAAATCTAGGAAAACCATCAGGTGATGCATTCCTCCCAGTCATGTCCAGAGGACTACTCCCTGCTCGGCTGTACAGCAGCATGCACACATTCCAATCATTGGCTAACACCAGGCAAGGTAGTGTCCTTCATTGTTTTACAGCCTAGGAGACATGGAATGCTGTGTCTCCCATTTGCTAGGCAAGTGGGAAGCTGTTGTGAATTCTGTGGCAGAGTTCACTCCTGTGGTCACAAGTGGTACTTCGGCTGATTCTCTCTGGGATCTTCCGTTTGTGGAGGAAAGTGGTACTGCAGCTTCTGAGTTTTCTCCCTCAGGTGATCTGTTGAGCTCGTTAGCTTCTTCTCTACTTAACTCCACCTGATGCTTTGATCCATGCTTCCTGTCAATGTTCCAGTGTTGGACTGGTTTTTTCCCTGGATCATTCCTGTGGCCTGCTGCTCTGCAAAGCTAAGTTTTGCTTTTGTTATTTTGTTGCTATTTTTCAGTCCAGCTTGCTTTATTGGTTTTTTCTCGCCTGCTGGAAGCTCTGAGACGCAGAGGGACGACCTCCGTACCGTTAGTCGGTGCGGAGGGTCTTTTTGTCCCCTCTGCGTGGTTATTTATAGGTTATTGTGCTGACCGCAAAGTTATCTTCCCTATCCTCGTTCTATTCAGCTAGTCAGGCCTCACTTTGCTAAATCTGTTTCATCTCTATGTTTGTGTTTTCATCTTACTCACAGTCATTATATGTGGGGGGCTGCCTTTTCCTTTGGGGAATTTCTCTGAGGCAAGGTAGGCTTATTTTTCTATCTTCAGGAATAGCTAGTTTCTCAGGCTGTGACGAGGCGCCTAGGTTCTGGTCAGGAGCGCTCCACGGCTACCTTTAGTGTGGTTTGATAGGATCAGGGATTGCGGTCTGCAGAGTTCCACGTCTCAGAGCTCGTTCTTTAATTTTGGGTGTTTGTCAGATCACTGTATGTGTTCTGACCGCTATGTCCATTGTGTTACTGAATTGGTTAACATAACAGTACAGGAAGCCCTAAGTGCTAATGATTCTCAATAGAGGGAAAAAAGAAGTTCTGAGACCATTTTTTTTTCTTTGCACTGTGTTTTGTCTTTTTTTTCCCCTAGACATTTGGGTGGTTCAGGACACAGGTGTGGACATGGAGATTCAGGGTCTGTGCTCTTCAATGGATAATCTCGTTATAAATGTGCAAAAGATTCAAGATTTGGTGGTTCAGAAGCCTATTTCTGAACCAAGAATTCCTATTCCTGATTTGTTTTATGGTGATAGAGTCAAGTTTGTGAATTTCAAAAATAATGGCAAACTGTTTTTGGCCTTGAAACCTCACTCCTCTGGTGACCCAGCTCAACAAGTGAGAATTATTATTTCTTTTTTTGCGTGGCGACCCTCAGGATTGGGCATTTTCTCTTGCGCCAGGAGATCCTGCATTAAGTAATATTGATGCGTTTTTCCTGGCGCTCGGATTGCTGTACGATGAGCCTAATTCAGTGGATCAGGCAGAGAAAAATTTGCTGGCTTTGTGTCAGGGTCAGGATGAGATAGAGGTATACTGTCAAAAATTTAGAAAGTGGTCTGTACTCACTCAATGGAATGAAGCTGCGCTCGCAGCGATTTTCAGAAAGGGTCTCTCTGAAGCCCTTAAAGATGTCATGATGGGATTTCCTATGCCTGATGGTCTGAATGAATCTATGTCTTTGGCCATTCAGATCGGTCGACGCTTGCGTGAGCGTAAATCTGTGCACCATTTGGCGGTATTACCTGAGCTTAAACCTGAGCCTATGCAGTGTGATAGGACTTTGTCCAGAGTTGAACGGCATGAACACAGACGTCTGAATGGTCTGTGTTTCTACTGTGGTGATTCCACTCATGCCATCTCTGATTGTCCTAAGCGCTCTAAGCGGTTCGCTAGGTCTGCCACCATTGGTACGGTACAGTCAAAATTTCTTCTGTCCGTTACCTTGATCTGCTCTTTGTCATCGTATTCTGTCATGGCATTTGTGGATTCAGGCGCTGCCCTGAATTTGATGGACTTAGAGTATGCTAAGCGTTGTGGGTTTTTCTTGGAGCCCTTGCAGTGTCCTATTCCATTGAGAGGAATTGATGCTACACCTTTGGCATAGAATAAGCCTCAGTACTGGACCCAGCTGACCATGTGCATGGCTCCTGCACATCAGGAGGATATTCGCTTTCTGGTGTTGCATAATCTGCATGATGTGGTCGTTTTGGGGTTGCCATGGCTACAAGTCCATAATCCAGTACTAGATTGGAAATCCATGTCGGTTTCCAGCTGGGGTTGTCAGGGGGTACATGGTGATGTTCCATTTCTGTCAATTTCGTCATCCACCCCTTCTGAGGTCCCAGAGTTCTTGTCTGATTACCGGGATGTATTTGATGAGCCCAAGTCCGATACCCTACCTCCGCATAGGGATTGTGATTGTGCTATCAATTTGATTCCTGGTAGTAAATTCCCAAAAGGTCGATTGTTTAATTTGTCCGTGCCTGAGCACACCGCTATGCGCAGTTATATGAAGGAATCCCTGGAGAAGGGGCATATTCGCCCGTCATCGTCGCCATTAGGAGCAGGGTTCTTTTTTGTAGCCAAGAAGAATGGTTCGCTGAGACCTTGTATAGATTACCGCCTTCTAAATAAGATCACGGTTAAATTTCAGTACCCCTTGCCATTGTTATCTGATCTATTTGCTTGGATTAAGGGGGCTAGTTGGTTCACAAAGATAGATCTTCGTGGTGCGTATAATCTGGTGCGAATTAAGCAGGGCGATGAATGGAAAACTGCATTTAATACGCCCGAGGGTCATTTTGAGTATCTCGTGATGCCGTTCGGACTTGCCAATGCTCCATCAGTGTTTCAGTCCTTTATACATGACATCTTCCGAGAGTACCTGGATAAATTCCTGATTGTGTACTTGGATGACATTTTGATCTTCTCGGATGATCGGGAGTCTCATGTGAAGCAGGTCAGAACGGTTTTTCAGGTCCTGCGTGCTAATTCTTTGTTTGTGAAGGGATCAAAGTGTCTCTTTGGTGTGCAGAAGGTTTCATTTTTGGGGTTCATCTTTTCCCCTTCTACTATCGAGATGGATCCTGTTAAGGTCCAAGCCATCCATGATTGGACTCAGCCGATATCTCTGAAAAGTCTGCAAAAGTTCCTGGGCTTTGCTAATTTTTATCGTCACTTCATCTGCAATTTTTCTAGTATTGCTAAACCATTGACCGATTTGACCAAGAAGGGTGCTGATGTGGTCAATTGGTCTTCTGCTGCTGTGGAGGCTTTTCAAGAGTTGAAGCGTCGTTTTTCTTCTGCCCCTGTGTTGTGTCAACCAGATGTTTCTCTTCCGTTCAAGGTCGAGGTTGATGCTTCTGAGATTGGAGCAGGGGCTGTTTTGTCACAGAGAGGTTCTGGTTGCTCAGTGATGAAACCATACGCTTTCTTTTCCAGGAAGTTTTCGCCTGCTGAGCGAAATTATGATGTGGGCAACCGAGAGTTGCTGGCCATGAAGTGGGCATTCGAGGAGTGGCGTCATTGGCTTGAAGGAGCTAAGCATCGCGTGGTGGTATTGACTGATCATAAGAACTTGACTTATCTCGAGTCTGCCAAGAGCTTGAATCCTAGACAATCTCGTTGGTCATTGTTTTTTGCCCGTTTTGACTTTGTGATTTCGTACCTTCCGGGCTCTAAAAATGTGAAGGCGGATGCTCTGTCTAGGAGTTTTGTACCCGACTCTCCGGGCTTATCTGAGCCGGCGGGTATCCTCAAGGAAGGAGTAATTGTGTCTGCCATCTCCCCTGATTTGCGGCGGGTGCTGCAAAAATTTCAGGCTAATAAACCTGATCGTTGCCCAGCGGAGAAACTGTTTGTCCCTGATAGGTGGACGAATAGAGTTATCTCTGAACTTCATTGTTCGGTGTTGGCTGGTCATCCTGGAATCTTTGGTACCAGAGAGTTAGTGGCTAGATCCTTTTGGTGGCCCTCTCTGTCGCGGGATGTGCGTACTTTTGTGCAGTCCTGTGGGATTTGTGCTCGGGCTAAGCCCTGCTGTTCTCGTGCCAGTGGGTTGCTTTTGCCCTTGCCGGTCCCGAAGAGGCCTTGGACACATATCTCTATGGATTTTATTTCTGACCTTCCCGTTTCTCAAAAGATGTCAGTCATTTGGGTGGTCTGTGATCGCTTTTCTAAGATGGTCCATCTGGTACCCTTGTCTAAATTGCCTTCCTCCTCTGATTTGGTGCCTTTGTTCTTCCAGCATGTGGTTCGTTTGCATGGCATTCCAGAGAATATTGTTTCTGATAGAGGTTCCCAGTTTGTTTCGAGGTTTTGGCGAGCCTTTTGTGGTAGGATGGGCATTGACTTGTCTTTTTCCTCGGCTTTCCATCCTCAGACTAATGGCCAGACCGAGCGAACCAATCAGACCTTGGAAACATATCTGAGGTGCTTTTTTTCTGCTGATCATGATGACTGGGTGTCCTTTTTGCCTTTGGCTGAGTTCGCCCTTAATAATCGGGCCAGCTCGGCTACCTTGGTTTTACCGTTTTTCTGCAATTTTGGGTTCCATCCTCGTTTCTCTTCTGGACAGGTTGAGTCTTCGGACTGTCCTGGTGTGGATACTGTGGTGGACAGGTTGCAGCAGATTTGGACTCAGGTAGTGGACAATTTGACCTTGTCCCAGGAGAAGGCTCAACGTTTCGCTAATCGCAGACGCCGTGTGGGTCCCCGACTTCGTGTTGGGGATCTGGTTTGGTTATCTTCTCGTCATATTCCTATGAAGGTTTCCTCTCCTAAGTTTAAACCTCGTTTTATTGGTCCGTATAGGATTTCTGAGGTTCTTAATCCTGTGTCTTTTCGTCTGACCCTTCCAGATTCTTTTTCCATACATAACGTATTCCATAGGTCATTGTTGCGGAGATACGTGGCACCTATGGTTCCATCTGTTGAGCCTCCTGCCCCGGTTTTGGTGGAGGGGGAATTGGAGTATATTGTGGAGGAGATTTTGGATTCTCGTGTTTCAAGACGGAAACTCCAGTATCTGGTTAAATGGAAGGGTTATGCTCAGGAAGATAATTCCTGGGTTTTTGCCTCTGATGTCCATGCTCCCGATCTTGTTCGTGCCTTTCATGTGGCTCATCCTGGTCGGCCTGGGGGCTCTGGTGAGGGTTCAGTGACCCCTCCTCAAGGGGGGGGTACTGTTGTGAATTCTGTGGCAGAGTTCACTCCTGTGGTCACAAGTGGTACTTCGGCTGATTCTCTCTGGGATCTTCCGTTTGTGGAGGAAAGTGGTACTGCAGCTTCTGAGTTTTCTCCCTCAGGTGATCTGTTGAGCTCGTTAGCTTCTTCTCTACTTAACTCCACCTGATGCTTTGATCCATGCTTCCTGTCAATGTTCCAGTGTTGGACTGGTTTTTTCCCTGGATCATTCCTGTGGCCTGCTGCTCTGCAAAGCTAAGTTTTGCTTTTGTTATTTTGTTGCTATTTTTCAGTCCAGCTTGCTTTATTGTTTTTTTCTCGCCTGCTGGAAGCTCTGAGACGCAGAGGGACGACCTCCGTACCGTTAGTCGGTGCGGAGGGTCTTTTTGTCCCCTCTGCGTGGTTATTTATAGGTTTTTGTGCTGACCGCAAAGTTATCTTCCCTATCCTCGTTCTATTCAGCTAGTCGGGCCTCACTTTGCTAAATCTGTTTCATCTCTATGTTTGTGTTTTCATCTTACTCACAGTCATTATATGTGGGGGGCTGCCTTTTCCTTTGGGGAATTTCTCTGAGGCAAGGTAGGCTTATTTTTCTATCTTCAGGAATAGCTAGTTTCTCAGGCTGTGACGAGGCGCCTAGGTTCTGGTCAGGAGCGCTCCACGGCTACCTTTAGTGTGGTTTGATAGGATCAGGGATTGCGGTCTGCAGAGTTCCCACGTCTCAGAGCTCGTTCTTTAATTTTGGGTGTTTGTCAGATCACTGTATGTGTTCTGACCGCTATGTCCATTGTGTTACTGAATTGGTTAACATAACAGGAAGCACAGCGTCTTGTTTTTCCACATCACTCACTACTTCCACACATGATATATAAGAATAAATGCGTGCACAGCCGTTAAGTGCCGGAGTAGGTTCCAATACCATGAATAATAGCAAAAAACTCTGCACTCAGACTTAGCTTAATCAGATAAAGTGATTTAATGGTGTCCACGGTAAGTAACAGAAGAAACGTTTCGGTCCTACAGCCGGACCTTCATCAGTCACAATATTTGATCGTGAACGGAAGCTAGTGGAGCCGAAAGATTGTCATGTATATAGGTGGACACAGCCAGTGTCTCAGGGGGATAGCCGAATCCGGCAGTAGGCAGTATTGCCTTCTGTGGAATGGATCCTGCGTGTCCTGGTCAGTGGAGGAGCTAAAGGACTCAGGCAGACAGGACTTAGGAAAGTCCAAGACAATGCAGGCAGAGGCAGGCCAGGAGCAGGTAGAGGTGCACGGTGAAATGAACAGAACTAAGAGTCTTAATAGGAAGAAATAAGTGTGTCTAAGTGAGCCTTGTATAGGCTTATGCAGTTGATAACGTGAGCAAGCCGGGCCACTTGTAAAACTCGGCGTGGAGCACAGCAGAGGGCAGCTGCCATAGGGGCAATTGATGAAGCCTTGTCAAGCCGAGGCAGATTCATAACACATTGCTCCAATCTTTGTTGATCAGTTGCAGCTGTGTCATTAGGTCGACAGCACTGCAAACAATCAATGAGCTCAGCTGCTGGAGTTGTCTACACAGGCTGAAAAAAAACACAATAAAATATTTTAGTTTTGCAAAATGTAGCCCTTTAAATCTCGTAATGGGTTAAAAGTAGTTGAAATAGTTTAAAGCCCTACTTATTTAATGCAAACAGAATAAAACCTGCCTTTGTGTCAAAAATAAATGTGAAAGTAATCCTGGTGTGTCATTACACTTGTATCCCGATTTTCAGCAAATCATTTCACCCCGTCAGTCTGGGTGGAAATGATTTTGCTTCCAGTAAATAGGATCATATACATGCAATTACATTTTTATCAATTTTCATTATGCCATCCATTTGCAGATTTGAACTCACATTTCCATCCAATCTGCAGGGAAACATGACACAAATTACAAGTGGACAAGAAGGATGGCTGGGAAACGGATGAGGAACTTGAACTAAAAATCTGCCAGGAGGGTATAATTCTTTCCTCGTTCCTATGTTACTTGACAGTGATTCTAATACATAACAGCAGATAAACAGAATTACAACAAACCTTTCCTGGCAAATGTGTAAAGAATTCTTAGTTTTCACTAACCACAATACACAATAGTAGATTTTCTGAATTTATTTTTAAGCAAAAGTTATAAAACAATAAACATTTAGCTTTACAGCAACAATATTTGAGAGCTGTAAAAGGTAGAAGAGTACACATGTACAAAAACACCTTATTTGCTGGAAGAAAGGAGCTCATCAGGGTGCACAACATTTCAGGCAGCATGGTGGTTCAGTGGTTAGAACAGTTGCATTGTAGAGCTGGGGTCCTGGGTTCAAATCCCACCAAGGACAACATCTGCAAGTAATTTGAATGTTCTCCCTGTGTTTGTGTGGGTTTCCTCTGGGTTCTCCAATTTCCCCCCACATTCCAAAAACATACTGATATGGAATTTAGATTGTGAGTCCTTATGGGGACAGGAATCGTAATGTGCTGTGGAATTAATGGCATTATATAAGCAAAAGAAATGAATTTTGCATCCTGGTATCATTAACCATTTTTTACATTCAAATTTACCTGGAAAACAGGATTCAACAGGATACAAAAATAATACAGGTTGTTTTTTTTTCTGTTTTATTCAAGATGAATACTGTTATTGTTAATCAGAAGGCTTTCTGTTGCATACTGATATAAAGTTACTTTTTTCTAATTTTAGAACAAAAAAACGTGTACTGTAAGGCTGCCGTCACACTAGCAGTATTTGGTCAGTGTTTTACATCAGTATTTGTAAGCCAAAACCCGGAGTGGAACAATTAGAGGAAAAGTATAATAGAAACATATGCACCACTTCTGTATTTATCACCCACTCCTGGTTTTGACCAAATACTGATAGTGTGACGGCAGCCTAAATTTGACATGTTTATGCCACATTTTTACATGTGATTTTTATGCTTTTTTACATGTGTTTCATCCTATTCGTTTAAATAAGTGAAAAACGCTGAAAAAATTGACATGTTGCAGTTGAAAAAATTCCTTGATGGTTCAAATCTGAAAGCAAAAAAAAATTCAGCGTCTTCATGAGAATTAAGAAATCTTAATCACATTGATGGTACTGTAAAGCGATGCATTTTTTCCTCTGCAAGAATGCAACTAGTGAACGAGCTCTAAGGCTTTGCTAATTACATCTTGCTTTCCAGATATAAAGCAAGAAGCACGGTAGTGAGAATATGATTTTCTCTGATGATGACCTGTTCCTTAATGGCATAGAAGAGGGGGAGAAATTCATCCATTGTACTCCACAACAATGGAGCTTTATTGTGGAAAATGTATCCATGATGCAACATCTAGATTTGAGGATGGAAATCTGTGTCTAGGGATAGATTTAGATAAAGTGTGGCCTAAGCAAAATTAATACTGGAGCTTTAAGAGAATGTAGGACTCTTGTTATCCTACTTGTTGTATTTGTCTTGTATTGGGGCAGAACCACGGTCATCAGAATGGCACACGTCTATATGTTGGTGAGATATTTAATTGTACAATTGGAGTAATACGCTGTTATTTATGTTCAACATGTACTGTTTACGTTTAATAAAAAAAATCTTCACTCAGAATCGGGCACTTGTGGGTTTATTCAAGAACTGTTTTGGTTCCAGCAATGGAGCGGCGAAGGGGGTTGGAGCGACTTGATGATGTAATCGCATTGGGATGCTGACATCCTGTTCGTGTCCTGCTGCCATGAGATCACCATGTTGGTCCACCCATGCATTGCCGCTGTCTTCAACAGGATCTGGACTTAGGTGGGTATATGATGTTTATTTTTTCCTTAATAGATCTTGTAGAGGAACTATGTGAGCATCAGACAGCATGAGGACTTCTATGGGGCCATCATACAGTCTATAGGGGGCTTTTGGTTATTATACTGTCTACAGGGATACTTTTGGGTATGTGGTCACTTGAGGGGGAATACTACTTTTTTAGCACTTAGGGGCTCTTCATATGGAACCGCAAACTAGTCTAGGAGGCAATAGCACTCCACCTCTCGTGAGTCACTCTGTATGGCAAAGAAGTACTGTACAGCCACATATGGGGTATTTCTACATTCAGCATAAATTGTGGGACAAATTCTGTTGCCATTTTTACCCATTTTCCAGTGTGAAAATGTAAAACTTGGTAACACACAATCTTGGTAAAAATGTAAATTATTATTTCTTCACTGCTCAATGGTATAAAGTTTGTGACACACCTGTGGTGTCAATATAATCGCTGCACTCCTAGATGAATTAATTGAGAGGTTTAATTAATAAAATAGGGTCACTTATGGGGGTTCTGCTGTTCTGGCACCTCAAGGGCTCTGCCTATGTAACATTGCACCATCAAACAAGCGCAGCAAAATCTGCACTGTGATATGGCGCTACTTCCCTTCTGAGCTTTGCACTGTGCCTCAAAAGTAGTTTTCGACCACTTATGGGGGAATAAGTGTACTCAGGAAAAATTGCACAACAAACTTTGGGGTCCATTTTCTCCTTTTGCCTTTGTGAAAATACAAAATTTGAAGCTAAAAATTTTGGGAAAATTTGTTTTTTTATTTTCTCTGCTTAACGCTAAAAAACTTCTGTGAAGGACCTGAGAGTTCAAGATGCTCAATACACATCTAGATAAGGTCTCGAAGGGGTCTAGTTTCCAAAATGGGGTCATTTGTTGGAAGTTCCCATTACTTAGGCACATCAGGGGCTCTTCAAACAAGACATGGCATCTGCTAATTATTCCATCAAATTTTGCATTCAAAATTCAAATGGCGCTCCTTCCCTTCCAAGCCCTGCCGTGCGCTCAAACAGCAGTATTCCCCCACATATGGGGTATCGGTGTACTCAGGAGAAAATGCACAACAAATTTTATGGAGCAAGTTCTCCTGTTACACTTATGAAAATGCAAAATATGGAGCTAAAAAAATATTTATTTGGGAAATATTCGATTTTTTTATTCCCACCACTCAACTATATAAACTACGGACTCGCATCATGCAACCATGCAGCCTGTTATCTAGATGTAGCAGAGATAGACCTGTCGTGGGGCAAATTGATTATCATCTTCTCTGTGGAAAGGTGTGGAATATTGATGTTTGTTATTTTAACTCTTTTGCAGGGGACAATTGCCTCTGTGGAAAGGGTGATGTCATAAGTATGGTTTATTAAGATTTATTAAAGGATTCTTTCAATTAAAGGACTTTTTTCTGTGTGTGTTTTTATACATTATGACTATGGGGTTAGTAATGGGGCATCTTATTGATGCCTCTAATTATTAACCTCAGGGCTTGATGTCACAGGACAATACAAAGGTGACATCAACCCCCCCCCTAACTATCACTCCACTTGCCACTGCTACAGGGCAAGTGGGGAGAGAGGCAAAGTGCCAGAATTGGCACATCTTAGAGATGCATATTTTTCTGGGGCAGCTGTGAGCTGATGCTTTTAGCCTGTGGGGGCAGTGTTCATGGCCCCTTCCTAGGCTATTAATATCAGCCCACAGCTGTCTGCATAGTCTTTGCTGGCTATTAATTATAGGGGGACCCTACATAATTTTTTGGGGGGTCCCCCATTTTAATAGCCAGTAAAGGCTAAGTATAAAGTTGTGAGCTGATATTAATAGCCTGGGAAGCTGCATGGGTATTTTCCCCTTCCCAGGCAATAAACATCAGTCCCCAGCTGTCAGCTTTCTCACTGTTGGTTAAGAAAATTACTTGGGAGCTCACGCAATTATTTCAGAAAAATAATCTTTTAATAATTAAATACATGTACATTAAGCTGCACACTCTGTATTAATTGCATATGTCACTGACATCTCTATATCTATCTATTCTATATGAATATACTGTATGCAGTCTATCTATTCTATGCTGTCTGGTCTATCTATTCTATTGTAGCCTGTCACGCTGTGATTTTACTGTACGCAACAGATGATTTCCGAGATTTTCAAAGATGATCGGTGCGTAAAAATCGGACAGCACTCTCATGGTCTGAGTGCTGTATGATTTATTTATTTTTCTCACACCCATAGGCTTGCATTATCGAATCTTTGTCGAGTCTTGGTGACATTGTAGAAATCGCAGGAATGTGGGAAGTCGTCATGGACAGGAGGCAGGTCAATAGTTTTACATGTTCATTAGCAACACGTATACTCTGCGCAGGGAGTGGTAGGACGCGGGAGATGTGATAGGGAGAAGGGCAGAACTGGGAGCTAGAACACAGTAGGACAGGAGCAAACGATAGTTCGATTGGAAGAGACAAAAGCAATACAACTTATCAGTCTGTAGTCTTCTTGATTGCAGCGTCTCGATTTTCCAACAGTGGCACCGACAACAGCGGCACGTGACATCTTTGAGGTGTCTGTGATGGACGGGGTTCCAATCCACCAAGCGGGTGAAAAGTCTCTGAAGGGTGCTCTCACAGATGCCAAGCACTGTGCTCAGTCCAATACAAAGCACCACCGGAACAAGACTTCACTCCGCGGTGTACACAGGTACCTGGCTAAGAGGCTCTGGCCTGGCCACCTGCTTCCCAATGCACTGCACACGTTGCAGTCTCTGGTCTCAAGTCTGAGTAACGTCCTGGCATGGAGGTTTGCGGTGAACTGGCATCGGTCATCCACCCACGGTGGACCGGTAAGCAGGGGTTCTGTCAAGTTGGCCTGAGTTAGGCCGGCATCAAACTAGACAGTTTTACGGATGTATGAGATGCGCAAAAACTACGCATTGCACACGGATCAGTAATTCTCTATGGGGCAGCTTCTATTTGGCATATATTATGCATCCGTATTTTACGGCCGTACAAAATCGCAGCATGCTGCATTTGTCAGCGTATTGCGCAAAAAATATGCCAATGAAAGTCAATGGGGGTGTGAAAAATACAGATTACACACGGACCATCAGTGTGACTTGCGAGAAATACGCACCGGTGTTCTATAGAAAAGCCGGTAATTCAGTGCGGTGTACAGTAAAATCACACTGACAGGTTTTATTAGAATAGGTAAAATAAATGTCTACACGTAGAATAGGTATAAATATATATGTGAAGAGGGGTACACTCTGAATCATTGGCACGTTGTGGGAATGGAGTCACCAGATGGAAGGTGCTTGCCAGGAATAAACACGTAGATTAATCCAAGAAGAGAAGAAAGCAGCAACACTTCCATTGTGTGACAAAAAAACCTTAGTTCTTTATTTTCAATACATATTCATGGACAAGGTGGTGTGAGCAGGGTGAGTGCAAGTAAAATGGACGACTGCCGTTTCACATTAAACACGCTTCCACGGGTCCAGATATGTCAGGTAGCATGTCATTTCCAATTTTAAAGCAGTCATGTGACAGCATTTGCATATCATTAAAAACATACCATGTGAAAAACTAAAAAAGTTCTAATAGAACTCATCATTAACAAATGACACAACAATTCAAACATGTAACTAATTTTGTTGATTGACTATGTAATACGTATTAGCTTCAAGGAAAGAAAATAAACATTTACAAAAAGCACGAGTAATCCAGACGCTCATTCAGTCCCAAAGGACCTTGCGCATTTGAGTTAATAATCTATTTAGCCTCATGCTTTAACAGGATTTTGTTATGATCACTGCCACAAGGTGGTAAATTAACCACTTCCAAACCCGCAAACCGCAAGCAGCGGGGATTGGAATCATATGAACTCTAGCGTGGGAATATTTCTGAATATTTTCTCACGCTCGAGTTCTTCTGAGGTTATGCCAGCAGGGGGTGCAGCACCGCAAGTCTAGATAGCTAAGTTCCCCTTTCTTCCCATTCATTCCCCAGTTTTTACAGGCAGGGGCGGCTGCATTAGCAGAGCTCCTGCTTGTAAAATTATTTAACCCCTTCAGATGGATTACAGCGAGGGACATGACTGTAACGGCGGAAAGGTATGGGATATTGTTGTTTTTTTATTTTTCCTTTTTTAGAGAACGAGGGTTGTCATTTGGATTGAGAGTATAATAAACTATTACAACACCCTGTGTCTTTATTTCAATTAAATACTGTTTTCATAATGTATGTGTCTTTTATTAACCATTTACTACTATTGGATTAACAATGGATAGGTGTCTTATTGACACCTCTCCATTTTTAACCTGGCTTAATGTCACCTTACAATGGCAAGGTGGCACTAACCCTTTATTACAACATATCCCACCGCTACTCGGGAGTGAGAAGAGAGTGGCCAAGTGCCAGAATAGGCGCATCTTACAGATGTGCCTTTTCTGGGGTGGCTGGGGGCAGGTGTTTTTAGCCAGGGGGCCAATAACCATGGTCCCTCTCTAGGCTATTAACCCCTTTCTGCCATTAGATGTACTATTCCGTCCATGTGGGGTGGGCCCTACTTCCCAAGGACGGAATAGTACGTCATAGGCGATCGGCAGCGCTCACGGGGGCACTATGTGCCAAGAGCGGTCACGGACCGCCCCCGGCACATTAACCCCCGGCACACCGCTATCAAACATGATCGCGATGTGCCGGCGGTGCAGGGAACCATCGCGCAGGGAGGGGGCTCCCTGCGGGCTTCCCTGAGACCCCCGCAGCAACGCGATGTGATCGCGTTGCTGCAAGGGTCTCCTACCTTCCTCCCTGCAGCAAGTCCCGGATCCAAGATGGCCGCGGATCCGGGTCCTGCAGGGAGGGAGGTGTCTTACCAAGTGCCAAGTGCTCAGAGCAGGCACTTGGTAACACTGCAGCGCTCTTTGACAGATCGGTGATCTGACAGAGTGCTGTGCAAACTGTCAGATCACCGATCTGTATTGTCCCCCCCTGGGACAAAGTAAAAAAGTTAAAAACATTTTTTACAAGTGTGTAAAAAAAATTAAAAAAAAAATCCTGAATAATGAAAAAATATATATATATTATTCCCATAAATACATTTCTTTATGTAAATTAAAAAAAAACAATAAAATTACACATATGTAGTATCGCCGCGTCCGTAACGACCCGACCTATAAAACTGTCCCACTAGTTAACCCCTTCAGAAAACACCATAAGAAGAAGAAAAAAAAAACGCTTTATTATCATACCGCCGAACAAAAAGTGGAATAACACACGATCAAAAAGACGGATATAAATAACCATGGTACTGCTGAAACTGTCATCTTGTCCCGCAAGAAACGAGCCGCCATACAGCAACATCAGCAAAAAAATAAAAAAGTTATAGTTCTCAGAATAAAGCGATACAAAAATAATTATTTTTTCTATAATATAGTTTTTATCGTATAAAAGCGCCAAAACATAAAAAAATGATATAAATGAGGTGTCGCTGTAATTGTACTGACCCGAAGAATAAAACTGCTTTATCAATTTTACCAAACGCGGAATGGTATAAACACCTCCCCAAAAAGAAATTCATGAATAGCTGGTTTTTGGTAATTCTGCCTCACAAAAATCGGAATAAAAAGCGATCAAAAAATGTCACGTGCCCGAAAATGTTACCAATAAAAATGTCAACTCGTCCCACAAAAAACAAGACCTCACATGACTCTGTGGACTCAAATATGGAAAAATTATAGCTCTCAAAATGTGGTAACGCAAAAAATATTTTTTGCAATAAAAAGCGTCTTTCAGTGTGTGACGGCTGCCAATCATAAAAATCCGCTAAAAAACCCGCTATAAAGGTAAATCAAACCCCCCTTCATCACCCCCTTAGTTAGGGAAAAATAAAAAAATTTTAAAAAGTATTTATTTCCATTTTCCCATTAGGGTTAGGGCTAGGGTTAGGGCTAGGGTTAAGGCTAGGGCTAGGGTTAGGGCTAGGGTTAGGGCTAGGGTTAGGGTTAGGGCTAGGGTTAGGGCTAGGGTTAGGGCTAGGGTTAGGGTTGGGTCTAGGGTTATGGTTAGGGCTAGGGTTAGGGCTAGGGTTAAGGCTACAGTTAGGGTTAAGGCTACAGTTAGGGTTGGGGCTAAAGTTAGGGTTAGGGTTTGGATTACATTTGCGGTTGGGAATAGGGTTGGGATTAGAGTTAGGGGTGTGTCTGGGTTAGAGGTGTGGTTCGGGTTACCATTGGAATTAGGGTTAGTGGTGTGTTTGGATTAGGGTTTCAGTTATAATTGGGGGGTTTCCACTGTTTAGACACATCAGGGGCTCTCCAAACGCGACATGGCGTCCGATCTCAATTCCAGCCAATTCTGCGTTGAAAAAGTAAAACAGTGCTCCTTCCCTTCCGAGCTCTCCCGTGTGCCCAAACAGGAGTTTACCCCAACATATGGGGTATCAGCGTACTCAGGACAAATTGGACAACAACTTTGGGGGTTCGATTTCTCATGTTACCCTTGGGAAAATATAAAACTGGGGGCTAAAAAATAATTTTTGTGGGAAAAAAAAGATTTTTTATTTTCACGGCTCTGCGTTATAAACTGTAGTGAAACACTTGGGGGCTAAAAGTTCTCACAACACATCTAGATAACTTCGTGGGGGGTCAAGTTTCCAATATGAGGTCACTTGTGGGGGGTTTCTACTGTTTAGGTACATTAGGTGCTCTGCAAACGCAATGTGACGCCTGCAGACCATTCCATCTAAGTCTGTATTCCAAATGGCGCTCCTTCCCTTCCGAGCCCTCCCATGCGCCCAAACGGTGGTTCCCCCCACATATGGGGTATCAGCGCACTCAGAACAAATTGCACAACAACTTTTGGGGTCCAATTTCTCCTGTTACCCTCGGGAAAATACAAAACTGGGGGCTAAAAAATAATTTTTGTGGGACAAAATTTTTGTTTTATTTTTACGGCTCTGCATTATAAACTTCTGTGAAGCTCTTGGTGGGTCAAAGTGCTCACCACACATCTAGATAAGTTCCTTAGAGCGTCTACTTTCCAAAATGGTGTCACTTTGTGGGGGGTTTCAATGTTTAGGCACATCAGTGACTCTCCAAACGCAACATGGCGTCTCATCTCAATTCCTGTCAATTTTGCATTGAAAGGTCAAACGGCGCTCCCTCCCTTCCGAGCTCTCCCATGCGCCCAAACAGTGGTTTACCCCCACATTTGGGGTATCAGAGTACTCAGGACAAATTGTGCAACAACTTTTTGGTTCCAATTTCTTCTCTTACCATTGGGAAAATAAAAAATTGGGGGCGAAAAGATAATTTTTGTGAAAAAAAAAATGATTTTTTTATTTTTACTGTTCTGCATTATAAACTTCTGTGAAGCACTTGGTGGGTCAAAGTGCTCACCACACATCTAGATAAGTTCCTTAAGGGGTCTACTTTCCAAAATGGTGTCACTTGTGGGGGGTTTCAATGTTTAGGCACATCAGTGGCTCTCCAAACGCAACATGGCGTCCCATCTCAATTCCAGTCAATTTTGCATTGAAAAGTCAAATGGCGCTCCTTCGCTTCCAAGCTCTGTCATGCGCCCAAACAGTAGTTTACCTCCACTTATGGGGTATCGGCGTACTCAGGACAAATTGAACAACAAGGTTTGGGGTCCATTTTCTCCTGTAACCCTTGGTAAAATAAAACAAATTGGATCTGAAGTAAATTTTTTGTGAAAAAAAGTTAAATGTTAATTTTTATTTAAACATTCCAAAAATTCCTGTGAAACACCTGAAGGGTTAATAAACTTCTTGAATGTGGTTTTGAGAACCTTGAGGGGTGCAGTTTTTAGAATGGTGTCACACTTGGGTATTTTCTATCATATAGACCCCTCAAAATGACTTCAAATGAGATGTGGTCCCTAAAATAAAATGGTGTTGTAAAAATGAGAAATTGCTGGTCAACTTTTAACCCTTATAACTCCCTAACAAAAAAAAATTTTGGTTCCAAAATTGTGCTGATGTAAAGTAGACATGTGGAAATGTTACTTATTAAGTATTTTGTGTGACATATCTCTGTGATTTAATTGCATAAAAATTCAAAGTTGGAAAATTGCAAAATTTTCAAAATTTTCGCCATATTTCCGTTTTTTTCACAAATAATCGCAGGTAATATCAAATAAATTTTAACATTATCATGAAGTACAATATGTCACGAGAAAACAGTGTCAGAATCACCGGGATCCGTTGAAGAGTTCCAGAGTTATAACCTCATAAAGGGACAGTGGTCAGAATTGTAAAAATTCGCCCGGTCCATAACGTGCAAACCACCCTTGGGGGTAAAGGGGTTAATATCTGCCCTCAGTTACTGGCTTTAACACTCTGGCAGAGAAAATTGTGCGGGAGCCCATGCCAATTTTTTTTGTGATTTAACCCTTTATTTTAACAGCTAGAGCCCCCAAATTTTACACACATACACTTGTAACATTATTAATGAAGAATATGTAAAACAATAAGGGATATGAAATAGTTTACTGTATGCAAACCATGTCTCATATCCTGTCGGGTTTGGGAAGGAGATAGCAAAAGCCGGCAATTGAATTATCGGCTTTTCTGCTATCTAGCGCTGTATTAAATATAAATATATATATAATGTATATATATGTGTCTCACTGATTATATACAGTGGGGCAAAAAAGTATTTAGTCAGTCAGCAATAGTGCAAGTTCCACCACTTAAAAAGATGAGAGGCGTCTGTAATTTACAGGTAGACCTCAACTATGGGAGACAAACTGAGAAAAAAAAATCCAGAAAATCACATTGTCTGTTTTTTTAACATTTTATTTGCATATTATGGTGGAAAATAAGTATTTGGTCAGAAACAAAATTTCATCTCAATACTTTGTAATATATCCTTTGTTGGCAATGACAGAGGTCAAACGTTTTCTGTAAGTCTTCACAAGGTTGCCACACACTGTTGTTGGTATGTTGGCCCATTCCTCCATGCAGATCTCCTCTAGAGCAGTGATGTTTTTGGCTTTTCGCTTGGCAACACGGACTTTCAACTCCCTCCAAAGGTTTTCTATAGGGTTGAGATCTGGAGACTGGCTAGGCCACTCCAGGACCTTGAAATGCTTCTTACGAAGCCACTCCTTCATTGCCCTGGCGGTGTGCTTTGGATCATTGTCATGTTGATAGACCCAGCCACGTTTCATCTTCAATGCCCTTGCTGATGGAAGGAGGTTTGCACTCAAAATCTCATGATACATGGCCCCATTCATTCTTTCATGTACCCGGATCAGTCGTCCTGGCCCCTTTGCAGAGAAACAGCCCCAAAGCATGATGTTTCCACCACCATGCTTTACAGTAGGTATGGTGTTTGATGGATGCAACTCAGTATTCTTTTTCTTCAAAACACGACAAGTTGTGTTTCTACCAAACAGTTCCAGTTTGGTTTCATCAGACCATAGGACATTCTCCCAAAACTCCTCTGGATCATCCAAATGCTCTCTAGCAAACTTCAGACGGGCCCGGACATGTACTGGCTTAAGCAGTGGGACACGTCTGGCACTGCAGGATCTGAGTTCCATGGTGGCGTAGTGTGTTACTTATGGTAGGCCTTGTTACATTGGTCCCAGCTCTCTGCAGTTCATTCACTAGGTCCCCCCGCGTGGTTCTGGGATTTTTGCTCACCGTTCTTGTGATCATTCTGACCCCACGGGGTGGGATTTTGCGTGGAGCCCCAGATCGAGGGAGATTATCAGTGGTCTTGTATGTCTTCCATTTTCTAATTTTTGCTCCCACTGTTGATTTCTTCACTCCAAGCTGGTTGGCTATTGCAGATTCAGTCTTCCCAGCCTGGTGCAGGGCTACAATTTTGTTTCTGGTGTCCTTTGACAGCTCTTTGGTCTTCACCATAGTGGAGTTTGGAGTCAGACTGTTTGAGGGTGTGCACAGGTGTCTTTTTATACTGATAACAAGTTTAAACAGGTTTGTCACACTGAAAACAAAGCGCCGGGAGTCGCGCTATTAGTGAGGCGCTGCACTGGTATGTGCCAGAAATGTTTGCCCCTAAGAAACAATACTACGAACCTAAATAAAGAAAGTGGATCTCTTACCGTGGGTAATGAAAAAGAGACCCTCCGCTGCTGATGGACGTACGTGCGGCTGTGATCCAAGACGTGCAAATGGCAATGACCGGAGGGTGGGCGGGTCTCCGCAATAACGACCTATGGAACACATTATGGATGGCAAAAGAAGCTGGAAGGGCCAAACGAAATGACACAGGATTGATAACCTCAGAAATCTTATACGGACCAATGAAACGAGGCTTAAACTTAGGAGAGGAAACCTTCATAGGAACATAACGATGCGACAAACAAACCAAATCCCCAAAACGAAGTCGGGGACCCACACAACGCCGGCGGTTAGCGAAACGTTGAACCTTCTCCTGGGACAATGTCAAATTGTCCACTACATGAGTCCAAATCTACTGCAACCTATCCACCACAGTATCTACACCAGGACAGTCCGAAGACTCAAGCTGCCCTAAAGAGAAACGAGGATGGAAACCACAATTGCAGAAAAACGGCGAAACCAACGTAGCCGAGCTGGCCCTATTATTAAGGGCGAACTCAGCCAACGGCAAAAAGGACACCCAATCATCCTGATCAGCAGAAACAAAGCATCTCAGATATGTTTCCAAAGTCTGATTAGTTCGTTTGGTTTGGCCATTTGTCTGAGGATGGAAAGCCGAGGAAAAAGACAAATCAATGCCCATCCTAACACAAAAGGATCGCCAAAACCTCGAAACAAACTGGGAACCTCTGTCAGAAACGATGTTCTCCGGAATACCATGTAAATGAACCACATGCTGGAAAAATAATGGCACCAAATCAGAGGAGGAAGGCAATTTAGACAAGGGTACCAAATGGACCATCTTAGAAAAGCGATCACAAACCACCCAAATGACCGACATCTTTTGAGAGACGGGGAGATCCGAAATAAAATCCATAGAAATATGCGTCCAGGGCCTCTTCGGGACTGGCAAGGGCAAAAGCAACCCACTGGCACGAGAACAGAAGGGCTTAGCCCGAGCACAAGTCCCACAGGACTGCACAAAAAAACGCACATCCCGTGACAAAGATGGCCACCAAAAGGATCTAGCCACCAAATCTCTGGTACCAAAGATTCCAGGATGCCCAGCCAACACTGAACAATGAATCTCAGAGATAACTCTACTAGTCCATCTATCAGGGACAAACAGTTTCTCCGCTGGGCAACGGTCAGGTCTATCAGCCTGAAATTTTTGCAGCACCCGCCGCAAATCAGGGGAGATGGCAGACAAAATTACCCCCTCTTTGAGAATACCCGCTGGCTCAGGAACACCCGGAGAGTCAGGCACAAAACTCCTTGACAGGGCATCAGCCTTCACATTCTTAGAGCCCGGAAGGTACGAAACGACAAAATCAAAACGGGAGAAAAATAACGACCATCGAGCCTGTCTCGGATTCAACCGTTTGGCAGACTCAAGATAAGTCAAATTCTTGTGATCTGTCAAGACCACCACGCAATGCTTGGCTTCTTCAAGCCAATGACGCCACTCCTCGAATGCCCACTTCATGGCCAACAACTCTTGATTACCAACATCATAATTGCACTCAGCAGGCGAAAACTTTCTAGAAAAGAAAGCACATGGCTTCATCACCGAGCCATCAGAACTTCTTTGCGACAAAAAAGCCCCTGCTCCAATCTCAGAAGCATCAACCTCAACCTGAAACGGGAGCGAAACATCTGGCTGGCACAACACAGGGGCAGAAGAAAAACGACGCTTCAACTCTTGAAAAGCCTCTACAGCTGCAGAAGACCAATTGACCACATCAGCACCCTTCTTGGTCAAATCAGTCAACGGTTTAGCAACACTAGAAAAATTAGCGATGAAGCGCCAATAAAAATTAGCAAAGCCCAGGAACTTTTGCAGGCTCTTCACAGATGTCGGCTGAGTCCAATCGTAAATGGCCTGGACTTTAACAGGGTCCATCTCGATAGTAGAAGGGGAAAAAATGAACCCCAAAAATGAAACCTTCTGAACTCCAAAGAGACACTTTGACCCCTTCACAAACAAGGAATTCGCACGAAGGACCTGGAACACCATTCTGACCTGCTTCACATGAGACTCCCAATCATCCGAAAAGACCAAAATATCACCCAAATACACAATCAGGAATTTATCCAGGTACTCTCGGAAGATGTCATGCATAAAGGACTGAAATACTGATGGAGCATTGGAAAGCCCGAATGGCATAACCAGGTACTCAAAATGGCCCTCGGGGCGTATTAAATGCTGTTTTCCATTCATCGCCCTGTTTAATACGCACAAGATTATACGCCCCTCGAAAATCTATCTTAGTGAACCAACTAGCCCCTTTAATACGAGCAAACAAAGCAGACAGCAACGGCAAAGCATACTGAAATTTGACTGTAATTTTATTAAGAAGGCGGTAATCAATACAAGGTCTCAAAGAACTATCCTTCTTGGCCACAAAAAAGAACCCTGCTCCTAACATTGATGACGACGGGCGAATATGGCCTTTCTCCAAGGATTCCTTTATATAACTCCGCATCGCGGCGTGTTCTGGCACAGATAAATTGAACAATCGGCCCTTAGGAAACTTACTACTAGGAATCAAATTAATAGCACAATCGCAATCCCTATGAGGAGGTAGGGCACTGGCTTTGGGCTCATCAAATACATCCCGATAATCCGACAAAAACTCTGGAACTTCAGAAGGAGTGGAAGACGAAATTGACAAAAATGGAACATTACCATGTACCCCCTGGCAACCCCAGCTGGACACAGACATAGATTTCCAGTCCAATACTGGATTATGAACCTGTAGCCATGGCAACCCCAAAACGACCACATCATGCAGATTATGCAACACCAAAAAGCGGATATCCTCCTGATGTGCAGGAGCCATGCACATGTGTTATGTTTGCTAATGACAGGTGTTATGAAGGCAATCCAGAAACACAGTGTGCTTAGCGATCAGAGCGCACACAGTGATCTGACAAATACCCAAAAATACAAGAACGAGCTCTGAGACGTGGAAACTCTGTAGACTGCACACCTGATCCTATCCTAAACACAACTAAAAGCGGCTGTGGATTGCGCCTAACAACTACCTAGGCAACTCGGCACAGCCTAAGAAACTAGCTAGCCTGAAGATAGAAAAATAGGCCTGACTTGCCCCAGAGAAATTCCCCAAAGGAAAAGGCAGCCCCCCACATATAATGACTGTGAGTAAGATGAAAAGACAAAACGTAGGGATGAAATAGATTCAGCAAAGTGGGGCCCGATATTCTAGGACAGAGCGAGGACAGTAAAGCGAACTTTGCAGTCTACAAAAAACCCTAAAGCAAAACCACGCAAAGGGGGCAAAAAAACCCCACCGTGCCGAACTAACGGCACGGCGGTACACCCTTTGCGTCTCAGAGCTTCCAGCAAAACAAAGGACAAGCTGGACAGAAAAAAAGCAACAAAAAAGCAAAAAGCACTTAGCTATACAGAGCAGCAGGTCACAGGAACAATCAGGAGAAGCTCAGATCCAACACTGGAACATTGACAAGGAGCAAGGATAGCAGCATCAGGCGGAGTTAAGTAATGAAGCAGTTAACGAGCTCACCAGAACACCTGAGGGAGGAAGCTCAGAAGCTGCAGTACCACTTGTGACCACAGGAGTGAATTCAGCCACAGAATTCACAACAGTACCCCCCCCTTGAGGAGGGGTCACCGAACCCACACCAGAGCCCCCAGGCCGACCAGGATGAGCCGCATGAAAGGCACGAACAAGATCGGAAGCATGAACATCAGAGGCAAAAACCCAGGAATTATCTTCCTGAGCATAACCCTTCCATTTAACCAGATACTGGAGTTTCCGTCTAGAAACACGAGAATCCAAAATGTTCTCCACAATATACTCCAATTCCCCCTCCACCAAAACCGGGGCAGGAGGCTCAACAGATGGAACCATAGGTGCCACGTATCTCCGCAACAACGACCTATGGTATACATTATGTATGGAAAAGGAGTCTGGGAGGGTCAAACGAAAAGACACAGGATTGAGAACCTCAGAAATCCTATACGGACCAATAAAACGAGGTTTAAATTTAGGAGAGGAAACCTTCATAGGAATATGACGAGAAGATAACCAAACCAGATCCCCAACACGAAGTCGGGGACCCACACGGCGTCTGCGATTAGCGAAAAGTTGAGCTTTCTCCTGGGACAAGATCAAATTGTCCACTACCTGAGTCCAGATTTGCTGCAACCTATCCACCACAGAATCCACACCAGGACAGTCCGAAGACTCAACCTGTCCTGAAGAGAAACGAGGATGGAACCCAGAATTGCAAAAAAAAGGAGAAACCAAGGTAGCTGAGCTGGCCCGATTATTAAGGGCGAACTCAGCCAACGGCAAAAAGGACACCCAATCATCCTGGTCTGCAGAAACAAAACATCTCAGATATGTTTCCAAGGTCTGATTGGTTCGTTCGGTCTGGCCATTAGTCTGAGGATGGAAAGCCGAGGAAAAGGATAGGTCAATGCCCATCCTACCACAAAAGGCTCGCCAAAACCTTGAAACAAACTGGGAACCTCTGTCAGAAACAATATTCTCAGGAATGCCATGCAACCGAACCACATGCTGAAAGAACAAAGGTACCAAATCAGAGGAGGAAGGCAATTTAGCCAAGGGCACCAGATGGACCATTTTAGAAAAGCGATCACAGACCACCCAAATGACTGACATCTTTTGAGAAACGGGAAGGTCAGAAATGAAATCCATCGAAATATGTGTCCAAGGCCTCTTTGGGACTGGCAAGGGCAAAAGCAACCCACTGGCACGAGAACAGCAGGGCTTAGCCCTAGCACTAATCCCACAGGACTGCACAAAAGTACGTACATCCCGTGACAGAGATGGCCACCAGAAGGATCTAGCCACTAACTCTCTGGTACCAAAGATTCCAGGATGACCAGCCAACACCGAACAATGAAGTTCAGAGATAAGTTTATTAGTCCACCTATCAGGGACGAACAGTTTCTCTGCTGGACAACGATCAGGTTTATTCGCCTGAAATTTTTGCAGCACCCGCCGCAAATCAGGGGAGATGGCAGACACAATGACTCCTTCCTTGAGGATACCCGCTGGCTCAGATAAACCCGGAGAGTCGGGCACAAAACTCCTAGACAGAGCATCCGCCTTCACATTTTTAGAGCCCGGAAGGTACGAAATCACAAAGTCGAAGCGGGCAAAAAATAACGACCAATGGGCCTGTCTAGGATTCAAGCGCTTGGCAGACTCGAGATAAGTCAAGTTCTTATGATCAGTCAATACCACCACGCGATGCTTAGCTCCTTCAAGCCAATGACGCCACTCCTCGAATGCCCACTTCATGGCCAGCAACTCTCGATTGCCCACATCATAATTACGCTCAGCGGGCGAAAACTTCCTGGAAAAGAAAGCACATGGTTTCATCACTGAGCAATCAGAACCTCTCTGTGACAAAACCGCCCCTGCTCCAATCTCAGAAGCATCAACCTCGACCTGGAACGGAAGAGAAACATCTGGCTGACACAACACAGGGGCAGAACAAAAACGACGCTTCAACTCCTGAAAAGCTTCCACAGCAGCAGAAGACCAATTAACCAAATCAGCACCCTTCTTGGTCAAATCGGTCAATGGTTTGGCAATGCTAGAAAAATTACAGATGAAGCGACGATAAAAATTAGCAAAGCCCAGGAACTTTTGCAGACTTTTCAGAGATGTCGGCTGAATCCAATCCTGGATGGCTTGGACCTTAACTGGATCCATCTCGATAGTAGAAGGGGTAAAGATGAACCCCAAAAATGAAACTTTCTGCACACCGAAGAGACACTTTGATCCCTTCACAAACAAAGAGTTAGCACGCAGGACCTGAAAAACCATTCTGACCTGCTTCACATGAGACTCCCAATCATCTGAGAAGATCAAAATGTCATCCAAGTAAACAATCAGGAATTTATCCAGATACTCACGGAAGATGTCATGCATAAAAGACTGAAACACAGATGGAGCATTGGCAAGTCCGAACGGCATCACTAGATACTCAAAATGACCCTCGGGCGTATTGAATGCAGGTTTCCATTCATCTCCTTGCCTGATTCTCACCAGATTATACGCACCACGAAGATCTATCTTAGTGAACCAACTAGCCCCCTTAATCCGAGCAAACAAGTCAGATAACAATGGCAAGGGATACTGAAATTTAACAGTGATCTTATTAAGAAGGCGGTAATCAATACACGGTCTCAGCGAACCATCCTTCTTGGCTACAAAGAAGAACCCTGCTCCCAGTGGTGATGACGATGGGCGAATATGTCCCTTCTCCAGGGATTCCTTCACATAACTGCGCATAGCGGCGTGTTCGGGCACGGATAAATTAAATAATCGACCTTTAGGGAATTTACTACCAGGAATCAAATTGATAGCACAATCACAATCCCTATGCGGAGGTAGAGCATCGGACTTGGGCTCTTCAAATACATCCTGATAATCAGACAAGAACTCTGGGACCTCAGAAGGGGTGGATGATGAAATCGACAAAAATGGAACATCACCATGTACCCCCTGACAACCCCAGCTGGATACCGACATGGAATTCCAATCCAATACTGGATTATGGGTTTGTAGCCATGGCAACCCCAACACGACCACATCATGCAGATTATGCAACACCAGAAAGCGAATAACTTCCTGATGTGCAGGAGCCATGCACATGGTCAGCTGGGCCCAGTATTGAGGTTTATTCTTGGCCAAAGGTGTAGCATCAATTCCTCTCAATGGAATAGGACACCGCAAAGGCTCCAAGAAAAACCCACAACGTTTAGCATAATCCAAATCCATCAGATTCAGGGCAGCGCCCAAATCCACAAACGCCATGACAGAAAACGACGACAAAGAGCATATCAAGGTAATGGACAGAAGGAATTTGGACTGTACAGTACCAATGACGGCAGACCTAGCGGACCGCTTAGTGCGTTTAGGACAATCAGAAATAGCATGAGTGGAATCACCACAGTAGAAACACAGACCATTCAGACGTCTGTATTCCTGCCGCTCAACTCTAGTCATAGTCCTATCGCACTGCATAGGCTCAGGTTTAACCTCAGGCAGTACCGCCAAATGGTGCACAGATTTACGCTCACGCAAGCGTCGACCGATCTGAATGGCCAAAGACAAAGACTCATTCAAACCAGCAGGCATAGGAAATCCCACCATGACATCCTTAAGAGCCTCAGAGAGACCCTTTCTGAACAAAGCTGCCAGCGCAGATTCATTCCACTGAGTGAGTACTGACCATTTCCTAAATTTCTGACAATATACTTCTATATCATCCTGACCCTGGCACAAAGCCAGCAAATTTTTCTCAGCCTGATCCACTGAATTAGGCTCATCGTACAGCAATCCAAGCGCCAGGAAAAACGCATCGACACTACTCAATGCAGGGTCTCCTGGCGCAAGAGAAAATGCCCAGTCTTGAGGGTCGCCGCGCAAAAAAGAAATAATAATCAAAACCTGTTGAATAGGATTACCAGAAGAATGAGGTTTCAAGGCCAGAAATAGCTTACAATTATTTTTGAAACTTAGAAACTTAGTTCTATCTCCAAAAAACAAATCAGGAATAGGAATTCTTGGTTCTAACATAGATTTCTGATCAATAGTATCTTGAATTTTTTGTACATTTATAACGAGATTATCCATTGAAGAGCACAGACCCTGAATATCCATGTCCACACCTGTGTCCAGAATCACCCAAATGTCTAGGGGAAAAAAAAAAGTGAACACAGAGCAGAAAAAAAAAAAAAATGATGTCAGAACTTTTTCTTTCCCTCTATTGAGAATCATTAGTTTGTCTCCTTGTACTGTTATGTTTGCTAATGACAGGTGTTATGAAGGCAATCCAGAAACACAGTGTGCTTAGCGATCAGAGCGCACACAGTGATCTGACAAATACCCAAAAATACAAGAACGAGCTCTGAGACGTGGAAACTCTGTAGACTGCACACCTGATCCTATCCTAAACACAACTAAAAGCGGCTGTGGATTGCGCCTAACAACTACCTAGGCAACTCGGCACAGCCTAAGAAACTAGCTAGCCTGAAGATAGAAAAATAGGCCTGACTTGCCCCAGAGAAATTCCCCAAAGGAAAAGGCAGCCCCCCACATATAATGACTGTGAGTAAGATGAAAAGACAAAACGTAGGGATGAAATAGATTCAGCAAAGTGGGGCCCGATATTCTAGGACAGAGCGAGGACAGTAAAGCGAACTTTGCAGTCTACAAAAAACCCTAAAGCAAAACCACGCAAAGGGGGCAAAAAAACCCCACCGTGCCGAACTAACGGCACGGCGGTACACCCTTTGCGTCTCAGAGCTTCCAGCAAAACAAAAGACAAGCTGGACAGAAAAAAAGCAACAAAAAAGCAAAAAGCACTTAGCTATACAGAGCAGCAGGTCACAGGAACAATCAGGAGAAGCTCAGATCCAACACTGGAACATTGACAAGGAGCAAGGATAGCAGCATCAGGCGGAGTTAAGTAATGAAGCAGTTAACGAGCTCACCAGAACACCTGAGGGAGGAAGCTCAGAAGCTGCAGTACCACTTGTGACCACAGGAGTGAATTCAGCCACAGAATTCACAACACACATGGTCAATTCGGTCCAGTACTGAGGCTTATTCTTGGCCAAAGGCGTAGCATCAATTCCTCTCAATGGAATAGGATACTGCAAGGGCTCCAAGAAAAAACCACAGCGCCTAGCATACTCCAAGTCCATCAAATTCAGGGCAGCACCTGAATCCACAAATGCCATAACAGAATAGGATGACAAAGAGCAAATCAGAGTAACGGACAATAGAAATTTAGACTGTACCGTACCAATGGTGGCAGACCTAGCGAACCGCTTAGTGCGCTTAGGACAATCGGAGATAGCATGAGTGGAATCACCACAATAAAAACATAGCCCATTCCGACGTCTGTGTTCTTGCCGTTCAGCTCTGGTCCAAGTCCTATCACATTGCTTAGGCCCAGACCCATGCTCAGATAGTACCGCCAAATGGTGCACAGCTTTACGCTCACGCAAGCGTCGATCGATCTGAATGGCCAAAGACATAGACTCATTCAGACCAGCAGGCATGGGAAATCCCACCATGACATCCTTAAGGGCTTCAGAGAGACCCTTTCTGAAGATTGCTGCCAGGGCACATTCATTCCACTGAGTGAGCACAGACCACTTTCTAAACTTCTGACAATATATCTCCGCTTCATCCTGACCCTGACACAGAGCCAGCAAGATTTTCTCTGCCTGATCCACTGAATTAGGTTTGTCATAAAGCAATCCAAGCGCCAGGAAAAACGCATCAACATCACGCAATGCCGGAACTCCTGGCGCAAGGGAAAATGCCCAGTCTTGAGGGTCACCACGTAACAAAGAAATAATGATCTTTACTTGTTGAACAGGGTCACCTGAGGAGCGAGGTTTCAAGGCAAGAAACAATTTACAATTATTTTTGAAATTCAAGAACTTAGATCTATCACCAAAAAACAAATCAGGAATTGGAATCCTAGGCTCTAATATCGGATTCTGACCCACAAAATCTTGAATGTTTTGTACACTTATAGTGAGATTATCCATCAAAGAGGACAGACCTTGAATGTCCATGTTTACACCTGTGTCATGAACCACCCAGAGGTAAAGGGGAAAAGAGAGACAAAACACACTGCAAAGAAAAAAAAAATGGTATCAGAACTTCTCTTATCCCTCTATTGAGATGCATTAATACTTTTGACCAGCTGTACTGTTATGACCTGGTGATTAGGACAAGAATGGACCTGATGGTCAAGAGCACCCGGAAAGACCTGATAGCTACAAAAATACAGGACAAGCTCTGGGAAGTGGAAACTCTGCTGACCGCAATCCCTAATCCTATCACACACACTAGAAATAGCCGTGGATTGCTCCTAATGCTCCCTATGCAACTCGACACAGCCTAAGAAACTAGCTAGCCCTAAAGATAGGAAAATAAAGCCTACCTTGCCTCAGAGAAATTCCCCAAAGGAAAAGGCAGCCCCCACATATATTGACTGTGAGTACGATGAAATCACAAACACAGAGATGAAATAGATATAGCAAAGTGAGGCCCGACTTACTGAACAGACAGAGGATAGGAAAGGCAACTTTGCGGTCAGCACAAAAACCTACAAAAAGCCACGCAGAGAGTGCAGGGAGAAAAAAACCTTCCGCACCGACTCACGGTGCGGAGGCGCCCCTCTCCGTCCCAGAGCTTCCAGCAAGCAAGGCAATATTCACAATAGCAAGCTGGACAGAAAAAATAGCAAACAAGAAAATAGCAAAGAGGAACTTAGCTTCTGCTGGAAATAACAGGTAACCAGAACGATCCAGGAGCGAACTAGACCAATAGTACAACATTGACAGCTGGCACGGAGCAAAGATCCAAGTGGAGTCAAATAGAGCAGCCCACTAACGACTTAGCCTCGTCACCTGTGGAAGGAAACTCAGAAACACCCACAGCCACCAGAGGAAATCCATGGACAGAACCAGCCGAAGTACCATTCATGACCACAGGAGGGAGCCCGACAACAGAATTCACAACAGTGGGGATTCCCTAGCAACCAGGCAACCCCCACATGTACTTATGCTGGCTAACAGATGTAAATCATTCAGCTGCAGCAAGAAAAACTAAATCTCTGAACACTAAAAAATACTCGGAGGACACCCGAGCGTGCTCGGGAAATCTCGAGTAACGAGTATATTCGCTCATCAGTAACAGCCGACACTGCACCCTGCTGTCCGCTTAGCTTTCCCTCCTGGACTTTGCCTCTTTTCCCATGCACAGCACTTTTAAACATGGCCCCGCCTACCGCAGTCACATGCAAGGGACGGTCCTTGTCTAAAAATTCCCCCTGTAACATTGCTGACAGTCCCGGTAGTTCTGGAACTGGTGTAGGAAAGGTATACCCGATCTTGTTCTTCCTCTTATACCATGTCAAATAAGCCTGAGAAAAAAACACTGATGTAAGCTGCCCCATAGATTAACACTGGGCTGACTGCGCTGCAATGTTTTCTCGCATAGCACTCGGCCGTATTCTACAGTATAAGAAAATACACACTTCATAAGCAATGTAAAAGAAAGTGTAAAAACAACCATACATCACAAAGCTTGATGGAGGAAAAGAAAAAATAAAAGGAAAAAATGGCAGACCATTCGGCAAATATAAGGAACACAAGAAAAAGAAAAAAAACGAACTGCAAGGATCAACACAGTAATAGAAAAAAACACATGATAATGTATAAAGTAGTCCAAAAAATACTTTATTGGTAACAAATAGGGACAAAGGAAGGAGAAAGAGATGGCAATGTGGTGCTAACCACACACAATGTGTATCAGCCCACACAAACACCACATACACATACCATAAATATATAAATACTCAAATGTACATAATGTAAAAAAAGGAGAAAAAGTGACATATATCGAGAGTATATACCCCGTAAAAGTGGATATAATAAAGGGGCATATACACGTACATAGAGATACGTCAGGAAACCAGGAGTCGAAATAGTCAGTACACATGGATCATACATCTAAATAGTATCCATAGCTCAATGTGAGACCGGACCATATCGTAACCTGCAGCTACATAAATAGCGGTCACAACATGTAAATATAGAGGGAATGGTTTACCTGAATATAGTGGTGAGTGCGAGCAAACGCACCCCGACGCGCGTTTCGGATCAAAAGTCCTTCGTCAGGGGGACGAAGGACTTTTGATCCGAAACGCGCGTCGGGGCGCGTTTGCTCACACTCACCACTATACTCAGGTAAACCATTCCCTCTATATTTACATGTTGTGACCGCTATTTATGCAGCTGCAGGTTACGATATGGTCCGGTCTCACATTGAGCTATGGATACTATTTAAATGTATGATCCATGTGTACTGACTATTTCGACTCCTGGTTTCCCGACGTATCTCTATGTACATGTATATGCCCCTTTATTATATCCACTTTTACGGGGTATATATTCTAGATATATGTCACTTTTTCTCCTTTTTTTACATTATGTACATTTGAGTATTTATATATTCACGGTATGTGTATGTGGTGTTTGTGTGGGCAGATACACATTGTGTGTGGTTAGCGCAACATTGCCATCTCTTTCTCCTTCTTTTGTTCCTATTTGTTACCAATAAAGTATTTTTTGGACTACTTTATACATTATCATGTGTTTTTTTCTATTACTGTGTTGATCCTTGTAGTTCGTATTCTACAGTAATGTGACTCTGGCTTTATACTCTGATTGTTCCTCTCCTGATTTTGACTTCCAAATATTGAAGTAAATACTTACCAAATACTTAAGGTGTGAACATGGCCTTATACCTGTTCACATTATTTGTTGGTATCCTCACTATTTTTGCAACTTTTGCTGTGAGCTGCTAGGGCTCATTCTTACACGCGAGAAACTCGGATGAGTCTCGCACGTCAATACCCGGCACTCAGATTGGAGTGTGCGGCCGCATATCAATACAGCCGTACGCTCCGCTCCTGAGTGCCGGGTACTGACATGCGAGAGTCATCCGAGTTTCTCGCATGTGAGAATGAGCCCTTAGTGTCATTGTTGAACATTGCTTTTCTTAATTATTTTTTTTTAGTAGTATTAATACATGTCAATGTTTTAACCCAATATGATTCATAGATTCTATTGTAGAGATACCTGTTGGTATGGTTAGCCTGATCAGCATTATTACACTGAACTATTAGTTTATTTGCTTTCAATTTATATAAGCTTATTAACGATAACTGTATTGTGGCAAATTATCATAAAAATGCATGCAGCTGAAATTCTCTTATATCTTATGGCCACCAAAAATGAATACATTGTTACAGTGAACAAGATTGTGTTTATAAAAAACACAAAATATACGTGATGTTGTGTAAATCAGTGCATTCCCAAATACATTTCATGTGCACATATACAACACAAAACACTCACTGAGCCACCAAATGATACTGTTATATAGTATGGTAATGCGATGCCAGCTATTCTAATGACTATGAGCACTATTAACTTGTACTGGTAAGTAGAACACGAAGGATTTCCACTAAAAGAAGATAAAATTCAATTGAGCTTGAGGCTGCAAAATTATACAGCACCTCGTATTATCAGTCTTTAAACAGTGAGGGAAGCCGTAAAAATGAATATATAATGGATTGTGGGCACGCTTCAATGATTCATGCTGTTTTTCACTTGCTGTTGTAGGAAAAGTGTCATGTTATAAGCTAATTCTGGCATGTGAAGGAATTAACATGACAGCAGTGACACAGCTTGACACTAGATGCCATAATGTGACACATCAGCCATGAAATCACAGCAACCACAGCATCTGTATTACCAGGAAGGAGCACAATAGGCTTGAAACTGGCAAGAATAAAAATTCTTATGTGAGCAACACATGACTTACTAAATGCATATGAAGATAACTTCAGTGTGACAAATGCAGGTGAATCTTGCATAAAGAGTGTTTGGCTTCACTTAAACCTTGCATTCTGCAGCAAATTCACGTGTAACGCACATCGTTTTATCATGCTTTCACTGTGATTGGCAGACAGAGTTCTACTTAATGGCAAAAACATAACATTTTAGAAAGCACCTCTATGGAAAGCTTATAAGGTTGTGTGCACGCAGAGGATTTTTGAAGAGTTCAAAAACTGTGGATTTTTCAAGTTCAAACCATATCATGAAATTCTTCTTCTAGGGGGAATTTTGGTAGGAGTTTTTTCTGAAAAATTTCCAGAAACAGTTTTTGTTTATCATGAAGATTTTTTTTCTGCCTTTTGATTTGGCAGTCAAGTTTTTAGATTATTCCAAGAAGAGCCGCTTCAAAGCGTTTTTTTCATAATTTTTCTAACCTGCGATGGAAAACAAATGCTCGAAACACTATACTGTACGAAGAGCAAAGTGGTTTAACAAAAGAAATTAATAATAAGCATGTTTTAAGCATTTTTTTTTTGAAGCACGCCTACTTTAAAAATCTCTGCCTAGCATAGCTTAAATGTAGTATCGGACTTGCATCTTGAGAGCAGGGGCCATGTTGCACGCTAATGTCAGTTGGTAGTCTGCCGTGTATGCACAGCTCTATTTTTATGGGAGCTCTGAAAATTGCTGACCACTTTTCCTCTATAATTTTAAGAACACTTAAGGCAGGTGCAGACTAGTTTATTTTCGGTCCAAGTTAGATCCAACAAAACATCAGATCGTATTCGAATCAATGTTATACTATGGGGCCATACTCGTCTGTTTTGCTGTATACCCAGGTTTGATCCGAATTTCAGATGACACTTGGCCAAGTCAAAGAGTCCATGGAAACCATTGGACTAAACTTGGATTACATCTGATTGCAGTCTGATTTCCATGGACTGACAAAATGGAGAAGAGGGAAAAATATTTTTCTCCATCTTCTAAGAAAGAGAATCTGATCACAATATGCTGACACTCTGATCTCTGATCAATATCTGATCACAGTTTGATCAGAATGTGATTTGCATTATCGACCCAATTCTCTCAGAAGAGAAAATACACGGTCATCTGCCCTAAGTCTACTTTTACACTTAGGCTGGTTTCACATTTGCGTTTAGTGACGCTGCGTTTGTAGCGCATATAAAGGCATGCGTCATGTTTTCCTATATTTAAAACTAAAAATGCATGCGTTTTTTTGTACGTGTTTGGCTGCGTTTGACGATGCATGAGTCTTTTCGATGCTTGCGTCCAGCCGCGGAAATGCAACATGTATTAATTTCCAGAGGCATCTATTTGCCGCATAGAAACGCATGCGTTCGTTTGCGTTTGGTTTGCGTCTAAAAAAATACATTGCTGTCTATGTAAACGCATGCGTTTTTACGCACATGCGTTTGGTTGCGTTTTTGAACACATGCGTTTCAATTGAGATAAGCCTGCCTAGACACTGATAAGCCACCCCCTACCATCAAGGTGATAAAAGGGAGGTTGTGGACAGTTTCAGGACACTTCTCACCAGACTCTGAAGAAGACAATACACTGGCAGGCCGCATTTTGGAGGACAAGACCCTGATCAATGTGAGTATATCCTAGCCAATGCCTTTAATTTTCTATTTTTGGGCTCTACATGTCCTAATTTCTTCCATTTCTTTCTTTCTACATGCATCAGAATGTCTTCTTTGGAGTCTTCATCTGATGAGGAATATCAGCCACGTCAGTCGGAAGTGGAGCATGTCAGTGAGGTGAGTATTTGCCTCGTCAGCTTGGTAAGTATTCACTGTCACATCGACACATGTGACAATTTGAATTTTCCTTTTTATTAGAGTACTTCTACTGAGGCACAGACCGGGCAGGAGCAGCGGAGTCAAGGTCCGGTGGGAAGACGCCAGCGGGTACGTATACAAGGCTGACTGTCCTCAGTGTAATATTCTTGAATCTTCCTTTCTTTCCACTCGTATTTCTTTAATTTTTTCTTCTGGAATCCTTTTGTATGTTGACTTTCCTATTCATGCCATTTCTCAGCATCTTTTTTCTTTCTTTTCCTTATGTAATTGAGCAAACTTTAATGACTTTCTTTAATTTTTAGGTTTCACAACAGGACGATGACCTGATCGACAATGACCTCCTTATCACCCTTGTCCAGGAGCGAGTCCCGTTGTGGGACAGCCGGGATCCACTGCATTCGATCAACACCACGCTCCGGCGCTTATGGAATGAGGTGGCCCAAGCGATGTGGGATGGCTGGGACAATGCCCCGCCACGGGTCCGTAGTGCATTTGGTAAGTATTGCACTGCAGTGTGAAGCAGCAGAGGCCTTGGCCGTGCTCACTCGACTGTGTGTGATGAAAGAAACTCTCCGCAGTTTCTCTCATCACACACAGTTGTCTGTGCACGGCAAAAAGTCCATTTCCTGACAAAATTGTGTTTTTTTTGTAACAGTGGACAAAGTAAAAACACGTTGGCGTTCGATGAAGGACCGCTTCAACATGGACCTGCGCCAAGAGAGTCGTGTTGCCAGTGGTTCAGGAGCAAGGATCCGAACATACAAGTATCATTGCGTTCTGTCATTTTTAAGACCGGTCCTTGCCCAGAGAACGTAAGGATTTATCATGCTTTCGGTTGTATTGTATTGCCATAATCTGTATTTTTAAATTCCACAGGATTTTGCGTCTTGTTAATTTTTGGTATTAATTTTCTTTTTCCTTTTTTCACAGCACATACAGCACGACTGTCGGCCCAGGTTCTGGAGCGGTCCTTCATCCGACAGCCACGGACCCGTCCCAGCCATCCAGCAGCGCAGCAGCAGGTGGGCCTTCCACACTAACTGGAGACCAGGGAGCTGGTCCATCAGGTCTTCCCCTTTCGCAGTCCTCTTCTACTGCTCCATTTTTTTGGGGCTCATCCCGGCAGCGGCAGAGGGCTTCGGACAGGTCACTCATGCCCGAGTTTTTGCACATGAGCTCGGTTTTACACGAAGCAATCAAGGCTTTAGGTGACCGAATGGATGTTTCACATAATCTCTTGAATGCCCGTATCCAGGAGGTCACCAAAAGCCTTGATCAAGTGAAAGCCGACCTCCAGAGGCCAGCTCATAATTTTTTTAACCAAATTGAGCAGGGCATGTCGGAACACCTTACCCCTGATCTCCAGCTCAGTGTGATGCAGGCCTGCAATGCTGCTTACGTGCAGGCTATGCAGCAGAGTCGGTATTTCCAGCAGACAGTGGGGGCATATCCAACTGTGCCGTCACTGTCACGATTAACCTCAATGCCGACCTCTGCTGCATACCACTGCACGGCCACCTCAATTCCTTCCACAGGCGGAATCCACTACAGCGCCAGCACCATGACGAGTGCAGTTGGACATCCCACTGCCACCACCGTGACAACCGCTGCTCCGGCTTGAACCTCCTCCACTGACACCACGATGCAGCAGGACCCTGGCATGGCTTTTCGGACCGGCCCCACCACGATGCAGCAGGACCCTGGCATGGCTTTCAGGACCGCCCCCACCACGATGCAGCAGGACCCTGGCAGGGCTTTCCGGACCGCCCCCACCATGATGCAGCAGGACCCTGGCAGGGCTTTCCGGACTGCCCCCACCATGATGCAGCAGGACCCTGGCATGGCCGTTCGCTCGACAAGCGCTATGGACTGTGAGACAGTGCAGCCAGACCCTGACAGGTCACCCGCCACCATGCCACGGCATATGAGCCCACCAAGACATCCCCCTACCAGGCAAACCCCCAAAAAAACCTCAGAAAAAACAAGAAACAGAGAACTCTTAGTATTCCTCCCCCTTCACCTACCGATCTGTCTGTAATGTCAGTTTTGTCTCAGCCTTCCAGTGTGTCTCAAGCCTCTCATGTGTCAAGCCCCATCCCCGAACTTCCAGACCCTTCTAGTTTCATTGCCCCTTCTCCTGCCACCTGAGCATCGTCCACGGTTAGCCAGGCCTCAGTTCTTCACACCCCCCGTTTACATCACTCTACCCCAAGCCGGCGCAGTAAAAAATATTTTTTTGACTTTGTTAACAAAATAAAACAAGTTTGATTTGCCACAATTATGTTTGGTTTATTGTGTCTATTGCCGCCGGCAACTCACACCGTGCGCCAAGAAACTTCGCCACACACTTATTTTTTGGGCCACATCATATCTCCAGACTCCAGTAGTTAAAAATAAAAGATTGCAGCTATATGTGTGTCTTTAGTATACAGATATGAGGTGGGCCAAAAAATATAACATGTATCTCCAGAATCTCTTTTTGTCTATGCCTAGTGTGGCAGTATGAAGAGAAAATGGTGGAAATACAGTGTAGTCCTCTACTGATCAGGTCAGGTGTCAAAAAACTCATTAGTTATGACACCTGACCTGTTAAGTAGATAACTGCCTTATATAACCACCATTTTCTCTTCTTTATGCATAATCGATTACACACAAATTGAGGGGACAATGGTTGTCACATGCTACATATCTATGCTCACCTGCCCAGGTGTCAGAAATAGTGAATTCATGAGCCTGTATATGTTTATCATGAATTCATTATTTCTGACACCTGACTTGATGAGTATAGTTAGCGTGACAGTGATTGTCTCTCCATTTTGTGTCCAATGGATACATGAGAAGACAATCATTCATGACGCAATGACGTCAACAAGCTTACCAATAAAGCAACATGACTGCCATATTTTATATCAGTATTTGTAAACCAAAACAAGGAGTGGAACAATTAGAGGTAAATTATGATATTAACATAATAACTAGCACCTCTACCTTTATCACCCACTCCTGGTTTTGGATTACAAAAAATGATATTAAATACAGATCAAATGCTGCCAGTTTTAGGACAACCTTGGTTTGGAGAGGAAAAAGATAGGAGACATGGTCAACACAACCAACACTAAAGTTTATTAATGTGAAATATTATTATGATTGTAGAAAATTACTGGTACAGATATAGTTACAACAGGACATTTACACAACATTTTCCTGCCATGACACCCGGCCAATATCTGAATCAAAAAAGGCAGCAAATTGGTCCCGCATGTGACCAACGGCTGCAGTTGACTGCAGCGGGTGATGCTGGAAATTGGTCAATGGGTGTGCAACTGGTTCATCCAGTTCAATGTTGGGTCGCTCCTTAGTCATTATTTAATTGTGGAGAACCACACAGGCTTTGACCACCTCGTCGACTGTTTCCACTTTTAGATTTATGGCTGATGCAAGAATGCTCCATTTAGCGACCAGAATGCCAAAGGTACACTCTACTGTTCTTCGGGCCCTGGTCAGTCTGTAGTTAAAGATCCTTCTAGTGTGGTTCAAGTCCCGACTGGAATAGGGCTTCAGTAGGTTTTCACACACCTGGAAGGCCTCATCCCCAACCAAAACAAATGGCAGCGGTGGACCTTGAGTGTTGGGGAGAGGCTGTGGCGGGGGCAGGCAAACTAGGCATTTTCCTAGTGACCCCACTTCCCCAGGTGCTCTCAGCCTAAGGCGTGGTGCTAATAGCGACACACTGCACAGCCTCTATGGGGCTGTGAGTCAGGGAGGCCAGGTGCCAGCATTGCCTCCATCTTCCCCCAAGCATTGCTCATTCAACTGTATCAGCATTATAGATACCAATACAGTTTAAAGCACTGATGGAGGAAAGAGTATCAGCTGATGCTCCCTTTCCCATCATTCCCCCTTTGCGTCTGACGTAGCAGGAGCGATGATGTCACTTCATCGCAGTCCACACTGCTAAGGAGATATACTGCAGACACATAAGCAGCAGGGGCATAGGGAGAGGTGAGAATGTTTTTTTTTTTTAGTTGGTGATTACATTGTGGAGGCCATAATACTGGAGGACTATAGAGAGCTGCATGGGGTTGCATTGTGCTCTATGGGGCTGCATTGTACTCTGTGGCACTACATTGTACTCTGTGAAACTGCATTGTACTCTGTGGGGCTGCATTATACTCTATCGGCTGCATTGTACTCTATAGGGCTGCATTGTACTCTATGGGGCTGAGTTGTACTATATGGTTCTCATTGTGCTCTGTGGGACTACATTGTACTCTGTGAAACTGAATTGTACTCTGTGGGGCTGCATTATACTATATGAAGCTGCATTGTACTTTACGGGACTGCATTTTACTTGATGGGGCTGCATTATACTATATGAGGTTGCATTATTCTCTCTGGGGCTGCATTATAATATATGAGACTGCATTGTACTCTATGGGGCTGCATTATGCTCTATCAGGGGTGTGTTTTTCTCTATGAGGGCTGCATCATACCATGTGAGGCTGCATTATAGTTTATGGGGCGGCATTATACTATATGAGGCAGCATTGTACTCTGAGACTGCATTATACTCTATGCACTCTATGGATCTACATTATACTCTATGTACTCTATGGGGCTGCATCTATATATATATACTGTAATTGTCTAAGGTCCACTTCCGTCTGTTTGTCTGTCACGGAAATCCCGCGTCGCTGATTGGTCGCGGCTGGCTGGGTGTGATCAATCAGCGACAGGCACAGTCTGGCCGTGAATTGGCCCCTACCTATTCCCTTCGAGTCAATGCCCCTCCATACTCCCCTCCAGTCAGCGCCCACATAGTGTTTAGCAGTCCGTTAAATGGACTGCATTAAACCACAGCATAACGCAGTCCGTTAACGCTGCCATTAACCCTGTAAGTGTGACCAACTTTTTACTATTGATGCTGCCTATGCAACATCAATAGTAAAAACATAATGTTAAAAATAATTTTAAAAAAATCATTATATTCTCACCTTCCGGCGTCCCCAGCAGCCTTTCCCGCTCCTTGCGATGCTCCGGTCCCAAGAATGCATTGCAGAAATGACCCCAGATGATGTAGAGGTTTCGCGAGACCACTACATCATCACGGGTTATTGCCGCAAGGCATTACTGGGAATGGAGAGTCAGGAGGAGCATCACTAAAGGCCTAGGCTGGCTCTGGGGGCCGCCGGAAGGTGAATATACAACTATTTTTTATTTTAATTATTTTTTTTAACAGGGATATGGTGCCCACATTGCTATATACTATGTGGGCTGTGTTATATACTACGTGGGCTCTATTATATACTGCTTGGGCTCTGTTATATACTGCATGGGCTGTGTTATATACTACGTCGCTGTGCAATATACTATGTAGCTGTGCTATATACTACGTGGCTGTATTATATACTACGTGGGCTGTGTTATATACTGCGTGGGCTGTGCTATATACTACGTGGGCTGTGTTGTATACTGCATGGGCTCTGTTATATACTATGTGGCTGTGCAATATACTATTTGGCTGTGCAATATACTATGTGGCTGTGCTATATACTATGTGGCTGTGTTATATACTACGTGGCTGTGCTATATACTACGTGCTGTGCAATATACTACATGGCTGTGCTATATACTACGTGGCTGTGCTATATACTATGTGGGCTGTGCTATATACTACATGGGTTGTGTTATATACTACGTGGTTGTGTTATATACTGCATGGGCTGTACTATACACTACGTGGGCTGTGTTATATACTGCATGGGCTGTGCTATATACTACATGGCTGTGCTATATACTACGTGGCTGTGCAATATACTACGTGGCTGTGCAAAATACTATGTGGCTGTGCTATATACTACATGGCTGTGTTATATACTACATAGCTGTGCTATATACTACGTGGCTGTGCTATATACTTCGTGGCTGTGCTATATACTACATGGGCTGTGTTACATACTGCGTGGGCTGTGAGACTCTTTCGCTCTGGGCCCTCAAAAAAATGGAGCAGACCCTGGATTCACTGATTGTTCGCACCCGGCCGGCCACGAACAATAAACGACAGACACAGTGCGGAATTTGAACCACACTTCGATAATTGGTCGTGCCCGGCCAGCCGAATCCTGTGTATTCATTACATTATTCTGAAATCTTCATAAATAAACTACATACATATTGTAGAATACCCAATGCGTTAGAATCGGGCCACCATCTAGTTAAGCTATATGAGGGCTGCGTTATACTCTACGGAGGCTGTGTTACACTCTATGGGACAGCATTATACTATATGTGGCTGCCTTATGCTCTATGGGGCTGCATTCTCCCTTATGAGGCAGCATTGTACTCTGTGGGCCTGCACTGTACATTGTGCATTATACTATATGTACTATATGGAGGCTGCAGTATACTCTATGGGGACTGCATTATACTCTATCAAGGACTGTAAACTCTGTATTATGCGGTATGTACAATATAAAGGCTGCATTGTCCTATATGGAAGACTATGGGTGTGCATTATACTGTATGGAGGACTATAGGGAATACATTATACTGTATGAAAGACTATGGAGAGTGCATTGTACTATATGGAGAACTATGGGGTGCATGATATAAGATGGAGGACTATGGGAGCATTATGCTATATTGAAGACCATGGGTGGTGCATTATATAATATGGAGGACTATGGGAGCATTATACTATATTGAGGACTATGGGTGGTGCATTATACAACATGGAGTACTATGAGAGCATTATACTATATTGACGAATTTGGGATATGCATTATACTGTATGGAGCACTATAGCTAGTGCATTATACTATATTGAGGACTGTGGGGAGTGCATTTTACTATTTCGAGGACTATGGTGCACATTATACTATATGAAGGATTAAGTGGTGCATTTTACTAAACAAGCAAAATGCTGCCTATTTATCGAGTGATTGGATTGTTTATGCTGGAACAAAAATTATTGTTCTCACCAGCACTTCGCCCAGTGAAAACTGCAGACATGCTGCTGATAACATGATACTGTATGGGGAAAGATTGATCTACTAGGGATCATTCTGTGCTTATAATTTCTGCTCAGCCGGTGTAAATAAGCCAGGAAACATGCGTCAAACAACTTCAATATGGTGCAATATGTGAACATTTAAGACCCCACAGTTTTGCCCAGGGCCCCACTTTGACTAAAAGCGGTCTTGCCTGGAACTACAAAAAGAACCAAAGAATGAAAAACTGAGGAGCCGTCAAAAAATTACAAAACAGGTAAATATAATTTAAAATACCTTTTATTTTGGTGAATTTGGCATTTGCTGGCACAGAAGGCTCACACACAAAATTAAAATAAATGTCATACATCAGTTGTCATAAATGTAACAGCATATGGTATTTGGAGCACCCCCAGACACAGGGCCACGCGTTTCGGTACCGGGCCTCTCTGGTTCAGTTCTGAGGCTGTCACGGTGGCTAGACCCGGTCCGCGACCCTGCTAAGGGGCGTCCAATGAAAGTAGTGGAACAGTCTGTCAGGGGTTCGTGACGCCACCTGTGGTATTCGGTCAGGGTGACCGATGCTGCTGTGGGGTCCACTGGGGTGATGGAATGGCAGCTGGATGGTGTACCTTCCCACAGGTGAAGTATGTCCCCAGGGCTTCCCAGTAAGGTGGATGGTGATGGTGTGAGGTACAGTCAATAATGAGGACACAAGGTTGCAGTCTCTTTACCTCTTTACTGAAGGCTTCAGGATCCTCTATCCAGAGTACGTTTAACGGGGCTTTCAGAGACCGGTCGGTCCGATGGGCACATCCAGAGTTTCCTTCACAGATGGAAATCGTTGCCTACCAATAGCGCCTGTGTGTTGTAGTCCTATCCTGCTGAGCATTCGGAATAGTCCTCACAACTGCTGTTCTCGTTCGTTCGTTCTCTACAGCTCTCTCTCGTTCTTTGGTTCCAGATGTTACTAGTTTCTAATGTCCCCCAGGTATGTTATGGCTAGGTCGCCACCCATATGACGGGAAGGCTTGGAGGTCTTCCGGGACCCTAGAGACGCCCCTCTCCCAATTTTGCCCCCTATGTTTTCGTAGGTGTAGAAAGTAGACAGCCAACCTATGACTGACTGTCCAGCGGAGTTTGAAGTAAAGCCTGAAGTTAGTTACTCCTACGGTGTTCCGGCCACCGACTACGCGCCTCAGTAAGATGTTGCCTTTCTCTCTCTCGGCACGACTCTTACTGGCTCTCCTTTGTGCTTGATCTCGTTTACACGGTTCCACAATATCCTTCCCTTCGTGTCTCTTTCTTAGGATACCGCCGCAGGGTGTGCAGGCGCGGTTCCGTTACGTTCTGTTCTGTTCGCTAGGCACCTGCCAGGTTCCCACGCCTGACAGGGACCCCCCTGTGCCTTCTCCCTACAACACCCCCTGCCACGGGATGTTGCCTGGTTCCAACCCAGTCAGCTTCTGACTAACTTCCTCCCCAGCCCCTAGTTTTACCAGTGTGAGGAGTGGCCCAATAAATAAAGCCTTTTTCTCCCCCTAGTTGCCGGAGTGTGAAGTGTAATGTGTTCTGGTGATACCTGGTCAGGAGAACTTCTTAGTGCCATCAGACTTACCGCTGCTCCCCTTAGCGGCAGAGCGCCATACTGCAACGACCAGGTCTCTGGGGCGCTGCACTCCCCCCCGGTTAAATCCAGTACTCCTGGACTGGGAAGAAGAACAACAATATAATACAGCAAAAGACATACAAATTTTGGAATGCTTAGAACAAGTAAATAGAAAAGGTGCTTCTCTTTATGGGAGGTAAGGACAGTTGAACGTTACAAACAAAAACAAGATTAAATATTTTTAAATAACATTTTTGACTATAAATAACTCTCAGTACCCAGCCGGGTATTCTACTAAGTGCAAACTCTGAACAATAAGTTAACTTTTCCTTTAAGGGCGTATACGCTGAACCCACTAAAGGCCTACCATAAAATACTATTACAACATTTCAACTTTCTTTCTGTTCCAACTTCACCAATGCAGGACCGCCTAGCTCCTTGGCTGAGTCTACTGCCATTGTGCCGACCATCTTTCTACATCTCTCAGGAGGACTCTCTCTCTAACCCCTACGGGTTCACTTCAAGCTTTCCTGTTCTCAAGCTTTATTAACATTATCAAACTTTCTAAATTTAAACATTATTAACGTTCAACTTTTATTAAAGCCATCATGTCATCATTCCCTTTAAGAGGGACCCAAGTCTCTAGTGCAGATTCTCTCTCTGTCTGCCAGTCCACCAAAAGCAAGACCTTCTGCGTCTTATCTGGAAGCATCATCTTCGCAAAGTCTTCTCTCGCTTGTAAAACCAGTAGGGAGCACTTTTAAGAAGGTGCAAACTATATACAAAAACAGTTTTGAATCATTCACCGTCCATGATCCGGCAGTCTTTTAAACAGTGATGAACTTGTGCAAACGTAGAAAAGAAATAGAAAACATTAGGGATACCGGGTAAACAAAGGGATCCCTAGGAGTTAACCCTGGACGGGTTTAAAGTAGCAGCAACAGCAGGAAACAGTTAACTATATACATTCTTCAGGTCCCCGAGGTTTATTTCTTCTCTGGTGGCCTCTGCCAAGGCCTAACCGGGCAGGCAGACCTCGGGGGTCTGGGAAGCCTCAAATCACGGCCTATTTCTGGCAGTGCGGGAGTCCAGTGGGCGATCCGAGGAACAGCAGCAGCGGCTGCTGCTGCTTCAGCCAGTTCTTCCTCCAAGGACTTGGCAGCAACCAGGATGGAGGTACAGCGCTGGATATCCCGAGCCCACCAACCGTGGCCCTTATGATATCTGCGGTAGCTTACCTCATCTTCTGGTAGCAGGACGGGTCCCTTGCTTTCGCCCCGCAGGCCAGCCTCCACCACCTCCCGGGTGATATGAACCCTTGTGGTCGATCCGATCTCCTGGACAAAGCCTCTTCCTCCCTGGGGTTGGTAAACGATCACCACTCCCAATTTCGGCAACGACCCATCCAGCAGCTCACCGCGGGCCTCTCGTTCCACATCCCTGGCATGCTCGGCTATGAGGTGCTTCCGATAATCCCCCCAGGGGAAGGAGCCCATGTCCCACTCACACGTGTCCGGGTTGAATTATGCGGACTCCGGGACTCCACCAACCGCGCCGGTAGTCGGGTTGTGCGTCAGCGGAACACCGACCCCTGTTCGGCCAAGGTACCGAGCTGGCCCGCAGGTGGGGGCTCTGGCCGCTTCACGACGTTCCTCAGGGGCAGTCACCAGGTCTGGTGCAGGCAGCGGGGGCTCCGCGGACAGCTCCCAGGACTCTATCTTCTCCAGCGGCGGCATACCAGTATAATCCTCCGGTGATGGGGATCTAGACTGGGCCATCTTTCTCCGCAAGCCTCCTCGGCTTTCCAGCTCCACTCCGTCTGAGTCATAGTTTCGTTTCTTCGGTCTCCGCCCGCCATAGAAGATGAGAAGGCGGACCTCAGCCGCTGACGGGCATGCCCTCAGTATACAGCAATGCTTAGACTGGGCAGCCATTATCTTTCGTGCTCTCCAGCTCACTCACGCCCACTTCCATGCCCTTCTTCTTCTCTTGCGCTCCTCGAGGTGCTGCAATGGCGGCGGTTTTGGCGGGAATCTTGCGGCAATAGCAGAGCACAGTCTTGTCAATAAATCACAGTCTAACACGTCTCAATCACAGTTCCAAGGCACACATGACCCAATTCTTCAGGCTTAAGTACGATCCTGTTCGTGATGCCAAGTTGGAGCGCCCCCAGACACAGGGCCACGCGTTTCGATAACGGGCCTCTCTGGTTTGGTTCTGAGGCTGTCACGGTGGCTAGACCCGGTCCGCGACCCTGCTAAGGGGCGTCCAATGAAAGTAGTGGAACAGTCTGTCAGGGGTTCGTGACTCCACCTGTGGTATTCGGTCAGGGTGACCGACGCTGCTGTGGGGTCCACTGAGGTGATAGAATGGCAGCTGGATGGTATACCTTCCCACAGGTGATGTATGTCCCCAGGGCTTCCCAGTAAGATGGATGGTGATGGTGTGAGGTACAGTCAATAATGAGGACACAAGGTTGCAGTCTCTTTACCTCTTTACTGAAGGCTTCAGGATCCTCTATCCAGAGTACGTTTAACAGGGCTTTCAGAGACCTGCCGGTCCGATGGGCACATCCAGAGTTTCCTTCACAGATGGAAATCGTTGCCTACCAATAGCGCCTGTGTGTTGTAGTCCTATCCTGCTGAGCATTCGGAATAGTCCTCACAACTGCTGTTCTCGTTCGTTCGTTCTCTACAGCTCTCTCTCGTTCTTTGGTTCCAGATGTTACTAGTTTCTAACGTCCCCCAGGTATGTTATGGCTAGGATGCCACCCGTATGACGGGAAGGGTTGGAGGTCTTCCGGGACCCTAGAGACGCCCCTCTCCCAATGTTGCCCCCTATTTCTTTGTAGGTGTAGAAGGTAGACAGCCAACCTATGACTGACTGTCCAGCGGAGTTTGAAGTAAGGCCTGAAGTCAGTTACACCTACGGTGTACCGGCCACCGACTACGCGCCTCAGTAAGATGTTGCCTTTCTCTCTCTCGGCACGACTCTTACTGGCTCTCCTTTGTGCTTGATCTCGTTTACACGGTTCCACAATATCCTTCCCTTCGGGTCTCTTTCTTAGGATACCGCCGCAGGGTGTGCAGGCACGGTTCCGTTACGATCTGTTCTGTTCGCTAGGCACCTGCCAGGTTCCCACGCCTGACAGGGAACCCCCTGTGCCTTCTCCCTGCAACACCCCCTGCCACGGGATGTTGCCTGGTTCCAACCCAGTCAGTTTCTGACTAACTTCCTCCCCAGCCCCTAGTTTTACCAGTGTGAGGAGTGGCCCAATAAATAAAGCCTTTTTCTCCCCCTAGTGGCCGGAGTGTGAAGTGTAATGTGTTCTGGTGATACCTGGTCAGGAGAACTCCTTAGTGCCATCAGACGTACCACTGCTCCCCTTAGCGGCAGAGCGCCATACTGCAACGATCAGGTCTCTGGGGCGCTGCATATTCAACTGTGGGCAGAGATGCTGGACACAGGGGCAGTGTGCTGGACACATGGGCAGTATCCTGGACACAGGGGCAGTAAGCTGGACACAGGGGCAGAATGCTGGACACAGGGGCAGAATGCTGGACACAGGGGCAGAATGCTGGACACAGGGGCATTATGTTGGACAAAGGGGCAGTATGCTGGACACAGGGGCAGTATGCTGGACACAGGGGCAGAATGCTGGACACAGGGGCAGAATGCTGGACACAGGGGCAGAATGCTGGACACAGGGGCATTATGTTGGACAAAGGGGCAGTATGCTGGACACAGGGGCAGTATGCTGGACACAGGGGCAGAATGCTGGACACAGGGGCAGAATGCTGGACACAGGGGCAGAATGCTGGACACAGGGGCAGAGATGCTGGACACAGGGGCAGAGATGCTGGACACAGAGGCAGTATGCTGGACACAGGGGCAGAATGCTGGACACAGGGGCTGAATGTTGGACACAGGGGCAGGATGAAAGATATGGGGGCATGACTGGAGACAGATCATGCAGGATTATGGGGCAGGATGGATATGATGGAGACAGATGGGTAAGGATGGGGAGATCATATGGGGCAGAATGGATACTCAGGAGGGCAGGATGGGAGAACATATGGCTGACACCAGGAATGAGACACACGGTGGCCAGGATGGGGAATATTATTATCTTAGGGACTAATTTAGGGATATTATTACTGCAGTGATGTATTTATTTTATTTTTTGAGGAGGCGATCCTGTTACTGTGCAGAGTGATACTATGTCGCCTCTTTTTCTTCATGTGGTGTGATGTAGAAGTTGGGAAAAACTAAGTAATGTGTTCTACAAGTGGAGCTTGAGATAATTGTGTTATTTCCTGCAGAGACGAGTCCTGGCTGGATGAAGTGATGGCAGTCTGTGCTGGATGAAAGATGAAGGACTTCACCTAGAGACGTCACTGGTGAGTCAGTGTTACCTATACACTGACACTATACACTGTATACTATATACAGAGCTCCTGTATATAATGTCACCAGTGATCACTGTATTATCTGTACACAGACACTGCATACTAAGTACAGATCTTCTGTGAATACTGGCACTTATGGTGATAGTATGGTGCTTTTTTTTGTATTACTGATCAGAATTGTAGTATTCATTCACTATGTGGTGGTAATATGTGGTCTGGTCATGGTGTGGTGGTAACGTGGTCTGGTCATGGTGCGGTGGTATTTGTTCCTTGTATGAGATATTATTCGGTCACTGGTGGTAATATGTGGTCTGGTCATGGTGTTGCGGTATTTGTTCCTTGCATGTGATATTATTGAGAAAAAAAAAAAAAACTCCAAGTAAATGTGGCGCTAAGCACCTACGGATTTTTTTAATTCATCCACTTCAAGTGAAAAATGTTAAAAAATTCATTTATTTTCTCAAAATAAAATATATTTGTAAATTTTTTTAAAAAACAGTACAACGCGTTTCGGCTGCTATTTTTACAGTGCAGCCTTCATCAGGCTGAAGTGGATGAATTAAAAAAATCCGTAGGTGCTTAGCGCCACATTTACTTGGAGTTTTTTTTTTTTTTTTTTTTCTCTTTGAAATTGCCACCTATGTGGATCTGAAGCAGGATCAACACATAGTTCTCCAAAGTGAGCTGCACACCTTATTGGATTATACAACATACGAAGAAGAGTTGCCTAAAGAATTGATTCCTTGAGAATCTCAATGTGCATTTCTTACCGATAGAAGGTGAGCATAACTACAAATAAAAGAAATGTTTTTAACTTGTTGGTAAAAACGTATTACGCTCAGAGGAAGCGCCGCACTTGTCTCTTTTTTTTTTTTTTTCCCCTCTTTCCCTAAACCAGGGTATTTCTAAAGATGTGATATTATTGGTCATTTTAAAAATTGAAAAATAAATAAATCTTTATTTTTATATGGCCCTAACATATTCCGCAGCGCTTTACAGTTTTGCACACATCATCATAAATAAAAATATACCTAAATTGTATTGCATATCTTAACAAATATTTAATAGGTTACAGTAGAGTAGGGCCCGGCCAAAAGTGTCTACTGTGTTATGGTGGCAGCTTAAAAAATCTTTCGGCCAAAACAAAAGCTGCTGGCTATATGTGTGATCTGGTGATGGAAACTGTTAATGTGTGATAGGTGAGAAGTGAAGTTATTCCAAGAGAGAGTGGTGGGACTGTGGACAGTTTGAGGGGTGGAGCGTGGAGGCGGGGCTGGGGTGGAGCCTGGGCGGAGTCTCAAGGGGGCCCTGAAAATTTTGCCAGTATAGGGCCCCGAAATTTCTAGTGGCAGCCCTGCTAAAACTAGAAGAACTGAGAAAAAATATTTAATTACCTAATAGAGTATATGAAAATGGATTTTGTAGCCTTGAAGTAGAAGGTAGAAATCTCTTTTAATTATAAATGGCTGTTAGGTAAATCTTTAGTAAAAGTTAAATGTTCCATTTCCGCTTTTCTTTTGAAATATTTGACTTCATCCATTACGATCACCCTGGAAAAACATTTGCATGACATTCAGGTGAAAAACATATTCGTTTCTGTCTTGCATTCATTCCTTAGAAAGAAACGTAATTTGATCAACAGCTCCCCAGTGACAAGCTTATTCCACTAATTGCCTCCTTGCTCATCTGCAAGAAATTAAATGTGGAATATTTTGAGCTTTAAAAAGTGTGTAAGATTAAATTTGGCTTTTATACATTAAAAATTCCTTAATGCTTCAAGGGGCTGAATTAGAGTCAAATTAATAAATGACTCCTATATTGCAAAGGTGTTAATAATTGCTTTTTCCGCTTACAGCTATAAGGGCTGTAGAAAACACACAATGCACTTAATGAAATAAAAATAAATTTTTACAAGTTTTAAAGCTGCATTTTTTTATTTATTTTTTTTAAAAGATGTCACTTGGGAATTATAGCTTAATATGTGATGGCTTTCTCTAGTTTGCAGAAAAAAAAACAGTTCCTGAATGTCTCTGGATCCTAGTTTTAGGATCTGCTGACAAAACTGTTGCAAAATGCTTACTAAGTCTTTAAGTTGTTTAGTAGGTGCTTAGTCATACAAGTCATTCTACCATTTAATTCTCAGTTATTTCTTATAAGGCCAGGTTCACACTGCGTTATGGTGGTACGTTAAGCAGACTACGTTACACCGCGGCATAATGCTGTGTAATGTAGTCCGTTAACGCCGCCATTGAAAGCAATATCGGACACAATGGGCGTGCGCTAGGGATGTCCCGTCATTGAGTGACGGACCCTGAGACGCGGGCTGCAGTGTTTCCGGGTCCGTCACTGCTAGCGCAGATAGAGCTAGCAGATGCTCTATCTGCGCTAGCGCAATGTAAAAGTCGGCACTTGCGTTACAGCAGCCCGTTAGTGTATGTGCTGAACGGGCTGCTGCTAACGCAGTGTGAACCCGGCCTTATAAAGCATCTTTATATTCTTAACTGATTTTTTTGACCCTTGACTTGAGGACAAGCGCCAGCAGAGCCAGAGTAATGTTTGGACACCAATAACCCTGGGAAATCCACTGATTGTTAGGGATTCTCCAAAGGTAACTGGCACCAAATACTACCATGATGGCAGGATTGAATCATTGAATTATACCGAGCCACCGATGTGGGCTAATGTTTGGATATGAATGAGGACTGAGAGCGGACTTGCAGAAGGACATAATACATACTTCATATGCTGTTAGAGCAGGACAATGGCTACTGAATGGCATCAATAAATATGATCTGGGACTGTGAATGAATGAGCAGCTGGCTGAATTACAGTGCATTACTTATAGGGACTCTGTCACCTGAATTTGGAGGGAACAATTTTCAGCCATATGGGCGGGGTTTTTGGTTGTTTAATTCACCCTTTCCTTACCCGCTGGCTGCATGCTGGCTGCAATATTGGATTGAAGTTCATTCTCTGTCCTCCATAGTACACGCCTGCGCAAGGCAAGATTGCCTTGTTTGTTTCTGTGTCAGTGGCTGCCTTTCCCTGCTGTGTTTATTCTCGTGTCTTCTCCGTGGTTACTGCTCTGCTCTTGCTCTGCGGTTCCACCCTGCTCTCCTCTTGCTCTGCAGCTCTGCTCTCCTCTCGCTCTGTGGCTCCGCTTTGCTCTCGCTCTGCTGCTCCGCACCTTGTGTTTTGTGCTGCACTGCTCCTTGCAGTTCTGCCCTGCACCACACCTTGCAGTTCTACCCCGCACTGTTTCTAGCGGTTCTACCCTGCTCTGCTCCTTGTGGCTCAGCTCTGCACTGCTCCTTGCAGTTCTAGTCTGCTTCATTCTTTGCAGTTCTACCCTGCTCTGCTCCGTTCCTTGCGGTTCTGCCCTGCTCCGTTCCTTGCAGTTCTGCCCTGCTCTGTTATTTGCAGTTCTGCCCTGCTCCACTCCTTGCGATTCTTCCCTGCTCCGCTCCTTGCAGTTCTGCCCTGCTCCGATCCTTGCGGTTCTGCTCCACTCCTTGTGGTTCTGCTCCGCTCTTGTTTTGCACATCCTGGGTCTTTGTCCTTACAGTCTGAACAGGGCCCTACCTGTTTTCATATTCCACTTGCACCTGTCCGTGTTCCTGTCCTTCCTGAAATGACAAAAAAAGAATCGCACATCTAAACTAGTGTGAATAGGTGCATACCAGGAGCAGCTACCTCCATACATGAATATACAAAAAAGGTTGCACTCTATCGTGCAAAAGCATGTCTAATATGAAATATATGAAATATGAATAGCAAAATGGCTTTTGAACATTAGGAAAATATTTAAGAGACGCTTTGCACAGAATTTGATATAATCAAATAGTGTGAGCCCATCAACCAGTCGTCAAGGTGGTCTCATAACTGATGGGTCCCTGACCCCCCTGTCCAAATGTGAACACTTACCAAAGGCCAATGTCTGTATGCCTGGGTGAATGTGGATACCTCTGTTCAGCAAAGCCTACATATGAGTTGGCCAGGACCAAGTGTGATGAAATGCAATTAAAAACCACATGGTGATGGGAGGAGTGCGCAGTCAGTAAGCTAACATAGAAATGACAGAAATACGACTGGCACATCCAAACTAGTGTGAATAGGTGCATACCAGGAGCAGCGACCTCCATACATGAATATACAAGAAAGGTTGCACTCTATCGTGCAAAAGCATGTCTAATATGAAATATATGAAATATGAATAGCAAAATGGCTTTTGAACATTAGGAAAATATCAGTTATGAGACCACCTTGACGACTGGTTGATGGGCTCACACTATTTGATTATATCAAATTCTGTGCAAAGCGTCTCTTAAATATTTTCCTAATGTTCAAAAGCCATTTTGCTATTCATATTTCATATATTTCATATTAGACATGCTTTTGCACGATAGAGTGCAACCTTTTTTGTATATTCATGTATGGAGGTAGCTGCTCCTGGTATGCACCTATTCACACTAGTTTGGATGTGCGAGTCTTTTTTTGTCATTTCTATGTTAGCTTACTGACTGCTCACTCCTCCCATCACCATGTGGTTTTTAATTGCATCTCATCACACTTGGTCCCGGCCAACTCATATGTAGACTTTGCTGAACAGAGGTATCCACATTCACCCAGGCATACAGACATTGGCCTTCGGTAAGTGTTCACATTTGGACAGGGGGGTCAGGGACCCATCAGTTATGAGACCACCTTGACGACTGGTTGATGGGCTCACACTATTTGATTATATCAAATTCGGTGCAAAGCGTCTCTTAAATATTTTCCTAATGTTCAAAAGCCATTTTGCTATTCATATTTCATATATTTCATATTAGACATGCTTTTGCACGATAGAGTGCAACCTTTTTTGTATATTCCTGTCCTTCCTGAGTCAGTTCCTGCCTGCCACCATCTCAGCCGTGCCTGCCTGTCTGCCACCATGTCAGCCATGCCCGCCTGCCTGCTTGTGTCTCTGCTGTGCCCACCTGACTGTCAGTGTCTCAACTGTGTACACCTGCCTGTCAGTGTTCTGTACCCCAGTGGGATCAGCAGCCACAGCCAGACTCTACCCTGGAGTGGTACCTGGCAGCAGCCCTGGGCTCTTGGTCTGCTGCGGTGCCTCCGGGTGTTCGGTGTGGCCAGAGAGCTTTCAATCCTCTGCCCTCCAGATTTGGCTGTCGGGGCATACAGCACCCGCACAGCCAAGGACTCTGGTGTCCTTCTTTTCAGTGCTCCGCTCCAGGGTCAGCCCTGACACAGCTGCAATTTCCCAGAGCCCTTGTCTCCGCTCCTCTCTCTCTCCACTCCTCCAACTAACTTCCTAACAGCATAAAACTGACTCCTCCTGACAAGAGAGAGCAGCTCGCCTGAAGTCGGGTCTAGAGCTCACCCTTCTGGCTTGGAGCCGGAATAGTGATGCATGCTGTGTATTACCTGGCATGGGGACCTCTTCCTGCTTCCAAGCATGAAATCACCCTTCAGAGTGAGGCAATGTAACCATGGAAACCGGACTCTGGGGTGCCACACTTACCTCTGACCATAGAACCTTACACATACACTAACAAGAAAACTGACTTCTGACAGTAGGCCGTTCCAAGAGTTCTCCCCAGCAAAGTGTCTGAACTCAGAACAGTAATCATCAGTAGTAATGATTGAGCACTAAAATGCCTGCGTGCCCGGTATTCGAATAGAGCAGGTTGGACAATCGGACGGGCTTGACTCGAGTAATAAGTACAAGTCAATGGGAAACTAGAGCATTTTGTCCAAAACACCCTAATAGGAGAGTTGGGGAGGTAGGAAAATTGCTAAAATGGAAGGAAACAGTGCTCAAATGGAATGGGAACAGCAAGGTGAAGACGCCTGAACACATCTCTGAATCCCAGGTCGATGGAGGGAACAATCTTCTGAGAGTATTACTACACTTTTACTGACTGACAATAAAACATAAAAAACGAAGATAAAATGGATTTCACAGGAAAAAAATATTAGGAAACATTCTTTCCTGTATAAAGACATGTATGTAATGCAAAATTAATAAGAGAAATAAAAAAATGCCTCATCCACCCCTTAATAACTGGGCCACCTCTCACCGTATTTCCCCGTAGCCTATGACTAGTGTAGATGACTTAATAGAGGGGTAAATAAAACTACACCCATGGGTAGTCACCTGTAAATACAATATTAACATTTTGTCACCATATCTGGCCATGTGGTGTGTGTGACATGGTCATACACAAACTGTTTAATTTATGAAGGAGAGACTTTGAAACTCACAAAATCTGTGCTGACAACTCAAGAACTGCCAAAAATTAGAAGGAAAGAGGGACTCCTATATACCCTTTATTAGACAGAAAGGAGGGTCTCATACGTATTAAGTTAAAATTGTTAGGTACTGGGACTTCTAGATTCATAAGGCCTATGCACTGAATGTAAGGGCTGTGAAAATTTAGAAGGGACTGCAATACACTCTGGAAGACAATTTTCTTTTTCTTGTTGTGTGAAAAAACTTGTGTATAAAATTTATTTGGTATATTAATTTTGTTAGATTCCTCAGAGTGCAAAATCCTGAATATCTGAGTATCTGGGTGTGTCTGAAAAACAGATCTTTCAGCCCCCACCCAAAATGACATGCAGAGATATCTGCTATAAAATGTGTTCAGATAGATCTGTTCATATGCATGACATTATACTTGAGAAAGACTCCAAGAAGTCGAAACCGGCTGTATTTTAGTTTGAAATAAAAATCCTCCTTGAATCAGAATATCGAGTTCCATCATCATCCTTCAGGAGCGCATATTGCTGGGAAAAACATGTACAAATTGTTCAACTATGGCATTCTGGAATTTTACTAGCCCTCTCTGCCACAGAAAGGAGATATAGAAAGTTTTCCTTGTAGCGTGGGTCGAGAAAAGTGAACAACCAGTAATCAGTGTTGACCAAAATGTATATAATGCGAATGTCATGGGAAAGGCAGCAGGATATAAAGTCAGCTGCGTGTGCCATTGTTAGGGGGGTTACAGTAAATGTTGTGTCCTCTAATGCATCTCGTTCTAATGACTAGTACATCTAACTTATTGTTATGTTATTATGCTGCTACAGTATGTACATATGCATATACTGAGTGATAGGGAAAGTGCAGTGTAAAGGTAGCCCACTAGATAGGGAAATGGTAGTATTTAGGACTGTAAATAGTTTAACATAGGAGGAGCCAACCATGCATAGGATAGAGGGTTTTCCTGTTTTGTGGGAGAAGGGCCAGGGAGCCCGTACAGGACAGATGACTTCTTAACATTTGAAGTGAGAAGCCCAGCCATCAGGTGCCAGAGGGGCTAGAAGTGCAGCATTGCAGCAGGAAATAATTCTCACTGCAGCAGGTAAGAAATGTCGTGCAGAAGGAAAGGGAAGCAGGTCACTTCTTCATGTGGCAGCTTACTGCATGGGCTGATGCTCTCATATCCGGCGTGAAATGGATAGGGCAACTCCTGAGAGTAGAAAAGCAGAACAGGGAGAACACTTCAGTGCCAGTCGAAATGGCACAACCCGGGGACCTACTGAAGGATGTAGGGAGAAGCACAAGGAAAGACAAAGAAGTGAGCTGTGGTGATGCTGTTACTGACATGGATGTGCTGTGCATGTAAACAAGTAAAGTTCTTTGTCTAAAGTTGGAAACAGATTGTTGCATACTAAGTCAGAAGCAGTAGTACTCCTGTGCCCCAGGGAGCCCCCAGGAAACCAAGCAAGTAAGGCAGTGGGACTTTATCTATGTGATGCGGGTGGCCGGGGCATGCTAAAGCAGACACCTATGCAGGCAATGATTACGGCCCCAGCCGATGCTCAAGCCATACTCTCAACAGGGAAGACTTCCCTGTCCCCACCAGAAGGATGACTCTCCATCTCCTTCTCCTTCCTCTACCTCCTCCTCTTCAGCCCATCCATGTTGAACATATAGGATGAACTTGTGGGTAGTATGTTGTGGGTAGTATCCTCTTTAGCGCAGTCAACAATCTCCTAATCCTCCTCCTCTTTATTATCACACAATGAACACTGAGAAGATGAGATGAGGCTGGGTTAGGTAGTATCCCCCTGTGTACTTTCTTCCTTCATCTCTACCAGATCCACATGCAGAGATTCCTCTTCAAATGTGAGCAGCAAGAGTTTGAGTAGACACAGAAGTGGGATAGTTACATTAATTATGGTGTCATTGCCACTCACAATCTTGATTGATTCCTCAAAGATTTGTAGAACCTCACAGATGTCAGATATCAATGCCCTCTCATTGGTTGTTACGTGGGTAGGCTGACTGGAATACCGATGGGCATGTTGTAGCTGATATTCAACTACTGCTCTCTACTGCTTACAAAGCCTTGTCAACAATTATAATGTGGAGGTCCAGCACGTGGTTACATCACCCACCAGTCTGTGAGCTGGCACTTGCAAGCGCTGCTACTGCACTGCCCGTCTGGTGGCAGATGTAGCTGACTTGCAGAGATGGACACACACAGCGTACCTTCACAAGTAGCTCAGGTTAGGTTTTCAGAAAGCGCTGAAACACTAAGTTGAGCACGTGAACCATGAATGGTACGTGTGTGAACTCACCAAGCTTCAAAGCCGCCATCAGATGGCCTCCAACAGATTACAGCCATTATCACACAAGAAAGTGCCAGGTCGTAGGTTCTGTAGCGACAGCCACAGAGAGGGGCGGGCTGTACCGGGTGGCAGAGAGGCAAATGCCCTTCGGGCTGCTCCCCAAGCAGCAGTACAGGGTCTGCCGCCTGATGGAAATTGTGCGCCACCGTGTGCGTCGTACTGTTGTGCGGCCGGCAGCAGACACAGCCACATCACAGTCTATCAGCGCACATGTTTGCGCCAGGGTCAGGAGCTGTGCACTGCAGTCACCTTGATGGCTGCGCAGCTCCTGCTCCCTCCATGTTCTCTGTACTTCTGGGTCAGGTGTTGGGCTTGCGGGATGACCTCATCTCGCACGTACCGACCTGTCCTGAACACTTGAAGCAGAGAGACGCTGCAGGGGAATGAATGGTGAGGTAAGCATGAAAACCTTTTTTATTTTCTTTATGAAATGAATTCAATGGGTGAGAGTAACTGCAAGTGATGAAGTGAGGGGGTGTAAGGAGGACTGCACATGATGGAGTTTGGGGGTTAAAGGAGACTGCACATGATGGAGTGGGGGGGGGGGGGCAAGTGTGCCTGCATGTGATGAAGGGGGAGTGGGGCTGCACATGATGAAATTTGGGGGTTAAAGGAGACTGCACATGATGGAGTAGGGGGCTAAGTGGGGCAGCCAATGATGGAGTTTGAGGGTTAAAGGAGACTGCACATGATGGTGTGGAGGGTAAGTGGGGCTGCACATAATGAAGGGGGAGTGAGGCTGCACATTAATGAGTTTGGGCATTAAAGGAGACTGCACATGATGAAGTGGGGGGCTAAGTGGGACTGCACATGATGGAGTGGGACCACACATGATGACATGGGGGTAAGGGGGATTGCCATGATGAAGGGGGAGTGGGACTGCACATGAAGTGAGGGATAGGGGGACTGCACATGATGGAGGGGGAGTGAGGATGCACATGATGAAGTGGGGGAAGTGGGGATGCACATGATGAAGTGGATGGTAAGAGGGACTGCCCATGAAGTGGGGTGTAAGGGGGAGTGCACATGATGAATTGGGGGATAAGGGGGACTGCACATGATGAAGAGGGGGTTAGGTGGACTACACATGAAGTGGGGGGGTAAGGGGGACTGCACATGATAAAGTGGGGGAAGGGGACTACACATGATGAAGTGTGTCTGAGGGGGGACTGCACATGATTAAATTGAAGGTGGATACGAGGCTGCAAATGATGAAGGGGCACTGCAAATGAAGTGAGGGCGTGATAGAGGACTGCAATGGATGAAGTAAGGGGACTTCAAATTAAAGTGGTGAGACTGCAAATGATGAAGTGGGGAGAGGATAGGGGACTGCAAATGATGAAGTGGGGTGAGGATAGGGACTGCAAATGATTCACTGTCAGGGACGGGGGATTGCAACTTAATTGAAGGTGGAGGTGGGCAGAGCAAATGATGATCTAAGGGAGAACAAATAATAAATTTTGAGGGGAGTAAATGATTTATTGAATGTGGGGTAGAGCAGTTGATAATGCATAGAGGGGGGAAAGATATGACAATGAATTGGTGTGGGAGGGGCATGTACTGTAAATATAATGAATCGGGGTTAGGGTTAGAGTGGAAGGTGCATTGTGGGGGGATGAGGATGAAGTGACTGGCAATGAATTGGGGAAAAGAGTGCAGGTGCTAATTAATTTATATATTAAATGGGGAAAGTGGCTATTTATAGTTAGTGGGTGCACAGTGGTGGATTAAAATTTATATTTGGAATGGTGAGTTAATAATAATAATAATAATAATTTTATTTCTATAACGCCAACATATTCCGCAACACTTTACATTTTAGAGGGGACTTGTACAGACAATGGACATTAAGCATAACAATAAACACATAGAACAACATATACCAAAAGGAATGAGGGCCCTGCTAGCAAGCTTACAATCTATGAAGTTGAATAATAACCAATTATATATTGATTGTGGGTGCACCTCTGTATTCAGATGTGCAGTGTAGAAGAAAGGGAAAAAGTGGGGAATGTGCTCTGGAAGCAGTGCTCTACGTAACTGTAATTTTATGCTGAAACGAGTCCTGGCTAGAAGTGATGGCGGTCTGTGCTGGATGAAAAAGAAAAGCAAAGATGAAGGACTTCAGCTAGAGATGTCACTAGTGAGTCAGTGTGTTACCTGTACACTGACACTATACACTGTATACTGTATACAGAGCTTCTGTGTATAATGTCACTGGCAGTGGTGATCACTGTATTACCTGTACACTGACACTATATACAGAGCTCCTGTGTATAATGTCACTGGTGATGCCTGTATTACCTGTACACTGACACTATATACAGAGCTCCTGTGTATAATGCCACCATTGATCACTGTATTAGCTGTACACTGACAGTAAATACAGAGTTCCTGTATACAATGACACTTAGAATTGTGTTTTTTTTAAATTAATGATCAGTATTGTAGTATTCAGTCACTATGTGGTGGTAATATGTGGTCTGGCCATGGTGTGGCGGTATTTGTTCCTTGTATGTGGTATTATTCAGTCACTATGTGGTGGCAATATGTGGTCTGGTCATGTTGTGACGATATTTATCCCTTGCATGAGGTATTAATGGTTGTTTAAAAAAATGTAAATGCATGTCACTCATTCCCTTAAATAAAAATGCATAAAAATATATTTATTTTTAATAGTTTAGAGTAGAGTAGGGCAAGGCCAAGAGATTCTACCATTGTGATGGAAATATATATCATATAGATCTCACTTGCATATATACTCCTATATAATTATATATACTCATGTATACTCATATATCCACAGCTAATATATACACTATAATCAATTGCTTAAAATGGCTGACACAAACTGATATAAGCCAGACAGACTGTTCGGGGATTTCCAGGAAAAAGCGGAACAGCACCAGATGTATTAAGTGATGATCAGATGTCTCAACTTTGTCCTAGATGCAGACAGCTACGCTTTAGCTGCTTAATCAGCATTCATATATGCATATATCATAATATTCCATATATATTTAGATAACCAATAACAGAGGAGATTGACAATATGGTAATTAACTAACCACCCAGCTTAAAAATTATTTTGGCCAGAACAAAAGCTGCTGTTATGAATGTGATCTGGTGTTTGATAGGAACTGCTAATATCTGATCGGTGATGATGTGGTGGAGAAGTTGAGTTTTTCCAAGAGTGGGTGGTAGGACGTGGAGGCGCAGCTGGTATGGAGCCAGGGTGTAGTCTCAAGGGAACCCAAAAATGTTGCCAGTATGGGGCCTCGAAATTCCTAGTGGAAGCCCTGGTTTGTCTCATAAGCTGCAGACCGCAGCTTCCTGAGACTTCAGTATGATCATGCAGGTGGCACGATGACATTATTGCCTCATTCTGCTCTGTGGACCGGAAGAGAAAATGGAGGCTGCAGTGCCAGGAATCAGGATGAGGTGAGTGTAAACTTCATTATTTTTAATATGGAGAACTGGGGCCATCATACTATATATATGGAGATAACTTTGGCCATCATACTAGATATGTGGGGAGAACTGGGGCCATCATACTAGATATATGGGCAACTGGTGCCATACCATAATAAATACTATATTTATGGTGGGAACTGGGGCCATACCACTATATAAACTGTACTATATATGTGGGGCTGTGGGGACCATCATACTATATACTGTACTATTTGTGGGGAGCTATAGTATACGGTATATAGAAAAATGTAAAACCTCATACTATACATAGGGGGCAGTGGGGACATCATATTGTATATCCCATATCTATGTTCCATCCTGTTTTTAAAGACTGTTATCTCTGCTGCTTTAATGCAATGGCCAGCGATAAGCAGGAAAAAGGAGGGCCACTGCAACTCGAGGTCCACTGGCTTGTGATTGCCCCCCAGGCTGAAAAGTGCCAGCCAGCCCCTGGCCACAGGTCTGTCTTGTCTGCTATAGCTTTCAACAACTTTGCGTCGGTGTGCTGTTTGTTGACTCATGGTCTGACTCAGTCCCGCCCTCCACAATATTCGCCCATCAGGGAACTGGTGTAAGATGGGGGTGGCACACTGGGAAAAATAGTGGTGGCTAGGGACTGTGTACCGAGGAGTAGTCGAAACCATGAAGTTGCGGAAAGCCTCAGTGTCCACAAATCTAAACGGCAACATTTCCAGTGCAAGCAGTCTGGATATGTGCATGTTTAGTATTTGGGCCTGTGGGTGGGTGACTGGATATTTTCATTTGCGTTGCAAGGCTGGGGTAGGGACAACAAACTGCTGCTCTGGGTCAAAGAATTGGATGTGGTTGCTCATGGTGCTTGTAAAAATGCAATGACAAGTGCAAAACAGGAGGCATCCACGCCTGTGTCATGTACAAGGGATTGCAAGCACATAGCACTGGGAAAGAGTCCGTGGTGTCACCTGCAGACACTGATTGTAAATCAAAGTTTTCATCCCACCTAGTCGGGTACCTGATCATACTTGTGGTGGTCAGGCATGCAGTGGTCAGGCGCTGATGATCTTGGTATGGCATATGTTGCAAATGACCGTTCTTTTATTGTCTGCACTTTCTTTAAAAAAGCGACATACTGGGGAACACTTATCCCTTGGCCTGGGAAATTGCTGCATGTGGGTGCTCTGGGGAACAGTTACCAGCCTTCTCCCTCTGGCCACCCCCCTGCATCTTCCTGCCTGTTATGGTGGTATAGATCCCTCCCCCTATGCGCTTCTGTCACACCAACAGGGAAGCCAATTGATACCTGAACTAAAGTCCTGGCTGGTATGCGATTGACAGTGCAATTAAAGTGGTTAATAGTAATAGTTAACAGCATGCATATCAATCACTGCTGTTAGAGCCAGTTGTTAACTATAAAATATAGTCAGCAATTGCTGTGAGTGAAGCGAGCTCTGCTTCTGGGCCTCCTCCAATGTCCCTGACATTTAATCCCTTAAAGTCCCCTGTATCCATCATGGGGCTTTTAGGATTAAAACAGTTTGTTGGTTGCTACCGCTTACCATTACATGGCTATGTTTCAACAGTATTAAAGAACCATTACATGGCTATGTTTCTACAGTATTAAAGAACTTCAAAGGGGTTCAGTACAGTCCTCAATGTCTTCAGAGTGTATTGATATATATACATATACACTACAGACCAAAAGTTTGGACACACCTTCTCATTTAAAGATTTTTCTGTATTTTCATGACTATGAAAATTGTACATTCACACTGAAAGCATCAAAACTATGAATTAACACATGTGGAAACATATACTTAACAAAAAAGTGTAAAACAACTGAATTTATGTCTTATATTCTAGGTTCTTTAAAGTAGCCACCTTTTGCTTTGATGACTGCTTTGCACACTCTTGGCAATCTCTTGATGAGCTTCAAGAGGTAGTCACCGGAAATGGTTTTCACTTCACAGGTGTGCCATGTCAGGTTTAATAAGTAGAATTTCTTGCCTTATAAATGGGGCTGTGACCATCAGTTGTGTTGTGTAGAAGTCTGGTGGATACACAGCTGATAGTCCTACTGAATAGACTGTTATAATTTGTATTATGGAAAGAAAAAAGCAGCTAAGTAAAGAAAAATGAGTGGCCATCATTACTTTAAGAAATGAAGGTCAGTAAGTCAAAAAAATTGGGAAAACTTTGAAAGTGTCCCTAAGTGCAGTGGCAAAAACCATCAAGCGATACAAAGAAACTGGCTCACATGAGGACCGACCCGGGAAAGGAAGACCAAGAGTCACCTCTGCTTCTGAGGTCAAGTTTATCCGAGTCACCAGTCCCAGAAATCAAAGGTTAAAGGTACCATCACACATAACGATATCGTTAACGATATCGTTGCTTTTTGTGACGTAGCAACGATATCGTTAAGGAAATCGTTATGTGTGACAGCGACCAACGATCAGGCCCCTGCTGGGAGATCGTTGGTCGCTGAGGAAAGTCCAGAACTTTATTTCGTCGCTGGACTTCCCGCTGACAACGCTGGATCGGCATGTGTGACGCCGATCCAGCGATGTCTTCACTGGTAACCAGGGTAAACATCGGGTTACTAAGCGCAGGGCCGCGCTTAGTAACCCGATGTTTACCCTGGTTACCAGCGTAAACGTTAAAAAAACATACACTACATACTTACCTTCAGCTGACTGTCCCCGGCGCTGTGCTTCTCTGCACTCCTCCTGCATCCTGTGTCAGTGCCGGCCAGCTGGAAAGCAGAGCGGTGACGTCACCGCTGTGCTTTCCGGCTGACCGGCGCTGACAGTGCAGAGGAAAGCAGAGCGCTGAAGGACAGACAGCTGAAGGTAAGTATGTAGTGTTTGTTTTTTTAACGTTTACGCTGGTAACCAGGGTAAACATCGGGTTACTAAGCGCGGCCCTGCGCTTAGTAACCCGATGTTTACCCTGGTTACCGGGGACCTCGGGATCGTTGGTCGCTGGAGAGCTGTCTGTGTGACAGCTCTCCAGCGACCAAACAGCGACGCTGCAGCGATCGACATCGTTGTCGGTATCGCTGCAGCGTCGCTTAGTGTCATGGTACCCTAACAGCAGCTCAGATTAGATACCAGGTCAATGCCACACAGAGTTCTAGCAGAAGACCCATCTCTACAACAACTGTTAAAAGGAGACTTTGCCCAGCAGGACTTCATGGTAAAATAGCTGCTAGAAAACCACTGCTAAGGACAGGCAACAAGCAGAAGAGACTTGTTTGGGATAAAGAACACAAGGAATGGACATTAGACCAGTGGAAATCTGTGCTTTGGTCTGATGATGTTAGGGCTATCGGAATGACCCGGTATGAAGGAGGCGAACCCTGTTGTGTCACAGGGCCGTGGTAACGCACAAAGAGCGCAAGCAAAGAGTCACAGAACTCTGTCCCAAGACTAAGGGAAAGAGTTCCTCTAGACCTCTTGTGCTCGATACCACAATTGGGGTGTCAGAGAAAAACAGAAATAATAATTTAATGCACAAGAGTGCGTGCAGTGCCGCTCTGGCGGACGCTACTAACCACCCAGACTTGGGCCAGGAAAGTGCTCTATTAGCGCACGGTGCCGCACTGTCAGTCACTGCTATCATACACTGTATCTTGTGCTAGCTGTGCAGAAAAGCACTGTCAGGCGTTAGGTAGCTTCCACCATTCGCGAGCAGTCAACAACACTAGGGATGGGAATGATTTGAAGCTTTCATCCATCAACAGGCATACATCCACACACACACATTAAAAAGTTTATAATAGCGCATGGCCATGCAGCCATGCGAACCTTTTATAGCGGAAGCTCTCCAGGACCTTCCTAGTTGTCCAATAGGAGCTGCTAAAGGACCTGAGCGTGTTACCCCCATCCTCCAATGAGAGGTCGTCCCTTGGGCATGCTTAGAAGAAGAAAAGCAGGACTTAGTCCCAGGGACGCCTGCTCGCCACTGACAGCAGTAACCAGCTGCACAGTATCAACTTGAGCCAGACGCTGGGACCGACGTCTCTGCTGAGCAGGCTCCACTGCAGCTGGAGGAGAATGGAAGACTGCAGCGGAGATGGTTCAGTGGTGGGAACTCGATACCTAATAGATGAGTCAAAATTTGAGATCTTTGGTTCCAGCCATGGTGTCTTTGTTAGACACAGAAAAAGTGAATGGATGGACTCTACATGCCTGGTTCCCACCATGAAGCATGGAGGAGGCGGTGTGATGGTGTGGGGGTGCTTTGCTGGTGACACTGTTGGGGATTTATTCAAAATTAAAGGCATACTGAACCAGCATGGCTACCACAGCATCTTGCAGCGGAATGTTATTATTTTTCAGCAGGACAATGACCCCAAACACACCTCCAGGCTGTGTAAGGGCTATTTGACCAAGAGGGAGAGTGATGGGGTGCTACGCCAGATGACCTGACCTCCGCTGTCACCAGACCTGAACCCAATCGAGATGGTTTGGGGTGAGCTGGACCGCAGTGTGAAGGCAAAAGGGCCAACAAGTGCTCAGCATCTCTGGGAACTCCTTCAAGATTGTTGGAAGACCATTCCTGGTGACTACCTCTTGAAGCTCATCAAGAGAATGACAAGAGTGTGCAAAGCAGTCACCAAATCAAAAGGTGGCTACTTTGAAGAACCTAGAATATAAGACATAATTTCAGTTGTTTCACACTTTTTTGTTAAGTATATAATTCCACATGTGTTAGTTCATAGTATTGATGCCTTCAGTGTGAATGTACAATTTTCATAGTCATGAAAATACAGCAGAATCTTTAAATGAGAAGGTGACCAAACTTTTGGTCTGTACTATATATATATATATATATATATATATATATATAAGTAAGCAAGAGGAGGCAGCACGCCAAGTCCTTTTGAAGGTGAAAAAAATGTGACGTTTATTCAACCCACATCTCTGTGCAACGTTTCGGCTCAGACTGAGCCTTTTTCAAGCCGGCTTGAAAAAGGCTCAGTGTGAGCCGAAACGTTGCACAGAGATGTGGGTTGAATAAACGTCACATTTTTTTCACCTTCAAAAGGACTTGGAGTGCTGCCTCCTCTTGCTTACTTTTGTATACATATGGGCAGATGAGTGGACCATTCTACCCAGGAGGCTAGGCACCCACCGGTGAGACATTGCGCTGTTCCAATTTTTTCTATCTTATATATATATATATATATATATATATATACACATGTATTTTAGCATGTGCTTGAATGCAATTGTGTAATGTTTTAAAATAGAAATTCAGACCTAAAAAAATCATAAGTTCTTTTCTAATTACCGTATATACTCGAATATAAGCCGACCCGAGTATAAGCCGACCCCTCTAATTTTGCCACAAAAAACAGGGAAAACCTATTGACTCGAGTATAAACCTAGGGTGGAAATGCAGCAGCTACCGGTGAATTTCCAAAATAAAAATAGATCATTATTTCCCCATAGCTGTGCCATATAGTGCTCTGCGCCGTTCATATCTCCCCATAGCTGTGCCCCATATAGTGCTCTGCACTGTTCATATTCCCCCTTGGCTGTGCCATATAGTGCTCTGCAGCGTTCATATCTCCCCATAGCTGTGCCCCATACAGTGCTCTGCAGCGTTCATATCTCCCCATAGCTGTGCCCCATACAGTGCTCTGCAGCGTTCATATCTCCCCATAGCTGTGCCCTATATGCTCTGCAGCGTTCATATATCCCCATAGATGCTCCACATAAATCTGTGCCATGGCCGCTGCTGCTGCAATAAAAAAAAAAAAAAAAAGCCATACTCACCTCTCTTGCTTGCAGCTCCCAGCGTAAGGTCCCGGCGCCTCCATCTTCCCGGCGTCTCTGCACTGACTGATCAGGCAGAGGGCGCCGCGCACACTATATGCGTCATCGCGCCCTCTGACCTGCACAGTCAGAGCGGAGACGCTGGGAAGACAGAGCGACGTTGGGAAGATGGAGCGACGCCCGGCGGCTGGAACGCGGACAGGTGAATATGACATACTTACCTAGTCCCAGCGATCCTGGCGCTCCCCGCCTGTCACAGCTGTCTTCGGTGCCGCAGCTTCTTTCTCTATCAGCGGTCACCGTTACCGCTGATTAGAGAAATGAATAGGCGGCTCCACCCCTATGGGAGGTGGAGCCGCCTATTCATTTCTCTAATGAGCGGTCCCACGTGACCGCTGAAGAGGGGAAGAACTGCAGCACCGAAGACCGTGGGACGGCAGGGACAGCGCGAGGATCGCTGGGACTAGGTAAGTATACCTCAGCGCCCTCACCCCCTCACCCGCCGACCCCACCGCTACCGTGACTCGAGTATAAGCCGAGAGGGGCACTTTCAGCCCAAAAATTTGGGCTGAAAATCTCGGCTTATACTCGAGTATATACGGTATGCAAACCTTTTGAGGTTATACTGCTAGGGGACATAGAGAATAGATTTTTGAGATTACTGATATCAAATTTTAAATTGAGACGTCAGTTCTCTTGTGTGATACATCTGCGTTTGTATACAAACTTTCCTGCATATTTTCATGTTACCAAATGGCCAGAAAATATAATTTGAGAAGATTAGAAATTGTCTTAATTGTATTGATACCTTGGAATATTCATCATTCAGCGTAATTTGGAAGATAAGCATATTTGTATTACCATGCAGATGTCCTTGTTTCATTTTGCCAGCGGAATTACAGAGGGTGGGTTTTAAATGAGTTTTAATCTACATTTTAATGGACAAAATATACTTTGATAATTGTCTTGGAGCAAAAATTTTAAAACACGTCCCTGCTAAAAAAAAAAACTAGAACTATCCATAGCAACAATTAGTTATTGTTAGTGTCACAGTGCTATGTACTGTAGCATGTGAAAAAAGATTAGATAGAGCTTATTTTGGGGCCCGCAGCCTCATTTCCTGCAAAATCATAATAAGAAAGTTAATTACTTATCTATTAAACCACACCATTTGGTTAACATTGTCACAAGCATACACTATTTTAAAAACCGGGACATTGCAGAACTGATGCATTATAGGTATCAGCTAAATATTATGTCCCTTACAGGGAATATTATAGGAAACTATCAGCATAGGTAGCATCTGGTGTTTAATATTTTGACTGTCGTGTAATGTATTCTAAGAGCAGTATTCTAGGAGATCTCTGCCTAAAGGACATTAATAGTGGTTACATTATAGCCTATATAGTCCATATATAGCCATTCCTCAGCATCCCTTAAAAGTATACAAAACCCAATGGTGCTATCTTACAAAGACAATGATATTAGCTCTACGCAGGTAATATGCAGATTACACGGACAAGACTGATAAGACATAGTCTGTTGTGAATTCTGTTATCGAACTCCCTCCTGTGGTCATAAATGGTACTTCGGCGAGTTCTGTCCATGGACTCCCTCTGATGGCTGTTAGTGGAGCTGCTGCTTCTGAGGTTCCTTCCACAGGTGACTTAGTTTATTCTTTGGCTGGCTGCTCTATTTAACTCCACTCAGATCGTTACTCCATGCCAGCTGTCAATGTTCTTGTACTGGTTCAGTTCGCTCTTGGATCTTTCTGGTGACCTGTCTACTCCAGCAGAAGCTAAGTCCCTGCTAGTTAATTATTTGTTCATTGTTTTCTTGTCCAGCTTGCTATCATGATTTTGCCTTGCTAGCTGGAAGCTCTGGGATGCAGAGTGGCACCTCCGCACCGTGAGTCGGTGCGGAGGTCTTTTTGCACACTCTGCGTGGTCTTTTTGTAGTTTTTTGTGCTGACCGCAAAGATACCTTTCCTATCCTCTGTCTGTTTAGTTAGTCTGACCTCCCTTTGCTGAATCCTGTTTCATTTCTGTGTTTGTGACTTCCATCTTGACTTACAGTCAATATATGTGGGGGGCTGCCTTTTCCTTTGGGGAATTTCTCTGAGGCAAGGTAGGCTTTATTTTCTATCTCTAGGGCTAGTTAGCTCTTAGGCTGTGAAGAGGCGTCTAGGCAGAGTTAGGTACGCTCCACGGCTATTTCTAGTGTGTGTGATAGGATTAGGGGTTGCGGTCAGCAGAGCTCCCACTTCCCAGAGCTTGTTCTGTGTTAGTTTAACCATCAAGTCGTTCCGGTTGCTCCTAACCACCAGGTCCATAACAGTACAGCTGGCCCAAAGTGTTAATGCATCTCAATAGAGGGATAAGAGAAGTTCTGAGACCATTTTTTTTCTCTGCAGTGTGATTTGTCTTTCTATTCCCCTTAACCTCTGGGTGGTTCAGGACACAGGTGTAGATATGGACATTCAGGGTATGTCCTCTTGTGTGGATCATCTCACTGCAAGGGTACAAAACATTCAAGATTTTGTGGTTCAAAATCCGATGTTAGAGCCTAGAATTCCAATTCCTGATTTGTTTTCTGGGGATAGATCTAAGTTCCTGAATTTCAAAAATAATTGTAAACTGTTTCTTGCTTTGAAACTCCGCTCCTCTGGTGACCCCATTCAACAAGTAAAAATCATTATTTCTTTGTTGCGTGGTGACCCACAAGACTGGGCATTTTCCCTTGCGCCAGGAGATCCTGCATTGCGTGATGTAGATGCGTTTTTTCTGGCGCTTGGATTGCTTTATGATGAACCAAATTCAGTGGATCAGGCAGAGAAAATCTTGCTGGCTTTGTGTCAGGGTCAGGATGAAGCGGAGGTATATTGTCAGAAGTTTAGAAAGTGGTCTGTGCTTACTCAGTGGAATGAGTGTGCCCTGGCGGCAATTTTCAGAAAGGGTCTTTCTGAAGCCCTTAAGGATGTCATGGTGGGATTTTCCACGCCTGGTGGTCTGAATGAGTCTATGTCCTTGGCCAGTCAGATCGATCGGCGCTTGCATGAGCGCAAAGCTGTGCACCATTTGGCGGTATTCTCTGAGCATAGGCCTGAACCTATGCAATGTGATAGGACTTTGACCAGAGCTGAACGGCAAGAACACAGACGTCGGAATGGGCTGTGGTTTTACTGTGGTGATTCCACTCATACTATCTCCGATTGTCCTAAGCGCACTAAGCGGTTCGCTACTTCTGCCACCATTGGTACGGTACAGTCTAAATTTCTTTTGTCCGTTACTCTGATTTGCTCTTTGTCGTCCTATTCTGTTATGGCATTTGTGGATTCAGGCGCTGCCCTGAATTTGATGGACTTGGAGTTTGCCAGGCGCTGTGGTTTTTTTTTGGAGCCCTTGCAATATCCTATTCCATTGAGAGGAATTGATGCTACGCCTTTGGCCAAAAATAAGCCTCAGTACTGGACTCAATTGACCATGTGCATGGCTCCTGCACATCAGGAGGATATTCGCTTTTTGGTGTTGCATAATCTGCATGATGTGGTTTTGGGGTTGCCATGGCTACAGGTCTATAATCCAGTATTGGATTGGAAATCTACGTCTGTGTCCAGCTGGGGTTGTCAAGGGGTACATGGTGATGTTCCATTGCTGTCAATTTCGTCTTCCACTCCTTCTGAAGTCCCTGAGTTTTTGTCAGATTACCGGGATGTATTTGATGAACCCAAATCCAGTTTGCGATTGTGCTATTAATTTGATTCCTGGTAGTAAGTTTCCTAAGGGCCGACTGTTCAATTTATCTGTGCGAGAGCACGCCGCTATGCGGAGTTATATAAAGGAATCCTTGGAGAAAGGTCATATTCGCCCGTCGTCATCACCGTTGGGAGCAGGGTTCATTTTGGGGCCAAGAAGGATGGTTCTTTGAGACCTTGTATTGATTACCGCCTTCTTAATAAGATCACGGTCAAATTTCAGTACCCTCTGCCGCTGCTCTCTGATTTGTTTGCTCGGATTAAGGGGGCTAGTTGGTTCACCAAGATAGATCTTCGAGGGGCGTATAATCTTGTGCGTATTAAACAGGGCGATGAATGGAAAACAGCATTTAATATGCCCGAGGGCCATTTTGAGTACCTGGTGATGCCATTCGGGCTTTCTAATGCTCCATCTGTGTTTCAGTCCTTTATGCATGACATCTTCCGAGAGTACCTGGATAGATTCATGATTGTATTTTCGGATGATATTTTGGTCTTTTTGGATGATTGGGAGTCTCATGTAAAGCACGTCAGAATGGTGTTCCAGGTCCTTCGTGCAAATTCCTTGTTTGTGAAGGGGTCTAAATGTCTCTTTGGAGTTCAGAAGGTTTCATTTTTGGGTTTCATTTTTTCCCCTTCTACTATCGAGATGGACCCTGTTAAAGTTCAGGCCATTTATGATTGGACTCAGCCGACATCTGTGAAGAGCCTGCAGAAGTTCCTGGGCTTTGCTAATTTTTACCGTCGCTTCATCGCTAATTTTTCTAGTGTTGCTAAACCGTTGACTGATTTGACCAAGAAAGGTGCTGATGTGGTCAATTGGTCCTCTGCGGCTGTAGAGGCTTTTCAGGAGTTGAAGCGTCGTTTTTCTTCTGCCCATGTGTTGTGCCAGCCAGATGTTTCGCTCCCGTTTCAGGTCGAGGTTGATGCTTCTGAGATTGGAGCAGGGGCTGTTTTGTCGCAAAGAAGTTCTGATGGCTCAGTGATGAAACCATGTGCCTTCTTTTCTAGAAAGTTCTCGCCTGCTGAGCGCAATTATGATGTTGGCAATCGAGAGTTGTTGGCCATGAAGTGGGCATTCGAGGAGTGGCGACATTGACTTGAAGGAGCCAAGCATCGCGTGGTGGTCTTGACGGATCACAAGAATTTGACTTATCTCGAGTCTGCCAAACGGTTGAATCCTAGACAGGCTCAATGGTCGCTGTTTTTCTCCCGTTTTGATTTTGTGGTTTCGTACCTTCCAGGCTCTAAGAATGTGAAGGCTGATGCCCTGTCAAGTAGTTTTGTGCCTGACTCTCCGGGTGTTCCTGAGCCGGCGGGTATTCTAAATGAGGGGGTAATTTTGTCTGCCATCTCCCCTGATTTGCGGCGGGTGCTGCAGAAGTTTCAGGCTGATAGACCTGACCGTTGTCCAGCGGAGAAACTGTTTGTCCCTGATAGATGGACTAGTAGAGTTATCTCTGGGGTTCATTCTTCAGTGTTGGCTGGTCATCCTGGAATCTTTGGTACCAGAGATTTGGTGGCTAGATCCTTTTGGTGGCCTTCTTTGTCACGGGATGTGCGTTCTTTTGTGCAGTCCTGTGGGACTTGTGCTCGGGCTAAGCCCTGCTGTTCTCGTGCCAGTGGGTTGCTTTTGCCCTTGCCGGTCCCGAAGAGGCCCTGGATGCATATTTCCATGGATTTTATTTCAGATCTCCCTGTCTCTCAAAGGATGTCGGTCATTTGGGTGGTTTGTGATCGCTTCTCTAAGATGGTCCATTTGGTACCCTTGTCTAAATTGCCTTCCTCCTCTGATTTGGTGCCATTGTTTTTCCAGCATGTGGTTCGTTTGCATGGCATTCCGGAGAACATCGTCTCGTCCAGAGGTTCCCAGTTAGTTTCGAGGTTTTGGCGGTCCTTTTGTGCTAAGATGGGCATTGATTTGTCTTTTTCTTCGGCTTTCCATCCTCAGACAAATGGCCAAACAGAACGAACTAATCAGACTTTGGAAACATATCTGAGATGCTTTGTTTCTGCTGATCAGGATGATTGGGTGTCCTTCTTGCCTTTGGCTGAGTTCGCCCTTAATAATCGGGCCAGCTCGGCTACTTTGGTTTCGCCTTTTTTCTGTTATTCTGGTTTCCATCCACGTTTCTCTTCAGGGAAGGTTGAGCCTTCAGACTGTCCTGGTGTGGATACTGTGGTGAACAGGTTGCAGCAGATTTGGACTCATGTGGTGGACAAATTGACATTGTCCCAGGAGAAGGCTCAGCGTTTCGCTAACCGCCGGCGCTGTGTTGGTCCCCGACTTCGTGTTGGGGATTTGGTTTGGTTGTCGTCTCGTTATGTTCCTATGAAGGTTTCCTCTCCTAAGTTTAAGCCTCGTTTCATTGGTCCGTATAAGATTTCTGAAGTTCTCAATCCTGTGTCATTTCGTTTGGCCCTTCCAGCTTCTTTTGCCATCCATAATGTGTTCCATAAGTCGTTATTGCGGAGATACGTGGCGCCTATGGTTCCCTCCGTTGATCCTCCTGCCCCGGTCTTGGTCGAGGGGGAGTTGGAGTATGTTGTGGAGAAGATTTTGGATTCTCATATTTCGAGACGGAAACTCCAGTACCTGGTCAAGTGGAAGGGTTATGGTCAGGAAGATAATTCCTGGGTTTTTGCCTCTGATGTTCATGCTGCCGATCTAGTTCGTGCCTTTCATTTGGCTCGTCCTGATCGGCCTGGGGGCTCTGGTGAGGGTTCGGTGACCCCTCCTCAAGGGGGGGGTACTGTTGTGAATTCTGTTATCGAACTCCCTCCTGTGGTCATGAATGGTACTTCGGCGAGTTCTGCCCATGGACTCCCTCTGGTGGCTGTGAGTGGAGCTGCTGCTTCTGAGGTTCCTTCCACAGGTGACTTAGTTTATTCTTTGGCTGGCTGCTCTATTTAACTCCACTCAGATCGTTACTCCATGCCAGCTGTCAATGTTTTTGTACTGGTTCAGTTCGCTCCTGGATCTTTCTGGTGACCTGTCTACTCCAGCAGAAGCTAAGTCCCTGTTAGTTAATTATTTGTTTATTATTTTCTTGTCCAGCTTGCTATCATGATTTTGCCTTGCTAGCTGGAAGCTCTGGGATGCAAAGTGGCACCTCCGCACCGTGAGTCGGTGCGGAGGTCTTTTTGCACACTCTGCGTGGTCTTTTTGTAGTTTTTTGTGCTGACCGCAAAGATACCTTTCCTATCCTCTGTCTGTTTAGTTAGTCTGGCCTCCCTTTGCTGAATCCTGTTTCATTTCTGTGTTTGTAATTTCCATCTTTACTCACAGTCAATATATGTGGGGGGCTGCCTTTTCCTTTGGGGAATTTCTCTGAGGCAAGGTAGGCTTTATTTTCTATCTCTAGGGCTAGTTAGCTCTTAGGCTGTGAAGAGGCGTCTAGGCAGAGTTAGGTACGCTCCACGGCTATTTCTAGTGTGTGTGATAGGATTAGGGGTTGTGGTCAGCAGAGCTCCCACTTCCCAGAGCTTGTTCTGTTTAACCATCAGGTCGTTCCGGGTGCTCCTAACCACCAGGTCCATAACAATAGTCCCAGTAAGAATAAATTACAAGTAGATCCAGAGGCTTACAAATTACCAGCATGTCTTCCATGATTGCAGCCATTCTTTTTCCCCTTAATTCAGCCCATAACGCAGTGATGATTTCCGAGAGCTGCACTATTTGCTGATGAGATGACTTTGGCTATGGTTGTAGCTGTAGTGAGTGCTGAACTAGTAATCATATTTGACAAAAAATGTTTTCAATAAAATCGCACCCCCCCTCATCCATGGCAAGGTGGCATGTTAGCTGGGCACCTAGTCTAACAAAAGGAAGACATGTGTTTAGGCATTGGGTAGATGTTGTATGGGCAAAAACACCTCCTCTTTACTGGTGTGAAGTACCCTGAGCAGTTACCCAGATTGCACAACCCAAAGACTGGTCCTTGACACAAATAAGCTACCGTATATTCTCGAGTATAAGCCGACCCGAGTATAAGCCGACCCCCCTAATTTTGCCACAAAAAACTGGGAAAACTTAATGACTTGAGTATAAGCCTAGGGTGGAAAATGCAGCAGCTACCGGTGAATGTCAAAAATAAAAATAGATACCAATAAAAGTAAAATAAATTGAGACATCAGTAGGTTAAGTGTTTTTGACTATCCATATTGAATCTGGTGCCCCATATAATGCTCCATACAGTTCATGATGGGCCCCATAAGATGCTCCATACAAAATATGCCCCATATAATGCTGCACAAAGGTTAATAATGGCCCCATAAGATGCTCTATAGAAGCATTTGCCCCATATAATGCTGCATAAAGGTTCATGGTCCCATAAGATGCTCCACACATTATGGCCCCACAAGATGATCCACACATTATGCCCCATAAGATGATCCAAACATTATGCTCCATACATTGTGGCCCCATAGATGCTCCATACATTGTGGTCCCATAGATGCTCCATACATTGTGGCCCCATAGATGCTCCATACATTTTGGCCCCATCAATGCTCCAAACATTGTGGCCCCATAGATGCTCCATACATTGTGGCCCCATAGATGCTCCATACATTGTGGCCCCATAGATGCTCCATACATTGTGGCCCCATAAATGCTCCATACATTGTGGCCCCATAGATGCTCCATACATTGTGGCCCCATAGATGCTCCACACATTGTGGCCCCATAAATACTCCATACATTGTGGCCCCATAGATGCTCCACACATTATGCCCCATTTGCTGTTGCTGCAATTAAAATAAAAAAAATCACATACTCACCTCTCTTCGCTCCGGTCCGGGACTTGCGATAGTCACCTTCCTCGTTCCACCGTTGCGCGCTGCTCTGTCTTCTATCCTGTGGCTGTGACTGTTCAGGCAGAGGGCGCCGCGCACACTAATTGCGTCATCGCGCCCTCTGACCTGAACAGTCACAGCCAGAGGACGGAAGACAGAGCAGCGCGCAGCGGTGGAACGAGGAAGGTGACTATCGCGCAATGCTCCCCCGATATACTCACCCGCTCCCGGACGGTCCCTGGCAGCGTCTCACTGTCCGATGGTCTCCGGGAGCCGGCGGTATCTTCCTGTGTTCAGCGGTCACGTACTCCTGATTAAAGTACGGTACCACGTGACCGCTGAACACAGGTACTCTACCAGAGACTGTGGACACAGACGGTCATCTCCAGCGTGGGTTACCTAGCCACTGCAGGCCCCACAATTTAGACGGACTTACATCTCTGTGCCCGTTGGCACTTTTTTCCATATGACTCCCCTGATGATTCTCCATGACCGGAGTTGAAACGCGTAGGGAGGAAGATTCTACGTTTCAAGAGGTTTTGGGACTCTGCCTTTACACATATTGGGTGGGCTGGTCCCTTAGAGCAAGGTCCATTTGGGGCCTGTCCTTGTCAGGACAGGAGTTACAGAGGGGTTACAGGGTAGACATACTACTTCAGCCCTGCCCCTCCTCATCTAATTGGATCTCTACTGTGTCGTACGGAAGTATACAGTGTCCGGCAGCTTGGGTGAGATCCAACCATTCTTTTTTATTGAGCACTGGTTCACCTGAGCACTTTGTATGTTTTTTTCGTTTGTGTCCTGTTGGATGTGCAGTTTTTAGCATTTAATATTAAAAGTTATGTTTTATTAGTGGATATCCTCCACAGCTGATTCTGTCTTGAGCCAGGGGGTATATATATGGTGTGTTTTTTGCACACTATTGCTTTTTCTCCCTGTGTTATAACTAAATGCTAAACTACATTAAATCCTCCTCGATCTTGTTATCAATCATTGCTTCAGCACACTGGCATCATGCTCATAGCAGTGTGACTAGGAAAGAAATATATCTTGGTACCGTGTTAGCCAGTAGATAGACAAACATTTAGAATTGAGAGTCCTCAGTGGCTGATACCTTTTAATGGCTAACTGAAAAGATGGTAACAAATTGCAAGTTTTCGAGACGTGCATACGTCTCTTCATCAGGCAAAGACTAAAACAAATTCGGAAGAATCACATATTTATGCACAACATAGTTTAGAAAAAAAATAATAATAAATAAGCTAGGTGACATGAAGCAGAATTACCATGGGTGATAAACAGTTACGTCCATAAATATTGGGCCAATTCTTAGATAAGGATTGTTTTATCGTCCTGTGATTTGGGTATCTGTTGTGATGACCCTTTATGGTCTGAGGGGTAAGTTCCTTAGTTGATGTAAAAGACATAAATCCGTGTGACACATTCATTCCATCAGTGAGCGTGTCAAAGGTCGTCATCAGTTTATATTCCCAGACTCTTCTCTCTTTCTGCGATTTGAAGTTACCTTTTAATACAAGTCATTTCATGTCCATAATGTTATGATTTGGGAGACAGAAATGTATTGCCACAGGTAGATCCATTCTTTTTTCTCTTATTGTATGTCGGTGAGAGTTCATCCTTGTTCTCAGTTTCTGCCCTGTCTCCCCCACATACAGACCCCCAGTTGGACATTTAGTACAGTGTGACTGACATACCAGAAGTGCATTGAGAGGAAGGCAGTGTCATCCCACTTTTCCACCTCCCTGCACACACTGGGACTGCAAGATCTGCCACTGCAAGATCCCAGAGCACTGCATCAATGACTGACAGCAGTCCAGGACTAGTCCACTACTTGTAGGCAGAGAGAATTTAACATTGCTTTTGTAATGTTTAGTTATAATGCAGGGATCATTAAAAATGACATTAGAAGTCTAATAGTGCACTTAATTACTCCAAGGGTAAATCAAGCTGTCAGGTTCCCATGAGTAGCTGATCTGATTGTTAAGTTAATAAATATGGAACATGACCTAAAATAGATCAGTGTTCAATAAAACGTTCATATGGTCCTTTCTAAATTGGTATAAATATACACCTACTTTCTATAATTGTAAAAAAAAAGAATTTTTATTTATATTTCTATAGTGCAAGCATATTCCGCAGTACTTTACATTTTAGACTTGTAAAGACATTACAGAATAACACAACTCAAGAGAAACAAAAGGAGTGAAGTTCCTGCTCGGAAGCATACAATCAATGAGGAAATAGAATGGAAAAACCTTTTTGGTGTGAACGGTCCAGCCATCAATTTAATAAATAGGATATTAACATAATAGTGCATGAACCGGTTGCCATCCAGAATGTGTATGAGTACAGACACAGAGGTCTACTAAATTCATGGAGGGTATGTGAACGAATGCTACGAGGGTCCTTATTTTGAAGGAAATTTTGCATGAGCAAAAAGTTAAAAAAGTGAGGTGATAGGCCAGTCTATAGAAATGAGTTTTTAGGCCATGCTGAAAACTGTGAATATTGGGATTTAATCAAATTGTCCTGGGTAGGGCATTCCAAAGAATTGCCACAGCACATGAGAAGACTTGTAAACGAGAGTGGAGATTAAGATTATTGAGCATGTTAATCTTAGGTCATCCGTGGAACAGAGGGCATAGGTAGAGTTAGTGGTATACTTAGATGAGGGAAGAGACGTAGGGTGGTGGTGAACCATGGAGTGCTTTGTGAGTGAGAGTGATAAATTATATTGAACTCTGTAACAGATGGGCAACCAGTGCAACAACTGGCACAGGGAAGAGGCATCTGTTTATCAGTTGGAAAGGAATATGATTCTGGCTGCTGCATTCAGGATGAATTAGTAAGTGGGAGGCTAAATAGTAGAGAGTTGAAATAGTCCAGATGAGAATGGATAAGAACAACAGTAAGAGTTTTTGCCAAGTCAAAAGTAAGAAAAAGTGAAATTATATGGATGTGTGGCACCCCAGGAGTTCAGGTACCACAGTGGTATTGCCTTCCTCTCGGGGAGGGTGATGCCATGCTTGGAAATGAGGAGGATCCCTTTGACAGCTAATAATCTTACATGCAACACTTTCTGACTCCAGGCCATAAGGGGGAGCTCTGAACCCGGTTTTCAAGGGAGCTTCCCTAGATTATATACATTCTTGTCTGGGGGAGGAGTTAGTTAGTCTGGTGCAGACAAGGAACAGTGAAGGAGCATAGGAGAAGTCAGGAGCTAGAGGAGAGCTGCGAATGGGTTCCCACTTAGATGAAGTGCAGAAACCGGGCTCCAGGAGCCTGAGGCGGTGTGGAACTACAAGTCCCATGGCAGAGCCGGAGGGCAGGAAATTGGAAGTGACTTGTCCACATTACACCTGAGGTACAGCAACATCCAGAGCCCAGGGTCATCTTGGAAAGAGACCCCAAGGAAATGGCTTGAGTCGCCTACCGTGCAGGTACTGTCCCAGGACGGAGAGCAAGAGAGGACCTTGTCAGGAAGCCACAGGCAGCAAGGAACTAATCTTCAGCGCATAGTGGAAGGCTCCCAATCTCACCTGACAAAGGGGGTTCAATTCGTTTCCAGGCTGCCTGGACTCCACCATCACCTGTTGCCGGTACCCTGGACTGAGACTCTCTAACAACAGTAAACCAGGTAAAGAAACTGCAACCCTGTGTCCTCTGTTTATTTCTGGCACCACACCATCTTTGCCCAAACACACCCGGAGCACTGGAGACCCAGCTTCACCTGTGGGAAGCGATACCATCTTTGCTGCAGTACTATCACACACAGAAGATCCCTTTAAGCATCGTCGGTCGCTCCTGACCGAGTACCACAAGTGGCATCACGAACATTTCCTATTTCTGCAATCTTTATTCAAATCCCTTTAAAGACCATCCCTTTGACTTGGGCGCCCAGGGCCACGGACCAGGTCGATGCCACCGTGACCACCCCTTTAATAACAACTAGGCCCGGTACCAAAGACCCCATGGCCCTGGCGGGCGTTCCAGATGTTTTTGAGGTGTAGGAGACATAATCGAGCGAGTGATTGGATGTGGGGAGTGAAGGAAAGATCTGAATCAAATATGACCCCAAGACATCGGGAGGTTGCTGAGGAGTAATGGTAGAACCATACATGGAAATGGCAATATATGGCATAGGTAGGTTAGTGGAGGGAGGAAGCAAAAGGAGTTCAGTTTTTGACAGATTCAGTTTTAGATCGTGGACATAATGTTTGAGGCAGTGGAAAGACAATCACTTGTTTTTTGTATTAATGCAGGGGTGTTGTCAGAATGTGAGGTGTATAATTCGGTGTCAAACTATTTACTAAATAAACATAAAAAAAACTTTTATTTACCTTCGATGTTCCATCTCTTCCATCTTCCCCATGGTTCATCATTGCTGCGCTGCACCAGCCAGAATAAGCTTCCAAATGTTTATACATGAAGGAAAGATTAGAGATCAGTCTGTTGTTAGCAGAAAGGTTCTGGTCAAGAGATGTTTTTTTAAGTAATGGATTCGTGCTGGCGTGTTTAAATGAGGAGGGAAAGATACCAGATGAGAGAGATTAAATATTTTCATAAATTCAGTGGTGACAGTCGTTGAAAGGGACTGAAGGAGATGTGAGGGAATAGGGTCACTGGTGCAGGTAGAAGCGTGAGAAGATGCAAGGAGGCTAGTTACTTCTTCTGTGACTAATTTAAAGACAGGAAGTGAGCTAGATGCAGTGCGGAAGGGAAGAGCATGCATGATATTAGAGGATTTTGAAAAAATTTCCTGTCAAATATGATCAATTTTTTTCTTTGAAATAAGTTGCCAGCTTGGCAGGGCTGAGGTCGCTGGTGGGGGCATGCACTCTTGACTGAGGACAGAATGAAAAGTATCAAAGAGTCATTAGGATTGTGGAATAGTGCGGTGATAAGAGTGTTGAAGTAGGTTTGATTGGAGAGGTGAAGAGCAGAGTTGTATGTTTTAAGCATGAACTTAAAATGGATGAAATCTTCAGCCAGATTGTTTTTTCTCCACAGACGTTTGACGCACCTGGTGCACTGCTGGAGATAATGTATTTGCAATATGTGCTGTCTGTGCCGAGTTGTCCTAAATGTAGGAGTGCAGCTACATCCAGGGCACTTTGCAATATTTCATTATAATGTTTCAGTGCAGGGTCAGCACATGAAATGGAAGAGATTGGGGCCAATCATTACTGCAAATTCTTCATAAGTTTCTGACTATTAATGGCACGGAAATTTATATAAGCGTGGTAAGTGAGGATATCCTGAGTGAGGTGATGGTTCTTGACAGAGAATGAAAGAACGTTGTGGTCAGAGAGTGGGAGAGGTGAGCTAGTAAAATCATGCACTGAGCAGAGTTGGGAGAAGGTCAGGTCCAGCGTATTTCTGTCTTCATATGTAGGAGAGTTAGTAAGCTATGAAAGGCTGAAAGAGGAAGTTAGAGATAAAGGGTGAGTGGCAGATGGTGAAAGGGTATCGTAAAGTCCCCCATGATGAAAGTAGGGATGTCACAGGATAGAAAATGTGGAAGCCAGTTGTCAGTGATCCAGGAACTGATGGGAGGGGCCTGGAAGGCAATACTCAGCCTCCACTGGCAGGAAGACGGGCTAAAACAGTCTGACAGTATGGACCTCAAAAGAAGGGAAGATAAGTGAGGGTACTGGGGGGATAAACTGAAAAGTACATTTTGTTGAATGGAGCAATCCAACACCCCCACCTGATCTGTTGTCAGGTATGTGAAAAGTGTAGGCCACCAAATGAGAGAGCAGCAGCGACGGTGCTCTCTGGCTGCGGGATCCAGGTTTCAGTAAAAGCGAGAAGGTTAAGGGAATTTGAAAGGGAAAAAGTCATGGATGTAGGATAGTTTGTTACATGCTGACCATGAGTTCCAGAGGGCACAGTTAAAAGATGCAGAAGGCATGCAAGAAACAAAAATGAGATTCTCAGGGTTTTGAGTGTTACAGAGGAGAGGTTAAACTTACTATTACAAGAAGGGCCAGGGATAGGAGAGCTCCTTTGATTGGAAGAAGAATAGAGAAAGTGAGCAGATGATGGAATGATTTGTCAGTGTGTCGCTTGTGTTTATTATGGGAGTCAATGGATCTGTACAGTTTAAGATTGTGAAAAGAGTGTGACAGCTATACATTTGAGAAGAGAGGGGAGAGAGGCTGATAAGAATGGAGTGCACAGAGTGTATGAAGGGGTGGTAGATGTAAGTGATTGCACTAGCCAGAACATAGAGGATAATGAAAATGACCTGGAAACAGATACCTTGCCACTTTGAAAAATATAGCACTTCTATAAAATCTTCACAAATCCCCCCCCTGCATAAATGCTTCTTTTTAACTTTGTCTTAATATGTAGGAAGGATTGTTCTTAGATTTATCACTAATTTAACTCGTTAATAATTAATCAACTAACTTAAGACAGAAGGAGGCAATAAAATGCGGAGACAAACAAATACGCTTAGGCCGGGGTCACACTAGACCGTAATACGGCCGAGTGCAATGCGATAAAAATCGCATTGCACTCGGACCAATGTTAGCATATGGTGCCACTCCCAGCAGCCGACTTTTTGTCGGCCGTTTTCCTCGGTCCGAGACACTCGCAGCATGCTGCGATTGTCACAGACCGAGGAAAACTCTCGGCTCACTCGCACCCATATAAGCCTATGGGTGCGAGTGAGACAGCGCACACCACTCGGATATCATCCGAGTGAAGTGCGCTATAAGCGGACCCCAGCAATGGAGGAGATGGAGAAATTCATTTCTCCGCCTCCTCCGTAGCTGTGCTCCGATCCTCCCTGTGCGAGAGAGAGAATCGGAGCACAGACGCATGACACTTGGCTCCTGCTCTGCTGCGAGCAGGAGCCGAGTGTCATTAGCATATTGCATCTGATGCTCTCGCATCAGATGCAATACGCCAGTGTGACCCCGGCCTTATAACTGAACATGGATCAGAAACTGTAGAAACAAGTGAGTTGACCTTACAGCATCTGGGAACAAACTCAGGCGGATGAATTATATATTTACACCTGGGTGGGCCATGTATATGGATACAACTAAACAAAATGGGAATGGTTGGTGATATCAACTTCCTTTTTGTGGCACATTAGTATATGGGAGGGGGGGGAACTTTTCAAGCTGGGTAGTGACCATGGCGGCCATTTTGAAGTTGGCCATTTTGGATGCAACTTTATAAATGGTCCACCCAGGTGTATCCATATAAATGGCCCACTCTGTATATACAGTATATAATTGAATTAAAGAGCTTACATGATTCAGCAGGGTTAAACACAGCAGATGAATGAAATGTACAGTATATATTTTTGAATAAAAGAGCTTTAGAGAGTTACAGACATGGGATTCAGATGCAAGCTTCAGCAGCATTAAAAACAGCAGATAAAATGTACAATATGCATATAATAATTATGTATACAAGTTTTATTTCCATTCTAAAAGACTGGCAGGTTTTCTGCAAATTGATAGCATGCAGTAACAGATGAATGAATCAATTTGGTGCAAATAAAATCAAGTAGAATTTTATGAAATTCATAGGAACAATTTGCAATTTGATTTAGTGTCAATCACCGAAAAAAGCATGCTGACTTTTTACACAAATTGCAGAAGATTGCATCAGCCACAGAAGATTGACATGCCACAGATGATCTCAGGTGTGACCATGTAGCTTCCCCTTAATGCCCTGCAGATATTACTTCACATGACATAGTGCAAGCAAGCAGTAGGGACTATCATAGCCTGAATGTTGTCACTTTGAGGGCAGGGCTGGTCTCTGCTTGCCACGTTATCTCCTTATAATGTGTTCTGAAATTTTCCTCTCTTGCTGCTTCATCACCTCCCATGAGAGTCAGCGAGGGAGTGCACTGTCACTGTGCATTAAAAAGAATATTGCACAGTGACAAGATCCTACTCTGCATATGTTGGAACTGACAACTGGTGCATGCTCAGTAGATCGGGGACTAGCCCAGCCCTCAAACAGATGTCACTGATAACAGTGCGTTTCAGGGTGAGGTAGTGACCCCAGCCTCTTCCCCCTGATGATGTTTTGTTTGAGTATCCCAGCATGCACTGGGGTTCTCAAATGAAGCATCATCAAACAGAAATTAGTTTAACCCCTTTCTGCCATTGGACGTAATATTCCGTCCATGTGGGGTGGGCCTTAATTCCCAAGGACGGAATATTACGTCCAGCGCGATCGGCCGCGCTCACGGGGGGAGCGCGGCCGATCGCGGCTGGGTGTCAGCTGCTTATCGCAGTTGACATCCGGCACTATGTGCCAGGAGCGGTCACGGACCGCCCCCGACACATTAACCCCCGGCACACCGCGATCAAAGATGATCGCGATGTGCCGGCGGTGCAGGGAAGCATCGCGCAGGGAGGGGGCTCCCTGCGGGCTTCCCCGAGACCCCCGCAGCAACGCGATGTGATCGCGTTGCTGCGAGGGTCTCCTCACCTCCCTCCCTGCTCGAGCCCCAGATCCAAGATGGCCGCGGATCCGGGTCCTGCAGGGAGGGAGGTGGCTTACCAAGTGCCTGCTCAGAGCAGGCACTTGGTAACGCTGCAGCGCTCTTTGACAGATCGGTGATCTGCCAGAGTGCTGTGCAAACTGGCAGATCACCGATCTGTATTGTCCCCCCTGGGACAAAGTAAAAAAGTTAAAAAAAAATTTTTCAAAGTGTGTAAAAAAAATTTAAAAAAAAAACCTAAATAATGAAAAAAAAATATATATATTATTCCCATAAATACATTTCTTTATCTAAATAAAATAAAAAAAAACAATAAAAGTAAACATATTTAGTATCGACGCCTCCGTAACAACCCGACCTACAAAGCTGTCCCACTAGTTAACCCCTTCAGTAAACACCGTAAGAAAAAAAAAAAAAAACGAGGCAAAAAACAACGCTTTATTATCGTACCGCCGAACAAAAAGTGGAATAACACGCGATCAAAAATACGGATATAAATAACCATGGTACCGCTGAAAGCGTCAACTTGTCCAGCAAAAAACGAGCCGCCATACAGCAACATCAGCAAAAAAATAAAAAAGTTATATTCCTCAGAATAAAGCGATGCAAAAATAATTATTTTTTCTATAAAATAGTTTTTATCGTATAAAAGCGCCAAAACATAAAGAAATGATATAAATGAGGTGTCGCTGTAATCGTACTGACCCGAAGAATAAAACGGATTTGTCAATTTTACCAAACGCGGAACGGTATAAACGCCTCCCCCAAAAGAAATTCATGAATAGCTGGTTTTTAGTCATTCTGCCTCACAAAAATCGGAATAAAAAGCGATCAAAAAATGTCACGTGCCCGAAAATGTTACCAATAAAAACGTCAACTCGTCCCACAAAAACAAGACCTCACATGACTCTGTGGACTCAAATATGGAAAAATTATAGCTCTCAAAATGTGGTAACGCAAAAAATATTTTTTGCAATAAAAAGCGTCTTTCAGTGTGTGACGGCTGCCAATCATAAAAATCCGCTAAAAAACCCGCTATAAAAGTAAATCAAACCCCCCTTCATCACCCCCTTAGTTAGGGAAAAATAAAAAAAAATGTATTTATTTCCATTTTCCCATTAGGGTTAGGGCTAGGGTTAGGGCTAGGGTTAGGGCTAGGGTTAGGGCTAGGGTTAGGGTTAGGGTTAGGGCTAGGGTTAGGGTTAGGGCTAGGGTTAGGGTTAGGGCTAGGGTTAGGGCTTGGGTTAGGGCTAGGGTTAGGGCTAGGGTTAGGGTTGGGGCTAGGGTTGGGGCTAGGGCTAGGGTTAGGGCTAGGGTTGGGGCCAGGGTTAGGGTTAAGGCTACAGTTAGGGTTGGGGCTAAAGTTAGGGTTAGGGTTTGGATTACATTTGCGGTTGGGATTAGGATTAGGGGTGTGTCTGGGTTAGAGGTGTGGTTAGGGTTACCATTGGGATTAGGGTTAGGGGTGTGTTTGGATTAGGTTTTCAGTTATAATTGGGGGGTTTTCACTGTTTAGACACATCAGGGGCTCTCCAAACGCGACATGGCTTCCGATCTCAATTCCATCCAATTCTGCATTGAAAAAGTAAAACAGTACTCCTTCCCTTCCGAGCTCTCCCGTGTGCCCAAACAGGAGTTTACCCCAACATATGGGGTATCAGCGTACTCAGGACAAATTGGACAACAACTTTTGGGGTCCAATTTCTCCAGTTACCCTTGGGAAAATACAAAACTGGGGGCTAAAAAATAATTTTTGTGGGAAAAAAAGAGATTTTTTATTTTCACGGCTCTGCATTATAAACTGTAGTGAAACACTTGGGAGCTCAAAGTTCTCACAACACATCTAGATAAGTTCGTGGGGGGTCTAGTTTCCAATATGGTGTCACTTGTGGGGGATTTCCACTGTTTAGGTATATTAGGGGCTCTGCAAACGCAATGTGACGCCTGCAGACCATTCCATCTAAGTCTGCATTCCAAATAGCGCTCCTTCCCTTCCGAGCCCTCCCATGCGCCCAAACGCTGGTTCCCCCCCCCACATATGGGGTATCAACGCACTCAGAACAAATTGGACAACTTTTGGGGTCCACTTTCTCCTTTTACCCTCGAGAAAATACAAAACTGGGGGCTAAAAAATTAATTTTGAGGGGAAATTTTTTTTTTTATTTTCACAGATCTGCGTTATAAACTGTAGTGAAATACTTGGGGGCTCAAAGTTCTCACAACACATCTAGATAAGTTCCTTGGGGGGTCTAGTTTCCAATATGGGGTCACTTGTGGGGGGTTTCTACTGTTTAGGTACATTAGGGGCTTTGCAAACACAATGTGACGCCTGCAGACCATTCCATCTAAGTCTGTATTCCAAATGGCGCTCCTTCCCTTCCGAGCCCTCCCATGCGCCCAAACACTGGTTCTCCCCCACATATGGGGTATCAGCGGACTCAGGACAAATTGTACAACAAATTTTGGGGTTCAATTTCTCCTGTTACCCTCGGGAAAATAGAAAACTGGGGGCTAAAAAATTATTTTTGTGGGAAAAATTTTTTGTTTTATTTTTACGGCTCTGCATTATAAACTTCTGTGAAGCTCTTATTGGGTCAAAGTGCTCACCACACATCTAGATAAGTTCCTTAGGGGGTCTGCTTTTCAAAATGGTGTCACTTGTGGGGGGTTTCAATGTTTAGGCACATCAGTGGCTCTCCAAACGCAACATGGCGTCCCATCTCAATTCCTGTCAATTTTGTATTGAAAGGTCAAACGGCGCTCCTTCCCTTCCGAGCTCTCCCATGCGCCCAAACAGTGGTTTACCCCCACATATGTGGTATCAGAGTACTCAGGACAAATTGTGCAACAACTTTTGTGGTCCAATTTCTTCTCTTACCGTTGGGAAAATAAAAAATTGGGGGCGAAAAGGTAATTTTTGTGAAAAAAAAATATTTTTTTATTTTTACGGTTCTGCATTATAATCTTCTGTGAAGCACTTGGTTGGTCAAAGTGCTCACCACACCTCTAGATAAGTTCCTTAGGGGGTCTACTTTCCAAAATGGTGTCACTTGTGGGGGGTTTCAATGTTTAGGCACATCAGTGGCTCTCCAAACGCAACATGGCGTCCCATCTCAATTCCAGTCAATTTTGCATTGAAAAGTCAAATGGCACTCCTTCGCTTCCGAGCTCTGCCATGCGCCCAAACAGTGGTTTACCCCCACATATGGGGTATCGATGTACTCAGGACAAATTGTACAACATCTTTTGCGGTCCATTTTCTCCTGTAACCCTTGGTAAAATAAAACAAATTGGAGCTGAAGTAAATTTTTTGTGAAAAAAAGTTAAATGTTAATTTTTATTTAAACATTCCAAAAATTCCTGTGAAGCACCTGAAGGGTAAATGAACTTCTTGAATGTGGTTTTGAGAACCTTGAGGGGTGCAGTTTTTAGAATGGTGTCACACTTGGGTATTTTCTATCAAATAGACCCCTCAAAATTACTTCAAATGAGATGTGGTCCCTAAAATAAAATGGTGTTGTAAAAATGAGAAATTGCTGGTCAACTTTTAACCCTTATAACTCCCTAACAAAAAAAGTTTTGGTTCCAAAATTGTGCTGATGTAAAGTAGACATGTGGGAAATGTTACTTATTAAGTATTTTGTGTGACATATCTCTGTGATTTAATTGCATAAAAATTCAAAGTTGGAAAATTGCAAAATTTTCGAAATTTTCGCCAAATTTTAGTTTTTTTCACAAATAAACGCAGGTAATATCAAATAAATTTTACCACTATCATGAAGTACAATATGTCTCAAGAAAACATTGTCAGAATCATCGGGATCCATTGAAGCATTCCAGAGTTATAACCTCATAAAGGGACAGTGGTCAGAATTGTAAAAATTGGCCCGGTCCATAACGTGCAAACCACCCTTGGGGGTAAAGGGGTTAATAAAAGTAAAGCAGTTAGATAATGTAGTGGGGGTACAAACAACATTTTTAATTAAAGCATATTAGAAGAGAGATTACTGTAGATTGTAGCATTAAATAGACAGACTTTTGTTATTAAAATAAATGTTAGTTTTGGACTAACCCTTTAAATATTTTAGTAGGAAGGTATTGCCAGCTGGGGAGAGGGACTGAAGAACGGGAGAGGAAATAGGGTCACTGATGCAGGTAGTGCAGGTAGTGGAGCGAGAATAGCCTGGTAATCTTTTCTGTGACCAGTTCAAAAACATAACGTGAACATGAAGAAATGCAGGAGGGAAGATTATCCATGATATTAGGGGATTGGGAGACAATTTCCTCTTGGGTATGATCACATTTTTGAAAAAAATTCATCAGATTTCCAGAACTGAAGTTGGTGATAGGTTCCGGGACTTTAGGACTTAGAAAGGAGTGAAAAGTGTCAAATACTAATTTAGGGTTTTTGTTGATGCGTTGATAAGAGTGTTAAATTAGGCTTGTTTGGAGAACTGAAGAGCAGAGTTATATGTTTTAAGCATAAAATTATAATAGATAAAATCTTCGGCCAAAATAGATTTTCTCCATAGACGTTCGGCACACCTGGAGCACTGCTGGAGTAAACAAGTTCTCAGCATGTGCCAGATTTGCTGCTGTCTTGCCGAGTTGTTCTATATGTAAGGTAGAGCTTCATCAAGAGTATTTCCCAGTATCTTATTATAATGTGGCAATGCTTAGTCTGCACAGGAGAGGAAGGAGATTGGAACTAAGGATGACTGTAGATTGCTCATAAGTTGCAGAGTTTTGTTAGCATGTAGATTTCTGTAAGTGGATGTTTCCTGAGCAGGAGAACAGAAGGGAAAAAAATGGCTGTGGTCAGAAAACAGGAGAGAGGCATTAGTAAAGGTACCGTCACATTTAGCGACGCTGCAGCGATATAGACAACGATCCCGATCGCTGCAGCGTCGCTGTTTAGGTCGTTGTGTGGTCGCTGGAGAGCTGTCACACAGACAGCTCGCCAACGACCAACGATGCCGAAGTCCCCGGGTAACCAGGGTAAACATCAGGTTACTAAGCGCAGGGCTGCGCTTAGTAACCTGATGTTTACCCTGGTTACCATTGTAAAAGTAAAAAAAAACAAACAGTACATACTTACATTCCGGTGTCTGTCCCCCGGCGTCAGCTTCCCTGCACTGTGTCAGCGCCGGCCGGCCGTAAAGCAGAGCACAGCGGTGACATCACTGCGCTTAGTAACCCGATATTTACCCTGGTTACCAGTGAACACATCGCTGGATCGGCGTCACACACGCCGATTCAGCGATGACAGCGGATGATCAGCGACCAAAAAAAAGGTCCTGATCATTCCCAGCGACCAACGATCTCCCAGCAGGGGCCTGATCGTTGGTCGCTGTCACGCATAACGATTTAGTTAATGATATCGTTGCTATGTCACAAAAAGCAACGATATCATTAACAAAATCGTTATGTGTGAAGGTACCTTAAGAAAATGCACTAAACAGAGCTGGGAAAGGACCTGAACCAGTGTATTCCAGTCTTCATGTATAGGACAATTAGTAAGCTGTGAAAGGCTGAAAGAAGAGGTTAGAGCCAGAAAATGAGTGTCAGATGAGTAGAGGGAATCATCAATTGGGATGATAAAGTCTCCCAAGATGAGAGTGTGAATGCACAAGATAGAAAGTGAGGAAGCCAGGGTGCAAAGTGATCTGGGGCAGGTAAGCATCTCTGCCTGTGTACTGGTGTTTTTTTTTTAGCATCCTTTATATTGCAGTCACTACACATGCTAGTCCTCCTCTGACTAGTTCCATGGGTGTCCTTCACCGATGTATCACAGTCTCTACTCACAGCCATACACAGACCTTGACATCCTCCTGTCTGCAGCTGTGACAAGCGCTGGTCCTTCCTTCTTGCACAGGACAGTCTACATCCAGTTCACCTCCGGGCACATGACCTGTCCACATCCATGACCAGTCCTCATGGACAGCAGCATCACTGTGTAGCCTGTGGGTGGTCAGGCTTCACTCTGGCCCTGACTCACCTGAGACTCCTCAGAATCAAATCTAAAACCTCTCTATACTACAGGGCTTTTGACAATTGTAATCACAGTCACACCTGCACTGTAAAGCTCACTCATGGCCTCACTACGCCTCTGTGCGCAACCTGGGGAGAACAAACTGCACCTCCTCGCTGTAACAGGGGTCATTGTCTCACAACCATTAAATCGTTCACAGGCACCATTACATTGAGGATGGTACGGTGTGGTGCGGGACCTGTCAATCCGATACAGGCGATGCAATTCATCCATTATTTTTCCCAAGAAACAGGCTCCCTGGTCTGAGTGAATTCTCTTTGGACACCCATAAGGTTGGATGAAGTTTTTGCAGATTGTATACGCAGCAGACCCTGTGGTCTGGTCCCGAGTTGGAGTTACCACGGCAAATTTTTTGAAGTTATCCACCATCACCAGGCAATGCTCATAGACATGATGAGCTGGGCCAATGGTGAGATTATCTATTGTCAAGAGTTCCAGAGGAGCGGAGGTTACAATGGACTGGACAGGAGCTCTTTGCTCTGGCAGTTTAGTCAGTTCAGGCCTCTTCCACTTTTGTCTTCAGCTGTGGATGGTAAGTGACCATTGTAACCATTGGAAGGTATTTTCTGGACCAAAGTGGGCCCCTTGTTTGTGTGCAGTAATGGCAATCTTGGATAATAACGCTGTCAGGATTATGACTTGCCAGGTCGCACTCAGCTCAGTCATCAATTTTGCTTTCCGGTACAGTAGGCCGTTCTTCATCCGAAGTTGTTCCCAGTGACAAAGGATTCGTAACACTTCTGGAGGTCGAGTACTTATTTCTGCCGAGCTGGGGAGTCTTTGAGCAGTCACACACTGTCTCATCAATGCCAGTTCACTATCTTCCTGTTGAAGTTGAACCCATTCATCCCAGGATTGTCCCAGTACAGCCTCCTGGGCCAATGTGTGTATTTGCTCCAGCGTTGCCACCACCATCCTGGCGGATCTCAGAAATGTTGGGATTTCTTCATCTTCCATCTCCGCATCTCTGTCCCACTCTGGATTACTACCACTCCTTCTAGACAGGGCATCTGCGTGAGTGTTTTCTGCTCTCCTCTTATAGGTAATCTTATAGTGAAACTTCACCATTCTGGCCACCCATCGCTGCTCCAGAGCCCCGGTCTCACATTTTCCAGGTGCGCTAGTGGGTTGTGCGCACTAATACTTCAGAGCAAGATAGATATTCAGCAAATCTCTCTGTCTTAGTCCACACCAATGCCAGCAGCTCCAACTTAAAGGAGCTGTAGTTGTCCAGATTGTGTTTTGAATCATGAAGGGACCAGCTAGCATACGCAATCACCCTCTCTTTCCCATCCTGCATCTGCGACAACACAGCTGCATATCCCAGCAGACTCCCGTCAGTGTGGAGAATAAATGGTTGTGAGAAATCTGCATAAGCCAAGACAGGTGCTTCTGTGAGTGCTCTTTTTTGATCCTGAAAGGCCTCTTCTTGGGACTCCTTCCAGCAGACTTTCCAATTTTTTGTACCGGAAGGTACCTTTTCAACAGCTCCTGCAAAGGTTTTGCTTGTCGAGCGAAGTTCTTCACAAAACGCCTGTAATATCCGGTCAGATCCAGGAACACCCACACATCCTTCACGGTCTCTGGAGTAGGCCAGTCTTGAATCACGGGGATTTTCTCTCTGGAGGGTTCTACTCTTTCAGCAGATACAACATGGCCCAACTATTCAATTTGCGTGCAAAACAAATGGCACTTCTGGGACTTTGCTTTTAGTCCGTGTTTCTGAAGGTGGGCCAGCACTTGTTCTAGGCTCTGTAGATGTTCCTCAAATGTAGCTGCAAAGACTATAATGTCGTCCAGGTAGATGAGCATAGATTCAAAGTTCAAATCTCCTAAGAACCTTTCCATAAGATGTTGAAAAGTTCTGGGAGCGTTGGCTAAGCCAAGCAGCATATGATTGAACTCGTACGGGCCCTTGGGAAGAATAAAGGCAGTCTTTGCTCAATCTTGTTCAGACATGTGGACTTGCCAGTAGCTGCTGGAGAGGTCCAGTGTAGAGAAGAACCTGGCTTTCCCCAGAGCAGACAGGTTGTTAGGACTGGCGGAACGCACCAAGAAAGATGTTATAGATGCGTTCGCAGTCCGGGGTCCACCGTGCAGGAGAAACCCTGCTGCTAGTAAATAGCAGACTATATGGCGGTACACTAAAGTATATACACGTGGGTTCAACCTCACCCAGCGTGAAGGGAGCAATCCTGCTGCGTCACAGGATCGCGGCACCGCACCTAAAGCGCGAGCGAGCAGTCAGCGTACTTAACCCCAACTGGGATTGAAGTCCGATTAGACCCTCGCTGGCACTACACCACAACTGGGTGAGTAAGGAAACTAAGAATAAATATATAAAGGCACAGGAGTGCGAGCAATGCCGCACTGACGGACGCCACCAACCACACTGGCTTGGGTATGGAAAGCGCAAGGCAAGCGCACGGCGCCGTACAGGCGGACACAGCAAGAGGACGCTGCAATGTGTGTTTCGTGCTGTTGGACAAGTCGGGCGCTAGATAGCAAACATACACCTTCCGCGAACAGACATGCAATAGGGAGGGTTATTTAAAGAGCGACTTTCACTCACAACACACACACATATTTACAAGACAATACTAGCGCATGGCCGTGCGGTCATGCGCAGTTTATATAGTTGCAGCACAGGAAGTGGCCACAGGACTTTTGCCCTTCCAAGACCTGTCAAGAGGACCAATGGAATGTGCCGCAGAGCCTGAGCACATGACCCTCGATCTCCAACGGGAGATCTTACCCTGGGCATGCTCAGTATGCGCAGACAAGGACTTAGTCCCAGAGAAGTCCGCTCGCTGCTGACCAGTACTGGCTTTAATGGCAGAGACTGGAGAAACAGCAGTAACTCTCAGAACAGAGTGAGAATGAGCAAGACGCTGGGACCGACGTCTTTGCTGAGCAGACTCCACTGCGGCTGGATAAGAATGGGAGACCGCAGCGGAGGTGGCTCGAGATTCCCCCTGTGCAGAAGCGGGAACTTGACCCCTAACATTACCCCCCCTCCTTGGGCCTCGCTACGTTCGAAGGCAGCAATGAGCTGCGGAGCCCGGATGTGCTCAGCAGGCTCCCAGGATCTATCCTCAGGACCGTAACCCCTCCAGTCCACCAAATAAAATTTTTTGCCACGAACCACCTTGAACCCCAAGATAGCGTTCACCTCGTAATCGTCCGTAGACGAACCCGACGTCCCAGTAGAAGACTCAGAAAACCGGGACATGTAGACGGGCTTAAGGAGGGACACATGAAAGGTGTCGGTGATACCAAGGCGTGGAGGAAGGGCCAGACGGTAAACCACAGGATTAACCTGTTCGAGGACCTTAAAAGGACCTAAGTAGCGAGGTGCAAACTTGGTAGACTCAACTCGCAGCCTGATGTTACGGGCGGAGAGCCACACCAAATCGCCAGAAGCAAAGGTTGGAGCGGGGCGCCGATGTGCGTCGGCGGAGGACCTCATTCTCTCCTTCGAAGCCCGAATGGCATCCTGAGTGCGATCCCAAATGTCCCGTGCCTCCACAGCCCAGTCTGCCACCCTGGAATCGGCGGAAGACACTGGCATGGGCACAGGTACCCGCGGATGCTGACCATAGTTAAGGAGGAATGGGGTCTGTCCAGTGGAGTCAGCTACAGCATTGTTAAGAGCAAACTCCGCCCACGGTAGCAAAGATGCCCAGTCATCTTGCTTAGCAGAGACAAAATGTCGCAGATATGTGACCAAGGTCTGGTTGGCTCTCTCCACCAACCCATTCGTCTCGGGATGATATGCCGAAGAGAGATTTAACTCAATAGTGAGAAGATGACAAAGCTCTCTCCAGAACCGAGACGCAAACTGGGGACCCCGATCACTGACAATTTTGTCTGGCATACCGTGAAGACGGAAGATGTGTTTAATAAACAACGCTGCCAAGGCCCGTGCAGAAGGTAGCCGAGGAAGCGGCACCAAATGCACCATTTTAGAAAAATGGTCGGTGATTACCCAAATAATGGTACAGCCACGAGACTTGGGCAGACCCACCACAAAGTCCATCCCGACCATCTCCCAGGGCCTGTCTGCCACCGGCAGAGGGTATAACAACCCAGCTGGCCGTTGACGGAGAGACTTATTCTTGGCACAAGAGACACATGCCCGAACGTAGTCTCCGACGTCACGAACCATATGTGGCCACCAGTACATTCTCGCCAGCAACTCTGATGTCCTCTTTGCCCCAAAGTGTCCACCCACTCTGGACGAATGAGCCCAGGAGAGAACCTCCGGTCGCAAATTGATGGGAACAAAAGTCTTGCCCGGAGGCACAGACTCAAGCGAAACCGGAGCTACGGTTCTCAGACTCTCCGAAGGGACAATGAGCCGAAGCTCGTCCTCCTCCTCCTCAGTTGACACAAGGGAGCGAGAGAGAGCGTCAGCACGAATGTTCTTCTCCCCGGCGAGATAATGTAGAGTAAAGTGGAACGGGGAGAAAAACAAGGACCATCTGGCCTGACGAGAATTCAGCCGCTGGGCTGTCTGCAAATAGACCAAATTCTTGTGGTCCGTGAAGACTTGGAATGGGAACCGAGCACCCTCCAAGAGATGTCTCCACTCCGAAAAGGCCAACTTCATTGCCAGCAACTCCCTATCCCCGATGGAGTAATTTCTCTCTGCTGGTGTGATGGTCTTTGAGAAGAAGAAGCATGGGTGCTTCCGACCTTGAGCATCCTTTTGATAGAGGACTGCTCCAGCACCAACGGATGAGGCATCCACCTCCATAAGGAATGGCTTATCTACATCGGGACGATGTAAGATGGGAGCGCTAGCAAAATGGGACTTTATAGAAGCGAAGGCCTTGGAGACCCCTTCGGACCACAATTTGGGATTCGCTCCCTTCTTGGTGAGGGATACCAAGGGAGCTACCAAAGTTGAGAAGTGGGGGATGAACTGGCGATAGTAATTTATGAACCCCATAAAGCGCTGCACCGCTTTAAGAGAATGGGGTTCCTGCAAGTCCATCACTGCCTGTAGTTTGGCAGGATCCATAGCCAATCCCTGGGCCGAGATGATATAGCCCAGGAAAGGTAAGGACTCCTGCTCAAACACACACTTCTCCAACTTTGCATATAAGGAATTCGCCCGTAGGAGTTCGAAGACTCTGGCAACATCTCTCCGGTGGGAGTCAATATCTGGAGAGAAGATGAGAATATCATCCAGATAGACTACAACCGAGGTGGAAAGCATATCCCGGAAGATATCGTTGACAAAGTCCTGAAAAATGGCTGGGGCATTACAGAGCCCGAAGGGCATCACCAGGTACTCATAGTGCCCATCCCTTTTATTGAAAGCCGTTTTCCATTCGTCCCCCTCACGGATACGAATCAGATTATAGGCACCCCGCAGATCTAATTTGGTGAATATCTTAGCTCCCCTTAGCCTGTCAAAGAGCTCCGATATCAGGGGCAACGGGTATTTATTTTTAAAGGTGATAGCATTGAGACCCCTGTAATCGATGCAAGGACGTAACTCCCCGTTCTTCTTCTGTACGAAGAAGAATCCCCCCCTGCCGGAGACACCGACTTCCTTATAAACCCTCTTGCCAAATTCTCCTGAATGTATTGAGACATAGCCTCCGTCTCTGGGAGAGAGAGGGGATATACTCTTCCCCGATTAGGTTCAGCTCCAGGCAGGAGGTCTATAGGACAGTCGTAGGGGCGATGAGGCGGTAGGGTCTCAGCAGCCTTCTTAGAGAATACGTCTGCATAGCACCAATAGCACCTAGGAAGAGATGAAAGGTCTGCGGGTACCTCAGTAGTAGAAACCTGTAGACACTCACTCACACACCTGCCCATACAAGACTTACTCCAACCCAATATTCTCCCTGAGGACCACTCAATATGTGGAGAGTGGAAACGGAGCCAGGGTATTCCCAGCAAAATCTCATCCATTCCCTCGGGAAGAACAAGAAGGGAAATAATCTCCTGGTGGGAAGGGGACATGGACAGCGTGAACGGAACTGTCTGGTGTGTGATCTGCAGTGGAAGTGTCGCCCCATTCACAACTCTAACTGTAACTGGTTTGGCGAGCATGACTAGTGGTATAGCATGGCGTAGAGCAAAAGCAGAGGACATGAAGTTTCCCTCTGCTCCTGAATCCACACAAAGCTCGACTGTTAGAGTGGAGGAGCCTAACAGGATTGTCCCTTTAAAGGACAGTTTGGAGGAAAATGCTGCTGTGTCTAGTGAACCTCCCCCAATGGTTACTAGACGCGATCGTCTTCCCGACCGCCGCGGACATTTATTGGCGTAATGTCCAAGTTGATGACAGTTTTTACAAACCACGGGTACTCGAGCGGCCTGAGACTTAGGTCCCGCTCGAGAAACCTCCATGGCCTCATGGGAATCTGACGCCAAGACAGGAGATTCAAGAGGTCTGGCGAAGGTAGGAGCCAGCCGAAACCTCTGCCTACACTGGGTCCGCTCCAACCTCCGCTCGTGAAAACGGAGGTCGATGCGGGTAGATACTGAAATAAGTTCCTCCAGTGTGGCGGGTATCTCCCTGGTGGCCAAGGCGTCCTTCACATGGTCTGCCAGTCCCCTCCAGAACACCGGAATAAGAACTTTGTCTGGCCACTCTAACTCAGAAGCTAGAGTCCGGAACTGGATGGCAAACTGGCTGACCACGGACGTGCCCTGAATAATTTGTCAACAACTGGAGCGCGGTATCGTGGGTAACACGAGGTCCTAAAAAGACCTGCTTCAGAGTGTCCAAGAAGAGAGGAGCACTCTGTACCACACGATCATCTCGCTCCCAAAGTGGCGTTGCCCACTCCAACGCCCTGCCCGACAAGAGAGATAGAATAAATCCCACTCTCGCCCGTTCCGTAGGGAAACGTGACGCCAGGAGCTCAAGATGTATGGAGCACTGGCTCACGAATCCGCGACATTGTTTACTGTCGCCAGCAAACTTGTCAGGAAGCGGGAGACGGGATAAAGTCGGAGCAGGGGTGGCAGCGGACAAACTGGCTGCGGCTACACTAGCAGCCTGAACAGCTACTGCAGTGACATCCACAGCTGAGGTTGTACGCTCAAGAGCTGCCAACCTTCCCTCCAGCTGCTGGATGTACCTCTGTAAACGCTGGTCGTCCGCCATTTACTAGCCAGACCCTGGCGCTAGTATTCTGTTAGGACTGGCGGAACGCACCAAGAAAGATGTTATAGATGCGTTCGCAGTCCGGGGTCCACCGTGCAGGAGAAACCCTGCTGCTAGTAAATAGCAGACTATATGGCGGTACACTAAAGTATATACACGTGGGTTCAACCTCACCCAGCGTGAAGGGAGCAATCCTGCTGTGTCACAGGATCGCGGCACCGCACCTAAAGCGCGAGCGAGCAGTTAGTGTACTTAACCCCAACTGGGATTGAAGTCCGATTAGACCCTCGCTGGCACTACACCACAACTGGGTGTGTAAGGAAACTAAGAATAAATATATAAATGCACAGGAGTGCGAGCAATGCCGCACTGACGGACGCCACCAACCACACTGGCTTGGGTATGGAAAGCGCAAGGCAAGCGCACGGCGCCGTACAGGCGGACACAGCAAGAGGACGCTGCAATGTGTGTTTCGTGCTGTTGGACAAGTCGGGCGCTAGATAGCAAACATACACCTTCCGCGAACAGACATGCAATAGGGAGGGTTATTTAAAGAGCGACTTTCACTCACAACACACACACATATTTACAAGACAATACTAGCGCATGGCCGTGCGGTCATGCGCAGTTTATATAGTTGCAGCACAGGAAGTGGCCACAGGACTTTTGCCCTTCCAAGACCTGTCAAGAGGACCAATGGAATGTGCCGCAGAGCCTGAGCACATGACCCTCGATCTCCAACGGGAGATCTTACCCTGGGCATGCTCAGTATGCGCAGACAAGGACTTAGTCCCAGAGAAGTCCGCTCGCTGCTGACCAGTACTGGCTTTAATGGCAGAGACTGGAGAAACAGCAGTAACTCTCAGAACAGAGTGAGAATGAGCAAGACGCTGGGACCGACGTCTTTGCTGAGCAGACTCCACTGCGGCTGGATAAGAATGGGAGACCGCAGCGGAGGTGGCTCGAGATTACCCCTGTGCAGAAGCGGGAACTCGACCCCTAACACAGGGACCCTTCAATTCGGGGTAATAGGTATGAGTCTCTCACAGTACAGGCGTTGAGCTTTCGGTAGTCCACACAAAAACGTGAGGAGCCGTCTTTTTCCACACTAACACAATTGGAGCAGCCCACGGACTCTGGCTCTCCCTAATCATGCTGTCCTGCAACATCTGATTCAATATTCTCTTAACTTCCTGGTATAACTGTGGGGGAATCTGCCGGCAATGCTCTCTTATGGGCATGGTGCTTCCGGTTGGTATTTCGTGCCTCATAGCCGTGGTGCAGCCAAAATCATCTTTGTGAAGAGCAAAAACATCTTTATACCTCACCAGCAGAGTTTCTATCTGTTGCACCTGAGTGAGTGTGAGTTTGGCCAGCTCAGCCCGCATTTGTTCTAATATGGGTAGGCCCTCTTTGATGTAATGAGGTTCTGGCGCTGAATTGGAGTTTACTGACACAGTCTAGGGGTCTCCAGGTTGTATTTCCAGTTGTTATTCTTCAGGTTGGTTCATTACTCTGGCCACCACATTTCTGGTAGCAACAGTTATGTCGTGGTCTCATAAGTTAATGCACCGTATCAGAACAGTCCCCTCTTGTACAATGGCTAATGTATGCCCCACTAGGAGTCCTGTGGGTAACTGCTCTGAAGAAGATGGTTCAATTTGTACCTCAACCCCCTCCAAGGAGACACAGACATGAACAGGCAGGGACAGCACTGTTTGTCCTGGTGGAAGAACGATTTTGGTGGAGGTCGGGACGATTATCTTTCCTAACACTTCTCATTCACAATTAGACTCCTGTACTTGTGCCACTCGTGCCAGTTGCTGAAAAATTCTTCTCTGTCGTGTATGTGCACACACTGCTTTAAGGTCTTGTTAGAGGGCTCCCTGATGAGAATTATTCCAAACTCCTTCAGCACCTTCATCCCCAAGGTGACAGCTGGTCCATTACTCACTTCTCCCTGTGTCAGTGCTATGCCTCTTCATTGCAGGTCCTTCCCACAGAAGGACACTTGCATCCATACCATTCATGTGACCGGTATGGGCAGATGGATTGCCACCATTAACTTTATCACAGGGCCCCATTCAGGCCGCTTTGCTCCATGAAAATGTCGCCAGAAATAGGCTTTTGGCATCATTGTAACCTGCGAGCCCGTATCCACCAGGCATCGCACTGCACGTCCATTCATTTCTGCCCATACCAGGGGGCATGTTGACAGTAAACTTGCGGGACTTCCACTACTCTTCCTCACCTGTTCAGGATCCAGGCGGGTTCTTACAAATGATGAGCCTTGGCCGGCGAAACATTCGAGAGTCACGGCGGTAATCAGGACCTTCCCTGCTCTCTGAAGAATTGCTAATAGCCGTTGTCTTTTTTATGTCAGCCAGTTCCATTTTCACACTCACAAGTTCTCTCCTCATTTCTTCCACCCATTTGGGTTCAGCAATAGCATTTACAGACACCCCCACGCTCTGGACTTTCCCCACCGGGACTGTCACCCCCTGCTCCTGTTCACGCATACGTGCCTCATTCCCTACTTCTGGGAAAGTCATTTGGGGGTTTACCTGTACACGTTCTCGTAGGGCTTGCTTTGTCTGCACGTCTCACAAGCCAGTCACTACAAGGTCTCGTGACATTATGTCGGTGGGTCCTACTCCCATGCCGTCTTTTCTAATAATCGCATTGTGTAGCTCATGCAATGCATTCATATATTGGGTTACAGTCTCCCCCTCCCTCTCCATTCTACTAAAAAGATGTGTTCTCAGTTCCCCTACGTCTGTGGGTCTCTGTGAGTTTCCTCCAAGATTTGTAACGCCTTATTAAAAGTATGTCGGTCTCAAGGGTCTGTAACATCACTGAATCCCTGGGTTTCCCGTCCAGTAACATTATCGCCACCTCAGCCTCCAGTGCAGGGGCCATGGGATGCATTTGGAGCGCCCCCAGTAGGGCAGTGGGGTACTCGGTACCGGGTCCTTCGGTTCTCTGCGGGGATATCACGGTGGCTGACCCGGTCCGTGGCTCTAGGGAACATCCATTATTAAATGGGGGGAAAGGTCTTTAAAGGGATAGTGTTCGTGATGCCACCTGTGGTATTCGGTCAGGGTGACCGACGCTGCTTAGGGGTCCGCTGGGGTGATGTTATGGCAGCTAGATGGTATACCTTCCCACAGGGGAAGTGTGTCCCCAGGCTTCCCAGAGTGTAGATGATGGATTGTGTGAGGTGCAGTAAAGAACGAGGACACAAGATTGTAGTCTCTTTACCTTTACTGAAGGCTTCAGTGTCCACAGTCCAGAGCACCAGACCACAGGGCAGGCAGAGTCCAGCCAGCCTGAAGGCAAATCCAGGCAAATCCAGAGTCCCCCTTATCCAGGTGGAAATCAGTAGCCTTCCTCTAGCACCTGAGTGTTGTAGTTCCTCCCTGCTGAGCTTCTCGGTGAGGTCCTCACAACTATCGTAGATGTAATGTCTCTTTCTCTCTCTAGGACAAACCCTTTTGACTGATGGCCTGAGGCTTTTTACAGGGATTCTACGACGCCCCAGCCCCCACAAGTTTCCACCGTGCCTCCTGGGTATAAGGTCAGGCAGCCAACGTGGAATTAACTGTCCTGCCAGTCTCTGAAGTAAAGCATAGAGATCCTTACTCCCTCAGTGTTCTGGCTACTGGCTTCTGCGCTGCAGAGGGAGGCAGCCTATTTCAGGGCAGAACTCCCTCTGGATTCCTCCCCATGTGCTATGACTTCGTTTCTCACTCTCATCAACGCAATTCCCTTCGTGTCCTTTCTTAGGATGCTGCCGCACGTGGGGCAGGCGCAGCTCTGTGAACCCTCGTTCTCCACAGATCTCAGTCTGCATCTGGCTCCCTCTCACTCAAGCCAGCTTCTCTCTGACTTCCTATCCAGACTACCAGTTTTACCTAATTGTGAGGAGTGCCCTAATAGATAGAAGCATGGCTCCCCCTGGCGGCCTGGAGTGTGAAGTGTGTTGTGTGGTTTGTGATACCTGGTAAGGTGATCTCCTTTTTTGCCTTCAGACAAAACATCACTCCCCCTGGTGTAAGAATGACATTACTGCAACAAACAGGACCCTGGGGCACTGCACATTCTCATCATGCCTCTAAGGCATTCAGTCCAGCTCCACAGCATAGTGTTGCTCCGCGTAAATTTGGGCAAATTGCTCAGCATGGCCCCCAGGAAAAGACTGGTCCTGGGGCCACCCCCAACTGCTTGGTCTGCCGCCTGCATGCTATTAGACTGCATTCTGCCAACTACGCCAAGTGTAGAGTGCTGGCAGTTGTGTAGGATGCAGTGACACACAGGAGGCAGAGCAAGGGTTAACATGTTATTTATATCAAACAGTGATAGTACAAGCAGGTGGGTAAAAGATGTGAACTTGCGGATGGGGTAAGTTAAATGTAGGAAATAATAACAGGTTAACTTATCAGTCTCTGTGCAGTGGAGGAAGGTGGCTGGAAGGTCCCAGAAGTCTTTTCCCTCTGAAATAATAGTGACAACCCCGACAGTTCCAGCTCAGACACGCAAGAGGGACTGTTCGATTGGCTCTCCTCCCTACACCTGAGTGCTGGATCTAGGTTTCAGTGAGAGCCAGAAGGTTAAAGGGAACTTGTCCGCAGATTTTGCCACTTTAAGATGCGGCCACCGCCTTTCAGTCCGGTCTGACCTGCAAGTGAAGAAAAATAAGTTATATTATACTCACCTGCGGGGGCGGTCCAGTGTAGTCCGGTCTGATGGGTGTCACAGGTCCGGGTCCGGCGCCTCCTTTCTTCTTGCAATGCCACCCTCCTTCTTCTTCATCACTCCCTGGCATCCGCCCTCATGTGCAGGCGTACTTTTCTGTCCTGTTGCTGGCAGAGTGGCCCAGCGCCTGCACACTGCAGTACTTTACTCTGAGAAGTACGCCTGTGCAGGAGTACCGATGCTGGGGAGTGATGAAGAAGCAGGAGGGCAGAGTCACAAGAAGATAGGAGGCGCCAGACCAGGACCTGCGACACCCATCGGACCGGACCGCCCCTCCCGGGTGAGTATAGTACAACTTATTTTTCTTCACTTGCAGGTCAGACCGGTGGCTTATCTACAGCATTATAGAATGCTGTAGATAAGCCCTGTAAGGTGGTGGCCGCATCTTATATCGGCAAAATCTGCTGACAGGTTCCTTTTAAGCGAATTTGAAAAAAAGTTATGCATGAAGCAAGGGTTGAATAACTGCAGTTTAAAAGATTGTCAGAATTTAATTATTATGTTGAACAAATTGTTTGGTAAAAGAAAACGTGTCAAAGACAATAGACGAGGTAGTGTAAAAGGAAAAACATTGTTATACCACAGCTAAGAATTTGGGATCGGCTAGCAACAGAAGCACCACCATCAACACTGACACCAACCATCCGGGCAGTAGTGATGCCAAACACAGGTCACAATTGGCCTCAGTGTCTCTAGTAAGTATATTAGTGGGTAGAAAACAGAGCATTATGGACTATATGGCACCTCACGCATCTAGTCACAGCAGCACGATGTTACCTCTAACTGCAACACTGTCAGTTTGAGTCAATGTTCTGCACAGAATGATCCATCCGATCTCAAATGAGCAAGAGGGATAATTTTTAATTATAAAAACATGAACAGTTTCAGTGAGCTGTGTTATTAAGTGTACTGCTCGTTACAGAGGTGTAGCTAGGGTTTTGGCTCAGGGGGGGTGAAGCTTCTGACTGGGCCCATAAACAGGAAACCTTGATTACAACTCGGTGATGCGCCCTAAGGCCGGTTTCACACTTCAGTGGCTCCGGTACATGAGGTGACAGTTTCCTCACGTACTGGAGACACTGACTCACATAGACACATTAAAATCAATGTGTCTCTGCACATGTCAGCGTGTTTTCACGGACCGTGTGTCAGTTTGGAAAACACGGAGACATGTCAGTGTTTGTGGGAATGCACGGATCACACGGACCCATTAAAGTCAATGGGTCCATGTAAAACACGTACCGCACACGGATGCTGTCCGTGTGCAGTCCGTGTGCGGTGCAGGAGACAGTGCTACAGTAAGAGCTGTCCCCCCAGCTTGTGGTGCTGAAGCCCCATTCATTTCTTCTCTCCAGCAGTGTTCGCTGGAGAGAAGGAATGAAAAATAATTTAAAAAAAAAAAATTTTGTTGTAAAAATAAAGTTCCCGGTAATCAACCCCCTCCCACCCCCTGTGCGCCCACCCGCTGGCATTAAAATACTTACCCAGCTCCCCCGATGACTCCTCTCAGCGTCGCAGCTCTTCCTGTATGAGCGGTCACGTGGCGCCGCACATTACAGTTATGAATATGCGGCTCCACCTCCCATAGGGGTGGAGCCGCATATTCATCACTGTAATAAGCAGCACCACGTGACCGCTCATACAGGAAGAGCTGCGATGCTGAGAGGATGGAAGCATCGAGGGAGCTGGGTAAGTATTTTAATGCCGGCGGGCGGGCGCACAGGGGGTGGGAGGGGGTTGATCACCGGGAACTTTATTTTTACAACAAAAAAAATTTTAAAAAATGATTTTTCATTCCTTCTCTCCAGCGAACGCTGCTGGAGAGAAAAAATGAATTCTGGATTCAGCACCCAAAGCTGGGGACAGCGCTTAACTCTAGCGCTGTCTCCTGCACAGTGCGTGTGGTACCCAGTCGGCACACGGACGGCACACGGCTGCCACACGTGTGCCACACTGATGTACCACGTGAGCGCACGGACACACGGACACGGATAACTTCGGTACCGATTTTTCCAGAATTATCTGGACATGTGGGGCAGGCCTAATAGTGGAGGAGGATCTCAGCAGATGACTGCGATGTTACTGAAGATAATCTCTATATAACAACCAACATGGTTATTACCGCCATATGGTCAGTAGTAGATACCAGCCCTACAGAACATAGATCACAGCACAGTTACGGATAATGTCTTACCGCTGACGTTCTTTATGATGGAGTTGTCACTATTCCTGTCTTTTCCTTCTGGCCCAGACCGACATAACAACTTCTCCCAGCATTGACTCGGCTGCAGAGATTACAACAAAGACACATTTCACTTCTCGTATTTCAGCCCCATCTCCATCTATTCCCAACCTGCGCAAACTCCTCATCCTGCTGATACCCCAAATACTGAGCCGCTGCTGCCGTATGTGTCCCTATTACTGCCCCTGATACCTCAATACTGAGCCGCTGCTGCCGTATGTGTCCCTATTACTGCACCTGATACCCCAATACTGAGCCGCCGCTGCTGCCGTATGTGTCCCTATTACTGCCCCTGATACCCCAATACTGAGCTGATGCTGCCGTATGTGTCCCTATTACTGCCCCTGATACCCCAATACTGAGCCGCTGCAGCCGTATGTGTCCCTATTACTCCAACTGATACCCCAATACTGAGCCGCTGATGCCGTATATGTCCCTATTACTGCACCTGATACCCCATTACTGAGCCGCTGCTGCCGTATGTGTCCCTATTACTGCACCTCATACCCCAATACTGAGCCGCTGCCGTATGTGTCCCTATTACTGCACCTGATACCCCAATATTGAGCCACTGCTGCCGTATGTGTCCCTATTTCTGCACCTGATACCCCAATACTAAGCTGCTGCCATATGTGTCCCTATTACTACCCCTGCTGTGTGGTTCTGTGTGCCCTCTAAATTCTAAGGCACCCCTCTATTATATAGCAATGCCAGGTGCAAGTGCCCTAGAAAACAGTGCCCATATTTTGCCCTCTAGAAAGTAATATTGTCCTGTGTGCCCCTTTGATAGCCACAGTAACCTGAGTTCCCCTATAACAATAAATGCCCACTTTACATTTAATAATGTCCCGAGTCTCCCCCTGTACAGCTCCCCTATACACAGCATGATGCTCTCTTACACACAGTATACTGACCCCTTAGTAGCCTGCAAACTGATGGCTCCAACACTGTAATCCCCACACTGTATGATGCCCCTCTAGATAGCCTCCATATGGTATAATGCACCAGATCGTCCTCAATATAGTATAATGCACCAGATAGTCCTCAATATAGTATAATGCACTCACCATAGACCTACTCTATATTGTATAATGCACCCCCCATAGGCAGACTCTATAGCACAAGGCAGCACCCATAGGCAGACTTTGTAGTATAAGGCAGCACCCTGCAGGCAGACCCTGTAGTATAAAGCAGCACCACTATAGGCAGACCCTGTAGTATGAGGTAGCACCCAATAGGCAGACCCTGTAATATAAGGTAGCACCCGCAGACAGACCCTGTAGTTTAAAGCAGCATCCCTATAGGCAGACCCTGTAGTACAAGACAGCACCCCTATAGGCAGACCCTGTAGTATAAGGCAGCACCTCCATAGGCAGACCCTGTAGTATAAGACAGCACCCCCATAGGCAGACCCTGTACTATAAGGCAGCACCCCTATAGGCAGACCCTGTAGTATAAGGCAGCACCTCCATAGGCAGACCCTGTAGTATAAGGCAGCACCTCCATAGGCACACCCTGTAGTATAAGGCAGCACACCCATAGGCAGACCCTGTAGTATAATGCAGACCCCCAAAGGCAGACCCTGTAGTATTAGGCAGACCCCCGATAGGCAGACCCCCATAGTTAGACCCTGCAGTATTAGGCAGACCCTCCCACAGGCAGACCCTGTAGCATATAGCAGACCCCCCAGGCAGACCTTGCAGTATTAGGCAGACCCCCCCTGGGCAGACCCTGTAGTATTAGGCAGACCACCCATAGGCAGACACTGCAGCATTAGGCAGAACCCCCAAAGGCAGACCCTGTAGTATTAGACAGACCCCCATAGGCAAACCCTGTTGCATTAGGCAGACCCCCCACAGGCAGACACTGTAGTATAAGGCAGACCCCCCATAGGCAGACCCTGTAGCATTAGGCAGACCCCCCATAGGCAGACCCTGTAGTATTAGGCAGACCCCCCTAGACAGACCCTGTAGTATTAGGCAGACCCTCCCATAGGCAGACCCTGTAGCATTAGGCAGACCCCCATAGGCAGACACTGTAGTATTAGGCAGACCCCCCATAGGCAGACCCTGTAGTATTAGGCAGACCCCCCCTAGGCAGACCCTGCAGTATTAGGCAGGCCCCCCATAGGCAGACCCTGTAGTATAAGGCAGCACCTCCATAGGCAGACCCTGTAGTATAAGGCAGCACCTCCATAGACACACCCTGTAGTATAAGGCAGCACACCCATAGGCAGACCCTGTAGTATAAGGCAGACCCCCATAGGCAGACCCTGTAGTATAATGCAGACCCCCAAAGGCAGACCCTGTAGTATTAGGCAGACCCCCGATAGGCAGACCCCCATAGGAAGACCCTGCAGTATTAGGCAGACCCTCCCATAGGCAGACCCTGTAACATATAGCAGACCCCCCAGGCAGACCTTGCAGTATTAGGCAGACTCCCCATAGGCAGACCCTGTAGTATTAGGCAGACCCCCCATAGGCAGACCCTGCAGTATTAGGCAGGCCCCCCATAGGCAGACCCTGTAGCATTAGGCAGACCCCCCATAGGCAGACCCTGCAGTATTAGGCAGACCCACCATAGGCAGACCCTGTAGTATTAGGCAGACCCCCCATAGGCTGTCCCTGCAGCATTAGGCAGAACCCCCATAGGAAGACCCTGTAGTATTAGGCAGACCCCCATAGGCAGACCCTGTAGTTTTAGGCAGACCCCCCATTGGCAGACACTGTAGTATTAGGCAGACCCCCCCATAGGCAGATCCTGTAGTATTAGGCAGACCCCCCTATAGGCAGACCCTGTAGTATTAGGCAGACCCCCTATAGACAGATTCTATACTTTAAGGCAGCACCCCTTAAAAAAATAAATACTCACCTCTCTTCTTCCTGGTTCCTGCGCTGCTCTGAGCTCCCGCTCGTCTCTGCGCCGGGCAGTGACTTATCGCATCCACTGTCAGCATCGCCGACGTCAGACGCTGACAGGGGGATGATGGGGAAAGGAGCGCAGCGCAGCAACACTCCTTCCCTCATCATTGCCATCAGCTGTATTGGCTAAATGCTGGAACAGTTGACCCTGCGATGACAGGCGGGGCTCAGGGGCCCCATAGTGGCAGAGCAGGGAGATCGATTCTCCCTGCTCTGGCGCACAAGGTAACTGTATCGGCGCGCTGCGCACATTCATACAGTTAAGGCCCCTTCACATTAAGCGACGCTGCAGCGATACCGACAACGATCCGGATCGCTGCAGCGTCGCTGTTTGGTCGCTGGAGAGCTGTCACACAGACAGCTCTCCAGCGACCAACGATCCCGAAGTCCCCGGGTAACCAGGGTAAACATCGGGTTACTAAGCGCAGGGCCGCGCTTAGTAACCCGATGTTTACCCTGGTTACCAGCGTAAAAGTAAAAAAAACCAAACAGTACATACTTACCTACCGCTGTCTGTCCCCGGCGCTCAGCTTTTCTGCACTCCTCCTGTACTGGCTGTGAGCACAGCGGCCGGAAAGCAGAGCGGTGACGTCACCGCTCTGCTTTCCGGCTGACCGACGCTCACAGCCAGTACAGGAGGAGTGCAGAGCACAGCGCCGGGGACAGACAGCGGTAGGTAAGTATGTACTGTTTTTTTTTTTTACTTTTACGCTGGTAACCAGGGTAAACATCGGGTTACTAAGCGCGGCCCTGCGCTTAGTTACCCGATGTTTACCCTGGTTACCAGTGAAGACATCGCTGGATCGGTGTCACACACGCCAATCCAGCGATGTCCACGGGAGATCCAGCGACGAAATAAAGTTCTGGACTTTGTTCAGCGACCAACGATCTCCCAGCAGGGGCCTGATCGTTGGTCGCTGTCACACATAACGATTTCCTTAACGAAATCGTTGCTACGTCACAAAAAGCAACGATATCGTTAACGATATCGTTATGTGTGAAGGTACCTTTACAGTAGCGTTGCTCCAGATGGGCCCCCTCTGAGCACCCTCTGCCCCCTGGTAGCTACGCTACTGGCTGGTTACCTTTAGTATCTATGGTGAGTCACTTTGGCAATGCTAAGGCTGTGTTTGTGTTAAAAAGCTTGAAAGTGTTGCACATGTGATTAGTGACATTGTCTCTTCTACTAAATTTGATGTGTAATGTAAGTTAAATGTGAAATTAACAAAAATAGATCACAAACTATGAACAACTCAAAAGTCAAAACACTGCCGATGTTGTAAATTACTTCTTGAATATCTGTATGAAATGGTAGATGAAAAAGTCTGATGACACAACATGCATGCAACAGGTTTTAGGTTAAATGGCGACCAGTGCAGCATCTTCTAATGCTTCTCATCCTTACTGCAGGAACAGCCAAGCAAGGAATTATGGAACATGTAGTTTCCTTACTTTGATACTAGTGAATTGCATTGCCCAGTCTTAGTAACAGATTGAACAATGACACCATTAAAAAGTCAGAAACCATAGAAACCAAAAGAGAACAATTACAATAAAGGACACTAGGGGCATCTACTATATAATTGTGTAAGGGCAACTTCCGTCTGTCCTTCTGTCTTTCTGTCTGGCTCGGACATTCATTGGTTGCGGCATCTGTCTGTCATGGAAATGCAAGTCGCTGATTGGTCTCGCCAGCTGCCTGTCATGGCTGCCGCGACCAATCAGCAACTGGCACAGTCTGATTAGTCCCTCCCTACTCCCCTGCAGTCAGTGCCCGGCACCCGCTCCATACTTCCCGCAGTCAGCGCCCGCTCCATACTCCCCTCCAGTCACCGCTCACACAGGGTTAATGCCAGCGGTAACGGACCGCGTTATGCCGCGGGTAACTCACTCCGTTACCGCCGCTATTAAACCTGTGTGACCAAGTTTTTACCATTGATGCTGCCTATGCAGCATCAATAGTAAAAAGATCTAATGCTAAAAATAATAATAAAAAAAAAAACCTGCGATTCTCACCTTCCGTAGTCCGACGATGCACTCGAGACCGCTAAGTGATCTGGATAATTTCGCAATGCATCATGGGAACGCAAGATGGCGGCAGCCGCGCGCGCATCGCCAAAGGTTTGCTGGATCTACGCTGGATCCCGCTGGCGGGTGACTATATAACTATTTTTAATTTTAATTTTTTTTTAACAGGGATATGGTGCCCACACTGCTAAATACTATGAAGGGCTGTGTTAGATACCGCGTGGCTGCTATATACTACCTCGCCAGTGTTAGATACTATGCGGGCTGTGTTCTATACTGCATGGGCTGCGTCATTATATACTACATGGCTGCTATATACTACGTGAGCAGTGTTATATACTACGTGGCTGTGTTCTATACTGTGTGCTATATACTACGTGGCCACTGTTAGATACTATGTGGGCTGTGCTATATATTACGTGGCCAGTGTTACATACTACGTGGGCTGTGTTATATACTGCATGGCTGCTATATACTGCATGGCTGCTATATACTATGTGGGCTGTGTTATTTACTACGTGGGCTGTGTTATATATTACGTGGGCTGTGTTATTTACTGCGTGGCCTATATTAACGCATCGGGTATTCTAGAATATGCATGTATGCATATAGCAGCCACATGGTATATACCACAGGCCACATAGCACTCCTATATACTACGTGGCCTGTGATATATACTATGTGGCTGCTATATACATACATACATATTCTAGAATACCCGATGCGTTAGAATCGGGACACCATCTAGTATATGATATGTTCCTTTATTTTTGGGGAAGTCATGTAAACACTTTGACAAATACCATGTAAACTAATATGAAGCAGAATAATCAATGCTTAGGAGGACACAGAAAAGTTAACTATAAATATATATTTTCCTTTTCTATTCTTTATAAAAGGTATTTGATAAATAAAAGAGAAATAGGATAAGATAAATGGTTATGCGTGTCAATTTTGCACATCAGTACTCCACCTGATAAACAGCCTCTTTAAACTCTGCTCCTTCTGGCACATCCTTAGTTGATATATATAGCTGTCTCTTAACTGCAATAAAATCTTCTGGCATGTATAACAGGCCTGTCATCTCAAATGTATGAATCAATGGAGCAGGCTTGTTATTTAATCACTAACAACTATAAATCATTTTCTTGTTTGCTTCTTTAATTATCATCACAAGTAGCTGTTTTAGGATAAGAGAGTGCGGGGATAATAATTTTGATCTTCTTCATACAAGACAGAAAAAACTGATAAGCATCTCGTACAAAAATTAAGAGTGAGAAATTATGCTGTCCTTGTACAAACCCAGAAAATTGCATACATAGTAAATATTATTTTAAAGCAGACTTCCATGATTTTTTTAAAGGTTAGGCTCACTTTCGACATTTAAAAATATATTTACAGGTCACTTTTACTGAATTCCTTAGTTAAAAAGTCACAACAAGAGTCTGATTATAATCATCTTACTTTCAAACCTTATTGTATTTGGTTTGTAACAAGTTTCTAGTTTTCCCCAAAATACTGCTACCTCCACTAACTTGCATGCACCAACACAGCCTCTTTATCTTGGAGCTAGTGCATACAAGCGTATTTTCTGCCTGAATCCAATCCGACAAAACATCATATCGCACATGAATCAATGTTAGTCTACGGGGCACTGAACATGTCAGATTGGTTCCTCATACCGTGTCGGTCCGAGGAAGAAAATTGTTGCATGCCCAAGTTTCATCTGACATTCAGATCTCACTCAGCAATGCAAGCTAGTGAGTCCATGGAAACCATCGGACTGCATTTGGATGACATCTGAGTGTAGTTTGATTTCCACATATTGACAGAATGGAAAAGATGGAGACATTTTTTTCTCCGTCTCTTCAGACGAGAGAATCTGATCACACTATGATCACACGCTGATCAAAATCTGATCAGAGTGTGACAAAGTGTGGTTAGCATAATTTACCCTATTCTCCTAGATGAGAGAATCTACAGCTGTTTGCACTTGCCCTTGTACTGATTTCGCCTTCTACCGCCCATAAGTGATCTTCTTTGTTAGTAGCAAACACTAAGGCTGCCGTCACACTAGCAGTATTTGGTCAGTATTTTGCATCAGTATTTGTAAGCCAAAACCAGGAGTGGGTGATAAATGCAGAAGTGGTGCATATGTTTCTATTATACTTTTCCTCTATTTGTTCCACTCCTTGTTTTGGCTACAAATACTGATGTAAAATACTGACCAAATACTGCACGTGTGACGGCAGCCTAATACTAAGGAGTGCTGCCCTAGAAGGAAGAAAAAAACACAAGGGTAAACCGTGCCTAAAATGTCTAAAAGAGGGGTGTGTTCTTTGAATACTGTTTTCTGCCTCATTGTTGTGTAAGGTGCTGCTGCAAACTCCACTCAGCAGGCGATAGGTAACCAGGACCTCAAACATCTGATACACGCTGACACAAGAGAGCTCCACTCTCATCCGCTTGTCTCGAGAGAAACTCCATCATCAACAGTCAGCTGATGCATCAGGTGACTATTCAAAGGATGGTGGAAGTGGACACCACCCACATCAGCTAACCAGCAACACCACAGCTGCCAGCAAGAAAACTGACAATAACTTGCTGGCCTGAAAATAAAACAGCTACATTTAAATTATAGCAGAACCAGAGCTGCCACGAATCCAAAAATGAATCGTGACAACACTCCCCCTGCAATGAGGGGCCTCTGGACCCTTAATATCGGACTTCACCGGATATGACATTTCAACCCACTAGGATTCACCTCTGCAGTCACCTGATCCTCAAGATTATGGCAAATGCAGTGTGTCAGAGATGGCCATAACGTCGGCTCCGAAGGTGCAACAAATCGCCAGAGCGCCGACCTGTGAAATACGTTATGTACCTGCATTACTGGGTGTAACTCCAGCTGGAAAGTCATCAGGCTGAGAATGGCCGACACCCGATACGGCCCAATCACCCTAGAACTCCTGGTCCCAGATGCATACTTCCACTTGATGTTGCTGCCAGCAAGGAAAACTGACATAAACTCTTGCTGGCCTGAAAGTAAAAAAGCTACATTAAATTATAGCTGAACTAGAGCTGCCACAAATGCAAAAATAAATTGTAACAGGTGGAGTATTCGAAGAAGCGCAACATGTCACACACATCCTGCATGGAGGCCCATTCATTGGTGGTAAAGTGGTGTTGTTCCTGGAGCCAGTCACCCATGTGGGCTGCAGCTGAATCTCCACTATTGCCTGCTGCTGCTCACACAGTCTTTCCAGCACATGCAAGGTGCAGTTCGCCCTTGTTACACTGCAGATGAGGCGGTGAGCAGGAAGGCAGAAGTGATGCTGCAGCGTAGACAGATGAGCAGCAGCAGGGTGAGAATGCTGAAAGGGCACACACACTATTTTTACAACACTATACTTTGCAACACTAACTTCAGCACATGTGCCAGTCAAAGGTTGAGAATCGAACCAGCTGGGCTCAAAGCTGCTATGAGATTTCACCCATTTTCCCACACCACAAGGCCGAGCTTGAGGTTCACTGGTACCAACCACTCATCAAGCTAATGTTCAATCCTCATCCACAGCTCCTGCATGTTGTGAGATTTGTCCCCCAAAAAGATGAGTCTAAGAACAGCCTGTTGTCATTTCCCTCTGGCTGTGGTCAAGTTGGTGGTGCATGTGTTACTGTGACCAAATGAGGAGGTGGTGGAGGAAGCAGAGTAGGAGAAGAAGGCAACCTGTACAGAGAAATGTCCAGCAATCCTCGGTTTTGCTAGGACTTGCGTGAGAACGCCTTCTGCCTCTGGCCAAGCTGACACAACATTTACCCAATGGGTAGTTAGGGAGATGCAACATTCCTTGCCATGCTTACTGGTCCACATATCAGTGCTTATGTGGACCTTGCCACTGATGGCATTGTGCAGTGCCCACCTTATATGGTCTGCAACATGTGTGTCACGGTTTCTATATTGACTGTAGCCATGGAATGCTGTGTCAGCTCATCCGCCCTATGGGATCTGGAGTGTGCTTGACTGTGAGTTTTGTGAGTGACAGTCCAGTTATCCAATCTTATCCTGGGGCGTGCTGCGTGATCAACAGTTTGATTGATAGCCTTTCTGCTCAATCTAGTTTAGTCTGTGGGCATTTCCCCATGTGCCTCCCATCCCTAATCATTTGCAATATGAAAGATATATATCTTGGCACTGTGTTAGCAAGTGGATGGAAAAATATATAGAATTGAGAGTCCTCAGTGGTTGATACCTTTTAATGGCTAACTGAAAAGATGGTAACAAATTGCAAGCTTTTGAGACTACTCAGGTCTCTTCATCAGGCATACACTAATAGAAATTCTGAATAATCACATATTTATGCACAACATAGCACAGAAAAATGCCATATATAAGACAGGTGATGTGAAGCAGAATTACCATTATGTGAGTGATAAACAGTTATGTCCATAAATATTGGAACAGTTCATAGATAAGGAGTGTAACTGTTTTATTGTCCTCTGATTGAGGTTTGGTTCTATGTTATGATACCCTCACACGGTCTGAGGAGCAAATTCCTTAATTAATGTAAAAACACATAAATCCATGCGACACATTCATTCCTGCACTGAGAGTGTCAAAGGTCATCATCAGCTTATATTCCCAGACTCTTCTGTCTCTCTGAGATTTGAAGCTACATTTTAATACAAGTAATTTCATGCCCATAATGCTGTGATCGGGGAGACAAAAATGTATTGCCACAGGTAGAGCCATTCTTTTTTCTCTTATTATATGGCGATGAGAGTTCATCCTTGTTCTCAGTTTCTGCCCTGTCTCTCCTACATACAGACCCCCAGTTGGACATTTAGTACAAATAATTACCGTATATACTCGAGTATAAGCCGACCCGAGTATAAGCCGACCCCCCTAATTTTGCCACAAAAAACTGGGAAAACTTATTGACTCGAGTATAAGCCTAGGGTAGAAAATGCAGCATTTACCGGTGAATTTCAAAAATAAAAATAGATGCTCCATACCGTTCATTATTGCCCCATAGATGCTCCATATACAACTGTGCTATATAGAATGCTCTGCACCGTTGATTATGGCCCCATAGATGCTCCTTATAATGCTGTGCCATATATGCTCTGCATCTTTGATTATGGCCCCATAGATGCTCCTTATAATGCTGTGCCATATATGCTCTGCACCTTTGATTATGGCCACATAGATGCTCCTTATAATGCTGTGCCCCATTTATGCTCTGCACCTTTATGGCCCCATAGGTGCTCCTTATAATGCTGTGCCCCATATATGCTCTGCACCTTTATGGCCCCATAGGTGCTCCTTATAATGCTGTGCCCCTTATATGCTCTGCACCTTTATGGCCCCATAGGTGCTCCTTATAATGCTGTGCCCCATATATGCTCTGCACCTTTATGGCCCCATAGGTGCTCCTTATAATGCTGTGCCCCATATATGCTCTGCACCTTTATGGCCCCATAGGTGCTCCTTATAATGCTGTGCCCCATATATGCTCTGCACCTTTATGGCCCCATAGGTGCTCCTTATAATGCTGTGCCCCATATATGCTCTGCACCTTTATGGCCCCATAGGTGCTCCTTATAATGCTGTGCCCCTTATATGCTCTGCACCTTTATGGCCCCATAGGTGCTCCTTATAATGCTGTGCCCCATATATGCTCTGCACCTTTATGGCCCCATAGGTGCTCCTTATAATGCTGTGCCCCATATATGCTCTGCACCTTTATGGCCCCATAGGTGCTCCTTATAATGCTGTGCCCCTTATATGCTCTGCACCTTTATGGCCCCATAGGTGCTCCTTATAATGCTGTGCCCCATATATGCTCTGCACCTTTATGGCCCCATAGGTGCTCCTTATAATGCTGTGCCCCTTATATGCTCTGCACCTTTATGGCCCCATAGGTGCTCCTTAGAATGCTGCTGGTGCTGCCATAAAAAAAAAAAAAAATCACATACTCACCTCTCTTCTCAGGACGCCGGCGCTTTCAATAATTACCTGCTCCTCTGCGGCTCCGTCTCCAGCACTGACGCTCAGCAGAGGGCGCGCACTGACTACGTCACAGCGCCCTCTAACCTGAGCGTCACTGCTAGAGGACGCTGGAGATGGAGCCGCACCGGAGCGAGGAGCAGGTAATTATAGCGCTGCGCTCCCCTTACCTGCTGCGGCGCGGTCCCTGCAGTCCCTGGCTTCTCCGGCGCTGCAGCGTCTTCCTGTAATTGAGCGGTCACATGGCACCGATCATTTACAGCAATGAATATGCGGCTCCTCCCCTATGGGGGTGGAGCTGCCTATTCATTTCTGTAATGAGCGGTGCCATGTGACCGCTCAGTGCAGGAAGAATCTGCAGCGCCGGAGAAGCCAGGGACTGCAGGGACTGTGCTGGGAGCAGGTAAGTATGATTACACAGCCCCCGCTCCCCCTCCCCTGCTGACACCCGGGTATATGACTCGAGTATAAGCCGAGAGGGGGACTTTCAGCCCAAAAAAATGGGCTGAAAATCTCGGCTTATACTCGAGTATATACGGTAAGTACACCAACAATTAAGTACATTCGAAGTGATGCAGCTGAAAGTATCTGGTATCTTGTAGTCCTGATGTGAACTGGGGATGTTTATCTTGTCCGTGGTCATTATAAATGGACAGGTTTTACATTTTTTTCTGGTTGCAAGGAAAGGTTCCTGCAGCTGTTGGAGAGGATAGCGAGCTTTTGACAATGATACTACTTAGATTTGGGGGCTGTGTATCTGAGTGATGATATCTGAGTCTCATCAGGATCACCTCCCCCCAGGAGTCAATGTCTGATGACAAGTGTAAGAATGCTGTTCGGACCCTACTTCGTCCTGCCTAATAAAAATTTGGCATCGGTGCAGATTTCTTCCTCTTGACTCTGTGAAACTTTTGAGTACACTTCTGATGACCATGGCATAGAATGTGTGAACAGCTCTTCAGACACACCCATCTAGGGTTTCGTACACTCAGTTGCGTGGTTGGAGAGTTGGGATGCGGGGGGAAGCAAAGGGGAATTAGGCTGCCACCTATGTGGTCTGTACTGGGTGTGATGTTGAGATGGAGGAAGAGGAAGAGAGGCCACTTGAAGCTGTGCTTGCTATCCACTCGAGCACATGCTCTTTCTGAGCCTCATCAACAAGGCGTACCTCTGGGCGTCTGCCAAAGAAAGGTAGTTGAGTAGCCCGTCCAGTAACAGAAGTTGTCAGATGTCTTTGCGTAGGACGTGATGTTGTTGGTTCACTAGTACTTTCACTAAACTTACCACTTACCCCACCGTCTCTGTAACACACTATATGCTACAACTATTTTAAAGTTAGGTTATCTACTGTATGACACTAGGAACAGAAGATTTTTTTTGTGGCCTCCGGATAAGGCCACTATAACAAACTAGATGCTACAAACTATTTTAAAGTCATGTCCCCTAGTGTATCACACTAGAAACAGAAACTTTTTTTGTGGCCTGTGGATCAGGCCTATATAACACACTATATGCTACAAACTATTTTAAAGCCAGGTCAACTACTGTGTGATGTTAAGACACAATAATTTTTGGGTGGCCTCTGGATCAGCCCTCTACAGCTTAATTTCAACCCAACAAAATGACAAAGTGTGATACGACGGGCTGTCTAACTTTTTGCAACTAAAAAAAAATATATAATTTTTATGTGCCTTAGGTCTGCAGACAGTTTCATATCACCACAGCACTAAATGACAAGGTGGGATACAGCAGCCTGTTTCACATTTAGCTAGTGTAAAAATATTATTTAGAATGCTATAGAATGGAGCACAATAGAAGCAGTGCACAACACACTTGTAGGACATATGCCCTGCTGGCTTAGTCTGTAGACCTCAGTAATGACCAAAAAAAATGCTGGAAGGTAAATTTAACAGCCACACTGGACTCTATCTAGCTACACTACCTGACTGATACACAACCACTTAGTTAACTAGCTAAAATCTTGCTGCTAAAAGTGCCAGCGTCTGAAGCAGCCTCTCTGCTCTGTTACAGTGTCAAAATAGTGCTAAAACAAGATGTCTGCTCTTTATATGGAGAGGAACATTTGATTTCAGCAGCTAATGACACAGGACGTGGTGTCAGGACATTTTGGTGTTTCCTGCACCCTAATTCGCTAGCCACAATGTGCACATATAAAGTTAGGAAAGAAAATAACTGTTTACAAGAACTCCGCTCCTCTGAGGTCTGCAAACCCTCTCCCCTCATCAAACACGTGCCAAACATTCATGATACACCACTATTATCGTTGCTATAGTGCTGAAAATATTTTTGTGGCAACGCAAATATTTTCCCTCACTTTTTACTGAATGTTATCGATTTTTTCCGATTTTATAAAATTTTGCTCTTGTTTCCAATCACGAATCCGAATGTGCCATATTTGTGCCGAATTTATGTTTGGCAATTGTTCTCTGAACAAATTCACTCATCACTATTGTCCACACCTGTTACTTGCCACAGGAGAGTTTGAACAAGCAACACTTACTTGAAACAAAATTGTTTGCTCACAATTTTGGAAAGATGTCAACATCTTTGTCCTGCACATTGTGGGGTTTTGTGTAAAATCATTTTCAATTTGCCTATTTTCTCTTTTTTTGTGTTTGTTCCAATACACACAAAGGAAATAAACATGTATAACAAAACATTTGTAATTCCAATAATTTTCTAGGGGAAACACTTTAGTTTCAGGAACAATTTCAAGGGTGTCAACACTTTCGGCCATGACTGTATCTTTTTCTGAAATACCAACTGTCTCCCAGCTGCTCAGTTAACAGGTTCCCTGGCACACTATGTGGTTTACTCCACACACCGCCTATTCTCCTTTCCAGTAGTGTAGTATATAGTTTTGCTGCCGTAGAGATACAGAAAAATGGCAGCAGCAAAACATTCCCACTCAACAAAGTACAACATATATATTATTTTGACAAGACAGAATCAAAGCAGTACAGAAAAAAGGCGTTCATTAATTTTAAAGTACAATGTAAAATTAAGAGTTGGCACCAATAGCCTATTCCAATGCATAACTTAAATGACTTTTCCCTGGGGCACATCCTCAAGGCCAGTGTTTGGGGTAGGCAGACAAGGCAGCTGCCTGGGGCCTCCACCCACAAAGGGGGTCCGCCACATCTGCAGCCCCTTAATGAAGTGCACATACAATGTGCAGCATTCAAATAATGCTGTACCACCTCTGCAGTTCTTGATCATCTCTCCCAAACCCCCCTCTACCCCCCTCTCTCTCCCTCTGCAGTGTCAGGTTAAGTTGAAAGTGAGGGGGAGGGGCATCTTACAGCAGAGCGGAGGTCAGATGCTGGGGCAGGAAGATGTCTGCAGCCCTGTGTCGGTGTTGGCTCCTTCTCATCATGGCTGCTCCTAAACCTCTGTGCTGGGATCTGCACAAGTGAAGCCACAGAACCTGGTAAGTATACATATACATGTGTATCTGTGTGTCTATATTTTCAATATACAGTGTGTGTCTGTACATACAGTATATAGGATGTATGTCTGTACATTATATTTGTATATAGCATGTGTGCAGTATGCTGTGTAAATAAAATATAAATATAAATAATATATAATGTGCGTACATGTATAGTGTGTATCTGTGTATACGTGCTGCATATATAGTTCTGTAGCTCTAGTGTCGCCATAATAGGGATCAGCAGTTAATGTCTAATGCCTGTGTTTTACATTAGGGAATGTTCACACTGTCTTTACTGCGCCTGAATCCTTTATAAAACCATAGATTGCAATGAAGGAATGGAGTTCACATAAATTCCACATATTCCACATGATGGTTTTTTTTCTGAACGTGTCCGTCTGTTCCAACAGCCCCAGAAAAGTGGACACTTTTAGATGAAAAAACACAGACTCTGAGGGTAGGTCCACACGGTCAGCAATTGCTGCGGGTTGGACTTTATGCACTTGTGCTGAGTCGAGATGTTACAGCATAGTGGATGGAATTTCAGGAAATCCCATGTCCACTATGCGTCCACATATGCCAGCGGATCACCGGCGGAGACGGACATGCGGCGCATCTTTCCAGATCTCAACATGTCTATTTATCTTGCGGAGATGCGAGTCTCCACAAGGTAAATCTCACCCGTACAATGTACTGGATGCCGTGAATCTGCACAGTTCAGTAATCACAGAGGAGTCTCATGTGCAAATACCCCAGGAAAATAAATCAGATGTCAATTTCAGAAAAAAAAAACAAATTCATTTGAACTCTGCTTGTGTCAATGCAGTCTGTGACCCTGTCAGGGATTTATGTGAATCCTATTTTGGGGGGATTCAGGCAGAACCCCCGGACGTACTGAAGAAGCGCAGTGTGAACAGGACCTAATATACTATTTTGTGGAATGGTACAGTCTACTATGCTATTCCGCGCTGTCTCAGTACAGCAGCTAGACACGGACACTGGCCAGATATGGAAACCGGCCAGGAGACACATTTTTTACAAATCTGTTGCCGTCATTTTTCAGCATTTCTGCAGCGTTTTTTTCTCAATCAAATGAACGGGACACAAAAATGTAATTGCAAAGGCTGCAAAAATGCACAATATTTCCTGCCAACACTGTAGATCAATCCGCAGCAAAAATGGTGCCTGTGAACAGACACTACAGGGGTTTTCTGAGAATGTAAAAATAATTAGCAAGAAATGATAAATCTCCTGTGGCTCCAGCACTGATGTTCTGGGGGGCTCCGCCAGTATTAGCACTGGGCTGCAGTGGTCTTGTGGCTCTTGGGGTCTCTGCCAGCCTTAGCACTGGGCTGCAGTAGTCTTGTGGCTCTTGGGGCCTCTGCCAGTCTTAGCACTGGGCTGCAGGGGTCTTGTGGCTCCAGGGGTCTCTGCCAGTCTTAGCACTGGGCTGCAGTGGTCTTGTGGCTCTGGGGGTCTTTGCCAGTCTTAGCACTGGGCTGCAGGGGTCTTGTGGCTCCAGGGGTCTCTGCCAGTCTTAGCACTGGGCTGCAGTGGTCTTGTGGCTCCAGGGGTCTCTGCCAGTCTTAGCACTGGGCTGCAGGGGTCTTGTGGCTCTTGGGGTCTCTGCCAGCCTTAGCACTGGGCTGCAGTAGTCTTGTGGCTCTTGGGGCCTCTGCCAGTCTTAGCACTGGGCTGCAGTGGTCTTGTGGCTCCAGGGGTCTCTGCCAGTCTTAGCACTGGACTGCAGTGGTCTTGTGGCTCTGGGGGTCTCCGCCAATCTTAGCACTGGGCTGCAATAGTCTTGTGGCTCCGGGGGTCTCCACCATTCTTAGCACTGGGCTGCAGTGGTATTGTGGCTGCACATTATATAATAGCTGCAAAGTGAATCATAACCATCATTGACCCCCAACCATCGGCCACGGAGACAGCGGGGTTTTAGCAGAGTAGATTGGGGGACATGTAGGACTTTTTTTTAATCACTTTTTTTTCTGATGTTTATGAGGTTTGATGTAGAAAAAGATGGCAATTCTGCTAATGTTTTCTATCATGTCACTGTATGGCCCCCTGAACAAGGAGGAGAAAAAGACACTACCGTAAAGCCCGCACACTACACCAAATATTAATAATATATGAAATTTTTATTGGGTACACCAAAACAGCAAAAAACACATATAAAACATAAGTAAAAACAGAACAATAGCACCCCACTCATGGACCCCCTACAAGCATTACATCCATGTGCACACATGACTAGCGCCGTGTTTTACAGTTATTTACCTGTGCCGGCCTGATTACTTGTCTTCTATGGGCTATGGTGGCCTGCCTTTAGGATTATTCTAGATCATGGCCATTCTTCTGTTATGGGTCTATATTGATCCGAGCAGGATACATATTAGCCACTAAACTAGCCGTGGCTGAGTGTTTTGTATGTTACATGGTCACTATAGGAGGTCTTTTATATTTGCCATTCCAGATGCATTTGTATTAGCTTACATGCTTTTGATGACTATCATATATTTATATTTTTTTCTACTTTGTATTTATTGTCATCATGTCGTTTACCACGTATTACATGGATGTAATGCTTGTAGGGGGTCCATGAGTGGGGTGCTATTGTTCTGTTTTTACTTATGTTTTATATGTGTTTTTTCCTGTTATGGTGTACCCAATAAAAATGTCATATATTATTAATATTTGGTGTAGTGTGCGGGCTTTACGGTAGTGTCTTTTTCTCCTCCTTGTTCATGTGGCTCCTTACTACCGGCCTTTTTGGCACCTCCCTGTTATTTGAATTACAGTTGTGCGCCTTGTCTCTTTCTATTATACTGTATGGCCCCCTTCACACAACCGTGTATCATGTTTCCACGGATGCCACATGTACCCTATTTGACCTATGGTGCCACACTCATGTCCATGTTTTCCCAGCAGCACAAATGGCAAGGGCCAATACAAGTCATGTGCCGTCCATGTGCTGTACATGTATTATCCGTGTTTAACATGGAAAGTATGTGAGAAGCTTTATAATTTCATTTCCAGTATCCATACCGGAAAAACATGCATGGCACATGGACGACACACTGATTGAAAACACTGGTAACACCGATATCGATGTAACACGTACGTGTTTTATATGGATGCAGCGCCCCAGGGTCCTGGTCGTTGCAGTAATGTCATTCTCCTCTTGGGGGGGGAGTGATGTTACGTCTGAAGGCAATAAAGGAGATCACTTTACCAGGTATCACAAACCATTCAACACTCTTCACACTCCAGCCCACCAGGGGGAGCTATGCTCCTATTTATTAGGGAACTCTTCACAATTAGGTAAAACTGGTGGTCTGGATAGGAAGTTAGGCAGAAGCTGACTGGGCTTCACCCAGGCAGCACCTGTCAGGCAGACAGAGGAGAGGAGGAACATCTAGCAGTTGCCGACAGAGGGTCCTTGACAGGGGTGGGAGCCTGTCAGAGGCCTAGACAGAGGGCCATGGAGCTGCGTCGGCCCGGCTTGTGGCAGCATCTTAAGGAAGGACACGAAAGAGAATTGTATTGTAGAGGGTGAGAAACAAAGTCATAGCAAAAGGAGAGGAAAACCAGAAGGAGTTCTGCCCTGCAAAAGGCTGCCTCCTTTCTGAGGCGCAGAATTCGGTAGCCGGAACACCGAGAGAGTGATTGTCTCCATGCCTTGCTCCAAAGACCGGCAGGACAGTTAATTGCACATTGCTGATCCGCACCTACACCCAGGAGGCACGGTGGCAACTATGGGAGGCAGGGGCATGCTACAGTCCCTGTAAAAAGCCTCAAGCCACCAGTCATACGGGTTGTTCTTATCCATCTGGGGGACAGAGAGAAAGACATAACATCTAGAACACCAACAACAGTTGTGAGGACCTTATGAGAAGCTCAGCAGTAAGGTACTACAACATCCAGGCGCTAGAGGAAGGCTACTGATTTCCACCTGGATGAGGGGACTCTGGATTTGCCTTCGGACCGGCTGGACCCTGCCTGCCCTGTGATCTGGTGCTCTGGACTGTGGATGCTGAAGCCTTCAGTAAAAAGGTAAATAGACTGCACCCTTGTGTCCTCGTTCTTCACTGCGCCTCACACCATCCACCATCTACACTCTGGGAAGCCCTGGGGACATACTTCACCTGTGGGAAGGTATACCATCTAGCTGCCATCACATCACCCCAGTGGACCCCTAAGCAGCGTCGGTCACCCTGACCGAATACCACAGGTAGCGTCACAAACATTTCCCCTTTAAAGACCTTTCCCCCCCATTTACAATGGACATCCCGAGGGCCACGGACCAGGTCAGCCACCGTGACATCCCCCTTGAAGGGCCCGGTAGCGAGTACCCCACTGCCCTACGGGGGCGATCCATCGACATGTGAAGGGGGCCTAACAGTGTTGTTGGTGGAATATTTCAGGATTGGGGCTCCACTTTGAATTTTGCTCAGGGCCACATTTTGTCTAAAACCAGCCCTGCACATACTACACACATTTCTCACATTCTTCAGACATGTGTTTTCGAAATTCATGTGTATAACTCACATTACATATCACAGTAGCCCCGATACAGGTATTCTGTTGCATAAACCATTTTTTCGACCATCCTTAGAAATGAATTAATCAGCAAAAGATAACAACAAACAGAAGGTTAGCTTAGGATGACGAGTCTTCCTATGTAACGTGCATATGGTTTTGGTGCTAACTGAAATAACGAAATTGCACTTGGTTTTAACAATATTTGTTGCTAGGTAACTCTGTTCTGTGAGAGGAGGCCAATATGGGCAATATGTGATACAGGGAAAGTGGCCCCACTTACCTTAGCAGAGGTGAACCTCATCTTTATTCAGTGATTTTTCAGTTGGCCAAGCTGCCACTGTTAAAGCGGCATTATAACACTGAATTGCTTTATATTGCTTTTATCATCAGACACCAGAGCCTAAGCTTCAACTTTCATGACTATTTTCCTTCGATTTCACTCTTTAGCCTATGGTCTTATCTCTACTGAGAACTGTCCCTCCAGACAGCTTATTTTGGTTGAAAAAAAGAAATGATTGAAGCCAATTGAATTCTGTCTCAGTCTCATGATCTTATGAGCTAGGGACAGGAAGTCAGACAATAAGATATCTTCAATCTCCTAGAAAATAAGACTGACGGTTCCTGTTTCATTGTGATTCAGATTTAATGAACTGCACAAGAGAAGGGCATTGTAGTAAGTAACCCGAGGATCATGGACATGTGGCGTCCGTGATAAATTAATTCACATGCCGGTAACACATTGATTTGTAATGAGAAAGCTAATTACTGTGAATCCTCCTAAGAAAGTAGTCTGCAGGTAGTAAGTTATGTTACCGGATCCCTCTGCAACATTACTGGAGTAACTCAGTAGAAAGCTTTGTCTACCCCTACTTAGTAAAATCTTATTAGTGTTTATCAAAAGTCATTCATAGTGGCTAAATATATCACACATATTAAAATATGTTCAACTGAGTTACAAAATGACCTTCCTGCATGGGTGGGATTAATATTTTGAACAGGTTCTCTGCATGACAGAAACCACATTTCTTTTCAGACTATGCCCCTTTCTGCAGACCACACCCAATTACACATCATCCCTCACCCAATAAATAAATTAAAATGGAACCAAAACTAAAGGCACATTTTCGTGCTGTCCTATGTAACAGCACGAATGACACACAGTGTTACCGCTTTGAATATTCATAACAAAGTAGGTATTAGATAAGTATTTTATGATATGACAGAATTTACACAGATTACCCTGCGCACCAAGCAATCCTATCTTTTGGTCCACGACCTTTTTTTAAAAAAACTTGAAGTTCATTTTCTGGCGTTATATGAATAAACTTCATTACGTATATATAATTTTTGTGATCTCACTCGAACTTGCTTTTTTTGTTAGCAATATTTGTTCTTAGAGCTGAGAAATTTTATTCTTAATGTTCTCATATGGTAGTAATGAGGAAAATTTCTGTAAAAATAATTTCAGACTCGAGATGTCTGCTTTAATGGAAGCAAGAGACAGTTCTTCATACTTGATGATCAGTTTCATCAATTGAAAGAACACTGATCTAAAATGCTATTCTACTCTTTAGGCCGGGATTACACACAGCGAGATACGGCCGAGTCTCGCAGGTTAAAACCAAGCTATGGCACCGGCACTCCGGAGCGGAGCGTGCGGCTCCATATATTGCTATGCGGCCACACGCTCCGCTCTGGAGTGCCAATGCCAGAGCTTGGTTTTAACCTGCGAGACTCGGAAGTATCTCGCTGTGTGTGATCCCGGCCTTACTGAAATCTTCCGAATAATTGGGAGTAGCCTTCTTTTTTATTCGGAGTCTTCTAGGAATCATAGATTTTTCTACAAAGGAATTCAAGGCGGTACTGTCCTACCAAATTTTTAATTCTTTGATTGAGATGTTTTCCAACTATATCATGTGTTTTCTCAACTATCTTTATGTGTAAAAATCTCCTGAAGGAATTACAGAGGGAGCAAGACAGCAAACATGAGACAAAAAAAATGAGATAAATCTCCCAAGTCAGCTCACCTCCCAACCTGCTCGTAATATGGGATGGACAAGGGATATTGGCATCTGATTTTTTTGTCTTACATCAATAATAATAATTTAAGCATATTATTCACACCAAATCATCAGGGAAACATAACACATTTTTTGGATATTTCACTTACTTTTGATCAAGACATGAGTGTAGTGATCTCACCTTATAGGAAAGAGACAACTATAAACTCTATATTATGTGCATCCTCCTGCCATTCTAAATAGGTTGTGAACAATATCCCTGTGGGCGAGCTCGGTGCTAGTGGGGATGTCACATAGGTCATGGTAGTTCAGCCCGGCTGGGAATGAAGCCTCAGTGACCAGAGGTAACCTCGATGACGGCACCGCCAGTCACTGAGGCTGCGCTTGCAGCAGTTCAGTCACCAGTGGTTCTCAGCCTGGACGGTAACATTTTGGCACTCTCCAGGTTGAAAACTGTTTTTCCCCCAGACATGGATTATGGCTTTGGACAGAACGACAAACAGCTGAAGGATATTGTTGTTTTTTATTTTTGTTTTATTACAGGAGAACGAGAGCTTCAGTGGAAAAGGTGTTTGGTAAGTGTAACTGTGTTTGTTATTTTTAAATAAAAAAGGAAAATTGTGTTTAGTCTTATTTCTGATAAAGGACTTTATTCTGGTTGTGTCTTTAATTACCATATAACTAAAGGATTAGTAATGGATAGGTGTCTTATAGACTCCTCTCCATTAGTAAGCCATGGGCTTCATGTCAACTGGCAATACAAAGCCCACAAATATTAACCCCACTTGCCACCGCTACAGGGCAAGTGGAAAGAGCCAGGCAAAATGCCAGAATTGACTCATATAATAGATGTGTCTTTTCTGGGTAACTGTGGGCTACTATTTTTAGGCTGTGGCCCCTTACCAGCCTGAGAATACCAGCCCCCAGCTGTCTGCTTTAGCAAGGCTGTTTGTCAAAATTGGGGGGGACAACCCAATGCTTTTTAAAAATTATTTATTTAAATAATTAAAAAATACGGTGTGAGGACTCCTCTTTTCTTGATAAATAGCCTTGCTGAAGCTAACAGCTGAGTGTTGCAGCTCCAAGCTGTGAGTTTTGCTTGGCTGGTTAATAAAAATATAGGGGAACCCAAGCTGAGTTTTTTTTAATTATTTATTTACAGCGCAGGTGCCGGCTAATGAATACTCTCATCAGCCCCTTCTGCTCTCGCTGTTATTAGCGGCAGCAGGTGTCAGATGATGGGATCAGTTGTCCCATCAGCTGACACCAGTGACCGGAGTTAAACTTTATACCTCCGACCACAGCTGAGCGCTCTACGCTGTTTTTTGACAGCGTGGGAACCGCGGCTATCTGACTGGTAGGAATGTTTTCACTGCCGATCAGACATGGTGCTGGCCACTCTGTCATGCATGTGACAGCACGACAAACACCCGATGTTCGGGCAGCCAAACCCAAACAGTAACGAAAACTTCTTGGTGAAGTCCATGTTCGGCGTCCGAGCTTGAAGAGTAGATGTTCGGTACAGATGCTGAACTTTACTGTTCGGGTTCTCCCATCTCTAGCAGGGAGTTGATTAAAGCTCTTCTCCAGCACCAGCAAGCTAAAAATTAAATTATTTGGAATTCTTGTTAAAAATGTGAATATAATTGAATATAGCCTATGAAAAAGCTAGCGGGAAAGCTTGTGAGTAGTGTTGAGCATTCCGATACCGCAAGTATCGGGTATCGGCCGATACTTGCGGTATCGGAATTCCGATACCGAGATCCGATACTTTTGTGGTATCGGGTATCGGTATCGGATCCATAGTGAGGTATAAAATAAAGAATTAAAATAAAAAATATTGATATATTCACCTCTCCGGCGGCCCCTGGACATCACCGCAGGTAACCGGCAGGCTTCTTTGTTTAAAATGAGTGCATTTAGGACCTGAGGAATGACGTCCGGCTTCTGATTGGTCGCGTGCCGCCCATGTGACCGCGACGCGACCAATCAGAAGCCGCGACGTCATTCCTCAGGCCCTAAATTCCTAGAATGAGCGCGTTTAGGACCTGAGGAATGACGTCGCGGCTTCTGATTGGTCGCGTGCCGCCCATGTGACCGCGATGCGACCAATCAGAAGCCGTGACGTCATTCTCAGGCACTAAACTCCTCATTCTAGGAATTTAGGACCTGAGGAATGACGTCGCGGCTTCTGATTGGTCGCGTGGCGGTCACATGGGCGGCACGCGACCAATCAGAAGCCGCAACGTCATTCCGCAGGTCCTAAACGCGCTCATTTTAAACAAAGAAGCCTGCCGGTTACCCGCGTGATGTCCAGGGGCCGCCGGAGAGGTGAATATATCAATATTTTTTATTTTAATTCTTTATTTTACACATTAATATGGATCCCAGGGCCTGAAGGAGAGTTTCCTCTCCTTCAGACCCTGGGAACCATCAGAATACCTTCCGATACTTGGTGTCCCATTGACTTGTATTGGTATCGGATATCGGTATCGGCGATATCCGATACTTTTTGGGTATCGGCCGATACTATCCGATACCGATACTTTCAAGTATCGGACGGTATCGCTCAACACTACTTGTGAGTGTTATGTTTCATAGTGTGTTTTGTCTTTAAGCGTGCGGCCTGTACTAGTTTTTGTTTTGTATCAAATACCTGTCCATATTGCTGGGAGGATATATGGCTCAGTAACAGCATGGTGGCTCAGTGGTTAGCACTGTCGCTTTGGGAACTTGGTTTAAAATTCAAAATATTTTGCATGTTCTTTCCATTCTTTACGTGAGTTTCTTCTGGTTACTTGGATTTCCTTCTGCACTACAAAGACCTATTGATAGGGAATTTAGATTGTGAGCCCCAAAATGCATTCTGCAATCTATATAATTGAGTATAATAATAATAATAAGTATCTCAGAGCATTTCAGCAGGATTAATGTGTCAAGCCTAGGTCCTTGTTCTTAAGCACAAGACATATATGAGTACATTTAGGGGAGAATACATGCAGCGTCCAATGTATCGTGCTTTCGTTTTTTGTCAGATTTGCATGTTACAGTAGAATCTTGGCCACCGTACAACTCTACACTATACTGTGCTCCTGTATCTATTTTCCTACCTCATTTCCTGATATACATGAATTGATTTCTCTATGGTCATTAGATGTTGATTTGAACTGTTATTTAAAGGCGTTGTCCTATGAACAAAAACAAAATAACAAAATAATAATAAGTTCCACAATTGCTCCTGGGCAGGAGAAAAGCCAAAGAGAGTATACAGACATTACAGCATGTGCTCACAGTTAATTCTTTCTTTGAGGTAAAATATTATTTAAAAACCGGCAGTGAAATGGTCTACTCACAAGAATTAGCTGTGATCCCGTGCTGCAATATCTGCATCCTCACTCTTGTGTCCTCCCCTGCCCAGGAGCTGTGGTATGATCAGACCATGTCCCTGTACGGTGAGACACAGACATTACACAGTACACAGCAGGAGCACATTTATAAGATTATCTTAGCACAGGAACATTACACATCCAATTGTAGAAAATATTATTATTTCAAGATCTATTGATTAAAATATACTTTTATTTGCGGGAAAACCTCTTTAAGATAATAGTTGATGTGCAGGATTAAGAAGTCATATTTAAATTATTTTTACCCAGTAAAGCAAATACTTTTTTAAGTTAACAAAAAAAAACATAATCACTGATGAACATTTCTTACCAACTAATTCTGTGGGAAAGCAAAAATAATCAATTTAAGAGTTCATGGAGTGAGAGATAAAATGAATTGGACTACTGTGCATATTTCTCTTGGGCAGCTAGTGACAAATTCCAGGATATCAATCCAACATATGCTCTTGCTAATTCCACAGAAGCCACAAACGAAAATGGTATTACTTCTCAGTGGCATCCACTTATGTAGATGTTCCCTAACATAAGCTCTCTACCATAGAGTAGCATGTAAACATTTGGGTACACCTGGTCTAAATTCCTGCTATTGTGAGCAGTTAAACAAGTGAAATATAAAATTATCTCTAAAAGGGCTAAAGTTAAAGATGACATGTTCCTTTGTATTTTAGGAACAATGTATCCATTCTTCCTTGGAAATTTCTTCCAGTTTTGTGAGATTCCTGGGTCATCTTGCATGCACTGCTGTTTTGCGGTCTAGGCACAGATTGTCAAGGATGTTCACTTCAGGGGACTGTAAAACCTTCAGCTTGTTCCTTTTGAGGTAGTCTATTGTGGATTTTGAAATGTATTCAGGATCATTATCCATTTGTAAAAGCCATCCTCTTTTCAACTTCAATTTGTTTGCATCAAGAATTTGTTGAAATTTCATTGAATCCATTCTTCCCTCTCCCTGTAAAATGTTCCCAGTGCAATTGGGTGCTGCCCAACCTCAAAGCATGATTGATCTTTTCTTGAAATTATGTGCCCTTTTTTCTCCACACATACCTTTGTTCATTGTGGCCAAAGAGTTCCATATTATCTTCATTGGTCCACAGGACTTGTTTCCAAAATGCTTCAGGCTCAGCCGGACTGGCCACAGGGTAACAGGGGAATCCCCCAGTGGGCCTCTGTGTAGTTCTGGTCCCCCAACCCCACTGTATGGGCAGTACTTGGCATAATTCATTTGATTTACTCTGTACCGAAAAAAAGCAGCATTTCATCATTCATTAATAGTGTTGAGCATTCCGATACCGCAAGTATCGGGTATCGGGCGATATTTGCGGTATCGGAATTCCGATACCGAGTTCCGATATTTTTGTGATATCGGGAATCGGTATCGGGATTTAGATTAATGTGTAAAATAAAGAATAAAAATAAAAAATATTGATATACTTACCCTCGGACGGGCCCTGGTTGTCACCGCTGCAATCGCCATGTTTTCCTTCCTATGAATGAGCTTGTTAAGTACCTTCGATGACGTCGTGGCTTGTGATTGGTCGCTGAGCGGTCATGTGACCGCTCACGCGACCAATCACAAGCCGCGACGTCATCGAAGGTCCTTAACGCGCTCATTCCTGAGAATGAGCGCGTTAAGGACCTTCGATGACGTCGCGGCTTGTGATTGGTCGCGTGAGCGGTCACATGACCGCTCAGCGACCAATCACAAGCCGCGACGTCATCGAAGGTCATTAAAGCGCTCATTCTTAGGAAGAAAAGCATGGCGATTGCAGCGGTGACAACCAGGGCCCGTCCGAGGGTAAGTATATCAATATTTTTTATTTTTATTCTTTATTTTACACATTAATATGGATCCCAGGGCCTGAAGGAGAGTTTCCTCTCCTTCAGACCCTGGGAACCATTACGGATACCTTCCGATATTTGTGTCCCATTGACTTGTATTGGTATCGGATATCGGTATCGGCGATATCCGATATTTTTCGGATATCGGCCGATACCTTCCGATACCGATACTTTCAAATATCGGACGGTATCGCTCAACACTATTCATTAACCATGCTACCCAGTTTATTATTATATAGAGATATAGGTACATTTGTGAACGTAGGTAGTATATTATTTGCATGCAGGTGAAAAACGACCCCCCCCCCCAAAGTCAATGTTACTTGTGGGCCCTTGTCACCCAGTCCGACACTGTTCAGGCTTGTTTAGTCTGCTAAATCTTTCTGAACGTCTTTTGCAATTAAGCGGGGTTTCTGATTTGCCTCTCTGGCAATCCTACAAGCAGCTCACTTGTGTTCACTGAACTGCCTTCCAGGTCAGAAACCACCTGCAGTCTTCCTCAGGTTTGAGCTCATTACCCATAACCAACTCTACAATGGGGAATTTGCTCCATCTTCTAGTATACTGTACAAATGCTTTACCCAATGACTTATCCTAAGCAGACATCCAATTTAGACCAGCTCCATACTTTACAAGATGATCTGGCCCCAGTCATAACGGTTCCAGAGGCCAAGTCTGCAACCAGGCTGTCTGTGGCTTCAATAAAAACCACACAATGAATATCCAATTTCCCACTATTAGCACAAAGCATATTTCTTCCATTTCCTACTGACATCCCCTTGTATGTGTGAGATGCATCAGTGCAATAGTATCACCATGTAGACATCACAGTCAACATCTTTTCCTATGGCTATTCTGACTTTTAAACACTTCTCCTATAATGACAAACGAGAACAGCCAGCTAGAACAAAACAACATGAAAGCATCACCAAGTGTTGCGATCTGCATTACGATTAAACATCATGTACCTGTAGTAACATAGCATCACATGACCAATATACATTTATGAAATTACAGAAAGCACTAAGCAGTCTATAAAGGGAACCTATCATGCAACAAAATGCTATTGATCTAGAGAAATGGAGTCAATCTGGAGACTACTCTTGCTCTAAAGCTGTATCGCTGCTGGACTGAAAGCTGGGCTACTGGCTTTCAGTCAAAGGAACATTCTCAGTCATCAGGCAATGGTGCTGAGCCAGCTGTCAGTTAGTGTCAGGGCACAGTTATAGCTGCTGTTTACTGTTGTATACTAAGGGGTGATTCAAGCTGCGCAAGCCATGACTTTCTGTCTGAAAGCGGTACCTGCCTGGAGGGATAAATTCATTTCCTTTCGGTAGCCGGGCTTTCAGTGCGCTGACCACATAAATTTATAGTGCTGTTAAGTTGCAGATTAACCTCATATTTGCAGCTTAGTAGAGTTTGCGGACATGACAACTAACCAGTCTATTTAAAAAAAGATTTTCAAAGGATACATCCTTAGTGTTTGTACTGTAATACATAGCATGAGGTTCATCCCACTACAATGGTAGATGGAAAGGGTTAGTTCAGATGAGGCAACCACTTCACCAATGTTACTTCTTGTAAACAAGTATAACATTCTTTGCCATTTACATATATGATTAAATACTGTACCTTCAAATTGTAGTGAAACCTCCACCAGGGGGAGCTGGTGAGGGAAGAGCAGTTAAAGACTAAGCGTAGCAACACAGAGCAACAGCACCAGGGGTCACAGGTAATGAGAGAGAGGTCAGAGGAACCGAGTCAGAAACAATCAGGAACAGAAGTGCAAGAAAGAGCAGCAATACACATAGTCAAAATACTAAGCCGAGGGTCAAAGAGTAGTGTTGAGCATTCCGATACCGCAAGTATCGGCCGATATTTGCGGTATCGGAATTCCGATACCGAATTCCGATACTTCCTGCGTATCGGATACCGGAATCGGAAGTTCCCAGAATTCAAACTGAACGCAGCAGCCAATGAGGAATGATTGGAAGTGTGGGCACATCCTGTTTAGCATGGTGGGCATATAAGTACTGGCAAGGCTGTGATTGGCTGCTGAAATGATGTCACTCTGCACTATAAAAAACGCTGCCGCCATTTTGCGCTCACTCTGCTGTGATTTCAGTTAGGGACAGGACGCTGTGTTCTAACTGAGGGCCAGTTGAGCTAGCTAATTGCTTTATTTTCCTTTCCAAAGGCTAATTTAGCAAAACGCTGTGTGTTCTTCACTGTTCACCTTGCTCTTGCCTTGCAGCGCTGTTTTAACAGCGTTCTGCAAGGTCTCTGTGTGTGTGTGTGTGCAGCTCACTCTGTAGTCTGTGTGCAGCCATATACCCGGTTGTATTCAGCTCAGGGGGGGTTCACACTGCCTCACACAGTTGTCCTTTTTTGCTCATAGTACAGCCTGCTGCACATTTTTTCTCAAATTTCCTATTAGTGTTTTTCCACCCGTCTCCAGCTAAATTGTGGAAAAACACTACATAGGATAACCTAGAGGGGGGTTTTTGGGCCTTGCAGCGCCGTTTACGGCTGTCTGCACGGTCTCCGTGTGAGCCCAGCTCGCCCTGTAGTCTGTGTGCAGCCATAGCCACTTGGATTCAGCTCAGGGTTCGTTACTGGCTCATACCTTGAGAAAAATTTTCCTTTTTTTCAAATAGTGCAGCCTGTTAAAAAATTTAGAAAAAAATTCCCTATTAGTGTTTTTCCACCCGTCTCCAGCTAAATTGGGGAAAAACACTACATAGGATAACCTAGAGGGGGGTTTTTGGGCCTTGCAGCGCCGTTTACGGCTGTCTGCACGGTCTCCGTGTGAGCCCAGCTCGCCCTGTAGTCTGTGTGCAGCCATAGCCGGTTGGATTCAGCTCAGGGTTCGTTACTGGCTCATACCTTGAGAAAAATTTTCCTTTTTTTCAAATAGTGCAGCCTGTTTAAAAATTTAAAAAAAAATTCCCTATTAGTGTTTTTCCACCCGTCTCCAGCTAAATTGTGGAAAAACACTACATAGGATAACCTAGAGGGGGGTTTTTGGGCCTTGCAGCGCCGTTTACGGCTGTCTGCACGGTCTCCGTGTGAGCCCAGCTCGCCCTGTAGTCTGTGTGCAGCCATAGCGGGTTGGATTCAGCTCAGGGTTCGTTACTGGCTCATACCTTGAGAAAAATTTTCCTTTTTTTCAAATAGTGCAGCCTGTTTAAAATTTTTTTTAAAAAATTCCTATTAGTGTTTTTCCACCCGTCTCCAGCTAAATAGTGGAAAAACACTACATAGGATAACCTAGAGGGGGTTTATTGGGCCTTGCAGCGCCGTTTACAGCTGTCTGCACGGTCTCTGTGTGAGCGCAGCTCGCCCTGTAGTCTGTGTGCAGCTATAGCCGGTTGGATTCAGCTCAGGGTGCGTTACTGCCTCATACCTTGAAAAACAATTTACTTTTTTTCAAATAGTGCGGCCTGTTTAAAATTAAAAAAAAAAAAATCCTATTAGTGTCTTTCCACTCGTCTCCAGCTAAATAGTGGAAAAACACTAAATAGGATAACCTAGAGGAGGGTTTTTTGGCCTTGCAGCGCCGTTTACGGCTGTCTGCACGGTCTCCGTGTGATTTAAACTAGCTCTGTAGCCCGATCTGCACAAAAAAAAAAAGTAAAGTTCACCAAACACAACTTAACACTTGTGTAGGCCACATTTGAGAAATAATAAAGTTTAGTCCACAATTTACAACATTAGTGTTTCTTACACCTGTTAGGAGGAGCATTTCAGGAATAAGCACACTAAGGCCTTAGTACTTTTCTGCTTATCTTTATCTGTCAACCAAGATGAAGAGGGCAGGGAGTAAGGCACGTGGGCGTGGGCGCGGAGCAGGGAGAGGAGCAGGGAGAGGACGTGGTGATTCTGTGCCTGCTGCGGGCGCCGGTGACTCGTCGTCACTCAGTTTCAGCAGGGAACAGTCCTTCATGCGCAGCTTTGTCGGAGAGCGCCGTGCACCGCTGCTGCGTGAAGACCAAATTGAAGCCGTTGTCGGGTGGATGGCAGCTAACGCCTCGGCATCGACTTCAGTTAGTGCCACATCCTCTCAGGCACAGAGCACTGGAGAGCAGCCATCTGTCTCTTCACCACCTGCCAAATTGGCCAGGCAGTCAGAGAGTCCAGGACAGGAGCCGTCTCTACTTCTGTTCTCTGAATCTCTTGGCTTGGAAACAGGGGGCCAGCCAAGCAGCATTGGAGAAATGGAAGAAGAGGCAGTGTGCAGTGATGCCCAACAGCTTTTTCTCTCTGACTCTGAAGAGGCAGGTGGGCCAGTGCCTCCGGTGACCACAGCGCAGTACGCATCTGATGATGAAACTCAGGTGCCGCTTTCTGATGCGTACTGTGCTGCCGAGACTACCCAGGAGGAGCAGTTGGTGGCAGAGGGTAGTGGAGATGATGAGGTCCTTGACCCATCGTGGCGTGAGGAACAGGAAGGTGGTGGGAGCAGCTCTGAGGAAGAGCTTCCCCTTACGGGCCAAAGAGGGAGAGGGAGGGGGAAGACTGCGGAGCCTGTAGCCTCCACTTTGGCACCCGTTAGGAGCCTGTCTCTTTCCAAAGCCAAAAAGGGTGCTCCCAAGACTTGCAGTGCCTGGTCCTTTTTTGACACAGTTGCAGATGACATTTGTTTTGTCAAATGCAAGCTGTGTCATCAGAAAGTAAAAAGAGGGAAAAATGTCAGCAACCTCAATACCACAAATATGTGGAAACATGTGCGGACCAGGCACGCGGTGGAGTTACAGAAACAGACTGAAGATGTAGGCCAACCAACAGCGGCAGCTACCACCTCTTCAGCTCGTGTTGCCTCTTCCTCCAGCTCATGCACAGCTGGTTTGGCTTCCTCCCAGGATCGCCATGGAAGAACCTCTGGCACTGTTGTCCAGAGACCTTGTGTAATTCCACCCACAGCACCACCTTCCCAGTCATCCTCACACTCCCAGTCTACTCTACAGCCATCGGTAGTACAGGCATGGGAGAAAAGGCGGGCATTCTCGGCCAACCACCCCCGAGCACAGGCTCTGAATGCAGGCATTGCCAAACTGTTGTCCCTGGAAATGCTCTCGTTCAGGCTGGTGGAGACTGACAGCTTCCGTGACTTGATGGCATTGGCAGTCCCACAGTACAAGGTGCCCAGCCGCTTTTACTTCAGCAGGCAGGCTGTCCCTGCCCTGCACAGGCATGTTGAGGCAAACATAAAACATGCGCTACTGAACGCCGTCAGTAGCAAGGTCCACCTCACCACTGATGCGTGGACCAGTCAGCATGGACAGGGGCGATATGTTTCCCTCACTGCCCATTGGGTTAATGTTGTTGAGCCAGGTACAGATCGTGCGAGTGGCGCAGGACGTGTCCTGCCCACTCCAAGGATTGCAGGAATCCAGTCTGTACGCATCGACTCCTCCTCTTACACTAGTTCCTCAGATTCCTCTCTGCAGGATCTGTCACAGTCCACCTCCACATGGACCCGTGAACGTTTACCTATGACCAACATGAGCACAGCCGTGGCCAAACGTCAGCAGGCCGTCTTGAAACTAGTTTCATTGGGGCATTGAAGCCACAGAGCGCAGGAGCTCTGGAATGCCATCAAGCAGGAGAGCGATGTGTGGTTACTGCCAGCGAATCTCCAGCCAGGCATGGTAGTGTGTGACAATGGCCGAAATCTGGTGGCAGCTTTGGCCCTTGGCAACCTCACTCACATCCCATGTCTGGCACATGTGCTCAATTTGGTTGTGCAGAGTTTTCTGAGGGACTATCCAGATCTTGATGCCCTGCTGCACAAGGTCCGCCTAGAGTGTGCTCACTTGCGGCGTTCCAGCTTGGCCAGATCCCGCATTGCTGCTCTGCAGCGCCGATTCCGCCTTCCGGAACACCGCATCATATGTGACCTACCTACCAGGTGGAATTCCACGTTACATATGTTGGAGCGGTTGTGTGAGCAGCAGCAAGCAGTTATGGAGTACCAGCTGCATCAGGCGCAAAGAAGTCGCAGTCAGCGCCGATCAGACTTCACAACCACAGAGTGGGCCACTATGAAGGACGTCTGCCAGGTTTTGAGTCCTTTTGATTATTCCACGCGGATGGCAAGTGCAGATGATGCACTAGTCAGCATGACTGTCCCCCTTATCTGCCTGCTTCAGCAAACTTTGCAAGGGTTAAGGGATGATGTTGTGGAAGAGGTAGAGGATGAGGAGTCACCTTTTCCATCAGCTTCTGGAGAGTCAGCGCCACGTGGTTCCTCACAAAGGGGTACGCAGGGGCCAATTTGTGAGGAGGATGAGGAGGAGTCAATGGAGGAGGAAGAGCTCCGTCCAGAGGAGGGAGCGACACAATTGTCCAGTGGTCAGTGTGTACAGCGAGGGTGGGGTGATGACGAGCGGGCAGAGATCATGTCTCAAGCAGGGGACAGCGTTTCTGGGCCAGTTGGCACTCTGCAGCACATGGTGGATTTCATGCTGCAGTGCCTGAGAAACGACCGCCGCATCAACCACATTCTCAACATGCCTGATTATTGGGTGTTCACCCTCCTCGATCCTCGCTACCGGGACAACATCCAAAACCTCATCCCTGCGTTGACCCGGGAGCGTAAATTGCGGGAGTACCACGACACACTGGTGAATTCCATCATCTTCTCCTGTCCAACTGAGAGGAGTGCTGCTAGTGCTTTACAAAGCAGCTCAGTGCGTCGAGGCAGTGGGGGAGGCTCTGCCCAAAGAGGGAGCAGAAGCAGTGCCTCTGCCCAAGGCAAGCCCAGTATGGCACAACTCTGGCACACTTTTGTGTGCCCGCCCCAAATGTCTACACCATCACCGGCGGTTCCAGTCAGCAGGAGGCAACGGTTCCGTCAGATGGTGACAGACTACATGGCTTGCCCTCTTACTGTACTCCCAGACGGCTCTTCCCCGTTCAAGTTTTGGGTCTCTAAGCTGGATACATGGCCAGAGCTAAGCCAGTATGCATTGGAGGTGCTGGCTTGCCCTGCGGCTAGTGTCTTATCGGAACGTGTCTTTAGTGCCGCAGGTGGTGTACTAACAGACCGTCGCATGCGACTATCCTCCGATAACGTTGACCGGCTTACTTTCCTGAAAATGAACCAGGCCTGGATGTCGCAGGAATTTGCCACTCCTCTGCCTGATTAAGTAATTGGGTGTCATCCAGGTCTCCTGCTGTGTTCATCTTTCTACCACCTGAACTGCTATTCCTGTGCTCCAACACCGCCAGTTGCGGCTCAGAAGTGCAGGCTGCACAGTAAAAACATGCGACCCAGTGTTATTGGGTTTCAGTAACATCAGCTGATCCCCAGCTGTGTAGCCGGCAATGTGTCCTGCGACCGCCACGCTGGCACAACAACCTAAATGTAAGGGAACCTGTCCCCCCCCCGTCGTTTGTTACTGAAAGAGCCATCTTGTGCAGCAGTAATGCTGCACAAGGAAAAGGTAGCTCTTTTTTTTTAGCTCCTTGCACACGCAGAACTTAACACTTATAAAATGTGTTCACTGATACCGTTATACTGTCCCGGAGCTGGGACTTTCCTTCGTAATGTGATGCAGCACAGCCGTCATTCCTACCCCCTTGGTGCCATGCGCTGCCTCCTCAGCGTTGTTTTAAGCTGTCACGGAGCCTGCGCTGTTCTGTTATCCCTTGGGCATGCCCTATTTGCGCTGCCTGTCTTCTGACATAATTTGGTGTCAGGCTGGCTGCGCCTGTGCGGCCGCGCTGCCCGAGATCCCGCCTCGCAGTGTCTTCTGATTGAGTCACACTGCAGGCCTGGGATCCATGGGCATGCACAGTGCATATCTTCCCCTCGGGCTCTCGCTCATTTCCCTCCGCCTTCTTTAGACTGTGCGCCGTCAGCTGATCCCTAATAGCATGCCACGGCCGTGACACCGCACAGTCTGAAGAAGAGGGAAGGAGGGGAGTGAGAGTCGAGGATATGCACTGTGCATGCCCATGGTTCCAAGGCCCGCAGTGGGATTACGTTAGACGAGACTGCGAGGTGGGATCTGGAGCAGCGTGGACGCACAGGCACTGACAGCCTGACACCAAATTATGTCAGAAGACAGGCAGCGCTAATTGGGCATGGCCAAGGGCTAACAGAACAGCGCAGGCTCCGTGACAGCTTAAAACAACGCTGAGGAGGCAGCACACGGCACCAAGGGGATAGGAATGACAGCTGTGCCGTGTCCCATTACGAAGGAAATTCGCACCTCCGGGACGGTTTAACGGTATAAGGGGACACATTTTTAGTGTTTACTTCGGTGTTTGCAAGGAGCATAATTAAAAGAACCACCTTTTCCTTTTGCATCCTTAGTGCTGCACAAGATGGCTCTTTCAGCTACAAACGTCTTGGGGGGGGTTAAAGGTTCCCTTTCAACTTGCTCCAATCAGGCTTCGGCCTACACTCTGTTCCTCTGCTCCTCCTGCTGTCCCTGGGCTCTAACACCGCCAGTTGGTGCCTGGAAGTGCTGTGTGCACAGTCAACAGTCGCTCCTCTGTTATTGGGGTTCAGTAACGTCAGCTGATCCCCAGCTGTGTGTGCGGCAATACCTCCAATCTGCTCCTCCTGCTGTCCCTGGGCTCTAACACCGCCAGTTGGTGCCTGGAAGTGCTGTGTGCACAGTCAACAGTCGCTCCTCTGTTATTGGGGTTCAGTAACGTCAGCTAATCCCCAGCTGTGTGTGCGGCAATACCTCCAATCTGCTCCTCCTGCTGTCCCTGGGCTCTAACACCGCCAGTTGGTGCCTGGAAGTGCTGTGTGCACAGTCAACAGTCGCTCCTCTGTTATTGGGGTTCAGTAACGTCAGCTGATCCCCAGCTGTGTGTGTGGCAATACCTCCAATCTGCTCCTCCTGCTGTCCCTGGGCTCTAACACCGCCAGTTGGTGCCTGGAAGTGCTGTGTGCACAGTCAACAGTCGCTCCTCTGTTATTGGGGTTCAGTAACTTCAGCTGATCCCCAGCTGTGTATCCGGCAACGTGTCATGCGACCGCCACGCTGGCACAACTAAAATGTAAGGGGACCTGTCCCCCCCCCTAGGCGTTTGTTACTGAAAGAGCCACCATGTGCAGCACTAATACTGCACAAGGGAAAGGTCGCTCTTGAAATTATGCTCCTTGCAAACGCTGAACTACACACTCATGTAATGTGTCCCCTCACACCGTCTTACCGTCGCGGAGGTGGGACTTTCCTTTGTAATGTGACGCAGCACGGCCGTCATTGCTACCCCCTTGGCACCGTGCGCTGCCTCCTTAGCGTTGTTTGATTCCGTCATGGACCCTGCGCTGTTATGTTATCCCTTGGCCATGCACAGTTTGCGCTGCCCGTCCTCTGACATCATTTGTTGTCGTCCTGGCTGCGCCTGTGCGTCCACGCTGCCCGAAATCACACCTCGCAGTGTCGTCTAATGTGATCCCACAGTGGGCCTGGTATCCATGGCCATGCGCAGTGCATATACTAGCCTCTCACTCCCCTTCTTCACGCTTCTTCAGACTAGGCGGCGTCAGCTGATCCCTAATAGCATGCCACGGCCGTGAGGCCGCACAGTCTGAAGAAGCAGGAAGGAGGTGAGTGAGAGGCGATGATATGCACTGCGCATGCCCATGGATCCCTGGCCCGCAGTGGGACTACATTAGATTACACTGCAAGGTTGGATCTCGGGCAGCTTGGATGCACAGGCACTGCCAGCCTGACACCTACATGATGTCAGAAGACGGGCACCGCTAACTGTGCATGGCCAAGGGATAACATTACAGCGCGGGCTCCGTGACAGAACCAAACAACGTTGAGGAGGTGGCGCACGGCACCAAGGGGGTTGGAATGACGGCTGTGCTGTGTCACATTACAAAGGAAAGTCCCACTTCCGGGATGGTTTGACGGTGTGAGGGGACACATTATATGAGTGTGTACTTCAGCGTTTGCAAGGAGCATAATTTTCGGAGCCACCATTTTCCATGTGCAGTATTACTGCTGTACAAGATGGCTCTTTCAGCAACAAATGCCTGGGGGGGTTAAAGGTTCCCTTTCAACTTGCTCCACTGCAGGCTTCGGCCTACACTCTGCTCCTCTTTGATTCCCTGGGTTTCAACACTGTCAGTTGCCACCTGGAAGTGTTGTCTACACAGAAAAAACACTAGGTGATGTGTCAGTGGGGTTCAGCACCGCCAGCTGTTCCCCTGCTGTGTAGTCGGTAACGTGTCCAGCACAAGCCACGCTGGCACAACAGAACAAAAGCTGCCGCCAGTGCAGGCTTCGGCCTACACTCTGCTCCTCTCCTCCTCCTGCTGACCCTGGGCTCAAACACCGCTAGTTTTTGCCCGGAATTGCTAGCTGCACAGAGAAAAACACCAGCCAATGTGTTAGTGGGGTTCAGCACCGCCAGCTGTTCCCCTGCTGTGTAGCCGGCAACGTGACCTGCAAACGCCACGCAGGCACATGAACTGAAATTAAAGGGAACCTGGCCCCACCCCCCCAGGTGTTTATATGTATAACAGCCACCTTGTACAGCAGTACTGCTGCATTTGTACAAGGTGGCTGTTTTTTTATCCTTGCCCACGTAGAATTAAACACGTAAAATATGTGTCTCATTACAGACCATTACAATGTCCCTGAGGTGTGACTTTCCTTTTTAATGACACGCACCACCCCCCTTGGTAGCACTGCCCGTCTTCTGACATCATTGGTTGGCTGCCTGTGCCTGTGCGTCCGCCCTGCCCGACACAACCCCCCTCATTTCTTATATTTTGGCTGCGAGGGTGTGATTGATGGGCATGTGCAGTGCATATGTTCGCCTGTCTTAACTCATCTCCTTCCGCCTTCTTCAGACTGTGCGGCCTCCTGGCCGTGGTAGGCGATAAGGGATCAGCTGAGGCCGCCCAGTCTGAAGCAGGTGTAAGAACATGTGTGAGCGGCAAACATATTTACTGCACAAGGCCACGAATCCCAGCCACGCAGTGTGATTTTTTGAAAACACACTGTGGGCCTGGGATTCATGTCCATTGCTAACCGCAACGGCCAACATGAAATGAGGTGAGAAGACAGGCAGCGCTCACAGCGCATGGCCAAGGGATCACAATAGCGCAGACTCCTGTACAGCAAATAACAACACTCAGGAAGCTGCGCCCATGCACCAAGGTGTTATTTTCGACACCTGTGCTGCTTTTCTTTAAAAAGACAAGTCACACCTCCACTACTGTTCTACAGTAGAATGGGCTAAATAGTGTACGTGTTTTATTCAGCGTGTGCAAGGAGCAAACTAAATAGAGCAACCTTTTACTTGTGCAGCATTAATGCTGCACAAGGTGTGGCTCTTGTACCTTGCAACACCTGAGGGGGGGTTAAAGGTTACATTTGAAATTGATTCAAATAGGCTTCGGCCTACACTCTGCTCCTCTCCTCCTCGTGCTGACCCTGGGCTCTAACACCGCTAGTTTTTGCCAGGAAATGCGAGCTTCACAGAGAAAAACAACAGCCAATGTGTTAGTGGGGTTCAGCACCGCCAGCTGTTCCCCTGCTGTGTAGCCGGCATCGTGTCCAGCACAAGCCACGCTGGCACAACCGACCAAAAGCTGCCACCAGTGCAGGCTTCGGCCTACACTTTGCGCCTCTCCTCCTCCTGCTGACCCTGGGCTCTAACACCGCTAGTTTTTGCCAGGAAATGCGAGCTTCACAGAGAAAAACAACAGCCAATGTGTTAGTGGGGTTCAGCACCGCCAGCTGTTCCCCTGCTGTGTAGCCGGCATCGTGTCCAGCACAAGCCACGCTGGCACAACCGACCAAAAGCTGCCACCAGTGCAGGCTTCGGCCTACACTTTGCTCCTCTCCTCCTCCTGCTGACCCTGGGCGCTAACACCGCCAGTTTTTGCCCGGACATGCGAGCTTCACAGAGAAAAACACCAGTCAATGTGTCAGTGGGGTTCAGCAACGCCAGCTATTCCCCTGCTGTGTAGCTGGCAACGTGTCCTGCAAACGCCACGCAGGCACATGAACTGAAATTGAAGGAAGCCTTCCCCCCACCCCCAGGTGTTTCTATGTATAACAGCCACCTTGTTCAGCAGTACTGCTGCATTTGTACAAGGTGGCAGACTTTTTCTCCTTGCCCACGTTTAATTAAACACGTACTAAATGTGTCTCATTGAGACCATTCCACTGTCCCTGAGGTGTGACTTTCCTTTCTAATGATACGCAGCACCGCCCTTGGTAGCGTTTCCCGTCTTTTGACATCATGGTTAGCTGGCTGCGCCTGTGCATCCGCCCTGCTAGAAACAATGCCCCTCGTTGTCATATTTATTTTGTCAGCGAGGGTGTGGTTTATGGGCACGAGCAGTGCATATGTTCGCCTGTCTTAACTCATCTCCTTCCGCCTTCTTCAGACTGTGCGGCCTCCTGGCCGTGGTAGGCGATAAGGGATCAGCTGAGGCCGCCCAGTCTGAAGCAGGTGTAAGGACATGTGTGAGCGGCAAACATATTTACTGCACAAGGCCACGAATCCCAGCCACGCAGTGTGATTTTTAGAAAACACACTGTGGGTCTGGGATTCATGTCCATCGCTAACCGCAACGGCCGACATGAAATGAGGTCAGAAGACAGGAAGCGCTCACAGGGCATGGCCAAGGGATAACAAGAGCGCAGACTCCTGTACAGCAAATAACAACGCTCAGGAAGCTGCGCCCATGCACCAAGGTGTTATTTTCGACACCTGTGCTGCTTTTCTTTAAAAAGACAAGTCACGCCTCCACTACTGTTCTACAGTAGAATGGGCTAAATAGTGTACGTGTTTTATTCAGCGTGTGCAAGGAGCAAAATTAAGAGAGCAACCTTTTACTTGTGCAGCATTAATGATGCACAAGGTGTGGCTCTTGTACCTTGCAACACCTGAGGGGGGGGTTAAAGGTTACCTTTGAAATTGGTTCAACTAGGCTTCGGCCTACACTCTGCTCCTCTCCTCCTCCTGCTGACCCTGGGCTATAACACCGCCAGTTGTAGCCTGGAAGTGCTAGCTGCACAGAGAAAAACACCCGCCAATGTGATAGTGGGGTTCAGCACCACCAGCTGTTCCCCTGCTGTGTAGCCTGCATTGTGTCCAGCACAAGCCACGCTGGCACAACTGACCAAAAGGTGCCACCAGTGCTGGCTTCGGCCTACACTCTGCTCCTCTCCTCCTCCTGCTGACCCTGGGCTCTAACACCGCTAGTTTTTGCCCGGAATTGCTAGCTGCACAGAGAAAAACACCAGCCAATGTGTTAGTGGGGTTCAGCACCGCCAGCTGTTCCCCTGCTGTGTAGCCGGCAACGTGACCTGCAAACGCCACGCAGGCACATGAACTGAAATTGAAGTGAGCCTGCCCCCCACCCCCAGGTGTTTCTATGTATAACAGCCACCTTGTACAGCAGTACTGCTGCATTTGTACAAGGTGGCTGACTTTTTCTCCTTGCCCACGTGGAACTCAACACGTACAAAATGTGTCTCATTAGAGACCATTACAATGTCCCTGAGGTGTGACTTTCCTTTTTAATGACACGCAGCACCCCCATTGTTAGCGCTGCCCTTCTTCAGACATCATTGGTTGGCTGGCTGTGCCTGTGCGTCCGCCCTGCCCGACACAACGCCCCTCGTTGTCTCATATATTTTGATTGCGAGGGTGTGATTGATGGGCACGAGCAGTGCATATGTTCGCCTGTCTTCACTCCCCTCCTTCCGCCTTCTTCAGACTGTGCGGCCTCATGGCCGTGGCAGCCAATAAGGGATCAGCTGAGGCCGCCCAGTCTGAAGCAGGTGTAAGGACATGTGTGAGCGTTGAACATATTTACTGCACAAGGCCACGAATCCCAGCACCGCAGTGTGACTTTATGGAAAGGCACTGTGGGTCTGGGATTTATGGCCATCGTTAACCGCACCGGCCAACATGAAATGAGGTCATAACACGGCCTGCACTAACAGGGTATTGCCAAGGGATAACACAAGAGCGCACTCTCCTGTACTGCAAATAACAACGGTAAGGAGTCTGCGCCCAGCACCTAGGTGTAAATTTTGACACCTGTGCTGCGTCTTCTTCAAAAGAAAAGTCACGCCTCCACTACTATTTGACAGTATAATGGGCTAAATAGTGTACGTGTTTTATTCAGCGTGTGCAAGGAGCAAAATGAAGAGAGCAACCTTAGACTTGTGCAGCATTAATGCTGTTCAAGGTGTTGCGCTTGTACCTTGAAACACCTGAGGGGGGGTTAAAGGTTTCCTTTGAAATTGGTTCAACTAGGCTTCGGCCTACACTCTGCTCCTCTCCTCCTCCTGCTGACCCTGGGCTCTAACACCGCCAGTTTTTGCCCGGACGTGCTAGCTGCACAGAGAAAAACACCAGCCAATGTGTTAGTGGGGTTCAGCACCGCCAGCTGTTCCCCTGCTGTGTAGCTGGCAACGTGACCTGCAAACACCACGCAGGCACATGAACTGAAATTGAAGTGAGCCTGCCCCCCACCCCCAGGTGTTTCTATGTATAACAGCCACCTTGTACAGCAGTACTGCTGCATTTTTACAAGGTGGCTGACTTTTTCTCCTTGCCCACGTGGAACTCAACACGTACAAAATGTGTCTCATTGAGACCATTCAACTGTCCCTGAGGTGTGACTTTCCTTTCTAATGAAACGCAGCATCACCCTTGGTAGCGCTGCCCGTCTTCTGACATCATTGGTTGGCTGCCTGTGCCTGTGCGTCCGCCCTGCACAACACAACGCCCCTCGTTGTCTCATATATTTTGGCAGCGAGGGTGTTATTGATGGGCATGTGCAGTGCATATGTTCGCCTGTCTTAACTCATCTCCTTCCGCCTTCTTCAGACTGTGCGGCCTCATGGCCGCGGCATGCGATAAGGGATCAGATGAGGCCGCCCAGTCTGAAGTAGGTGTAAGGACATGTGTGAGCGGCAAACATATTAACTGCACAAGGGCACGAATCCAAGCCACGCAGTGTGATTTTTTCCAAACACACTGTGGGTCTGGGATTCATGTCCACCGCTAACCGCATCGGCCAACATGAAATGAGGTCAGAAGACAGGAAGCGCTCACAGCGCATGGCCAAGGGATAACAAGAGCGCAGACTCCTGTACAGCAAATAACAACGCTCAGGAAGCTGCGCCCATGCACCAAGGTGTTATTTTCGACACCTGTGCTGCTTTTCTTTAAAAAGACAAGTCACGCCTCCACTACTGTTTTACAGTAGAATGGGCTAAATAGTGTACGTGTTTTATTCAGCGTGTGCAAGGAGCAAAATTAATAGAGCAAACTTTTACTTGTGCAGCATTAATGCTGCACGATGTGTGGCTCTTGTACCTTGCAACACCTGAGGGGGGTTAAAGGTTACCTTTGAAATTGGTTCAACTAGGCTTCGGCCTACACTCTGCTCCTCTCCTCCTCCTGCTGACCCTGGGCTCTAACACCGCCAGTTTTTGCCCGGACGTGCTAGCTGCACAGAGAAAAACACCAGCCAATGTGTTAGTGGGGTTCAGCACCGCCAGCTGTTCCCCAGCTGTGTAGCCGGCAACATGACCTGCAAACGCCACGCAGGCACAACAGAACAAAAGCTGCCACCAGTGCAGGCTTCGGCCTACACTCTGCTCCTCTCCTCCTCCTGCTGACCCTGGGCTCTAACACCGCCAGTTTTTGCCCGGACGAGCTAGCTGCACAGAGAAAAACACCAGCCAATGTGTTAGTGGGGTTCAGCACCGCCAGCTGTTCCCCAGCTGTGTAGCCGGCAACGTGACCTGCAAACGCCACGCAGGCACATGAACTGAAATTAAAGGGACCCTGCCACCCACCCCAAGGTGTTTCTATGTATAACAGCCACCTTGTACAGCAGTACTGCTGCATTTGTACAAGGTGGCTTACTTTGTCTACTTGCCCACGTTTAATTAAACACGGAAAAAATGTGTCTCATTACAGACCATTACAATGTCCCTGAGGTGTGACTTTCCTTTTTAATGACACGCAGCACCCCCCTTGTTAGCGCTGCCCGTCTTCTGACATCTTTGGTTGGCTGGCTGCGGCTGTGCGTCCGCCCTGCCTGAAACCACGCTCCTCGTTGTCTTGCTTATTTTGACTGCGAGGGTATGATTGATGGGCACGAGCAGTGGATATCTTCGCCTGTCTTTACTCATCTCCTTCCGCCTTCTTCAGAATGTGCGGCCTCATGGCCGCGGCATGCGAGAAGGGATCAGATGAGGCCGCCCAGTCTGATGCAGGTGTAAGGACATGAGGGACAGGCGACAAAATTTACTGCGCAAGGTCACAAATCCCAGCTCTGCAGTGTGACTTTATTAAAAGACACTGCGGGTCTGGGTTTCATGGCCATCGCTAACCGCACCGGCCAACATGAAATGAGGTGAGAAGACAGGCATCGCTCACAGCGCATGGCCAAGGGATAACAAGAGCGCAGACTCCTGTACAGCAAATAACTACGCTCAGGAATCTTCGCCCAGCACTGTGCTGCATCTCCTTAAAAAGACAAGTCACGCCTCCACTACTGTTTGACAGTATAATGGGCTAAATAGTGTACGTGTTTTATTCAGCGTGTTCAAGGAGCAAACTAAATAGAGCAACCTTTTACTTGTGCAGCATTAATGCTGCACAAGGTGTGGCTCTTGTACCTTGCAACACCTGAGGGGGGGTAAAAGGTTACCTTTGAAATTGGTTCAACTAGGCTTCGGCCTACACTCTGCTCCTCTCCTCCTCCTGCTGACCCTGGGCTCATAACACCGCCAGTTTTAGCCTGGAAGTGCTAGCTGCACAGAGAAAAACACCAGCCAATGTGTTAGTGGGGTTCAGCACCGCCTGCTGTTCCCCCACTGTGTAGCCAGCAAAGTGTCCTGCAAACGCTACGCAGACACAAAGCTGACTCCAGTGCAGGCTTCGGCCTACACTCTGCTCCCCCTGCTTACCCTTTGCTCCAACACCGCTAGTTGGGGCTGTAGGAAGACAATGTTTGATAGGCAAGGCATCCGGGTTCCAGCACCGCCAGCTGGTTCTCGGCAGTGTTTTTGTCACAGGTACTCCCTCGTGCCAAGCCTGGTTTCAGCACCGTCAGCTGTTTCCGGGTTGTGTCAAGCTCACTGAGACGCCTATGCTTGCCCCGTCGTGGTGCGGTCGGGTTAGCCAACTCCAGGGTGCCTCCAGTTTAGGAGCTTCCTATATGGGCTGCGTGAACTGGTAGTCAAGGCTGGTTCTGTAGTGCCAGTAGGACCAGCTCCCCCTGTAGGACTGTTGGGGTTCGGTAACTGCGGCTGCCTCGCGGCCTAGCTGTTCTCTCCTCTCCTGTGGGCCTTCGGGTCCACCACCTGGTTCCAGCACCGTCAGCTGGTTCCAGGCCGAGCCTTTGGCTTAGGTGCCTCCTCCTGGGTATCCGAGTTCCGCCAACGTCAGGCGGTCCATGGTAGTGCTTTTAAGCGCGGGCACCTACAGCTTAGTAACCGGGTTCCAGCACCGTCAGCTGGTCCTCGGTCGTGTCATTGGCTCTTGCACACTGGGGCAACGCATCTGGGTTCCAGCACCGCCAGCTGGTTCTCGGCAGTGTTTTTGTCACAGGTACTCCCTCGTGCCAAGCCTGGTTTCAGCACCGTCAGCTGTTTCCGGGTTGTGTCAAGCTCACTGAGACGCCTATGCTTGCCCCGTCGTGGTGCGGTCGGGTTAGCCAACTCCAGGGTGCCTCCAGTTTAGGAGCTTCCTATGTGGGCTGCGTGAACTGGTAGTCAAGGCTGGTTCTGTAGTGCCAGTAGGCCCAGCTCCCCCTGTAGGACTGTTGGGGTTCGGTAACTGCGGCTGCCTCGCGGCCTAGCTGTTCTCTCCTCTCCTGTGGGCCTTCGGGTCCACCACCTGGTTCCAGCACCGTCAGCTGGTTCCAGGCCGAGCCTTTGGCTTAGGTGCCTCCTCCTGGGTATCCGAGTTCCGCCAACGTCAGGCGGTCCTTGGTAGTGCTTTTAAGCGCGGGCACCTACAGCTTAGTAACCGGGTTCCAGCACCGCCAGCTGGTCCTCGGTGCCATTGGCTCTTGCACACTGGGGCAACGCATCTGGGTTCCAGCACCGCCAGCTGGTTCTCGGCAGTGTTCTTGACACAGTTACTCCCTCGTGCCAAGCCTGGTTTCAGCACCGTCAGCTGTTTCCGGGTTGTGTCAAGCTCACTGAGACGCCTATGCTTGCCCCGTCGTGGTGCGGTCGGGTTAGCCAACTCCAGGGTGCCTCCAGTTTAGGAGCTTTCTATGTGGGCTGCGTGAACTGGTAGTCAAGGCTGGTTCTGTAGTGCCAGTAGGCCCAGCTCCCCCTGTAGGACTGTTGGGGTTCGGTAACTGCGGCTGCCTCGCGGCCTAGCTGTTCTCTCCTCTCCTGTGGGCCTTCGGGTCCACCACCTGGTTCCAGCACCGTCAGCTGGTTCCAGGCCGAGCCTTTGGCTTAGGTGCCTCCTCCTGGGTATCCGAGTTCCGCCAACGTCAGGCGGTCCTTGGTAGTGCTTTTAAGCGCGGGCACCTACAGCTTAGTAACCGGGTTTCAGCACCGTCAGCTGGTCCTCGGTCGTGCCATTTGCTCTTGCACACTGGGGCAACGCATCTGGGTTCCAGCACCGCCAGCTGGTTCTCGGCAGTGTTCTTGACACAGGTACTCCCTCGTGCCAAGCCTGGTTTCAGCACCGTCAGCTGTTTCCGGGTTGTGTCAAGCTCACTGAGACGCCTATGCTTGCCCCGTCGTGGTGAAATCGGGTTAGCCAACTCCAGGGTGCCTCCAGTTTAGGAGCTTCCTATGTGGGCTGCGTGAACTGGTAGTCAAGGCTGGTTCTGTAGTGCCAGTAGGCCCAGCTCCCCCTGTAGGACTGTTGGGGTTCGGTAACTGCGGCTGCCTCGCGGCCTAGCTGTTCTCTCCTCTCCTGTGGGCCTTCGGGTCCACCACCTGGTTCCAGCACCGTCAGCTGGTTCCAGGCCGAGCCTTTGGCTTAGGTGCCTCCTCCTGGGTATCCGAGTTCCGCCAACGTCAGGCGGTCCTTGGTAGTGCTTTTAAGCGCGGGCACCTACAGCTTAGTAACCGGGTTCCAGCACCGCCAGCTGGTCCTCGGTTGTGCCATTGGCTCTTGCACACTGGGGCAACGCATCTGGGTTCCAGCACCGTCAGCTGGTTCTTGGCAGTGTTTTTGTCACAGGTACTCCCTCGTGCCAAGCCTGGTTTCAGCACCGTCAGCTGTTTCCTGCTTGTGTCAAGCACACTGAGACGTCTATGCTTGCCCCGTCGTGGTGCGGTCGGGTTAGCCAACTCCAGGGTGCCTCCAGTTTAGGAGCTTCCTATGTGGGCTGCGTGAACTGGTAGTCAAGGCTGGTTCTGTAGTGCCAGTAGGCCCAGCTCCCCCTGTAGGACTGTTGGGGTTCGGTAACTGCGGCTGCCTCGCGGCCTAGCTGTTCTCTCCTCTCCTGTGGGCCTTCGGGTCCACCACCTGGTTCCAGCACCGTCAGCTGGTTCCAGGCCGAGCCTTTGGCTTAGGTGCCTCCTCCTGGGTATCCGAGTTCCGCCAACTTCAGGCGGTCCTTGGTAGTGCTTTTAAGCGCGGGCACCTACAGCTTAGTAACCGGGTTCCAGCACCGCCAGCTGGTCCTCGGTGCCATTGGCTCTTGCACACTGGGGCAACGCATCTGGGTTCCAGCACCGCCAGCTGGTTCTCGGCAGTGTTCTTGACACAGGTACTCCCTCGTGCCAAGCCTGGTTTCAGCACCGTCAGCTGTTTCCTGGTTGTGTCAAGCTCACTGAGACGCCTATGCTTGCCCCGTCGTGGTGCGGTCGGGTTAGCCAACTCCAGGGTGCCTCCAGTTTAGGAGCTTCCTATGTGGGCTGCGTGAACTGGTAGTCAAGGCTGGTTCTGTAGTGCCAGTAGGCCCAGCTCCCCCTGTAGGACTGTTGGGGTTCGGTAACTGCGGCTGCCTCGCGGCCTAGCTGTTCTCTCCTCTCCTGTGGGCCTTCGGGTCCACCACCTGGTTCCAGCACCGTCAGCTGGTTCCAGGCCGAGCCTTTGGCTTAGGTGCCTCCTCCTGGGTATCCGAGTTCCGCCAACGTCAGGCGGTCCTTGGTAGTGCTTTTTAGCGTGGGCACCTACAGCTTAGTAACCGGGTTCCAGCACCGCCAGCTGGTCCTCGGTGCCATTGGCTCTTGCACACTGGGGCAACGCATCTGGGTTCCAGCACCGCCAGCTGGTTCTCGGCAGTGTTCTTGACACAGGTACTCCCTCGTGCCAAGCCTGGTTTCAGCACCGTCAGCTGTTTCCGGGTTGTGTCAAGCTCACTGAGACGCCTATGCTTGCCCCGTCGTGGTGCGGTCGGGTTAGCCAACTCCAGGGTGCCTCCAGTTTAGGAGCTTCCTATGTGGGCTGCGTGAACTGGTAGTCAAGGCTCGTTCTGTAGTGCCAGTAGGCCCAGCTCCCCCTGTAGGACTGTTGGGGTTTGGTAACTGCGGCTGCCTCGCGGCCTAGCTGTTCTCTCCTCTCCTGTGGGCCTTCGGGTCCACCACCTGGTTCCAGCACCGTCAGCTGGTTCCAGGCTGAGTCTTTGGCTTAGGTGCCTCCTCCTGGGTATCCGAGTTCCGCCAACGTCAGGCGGTCCTTGGTAGTGCTTTTAAGCGCGGGCACCTACAGCTTAGTAACCGGGTTCCAGCACCGCCAGCTGGTCCTCGGTGCCATTGGCTCTTGCACACTGGGGCAACGCATCTGGGTTCCAGCACCGCCAGCTGGTTCTCGGCAGTGTTCTTGACACAGGTACTCCCTCATGCCAAGCCTGGTTTCAGCACCGTCAGCTGTTTCCGGGTTGTGTCAAGCTCACTGAGACGCCTATGCTTGCCCCGTCGTGGTGCGGTCGGGTTAGCCAACTCCAGGGTGCCTCCAGTTTAGGAGCTTCCTATGTGGGCTGTGTGAACTGGTAGTCAAGGCTGGTTCTGTAGTGCCAGTAGGCCCAGCTCCCCCTGTAGGACTGTTGGGGTTCGGTAACTGCGGCTGCCTCGCGGCCTAGCTGTTCTCTCCTCTCCTGTGGGCTTTCGGGTCCACCACCTGGTTCCAGCACCGTCAGCTGGTTCCAGGCCGAGCCTTTGGCTTAGGTGCCTCCTCCTGGGTATCGGAGTTCCGCCAATGTCAGGCGGTCCTTGGTAGTGCTTTTAAGCGCGGGCACCTACAGCTTAGTAACCGGGTTCCAGCACCGCCAGCTGGTCCTCGGTGCCATTGGCTCTTGCACACTGGGGCAACGCATCTGGGTTCCAGCACCGCCAGCTGGTTCTCGGCAGTGTTCTTGACACAGGTACTCCCTCGTGCCAAGCCTGGTTTCAGCACCGTCAGCTGTTTCCGGGTTGTGTCAAGCTCACTGAGATGCCTATGCTTGCCCCGTCGTTGTGCGATCGGGTTAGCCAACTCCAGGGTGCCTCCAGTTTAGGAGCTTCCTATGTGGGCTGCGTGAACTGGTAGTCAAGGCTGGTTCTGTAGTGCCAGTAGGCCCAGCTCCCCCTGTAGGACTGTTGGGGTTCGGTAACTGCGGCTGCCTCGCGGCCTAGCTGTTCTCTCCTCTCCTGTGGGCCTTCGGGTCCACCACCTGGTTCCAGCACCGTCAGCTGGTTCCAGGCCGAGCCTTTGGCTTAGGTGCCTCCTCCTGGGTATCCGAGTTCCGCCAACGTCAGGCGGTCCTTGGTAGTGCTTTTAAGCGCGGGCACCTACAGCTTAGTAACCGGGTTCCAGCACCGCCAGCTGGTCCTCGGTGCCATTGGCTCTTGCACACTGGGGCAACGCATCTGGGTTCCAGCACCGCCAGCTGGTTCTCGGCAGTGTTCTTGACACAGGTACTCCCTCATGCCAAGCCTGGTTTCAGCATCGTCAGCTGTTTCCGGGTTGTGTCAAGCTCACTGAGACGCCTATGCTTGCCCCGTGGTGGTGCGGTCGGGTTAGCCAACTCCAGGGTGCCTCCAGTTTAGGAGCTTCCTATGTGGGCTGTGTGAACTGGTAGTCAAGGCTGGTTCTGTAGTGCCAGTAGGCCCAGCTCCCCCTGTAGGACTGTTGGGGTTCGGTAACTGCGGCTGCCTCGCGGCCTAGCTGTTCTCTCCTCTCCTGTGGGCTTTCGGGTCCACCACCTGGTTCCAGCACCGTCAGCTGGTTCCAGGCCGAGCCTTTGGCTTAGGTGCCTCCTCCTGGGTATCAGAGTTCCGCCAACGTCAGGCGGTCCTTGGTAGTGCTTTTAAGCGCGGGCACCTACAGCTTAGTAACCGGGTTCCAGCACCGCCAGCTGGTCCTCGGTGCCATTGGCTCTTGCACACTGGGGCAACGCATCTGGGTTCCAGCACCGCCAGCTGGTTCTCGGCAGTGTTCTTGACACAGGTACTCCCTCATGCCAAGCCTGGTTTCAGCATCGTCAGCTGTTTCCGGGTTGTGTCAAGCTCACTGAGACGCCTATGCTTGCCCCGTGGTGGTGCGGTCGGGTTAGCCAACTCCAGGGTGCCTCCAGTTTAGGAGCTTCCTATGTGGGCTGTGTGAACTGGTAGTCAAGGCTGGTTCTGTAGTGCCAGTAGGCCCAGCTCCCCCTGTAGGACTGTTGGGGTTCGGTAACTGCGGCTGCCTCGCGGCCTAGCTGTTCTCTCCTCTCCTGTGGGCTTTCGGGTCCACCACCTGGTTCCAGCACCGTCAGCTGGTTCCAGGCCGAGCCTTTGGCTTAGGTGCCTCCTCCTGGGTATCAGAGTTCCGCCAACGTCAGGCGGTCCTTGGTAGTGCTTTTAAGCGCGGGCACCTACAGCTTAGTAACCGGGTTCCAGCACCGCCAGCTGGTCCTCGATGCCATTGGCTCTTGCACACTGGGGCAACGCATCTGGGTTCCAGCACCGCCAGCTGGTTCTCGGCAGTGTTCTTGACACAGGTACTCCCTCGTGCCAAGCCTGGTTTCAGCACCGTCAGCTGTTTCCGGGTTGTGTCAAGCTCACTGAGATGCCTATGCTTGCCCCGTCGTTGTGCGGTCGGGTTAGCCAACTCCAGGGTGCCTCCAGTTTAGGAGCTTCCTATGTGGGCTGCGTGAACTGGTAGTCAAGGCTGGTTCTGTAGTGCCAGTAGGCCCAGCTCCCCCTGTAGGACTGTTGGGGTTCGGTAACTGCGGCTGCCTCGCGGCCTAGCTGTTCTCTCCTCTCCTGTGGGCCTTCGGGTCCACCACCTGGTTCCAGCACCGTCAGCTGGTTCCAGGCCGAGCCTTTGGCTTAGGTGCCTCCTCCTGGGTATCCGAGTTCCGCCAACGTCAGGCGGTCCTTGGTAGTGCTTTTAAGCGCGGGCACCTACAGCTTAGTAACCGGGTTCCAGCACCGCCAGCTGGTCCTCGGTGCCATTGGCTCTTGCACACTGGGGCAACGCATCTGGGTTCCAGCACCGCCAGCTGGTTCTCGGCAGTGTTCTTGACACAGGTACTCCCTCGTGCCAAGCCTGGTTTCAGCACCGTCAGCTGTTTCCGGGTTGTGTCAAGCTCACTGAGACGCCTATGCTTGCCCCGTCGTGGTGCGGTCGGGTTAGCCAACTCCAGGGTGCCTCCAGTTTAGGAGCTTCCTATGTGGGCTGCGTGAACTAGTAGTCAAGGCTGGTTCTGTAGTGCCAGTAGGCCCAGCTCCCCCTGTAGGACTGTTAGGGTTCGGTAACTGCGGCTGCCTCGCGGCCTAGCTGTTCTCTCCTCTCCTGTGGGCCTTCGGGTCCACCACCTGGTTCCAGCACCGTCAGCTGGTTCCAGGCCGAGCCTTTGGCTTAGGTGCCTCCTCCTGGGTATCCGAGTTCCGCCAACGTCAGGCGGTCCTTGGTAGTGCTTTTAAGCGCGGGCACCTACAGCTTAGTAACCGGGTTTCAGCACCGTCAGCTGGTCCCTGGTCGTGCCATTGGCTCTTGCACACTGGGGCAACGCATCTGGGTTCCAGCACCGCCAGCTGGTTCTCGGCAGTGTTTTTGTCACAGGTACTCCCTCGTGCCAAGCCTGGTTTCAGCACCGTCAGCTGTTTCCGGGTTGTGTCAAGCTCACTGAGACGCCTATGCTTGCCCCGTCGTGGTGCGGTCGGGTTAGCCAACTCCAGGGTGCCTCCAGTTTAGGAGCTTCCTATGTGGGCTGCGTGAACTGGTAGTCAAGGCTGATTCTGTAGTGCCAGTAGGCCCAGCTCCCCCTGTAGGACTGTTGGGGTTCGGTAACTGCGGCTGCCTCGCGGCCTAGCTGTTCTCTCCTCTCCTGTGGGCCTTCGGGTCCACCACCTGGTTCCAGCACCGTCAGCTGGTTCCAGGCCGAGCCTTTGGCTTAGGTGCCTCCTCCTGGGTATCCGAGTTCCGCCAACTTCAGGCGGTCCTTGGTAGTGCTTTTAAGCGCGGGCACCTACAGCTTAGTAACCGGGTTCCAGCACCGCCAGCTGGTCCTCGGTGCCATTGGCTCTTGCACACTGGGGCAACGCATCTGGGTTCCAGCACCGCCAGCTGGTTCTCGGCAGTGTTCTTGACACAGGTACTCCCTCGTGCCAAGCCTGGTTTCAGCACCGTCAGCTGTTTCCTGGTTGTGTCAAGCTCACTGAGACGCCTATGCTTGCCCCGTCGTGGTGCGGTCGGGTTAGCCAACTCCAGGGTGCCTCCAGTTTAGGAGCTTCCTATGTGGGCTGCGTGAACTGGTAGTCAAGGCTGGTTCTGTAGTGCCAGTAGGCCCAGCTCCCCCTGTAGGACTGTTGGGGTTCGGTAACTGCGGCTGCCTCGCGGCCTAGCTGTTCTCTCCTCTCCTGTGGGCCTTCGGGTCCACCACCTGGTTCCAGCACCGTCAGCTGGTTCCAGGCCGAGCCTTTGGCTTAGGTGCCTCCTCCTGGGTATCCGAGTTCCGCCAACGTCAGGCGGTCCTTGGTAGTGCTTTTTAGCGTGGGCACCTACAGCTTAGTAACCGGGTTCCAGCACCGCCAGCTGGTCCTCGGTGCCATTGGCTCTTGCACACTGGGGCAACGCATCTGGGTTCCAGCACCGCCAGCTGGTTCTCGGCAGTGTTCTTGACACAGGTACTCCCTCGTGCCAAGCCTGGTTTCAGCACCGTCAGCTGTTTCCGGGTTGTGTCAAGCTCACTGAGACGCCTATGCTTGCCCCGTCGTGGTGCGGTCGGGTTAGCCAACTCCAGGGTGCCTCCAGTTTAGGAGCTTCCTATGTGGGCTGCGTGAACTGGTAGTCAAGGCTCGTTCTGTAGTGCCAGTAGGCCCAGCTCCCCCTGTAGGACTGTTGGGGTTTGGTAACTGCGGCTGCCTCGCGGCCTAGCTGTTCTCTCCTCTCCTGTGGGCCTTCGGGTCCACCACCTGGTTCCAGCACCGTCAGCTGGTTCCAGGCTGAGTCTTTGGCTTAGGTGCCTCCTCCTGGGTATCCGAGTTCCGCCAACGTCAGGCGGTCCTTGGTAGTGCTTTTAAGCGCGGGCACCTACAGCTTAGTAACCGGGTTCCAGCACCGCCAGCTGGTCCTCGGTGCCATTGGCTCTTGCACACTGGGGCAACGCATCTGGGTTCCAGCACCGCCAGCTGGTTCTCGGCAGTGTTCTTGACACAGGTACTCCCTCATGCCAAGCCTGGTTTCAGCACCGTCAGCTGTTTCCGGGTTGTGTCAAGCTCACTGAGACGCCTATGCTTGCCCCGTCGTGGTGCGGTCGGGTTAGCCAACTCCAGGGTGCCTCCAGTTTAGGAGCTTCCTATGTGGGCTGTGTGAACTGGTAGTCAAGGCTGGTTCTGTAGTGCCAGTAGGCCCAGCTCCCCCTGTAGGACTGTTGGGGTTCGGTAACTGGGGCTGCCTCGCGGCCTAGCTGTTCTCTCCTCTCCTGTGGGCTTTCGGGTCCACCACCTAGTTCCAGCACCGTCAGCTGGTTCCAGGCCGAGCCTTTGGCTTAGGTGCCTCCTCCTGGGTATCGGAGTTCCGCCAATGTCAGGCGGTCCTTGGTAGTGCTTTTAAGCGCGGGCACCTACAGCTTAGTAACCGGGTTCCAGCACCGCCAGCTGGTCCTCGGTGCCATTGGCTCTTGCACACTGGGGCAACGCATCTGGGTTCCAGCACCGCCAGCTGGTTCTCGGCAGTGTTCTTGACACAGGTACTCCCTCGTGCCAAGCCTGGTTTCAGCACCGTCAGCTGTTTCCGGGTTGTGTCAAGCTCACTGAGATGCCTATGCTTGCCCCGTCGTTGTGCGATCGGGTTAGCCAACTCCAGGGTGCCTCCAGTTTAGGAGCTTCCTATGTGGGCTGCGTGAACTGGTAGTCAAGGCTGGTTCTGTAGTGCCAGTAGGCACAGCTCCCCCTGTAGGACTGTTGGGGTTCGGTAACTGCGGCTGCCTCGCGGCCTAGCTGTTCTCTCCTCTCCTGTGGGCCTTCGGGTCCACCACCTGGTTCCAGCACCGTCAGCTGGTTCCAGGCCGAGCCTTTGGCTTAGGTGCCTCCTCCTGGGTATCCGAGTTCCGCCAACGTCAGGCGGTCCTTGGTAGTGCTTTTAAGCGCGGGCACCTACAGCTTAGTAACCGGGTTCCAGCACCGCCAGCTGGTCCTCGGTGCCATTGGCTCTTGCACACTGGGGCAACGCATCTGGGTTCCAGCACCGCCAGCTGGTTCTCGGCAGTGTTCTTGACACAGGTACTCCCTCATGCCAAGCCTGGTTTCAGCATCGTCAGCTGTTTCCGGGTTGTGTCAAGCTCACTGAGACGCCTATGCTTGCCCCGTGGTGGTGCGGTCGGGTTAGCCAACTCCAGGGTGCCTCCAGTTTAGGAGCTTCCTATGTGGGCTGTGTGAACTGGTAGTCAAGGCTGGTTCTGTAGTGCCAGTAGGCCCAGCTCCCCCTGTAGGACTGTTGGGGTTCGGTAACTGCGGCTGCCTCGCGGCCTAGCTGTTCTCTCCTCTCCTGTGGGCTTTCGGGTCCACCACCTGGTTCCAGCACCGTCAGCTGGTTCCAGGCCGAGCCTTTGGCTTAGGTGCCTCCTCCTGGGTATCAGAGTTCCGCCAACGTCAGGCGGTCCTTGGTAGTGCTTTTAAGCGTGGGCACCTACAGCTTAGTAACCGGGTTCCAGCACCGCCAGCTGGTCCTCGGTGCCATTGGCTCTTGCACACTGGGGCAACGCATCTGGGTTCCAGCACCGCCAGCTGGTTCTCGGCAGTGTTTTTGACACAGGTACTCCCTCATGCCAAGCCTGGTTTCAGCATCGTCAGCTGTTTCCGGGTTGTGTCAAGCTCACTGAGACGCCTATGCTTGCCCCGTGGTGGTGCGGTCGGGTTAGCCAACTCCAGGGTGCCTCCAGTTTAGGAGCTTCCTATGTGGGCTGTGTGAACTGGTAGTCAAGGCTGGTTCTGTAGTGCCAGTAGGCCCAGCTCCCCCTGTAGGACTGTTGGGGTTCGGTAACTGCGGCTGCCTCGCGGCCTAGCTGTTCTCTCCTCTCCTGTGGGCTTTCGGGTCCACCACCTGGTTCCAGCACCGTCAGCTGGTTCCAGGCCGAGCCTTTGGCTTAGGTGCCTCCTCCTGGGTATCAGAGTTCCGCCAACGTCAGGCGGTCCTTGGTAGTGCTTTTAAGCGCGGGCACCTACAGCTTAGTAACCGGGTTCCAGCACCGCCAGCTGGTCCTCGATGCCATTGGCTCTTGCACACTGGGGCAACGCATCTGGGTTCCAGCACCGCCAGCTGGTTCTCGGCAGTGTTTTTGTCACAGGTACTCCCTCGTGCCAAGCCTGGTTTCAGCACCGTCAGCTGTTTCCGGGTTGTGTCAAGCTCACTGAGACGCCTATGCTTGCCCCGTCGTGGTGCGGTCGGGTTAGCCAACTCCAGGGTGCCTCCAGTTTAGGAGCTTCCTATGTGGGCTGCGTGAACTGGTAGTCAAGGCTGGTTCTGTAGTGCCAGTAGGCCCAGCTCCCCCTGTAGGACTGTTGGGGTTCGGTAACTGCGGCTGCCTCGCGGCCTAGCTGTTCTCTCCTCTCCTGTGGGCCTTCGGGTCCACCACCTGGTTCCAGCACCGTCAGCTGGTTCCAGGCCGAGCCTTTGGCTTAGGTGCCTCCTCCTGGGTATCCGAGTTCCGCCAACGTCAGGCAGTCCTTGGTAGTGCTTTTAAGCGCGGGCACCTACAGCTTAGTAACCGGGTTCCAGCACCGCCAGCTGGTTCTCGGTGCCATTGGCTCTTGCACACTGGGGCAACGCATCTGGGTTCCAGCACCGCCAGCTGGTTCTCGGCAGTGTTCTTGACACAGGTACTCCCTCGTGCCAAGCCTGGTTTCAGCACCGTCAGCTGTTTCCGGGTTGTGTCAAGCTCACTGAGACGCCTATGCTTGCCCCGTCGTGGTGCGGTCGGGTTAGCCAACTCCAGGGTGCCTCCAGTTTAGGAGCTTCCTATGTGGGCTGCGTGAACTGGTAGTCAAGGCTGGTTCTGTAGTGCCAGTAGGCCCAGCTCCCCCTGTAGGACTGTTGGGGTTCGGTAACTGCGGCTGCCTCGCGGCCTAGCTGTTCTCTCCTCTCCTGTGGGCCTTCGGGTCCACCACCTGGTTCCAGCACCGTCAGCTGGTTCCAGGCCGAGCCTTTGGCTTAGGTGCCTCCTCCTGGGTATCCGAGTTCCGCCAACGTCAGGCGGTCCTTGGTAGTGCTTTTAAGCGCGGGCACCTACAGCTTAGTAACCGGGTTCCAGCACCGCCAGCTGGTCCTCGGTGCCATTGGCTCTTGCACACTGGGGCAACGCATCTGGGTTCCAGCACCGCCAGCTGGTTCTCGGCAGTGTTCTTGACACAGGTACTCCCTCGTGCCAAGCCTGGTTTCAGCACCGTCAGCTGTTTCCGGGTTGTGTCAAGCTCACTGAGACGCCTATGCTTGCCCCGTCGTGGTGCGGTCGGGTTAGCCAACTCCAGGGTGCCTCCAGTTTAGGAGCTTCCTATGTGGGCTGCGTGAACTGGTAGTCAAGGCTGGTTCTGTAGTGCCAGTAGGCCCAGCTCCCCCTGTAGGACTGTTGGGGTTCGGTAACTGCGGCTGCCTCGCGGCCTAGCTGTTCTCTCCTCTCCTGTGGGCCTTCGGGTCCACCACCTGGTTCCAGCACCGTCAGCTGGTTCCAGGCCGAGCCTTTGGCTTAGGTGCCTCCTCCTGGGTATCCGAGTTCCGCCAACGTCAGGCGGTCCTTGGTAGTGCTTTTAAGCGCGGGCACCTACAGCTTAGTAACTGGGTTTCAGCACCGTCAGCTGGTCCTCGGTCGTGCCATTGGCTCTTGCACACTGGGGCAACGCATCTGGGTTCCAGCACCGCCAGCTGGTTCTCGGCAGTGTTCTTGACACAGGTACTCCCTCGTGCCAAGCCTGGTTTCAGCACCGTCAGCTGTTTCCGGGTTGTGTCAAGCTCACTGAGACGCCTATGCTTGCCCCGTCGTGGTGCGGTCGGGTTAGCCAACTCCAGGGTGCCTCCAGTTTAGGAGCTTCCTATGTGGGCTGTGTGAACTGGTAGTCAAGGCTGGTTCTGTAGTGCCAGTAGGCCCAGCTCCCCCTGTAGGACTGTTGGGGTTCGGTAACTGCGGCTGCCTCGCGGCCTAGCTGTTCTCTCCTCTCCTGTGGGCTTTCGGGTCCACCACCTGGTTCCAGCACCGTCAGCTGGTTCCAGGCCGAGCCTTTGGCTTAGGTGCCTCCTCCTGGGTATCCGAGTTCCGCCAACGTCAGGCGGTCCTTGGTAGTGCTTTTAAGCGCGGGCACCTACAGCTTAGTAACCGGGTTCCAGCACCGCCAGCTGGTCCTCGGTGCCATTGGCTCTTGCACACTGGGGCAACGCATCTGGGTTCCAGCACCGCCAGCTGGTTCTCGGCAGTGTTCTTGACACAGGTACTCCCTCGTGCCAAGCCTGGTTTCAGCACCGTCAGCTGTTTCCGGGTTGTGTCAAGCTCACTGAGACGCCTATGCTTGCCCCGTCGTGGTGCGGTCGGGTTAGCCAACTCCAGGGTGCCTCCAGTTTAGGAGCTTCCTATGTGGGCTGCGTGAACTGGTAGTCAAGGCTGGTTCTGTAGTGCCAGTAGGCCCAGCTCCCCCTGTAGGACTGTTGGGGTTCGGTAACTGCGGCTGCCTCGCGGCCTAGCTGTTCTCTCCTCTCCTGTGGGCCTTCGGGTCCACCACCTGGTTCCAGCACCGTCAGCTGGTTCCAGGCCGAGCCTTTGGCTTAGGTGCCTCCTCCTGGGTATCCGAGTTCCGCCAACGTCAGGCGGTCCTTGGTAGTGCTTTTAAGCGCGGGCACCTACAGCTTAGTAACCGGGTTTCAGCACCGTCAGCTGGTCCCTGGTCGTGCCATTGGCTCTTGCACACTGGGGCAACGCATCTGGGTTCCAGCACCGCCAGCTGGTTCTCGGCAGTGTTTTTGTCACAGGTACTCCCTCGTGCCAAGCCTGGTTTCAGCACCGTCAGCTGTTTCCGGGTTGTGTCAAGCTCACTGAGACGCCTATGCTTGCCCCGTCGTGGTGCGGTCGGGTTAGCCAACTCCAGGGTGCCTCCAGTTTAGGAGCTTCCTATGTGGGCTGTGTGAACTGGTAGTCAAGGCTGGTTCTGTAGTGCCAGTAGGCCCAGCTCCCCCTGTAGGACTGTTGGGGTTCGGTAACTGCGGCTGCCTCGCGGCCTAGCTGTTCTCTCCTCTCCTGTGGGCTTTCGGGTCCACCACCTGGTTCCAGCACCGTCAGCTGGTTCCAGGCCGAGCCTTTGGCTTAGGTGCCTCCTCCTGGGTATCCGAGTTCCGCCAACGTCAGGCGGTCCTTGGTAGTGCTTTTAAGCGCGGGCACCTACAGCTTAGTAACCGGGTTCCAGCACCGCCAGCTGGTCCTCGGTGCCATTGGCTCTTGCACACTGGGGCAACGCATCTGGGTTCCAGCACCGCCAGCTGGTTCTCGGCAGTGTTCTTGACACAGGTACTCCCTCGTGCCAAGCCTGGTTTCAGCACCGTCAGCTGTTTCCGGGTTGTGTCAAGCTCACTGAGACGCCTATGCTTGCCCCGTCGTGGTGCGGTCGGGTTAGCCAACTCCAGGGTGCCTCCAGTTTAGGAGCTTCCTATGTGGGCTGCGTGAACTGGTAGTCAAGGCTGGTTCTGTAGTGCCAGTAGGCCCAGCTCCCCCTGTAGGACTGTTGGGGTTCGGTAACTGCGGCTGCCTCGCGGCCTAGCTGTTCTCTCCTCTCCTGTGGGCCTTCGGGTCCACCACCTGGTTCCAGCACCGTCAGCTGGTTCCAGGCCGAGCTTTTGGCTTAGGTGCCTCCTCCTGGGTATCCGAGTTCCGCCAACGTCAGGCGGTCCTTGGTAGTGCTTTTAAGCGCGGGCACCTACAGCTTAGTAACCGGGTTTCAGCACCGTCAGCTGGTCCCTGGTCGTGCCATTGGCTCTTGCACACTGGGGCAACGCATCTGGGTTCCAGCACTGCCAGCTGGTTCTCGGCAGTGTTTTTGTCACAGGTACTCCCTCGTGCCAAGCCTGGTTTCAGCACCGTCAGCTGTTTCCGGGTTGTGTCAAGCTCACTGAGACGCCTATGCTTGCCCCGTCGTGGTGCGGTCGGGTTAGCCAACTCCAGGGTGCCTCCAGTTTAGGAGCTTCCTATGTGGGCTGCGTGAACTGGTAGTCAAGGCTCGTTCTGTAGTGCCAGTAGGCCCAGCTCCCCCTGTAGGACTGTTGGGGTTCGGTAACTGCGGCTGCCTCGCGGCCTAGCTGTTCTCTCCTCTCCTGTGGGCCTTCGGGTCCACCTCCTGGTTCCAGCACCGTCAGCTGGTTCCAGGCCGAGCCTTTGGCTTAGGTGCCTCCTCCTGGGTATCCGAGTTCCGCCAACGTCAGGCGGTCCTTGGTAGTGCTTTTAAGCGCGGGCACCTACAGCTTAGTAACCGGGTGCCAGCACCGCCAGCTGGTCCTCGGTGCCATTGGCTCTTGCACACTGGGGCAACGCATCTGGGTTCCAGCACCGCCAGCTGGTTCTCGGCAGTGTTCTTGACACAGGTACTCCCTCGTGCCAAGCCTGGTTTCAGCACCGTCAGCTGTTTCCTGGTTGTGTCAAGCTCACTGAGACGCCTATGCTTGCCCCGTCGTGGTGCGGTCGGGTTAGCCAACTCCAGGGTGCCTCCAGTTTAGGAGCTTCCTATGTGGGCTGCGTGAACTGGTAGTCAAGGCTGGTTCTGTAGTGCCAGTAGGCCCAGCTCCCCCTGTAGGACTGTTGGGGTTCGGTAACTGCGGCTGCCTCGCGGCCTAGCTGTTCTCTCCTCTCCTGTGGGCCTTCGGGTCCACCACCTGGTTCCAGCAGCGTCAGCTGGTTCCAGGCCGAGCCTTTGGCTTAGGTGCCTCCTCCTGGGTATCCGAGTTCCGCCAACGTCAGGCGGTCCTTGGTAGTGCTTTTAAGCGCGGGCACCTACAGCTTAGTAACCGGGTTCCAGCACCGCCAGCTGGTTCTCGATGCCATTGGCTCTTGCACACTGGGGCAACGCATCTGGGTTCCAGCACCGCCAGCTGGTTCTCGGCAGTGTTCTTGACACAGGTACTCCCTCGTGCCAAGCCTGGTTTCAGCACCGTCAGCTGTTTCCGGGTTGTGTCAAGCTCACTGAGACGCCTATGCTTGCCCCGTCGTGGTGCGGTCGGGTTAGCCAACTCCAGGGTGCCTCCAGTTTAGGAGCTTCCTATGTGGGCTGCGTGAACTGGTAGTCAAGGCTGGTTCTGTAGTGCCAGTAGGCCCAGCTCCCCCTGTAGGACTGTTGGGGTTCGGTAACTGCGGCTGCCTCACGGCCTAGCTGTTCTCTCCTCTCCTGTGGGCCTTCGGGTCCACCACCTGGTTCCAGCACCGTCAGCTGGTTCCAGGCCGAGCCTTTGGCTTAGGTGCCTCCTCCTGGGTATCCGAGTTCCGCCAACGTCAGGCGGTCCTTGGTAGTGCTTTTAAGCGCGGGCACCTACAGCTTAGTAACTGGGTTTCAGCACCGTCAGCTGGTCCTCGGTCGTGCCATTGGCTCTTGCACACTGGGGCAACGCATCTGGGTTCCAGCACCGCCAGCTGGTTCTCGGCAGTGTTCTTGACACAGGTACTCCCTCGTGCCAAGCCTGGTTTCAGCACCGTCAGCTGTTTCCGGGTTGTGTCAAGCTCACTGAGACGCCTATGCTTGCCCCGTCGTGGTGCGGTCGGGTTAGCCAACTCCAGGGTGCGTCCAGTTTAGGAGCTTCCTATGTGGGCTGCGTGAACTGGTAGTCAAGGCTGGTTCTGTAGTGCCAGTAGGCCCAGCTCCCCTGTAGGACTGTTGGGGTTTGGTAACTGTGGCTGCCTCGCGGCCTAGCTGTTCTCTCCTCTCCTGTGGGCCTTCGGGTCCACCACCTGGTTCCAGCACCATCAGCTGGTTCCAGGCCGAGCCTTTGGCTTAGGTGCCTCCTCCTGGGTATCCGAGTTCCGCCAACGTCAGGCGGTCCTTGGTAGTGCTTTTAAGCGCGGGCACCTACAGCTTAGTAACCGGGTTCCAGCACCGCCAGCTGGTCCTCGGTGCCATTGGCTCTTGCACACTGGGGCAACGCATCTGGGTTCCAGCACTGCCAGCTGGTTCTCGGCAGTGTTCTTGACACAGGTACTCCCTCGTGCCAAGCCTGGTTTCAGCACCGTCAGCTGTTTCCGGGTTGTGTCAAGCTCACTGAGACGCCTATGCTTGCCCCGTCGTGGTGCGGTCGGGTTAGCCAACTCCAGGGTGCCTCCAGTTTAGGAGCTTCCTATGTGGGCTGCGTGAACTGGTAGTCAAGGCTGGTTCTGTAGTGCCAGTAGGCCCAGCTCCCCCTGTAGGACTGTTGGGGTTCGGTAACTGCGGCTGCCTCGCGGCCTAGCTGTTCTCTCCTCTCCTGTGGGCCTTCGGGTCCACCACCTGGTTCCAGCACCGTCAGCTGGTTCCAGGCCGAGCCTTTGGCTTAGGTGCCTCCTCCTGGGTATCGGAGTTCCGCCAACATCAGGTGGTCCTTGGTAGTGCTTTTAAGCGCGGGCACCTACAGCTTAGTAACCGGGTGCCAGCACCGCCAGCTGGTCCTCGGTGCCATTGGCTCTTGCACACTGGGGCAACGCATCTGGGTTCCAGCACCGCCAGCTGGTTCTCGGCAGTGTTCTTGACACAGGTACTCCCTCGTGCCAAGCCTGGTTTCAGCACCATCAGCTGTTTCCGGGTTGTGTCAAGCTCACTGAGACGCCTATGCTTGCCCCGTCGTGGTGCGGTCGGGTTAGCCAACTCCAGGGTGCCTCCAGTTTAGGAGCTTCCTATGTGGGCTGCGTGAACTGGTAGTCAAGGCTGGTTCTGTAGTGCCAGTAGGCCCAGCTCCCCCTGTAGGACTGTTGGGGTTCGGTAACTGCGGCTGCCTCGCGGCCTAGCTGTTCTCTCCTCTCCTGTGGGTCTTCGGGTCCACCACCTGGTTCCAGCACCGTCAGCTGGTTCCAGGCCGAGCCTTTGGCTTAGGTGCCTCCTCCTGGGTATCCGAGTTCCGCCAACGTCAGGCGGTCCTTGGTAGTGCTTTTAAGCGCGGGCACCTACAGCTTAGTAACCGGGTTCCAGCACCGCCAGCTGGTCCTCGGTGCCATTGGCTCTTGCACACTGGGGCAACGCATCTGGGTTCCAGCACCGCCAGCTGGTTCTCGGCAGTGTTCTTGACACAGGTACTCCCTCGTGCCAAGCCTGGTTTCAGCACCGTCATCTGTTTCCGGGTTGTGTCAAGCTCACTGAGATGCCTATGCTTGCCCCGTCGTGGTGCGGTCGGGTTAGCCAACTCCAGGGTGCCTCCAGTTTAGGAGCTTCCTATGTGGGCTGCGTGAACTGGTAGTCAAGGCTGGTTCTGTAGTGCCAGTAGGCCCAGCTCCCCCTGTAGGACTGTTGGGGTTCGGTAACTGCGGCTGCCTCGCGGCCTAGCTGTTCTCTCCTCTCCTGTGGGCCTTCGGGTCCACCACCTGGTTCCAGCACCGTCAGCTGGTTCCAGGCCGAGCCTTTGGCTTAGGTGCCTCCTCCTGGGTATCCGAGTTCCGCCAACGTCAGGCGGTCCTTGGTAGTGCTTTTAAGCGCGGGCACCTACAGCTTAGTAACCGGGTTCCAGCACCGCCAGCTGGTCCTCGGTGCCATTGGCTCTTGCACACTGGGGCAACGCATCTGGGTTCCAGCACCGCCAGCTAGTTCTCGGCAGTGTTCTTGACACAGGTATTCCCTCGTGCCAAGCCTGGTTTCAGCACCGTCAACTGTTTCCGGGTTGTGTCAAGCTCACTGAGACGCCTATGCTTGCCCCGTCGTGGTGCGGTCGGGTTAGCCAACTCCAGGGTGCCTCCAATTTAGGAGTTTCCTATGTGGGCTGCGTGAACTGGTAGTCAAGGCTGGTTCTGTAGTGCCAGTAGGCCCAGCTCCCCCTGTAGGACTGTCGGGGTTCGGTAACTGCGGTTGCCTCGCGGCCTAGCTGTTCTCTCCTCTCCTGTGGGCCTTCGGGTCCACCACCTGGTTCCAGCACCGTCAGCTGGTTCCAGGCCGAGCCTTTGGCTTAGGTGCCTCCTCCTGGGTATCCGAGTTCCGCCAACGTCAGGCGGTCCTTGGTAGTGCTTTTAAGCGCGGGCACCTACAGCTTAGTAACCGGGTTCCAGCACCGCCAGCTGGTCCTCGGTGCCATTGGCTCTTGCACACTGGGGCAACGCATCTGGGTTCCAGCACCGCCAGCTGGTTCTCGGCAGTATTCTTGACACAGGTACTCCCTCGTGCCAAGCCTGGTTTCAGCACCGTCAGCTGTTTCCGGGTTGTGTCAAGCTCACTGAGACGCCTATGCTTGCCCCGTCGTGGTGCGGTCGGGTTAGCCAACTCCAGGGTGCCTCCAATTTAGGAGTTTCCTATGTGGGCTGCGTGAACTGGTAGTCAAGGCTGGTTCTGTAGTGCCAGTAGGCCCAGCTCCCCCTGTAGGACTGTTGGGGTTCGGTAACTGCGGTTGCCTCGCGGCCTAGCTGTTCTCTCCTCTCCTGTGGGCCTTCGGGTCCACCACCTGGTTCCAGCACCGTCAGCTGGTTCCAGGCCGAGCCTTTGGCTTAGGTGCCTCCTCCTGGGTATCCGAGTTCCGCCAACGTCAGGCGGTCCTTGGTAGTGCTTTTAAGCGCGGGCACCTACAGCTTAGTAACCGGGTTTCAGCACTGTCAGCTGGTCCTCGGTCGTGCCATTGGCTCTTGCACACTGGGGCAACGCATCTGGGTTCCAGCACCGCCAGCTGGTTCTCGGCAGTGTTTTTGTCACAGGTACTCCCTCGTGCCAAGCCTGGTTTCAGCACCGTCAGCTCTTTCCGGGTTGTGTCAAGCTCACTGAGACGCCTATGCTTGCCCCGTCGTGGTGCGGTCGGGTTAGCCAACTCCAGGGTGCCTCCAGTTTAGGAGCTTCCTATGTGGGCTGCGTGAACTGGTAGTCAAGGCTGGTTCTGTAGTGCCAGTAGGCACAGCTCCCCCTGTAGGACTGTTGGGGTTCGGTAACTGCGGCTGCCTCGCGGCCTAGCTGTTCTCTCCTCTCCTGTGGGCCTTCGGGTCCACCACCTGGTTCCAGCACCGTCAGCTGGTTCCAGGCCGACCCTTTGGCTTAGGTGCCTCCTCCTGGGTATCCAAGTTCCGCCAACGTCAGGCGGTCCTTGGTAGTGCTTTTAAGCGCGGGCACCTACAGCTTAGTAACCGGGTTCCAGCACCGCCAGCTGGTCCTCGGTGCCATTGGCTCTTGCACACTGGGGCAACGCATCTGGGTTCCAGCACCGCCAGCTGGTTCTCGGCAGTGTTCTTGACACAGGTACTCCCTCGTGCCAAGCCTGGTTTCAGCACCGTCAGCTGTTTCCGGGTTGTGTCAAGCTCACTGAGACGCCTATGCTTGCCCCGTCGTGGTGCGGTCGGGTTAGCCAACTCCAGGGTGCCTCCAGTTTAGGAGCTTCCTATGTGGGCTGCGTGAACTGGTAGTCAAGGCTGATTCTGTAGTGCCAGTAGGCCCAGCTCCCCCTGTAGGACTGTTGGGGTTCGGTAACTGCGGCTGCCTCGCGGCCTAGCTGTTCTCTCCTCTCCTGTGGGCCTTCGGGTCCACCACCTGGTTCCAGCACCGTCAGCTGGTTCCACGCCGAGCCTTTGGCTTAGGTGCCTCCTCCTGGGTATCCGAGTTCCGCCAACGTCAGGCGGTCCTTGGTAGTGCTTTTAAGCGCGGGCACCTACAGCTTAGTAACCGGGTTTGAGCACCGTCAGCTGGTCCTCGGTCGTGCCATTGGCTCTTGCACACTGGGGCAACGCATCTGGGTTCCAGCACCGCCAGCTGGTTCTCGGCAGTGTTTTTGTCACAGGTACTCCCTCGTGCCAAGCCTGGTTTCAGCACCGTCAGCTCTTTCCGGGTTGTGTCAAGCTCACTGAGACGCCTATGCTTGCCCCGTCGTGGTGCGGTCGGGTTAGCCAACTCCAGGGTGCCTCCAGTTTAGGAGCTTCCTATGTGGGCTGCGTGAACTGGTAGTCAAGGCTGGTTCTGTAGTGCCAGTAATAATAATAATAATAATAATCTTTATTTTTATATAGCGCTAACATATTCCGCAGCGCTTTACAGTTTTGCACACATTATCATCACTGTCCCCGATTGGGCTCACAATCTAAATTCCCTATCAGTATGTCTTTGGAATGTGGGAGGAAACCGGAGTGCCCGGAGGAAACCCACGCAAACACGGAGAGAACATACAAACTCTTTGCAGATGTTGTCCTGGGTGGGATTAGAACCCAGGACCCCAGCGCTGCAAGGCTGTAGTGCTATCCACTGCGCCACCGTGCTGCCCAGGCCCAGCTCCCCCTGTAGGACTGTTGGGGTTCGGTAACTGCGGCTGCCTCGCGGCCTAGCTGTTCTCTCCTCTCCTGTGGACCTTCAGGTCCACCACCTGGTTCCAGCACCGTCAGCTGGTTCTCGGCAGTGTGTTTTGCTCTTGTACCTTCTGCTCCCCATCCTGGTTCCAGTACCGTCAGCTGGTTCCGGGCAGAGCCTTTGGCTTAGGTGCCTCCTTCTGGGTATCCAAGTTCCACCAACGTCAGGTGGTCCTTGGTAGTGCTTTCAGGCACGGGTACCTCCTGCTTAGTAACCGGGTTCCAGTAACGTCAGCTGGTCCTCGGTAGTTCCATTGGCTCTTGGACCTTCGGCTACCCATCCGGGTTCCAGTACCGTCAGCTGGTTCTCGGCAGTGTGTTTTGCTCTTGTACCTTCTGCTCCCCATACTGGTTCCAGTACCGTCAGCTGGTTCCGGGCAGAGCCTTTGGCTTAGGTGCCTCCTTCTGGGTATCCGAGTTCCGCCAACGTCAGGCGGTCCTTGGTAGTGCTTTTTAGCATGGGTACCTCCTGCTTAGTAACCGGGTTCCAGTAACGTCAGCTGGTCCTCGGTAGTTCCATAGGCTCTTGAACCTTCGGGTAGCCATCCGAGTTCCAGTTCCATCAGCTGGTTCTTGGCATTTTCTCAGCCTTCTTGTACCTTCTGCTACATTTCCAAGTTGAAGACCCTAAAGTCGATGACCCGGAAGACCACCCCGATGACGACGACGACGACCCGGAAGACCACCCCGATGACGACGACGACGATGGCGGAGACGACGACGGCGGAGACGATGACGGCTGAGACGACGACGGCGGAGATGACGACACTGGAGACGACGACCCTGGAGACGACGACATGGAAGACCGAGAAGCAGAATACAAGAGGCTGCAGAACAAAGAGCAGAAGAACATTAAGCATAAGACTTAATATCAGAGCAAATGATATTATCTAAATTATATGCAGAAGAAGACTAAGCAGTGTATGGGGGTGAGTCCGTTCCTCCTCGTGGTGCCCCTGGATAAAGCCTGATGCTGCAGGCCAAACTGAACGCGGACAAATGTAACTTTTGTGACTGGCAGAACGGAAGGTGTAATCTTCAAACTTTTATAGATAACAACTACGGGAATGCCTGTCACAAATGAGAATATGATGAAGAAGTAGAATAGGAAGAATAATAACAGTGGAATAAAAAGAATATGTAGAATAGGAAGAATAATAACAGTTGAATAAAATGAATATGAAGAATGTAATCCAAAAAAAAAAAAGGTAAAGGATGAAGAAGAAGATGAATAAGGTGAAGAAGAAGTTGATGTCAAAGATGCTGATGATGATGAAGATGAAAGTGTGGGAAAAGAAAAAAAAAAAAGAAAAAAAAGAAGGGGAAGGGCGTGGAATAGTGAAACATCAATATCTGACAAAAAAAAAAAATTACCTAGTCAATATCTTTGTAACTCCGAACGTCTTAAAAAAAAACAAAAAACATGCTATTCTATTTGATTGGGATAAACCTCTATGACTTTAATGTCTCCGCCACCTCCCCAAATACATCCGGCATTATTCTTAGTTGTTTTCCTTCATGTAGAATGAACCTACAAGGCAAGAAAGGGTTTATTTTAATTCCGATATTTTGGTCCCATTGACTTGCATTGGGATCGGGTATCGCTATCGGCGATATCCGATATTTTTTGAATATCGGCCGATCCTATCCGATACCGATACTTTCCGATATCGGAAGGTATCGCTCAACACTATCAAAGAGCCAAACATGATCGGGGGGGTCCAAAAACGTGAGACGGAAGACCTGGTCAGGGTACAAGCCAGAGAATCAAAAAGCCAGACAGAGAATGTAGCAGTAGAGACAGATACAAAGAGACGGGGTCAGAGATAAGTTGGGGTCACACACGTGAATACAAGTCAAAGGCAGGAGGGTCAACAAGTTACAAGGGTCAGAGGCTCTAAACTGGAAGCTTGAGCTATCACTAACACTGCTCAGCAGGGTGTGATGGACTGAAATGGCCCAGCTAGCTCCAGAACAAGGCCGGGGAGATTAACCCCTGCATGACCAGTCCCAAGAGAGGACAGCAGAAAATAAACTCCGGACTGGACCATGACACAAATTCTTTAGATCAAAAGGGAAATAATTTGATACCCAGATGTATTGCTTCCCTCTTTTCTGTATTCCAGTGTCCTCCCTGACAATATGTCTAACTGTGGCTAACTCTCTTGTCTTGCAGTTGCAGGGAAGCTAGAGGAAACTGCACATGCACACTTACACCACTACCTCTCAGGAGTCATCACCAGACAACACACATATGACAAAAAGTTTGGGAACTAATGACTAAAGCAGTAAGAGACTGTAAGGCCCTGACAGTTCCAAGTTTGAAGTGTCATTTGGAGATTAGCTGAAAGGGATTTGTGCTCAATTGACTTCTTTCTTCATTGCGGTTCCTTCATATCAAGGACTAAACTGACACTTCAGATAGTATCACATCCGTTATCTGTGACAGTGATTGATTCCTTTTCCTTTGTCCTGTCCTGCGCTCATGCATTCAGTATTTGACTTTCACTGCATACATAACAAAGTGCTTTCACTTTTTAAATACCATAAATAGCTCATATCCTTCCTTTCTGTAAAATATAAATCCATATAAAATAAACTAATAAAAATAAAATATGAACACATATAAGTCGCACTGCATTAATGTTAAGTAATAGCATGAATAAGTAAGCTTTACAGATACTTCATCTCTACTATACTTTGTTGCTGATCTTTGACATTAGAAATAATAATGAGCATAATAATAAAAACAAGAAAGCAAAATATGTCTTATGAAATTTATAAAGAAGCATTCCATCCATTTTGTGTGAACGTCATTTTACTGTTCTTCAGGCAAAGCGAAAAGTGTAACCATAGGGATGCAAAGATAGCAGCCCCTGGGCTCTTGCCATTATGGACATTCTGACACATCAGAAAATACCAGTACTATACTGTAACTAGGATGCGGTAGGTGGGGACCATGGGGTGTATTGTTACAGATTTTGCTTTGGAGTCCTGGATCTTTAAATTAGATCTCTGCCTTAGAAACTCATTGTTTCAATAAAAATGAGACCATCTGATTTCCAAAACAATTTTCACAATTGCAAAATACAGTACTTTATTTTAAATAACTGTTTGAGCCTAAAAAAATCTCAACAAAGCGTCATCCACTAGATTTTTCCAATCATTATAACTTGCTGTCCTTTGCCTGTTTCCTAGTAGAATCAGTCTCTAGCAGAAAAGATGCCATAACAGAGAAGGCAGAGTTCTGTTTGGGGCAGGCGTTTGGATAATGGCTGGAACAATGTCGGCTCACTCAGGCAGTAGAGCACGAGCCCCTTAATCTCAGGATCGTGCGTGATTCTCAACTTTTGGATCTGAGCCAGAGTCAGAATAGGATCACCAGTCAGGCCAGACCAGAAAGGAGGCTTTGTTCAATATGAGCTCAGAGATATTGATGCACAGAAGATGTGGGTATAAGAAATTCCGGTTATTGATAGTAAGCAGGATATTTATAACATACAAAGTAACACTCCATGCTAGGTTCCCATGAAAAAATTCTCAAAACCCCCCCTTCTCAGCAGTATGTCATGATTAGTGTTGAGTAGGGTTGAGCAAAATGGATCGGACAATTTCATAAATCGCGGACTTTCAGCAAAGTCGGGTTTCATGAAACCCGACCCGATTCTAGTGTGGGATCGGCCATGAGGTCAGCGATTTTTGCGCCAAAGTCGCGTTTCGTATGAAGCGTTTAGCGCCATTTTTCAGCCAATGAAGGAGGACGCAGAGTGTGGGCAGCGTGATGACATAGGTCTTGGTCCCCACCATCTTAGAGAAGGGCATGACAGTGATTGGCTTGCTTTGTGCGGCGTCACAGGGGCTATAAAGGGGCGTGCACGCCGACCACCATCTTACTTCTGCCGATCGTAGCATAGGGAGAAGTTGCCGCAGCTTCATGAGAAGAAGGGATATAGTTAGGGAGGGAAGATTAACCCCCGAAACTGCTTGTGCTGTAGCGATTTCCACTGTCCTACACCACCATTTGTTTGCAGGGACAGTGGAGGCTATATTTTTGTGCATAAGCTCTGTAGCTTATTAGGCTGCCTTATAAGGTTCCCTGATAGCTGCATTGCTGTTTGCACGCCGCTGTGCAAACCAACTGCTTTTTTAAAAGCAAAAATCCTGTTGCTCCTTTCTGCACAGCTATCTTGTTTATTTGTCCACACTTTTGTATGCAGCAGTCCTTTTTTATTGCTGCCATACTTGTCCTGAGATCATTGTAGGGAGATTGAAATTGTACTACAGTCCTTGTATTTTTTTTAATATATATCTTCCAGCCACTTTCTGCCACTTACATTGTGTTGTTTTATGCACAGGGCCTGAGATTTGGTTTAGTCTCCCCCCCAAAAAAGTGAGATTCAAATTATCACAAAGTGGATATATTTCAGTCCTGTTAGTTTGTGGTATATCAGCCAGCCACTTTCTGCCACTTACATTGTGTTGTTTTATGCACAGGGCCTGAGGTTTGGTTTAGTCCCCCCCCAAAAAAAGTGAGATTCAAATTATCACAAAGTTGATATATTTCAGTCCTGTTAGTTTGTGGTATATCAGCCAGCCACTTTCTGCCACTTACATTGTGTTGTTATATACACTGGGCCTAAGTTGTGGTTCAGTCTCCCCCCAAAAAAGGGAGATTCAAATTCTCACAAAGTGGATATACTTCTGTCCTGTTAGTTTGTCGTATATCAGCCAGCCACTTTCTGCCACTTAGATTGCGTTGTTATATACACTGGGCCTAGTTGTGGTTCAGTCTCCCCCCAAAAAAGGGGAGATTCAAAATCTCACAAAGTGGATATACTTCTGTCCTGTTAGTTTGTCGTATATCAGCCAGCCACTTTCTGCCACTTAGATTGCGTTGTTATATACACTGGGCCTAAGTTGTGGTTCAGTCTCCCCAAAAAAAGGGGAGATTCAAATTCTCACAAAGTGGATATACTTCTGTCCTGTTAGTTTGTCGTATATCAGCCAGCCACTTTCAGCCACTTACATTGTGCTGTTTTTTGCACAGAGCCTGATTTTTTTGCTCAGTCTCCCAAAAAAATAAGGGAGATTTAAAATCACAATACGTTTCTATACACCTTCTGCCTTGTTTTACAGTACTATATATTGGTTGTTATTTTGCTTAGATTTTCCAAAAAATGAGGAAGTCAGCTGGAAGAGGCCGTGGGCGGTGGTTGCGAGCTGGTACTGATGGTGGTGGTGGTGCATCTGGTTGTAGTGGCAAAAGCACAATAGCACCTAAGGCTGGAGGTGTTGAACCAGCGTCATCGTCTGGCTACACAAAGCCTCGAAGGCTCCCTTATCTGGGAGTAGGAAAACGGCTTTTAAAGCCGGAGCAGCAGGAAAAAGTTTTGGCTTTCCTTGCTGACTCAGCCTCTAGCTCTTTCGCCTCCTCTTCAGAAAGTTCCAAATATAAAAGAAGCAAGTCGTCAGTGGATGTTCCCGGTCAGGAACAAGAGGTTTCCTTGCGTCCTTCACCCAAACCAAATGTGAAAGATGCGTTAGGCGACACTACAGGTTACTCCATGGAGCTCTTTACACATAGCGTGCCTGGGATAGAACGGGAAATTGTTAACTGCCCATTACAAGATGAATCGGACATGGAGTGCACTGATGCACAGCCACAGCTAGATTATAATGCTGTTCCATTGACTCAGATCACTACATTGCCCTCGCAGTGTACTAGCCAGAATCTGACCCTGATGAGACTATGGTGCCTTTAGCAGAGGGAAGAATCTTCAAAATTTTAATACAACGTGCATGCTTAGACATTTAACCAGCATGCACTTGCAAGCCTGGACTAACTACCAAACGTCCCGTACCATTGTTGCACCTGCTCAGAATGAAGGTAGTCAGCAACGCTACATTGCTTCCCTCACTGTAAGCCCACCGGTTAGGACACCACCAGCAGCAAATGTGGAGGTATCATCGCAAGGCCAAAGCAATCAGGGAATCACAAGGTTATTGGTAGGAAACACTGTATGTAGGCCAACATCGAGAGTACCTTCACCAACCCTCTCTCAATCCACCATGTCCACCACCACCGCTAGTTCCACCATGTGCAATAATCCAGTCCAGCTCACCCTACAAGAGACTCTCGTTAGGAAAAGAAAGTACTCATCCTCCCATCCGCGTACACAGGGTTTGAACACCCACATTGCTAGACTAATCTCGTTAGAGATGATGCCTCACCAGTTGGTTGAAAGCGAAGCTTTCAAAGCCCTGATGGCCTACGCAGTACCATGCTATGGCCTACCCAGTCGACACTTCTTTGCGAGAAAAGCCATCCCAGCCCTCCACCAGCATGTCAAAGACCGCATTGTCCATGCACTGAGGCAATCAGTCAGCAGAAATGTGCACCTCACAACAGATGCATGGACCAGTAGGCATGGCCAGGGACGTAACGTGTCCAATACGGCAAACTGGGTTAATGTGGTGGATGCAGGGTCCACAGGGGACAGCCATAGTGGGACAGTTCTGCCAAGCCCACGGTCTAGGAAATAGTTGGCTGTAGGCGTTCGCTGCCATTCCTCCTCCTCCAGAAGCGAAAGCTCGTCCACAGAGTGCAGTCACATGACCATTCTATCCGCAGCTGCCAGTGTTGCACACAAGGTGTCCCATTATCGAACAGCTAGTGGTAAGCGTCAGCAGGCTGTGTTAGAAATTAAGTGTTTGGGTGACAACAGTCACACCGTGGAAGTACTGGCCGAGTACTTGCAGCATCAAACTCAGTCATGGCTGGGCAGTGTACATCTTGAGGCAGGCAAGGTAATCAGTGATAACGGAAGGAATGTTATGGATGCCATAGCCCTTTCAGAACTTAAACACGTATCTTGCCTGGCTCATACCTTGAACCTTGTGGTGCAGTGCTTCCTCAAAAATTATCTGGAATTACCAGCCCTGCTCCTGAAGGTGCGAAGTCTTTGCTCGCACATCTGCTGGTCGCCCATACACTCCAGCCGTATGCTGAACCATCAGCAATCACTGAATCTTCCCCAGCACCGCCTAATAATCGACGTTGCAACAAGGTGGAACTCCACACTGCACATGGTTCAGAGGCTGTGCGAACAGAGGCGTGCTGTAATTAATTTGTGGGAGGATACACATAAACGGGCAGGCAGTTGGATGGCAGACATGGAGTTGTCTGGTGTGCAGTGGTTGAAGCTCCAAGACCTCTGTCAAGTCCTTCAGTGTTTTGAGGAATGCACACGGCTGGTAAGTGCAGACGACGCCATCATAAGCATGAGCATCCCACTAATGCGTCTGCTGATGCAAAGTTTGACGCACATTAAGGAGTAGGCGTCTGCAGCCGAGGAGGAGGGAAGCCTTGATGACAGTCAGCCATTGTCTGCTCAGGGAACTCTCCTGGACAAGGTGGCGGACGAAGAGGAGGAGGAAGAGGATGATAGGGATGAATATTTATGGGAGGAGGATGCTTCACAGGGGGCAATAGAAACTGGTGGCGTTGCAAGGTCAGGTACAGGGTTTTTGCGGGACACAAATGATGTTGATTTGCAAGAAAGTGCTCCTCAACCCAGCACAAGCAGTGAATTGATACCTGGAACGTTGGCCCACATGGCTGAGTATGCCTTGCGTATCCTAAAAAGGGATTATCAAAAGGGATTATCAAAATGATGACCGACGACGATTACTGGTTGGCCTGCCTCCTGGATCCACGATATAAAGGAAAATTACAAAATATCATGCCACATGAGAACCTTGAGCAAATATTGGCTACCAAACAAGCAACTCTTGTAGACCGTTTGGTTCAGGCATTCCCAGCACACAGCAGCGTTGATGGTTCTCACACGAGCTGTAGGAGGCAACCTAGCAGAGGTGATAAAGGTGCACAAATCTGAAGTGTCGTTGGACAGAGGGGTTTTATGACCAGGTTGTGGAGTGATTTCGTAATGACCGCTGACATGACAGGTAGTGCTGCATCGATTCAAAGTGACAGGAGACAGCATTTGTCCAGTATGATTACGAACTACTTTTCCTCCCTTATCGATGTTCTCCCTCACAGTTCATTCCCCTTTGATTACTGGGCATCTAAAATAGACACCTGGCCTGAATTGGCAGAATATGCATTACAGGAGCTCGCTTGCCCTGCTTCTAGTGTGCTATCAGAAAGAGTCTTCAGTGCTGCTGGTTCAATACTGACCGAAAAAAGGACACGTCTGGCTACCCAGAATGTTGCTGATCTAGCCTTCATTAAAATGAACCAATCATGGATTTCAAATTATTTTGCCCCACCTTCTCCTGCTGAGACCTAGCTTGCCTGAAAAATGTCTTGCTTTTGGCCTCCTCTTACTGACTTCTCCAATTCCGCCATTTGCAGCTGCTGAATGTCCACCATAGGCCATTTTTATACCTCCCTAAATGGTCTGACTCCCCCCACCGGGCCGTGGTCACAACCTGGCGCAAGGACCCGTGCGAGTGCCGTTTGCCTGGACAGGTGGGTGCGCCCACTCTTGGGTGATGGCACGGGCACAGGGTCTCTCATAGTACAATGAAGTGTCTCTGATGGTGGTGTGTTATGGCTGGCAATCAGGCAACACAGCGTGCAGTAATCAGCGCACATACAGAGATCTGGCAATAACCCAAAACAATAGGACGAGCTCTGAGACGTGGAATCTCTGTAGACTGCAGTACCTGATCTATCCTCACACAACTGGAAGCAGCAGTGGATTGCGCCTATCCACTACCTATGCAACTCGGCACTGCCTGAGGAGCTGACTAGCCTGAAGATAGAAATACAAGCCTGACTTACCTCAGAGAAATACCCCAAAGGAATAGGCAGCCCCCACATATAATGACTGTTAGCAAGATGAAAAGACAAACGTAGGAATGAAATAGATTCAGCAAAGTGAGGCCCGATATTCTAGACAGAGCGAGGATAGCAAAGAGAACTATGCAGTCTACAAAAAACCCTAAAACGAAAACCACGCAAAGGGGCAAAAAGACCCACCGTGCCGAACTAACAGCACGGCGGTGCACCCCTTTGCTTCTCAGAGCTTCCAGCAAAAGATAATAACAAGCTGGACAGAAAAAACAGAAAACAAACTAGAAGCACTTATCTAGCAGAGCAGCAGGCCCAAGGAAAGATGCAGTAGCTCAGATCCAACACTGGAACATTGACAAGGAGCAAGGAAGACAGACTCAGGTGGAGCTAAATAGCAAGGCAGCCAACGAGCTCACCAAAACACCTGAGGGAGGAAGCCCAGAGACTGCAATACCACTTGTGACCACAGAAGTGAACTCAGCCACAGAATTCACAACAGTACCCCCCCCTTGAGGAGGGGTCACCGAACCCTCACCAGAACCCCCAGGCCGACCAGGATGAGCCACATGAAAGGCACGAACAAGATCTGGGGCATGGACATCAGAGGCAAAAACCCAGGAATTATCTTCCTGAGCATAACCCTTCCATTTGACCAGATACTGGAGTTTCCGTCTAGAGACACGAGAATCCAAAATCTTCTCCACAATATACTCCAATTCCCCCTCCACCAAAACAGGGGCAGGAGGCTCCACAGATGGAACCATAGGTGCCACGTATCTCCTCAACAACGACCTATGGAATACATTATGTATGGAAAAGGAGTCTGGGAGGGTCAGACGAAAAGACACCGGATTGAGAATCTCAGAAATCCTATACGGACCAATAAAACGAGGTTTAAATTTAGGAGAGGAAACCTTCATAGGTATATGACGAGAAGATAACCAAACCAGATCCCCAACACGAAGTCGGGGTCCCACACGGCGTCTGCGATTAGCGAAAAGCTGAGCCTTCTCCTGGGACAAGGTCAAATTGTCCACTACCTGAGTCCAGATCTGCTGCAACCTGTCCACCACATTATCCACACCAGGACAGTCCGAAGACTCAACCTGTCCTGAAGAGAAACGAGGATGGAACCCAGAATTGCAGAAAAATGGAGAGACCAAGGTAGCCGAGCTGGCCCGATTATTAAGGGCGAACTCAGCCAACGGCAAAAATGACACCCAATCATCCTGGTCAGCGGAAACAAAACATCTCAGATATGTTTCCAAGGTCTGATTGGTTCGTTCGGTCTGGCCATTAGTCTGAGGATGGAAGGCCGAGGAAAAAGATAGGTCAATGCCCATCCTACCACAAAAGGCTCGCCAGAACCTCGAGACAAACTGGGAACCTCTGTCAGAAACAATATTCTCAGGAATGCCATGTAAACGAACCACATGCTGGAAGAACAAAGGCACCAAATCAGAGGAGGAAGGCAATTTAACCAAGGGCACCAGATGGACCATTTTAGAAAAGCGATCACAGACCACCCAAATGACAGACATCTTTTGAGAAACGGGAAGGTCAGAAATGAAATCCATCGAAATATGTGTCCAAGGCCTCTTCGGGACCGGCAAGGGCAAAAGCAACCCACTGGCACGTGAACAGCAGGGCTTAGCCCTAGCACAAATTCCACAGGACTGCACAAAAGCACGCACATCCCGCGACAGAGATGGCCACCAGAAGGATCTAGCAACCAACTCCCTGGTACCAAAGATTCCTGGATGACCGGCCAGCACCGAACAATGAAGTTCAGAGATAACTTTACTAGTCCACCTATCAGGGACGAACAGTTTCTCGGCCGGACAACGATCAGGTTTATTAGCCTGAAAATTCTGCAACACTCTCCGCAAATCAGGGGAGATGGCAGACACAATGACTCCTTCCTTGAGGATACTCGCCGGCTCAGATAACCCCGGAGAGTCGGGCACAAAACTCCTAGACAGAGCATCCGCCTTCACATTTTTAGAGCCCGGAAGGTATGAAATCACAAAATCAAAATGAGCAAAAAACAACGACCAACGGGCCTGTCTAGGATTCAAGCGCTTGGCAGACTCAAGATAAGTAAGGTTCTTATGATCAGTCAAAACCACCACGCGATGCTTAGCACCCTCAAGCCAATGACGCCACTCCTCGAATGCCCACTTCATGGCCAGCAACTCTCGGTTGCCCACATCATAATTACGCTCAGCAGCAGAAAATTTCCTGGAAAAGAAAGCACATGGTTTGAACACTGAGCAACCAGAACCTCTCTGTGACAAAACCGCCCCTGCACCAATCTCAGAAGCATCAACCTCGACCTGGAACGGAAGAGAAACATCAGGTTGACACAACACAGGGGCACAGCAAAAACGACGCTTCAACTCCTGAAAAGCTTCCACGGCAGCAGAAGACCAATTAACCAAATCAGCACCCTTCTTGGTCAAATCGGTCAATGGTCTGGCAATGCTAGAAAAATTACAGATGAAGCGACGATAAAAATTAGCAAAGCCCAGGAATTTCTGCAAACTTTTTAGAGATGTCGGCTGAGTCCAATCCTGGATGGCCTGAACCTTAACCGGATCCATCTCGATAGTAGAAGGGGAAAAGATGAACCCCAAAAATGAAACTTTCTGCACACCGAAGAGACACTTTGATCCCTTCACGAACAAGGAATTAGCACGCAGTACCTGGAAAACCATTCTGACTTGCTTCACATGAGACTCCCAATCATCTGAGAAGATCAAAATGTCATCCAAGTAAACAATCAAGAATTTATCCAGATACTCACGGAAAATGTCATGCATAAAAGACTGAAAAACAGATGGAGCATTGGCAAGTCCGAACGGCATCACCAGATACTCAAAATGACCCTCGGGCGTATTAAATGCCGTTTTCCATTCATCTCCCTGCCTGATTCTCACCAGATTATACGCACCACGAAGATCAATCTTAGTAAACCAACTAGCCCCCTTAATCCGAGCAAACAAGTCAGAAATCAATGGCAAGGAATACTGAAACTTAACAGTGATCTTATTAAGAAGGCGGTAATCAATACACGGTCTTAGCGAACCATCCTTCTTGGCTACAAAAAAGAACCCTGCTCCCAATGGTGACGACGATGGGCGAATATGTCCCTTCTCCAGGGACTCCTTCATATAACTGCGCATAGCGGTGTGTTCAGGTACGGACAAATTAAATAAACGACCCTTAGGGAATTTACTACCAGGAATCAAATCGATAGCACAATCACAATTCCTATGCGGAGGAAGGGCATCAGACTTGGACTCTTCAAATACATCCTGAAAGTCCGACAAGAACTCTGGGATGTCAGAAGGAATGGATGACGAAATAGACAAAAATGGAACATCACCATGTACTCCCTGACAACCCCAGCTGGTTACCGACATAGAGTTCCAATCCAATACTGGATTATGGGTTTGTAGCCATGGCAACCCCAACACGACCACATCATGCAAATTATGCAGTACCAAAAAGCGAATAACTTCCTGATGTGCAGGAGCCATGCACATGGTCAGCTGGGCCCAGTACTGAGGCTTATTCTTGGCCAGAGGTGTAGCATCAATTCCTCTCAACGGAATAGGACACCGCAAAGGCTCCAAGAAAAATCCACAACGTTTAGCATAATCCAAATCCATCAGATTCAGGGCAGCGCCTGAATCCACAAACGCCATGACAGAATATGATGACAAAGAGCACATTAAGGTAATGGACAAAAGGAATTTGGACTGTACAGTACCAATAACGGCAGAGCTATCGAACCGCCTAGTGCGTTTAGGACAATTAGAAATAGCATGAGTAGAATCACCACAATAGAAACACAGTCTGTTCAGACGTCTGTGTTCGTGCCGTTCTACTTTAGTCATAGTCCTGTCGCACTGCATAGGCTCAGGTTTACTCTCAGACAATACCGCCAGATGGTGCACAGATTTACGCTCGCGCAAGCGACGACCGATCTGAATGGCCAAGGACATAGACTCATTCAAACCAGCAGGCATAGGAAATCCCACCATTACATCCTTAAGAGCTTCAGAGAGACCCTTTCTGAACAAAGCCGCTAGTGCAGATTCATTCCACAGAGTGAGTACTGACCATTTCCTAAATTTCTGACAATATACTTCTACATCATCCTGACCCTGGCATAAAGCCAGCAGATTTTTCTCAGCTTGATCCACTGAATTAGGCTCATCGTAAAGCAATCCCAGCGCCTGGAAAAAAGCATCAACATTACTCAATGCAGAATCTCCTGGTGCAAGAGAAAACGCCCAGTCCTGTGGGTCGCCGCGCAAAAAAGAAATAATAATCAAAACCTGTTGAATAGGATTACCAGAAGAATGAGGTTTCAAGGCCAAAAATAGCTTACAATTATTTCTGAAGCTCAGGAACTTAGTTCTGTCACCAAAAAACAAATCAGGAATCGGAATTCTTGGTTCTAGCATCGATTTCTGATCAATAGTATCTTGAATCTTTTGTACATTTACAACGAGATTATCCATTGAGGAGCACAGAGCCTGAATATCCATGTCCACAGCTGTGTCCTGAAGCACTCTAATGTCTAGGGGAAAAAAAAGACTGAAGACAGAGCTAAGAAAAAAAAATGATGTCAGGATTTCTTTTTTCCCTCTATTGGAAATCATTGAATGGCTCCTTGTACTGTTATGGCTGGCAATCAGGCAACACAGCGTGCAGTAATCAGCGCACATACAGAGATCTGGCAATAACCCAAAACAATAGGACGAGCTCTGAGACGTGGAATCTCTGTAGACTGCAGTACCTGATCTATCCTCACACAACTGGAAGCAGCAGTGGATTGCGCCTATCCACTACCTATGCAACTCGGCACTGCCTGAGGAGCTGACTAGCCTGAAGATAGAAATACAAGCCTGACTTACCTCAGAGAAATACCCCAAAGGAATAGGCAGCCCCCACATATAATGACTGTTAGCAAGATGAAAAGACAAACGTAGGAATGAAATAGATTCAGCAAAGTGAGGCCCGATATTCTAGACAGAGCGAGGATAGCAAAGAGAACTATGCAGTCTACAAAAAACCCTAAAACGAAAACCACGCAAAGGGGCAAAAAGACCCACCGTGCCGAACTAACAGCACGGCGGTGCACCCCTTTGCTTCTCAGAGCTTCCAGCAAAAGATAATAACAAGCTGGACAGAAAAAACAGAAAACAAACTAGAAGCACTTATCTAGCAGAGCAGCAGGCCCAAGGAAAGATGCAGTAGCTCAGATCCAACACTGGAACATTGACAAGGAGCAAGGAAGACAGACTCAGGTGGAGCTAAATAGCAAGGCAGCCAACGAGCTCACCAAAACACCTGAGGGAGGAAGCCCAGAGACTGCAATACCACTTGTGACCACAGAAGTGAACTCAGCCACAGAATTCACAACAGTGGTGGTGCACAACCAACGTCAGACACACCGTCGTAATATGAGAGGCCCTGTGCCAGTACCACCGCCCACGAGAGAGTGTTCCCCCCAGCTCAAACAGTGCTCTACCACTTGCAATACTTACCTCTCCCTGCTCCACCACTATGTAGTCTGTGCTGTTAAATCCTTCAATGGCACTGCCAATACAAATTTGTTGAAATGATAGATGATAGTTAAAATATACAGGGGCCCTGGCCTCCATTTAGACAAGTTAATACTTTGCGCCTACTACCACTGTCTACTACTCAGCAGAGGAGCCCACCCCAGTACCTAGCTATGCTGCCTGTTTAGTCCTGTTACCAATTTTGAACTGCATTTAGCCTACTTTTTTATTGTGGGCCTACAAACTGTGTCTGCGCCACTCATTACAGTTGTCCTCCACTGAACAAAGCAATGCCGCCTTTTTAGTCCTGTTACCAATTTTGAACTGCATTTAGCCTAATTTTTTCTGTGGGCCTTCAAACTGTGTCTGCGCCACTCATTACAGTTGTCCTCCACTGAACAAAGCAATGCCGCCTGTTTAGTCCTGTTACCAATTTTGAACTCCATTTAGCCTACTTTTTTATTGTGGGCCTACAAACTGTGTCTGCGCCACTCATTACAGTTGTCCTTCACTGAATAAAGCAATGCCACCTGTTTAGTCCTGTTACCAACTTTGAACTGCATTTAGCCTACTTTTTTATTGTGGGCCGACAAACTGTGTCTGCGCCACTCATTACAGTTGTCCTCCACTGAACAAAGCCATCAGCCTGTTTAGTCCTGTTATCAATATTGAACTGCGTTTAGCTTACTTTTTATTGTGGGCCTACAAACTGTGTCTGCGCCACTCATTACAGTTGTCCTCCACTGAACAAAGCAATGCCTCCACTGAACAAAGCAATGCCACCTGTTTAGTCCTGTTACCAATTTTGAACTCCATTTAGCCTACTTTTTAGTTGGGCCTACAAACTGTGTCTGCGCCACTCATTACAGTTGTCCTCCATTGAACAAAGCAATGCCACCTGTTTAGTCCTGTTACCAATTTTGAACTGCATTTAGCCTTCTTTATTATTTGGGCCTATATCTGTGTTTCCTCCTCATCCTGCCCATTGCCCAGCCACTGCTAGATGAGTCTGCTGGTACATTGACCCAGACCACTACATTCCCCTTGCACTCTACACAGCCAGAATCTGACCCTGCTGAAAGTCTGGTTCCCCTTCTCGCATACTACACCACCTTACCCGGGGACAAAGAAGAAGGTGCAGATGAAAGTGCAGGTTCCTTCATCAGGTGTGGGGGCATACTCGTTGGTGACGTCACTGGCACAGGGCCCCTCATAGTACGTAAAAGTGTCTCTGGCAGTGGGAGGCACCACCCGCCGTCAAACACATCGCCGTACCATGAGGGACCCTGTGCCATTGCCATGTGCCAACGAGTGGGCCCCCCCTGCTTGCTCAGGATCACAGCACTTGCAAAGTTGAAAAACTTACCTCTCCCTGCTCCACCGCCGTGATGTATTCCGCGTATCCTGGGCCCACGAAAATCTTGAGCAAGCCCTACCAACCCACAACTTTAGCCAAATGACCCTCTGTTTTCAATGCCTAACTATTATTATACAGTAAATTAAGATTGACAAGCTTAAGAAATAAGAATTGATGTTTTGGGCATTAAAATGGGCACTGTAGGTGTTTTCCTGTCCTCCATTCACTGCCGACTTTGATTCCCCATTGACTTGCATTGGGTTTCGTGTTTCGGTCGGCCCCCGACTTTTCGCTATAATTGGCCGATTTCACCCTACCCGACTTTTGACAAAGTCAGGTTTCGCGAAACCCAACTCTATCCTAAAATTAAAAGTCGCTCAACTCTAGTGTTGAGCATTCTGTTACTGCAGATATCGGGTATCGGCCGATATTCGCAGTATCGGAATTTTGATACTGAGTTCCGATACTTTTGCAATATCGGATACCGGAATCGGAAGTTCCCATAATGCAATGAGCCAGTTTGATTGAATTCAGCCAATGAGGAATCATTAGAAGTGTGGGCACATCCTGTTCTGCATGTTAGGCATGTAACTACTGGCATAGCTGTGATTGGCTGCTGAAATGATGTCATGATGCACTATAAAAGCCTCCGCTGCCATTTTGGGTTCACTCTGCTGTGAATTCAGTTAGGGACAGGATGCTGCTGTTCTGACAGAGGGATAGTTTGAGATAGTGATTTGCTTCAATGTGCTTTACCCAGACTAATTTAGCAACCACTATGTGAGAACCTTGTTTTGCCTTGCAGTGCTGTTCACGGCTGTCTGCAAGGTCTCTGTGTGAGTGCAGCTCACGCTGTAGTCTGTTCTGCAGCCACAGCTGGTTGTAGTCAGCTCAGCGTGCGTCACTGCCTCACACTGTTCCCTTTTTTCAATTAGTGCTGCCTGCTGCACATTTTTCCTGATTTATCCTATTAGTGGGTTTCCATCCGTATCCTGCTAGATTGCGGAAAAACACTATATAGGAGTACATAGAGGAGCTTTTCTGCAGCCTTGTGCCCTGCAGCCCCAGCCAGATTACTATTAGCCTATTTTATTTGGAGCCTCATCTATTGCATTGTAGGTTACCTTCCTGCATTGTAATCGCTACAAAAAATTTGTGATACTATCGGTTTTACATCTTTGGGTGCATCCAAACGTGGTGGCACGTGGTCGTGGGCATGGAGTTTCTGCAGGGAGAAGACATGGGGATTCTGTGCCTGCTGCGGGGACCGGTGACTCATCATCCCCCAGTTTTAGCAGGGAACAGTCCTTCATGTGCAGCTTTGTAGGAGCTCGTCGTACCCCACTGCTGCGGGACGAACAAATTGAAGCCATTGTCAGATGGATGGCAGCTAACACATCGACTTCAATTAGTGCCACATCCTCTCAGGCACAGAGCACTGAAGAGCACCTATCTGTCGCTTCACCACCTGCCAAATTGCCCAGGCAGTCAGAGAGCCCAGGACAGGAGCCATCTCTACTTCTGTTCTCTGAATCTCTTGGCTTGGAAAGAGAGGGCCAGCCAAGAAGCATTCAAGAAACTGAAGAAAAGACAGTATGCAGTGATGCGCAACTGCTTTGTCTCTCTGAATCTGAAGAGGCGGGTGGAACAGTGCCTACGGTCAGCACACCTCAGTACGCATCAGATGATGAGACTCAGGTGCCACTTTCTGGTGCGTACTGTGCTGCCGAGACTACCCAGGAGAAGCAGTTGTTGGAAGAGGGTAGTGTAGCTGATGAGGTCCTTGACCCATCATGGAGTGAGGTACAGGAAGGTGGTGGGAGCAGCTCTGAGGAAGATATTCCCCCAATGGCCCAAAAAGGAGGGAGAGGGAGGGGGAAGACTGCGTTGCCTGTAGCCTCCACTTCGGCACCCATTAGGAGCATGCCTCTTCCAAAAGCCAAAACGGGCGCTCCCCAAGACTTGCAGTGCCTGGTCCTTTTTTGACACAGATGCAGATGACATTTGCTTTGACAAATGCAGGCTGTGTAATCAGAAAGTCAAAAGAGGGAAAAGTGTCCGCAACCTCAATACCACAAATATGTGGAAACGTGTGGACCAAGCACGTGGTGGAGTTACAAAAACACACTGAAGACCTAGGCCAATCTACAGCGACACCTACCACCTCTTCAGCTCATGTTGTAGCCCCTTCCTCCAGCTCACACACAGCTGGTTCGGCTTCCTCACAGGATCACCATGGAAGAACCTCTGGCACTGTTGCACAGAGACCCAGTGTAATTCCACCCACAGCACCACATTCCCTGTCATCCTCACACTCCCAGCCCAGTCTACAGCCATCAGTAGCACAGGCATGGAAAAAAAGGCAGTCATTCTCGGCAAACCACCCCCGAGCACAGGCTCTGAATGCTGGCATTGCAAAACTACTGTCCCTTGAAATGCTGTCATTCAGGCTGGTGGAGAATGACACCTTCCGTAACTTGATGGCATTGGCAATCCCACAATACAACGTGCCAAGCCGCTTTTATTTTAGCAGGCAAGCTGTCCCTGCCCTGCAAAAGCATGTGAAGGGAAACATTAAAAATGCGCTACTAAGCGGCTTCAGTAGCAAGGTCCACCTGACCTCCGATGCGTGGACCAGTCACCATGGACAGGGACGATACCTTTCCCTCACTGCCCATTGGGTAAATGTTGTGGAGCCGGGTACAGATCTTGAGAGTGGCGCTGTACATGTTCTGCCAACTCCAAGGATTGCAGGAATCCAGTCTGTACTCATTGACTCCAGTTCCTCTGAATCAGCGCTGCAGGAGCCGTCACAGTCTACCTCCACATGGACCCGTGAACGCTTACCTGTTATGACCGATATGAGCACAGCCGTGGCCAAAGGTCAACAGGGGCCGTATTGAAATTAATTTCTTTGGGGAATTGAAGCCACACAGCGCACAAGGTCTGGAATGCCATCAAGCAGGAGAGCTACGTGTGGTTTGTGCCAGCGAATCTCCAGCCAGGCATTGTAGTGTGTGACAATGGCCGAAATCTGTTGGCAGCTCTGGGCCTAGGCAACCTCACTCACATCCCATGTCTGGCACATGTGCTAAACTTGGTCATGCAGAGTTTTTTGAGGGACTATCCGGATCTTGATGCACTGCTGCACAAGGTCCGCCTAGATTGCGCTCACTTGCGGCGTTCCAGCATGGTAAGATCGCGCATTGCTGCTCTGCAGCGCTGATTCCGCCTTCCGGAACTTTGCATCACATGTGACCTGCCCACCAAGTGGAATTCAACATTACATATGTTGGAGTTGTTGTGTGAGCAGCGGGCAGCAGTAATGGAGTACCAGCTGCATCAGGCGCAAACAAGTCCCCGTTCACACTTCACCACCACTGAGTGGGCCTCTATGAATGACATCTGCCACATTTTGCATGCCTTCAATGATTTCATGCGGATGGCGAGTGCAGATGATGGATGCACTAGTCAGCATGACTATCCCCCTTATCTGCCTGCTTGAAAAAACACTGCAAGCACTATGGGAGGAGGTTGTGGAAGAGGTCGAGGATGAGGAGTCACAAATGCCATCTGCTTCTGGACAGTCTGCGCAACGTGGTTCGTCACAAAAGCCTAGGCAGGGGACACTTTGTGAGGATGATGAGGAGGAGTCAATGGAGGAGGAAGACATCTGTCCAGAGGAGGGAGTTACACAATGCTCTAGTAGTCAGTATGTAGAGCGAGGGTGGGGTGATGTAGAGCAGGCAGAGATCACGCCTCAAGCAATGGACAGCGTTTCTTGGCCAGTTGACAGTCTGCAGCACATGAATGATTTCATGCAGCAGTGCCTGAGAAACGACCACCGCATCGCTCCCATTCTCAACACGGCTGATTATTGGTGTACACCCTCCTAGATCCTCGCTACCGGGACAACTTACAAAGCCTCATAACACAGTTGAATCGGGAGCATAAAATGTGGGAGTACCAAGACACACTGGTGCATTCCATCATGTTTTCCATTCCAACCGAGAGCAGTGCTGCTAGTGCTTTACAAAGCAGCTCAGTGCATCAAGGCAGTGGAGGAAGCTCTGCACAAAGAGAGAGCAGAAGCAGTGTCGCAGCACAAGGCAAGACCAGTATGGCCCAAATATGGCAAAGTTTTGTGTGCCTGCCACAAATGTCTACACCATCACAGACGGCTCCAGTCAGCAGAAAGCAATGATTCCGCCAGATGGTGACAGACTACATGTCTTGCCCTCTCAGTGTACTCCCAGATGGCTCTTCCCCCTTCTCCCAGGAATTTGCCACTCCTCTTCCAGATTAAATAATTGGTTGGCAACAGTATCCAGGTCTCCTGTTGTGTTCATGTTTCTACCACCTGAACTGTAATCCCTGGGCTCCAACACTTCCAGTTGCTGCTCAGAAGTGCCGTCTGCACAGTCAACACATGACCCAGTGTTATTGGGTTTCAGTAACGTCAGCTGATCCCCTGCTGTGTATCCAGCAATTTCTCCTGCTCCATCCAGACTAACACTACAACAGATATTAAACTTGCTCCAATTAGGCATCGGCCTACACTCATTGACTCTGGGCTCTAACACCGCCAGTTGCTGCTCGTAAGTGCCGTCTGCACAGTCAACAGTTGCTCCTCTGTTATTGGGGTTCAGTAACGCCAGCTGCTCCCCTGCTGTGTGTGCGGCAATTTCTCCACTCTGTTTCTAGCATTGACCCTGGGCTCCAACACCGCTAGTTGCTGCTCAGATGTGCCATCTGCACAGTCAACAATTGCTCCTCTGTTATTGGGTTTTAGTAACATCAGCTGATCCCCCGCTGTGTATCCGGCAATTTCTCCTGCTCCCTCCACACTAAGACTACAGCAGATAAAAAACTTGCTCCAATTAGGCCTCAGCCTATACTCTGCTTCTCCTGGATTCCCTGGGCTCCAACACTGCCAGTTGCTGCTCAGAAGTGCCGTCTGCACAGTCAACACTTGCTGCCATGTTATTGGGTTTGAGTAATGTTAGCTGATCCCCTGCTGTGTATCCAGCATTTTCTCCTGCTCTGCTCCCTCCACACTCACACTACAACAGATATTAAACTTGCTCAAATTAGTCCTTGGCCTACACTCTGCTTCTAGCATTGATCCTGGGCTACAACTCTGCCAGTTGCTGCTCAGAAGTGCCGTCTGTACAGTCAATTTCTCCACTCTGTTTCTAGAATTGACCCCGGGCTCCATCACCACCAGTTGCTGCTCGGAAGTGCCATCTGCACAGTCAACAGTTGCTCCTCTGTTATAGGGGTTCAGTAATGCCAGCTGCTCCCCTGCTGTGTATCCAGCAATTTCTCCTGCACCCTCCACACTAAGACTACAACACATATTAAACTTGCTCCAAATAGGCCTCGGCCTGCAATCTGCTTCTATCATTGACCCTGGGCTTGATCACTGCCAGTTGCTGCTCAGAAGTGTCGTCTGCAGAGTCAACACTTGCTGCCGTGTTATTGGGGTTCAGAAATGTCAGCTGATCCCCTGCTGTGTATCCGGCAATTTCTCCTGCTCCCTCCACACTCACACTACTACAGATATTAAAGGGAACCTGTCCCCCCCAGGCATTTGTTACAAAAAGAGCCACCTTGTGCAGCACTAATGCTGCATTTGGACAAGGTGGTCTTTTAGTTATGCTCTTTGCACATGCTGAGCTAAACATTTATAAAATGTGCCCCCTTATACCGTGAAACCGTCCCTGAGTCGGGACTTTCCTTCCTAATCAGACGCGGCACAGCGATCATTCATACCCCCTTGTGCCGTGCGCCGCCTCCTGAGCGTTGCTTAAATCTGTCCCGGAGCCTGTGCTGTTATGTTATCCCTTGGCCGTGTGCAGTTAGTGCTGCCCGTCTTCTGACATCATTTGATATCAGGCTGACTGCGCCTGTGCGGCCGCGTTGCGCGAGATCCCGCCCTGCAGTGTCTTCTGATTTATTCACACGTTGGGGCTGGGATTTATGGGCATGCGCAGTGCATATCTTCGCCTCTCACTCATCTCCCTCCGCCTTCTTCTGGCTGTGCGGCGTCAGCTGATCCCTAATCGCCGTGGCATGCGCTTAGGGATCAGCTGATGCCACACAGTCTGAAGAAGGTGGAAGGAGATGAATGAGAGGCGAAGATATGCACTGCACATGCCCATGAATCCCAGCACCACAGTGTGAATAAATCAGAAGACACTGAGGGGCGGCATCATGGGCAGCGCGGCCGCACAGGCGCAGTCAGCCTGACATCAAATGATGTCAGAAGATGGGCAGTGCTAAGTGTGCATGCCCAAGGGATAACATAACAGCGCAGTCTTCGGGACAGATTCAAATAACACTGAGGAGGCGGCGCCCGGCGCCAAGGGGGCATGAATGAAGGCTGTCCTGCATCTCATTAAGAAGGAAAGTCCCGCCTCCGGGACGGTTTCATGGTATGAGGGGGCACATTTTATAAGTGTTTACTTCAGCGTGTGCAAGAAGCATAACTAAAAGAGCCACCTTTTTCTTGTGCAGCATTAGTGCTGCACAAGGTGGCTATTTTAGTTACAAACGCCTGGGGGGTGACAGGTTCCCTTTCAACTTGCTCCAATTAGGCATCAGCCTATATTCTGTTTCTCCTCTAATCCCTGGGCTCCAACACCGCCAGTTGCTGCTCGGAAGTGCCATCTGCACAGTCAACACATGCTCCAGTGTTTTTGGGGTTCAGTAACGTCACCTGATCCCCAGCTGTGTGTACTGCAATTTCTCCTGCTCCCTCCACATTCACACTACTACAGGTTTTAAACTTGCTCCAATTAGGCCTCAGCCTACACTTTGTTTCTTGTCTAATCCCTGGGCTCCAACACCGCCAGTTGCTGCTCGGAGGTGCCATCTGCACAGTCAACACATGCTCCAGTGTTTTGAGGTTCAGTAACGTCACCTGATCCCCAGCTGTGTGTACTGCAATTTCTCCTGCTCCCTTCACATTCACACTACTACAGATTTTAAACTTGCTCCAATTAGGCCTCAGCCTACACTCTGTTTCTCCTGTAATCCCTGGGCTCCAACACCACCAGTTGCTGCTCAGAAGTGTCTTTGGCATGGGTACTCCCTCCTGCCCAGCCTGTTTCCAGCACGCCAGCTGTTTCCGGATAGTGTCAAGGTCACTTTGCCTCCAATATGTTGTCCTGTTGGGTTGCAGTCGGGTTAGCCGACTCTGTGGTGCCTGCAGTTTAGGTGCTTCCTATGTGGGCTGTGGGAACCAGCAGTCAAGGCTGGTTCCGTAGTGCCATTAGGACAAGCTCCCCCTGTAGGACTGTGGGTTTTCGGTAACTCCGGCCGGCTAGCGGCCTAGCAATTTTTTTTCATGTGGACCTTCTGCTGCCTATCTAAGTTCCAGCACCATTAGCTGGTTCTTTGGAAGTCAATCTTGAATAGGTCCCCCTGGGTTCCAGTACCGTCAGCTGGTTCCAGGCAGAGCCTTTTGCTTAGGTGCCTCCTTCTTGGTATCCGAGTTCCACCAATGTCTGGTGGTCCTTGGTAGTGCTTTCTGGCACGGGTACCTCCTGCTTAGTAACCTGGTTCCAGTACCGTTAGCTGGTCCTCGGTAGTTCCATTGGCTCTTGTACCTTCTGCTCCCTATCCGGGTTCCAGTACCGTCAGTTGCTTCTTGGTAGGGTCCTTGGCTCTTGTACCTTCTGCTACCCATCCTGGTTCCAGTACCATCAGCTGGTTCCAGGCAGAGCCTTTGGCTTAGGTGCCTCCTTCTCGGTATTCGAGTTCCACTAACGTCAGGAGGTACTTGATAGTGCTTTCTGGAATGGGTACCTCCTGCTTAGTAACCAGGTTCAAGTACTGTCAGTTGGCCCTCGGTAGTTCCATTGGCTCTTGTACCTTCTGCTACCCATCTGGGTTCCAGTACCATCAGCTGGTTCTCGGCAGTGTCTTTGGCTCTCGTACTTTCTGCTACCCATCCTGGTTCCAGTACCGTAAGCTGGTTCCAGGCAGAGCCTTTGGCTTAGGTGCCTCGTTCTGGGTATCCGAGTTCCACCAATGTCTGATGGTCCTTGGTAGTGCTTTCTGGCACGGGTGCCTCCTGCTTAGTAACTGGGTTCCAGTACGGTCAGCTGGTCCTCGGTAGTTCCATTGGTTCTTGTACCTTCTGCTACCCATTCGGGTTCCAGTACCATCAGCAGGTTCTCGGCAGTGTCTTTGGCTCTTGTACCTTCTGCTACCCATGTTGGTTCCAGTACCGTCAGCTGGTTCCAGGCAGAGCCTTTGGCTTAGGTGCCTCGTTCTGGGTATCTGAGTTCCACCAACGTCTGGTGGTCCTTGGTAGTGCTTTCTGGCACAGGTACTTCCTGCTTAGTAACCGGGTTCCAGTACCGTCAGCTGGTCCTCTGTAGTTCCATTGGCTCTTGTACCTTCTGCTACCCATCCGGGTTCCAGTACCGTCAGCTGGTTCTCGGCAGTGTCTATTGCTTTTGTACCTTCTGCTACCCATCCTGGTTCCAGTACCATCAGCTGGTTCCAGGTAGAGCCTTTGGCTTAGGTGCCTCATTCTGGGTATCCGAGTTCCACCAACGTCTGGTGGTCCTTGGTAGTGCTTTCTGGCACGGGTACCTCCTGCTTAGTAACCGGGTTCCAGTACCGTCAGCTGGTCCTTGGTAGCTCCATTGGCTCTTGTACCTTCTGCTAAACATCCGGGTTCCAGTACCATCAGCTGGTTCTCGGCAGTTCCTCAGCCTTCTTGTACCTTCTGCTACATTTCCAAGATCAAGCTTTTTGAAATGGTTTTTGGTAATCACTCTGGATCTCACTGACGATGACCCTAAAGACGACGACCCTGAAGACCACCCCGAAGAAGATGACGACCCCGGAGACGACGGCCCCAGCGACAACGACCCTGGAGATGACGACCCTGAAGACCACCCCAAAGAAGACGACGGCCCTGGAGTTGACGACCCTGGAGACGACGACCATGGAGAAGACGACCCTGAAGACCACCCCGAAGAAGACCAAGAGTCTTTAGAAATACCCTGGTTTAGGGAAGGAGTTTTTATTAACATTTTTCACTTGAAGTGGATGCATTCTAAAAATCCGTAGGTGCTTAGCGCCACATTTACTTGGAGTTTTTTTTTCCCTTTGAAGAAGACCAAGAAGCAGAAGAACAAAAAGCTGCAGAACAAAAAGCAGAAGAACATTAAGCATAAGACTAAAAATCAGAGCAAAAGATATTATCTAAGTTATAAGCAGAAGAGGACTAAGCAGTGTATGGGGGTGAGTCCGTTCCTCCTCGTAGTGCCCCTGGAAAAAACCTGTTGCTGCAGGCCAAACTGAATGCGGACAAATCCTGTTGTAAATCTTTTGTGACAGGCAGAACGGAAGGTTTAATCTTCAATCTTTCATAGAGAACAACTACAGGAATGCCTGTCACAAATAAGAATATGATGAAGAAGAAGAATATGAAGAAGATGATGAAGTAGAATATGAAGAATAATAATAGTTGAATAGGAAGAATATGAAGAATGTAAAAAAAAGAATAATAGGAAGAAGGTCAAGAAGAAGAGGATGAATAAGGTGAAGAAGAAGTTGATGAAAAATATGCTGCTGCTGAGGATGATGAAGAAGAAAGGGTGGGAGAAGTAAAAAAGAAGGTGAAGAGCATGGAAGTAGTGAAACATAAATATCTGACAAAATATAAAAAACTTAACATAGTTAATATCTTCGTAACTCCGAACGTCTTAAAAAAAATTAATACCTGCTATTTTATTTGATTGGGCTAAACCTCTGTGGCTTTAATGTCTCCTCCACCTCCCCCAATACATTCTACATTATTCTTAGTTGTTTTCCTTCATGTACAATTAACCTACAAGGAAAGAAGGGGTTTATTTTAATTCCGATATTTTTGTCCCATTGACTTGCATTGGTTTCCGGTATCGGTATCGGCGATATCCGACATTTTTTGGATATCGGCCGATCCAATCCGATACAGATATTTTCAGATATCGGAAGGTATTGCTCAACACTAGTCATGATAGCATATAGGGTATGTTTCCACGGTCAGGAACCGGCAGCGCTTTGTACGCAGCACATGTCCGCTGTGTCCAAAGCGCTGCCGGCTTTTGAAAGCAGGTGATTCCACATGTGTTCACTGAACCGTGCGGAATCACCGAGCCAAATACTGTACATTGGACAGAAAATTTATTTTGCAGAGACGGAGCATCTCCGCAAAATAAACTGACATGCTGCTGGATGCGTCCCTGCAAGCATAGTGGAGATGGGATTTCTTCAAATCCCATCCACTATGCTGTAACATCAGATGAACGCAGCGTCAAACTCGCAGCGTTTACTGACCGTGGAAACATACCCTAAATTCTCATTTATTTCCCATCACACTCATAGCACAGTTTCTCCAAATATACAGCTCTGGCAAAAATTAATAAACCACTGCAAATTGGTCTTTTTGATATTTCTCTTTATACGTATATTTTTGAGTGAAATGTAAATTGTTCTTTTATTGTTCTTTTAGTCTATAAACTTCTGACAACATGTCTCCGAATTTCCAAGCAATAAATTTTGTATTTCTTTCTGACAAAGAAAAATGGTCAAAATAAGAAAAAATAACCCAGGGCTTTCAAACCTGAAATAAAGCAAAGAAAACAAGTTCATAATCATTTTGAAACATCAATACTAATGTTTTAACTCATGAAGAGTTCAGAAATCAATATTTTGTGGAATAACCATGATTTTTCATCACAGCTTTCATGCGTCTTGGCATCCTTTCCACCAGTCTTTCACACTGCTTCTGGCGCAAAAAATTTAAGCAGTTCTTTGTTTGAAGGCTTGTAACTAACCATCATCCTCTTGATTACATTCCAGAGGTTTTCAATGGGGTTCAGGTCTGGAGATTGGGATGCCCATGACAGGGTTTTGATGTGGTGGTCTCTCAATTTTTGCCAGAGCTGTATGAGGTAAGAAAATATTAGACACGATATTGGATAAAATATGAGACTAGAAAAATAACAACCCTTGTATATTACTAGTAAGTAAAAGTACTGTCACACTCAGCGACGCTGCAGTGATATAGACAACGAGCCGACCTAAACTAGATCGCTGGAGCGTCGCTGTTTAGGTCGCTGTAGAGATGTCAAACACAGCAACTCCAGAACGATGCAGGAGCGATCCAGTGACGCAACGGCGATTCACTTCTCGTTCTCGCTGGTTGTTAGCTCCATGTCAAACAGCCAGAGTGTACCGATCCGACACACATCTAGGGGCCCTATGCTCGTTGCTGGCGTCGTTGCTTTTGATGTCAAACATGACGATACACGCCGACCTGGCGACGAAATAAAGTTCTGGACTTCTAGCTCCGACCAGCGATGGCACAGCGGGATCCAGATCGCTGCTGCGTGTCAAACACAACGAGATAGCTATCCAAGACGCTGCAACGTCATGGATTGTTGCCGTTCTTTTTGCAAAGTTGCTGAGTGTGACGGTACCTTAAGGAAGTAAAGCAAGCAAAGATAAAAGAGTATGTGTGATAAATAGCACAGGTTTTTAACATATTATATCAGCATGGGACACCAAATGCACTTTTAATTTGAAGATTGTTTCTCTGTGATTTAGGTAAGATGACAGGCAGACATATATACAGTAAAAATATCAGCAACTTTCTGAATATATCGTATTATTTATGTTGTCCTTTTCACTCGACACACTACACACGTGTACAACAGTACAGGGCTCTATTAACAATTAAACCTCAATGTTGAAATGTCCCAGCATTCTTTCCGGTTCTTTATCACACATTTTCATTCAAAGATGTGTAATTTTTACATTGAGCACACAGTATTCAACAGAGGTTTTGAATATATCTCCAAACATTTGTAATCTGCATTAATAAATGGTTTATAATCCCAGTGCTAATAGAGAACTCCAAAATGAATATGTCCTACAGCAATAAGGAGTGGGTTACTCTAGGATAAAGAAATAATACTAAAAGCTTAGTGTAAACGTCAGGAAAATATGATATATTTTCCATTGTTCTGGGGGACACAACCAGAGCTGGCATTCTACTCATCCCACCATCGGTTTCTGTAGGACCAAATCCTACTCTCTCTCTGTGAATTTCCACCCCCCCTCCTTTCAGGCAAATGGTCGGTGTGGAATGCAAGTTTATATTGCCTGCCTGCACGAGCAGATTCCTTTGTCTTCTAGGCATAATGCTCAAAGTCAAATTAAATAACACACCACACAATAATACCGGAAATATGAAAATTAGATTTCCAGGCTCTGGGCACTTGGGGTTACAAATGGAAGCGTTTTGAGGTCTTTAGGGCCATCAGAAGCCTGGGAAATGAATTTCTGCCCACCAGCAGATCTCAGACATACCGTGTTTGGACTCTAAAGAACGGTAAAATCACAAGGGAAAAAATAATGCCAATATCGTTGGCCTGTGAGCTTCCAGGCAAAAGATATGAAGAAAAGGAGTTATCCATAACTTTCCAAGTGAGGTCAGCAAAGTGGGAGTTCTTAGTTTTATGGCCGAAGCATAAAACAAGAACGTCCATCATTGGCATGCATTCAGAGCCAGGAGAGACAGCTGAAACCCCATGCTGTGGTACTGGATAATTTTGGGGGGATCTCTCCTCCCTTTATTGACACGTCATACCTGTGACTGAGATTTAGTTAGTTTCATATTTCCATCCCTTTTATTTCATAACTGTTTGTATATACTTGTATTTTGTCTCTTTTGTAATATCATTTGTATCTTTTGTAAACATTGACAATTTTTTCTGGAGTAAACATTGCTCTATGAATGATCTGCCACGTACTCAGCGCAAATTCACATTACCAAACACGTGTCCGATCCACCTATAAGAGGTCGGAGGTGGCAGCATAGTTTTCATATTTGTGTTGTGCTGGGGACTTGGTGGTGACTGGATTGAGGTATATACAGCTCTGGCAAAAAATAAGAGACCACCACATCAAAACCCTGTCATGGGCAGCCCATTCTCCACACCTGAACCCCATTGAAAACCTCTGGAATGTAATCAAGAGGATGATGGATAGTCACAAGCCATAAAACAAAGAAGAACTGCTTAAATTTTTGCACCAGAAGCAGTGTCAAAGACTGGTGCCAAGCATGCCAAGACACATGAAAGCTGTGACTAAAAATCATGGTTATTCCAGAAAATATTGATTTCTGAACTTTTCCTGAATTAAAACATTAGGATTGTTGTTTCTAAATGATTATGAACTTGTTTTCTTTCCATTATTTGAGGTCTGAAAGCACTGTTTTTTTTTTGTTTTGTTTTTTGACCATTTTTTCTTTGTCAGAAAAAAATACAAAATTTATTGCTTGGAAATTTGGAGACATGTTGTCAGAAGTTTATAGACTAAAGGACCAATTTACATTTTACTCAAAAATATACCTATGAAGATAAAAATCAGACAAACTGACCAATTTGCAGTGGTCTCTTAATTTTTGCCACAGCCCTATAAGTTCCTATCAGGATACATCCCATCACATCATGTGCCGCCATATTCAACATAAATTAGAGCAGCTGTGACCTTTTTCCTTACCCTCTGTCAATACCCTTATTGTCCAGCAGGGTAGGAGGTGCCAAAGAGCTGCAAGTCCATGACTAAAAGTGAATTTTTTTGTGACAGTAAATGTAAAAATATCAATTTTTATTATCTACAAATAAGCAACATGTATATCAATAAAATATAGGATAGAGGTAGGTCAATTGGGAGTGAACAAATATAGGATTCAGAAAGAACACGGGAACAATAGGGATAAATTGTGTTTACCAAGGTCACTGTTTCCAGTGATGGCACAAACAACATATGGCCCCACTCACACCTCAAAGAGTCACATGTGTAACATGGTAAATGTCTTCTGGATCGCAGCGGCAAAACACTTGCAGTCCTACATCATCTGTTCACAGCAAAACCCAGGTGAAACAGTAAAAGTCCCTAAGAAAGCAACACCAAGGCCTCTATATGTCCTAGTATGTGTAGATCTCGTTTCTGGTTGTCCAGAATCATATGCGGTAAAATGTGCTAATGCTAAAACGACTACAGACATACCGATCAAAGAACTGACCTGCAGATACTGTGTCCCAGAACCCATAGGACGTGACAGGGGCACACACTTTACTGGAGAAATAATGAAGGAAATTACTCTGGCTCTGGGAATACAGCAAGCATTTCATACACAATATTGTCCACAAAATAGTGGGAAAGTGGAAAGTTTCAATGGGACACTTAAACTAAAAATTCAGAAGGTAATGGCAGAGACAGGAAAGAACTGGACAGAGTACTTGTCTCTTGCTCTCTTTTCAGTCAGACACACTCTAAATAGAAAGACAGGCTTGTCTCCTTTTGAAGTCTTGTTTGGTAGTGCCCCAAAGATGGGTCTGTACTTCCCAAAGGTACTACAAATTCAACATGACAGCCTATGTCCAAGCTTTGCAGAAAAGACTTAATGTGGTGCATAAACATGTGTTCTCTTCCATTTCAGATCCTAATCCAAGTGCAGTCATTCATCAGCTGAATCCAGGTGATTGGGTGGTCATACGCAGACACGTGAGAAGGAGCCTGGATCAACGGTTTGATGGCCGGTTCCAAGTCCAGCTGACCACATCCACATCAGTAAAACTTGAGGGAAAGCCCATCTGGATCCACACCAGTCACTGCAAGAAGGTCACTTCACCGGCAGAATGACTGCTCTACTAATCATCTTGCTGGGAGTAGCAGAATTATTGTGGAGCGCCCCCAGACACAGGGCCACGCGTTCTCGGTACCGGGCCTCTCTGGTTCGGTTCTGGGACTGTCACGGTGGCTAGACCCGGTCCACGACCCTGCTAAGGGGCGTCCAATAAAGGTGGTACAATCTGTCAGGGGTTCGTGACGCTACCTGTGGTGTTCGGTCAGGATGACCGACGCTGCTGTGGGGTCCGCTGGGGTGATGGAATGGCAGCTGGATGGTATACCTTCCCACAGGTGAAGTATGTCCCCAGGGCTTCCCAGTAAGTAAGATGGTAATGGTGTAGGGTGCAGTCAATAACGAGGACACAGGGTTGCAGTCTCTTTACCTCTTTACTGAAGACTTCAGGATCCTCAATCCAGAGCACGCTTAACAGGGCTATCTGAGACCGGCCGGTCCGATGGGCACATCCAGAGTTTCCTTCACAGATGGAAATCGTTGCCCCCCACTAGCGCCTGTGTGTTGTAGTCCTACCCTGCTGAGCATTCGGAATAGTCCTCACAACTGCTGTTCTCGTTCGTTCGTTCGTTCTCTGCAGCTCTCTCTTTCTTTGGTTCCAGATCTTTCTAGTTCAACGTCCCCCATGTATGTTATGGAAGTAAGGCCTAGAGTCAGTTACTCCCGCGGTGTTCCGGCCACCGGCTACGTGCCTCAGTAGGATGTTGCCTCGGTCTCACGGCACGACTCCTACTGGTACTCCTTTGTGCTTGATCTCGTTTACACTGTTCCACAATATCCTTCCCTTCGTGTCTCTCTCTTGGATACCGCCGCGGGGTGTGCAGGCGCGGTTCCGTTACGTTCTGCTCTGTTCGCTAGGCACCTGCCAGGATCCCACGCCTGACAGGGACCCCCCTGTGTATTCTCCCTGCAACACCCCCTGCCACGGGATGTTGCCTGAATCCAACCCAGTCAGCTTCTGACTAACTTTCTCCCCGACCCCTAGTTTTACCAGTGTGAGGAGTGGCCCAATAAATAAAGCCTTTTGCTCCCCCTAGTGGCCGGAGTGTGAAGTGTAAAGTGTTCTGGTGATACCTGGTCAGGAGAACTCCTTTAGTGCCATCAGACGTACCATCACTCCCCTTAGTGGCAGAGCGTCATACTGCAATGACCAGGTCTCTGGGGCGCTGCAATTGCACCCTACAGAGACACTTATTCAACATAATACTCTTCTTTTAAATGACATGGAAGGAGAAAAACCCAAGGACTGCTGGATCTGGACACACAGCCCAGTATCTGCAAGGGCTATGCTGTACTTAGTCTTACCTCTGGAGCCACAGAAGGTATTAACACCCCACGACTTACACAGTGAAACCTGGACTCAATCTAAGTTTTGGGGAAAAGATGTGCCCCATGATAAACTGTATCTGCCTCATTGGCAATAGTCAGATTGGTCACTTATTCCTGGTTCCAGTTCAATATAACAAGACCTAAGGTACAAATGCGGTGGCGTGAGTATGATTCAGAAGTTGTGGTCACCAAAGGGGAGGACTGATATACCTCAGTCAGACCCAATTCCCAATGATGGATTGTGGATTAGTCTGGAACACTGGAACAAACACCTGTGGTGAGGACAATAATTGCTTCTGTATATACACTCGTCATGCAACCCAGGTTAATGAGACAGTGTACCAAGATGGTGTTGAAGGCTGCAAACAAAATAATCTATCGGCAAAATAGTAAGGAAAGAAAGGAGTAAATGTACATTTGGTATAAACGGAAAACAAATGAATAAAACTTGGTGCACCCATGAAGCTATGTTGGAACTTTTGAATTTATACCAATGTTGTTGTGAATTCAGCCTCCGGTGGTTGTAGAGGGTAATGCAGTTGGGCCTGGATTGCAGGAGTGGACATGTGTATCTACTAATTGCAGGACTGACTGGGGTATATAGCTTTGCAGGATCCTTTAGTCAGTGCCAGTTGTCCATTGTTCTTGAAGGATTCACTTCCCTGCTGGTCTCTCCAGTTTGCTGTGTTTTTCTACCAAGATAAGTCCTGGCTTTGTTTTTGCTGTCCACCTGCAGTGGACCTTATAGTTCTGTGCATTTTCATGTTTTTGTCCTGTCCAGCTTGGTCTGTGAAGGATTTTTTGCAGTCTAGCTATTTCTCTGGAGATGCAGATATATCCCCCATGTCTTTAGTCAGATGTGGTGATCCGTATTTTCTTCGGTGGATATTTTCTAGTGTTTTTATACTGACCGCATAGTACTCTGTTCTAGTCTTTCTTTTTAGCTAGTATGGCCTCCTATGCTAAAATCTGATTTCATATCTGCATATGTTTTTCCCTCTCCTCTCACAGTCAATATTTGTGGGGGGCTATCTATCCTTTGGGGAATTTCTCTGAGGCAAGATAGGTTTCCTGTTTCTATGTTTAGGGGTAGTTAGATCTCAGGCTGTGTCGAGGGGTCTAGGGAGTGTTAGGTACCCCCACGGCTGCTTTTAGTTGTGCTGCTAGGTTCAGGGTTTGCGGTCAGTATAGGGACCACCTTCTCCAGAGTACGTCTCATGCTGCTCCAAGGCCACTAGATCATAACAGTACAACTGGCCAACAATGAGTTAATTGCATCTCAGAAGAAGGGTGGAAAGATTTTGAGCCATTTTTTTTTCCTTAGCCTGTTTGGTCTGTTCCTCCCTCTTTACCTCTGGGTGGCTACGGAGTCTAGTATTAACATAAATATTCAGGAGTTGGTTTCTCGGGTGGATCAGCTTGCTGCTAGGGTACAGGGGATTTCAGATTTCATTGTTCAGACTCCTGCCTTAGAGCCTACGATTCCCACTCCTGATTTGTTCTTTGGTGACAGATCCAAATTTTTGAGTTGCAAAAATAACTGTAAACTGTTTTTTGCATTAAGACCCCGGTCTTCTGGTGATCCTATTCAGCAGGTTAAAATCATCATATCTCTGCTGCGTGGTGACCCACAGGATTGGGCATTTTCCCTGGAATCTGGCAATCCTGCTTTGCTTAATGTTGATTAGTTCTTTCAGGCATTGGGGTTGTTGTATGATGAGCCTAATTCTGTGGATCAGGCTGAGAAAATCTTGTTAGCCCTGTGTCAAGGTCAAGAAGAGGCAGAATTGTATTGCCAGAAATTTAGAAAATGGTTTGTACTGACTAAATGGAATGAGGATGCCTTGGCGGCAATTTTCAGAAAGGGTCTTTCTGAACCCGTTAAAGATGCTACGGTGGGGTTCCCCACGCCTGCTGGTCTGAGTGATTCAATGTCTCTGGCCGTTCAGATTGATCGGCGCTTGCGCGAGCGCAAACTTGTGCACACTGTGGCGTTGTCCTCTGAACGGAGCCCTGAGCCTATGCAGTGTGATAGGATTTTGTCTAGAGCTGAACGTCAAACATTCAGGCGTCAGAATAGGTTGTGTATTTACTGCGGTGATTTTGCTCATGTTATTTCTGATTGCCCTAAGCGTACTTAGAGAATCGCTAGTTCTGTTGCCATCAGTACTATACAACCTAAATTTCTGTTATCTGTTACCTTGATCTGCTCATTATCATCATTTTCTGTCATGGCATTTGTGGATTCAGGCGCCGCTCTGAACTTAATGGACTTAGAATTTGCCAGACGTTGTGGTTTTCCCTTGCAGCCTTTGCAGAACCCTATTCCTTTGAGGGGCATTGATGCTACACCGTTGGCTAAAAATAAACCTCAGTTTTGGACACAGCTGACCATGCGCATGGCGCCAGCCCATCAGGAAGATTGTCGTTTTCTGGTGTTGCATAATTTGCATGATGATATTGTGCTGGGTTTTCCATGGTTGCAGCTACATAATCCGGTGTTAGATTGGAAATCCATGTCTGTGACTAGTTGGGGTTGTCAGGGGGTTCATTATCAGGTTCCTTTGATGTCAATCTCCTCTTCCCCCTCTTCTGAAGTTCCTGAGTTTTTGTCCGACTTCCAGGATGTATTGGATGAGCCTAAATCCAGTTCCCTTCCACCGCATAGGGACTGTGATTATGCTATTGATTTGATTCCAGGTTGTAAGTTCCCTAAGGGTCGACTTTTCAACCTGTCTGTGCCTTAACATTTTGCCATGCGTAGCTATATTAAGGAGTCTTTGGAGAAAGGGCATATTTGGCCATTCTCTTCACCGTTGGGAGCGGGGTTCTTTTTTGTTGCCAAGAAGGATGGCTCCTTGAGACCCTGTATTGATTATCGCCTCTTGAATAAGATCACAGTCAAATTTCAATACCCCTTGCCTTTGCTTACTGATTTGTTTGCTAGGATTAAGGGGGCTAACTGGTTTACTAAGATTGACCTTCGTGGGGCATATAATCTTATTCGTATCAAGCAGGGTGACGAATGGAAAACTGCATTTAATACGCCTGAAGGCCATTTTGAATACCTTGTGATGCCATTCGGACTCTCTAATGCCCCATCTGTGTTCCAATCCTTCATGCATGATATCTTTCGGAGTTATCTTGATAAATTCATGGTTGTATATTTGGATGATATTTTGATTTTTTCCAATGATTGGGAGTCTTATGTGAAACAGGTCAGGATGGTATTTCAGATCCTCCGTAATAATGCTTTATTTGTGAAGGGGTCAAAGTGCCTCTTTGGAGTGCAGAAGGTTTCTTTTTTGGGTTTCATTTTTTCTCCCTCATCTATAGAAATGGATCCGGTTAAGGTTCAGGCCATTCATGATTGGATTCAGCCCACATCTGTGAAGAGCCTTCAGAAATTCTTGGGCTTTGCTAATTTTTATCGTCGTTTCATTGCCAACTTCTCCAGTGTGGTTAAACCTCTGACCGATTTGACCAAAAAAGGCGCTGATGTGACGAATTGGTCCTCCGCGGCTGTTTCTGCCTTTCAGGAGCTTAAACGCCGATTTACTTCTGCCCCTGTGTTGCGTCAGCCAGATATTTCTCTTCCATTTCAGGTTGAGGTTGACGCGTCTGAGATTGGGGCAGGGGCCGTTTTGTCTCAGAGGAGTTCTGATGGTTCCTTGATGAAACCGTGTGCCATCTTTTCTTAAAAGTTTTCGCCTGCGGAACGCAATTATGATGTCGGCAATCGGGAGTTGTTGGCTATGAAGTGGGCATTTGAGGAGTGGCGACATTGGCTTGAGGGGGCCAAGCACCGTATTGTGGTCCTGACCGATCATAAGAATCTGATTTACCTCGAGTCTGCCAAAAGGCTGAATCCTAGACAGGCTCGATGGTCCCTGTTTTTCTCCCGTTTTGATTTTGTAGTCTTGTACATTACTGGTACTAAGAATGTTAAGGCGGATGCCCTCTCTAGGAGTTTTTTTCCTGATTCCCCTGGGGTTCTTGAGCCGGTAGGCATTTTGAAGGAAGGGGTGATTCTTTCTGCCATCTCCCCTGATTTGCGACGGGTTCTTCAGGAATTTCAGGCTGATAAGCCTGACCGCTGTCCTGTGGGGAAACTGTTTGTTCCTGATAGATGGACTACTAAAGTGATTTCTGAGGTTCATTGTTCTGTGTTGGCTCGCCATCCTGGGATTTTTGGTACCAGAGACTTGGTTAGTAGGTCCTTTTGGTGGCCTTCTTTGTCGCGGGATGTGCGTTCTTTTGTGCAGTCCTGTGGGATTTGTGCGCGGGCTAAGCCTTGCTGTTCCCGCGCTAGTGGGTTGCTTTTGCCATTACCGGTCCCCGAGAGGCCCTGGACACATATTTCTATGGATTTTATTTCCGATCTTCCTGTTTCCCAAAGAATGTCAGTTATCTGGGTTGTCTGTGACCGATTTTCTAAGATGGTTCATTTAGTGCCTTTGCCTAAATTGCCTTCTTCTTCTGATTTGGTTCCGTTGTTTTTTCAGCATGTGGTGCGTTTGCATGGTATTCCGGAGAATATTGTGTCCGACAGAGGTTCCCAATTTGTTTCTAGGTTTTGGCGGGCCTTTTGTGCCAAGCTGGGCAATGATTTGTCTTTTTCTTCTGCATTTCATCCTCAGACAAATGGCCAGACTGAGCGAACTAATCAGACCTTGGAGACCTATTTGAGATGCTTTGTGTCTGCTGATCAGGATGATTGGGTGGCTTTTTTGCCATTGGCCGAGTTTGCCCTTAATAATCGGGCTAGTTTGGCTACTTTGGTTTCGCCTTTTTTTTGTAATTTTGGTTTTCATCCTCGTTTTTCTTCTGGGCAGGTTGAGCCTTCTGACCTTCCTGGTGTGGATTCTGTGGTCGACAGGTTGCAGCAGATTTGGGCTTATGTGGTGGACAGTTTGGTGCTGTCTCAGGAGGAGGCTCAACGTTTTGCTAATCGTCGTTGGTGTGTTGGTTCCCGGCTTCGGATTAGGGATCTGGTTTGGTTATCTTCCCGTCATCTTCCTATGAAGGTTTCTTCCCGTAAGTTTAAGCCTTGATTTATTGGTCCTTATAGGATTTGTGAGATTATTAATCCGGTGTCCTTTCGCCTGGCGCTTCCGGCCTCGTTTGCTATTCATAATGTCTTCCATAAATCTTTGTTGCGGAAATATGTGGAGCCCGTTGTTCCCTCTGTTGATCCTCCGGCCCCTGTATAGGTCGATGGGGAGTTGGAATAAGTTGTTGAGAAGATTTTGGATTCTCGTTTTTCGAGGCGGAAGCTTCAGTACCTTGTCAAGTGGAAGGGTTATGGCCAGGAGGATAATTCTTGGGTTTCTGCCTCTGATGTCCATGTCGTTGATTTGGTTCGTGCCTTTCATCGGGCTCATCCTGATCGGCCTGGGGGCTCTGGTGAGGGTTCGGTGACCCCTCCTCAGGGGGGGGTACTGTTGTGAATTCAGCTTTTGGGCTCCCTACGGTGGTTGTAGAGGGTAATGCAGTTGGGCCTGGATTGCAGGAGTGGACATGTTTATCTACTAATTGCAGGACTGACTGGGGTATATAGCTTTGCAGGATCCTTTAGTCAGTGCCAGTTGTAAATTGTTCTTGAAGGATTCACTTCCCTGCTGGTCTCTCCAGTTTGCTGTGTTTTTCTACCAAGATAACTCCTGGCTTTGTTTTTGCTGTCCACCTGCAGTGGACCTTATAGTTCTGTGCATTTTCATGTTTTTGTCCTGTCCAGCTTGGTCTGTGAAGGATTTTTTGCAGTCTAGCTATTTCTCTGGAGATGCAGATATATCCCCCATGTCTTTAGTCAGATGTGGTGATCCGTATTTTCTGCGGTGGATATTTTCTAGTGTTATTATACTGACCGCATAGTACTCTGTTCTATTCTTTCGTTTTAGCTAGTATGGCCTCCTATGCTAAAATCTGATTTCATATCTGCCTATGTTTTTTCCCTCTCCTCTCACAGTCAATATTTGTGGGGGGCTATCTATCCTTTGGGGATTTTCTCTGAGGCAAGATAGGTTTCCTGTTTCTGTCTTTAGGGGTAGTTAGATCTTAGGCTGTGTCGAGGGGTCTAGGGAGTGTTAGGCACCCCCCACGGCTGCTTTTAGTTGTGCTGCTAGGTTAAGGGTTTGCGGTCAGTACAGGGACCACCTTCTCCAGAGTACGTCTCATGCTGCTCCAAGGCCACCAGATTATAACAGTACAACTGGCCAACAATGAGTTAATTGCATCTCAGAAGAAGGATGGAAAGATTTTGAGCCATTTTTTTTTCCTTAGCCTGTTTGGTCTGTTCCTCCCTCTTTACCTCTGGGTGGCTACGGAGTCTAGTATTAACATGAACATTCAGGAGTTGGTTTCTCGGGTGGATCAGATTGCTGCTAGGGTACAGGGGATTTCAGATTTCATTGTTCAGACTCCTGCCTTAGAGCCTAAGATTCCCACTCCTGATTTGTTCTTTGGTGACAGATCCAAATTTTTGAGTTTCTAAAATAACTGTAAACTGTTTTTTGCATTAAGACCCCGGTCTTCTGGTGATCCAATTCAGCAGGTTAAAATCATCATATCTCTGCTGCGTGGTGACCCACAGGATTGGGCATTTTCCCTGGAATCTGGCAATCCTGCTTTGCTTAATGTTGATTCGTTCTTTAAGGCATTGGGATTGTTGTATGATGAGCCTAATTCTGTGGATCAGGCTGAGAAAATCTTGTTAGCCCTGTGTCAAGGTCAAGAAGCGGCAGAATTGTATTGCCAGAAATTTAGAAAATGGTCTGTACTGACTAAATGGAATGAGGATGCCTTGGCGGCAATTTTCAGAAAGGGTCTTTCTGAATCCGTTAAAGATGTTATGGTGGGGTTCCCCACGCCTGCTGGTCTGAATGATTCAATGTCTCTGGCCGTTCAGATTGATCGGCGCTTGCGCGAGCGCAAAATTGTGCACACTGTGGCGTTGTCCTCTGAGCGGAGCCCTGAGCCTATGCAGTGTGATAGGATTTTGTCTAGAGCTGAACGTCAAACATTCAGGCGTCAGAATAGGTTGTGTTTTTACTGCGGCGATTCTGCTCATGTTATTTCTGATTGCCCTAAGCGTACTAAGAGAATCGCTAGTTCTGTTGCCATCAGTACTATACAACCTAAATTTCTGTTATCTGTTACCTTGATCTGCTCATTATCATCATTTTCTGTCATGGCATTTGTGGATTCAGGCGCCGCTCTGAACTTAATGGACTTAGAATTTGCCAGACGTTGTGGTTTTCCCTCGCAGCCTTTGTAGAACCCTATTCCTTTGAGGGGCATTGATGCCACACCTTTGGCTAAAAATAAACCTCAGTTTTGGACACAGCTGACCATGCGCATGGCGCCAGCCCATCAGGAAGATTGTCGTTTTCTGGTGTTGCATAATTTGCATGATGATATTGTGCTGGGTTTTCCATGGTTGCAGCTACATAATCCGGTGTTAGATTGGAAATCCATGTCTGTGACTAGTTGGGGTTGTCAGGGGGTTCATGATCAGGTTCCTTTGATGTCAATCTCCTCTTCCCCCTCTTCTGAAGTTCCTGAGTTTTTGTCTGACTTCCAGGATGTATTCGATGAACCTAAATCCAGTTCCCTTCCACCGCATAGGGACTGTGATTGTGCTATTGATTTGATTCCAGGTTGTAAGTTCCCTAAGGGTCGACTTTTCAACCTGTCTGTGCCTTAACATTTTGCCATGCGTAGCTATATTAAGGAGTCTTTGGAGAAAGGGCATATTCGGCCATCCTCTTCACCGTTGGGAGCGGGGTTCTTTTTTGTTGCCAAAAAGGATGGCTTCTTGAGACCCTGTATTGATTATCGCCTCTTGAATAAGATCACGGTCAAATTTCAATACCCCTTGCCTTTGCTTACTGATTTGTTTGCTAGGATTAAGGGGGCTAGCTGGTTTACTAAAATTGACCTTCGAGGGGCATATAATCTTATTCGTATCAAGCAGGGTGACGAATGGAAAACTGCATTTAATACGCCTGAAGGCCATTTTGAATACCTTGTGATACCATTCGGACTCTCTAATGCCCCATCTGTGTTCCAATCCTTCATGCATGATATCTTTTGGAGTTATCTTGATAAATTCATGGTTGTATATTTGGATGATATTTTGATTTTTTCCAATGATTGGGAGTCTCATGTGAAACAGGTCAGGATGGTATTTCAGATCCTCCGTAATAATGCTTTATTTGTGAAGGGGTCAAAGTGCCTCTTTGGAGTGCAGAAGGTTTCTTTTTTGGGTTTCATTTTTTCTCCCTCATCTATAGAAATGGATTCGGTTAAGGTTCAGGCCATTCATGATTGAATTCAGCCCACATCTGTGAAGAGCCTTCAGAAATTCTTGGGCTTTGCTAATTTTTATCGTCGTTTCATTGCCAACTTCTCCAGTGTGGTTAAACCTCTGACCGATTTGACCAAAAAAGGCGCTCATGTGACTAATTGGTCCTCCGCGGCTGTTTCTGCCTTTCAGGAGCTTAAACGCCGATTTACTTCTGCCCCTGTGTTGCGTCAGCCAGTTGTTTCTCTTCCATTTCAGGTTGAGGTTGACGCGTCTGAGATTGGGGCAGGGGCCGTTTTGTCTCAGAGGAGTTCTGATGGTTCCTTGATGAAACCGTGTGCCTTCTTTTCTCGGAAGTTTTCACCTGCGGAACGCAATTATGATGTCGGCAATCGGGAGTTGTTTGCTATGAAGTGGGCATTTGAGGAGTGGCGACATTGGCTTGAGGAGGCCAAGCACCGTATTGTGGTCCTGACCGATCATAAGAATCTGATTTAACTCGAGTCTGCAAAAAGGCTGAATCCTAGACAGGCTCGGTGGTCCCTGTTTTTCTCCCGTTTTGATTTTGTAGTCTCGTACATTCCTGGTACTAAGAATGTTAAGGCGGATGCCCTCTCTGTTATGACCTGGTGGTTAGGACAATAATGGACCTGGTGGATAAGAGTACACGGAATGACCTGATAGTTACTGATAATACAGGACGAGCTCTGGGACGTGGGAACTCTGCTGACCGCAATCCCTAATCCTATCAACCTCACTAGAAATAGCCGTGGATTGCGCCTAACGCTCCCTATGCAACTCGGCACAGCCTAAGAAACTAGCTAGCCCTGAAGATAGAAAAATAGAGCCTAACTTGCCTCAGAGAAATTCCCCAAAGGAAAAGGCAGCCCCCCACATATAATGACTGTGAGTAAAGATGAAAATACAAACACAGAGATTAAATAGATTTAGCAAAGTGAGGCCCGACTTACTGAACAGACTGAGGATAGGAAAGGTTACTTTGCGGTCAGCACAAAAACCTACAAAAAGACCACGCAGAGGGCGCAAAAAGACCCTCCACACCGACTCACGGTGCGGAGGCGCTCCCTCTGCGTCCCAGAGCTTCCAGCAAGCAAGAACAATCGAAATAGCAAGCTGGACAGAAAAATAGCAAACCAGAGAAAAACAAGCAGTCACTTAGCTTCTGCTGGGAAGACAGGTCACAAGAACGATCCAGGAGTGAACTAAACCAATACTGGAACATTGACAGGTGGCCTGGAGCAAAGATCTAAGTGGAGTTAAATAGAGCAGCCAGCTAACGAATTAACCTCGTCACCTGAGGAAGGAAACTCAGAAACACCCACAGCCACCAGAAAAAGTCCATGGACAGAACCAGCTGAAGTACCATTCATGACCACAGGAGGGAGCCCAACAACAGAACTCACAATAGTACCCCCCACCCTTGAGGAGGGGTCACCGAACCTTCACCAGAGCCCCCAGGCCGACCAGGACGAGCCAAATGAAAGGCACGAACCAGATCGGCAGCATGAACATCAGAGGCAAAAACCCAGGAATTATCTTCCTGACCATAACCCTTCCACTTGACCAGGTACTGGAGTTTCCGTCTCGAAATACGAGAATCCAAAATCTTCTCCACCACATACTCCAATTCCCCCTCATCCAACACCGGGGCAGGAGGATCAACGGATGGAACCACAGGCGCCACGTATCTCCGCAACAATTACCTATGGAACACATTATGGATGGCAAAAGAAGCAGGAAGGGCCAAACGAAATGACACAGGATTGATAACCTCAGAAATCTTATACGGACCAATGAAACGAGGCTTAAACTTAGGAGAGGAAACCTTCATAGGAACATAACGAGACGACAACCAAACTAAATCCCCAACACGAAGTCGGGGACCCACACAACGCCGGCGGTTAGCGAAACGTTGAGCCTTCTCCTGGGACAATGTCAAATTGTCCACCACATGAGTCCAAATCTGCTGCAACCTATCCACCACAGTATCTACACCAGGACAGTCCGAAGACTCAACCTGCCCTGAAGAGAAACGCGGATGAAAACCAGAATTGCAGAAAAATGGCGAAACCAAAGTAGCCGAGCTGGCCCGATTATTAAGGGCGAACTCAGCCAACGGCAAAAAGGACACCCAATCATCCTGATCAGCAGAAACAAAGCATCTCAGATATGTTTCCAAAGTCTGATTAGTTCGTTCGGTTTGGCCATTTGTCTGAGGATGGAAAACCGAGGAAAAAGACAAATCAATGCCCATCCTAGCACAAAAAGATCGCCAAAACCTCGAAACAAACTGGGAACCTCTGTCAGAAACGATGTTCTCCGGGATACCATGTAAACGAACCACATGCTGGAAAAATAGTGGCACCAAATCAGAGGAGGAAGGCAATTTAGACAAGGGTACCAAATTGACCATCTTAGAAAAGCGATCACAAACCACCCAAATGACCGACATCTTTTGAGAGACGGGGAGATCTGAAATAAAATCCATAGAAATATGTGTCCAGGGCCTCTTCGGGACCGGCAAGGGCAAAAGCAACCCACTGGCACGAGAACAGCAGGGCTTAGCCCGAGCACAAGTCCCACAGGACTGCACAAAAGAACGCACATCCCGTGACAAAGACGGCCACCAAAAGGATCTAGCCACCAAATCTCTGGTACCAAAGATTCCAGGATGCCCAGCCAACACTGAACAATGAATCTCAGAGATAACTCTACTAGTCCATCTATCAGGGACAAACAGTTTCTCTGCTGGGCAACGGTCAGGTCTATCAGCCTGAAATTTTTGCAGCACCCGCCGCAAATCAGGGGAGATGGCAGACAAAATTACCCCCTCTTTGAGAATACCCGCCGGCTCAGGAACCACCCGGAGAGTCAGGCATAAAACTCCTTGACAGGGCATCAGCCTTCACATTCTTAGAGCCCGGAAGGTACGAAACCACAAAATCAAAACGGGAGAAAAATAATGACGATCGAGCCTGTCTTGGATTCAACCGTTTGGCAGACTTAAGATAAGTCAAATTCTTGTGATCTGTCAAGACCACCACGCGATACTTGGCTCCTTCAAGCCAATGACGCCACTCCTCGAATGCCCACTTTATGGCCAACAACTCTCGATTACCAACATCATAATTGCGCTCAGCAGGCGAAAACTTTCTAGAAAAGAAAGCACATGGCTTCATCACCGAGCCATCAGAACTTCTTTGCAACAAAACTGCCCCAGCTCCAATTTCAGAAGCATCAACCTCAACCTGAAAAGGGAGAGAAACATCTGGCTGGCACAACACAGGGGCAGAAGCAAAACGTCGCTTCAACTCCTGAAAAGCTTCTACAGCCGCAGAGGACCAATTGACCACATCAGCACCTTTCTTGGTCAAATCAGTCAATGGTTTAGCAATACTGGAAAAATTAGTGATGAAGCGACGATAAAAATTAGCAAAGCCCAGGAACTTCTGCAAGCTCTTTACAGATGTAGGCTGAGTCCAATCGTGAATGGCCTGAACTTTAACAGGGTCCATCTCGATAGTAGAAGGGGAAAAAATGAAACCCAAAAATGAAACCTTCTGAACACCAAAGAGACACTTTGACCCCTTCACAAACAAGGAATTCCCACGAAGGACCTGGAACACCATTCTGACCTGCTTCACATGAGACTCCCAATCATCCAAAAAGACCAAAATGTCATCCAAATATACAATCAGGAATTTATCCAGGTACTCTCGGAAGATGTCATGCATAAAGGACTGAAATACTGATGGAGCATTGGAAAGCCCGAATGGCATAACCAGGTACTCAAAATAGCCCTCGGGCGTATTAAATGCTGTTTTCCATTCATCGCCTTGTTTAATACGCACAAGATTATACGCCCCTCGAAGATCTATCTTGGTGAACCAACTAGCCCCTTTAATACGAGCAAACAAATCAGACAGCAATGGCAAAGGATACTGAAATTTGACTGTAATTTTATTGAGAAGGCGGTAATCAATACAAGGTCTCAAAGAACCATCCTTCTTGGCCACAAAAAAGAACCCTGCTCCCAATGGTGACGACGACGGGCGAATATGACCCTTCTCCAAGGATTCCTTTATATAACTCCGCATAGCGGCGTGTTCTGGCACAGATAAATTGAACAATCGGCCCTTAGGAAACTTACAACCAGGAATCAAATTAATTGCACAATCGCAATTCCTATGAGGAGGTAGGGCACTGGCTTTGGGCTCATCAAATACATCCCGATAATCCGACAAAAACTCTGGAACTTCAGAAGGAGTAGAAGACGAAATAGACAAAAATGGAACATCACCATGTACCCCCTGGCAACCCCAGCTGGACACAGACATAGATTTCCAGTCCAATACTGGATTATGAACCTGTAGCCATGGCAACCCCAAAACGACCACATCATGCAGATTATGCAACACCAGAAAGCGGATATCCTCCTGATGTGCAGGAGCCATGCACATGGTCAATTGGGTCCAGTACTGAGGCTTATTCTTGGCCAAAGGCGTAGCATCAATTCCTCTCAATGGAATAGGATACTGCAAGGGCTCCAAGAAAAAACCACAGCGCCTAGCATACTCCAAGTCCATCAAATTCAGGGCAGCGCCTGAATCCACAAATGCCATAACAGAATAGGATGACAAAGAACAAATCAGAGTAACGGACAATAGAAATTTAGACTGTACAGTACCAATGGTGTCAGACCTAGCGAACCGCTTAGTGCGCTTAGGACAATTGGAGATAGCATGAGTGGCATCACCACAGTAAAAACATAGCCCATTCCGACGTTTGTGTTCTTGCCGTTCAGCTCTGGTCAAAGTCCTATCACATTGCATAGGCTCAGGTCCATGCTCAGATAGTACCGCCAAATGGTGCACAGCTTTACGCTCACGCAAGCGTCGATCGATCTGAATGGCCAAAGACATAGACTCATTCAGACCAGCAGGCATGGGAAATCCCACCATGACATCCTTAAGAGCTTCAGAGAGACCCTTTCTGAAGATTGCTGCCAGGGCACATTCGTTCCACTGAGTGAGCACAGACCACTTTCTAAACTTCTGACAATATATCTCCGCTTCATCCTGACCCTGACACAGAGCCAGCAAGATTTTCTCTGCCTGATCCACTGAATTAGGTTCGTCATAAAGCAATCCAAGCGCCAGGAAAAACGCATCAACATCACGCAATGCCGGATCTCCTGGCGCAAGGGAAAATGCCCAGTCTTGAGGGTCACCGCGTAACAAAGAAATAATGATCTTTACTTGTTGAACAGGGTCGCCTGAGGAGCGAGGTTTCAAGGCAAGAAACAATTTACGATTATTTTTGAAATTCAAGAACTTAGATCTATCACCAAAAAACAAATCAGGAATTGGAATCCTAGGCTCTGACATCGGATTCTGAACCACAAAATCTTGAATGTTTTGTACACTTATAGTGAGATTATCCATCAAAGTGGACAGACCTTGAATGTCCATGTCTACACCTGTGTTCTGAACCACCCAGATGTAAAGGGGAAAAGAGAGACAAAACACACTACAAAGAAAAAAATGGTCTCAGAACTTCTCTTATCCCTCTATTGAGATGCATTAGTACTTTGGGCCACCTGTACTGTTATGACCTGGTGGTCAGGACAATAATGGACCTGGTGGATAAGAGCACACGGAATGACCTGATAGTTACTGATAATATAGGACGAGCTCTGGGACGTGGGAACTCTGCTGACCGCAATCCCTAATCCTATCAACCACACTAGAAATAGCCGTGGATTGCGCCTAACGCTCCCTATGCAACTCGGCACAGCCTAAGAAACTAGCTAGCCCTGAAGATAGAAAAATAAAGCCTAACTTGCCTCAGAGAAATTCCCCAAAGGAAAAGGCAGCCCCCCACATATAATGACTGTGAGTAAAGATGAAAATACAAACACAGAGATGAAATAGATTTAGCAAAGTGAGGCCCGACTTACTGAACAGACCGAGGATAGGAAAGGTTACTTTGCGGTCAGCACAAAAACCTACAAAAAGACCACGCAGAGGGCGCAAAAAGACCCTCCGCACCGACTCACGGTGCGGAGGCGCTCCCTCTGCGTCCCAGAGCTTCCAGCAAGCAAGAACAATCGAAATAGCAAGCTGGACAGAAAAATAGCAAACCAGAGAAAAACAAGCAGTCACTTAGCTTCTGCTGGGAAGACAGGTCACAAGAACGATCCAGGAGTGAACTAGACCAATACTGGAACATTGACAGGTGGCCTGGAGCAAAGATCTAAGTGGAGTTAAATAGAGCAGCCAGCTAACGAATTAACCTCGACACCTGAGGAAGGAAACTCAGAAACACCCACAGCCACCAGAGAAAGTCCATGGACAGAACCAGCCGAAGTACCATTCATGACCACAGGAGGGAGCCCGACAACAGAACTCACAACACCTCTCTAGGAGTTTTTTCCTGATTCCCCTGGGGTTCTTGAGCCGGTCGGCATTTTGAAGGAAGGGGTGATTCTTTCTGCCATCTCCCCTGATTTGCTACGGGTTCTTCAGGAATTTCAGGCTGATAAGCCTGACCGCTGTCCTGTGGGGAAACTGTTTGTTCCTGATAGATGGACTACTAAAGTGATTTCTGAGGTTCATTGTTCTGTGTTGGCTCGCCATCCTGGGATTTTTGGTACCAGAGACTTGGTTAGTAGGTCCTTTTGGTGGCCTTCTTTGTCGCGGGATGTGCGTTCTTTTGTGCAGTCCTGTGGGATTTGTGCGCGGGCTAAGCCTTGCTTTTCCTGCGCTAGTGGGTTGCTTTTGCCATTACCGGTCCCCGAGAGGCCCTGGACACATATTTCTATGGATTTTATTTCCGATCTTCCTGTTTCCCAAAGAATGTCGGTTGTCTGGGTTGTCTGTGACCGATTTTCTAAGATGGTTCATTTGGTGCCTTTGCCTAAATTGCCTTCTTCTTCTGATTTGGTTCCGTTGTTTTTTCAGCATGTGGTGCTTCCCCTAAGTTTAAGCCTCGATTTATTGGTCCTTATAGGATTTCTGAGATTATTAATCCGGTGTCCTTTCGCCTGGCGCTTCCGGCCTCGTTTGCTATTCATAATGTCTTCCATAAATCTTTGTTGCGGAAATATGTGGAGCCTGTTGTTCCCTCTGTTGATCCTCCGGCCCCTGTATAGGTCGATGGGGAGTTGGAATATGTTGTTGAGAAGATTTTGGATTCTCGTTTTTCGAGGCGGAAGCTTCAGTACCTTGTCAAGTGGAAGGGTTATGGCCAGGAGGATAATTCTTGGGTTTCTGCCTCTGATGTCCATGCCGTTGATTTGGTTCGTGCCTTTCATCGAGCTCATCCTGATCGGCCTGGGGGCTCTGGTGAGGGTTCGGTGACCCCTCCTCAGGGGGGGTACTGTTGTGAATTCAGCTTTTGGGCTCCCTCCGGTGGTTGTAGAGGGTAATTCAGTTGGGCCTGGATTGCAGGAGTGGACATGTGTATCTACTAATTGCAGGACTGACTGGGGTATATAGCTTTGCAGGATCCTTTAGTCAGTGCCAGTTGTCCATTGTTCTTGAAGGATTCACTTCCCTGCTGGTCTCTCCAGTTTGCTGTGTTTTTCTACCAAGATAAGTCCTGGCTTTGTTTTTGCTGTCCACCTGCAGTGGACCTTATAGTTCTGTGCATTTTCATGTTTTTGTCCTGTCCAGCTTGGTCTGTGAAGGATTTTTTGCAGTCTAGCTATTTCTCTGGAGATGCAGATATACCCCCCATGTCTTTAGTCAAATGTGGTGATCCGTATTTTCTGCGGTGGATATTTTCTAGTATTTTTATACTGACCGCATAGTACTCTGTTCTATTCTTTCTTTTTAGCTAGTATGGCCTCCTATGCTAAAATCTGATTTCATATCTGCGTATGTTTTTTCCCTCTCCTCTCACAGTCAATATTTGTGGGGGGCTATCTATCCTTTGGGGATTTTCTCTGAGGCAAGATAGGTTTCCTGTTTCTGTCTTTAGGGGTAGTTAGATCTTAGGCTGTGTCGAGGGGTCTAGGGAGTGTTAGGTACCCCCCACAGCTGCTTTTAGTTGTGCTGCTAGGTTCAGGGTTTGCGGTCAGTACAGGGACCACCTTCTCCAGAGTACGTCTCATGCTGCTCCAAGGCCACCAGATCATAACACAATGTATACAGACCCCTGGACGCATTTGTGTTCTCACAGAAGGAGTATTCTTAGTTTGCAGACATCGTGCCTACAGGTGAGTGAGCCCAGACATAAGAGGGGTTTGCTCTCTTGCCAAACTAACACCAGCCACTTTCATAGTTCCTCATAGTAAAATAGACAAAGCAGCAGTCCCAATTCACACCTTGAAGACAATAAGCCCCAGCCAAATGGTAGGACACATTTAGAATTATGCTAATATACCCCTTCTTAACTCAAATGTGGGATAAGTTAGTGGAAGCTACCGACTACCTGCATGATAAAATTTTCCAGGTTCTTGAGGTTTTTAATGAGACTAATACAATAAAGAGACAATTAATCATAGTAACTAACCAACATACTATATTACTAGATTACCTTGCATGAAGATATTATTGTTTTGTTTATTGGTCTATTTACCGTTGATATGTGTATTATCTAAACTATTGAATAGTGTATGTGTAAAAAGATAATTTAAGGTTGAACCTTCCATATTTTATCATATACCCCAGATAACCAATGCTGATTGGGGAAGTGGGTGTCCACACTGGGGGTGGATGGGCAAAGGAGGTAAAAAGCCCCCTTATTGGTACTAGACCCATGAGACACTAGTTCCTTTGTGGAACCAACTGACCTTGTGGCAAAACATTATACTATTTACAAAAGGAGGAAATTGATATAGAAGAGTTAATGCTTTCTCTCTTCTCTACATTTTATTTTTGTATCTGCCAGATTTACAGTCTCATATTCAAGGATTTTATACTTCTTATCTCTATTATGCAATGTTTTTAAGATTCTGCAAAAACATGTTTTGGGTACATGGTATATAAAGTCATCATGACCTGGGTAACAGGTGGGCTACATGAGTTACATTAAGTTACATTGCTGTAAATGTTATAAAATACAGCACTATTGTGTGAATTAAACAGAAAAGTGACTTGTTCACAACAAGTGTGCATTCTTTTTTCTCCGAGCACTCGTTATTTTAGTGCCTTATCTGTTAATTTGGCCTTACTGGTGATCCGGCATATCTGACTTTGGGTCAGAACGAAAACAGCTACAACAATGCTGTCCACCAAGTAATGTAACATGGCACAGGGCAGTAGCCGTGAGGGATATACTCATATCTTATGCCCCCACACATCACATGAAGGTGGGAGCCTTGGCTGGGTATGTGGACTAGTGCTGTAGGGATGCCGCATGTAACTCATGACATTGGTTCACCAGGACCAATGAGGGAGACAACTAGTGTTGAGCATTCCGATACCGCAAGTATCGGGTATCGGCCGATACTTGCGGTATCGGAATTCCGATACCGAGATCCGATATTTTTGTGATATCGGGTATCGGTATCGGAAGTGTAAAATAAAGAATTAAAATAAAAAATATTGTTATATTCACCTCTCCGGCGGCCCCTGGACATCAGCGGGAGGATCCGGCGTCCGGCACGGCTTCTTTCTTCAAAATGCGCGCCTTCAGGACCTGTGGTATGACGTCCCGGCTTCTGATTGGTCGCGTGCCGCCCATGTGACCGCCACGCGACCAATCAGAAGCCGCGACGTCATTCCTCAGCTAAAGTCCTAGAATAAGCGCCTTTTAGGACCTGAGGAATGACGTCGCGGCTTCTGATTGGTCGCGTGGCGGTCACATGGGCGGCACGCGACCAATCAGAAGCCGGGACGTCATTCCACAGGTCCTGAAGGCGCGCATTTTGAAGAAAGAAGCCGTGCCGGACGCCGGATCCTCCCGCTGATGTCCAGGGGCCGCCGGAGAGGTGAATATAACAATATTTTTTATTTTAATTCTTTATTTTACACTTTAATATGGATCCCAGGGCCTGAAGGAGAGTTTCCTCTCCTTCAGACCCTGGGATCCATGAGGATACATTCCGATACTTGATGTCCCATTGACTTGTATTGGTATCGGATATCGGTATCGGCGATATCCGATATTTTTCGGGTATCGGCCGATACTATCCGATACCGATACTTTCAAGTATCGGACGGTATCGCTCAACACTAGAGACAACCAATACAAAATAAACTTTTTACTAAATGATAACTTGGGGGGCTTATATAAATCAGGAATTGATTATTATGCGTAGCATGGGCCATGGCAATTTACAAGGCATGGCCCCCCACCCTCCAGGTACCTGATGTCTCACGTGACATGACACATGATCCCCTTTGATAGATCATGTGATTAACATACAGGTGCTCGGGATCACATCTGTAGATGGAAAACATCAGAGATAGCAGGGTTGTGAAAGTTTTCCCCTTAATGACAGCACTATTCATAACATAACAAGTAACAATGTTTGAGGGCACTACAAATGAATATGGGATCAACCAACAACACGCCAGGAAACAAGTATGCACAAAGCAAAAAAAGAGGTGTGTAATAATTCAGGAACACCTAATGTCATACAAACAAAATGTTATTAAACAAACACAAACCAAAAAATGACAAATTATTAAGAACATTTAAAAGGCACAATGGCTAGAAATTACCCACCAGATGGGTTCATGTGAGAACTTACACCTCTCCTCCAATGTCCAAAAAGAAACCACATCACGTGTATTGTCACCACAAAAAAGATATATAAAGGTAAAGACCAATAAATATATGTAAACAACATATAAGTATGAATATAAATATAACAGTATAAATAATCCACCTTAAAGCGTCAGGTAAATAAGTTACACGCTAAAAAAGGTCTATGAGGCTATATGAATAGTCTAGAGTAAAAGATGAAAAAGCTCAAATAACAGATGTAACAAGCAACAGCTGCAGGAAAAAATGAATGTCATACAGGAACAAATATGCACAATTTACAAAGCATAAGCATGTGAAAGCAGCCGTATGTTAAACACACATGCAAAAGAAATTGATTACCAGATGGAATGAAAAGGTGGTATAAAGACATATTAACCCCTTCATGACCTTGGGATTTTTCGTTTTTCCGTGTTCGTTTTTCACTCCCCTCCTTCCCAGAGCCATAACGTTTTTATTTTTCCGTCAATATGGCCATGTGAGGGCTTATTTTTTGCAGGACGAGTTGTACTTTTGAATGACATCATTGGTTTTAGCATGTCGTGTACTAGAAAACGGGAAAAAAATTCCAAGTGCGGTGAAATTGCAAAAAAAGTGCAATCCCACACTTGTTTTTTGTTTGGCTTTTTTGCTAGGTTCACTAAATGCTACAACTGACCTGCCATTATGATTCTCCAGGTCAGTACGAGATCACAGACACCTAACATGACTAGATTATTTTTTATCTAAGTGGTGAAAAAAAATTCCAAACTTTGCTAAAAAAAAATAAAAAAAATTGTGCCATTTTCCGATACTCATAGCGTCTCCAATTTTCATGATCTGGGGTTGGTTGAGGGCTTATTTTTTGCGTGCCGAGATGATGTTTTTAATGATAGCATTTTGGTGCAGATATGTTCTTTTGATCGCCCGTTATTGCATTTTAATGCAATGTCGCGGCGACCTAAAAAACGAAATTCTGCCGTTTTGAATTTTTTTCTCGCTACGCCGTTTAGCGATCAGGTTAATGCTTTTTTTTTAATTGATAGATCGGGCGATTCTGAGCGCGGCGATAACAAATATGTGTAGATTTGATTTTTTTTATTGATTTATTTTGATTGGGGCGAAAGGGGGGTGATTTAAACTTTTATATTTTTTTTATTTTTTTCACATTTTTTTTAACTTTTTTTTTTAACTTTTTCCATGCTTCAATAGCCTCCATGGGAGGCTAGAAGCAGGCACAAAGCGATCGCCTCTGCTACATAGCAGCGATCTGCTGATCGCTGCTGTGTAGCAGAAATGGAGGTGTGCTGTGAGCGTTGACCACAGGGTGGCGCTCACAGCTACCAGCGATCAGTAACCATAGAGGTCTCTAGGACCTCTATGGTTACCATCCTGACGCATCGCCGACCCCCGATCATGTGACGGGGTCGGCGATGACGTCATTTCCGGCCACCCGGCCGGAAGCGGTAGTCAAATGCCGCTGTCTGCGTTTGACAGCGGCATTTAACTAGTTAATAGGTGCGGGCAGATCGCGATTCTGCCCGCGCCTATTACGGGCAAATGTCAGCTGTTCAAAACAGCTGACATGTCCCGGCTTTGATGCGGGCTCACCGCGGAGCCCTGCATCAAAGCAGGGGATCTGACCTCGGACGTACTATCCCATCCGAGGTCAGAAAGGGGTTAAAGATTGGCTTATGCTGGTGTCCATAAATAAAAAAAGATTGTAAGCAGGGACAAGGACTCAACATTTTCCTGTTTTGTGCAGCGCTATACATAACATAGCGGTATACATAATAGAACAGGGGTGGGAAATTAATTTTCCCGAGAGGCCACATGAGAGACCAGGACTGTTGTTGAGGCCGAACCAATAGGCTGAAATTAATTCTGCTCAATATCAATATTAACATATTAATTATTTTTTTATGTTAATTGTATCACTTATTATTGAGAATATTAAAGAATGCTGACATCCCCTATATAAAATAAGAGCTCCCACATAGCCCCCTACATACAATATAAGACCCCACACAGCCCCCTATATGCAGTTGAGTCCCTACATAGCCCCTTAAACACAGTATGAGCTCACACACAATCACTACATACAGTATACAGTAAATCCACAAAGAGCCCCCTATATACAATAGCCCCTGTGCACAATATGATCCCTCAAATAACCCCTACAGACAGTATGAGATCTTAAATAACCCCAAATATAGTATGAGCCCCCACATGGCTCCTTATATGCAGGATGAGTCCGAAAATACTTCCCAATATACAGTACTAACCCTAGCATAGCTCCTATACACAGTATGAGCTCCCGAATATCCACCTACAATGGAGAAAAAAGTATTTGATACACTGACGACTTTGCAAGTTTTCCCACCTACAAAGAATGGAGAGGTCTGAAATTAATATCGTAGGTACACTTCAACTGTAAGAAACAGAATCATAAACCAAAGCCAGAAAATCACATTGTATTATTTTTACATAATGATTTTGCATTTTATTGCATGAAAAAAGTATTTTATACAATAGAAAAGCAAAACTTAATATTTGGTACAGAAAACTTTGTTTGCAATTATAGAGTTCAGATGTTTGCTGTAGACCTTCAACAAGTTTGCACACACTGCAGCAGGGATTTTGGCCCTCTCCTCCATACAGATCTTATCAAGATCTTTCATGTTTCTGGGCTGTCATTGTGCAACATTGAGTTTCAGCTCCCTCCAAAGATTTTTTATTGGGGTCAGGGCTGAAGACTAACTATGTCACTCCAGGACCTTGAAATGTTTCTTACAGAGCCACTGTGTATTTTGTGTCATTGTCATGCTGCAAGACTCAGCCATGACGCATTTTCAATGCTCTTGCTGAGGGAAGGAGGTTGTTGGCCAAAATCTTATGATACATGACCCCATCCATCCTCCCTTCTACACAGTGCAGTAGTCCAATTCCCTTTGCAGAAAAGCACCCACAAAATATGATGTTTTCCCCACCATGCTTCACGGTTGGGACAGTGTTCTTGGGGTTATACTCATCCTTCTTCTTCCTCTAAATAAAGCAAGTTTAGTTGATATCAAAATGTTTAATTTTGATCTCATCTGACCACATGACCTTTTCCCATGCCTCTTCTGAATCAACCAGATGGTCATTGGTGAACTTCAAATGGCCTGGTCAAGTGCTGGCGTGAGCAGGGGGACCTTGCATGCCCTGCAGGATTTTCATCCATTAGTGTGTTATTAATAGTAATGTTTGAGATTGCGGTCACAGCTCTCTTCAGGTCATTGACCAGGTCCTCTCATGTAGTTCTGTGCTGATTCCTGTCCTTTCTCAAAATCATCCTCACCCCATGAGGCCAGATCATGCATGGAGCCCCAGACTGAGGAAGTCATTTTGACAGTCAACTTGTGTTTCTTCCATTTTCTAATAATTGTGTGAACAGTTGTTGAATTCTTGCCAAGCTGCTTGACTATTGTCCTGTAGCTCATCGCAGCCTTGTGCTGGTCTACAATTATTTCCCCGGTATTATCTACAATTTTTTTCCCTGGTGTCCTTAGACAGCTCATTTATCTTAGCTATGGTGGAGAGGTTGGGGTGTGATTACTTGAGGGTGTGAACTGGTGTCTTTTATAAAGTAATGAGTTCAAACAGGTGTAAGGGTACCGTCACACTATACGATTTACCTACGATCACGACCAGCGATATGACCTGGCCGTGATCGTAGGTAAATCGTAGTGTGGTCGCTGGGGAGCTGTCACACAGACAGCTCTCCAGCGACCAACGATGCCGAGGTCCCCGGGTAACCAGGGTAAACATCGGGTTACTAAGCGCAGGACCGCGCTTAGTAACCCGATGTTTACCCTGGTTACAAGCGTAAAACTAAAAAAAAAAAAACAGCACATACTTACACTCTGGTGTCCGTCAGGTCCCTTGCCGTCTGCTTCCCGCACTCACTGACTGCCGGCCGTAAAGTGAAAGTGAAAGCACAGCCGCTGTGCTCTGCTTTCACTTTACGGCCGGCAGTCACAGTGCGGGAAGCAGACGGCAAGGGACCTGACGGACACCAGAATGTAAGTATGTGCTGTTTGTTTTTTTTTTAGTTTTACGCTTGTAACCAGGGTAAACATCGGGTTACTAAGCGCGGCCCTGCGCTTAGTAACCCGATGTTTACCCTGGTTACAAGCGAACGCATCGCTGGATCGCATCGCTAGATCGGTGTCACACACACCGATCTAGCGATGACAGCGGGAGATCCAGCGATGAAACAAAGTTCCATTCGATCTGCTACGACGTACGATTCTCAGCAGGATCCCTGATCGCTGCTGTGTGTCAGACACAGCGATATCGTAACGATATCGCTGGAACGTCACGAATCGTACCGTCATAGCGATCGAAATGGCAGTGTGTGACGGTACCCTAACTGTTACAGCTAATGAGTGCAGAGTAGGAGGGCTTATAAAGAAAAACTAACAACTCTGTGAGAGTCAAAATTCTTGCTGGTTGGTAGGTGATCAAATACTTATTTCATGCAATGAGTTGCCATTTATCTTCTTCACCCCATTGGGTTTTTTCATCTTTGAGATTTGACTTTTTACTCCCCTTTCTCCGAGAGCCATAACTTTTTAGTTTTCCTTCAATATGGCCATGTCAAACACCATTAGTTTTACCTTAAAGTGTACTGGAAAGTGGGAAAAAAAATTCAAAGCGCAGTGAACATTTAAAAAAAGTGCAATTTTTTTTTGTATATTTTTTTTTACCATGTTCACTAATTGCTAAAGCTGAGCTGCCATTATGATTCTCTAGGCCATTATGAGTTTGTAGATACCAAACATGTATAGATTCTTTTTTATTTAGGTAGTATAAAAAAATTTCAAGTTTGTAAAAAAAAAAGAAAAAGTCACCATTTTCCGAGGTCTGTAGCCTCTCCCATTAGTGATGAGCGAGTGTACTCGTTGCTCAGATTTTCCCGAGCATGCTCGGGTGAAATCCGAGTATTTGTTATTGCTCGGAGATATAGTTTTCATCACCTCAGTTGCATGATTTACGGCTTCCAGATATGCTGAATACATGTGAGGAATGCCTGTTTGTTAGGGAATTCCTACATGTATTCAGCATATCTGGAAGCCGTAAATCATGCAACTGAGGCGATGAAAACTATATCTCTGAGCAATAACAAATACTTGGAGGTCACCCTAGCGTGCTCGGGAAAACCTGAGCAACGAGTACACTCGCTCATCACTAGTCCCCATTTCTGATGATCTGGGGCTACGTGAGGGATTATTTTTTGCATGCCAAGCTGGCGTTTTTATAGATACCATTTTGGTGTACTTACAATTTTTTGATCGCTCGCTATTGCATTTTAATGCAATGTTGTGGCGACCAAAAATCTGTAATTTTGGCAGCTTGATCTTTTTAGGCATTACGCTGTTTACCGATCAGATTAATTATTTTTATTCATTGATAGATCAGGTGATTCTGAACTCAGCGATACAAAATATGTGTATTTTTATTTTTTCTTAATTGTTTTATTTTGAATTGGGCAAATCGGGGGTGATTTAAACTGTTATATATATATATATATATATATATTTTTTTTTTTTTTTTAAATATTTGTAAAAATGTTTTTACTTTTTAATGGCTTTAATAGACTCCATGGGAGACTAGAAGCTACAATCTTCTGATTGCTTGTGCTTGCCCTGCTATGTGTCCCTAAAATGCTCATCAGCTATGAGCGCCTGCCACTGGGCGGCGCCCATAGCTATCCGGCAATGACAACCATAGGGGTCTCCCGCAGACCTCGGGATGTCATGCCAACCGATCAGCAACCCACGCATGTGATGCACTTTCGGCGTGGGCATGTTGATGAGATTGACAGTGGCATTTAATATGTTACAGCAACAGTGCCCAGCAATCACATGAAAGGAGTGTTGATAGGTGTGTGTTATGGCTCACTTCCACCTTCTCAAGTTAAAGGCTATTGTCAGAGATTGACAGCTGCATTTAACTTGTTAACAATTGCGGGTGGATCACAGATCCGCCGACGGCTGTTAGAGGAACATTGCAGCTGATCACATCAGCCTTTGCGTGCAAGGAAAGATGTGGGACTTACTAATATGTTCAAGGTCATGAAGGAGTTAAAGAAGAACTCCAATTAACATTTTTATCTTCTTAATATATTGCAATCATCATATTATATAGCACTGTGTACTTACAATTGCTCATTTTGCCTTTCTACCCAGCTAATTCTTCTGTTTTCCATTAGTTCTATGACATCATATGATTAAAAACTGACTAGCTGAATTCTTTTATGCAACAGGAGGTAAACTTTGTCTGCACAAGTCATAAGCCAGTGCAAAAGTCTATGGCTATGAGGAGGAGCGGAGCAGCTGGGTCAGAAATTGAAGATGAGGATGATAAAAGCAGGGACAAAATACTTTCCGTTTCTACAAAGAGCAGAGAAAACAGAATAGTTAACTTAGAAGCTGGGAAAAATGAGAAATTGTAAGTGCACAGTGTTATATAATATGATGATTCTAAAATATTAAGAGGATAACAGCTTTGATGGGAGGAGTAGTGCTCCTTCAAACAAGTTTCATTGACGGACTAGAAATCTGCTATGTTCAACATTAAGTGAATTGTGGTGAAGTAGGTGGACAGAGCAGAATGCTGACTCAAGATGATGTCACTTTCATAGTCTACATCAGCCTGCTGTGACAAAGATGAGTGATATGACATATATTCCAATACACCCTCCACCTCCTCCCCACTGATACACTTGCCTGAGGGAAAAGAGCCACAGTGTGACCTGCATTTGGTACTACTGCTGCCAGACGGTTGTTGCTTTCAAGCAGCTTCCACATTTTTTGCTATCGCAAGTTTTTTTCTCTTTTGCTACCAGGTCCGCTTCCCGTGCCAAATTTTATTTTAGCATACATTTTGGAAAAACGAGTATTATGTTTAAATTGATTACATTGTTTATAAATATGTTTCCAAGTAAGCAATTTAAACAGGAGTGTCCAAACAGGACTGTACAATTAAATGTCTCAATTTAGTGACATCATTTGTTATTAGATTTTTGCTTAAAGGAAATTAATTCCCCCTGCCTAAAAAGAACAACATAACAATAAATACCAGGAGACAGCAACACAATCTATAAATGCTGCAACAGCCAAATAACACAGTATACAGCTGCCAAATTGGAATGCTAAAACAGATATGCAAAAAGTATATCATGTGTAAAAAGTAAAAAAAAAGCCATAATACCCTCCCCCACCCTCACCGCCACTCTCCCAAAAAATCGTAACCCAGAATGCTGTATTGATCGGTAGGTTCAGTCACGGAAAAAACTTGTGGCAACAGACAGCAGTACTTTTATATCGCATACGCTTGATAAATTGTACTAGTAAAACAGTTGTGCAGAACGTTGACTTGTAATTTGTGTTTGTAATATATCATTTTTATATTTTAGTTCCCCCCCACCCCTCGTCTTAGCATAAATTCCTTAACCCTAAAAAGCTATTTAGCTACTTAGGTACACGTTTGGAAAATAAGTTGAAACAACTGCAGGAAGTAGCCCTGTGTTGTTATTAAATTCGACTTGTCTTCTTCGTAAATTTTAAAGTGATATTAGGAGATGGGACAGGCACCTTAGTGCACAGAGGCAAGGTCATCACACAAACCCATCTGTACACAGCTCTTTTTTATTAATAGGAATTTCTACAAAAATAAAATTATACTTTGGCACACTTTAATTTAGTTGGGAAGATGATAACTACTTAGCTATTTAGCCCCACTGCCACCTTGAATTCATCTATGGCTTATATAAAAAGAGGTCATCATATTCTTCATACCCTTTATGAGTAACTGAGAGTTTACTCACTACTCTAGAACTTGAAAGAATCACGCTTTTGTTTAGTTGTACCAAGACCGTAGTTACTAGAAAGCTCAGACTTCACCACTGGTCATAATGGTGATATACTTGCTTTCAGTATAGCTCACTTATGCAGCAACATACTAATAGTGTAAGCAGTCTAATATATTGGATTTAATCAGTATATGAGAATAACTGTCTTTGATAACGAGATATGTATGTTATCACTAGTTATATGGCACTAAAAGGACAATTCATCAAGTTGTATTCGCTAGAATACTGGAGTAAAACACTTTTGAAAAGTAGCAAAATTTTTATGCAATAAGGATTTTCGCAAAAATGTTTGTGACTTTTGTAATTTTCCCTCCAACTCAACCAAAATGGGTAAAGTTTGGGAGAGAGAGGACATTGCTACATTCAACCATCAAATTCATCAATAATGCTGACATTTTGTAAGTTAGAAATGTTAGTTCAGTCCACGAGTGGAGTAAAATTTCTGGCGATGTAAACAGAGATGAGCACCATTGAGAAGATGTACTGTGTTGTACTCCTCTTAATGAAATCTGGCGCATTTTACTTCGGTGAGTCCTTCATTAAAACATACAGTTAGGGCCAGAAATATTTGGACAGTGACACAAGTTTTGTTATTTTAGCTGTTTACAAAAACATGTTCAGAAATACAATTATATATATAATATGGGCTGAAAGTGCACACTCCCAGCTGCAATATGATAGTTTCCACATCCAAATCGGAGAAAGGGTTTAGGAATCATAGCTCTGTAATGCATAGCGTCCTCTTTTTCAAGGGACCAAAAGTAATTGGACAATGGACTCTAAGGGCTGCAATTAACTCTGAAGGCGTCTCCCTCGTTAACCTGTAATCAATGAAGTAGTTAAAAGGTCAGGGGTGGATTCCAGGTGTGTGGTTTTGCATTTGGAAGCTGTTGCTGTGAGCAGACAACATGCGGTCAAAGGAACTCTCAATTGAGGTGAAGCAGAACATCCTGAGGCTGAAAAAAAAGAAAAAATCCATCAGAGAGATAGCAGACATGCTTGGAGTAGCAAAATCAACAGTTGGGTACATTCTGAGAAAAAAGGAATTGACTGGTGAGCTTGGGAACTCAAAAAGGCCTGGGCGTCCACGGATGACAACAGTGGTGGATGATCGCCGCATACTTAATTTGGTGAAGAAGAACCCGTTCACAACATCAACTGAAGTCCAGAACACTCTCAGTGAAGTAGGTGTATCTGTCTCTAAGTCAACAGTAAAGAGAAGACTCCATGACAGTAAATACAAAGGGTTCACATCTAGATGCAAACCATTCATCAATACCAAAAATAGACAGGCCAAAGTTAAATTTGCAGAAAAACACCTCAAGAAGCCAGCTCAGTTCTGGAAAAGTATTCTATGGACAGATGAGACAAAGATCAACCTGTACCAGAATGATGGGAAGAAAAAAGTTTGGAGAAGAAAGGGAACGGCACATGATCCAAGGCACACCACATCCTCTGTAAAACATGGTGGAGGCAACGTGATGGCATGGGCATGCATGGCTTTCAATGGCACTGGGTCACTTGTGTTTATTGATGACATAAGAGCAGACAAGAGTAGCCGGATGAATTCTGAAGTGTATCGGGATATACTTTCAGCCCAGATTCAGCCAAATGCTGCAAAGTTGATTGGACGGCGCTTCATAGTACAGATGGACAGTGACCCCAAGCATACAGCCAAAACTACCCAGGAGTTCATGAGTGCCAAAAAGTGGAACATTCTGCAATGGCCAAGTCAATCTCCAGATCTAAACCCAATTGAGCATGCATTTCACTTGCTCAAATCCAGACTTAAGACGGAAAGACCCACAAACAAGCAAGACCTGAAGGCTGCGGCTGTAAAGGCCTGGCAAAGCATTAAGAAGGAGGAAACCCAGCGTTTGGTGATGTCCATGGGTTCCAGACTTAAGGCAGTGATTGCCTCCAAAGGATTTGCAACAAAATATTGAAAATAAAAATATTTTGTTTGGGTTATGTTTATTTGTCCAATTACTTTTGACCTCCTAAAATGTGGAGTGTTTGTAAAGAAATGTGTACAATTCCTACATTTTCTATCAGATATTTTTGTTCAACCCTTCAAATTAAACGTTACAATCTGCACTTGAATTCTGTTGTAGAGGTTTCATTTCAAATCCAATGTGGTGGCATGCAGAGCCCAACTCGCGAAAATTGTGTCACTGTCCAAATATTTCTGGCCCTAACTGTACATTCAAAATGCCAGTCTTAATGAATTGGACACTAATTCTTTCTTACAAAGACGCACCCCCCCATTTTCCCCCCAACTTTGGGGGTAAAAAAGTGCATCTCAAAGAGCGAAAAATATGGTAAATACTAAATTAATTGTTAACATTTGGAACAAAATGTAACCTTCTGTGTTTCCACACATTTTCAGCCAAAACCATTTAATAATTCTGAGCAGTTATAAAGAATATAAACAGCAATGCATCATTTTAATGAAAAAATAGAGATGCTTGCTTCATGTCAGGTGCCCAGCTTTCTTAAGTTTCACTAAATCAGCCCCTTTCCTTTGTATTTCTCTAAGCAATGGCATCCATCCTTATAGTTCTGAGATGACAATGTAGCTCCGTATCTTTTCTAGACATGCTTAATATCCGTGGTGTGGCCCCAGGCCGCTTTGTCAAGCAATGGTAAATGTGTGAGCAGTCAGCATGATCTGTTGTGATAATAGAGAACTCCAAACGGGTGGAACCAGGGAAAAAATTAGGATCCTCGCTGAGAGCGAAGACGTTAATTGCTTGTAACATGACAGATAGAGGAAAGTGCTCCCTGATGTGATTTTCCCATGCAAGAAACAAATGTTTGCCTGCGGAAAATTCTCATGCAAAGAAGCTCACTAACCTCTGTCTTAAATTGTGCATTATCTCAGCTTTATCCTTCTAACTTGCTAATGACCTTGTAATCTTTGTAAGATATTTGACAAGATACAAGGTTAATTAGGTTTTATTTATTTGTTAGCAAATGATTGATTACTTTTAGGGCTTGTGCAGATGACAGTATTTTGAGTCCAAGTGCAATCGGACAAAAAGGCGGATCGTACTAGGACCAATGTTATTCTATGCATGTAGAAAAAAATTCAGCGTGTTGGCACGTAAGTGAATAAACAGTCCAGTTTATTGAAAAATCAAATTAATAAAATCACGTCGATATGCGACTCTGGCCAATGTGAATACAACCGATGCATTTCTGCTCTGAGGAGCCTTATTCGTGGTTGTGGTTCCAGCTCCTCTAAGCTGAAATATGTCAGTTGTATTTGTGGTGCCCCTGAGGGTCCGGTCACCTCAGTCAGAGGTGTGGTACTCTGCTCTCGGGTAAGGAGGGGACACTACCAAGTACCCACACACTAGCACTCAACACTAGACCTCTCCAGGCCAGGGAGGCACTAGGTGGAAGGTGTGGGTGGAGAAAGTAGGGAAGGGGAGGAGCTTAGGAGAGAGTGAGGAGTTGGTGAAGGGAACTGGAGCAGTGAGAAGCTCATCCAAAGACTAGAGAAAATTGAGAGGAGAAAGAAGGTGTCCTAGGGGCACAGGAAGTGAAGAGTCCACCCGTGGCACCCGAATCCACTCTGACCGTAGGTGGGTGGAAGGACCAAGTCACATTGGGGAATCGGCCCCCAGACTAGTGGAAAACTACAAGACTCAGCTAGCAAGCCGGAGGCTGTGGTAATTGTATTTTCCAAAGGCAACAACCCCACATATTTGCCGAAAAGGCAGCCACGTAGGATCAAGAGGACAAGAGAACGTTGCCTGACAGGATCCGAGGCTGCTGGCTTGGGACACTGTGTCTGAGGCGCAGGGCAGGAGAGGCGGGAGCCAGCGCAGTGAGACGGCCAGCCAAGGAACATAAGTATGGGGTTCTGGCAAAGTGTACTCCAAATTACCTGAGAGCTGGATGGACCACTGATCCGGAGAACACAGCTCCCCAGCTGGGGATTTTACCTGAAAGACCGTGAGGAAAAATGTGAAGACTGCACCTTGTTGTGTCCTCAGATTTATTTACTGCGTTACCTGTCCTGTGCTACAATCATTACCATCACCTTTAGCCCTATAACAGCCCTATAACTACCCGTGGAGAGCTGTACCAACTCTGCTGCATCACCAACTGCCCTAGTGGATCTGAACTGCAGCATCGACTATCTTTTTTTGGCGATCACCATGGGTGGCGTCACGAACAAACACCCTATAAACTTTATTTCCCCTTCATTTCATTCATTTTATTGGACACCCATGGCCACGGATCGGGTCACTGCTGCCGTGACAACCCACTGAAGAACCGTCGGACCCAGCCTGAGTATCCCACGGTCCTAGCGGGCGCTCCATTTTGGTGTCATGAACAGGATTCACCGACCCATTAAACTGGGTCTTGTGTGCCCAGAAACAATACCAAAGGGAATTGCGTAGCTTCCCATTGTGGGCTAGGTTTCGAAAGGCATGGAAATCATGCCTGCCACTGTGAATGTTTCTATGCGATCAGAACATGGGAATCAGGGGAATCTGCCTCCTGGCCTGTGATGGCAGGAAAAGAAGGAAACGAAGGAACCGCCCATGAAGGAGAGAGCGGGAACAGCTCATGGGTGTGGCAGAGCACCCGAAAAGCAAAATGGCGAGCAGTAGTTGCCCGGAGCATGGGGTGGAAGCGGTGGACTCCCCGAGACAGCTTCCTACCATGGACTCAGAGTTCCTTGGAGCGGAGGTGGAAGAGCTGAGCCTCAGCTCCTGTGGGCTCAGATCACTGTCCTGTCAGCGTGGAAGGAGGCCTTGTTGTAGAAAGTGTGTGAGCAGCGGGTGGCCTCGCGACCAGCTTTCCCAACCCAAGCGGAGGAGGAGGCCGGCACCAGAAAAAAAATGGATGTAGGTACTGTGACCAACCATGCCCCGGTGACCAAGGAGACCCTGGTAGGCCCACTGAAACCCCGTCAGCTCTTAAACCCAGCCAGACATGCAAAAATCTAGCCTGGGATCATATATTAGACATGGGGTTCAACTGTCGGTGCTGCTGCAGCCTAATAGTATGCCCTGGGAGGAGCACAGAGGATGGGTGGCGTTTCACTGGGATCGCACGGGAACTGATTTAATGGTGTTCCCTGGGAATACCCAGACGGAGGGGGACCATGTAGAGATCATTAGCTGGGAAGAAAATCGCCAGCAGCAGGCTCTCAAGTAGGAGCAGGAGGGGGAAGAGCACGAAGCCTCACAGAGGGCCATGAAAGATAGGAACAGGAAAGCCAAGGCCCAGGCCCGCAAAACTAGATACGCTGACCGGGGTCCGCTGAGGCAGGGCACTGTGGTTTCCTTGAAGCTAAAGAAAGGTTGGGGATTCATCAAAGAGGCTGGAATGGTCTCAGACATTTTTATCACCCAGCAGGATGTTGAGGAACATCTTCTGGAAGGACACTCAGATCATGACTTATACCCAGGAGACTAAGTTACCTACACCCGGCACTTGGGTTAAAAGGGGTGGTATGCCCTTAACATATGGAAATGCCCATGGAGGCACATGGCACCCAGGCCAGTGGCTGCCAGTCCAGAAAGACAATCAGCGGCCTCACCACCAACTGTTGCAGTGGTCCCTGCAGCTCCAGCAAGATCAAAATTGTGCACACATGCTACCCAGACCCCGGTGGTAGGACATGATTCAATTGTGTTACCTGGAGTGGCACAGGAGCAAGAGCTACCCAGACCAAGAGGTTGTGGGCCTCAGGAACTGCCCTGGAAGAAGATGTAATGAAATAGCAGAAAGTAATGTAAATAGTTAAGTTAGATCTTGTTAAGTTGTGCTAATACAAAGACTGTGATCATAGACACCAAATGGCCAGAACTTTTATTGTAAATAGTTAGCACTTAATGTGCTCTTTATTGGTTTTACAGCAACCATTTGAGAATGTAAGCGATGCACTCTAAATGTTATAGTAGACCATAGATCAAAAACCATCTGGCGTGGCCGAAAAGTGGTCCAATGAGTTAACTGATTATGCCCTGTAGTCACACACTGGGCCTACATTGGAGTTTTGAGATGGGGTTCCTCCATATTGAACTTAGTAAAAGGAGAAGAACACACCAGTTTGGGATCTCACTGAACCCTGTTGAACTTGATAAGGAGAGTTTTATTTATAAGTTAAATTGCATATTTTAGACAATTTTTATTTACGGTAAAGCCATTTTTCATATCTCAAGATAGTTGGTAATTATATTAAAGTTATATTTATGTTTATAGAAGTTATATGCAACGTTCAAGCGAAAACACCTCCCATAAGGGGGAAGAAGAGTTACTTGTTAACTGTTATACCTGTTATAATGCATTGATGCAGAAAATTTTTGCATGTTGTAACAATTGTTTGATCTGTTCCACCTCGAGGACGTGCTGTCTTTAACAGGGGCGTGTGGTGCCCCTGAGGGTCCAGTCGCCAAAGAGGTACTACACCTTAGCCAGAGGTGTGGTTCTCTGCTCTCGGGTAAGGAGGGGACACTACCCAGTACCCACATACTAGCACCCAACACTAGACGTCTCCAGGCCAGGGAGGGACTAGGTGGAAGGTGTGGGTGGAGAAAGTAGGGAAGGGGATTAGCTTAGGAGAGAGTGTGGAGTTGGTGAAGGGAACTGGAGCAGTGAGGAGCTCATCCCAAGACTAGAGAAAAGTAAGAAGAGAAAGAAGGGGTCCTAGGGGCACGGGAAGGGAAGAGTCCACCCATGGCACCCAAATCCATGCCGACCATAGTCGGGTGGAAGGGCCAGGTTGCCGTGGGGGAACTGGCCCCCAGACTAGTGGAGAACTACAAGACTCAGCTAGCAAGCCGGAGGCTGTGGTAACTGTGGGTGCCACAGCCACAATCACACATATTCGTCGAAAAGGCAGCCATGTAGGCTAAAGGGGACCAGGAGAAAATTGCCTGACAGGATCCAAGGCTGCTGGCTTGGGACACTGTGTCTGAGGCGCAGGGCAGGAGAGGCAGGAGCCAGCGCAGTGAGACAGCCAGCGAAGGAACATAAGAAGCGGGTTCTGGCAAAGTGTGCTCCAAATTACCTGAGAGCTGGCTGGAACACTGACCCAGAGGACACAGCACTCCGCTGTGGATTGTACCTGAAAGACCGGGAGTAAAAGTGTGAAGACTGCACCTTGTTGTGTCCTCAGATTTATTTACTGCCTCACGTGTCCTGCTCTACAACCATTACCATCACCTTTAGCCCTATAACAGCCCTGGGGCTTAGCTCTACCGGTGGAGAGCAGTACCAACTCTACTGCGGCACCAACTGCCCCAGTGGATTTGAACTGCAGTGTCGGCCACCTTCTTATTGCCGAACAACACGGGTGGCGTCACGAACAAATCCCCTATAAATTTTATTTCCCTTTCATTTCATTAATTGTATTGGATGCCCAGGGCCACTGACCGGGTCACTGCTGCTGTGACAACCCCCAGAAGAACTGTCAGGCTGGGCCTGAGTACCCCATGGTCCTAGCAGGCGCTCCATGTTCACATTTCCCAGAACCGCATATTAACATGATTTTATTTATTTGATTTTTCATTAAACTGGAATTTTTATTCACTTACCTGCCAACATGCTGGATTTTTTCTTCATGCAGCAAGGTCCTCAGTGCGTGTCACAGCAGGACTTTGCTGCAACCAGTGGTAAGCTGACTCTTCTTCCTCTGTTCCTTACTGTTAATGTTATTCTATGAGGCCATGCACATGTTCTATTTTTGTCTTGGACTGAGTCTGTCCGAGCAAAAAAATTGCAGCATGCATGATTTGCATCTGCATGCAAGTCAATGGGTTTATCAAACTATCGTAGCGCACTAAGATGACATCTAAGAGCGAACAGATTTTCAAAGACTGCCAAAATGGAGAAGAAGGAGACATTTTTTTAATCTTCTCCATATCCGATAATATTGGAGCACACTATAATCACACTCTGATCGAACTCTGCTCAGAATCTGATCAGTGTGATTTGCATAATCGGACCAATTCTTTCGGATGAGAGAAAATATGGTTGTGTGACACTAGATTTAAATGTGTTGATTTTCCTTTGTCTGACTTCATTTGCCCTCCTGTGACCTTGACCTGAGCAATCCTATTACCAATCTTTGATTTCTCAATCCTTCTCTTGTTCTGATTTTCTCTGTTAAAAGACTCATAAATGAATACTAAAACTCACACTCCAGTTATCATTTCTGCTTGCATTAAATCTAGAAGGCACCAAATTTTTTGTTTCTCCATCTCAGGCTATGATATTTTATGTTGCCACTGCTTAGCTTTATTTGAACAATGTTCAACATACTAGAGCCACATATAGGATATTTCTAAAAACTAAAAAACAGACACATATTGAGTTGCTGTTGTTTGTTAATACATAGTTACATAGTTATTAAGGTTGAAGGAAGACTATAAGTCCATCTAGCTCAACCCATAGCCCAACCTAACATGCCCTAACATGTTGATCCAGAGGAAGGCAAAAAAAAACCATGTGGCAAAGAGTAAGCTCCACATTGGGGAAAAAAATTCCTTCCCGACTCCACATACGGCAATCAGACTAGTTCCCTGGATCAACGCCCTATCGAGGAATCTAGTATATATACCCTGTAACATTATACTTTTCCAGAAAGGTATCCAGTCCCCTCTTAAATTTAAGTAATGAAACACTCATTACAACATCATACGGCAGAGAGTTCCATAGTCTCACTGCTCTTACAGTAAAGAATCCGCGTCTGTTATTATGCTTAAACCTTTTTTCCTCCAAACGCAGAGGATGCCCCCTTGTCCCTGTTTCAGGTCTATGATTAAAAAGATCATCAGAAAGATCTTTGTACTGTCCCCTCATATATTTATACATTAAAATAGGATCATCCCTTAGTCTTCGTTTTTCCAAACTAAATAGCCCCAAGTGTAATAACCTATCTTGGTATTGCAGACCCCCCAGTCCTCTAATAATCTTGGTCGCTCTTCTCTGCACCCGCTCTAGTTCAGCTATGTCTTTCTTATACACCGGAGTGTGGTCGAACTAGTGACTTGTATAGAGGTAAAATTATGTTCTCCTCATGAGCATCTATGCCTCTTTTAATGCATCCCATTATTTTATATGCCTTTGTAGCAGCTGCCTGACACTGGCCACTGAATATGAGTTTGTCATCCACCCATACACCCAGGTCTTTTTCATTGACGGTTTTGCCCAGAGTTTTAGAATTAAGCGCATAATTATACATCTTATTACTTCTACCCAAGTGCATGACCTTACATTTATCCCCATTAAAGCTCATTTGCAATTTATCAGCCCAAGCTTCTAGTTTACATAAATCATCCTGTAATATAACATTGTCCTCCTCTGTATTGATTACCCTGCAGAGTTTAGTGTCATCTGCAAATATTGAAATTCTACTCTGAATGCCCCCTACAAGGTCATTAATAAATATGTTAAAAAGAAGAGGGCCCAATACCGACCCCTGTGGTACCCCACTACCTACTGTTTTACAGATAAAAATAAATTAAACCTAAATATCTTCAAAGAAAACTTAAATGCACAAATTAAACAACTTTCTGAATGTCATTTTGAATTCATTGAAGGGCAGAAATATTAACCCCTTTCCGACATCGGGCGTAATAGTGCACCAATGTCAGACACCCTCCCTTTGGTGTGGGCTCCAGCGGCGAGCCCACTTCTTTCCTGGCACATGTCAGTTGTTATGAAAAGCTGATATGCGCCAGGAACAGCTGCAGAGAATCATGATCCACCCGTGGCTAGTAACTTATTAAATGCCGCTGTCAAACACTAACAGCGGCATTTAACATGCACTTCTGTCAATTGTGCCGAAAATCCACCCATTGGTTACCCCCTCATGTGACTGCGGGTCACTGATGGGTTGGCATGACAACCAGAGGTCTCCAGCAGACCTCTATGGTTGTCATTGCTGGATTACTATGAGCGCAGCCCGGTGGTTGGCACTCACAGCAAGTGAATAATTCTGCTACATACAGGTGATCTGATCATCCACTGTATGTAGCAGAGCCGATCGGGTCATGGCAGCTTCTAGCCTCTCATGGAGACTATTGAAGCATGGTAAGAGTAAAACAATGATTTTAAAAATATAAAAAAAAATAAAAGTTCAAATCACCCCCCTTTTGCCCCATTCAAAATAAAACAATAAAAAAAATACACATATTTGGTATCAAATATTCAGAATCGCCTGATGTTTCAATAAAAAAAGGATGAACCTGATCTAAAAATGGCGACTAAAATATTGTATCTGCACCAAAATGGTATAATTAAAAACATCAGCTCGGCAAGCAGAAAATAAGCCCTCACCCAACCCGAGATCATGAAAAATGGAGACGCTATGGGTATCGGAAAATGATGCAATTTTTTTTTAACAAAGTTTGAATGTTTTTCACCACTTAGATAAAAAAGATACAAAATACTCAGCCAACAATGCCACATGATACCAGTTCCAAAAATGCAATACACCAATAAATATGTAAGCTTCATGTGAAACATTTGACTCATAAGGACACATCAAAAATAGACACTAGACCCACTACCAAAGGAAGCAATGATGTACAAGTCTAGAATTAAAAACATAAATTCTTTATTATCTCAAAAAAGATTAAAAAATTGACACAAGTAGACATTGGGAATGGGAAAAAACATAGAATTTACACCTTAAAGGGACTGAATTTGGAGGGAACAATCTTCAGCCAAAAGGGCGGGGTTTTAGGGTGTTTGATTCACCCTTTCCTTACCTGCTGGCTGCATGCTGGCTGCAATATTGGATTGAAGTTAATTCTCTGTCCTCCGTAGTACACGCCTGCACAAGGCAAGGTGAATCAACCACCCGAAAACCCCGCCCCTATGGCTGAAGATTATTCCCTCCAAATTCAGGTGACAGAGTCCCATTAAGGCTGGTGTCACACTTGGTGTGCAATGCGATAAACTCGCATCAATACCTGGCACTTGGGACTGGAGTGTGTGGCTGCATGTATTTCTATGCAGATGAACACTCCAGTCCGATGCAAGAGACTCAAGGGAGTTTCTCGCATTGCACACGCAAGTGTGACACCGGCCTAATTGTGCATGTATGCCGTTAGCAGGAAAGGGGCACACCCACCTCACATGAAACCCCAACCCAGAGCAATGTGGGCAAATCAGGATATTATACGATCAGCAATAAACGTATCTATAATTAACATATCCCTTATTACACCCTGCACAATAAATGCAACTCCACTGGGCATGAGCCACATATAACAATCTTGAAGCTTGTGAGGAATTCATAATGCAACCACCACAACGCTCTTATAGTAATCCAAGGTATATTACCTGAGGATAAAGTGCAGAGCGTGCAGCTCCAGGTGAGGGTTCAGAGATCAGTCCATCTCTGGTGCTCGTTTTATACTAACGACAGCAAATACTGCCGGACTCGGAGCGGCATCACCTGACCGGAAGTGACGTCCCTGGCTGGAGATGACGTGCGCGCTGCTTTGACAACCATGACATCACACAGCATCGGCATCACATAGTGGGCAGCACCAGGTGCCTGTCACTGCACAGAGACGCTGAAAGTCAGGAGGCGGCACGGACGCAGACAGACGTGCGCATGCAGGCAGGGAGCACACCGCCGGCACATATGTAAAAGGTAAAAGGTAATATATAAGTGAGTAATGTAGGACTGGAGAGAAACCCTCCCATACTCAAAGGGGAATCCCTAGCATGGTCATAACACTGAAAAGTAAATAGCACCATATTTAAAATACAACCCATACCATGGCAACATATACAGTTAAACACACTATACAGGTCACATATTATACAGATTATATTATATCAATATCCAAGTCCAGATCCACCATCAGTCATTATGGGAGGCAACTGTCCAATTATGATCTCATATGAAGAAGTCATAAAAAGAAGAAAAGAAGAAGAAGAAGCCTGTATTGAAATCATCATCTCTGGCTTCTAGAACTGCAGCACAAGAGACAAACATAATTCATTCCAATATAAAACAAAGCAAAATTGGCATACAAATATAATTCGCAAACATATGCAACATATAGCCAATAAATAGCCAGACAAGTGATCAAAGGAAAGGGGCATAGCTTATATTTTCATTTAGTCCAGATGGATGTAGCGTGCCCAATGTCCTAATCTATCTGGACTCCATCTGGGCTAATTTCCTCGGGACACCCCCCCCCCCAATATTCACATCAATCGTATTGATCCCTCTCACCCTGAGAAGGCTGCCATGACAACCATGAAGTTTAAAATGATGATGAATTGTTTTAAATGTGGATAAATCCACAAGGGTTGTTGCTGCAGCGATGCCGAGCATGCGATCCCTTGTGGGCACCTTTAATTGGCGCATAGTCAAGCCCACATAAATCATAGCACAGGGACATGTGGCATAATAGATAACATTAGTACTTGTGCATGTGATACACTTTCTTATGTTGTGAGCATCTGAAAACATATCACAAGGCTCAATATTAGCACATGCTACGCAGCGACCACATGGGATGCAGCCAAATGTAACAGCCTTAGCATTCAAGAAAGTTTTGGGCAACTCATTCGTATAATGACTATGGACTAAAATGTCATGAAGATTCCGTGACCTCCTTGGTGTGATGGCAGCCCTCTCAGGTAAGAATCTCAAAATAATCGGATCGGCTTTTAGGATAGGCCAAGATTTATCTAATGCCTTCCTCAATAGTGGAAATTGTGAATGATAATTAGTTATAAACCGGACAATATCACTGTCCTTTTTAGTCTGAATTTTATAGAGGAGGTCATGTCTCGAGGAAATTTTTGCCCTATTAAAAGCTTTTTTTTTATCATCCGCTTACTGTAGCCATGTTTGAGATCATCCGCTTGAACAGCAAAATCATTCTCCGTGGAACACAATCTGCGGAGACGCAGAAACTGCCCCATATGGACAGTTTGAATGATGTGCCTAGTGTGGGAGGAGGAGGCAAGTAATAGCATGTTCATGGTAGTCTCTTTATGAAAGATATTTGTCTATATCTCATCATTGCCATCATAGTTCGCCTGATAAGTAAGATGAATATTATGGTCATTGTTGTTAAAAAAAAAAAAGAAAAAATTCTTGCAGAGATTCAACTGATTCCTGCTAGATCAGCAATATGTCATCAATGTACCGTGTCCAAGATAGGATGCGGCACATTGACGATGGCTGATTCCACAGGAAGAGGTCCCTTTCCCACAGCCCCACAGCTTTAATATGAAAAGGAACCTATACACTTTTGGTGTCTTTGAAGTCGTAATGACCTGGAAAATCATAATGGCAGGTCGGTTTTACAAAAACAAAAAACAACTGTGGGATTGCACTTTTGTTGCAATTTCACCTCACTTGAAATTTTTTTCCCATTTTCCAGTACACAACATGGTAAAACCAATGCTGTCATTCAAAAGTAAAATTCATCCTTCAAAAAACAAGCCTTCATATGGCCATATTGACAGATAAATAAAAAAGTTATGGCTCTGGGAAGAAGGGGAGCAAAAAATGAAAACACAAAAACGAAAATACCTCTTGGGTTAAGGGGTTAAAAAAGTTTGTGATATGGTGGATTTCTAATATATAGACCCTTAAAGTCAATTCAAAACCAAATTAATCTTGAAAAAAGTATGTTTTTAAATTTTCTTTAAAGTGTGTAAAACTGCTTTTATTCAGTTTACAAAAATAAAAATAGAGTACCAAAATATTACAGAAAACAAAACATGGTAAATGTTATTGATGCTCTAATATGTGGAGTAACTTTATTCATTTTAGAAACTTAGTTTTATAAATTGCAAATATTTCCCTATTTTTTTCAAGTTGGATTTTCTTTATTGTGTCCAAAAAAATATTACCAATATTAAAAACAATGTGCCACCAAAAAACAAATCTCAGATTGTTAAGTGAAAGCATTGCAAAGTTTTCATAATGTGATACATGTTAGATTTGAAAAACAGGGCTGTATCCAAAAGTCCAACATAGGCCTTATCATTAAGGATAAACACCTTTAGTATTCTAGACATACATAGGGAATGCCCACTTGTTAAAGAAGTACTTATCACATCAAAGTTGTTCTACTCTTAATATACTGCAATCATATTAATGAGCACTCCGCACTTACAAATGCTAAATGTTCTGTTTTCCATTAGGTCTATGACTAGTGATGAATGAGTACATTCAGCAGTATTAGTTACTCGAACGAATAGTACTGTATGCGGGCTATTCATTACTCGGTGAGTAAATACCTATTCGCATCGGTATATTCGAGTGACCCACCCAGCATGTTTTATGCTTTATTTGCAGCCAATGAACATGCTGGGCTGGCTAGCCAATCACAGTAATTCCGGCGCCATCTTTGGTGTGGCATTACTGTGATTGGCTGGCCTTCCAGCACCATATGGACTATTTAAAGGCTGCTGGCACCATCTTGTTCACATTGCAGCTGGAAGCTGGAGCGTAGTTTCAGCATAGGGAGAGTGATTAGGAGGTTATAATGAGCATTATTCAGTTCAAAAAACTCTTTTCAGATTTATGTAGGGAGAGATATAATAGGAGGGAGGGTGAAAGGCAGGCACCTGGATGTTCTCATCATTACAAGTACATGCTGCAGATCTCTGCTAGTTTCCACTATGTTGTATAGTAGTTAGTATTAGGAACAAACTGTGGGGTTATGGTGAAATAGGGAGGGTTTCATCCACTACCAAAATATAAAAAATAGCTATTTTGTAGAGGGAAATAATATTAGGTAGTAACAGCATATACAAAACCTTTTTTTATGCGGAGCTTCATAATATTCTTGTGTAGGAGCCTATAAAAGATTTTTTTTCTTTAAAAACACAAAATATTATCCTAAGTGCCAGCATTTAACTTGTAGTAACATCCATTTAACATCTAATTGCTAAATAATATTCCTCGTCTATTGCTTAAATAGCTAATATTTGTCTAGCAGTTATGCGACTGGGGAAAAACCTCTTGAGCTATGGAAACATCACTATTTACCATTAATTTTCCTGAGTCTGCTGTTGGTGATGTAAAAAAATCCCCCCAAAAATGTGTATTTTTAAAAATAGCATATCTTTATCTAGCAGTTGTGCGACTGGGTAGAGATAATTTTACATGACAATTTAGCAGGGTCAATAATCTTTATTACTCTGCATTTCGAGTTTGTTAGTAAGGCGATCTTTAAAAAAAAATCATAATTTTCTATTGGTTTAAAAAATAGCGTATCTTTATCTAGCAGTTGTGCGACTGGCACAATCTGGGTAGAGATGATCTTACGTTACAATTTAGCTGAGGCAATAATCTTCATTACTTCACATTTGGAATGTGTCAGAGAGGCAGTCTGAATAATAATTTATTTTTCTATTGTTTTAATAAATAGCATATTTTTATCTAGCAGTTGTGTGACTGCTGCGATCCGTGCAGAGATAATCAAATGTCACAATTTAGCAGTGGCAATAATTTTCATTACTCTACTGTTGAAGTCTGTCAGCAAGGTGATCTAAAAAACAATCCTAACTTTCTATTGGTTTTATAAATACGTATTTTTAGCAGTTGTGCGAGTGGGGCAATCCAGATAGAGATAATCTTACGTGACAATTTAGCAGTGGCAATCATTTTCATTACTCCGCTGTTGGAGTGTGTCAGCAAGACAATTGATTGGGAGAACAAGTTACACCATTGAACAATGCGCCAAGTTTTCACAAAGTACAAAACATTAGCCACATGGGGTATCCATATATGACCACTAAGTACTTGTTGCATAAGCAGGAGGAGGAGAAGGAGATGATTTCCTGAACAAAATGGGTTTGGATTATTGGGGCTGCTTTTACATTACGCTGCTGTCATCCGTAGGGCTTACAAAGTCTGAGGAAATTCAGCCCTTGTTTAATTTTACAAGTCAGCCTGTCTGCATTTTCCATTGACAGGCATGTACGAATATCTGTTATGATTTCACCAGCCCCCCAAAAAACCCGCTTAGACAACACACACACTTGTGGTATAGCATGGCAGCCCCTCCAAGGCATACAAGGAGAGGTCGGGCCAAATGTGGAGCTTGGACAACCAATAGTTAAAGGGCACTGAATAATTAGGAAGGACGCTGGTATGGTCACTGAAGTTGTTCTTCACTATCTTGGTCAGCTTCTCCTTCCATGTCATAGTTACACCCACAGATAGCTCTTGCTGATGTGACGGTCTCATGAAAATGGTTCAGTTGGTGGACATTACTCCCCAGGATTTGCACCAGGTGTGCGTGGCCCTCCACTGTAATCATTGTGGGTGAAAAGAGTCAGTACTTCTGACAGCAGTGTTGCCTGAGGGCAGTCTTTTTAGCAAATCTTCCACAATGGCCCTCTGGCATACATGCATTGAAAATGGCACGTCTGCCAGTATTTCATGTTGGACAAAATGTCTTTCATGCAAGGGTCTTGGGAAAGGCATCTGTACAAGAACTCTGCCATGTGTGGCAGACTAGAAAGAGTCAAACATTCATTGTCATCACCAGGAAGAACACCAACCATCCTTACCTCCTCATGACGCATATCCTCCTCCTCTTCCTCATCCTCTTCAGGTCATCCATGCTGGATAGGCATGAAGATGGGATTGTGAGTCCTCTCTGTAGCGCAGACCAAAAACTCCTGTTCCTCCTCCTCCTGATCCTCATCATCCCCCAATGTGCCTTGAGAATATTATGTGAGGCTGGGTTGTGTGGTATCAGCCACTGTAAAATTTTGCTCCATAGCCATCTGCTCACCATTCAAAACTTCCTGTTTGAGGTTCTGCAGTGAATGTTTCAATAGACAGAGCAGCATGATGGTTATGCTGACAATAGCGTCAACAGCGCTCACCATCTTGGTGCAGTACTCAAAGTTGTTTTGTGTGGGGGCTGAGTGTTACTCTGACGGGCATTGAGAAGCTAGAATTCAGACACTTCTCTCTGCTGCTCACTAAGCCTTGCCATCATATGAACTGCCTACCGCCTCAGCACATCCATCTAATTATCCCTGTATTACTCATTCAAAGTTTTCTACAGACCCAGAATCATTATATAATGTTCTCACAAGCTTTATGCATTTAAAAGCCCTCTGTGTCTGTACTTTTACACATACTGGTTGCTAACCGGTTCATGCAGAATTACATAGACACCCAATTTATTACATTATGTCTGGTAAGAACAATGAAAGCAATTGTTACCTTTTGTGTCTCCCCTATTTCTTCAAAGATAGTAAGCTTGCAAGCAGGTCCCTCATTCCTCTTGGTATCTGTTGTTTATGTGAGTATTGTTATTCTGTAATGTCTTTTATTGTCTGTACAAGTCCCCTCTAAAATGTATAGTGCTGTGGAATATGTTGGCACTATAGAAATAAAATTTTTATTATTATTGTTAAGAAAGGTCGAATTACAGCATGTGGGCAGGTCACAAATAAGTCAGCGACAAGGCAAATTAAAGTGCTGCTGCAGCAAAGCTAGTCTTCCAAAAACCTGTGATGACTATCGGAAATGTGTGCTGGTGTGCTGGAAATGTGTGCAGGTCTGTCACGTCAGGATATATTTTTAAAAAATGATGTACAACCAAGTTCAGCACGTGGGCCAGACATGGAACGAGTTTATCAGCTTGCCGAGCTTTAAAGCCACCACCAAGTTACACCCGTTATCGCACATAACCAGACCTTGTTGGAGGTTAACAGCTTGGCTGCATTGTGAGCTTTGTCACCTAAACAGATGAGCGTCAACAGCGCGTGCTGACACTTTGCAAAGGTGTGCTGCAAACCTTCCAGCTGTGGAATGATGGGTAGGAGAGCAGTGAGGAAGAGGAGGAGAGACAGGAACTGTAATGCGAGGAGGCTGAAACCCTGATGGAAGTTGGGACCGCTATTCTTGGTGGGAGCAAGATGTGTGATGTCCCAGCCTTTGACTCTTTCCCAGACTCCATCAGGTTCAGCCAGTGTACCATAAAGTAAATGTAGCGTCCTTGTCCACAAGAACTTGTCCACGCGTTTGTGGTAAAATAGACCTTCCCTGGCATTGACCAGAGCACAGCTGATATTGTGTAACACGTGCTTATGTAACGCGTTGATGGCACACCCGGAAAAATAGTGTTGGATGGGAATCAATTCCCGTGGGGCTTCCACCACCAAGATATTGCAGAAAAGCTCAGTTCCTACTAGTCGAAACATCAAAATTTCCAGGGCTACCAAACAGGCGATGTAGGTGTTTAGTGTTTTGACATGTTTAGGTGGATATTTCTGCTTTCTGGTAAACATCTGGGGCAGGGACAAGTGAACGCTGTGCTGGGACAACAAACTGGACGTGGTTGCTGACTGTTGTGTCTGTGCAAGTTCAAGTTGTGGGCAGGAGGCATCACCGCTTGCTTCATAGACAGCAGATTGGGAAGGCCATAACACAGGGGAAGGAGCACTGGTTTCACCATCAGACAAAGATTTTGTACACCGGTGTTTTGCTCACTTACTCACGTAAGTGTTTTGCTCACGGTGGAAAATGAAATGCTAGGTGAAATCCCAAGAAACAATGAAAACCCTATATTAAGGGTCACCAATCTAACCCAAGAAGAGGTGCGAAACCGGCTAAATAAGATTAAAATAGATAAATCTCCGGGTCCGGATGGCATACACCCACGAGTACTAAGAGAACTAAGTAATGTAATAGATAAACCATTATTTCTTATTTTTAGTGACTCTATAGCGACAGGGTCTGTTCCGCAGGACTGGCGCATAGCAAATGTGGTGCCAATATTCAAAAAGGGCTCTAAAAGTGAACCTGGAAATTATAGGCCAGTAAGTCTAACCTCTATTGTTGGTAAAATATTTGAAGGGTTTCTGAGGGATGTTATTCTGGATTATCTCAATGAGAATAACTGTTTAACTCCATATCAGCATGGGTTTATGAGAAATCGCTCCTGTCAAACCAATCTAATCAGTTTTTATGAAGAGGTAAGCTATAGACTGGACCACGGTGAGTCATTGGACGTGGTATATCTCGATTTTTCCAAAGCGTTTGATACCGTGCCGCACAAGAGGTTGGTACACAAAATGAGAATGCTTGGTCTGGGGGAAAATGTGTGTAAATGGGTTAGTAACTGGCTTAGTGATAGAAAGCAGAGGGTGGTTATAAATGGTATAGTCTCTAACTGGGTCGCTGTGACCAGTGGGGTACCGCAGGGGTCAGTATTGGGACCTGTTCTCTTCAACATATTCATTAATGATCTGGTAGAAGGTTTACACAGTAAAATATCGATATTTGCAGATGATACAAAACTATGTAAAGCAGTTAATACAAGAGAAGATAGTATTCTGCTACAGATGGATCTGGATAAGTTGGAAACTTGGGCTGAAAGGTGGCAGATGAGGTTTAACAATGATAAATGTAAGGTTATACACATGGGAAGAGGGAATCAATATCACCATTACACACTGAACGGGAAACCACTGGGTAAATCTGACAGGGAGAAGGACTTGGGGATCCTAGTTAATGATAAACTTACCTGGAGCAGCCAGTGCCAGGCAGCAGCTGCCAAGGCAAACAGGATCATGGGGTGCATTAAAAGAGGTCTGGATACACATGATGAGAGCATTATACTGCCTCTGTACAAATCCCTAGTTAGACCGCACATGGAGTACTGTGTCCAGTTTTGGGCACCGGTGCTCAGGAAGGATATAATGGAACTAGAGAGAGTACAAAGGAGGGCAACAAAATTAATAAAGGGGATGGGAGAACTACAATACCCAGATAGATTAGCGAAATTAGGATTATTTAGTCTAGAAAAAAGACGACTGAGGGGCGATCTAATAACCATGTATAAGTATATAAGGGGACAATACAAATATCTCGCTGAGGATCTGTTTATACCAAGGAAGGTGACGGGCACAAGGGGGCATTCTTTGCGTCTGGAGGAGAGAAGGTTTTTCCACCAACATAGAAGAGGATTCTTTACTGTTAGGGCAGTGAGAATCTGGAATTGCTTGCCTGAGGAGGTGGTGATGGCGAACTCAGTCGAGGGGTTCAAGAGAGGCCTGGATGTCTTCCTGGAGCAGAACAATATTGTATCATACAATTATTAGGTTCTGTAGAAGGACGTAGATCTGGGTATTTATTATGATGGAATATAGGCTGAACTGGATGGACAAATGTCTTTTTTCGGCCTTACTAACTATGTTACTATGTTACTATGTTACTGGAGAGCTTAGCTGCCATGTGCTTTTGCATGCTGGTGATGCTCGGGTTAGTAGTGTTCTTGTCTCTTCTTAGCTTGGTTTGGCAGATGCTGCAAATTACAGTTCTTTTGTCTGAAGGCATTTCAGAAAAAACTGCCATAAAGAGAAATAATGCACCCTTGGCCTGTTATCTAGCAGGATGGGGAGCTCTATGAAACAGTTGACCGAGCTCTCCCTCTGGTCAAACCACTACCTCTTCTTGCCTGTTTTCTCGCTACAGATCCATCCCTCTCTGCACTTCTGTGCTTGCTAGGTGTGCCACCATGCCACGTTGAATCAGTGGCCTCATCATCAACAACATCGTCTTCCAATTCATCAATCTGATCCTCCTTCTGTGTTGTGATTTGAGGCTGACCTGATGGCCACTGCGTCATGAATATCCTCCACCTTTTCAGACATTAATTGACCTTCCCCAACATGGCTTTCTCCTGGCTGTGGGTGCTTAAATATTCTCACATCACTGCACTCCACACCCTTATGAGCCTCTTTAATGGTGCACGTTGGGAGGACTCACAAATTACAAGGGAATGTAAACAGTTCCTCAGAGAAACCAGGGTGGGGGTCATGTGTCTCCTGAGACTCTTGATGATGGGAGAAAGGAGGACCAGGATGAGGATTCAGAGACCCTGTCTCTTGACTACTGAGACTGGACCATGTGGAAGACTTTGTGGTGCTGCTTGTCAACACACTGGAGCCCTTGTCTGCCATCCAACCCAAAACATCCTCGCTCTTGTCTGAGTTTGTCAGTGGTGTAGCACACTGACCACATTTTTACAGGAAGCTAGAACAAGATCCAGTCACCTTCTGATCTGTAACACGGCCTTGGCGGCACCACCACATCTATGTCCCTTAACGTCACCCTTTATCATGTTGATTGCTTTATACTTATGAAAAAAAGCATTTCCTGGCTTTATTTTTGAGAAGTACCCTCACAAAGGTGTTATGTACAAATTTAATATATCTAGCAATGTGTGGCAATTTTTTTTAAGATGTCAGTTTTATTACACAAGGCAACAGCAGACTCATGAAAATTATTGGTAAATATTCATGTTTGCGTATCTCTGCAGGCTTTGTGTCAGTCGCACAACTGCTAGATAAAGAAACGCTATTTATAAAACCAATAAAAAATTATGACTTTTTATATATCTCTCATAATAACTGCAAAGTGTATTTTGATGTCTCCATCATGGCATCTTTCAGCGTGTATGATACAGACCGCTTGGTTTCGATTTTTGGATTTTTGGTGTTTGGTAGATTTAAATATATCAATAAAGTAAATTTTTAATGGTATTAGTCCTTTTTTGTTGGCCCAGTTTATAACTAATTCCACTAACCTTCATTAATAAATTTAAATGTTACAATGACATTCCCAGTGATGGCATTTGTATTGGTTGAAAGCAATGCTAAAGTTGAAAAACGCATCAAAAACGCTACGTGTGGTGGAGATACATTTTTTTGGGGGGTCTTTATTTTGCCTTACATATAAACTATTACCCTGGAAAGCATGTTCCTTAACATATTTTCAAGTAAAATCCATTTTGTTTTTGTTTTTATATGTTTTAGTGTGCGCCTGTAAAAGTGGTGTCACACTCTGACAACATTGGTCACAGCTGTGACCTAGGAGTCAGAAATGCTTCCAGGGGTCTTCCCCATTATGTTCTCGTGTCATTTGAGCACTGTTACCATCGATTTCTGACATTTTTAGACCCTAAAAGGACCCCCGGGGGGATCACGGCAAAAATGCTCAAGTTTCCCATAGAGTTACATTGGGCTTGTTGGTTGGGTCGAGTACCCGAGTATTCCAATTTGCTCGACCTGAGCAATGTGCACGCATGCATTGTAGTGTTCACCCATCACTAGTAAGCACCCAAATTTAGAAAATGAAAGGGAAGGAACAGTTTAATAAAGAGACCCAAGTCTCATTTAGGAGCCTGGAAAAGTCAGCAATGGTCTTTGTCCATCACTGTACAATGTGAAGTGCTAACGAATATGTATGCCCTATCTAACTAACAATTTGTGAACAAACATATATGCTGACAAGGGACAACTGAACGCTGTGCTGGGACAATGAACTGGATGTGGTTACTGACTGCAAGTTGTGGACAGGAGGCCTCAGTGCCTCCTCCCTGTACAGCAGAGTGGGAATTACATAAATACAGGAGAAGGGCCATTGGTTTTACCCTCAGACACAGATTTTGTACCCAAGCATTCTGCCCACCTACTGGGGTGCTGCATATGTCTGCCTTTATAAAGAGATATGTGGGTAAGAATTTTGAGCTAGCAGCATATATATAGAGCATGTTTCATTACTCATACTATTATTCTGAGTAAGGCTGCAACCTGAAGAATTGTGTGGAGCATATTAATGCATTCATGTGCCAAAATGTCCAAGTCCACAACCAAAAATGAACATCAGCCTACCAGAAAAATGCTTAAAGAGACAGAAAAAAAGACAACACAATAAACAAATTATAATAGTAGAATACATAGAGACTGAGAGTAGAATTTTGACCTTTGCACAGTGTACAAAGGTTTCCAAAAGTTAACCCAAGAAACTTTGCTGATCCGTAGGGTACCAATCAAAGCAACCAAGGTGCTAGATATGCCTATTTGGCCCTAATGAGCCCTACCTGAATCCCTGCCTGTCAGCGGAGGTTGGCACACTCTTGGATGCAAATGGTGCCTCGGCTCCACGGCAGCTCACCCTATCGTACACTGACCTCCGCCTCCCCCAGGGTCGTCCCATCCCCAAATATGTTGAAGCTGAGATGCCACTTAATATACTCATGGGTTAGGAACCGCAAGCCCTCCCATTGTTTTATTTTGTTGCAATATTTCCAGTTTAATTCTCATAGTCTGTTTTCCCCATATTCATTTTTTCAACTCCTGGTTGACTCTGAAGAAAAACCTCTGATTTATCCATACGGGGGAGAGTTGTGAAAAACATACAGCAATTGTGGCATCCAAATAATTTTGACCAGGTTATCACGGCCCACAACCGACAACGGTAAAATAGACCAAGCGCCCAATTTACCTCTAAATTTAATTAATATATCTAATTTGGCCTGCACTCTAAATGTAGATCGGGGTGCTGGTGAGACAGACCGTAAGGTCTAATATCAATATTATTGAAATCCACCGCACTCCCTGTGTTGAGTATCTTAGAAACAAAAGGATTTTTTGAAACTTGCTAATTTATTCAAGTGAAAAACAGAAATCAATCAAATGTGACAGATCAAATAGTAGGCACTTATTAAACAATTGTACAAGCGACTCAATGTGATTGACGTTTCGACCCTCCCGGGTCTTACTCTAAAGTCGCACTTAATCCAGGATTTATGAGTGGCTCTTATGGTAAAGAGGATGTTGTCCCTGTAGTGTCAAGGGGCAGGTGCAGTCTCTTTGATACCAAGTATGGCCTAATAGTTGATTTTCCTCTGTGTATGACCTTGTTGAGGAATAGCAGCCGTGCATCAGCGTCTTGCTGCTGTTTGCATATGCGATTTAAATAGAAAGTTGGTATGTCACTGGAGACAACCTTTTTTGCAGGTGCCAGCGTATCAGCCTTAAATTGCTGGTAAGTTGTATGTGGTTTAATGGATTTGCCAGTTCTGGATAAAGCCTTGTAGAGGGGTAACAGCGGCGCATCTGCGTCTTGCTGGTGGACATGTAGGCTTAATACCCTTAGTGGATGGGGGATAGCACTCCTGCGTCCTGTGGGAAGTCCTCTGGGAGACTGCATCTGCCCCTTGACACTACAGGTGGATTAAGTGCGACTTTAGAGTAAGACCCGGGAGGGTCGAAATGTCAACATTGAGTCGCTTGTACAATTGTTTAATAAGTGCCTACTATTTGATCTGTCACATTTGATTGATTTCTGTTTTTCACTTGAATAAATTAGCGGTTGGGTACAGCCGGGACCAGCTGCTTCGAAAGCATCACCAAACCAGGGATTCAAGCTTCAGGAGGCTAATTTGCATATTCCAGGTGCCTTCTGGGAGAAGCGAAGTCTCCCTAAGCTAGAAGATCGTTGGGTACAGCCGGGACCAGCTGCTTCGAAAGCATCACCAAACCGCGCGCCGTAAGGCGCGCAAATTTTTGCCTGTAGGACATTATTGCAAGAGAGCTTGGCTGAGTAGATTACACAAGAAGGAAAACACACAGCAAGTCAGCAGGATCTAGGAGCAACATGGCAGATGTGACAACCTACATGGTGAGCTGCAGCATGTGCTACATGTTCACAGATCGACCAGAAGAAGAATCCAATTTCACCTGTCAGAAGTGTAGACTAGTGGCCCTTTTAGAAGAAAAGGTGCGGGGTCTGGAAGAAAGAATAGCAACTTTGAAACTCATCAAAGAGAATGAAGACTTTCTAGACAGAACAGAAGCATCTCTACTGGTCACAGAAGGTGCAAAAAGTGTCAGAGAACCTCCAAAAGCAGATGAGTGGAAGCATGTGACCAAAAGAAGCAAGAAGACCATGGAGAAATCACCAACCACACAACTGAAGAACCGATATCAAATCTTTGTAGAGGATGAAGATGGCACACCTAAGAATGAAGCAATACCAGCAAGCAAAAAAGAAAAGGGCACACAGCAACAAGTGACAGCAAAAAGTACAGCCAAGAAGCAACGAAGAGTGGTGGTGGTGGGAGACTCACTACTGAGAGGCACAGAAGCAGCCATCTGCAGACCGGACATAACTGCAAGAGAAGTATGCTGCCTTCTAGGTGCGATGATCAAGGATGTGACCGATAGGATACCAAAGCTCTTCAGCTCCAAGGACGTCCACCCATTTCTTCTGATACATGTTGGCACCAATGACACGGCAAGGAAGGACCTACCGACAATCTGCAAGGACTTTGAAGAGTTGGGGAAGAAAGTAAAGGAACTGGATGCACAGGTAGTTTTTTCTTCTATCCTTCCAGTAGACGGGCATGGCACCAGGAGATGGAACAGGATCCTTGATGCAAACAACTGGCTAAGACGATGGTGCAGACAACAAGGATTTGGATTCCTGGACCACGGTGTGAATTACTGGTATGATGGACTCCTCGCCAGAGACGGACTACACCTCAACAAACCTGGGAAACACACATTCGCCAGAAGACTCGCTACACTCATCAGGAGGGCGTTAAACTAGAAGAAGAGGGGACGGGAAGAAAAACATTAGACTCGAACAAAGACGACCCAGGAAAACATACTCAGAAGGGAGGTAAGAACATTTCTAAAACAATCCACAGTGAGGAGATTGGAACAAAACAAAATCCTCTAAACTGCATGCTCGCAAACGCCAGAAGCCTGACAAACAAGATGGAAGAACTAGAAGCAGAAATATCTACAGGTAACTTTGACATAGTGGGAATAACCGAGACATGGTTAGATGAAAGCTATGACTGGGCAGTTAACTTACAGGGTTACAGTCTGTTTAGAAAGGATCGTAAAAATCGGAGAGGAGGAGGGGTTTGTCTCTATGTAAAGTCTTGTCTAAAGTCCACTTTAAGGGAGGATATTAGCGAAGGGAATGAGGATGTCGAGTCCATATGGGTTGAAATTCATGGAGGGAAAAATGGTAACAAAATTCTCATTGGGGTCTGTTACAAACCCCCAAATATAACAGAAAGCATGGAAAGTCTACTTCTAAAGCAGATAGATGAAGCTGCAACCAATAATGAGGTCCTGGTTATGGGGGACTTTAACTACCCGGATATTAACTGGGAAACAGAAACCTGTGAAACCCATAAAGGCAACAGGTTTCTGCTAATAACCAAGAAAAATTATCTTTCACAATTGGTGCAGAATCCAACCAGAGGAGCAGCACTTTTAGACCTAATACTATCTAATAGACCTGACAGAATAACAAATCTACAGGTGGTTGGGCATTTAGGAAATAGCGACCACAATATTGTGCAGTTTCACCTGTCTTTCACTAGGGGGACTTGTCAGGGAGTCACAAAAACATTGAACTTTAGGAAGGCAAAGTTTGACCAGCTTAGGGATGCCCTTAATCTGGTAGACTGGGACAATATCCTCAGAAATGAGAATACAGATAATAAATGGGAAATGTTTAAGAACATCCTAAATAGGCAGTGTAAGCGGTTTATACCTTGTGGGAATAAAAGGACTAGAAATAGGAAAAACCCAATGTGGCTAAACAAAGAAGTAAGACAGGCAATTAACAGTAAAAAGAAAGCATTTGCACTACTAAAGCAGGATGGCACCATTGAAGCTCTAAAAAACTATAGGGAGAAAAATACTTTATCTAAAAAACTAATTAAAGCTGCCAAAAAGGAAACAGAGAAGCACATTGCTAAGGAGAGTAAAACTAATCCCAAACTGTTCTTCAACTATATCAATAGTAAAAGAATAAAAACTGAAAATGTAGGCCCCTTAAAAAATAGTGAGGAAAGAATGGTTGTAGATGACGAGGAAAAAGCTAACATATTAAACACCTTCTTCTCCACGGTATTCACGGTGGAAAATGAAATGCTAGGTGAAATCCCAAGAAACAATGAAAACCCTATATTAAGGGTCACCAATCTAACCCAAGAAGAGGTGCGAAACCGGCTAAATAAGATTAAAATAGATAAATCTCCGGGTCCGGATGGCATACACCCACGAGTACTAAGAGAACTAAGTAATGTAATAGATAAACCATTATTTCTTATTTTTAGTGACTCTATAGCGACAGGGTCTGTTCCGCAGGACTGGCGCATAGCAAATGTGGTGCCAATATTCAAAAAGGGCTCTAAAAGTGAACCTGGAAATTATAGGCCAGTAAGTCTAACCTCTATTGTTGGTAAAATATTTGAAGGGTTTCTGAGGGATGTTATTCTGGATTATCTCAATGAGAATAACTGTTTAACTCCATATCAGCATGGGTTTATGAGAAATCGCTCCTGTCAAACCAATCTAATCAGTTTTTATGAAGAGGTAAGCTATAGACTGGACCACGGTGAGTCATTGGACGTGGTATATCTCGATTTTTCCAAAGCGTTTGATACCGTGCCGCACAAGAGGTTGGTACACAAAATGAGAATGCTTGGTCTGGGGGAAAATGTGTGTAAATGGGTTAGTAACTGGCTTAGTGATAGAAAGCAGAGGGTGGTTATAAATGGTATAGTCTCTAACTGGGTCGCTGTGACCAGTGGGGTACCGCAGGGGTCAGTATTGGGACCTGTTCTCTTCAACATATTCATTAATGATCTGGTAGAAGGTTTACACAGTAAAATATCGATATTTGCAGATGATACAAAACTATGTAAAGCAGTTAATACAAGAGAAGATAGTATTCTGCTACAGATGGATCTGGATAAGTTGGAAACTTGGGCTGAAAGGTGGCAGATGAGGTTTAACAATGATAAATGTAAGGTTATACACATGGGAAGAAGGAATCAATATCACCATTACACACTGAACGGGAAACCACTGGGTAAATCTGACAGGGAGAAGGACTTGGGGATCCTAGTTAATGATAAACTTACCTGGAGCAGCCAGTGCCAGGCAGCAGCTGCCAAGGCAAACAGGATCATGGGGTGCATTAAAAGAGGTCTGGATACACATGATGAGAGCATTATACTGCCTCTGTACAAATCCCTAGTTAGACCGCACATGGAGTACTGTGTCCAGTTTTGGGCACCGGTGCTCAGGAAGGATATAATGGAACTAGAGAGAGTACAAAGGAGGGCAACAAAATTAATAAAGGGGATGGGAGAACTACAATACCCAGATAGATTAGCGAAATTAGGATTATTTAGTCTAGAAAAAAGACGACTGAGGGGCGATCTAATAACCATGTATAAGTATATAAGGGGACAATACAAATATCTCGCTGAGGATCTGTTTATACCAAGGAAGGTGACGGGCACAAGGGGGCATTCTTTGCGTCTGGAGGAGAGAAGGTTTTTCCACCAACATAGAAGAGGATTCTTTACTGTTAGGGCAGTGAGAATCTGGAATTGCTTGCCTGAGGAGGTGGTGATGGCAAACTCAGTCGAGGGGTTCAAGAGAGGCCTGGATGTCTTCCTGGAGCAGAACAATATTGTATCATACAATTATTAGGTTCTGTAGAAGGACGTAGATCTGGGTATTTATTATGATGGAATATAGGCTGAACTGGATGGACAAATGTCTTTTTTCGGCCTTACTAACTATGTTACTATGTTACTATGTAAGTTTCAAAAAATCCTTTTGTTTCTAAGATATTCCACACAGGTATTATCCAATGGAAGCATAACTGATTTGCTCCAATTTATCTTTAGAGCAGAGTATTTTCCAAATGTTTCTATCATTCCCATTGCTATAGAAAGGGACCCAGAAGTTTTAGCCAGAAATAATAGTGTCATCAGCATATAACACGACCTTCTCTCCACTATTCCCTCTACGAAACCCAGCTATTCCTGGATGCTCCCTGACAACCGATACCAGGGGTTTAATGGTCGATGCAAAGAGAAGGGGAGACAATGGGCACCCCTGCCTCATACCTCTACTCAGTCCAAAAGCTGGGGAGAGGTGTCCATTTACCCGAATTCTAGCCATTGGCCTACCAAACAGCAATTTAACCCATGAAATAAAACTAGGTCCTATACCAAACATTTCCAACACCGCCCACAAATATTCCCACTCAACAGAATCGAATGTCTTAGCGGCATCCAGAGAACACACAGCTCTATCCCCATCACCATCCACCGGCAATTGAAGATTAAGAAACAATCTCCAGAATTAACCTCTGTGGATCAAGCAGGCATGAAGCCAGGCTGATCAGAGTGGATAACTGTAGAAATTACTGTATTCAATCTAGACGCCAGAACCTCTGCAATAATTTTAACATCAGTTGGCAATAAAGATATGGGCCTGCATGAGTCAGGGATTAAATGGTCTTTATTTGGCTTAGGTATGACTACTATCACTGCCTCTTGCATTGTATGGGGTAGGGTTCCCCCCTACACCGCCTCCTCGAAGGTAGCCAGTGTGACGCCCAGGAGACCGGGATACCCAGCACCGGACCAATGGAGTCTGTCTCTTGAGGGGGATGTCACGGGTGGCTTGACCCGGTGCTGTGGCCTCAGGCAATGCACAGTGTAAGGGGTATCATGAGGGGACAGGCACTTACTTGATCAGCAGCAGGTTCTCCCAGCGGTGACGATCTCGATCCTGGATAGATGGCTATTGTCCAAATGAAAGACTGAGGCACTGAAACGTTTAACCAGTTTACTTTAACATAAAAGGATTTACAACCAGTCCTGTCACCGGAGTCTGTATGGGAACTCTGAGTTACTTTGACCCTGCCGGGGTCTTCGCCTCTTATTGTGCGCAAATTCTGTGTGGCCCTGCTGCTGTATGTGAACTGGCTGCCGGCCCAATCTGTCCCCTCCGGGTCCTGGTTCGACGGGCAACCCGAGTCCTCTTATCGGTTTACCCCCTCTGGGAGTACCGCTGACCTCTGTGTCTGTTGCTGCATCCGACCCTAGTGAAGCTGATATCACCTCACGTTTTTCCGGTTGCTGTATTATATATAATGAATACAGCCACGGATCCGGTATCCGTCTTTGCGCCTGTTCTGGGTAGTGATTAATGCTACCCGGTTCTCACAATGTCCTTTTTCTCTATCCCTCTTCTCCTCAAGCCGGTGATTTAGGCCTGGTAACAGTCACAGGGCTGTTAGAGATTCAACTGTATGACCTCTCACTATCAGCTCCTTGGCCCAACTGCCATTTCTTCTCTCAGACCAGAATGGATCAAGGGGAGTCTCTGGAGCTCCCCCTTCTGGCCGGAGGTGGTAGTGCAGTCTTGCTATTTTAGTATTTGTACTTACTGTCAGTAACTATTTTTGTGGCAAATACCCCTAGGGGTGCCACATTCCCCCTTAGTTAAGATAAGTACTCCGGGACTGTGGGACAATAACATTTTGAAATAACAATTAATATGTACAGAGTCTTAAAAATGAAAAGTTACAAAAACCACTCAAGGAAACAAAAATAGAGTTCTGTAAAAAGTCACTTCAAATAGCGTCCATTAATACAGTTCTATCCTTGAAGGCATTAGGAACGGCACTGTACTTAGTGTCCAGGAATTTAGTTCCATTTTTCCAACGGAGTTATCAATATAAAGTCTAAAGAAAGTTCAAAAAGAGCAAAAAGCAAAGTTCAAAAAGCAGTCTTTCCGGAGCTTTGATTCAGTGCCTCCGGGCTGATAAAAAGTTCAAGAATATGCAATAAGTTCATACAGACAAGTCTCTGTAGGCACTGGGCTTAAACGTTGCAGACTGATAGCAATGACTATACTACATTTTCTGTTTAACTATATACGGCATAACATATATACAATTCACATTATGAGCTTTATAGTTGGTAATCTGCATACCTGGCCGGTAATTGACCCTGGGTACTACGCTGTGATCTACGTAATAGCGGTGTCTCTTCATGTGGTGTACTACTGTCTACTGCGGATGTAGTATCTGCCCGCTCTGCTAAAGATAATTCCACGACTATGGAGTTGGCAAGTCCACCGTGAATGGGATTACTCTGACCAGGAATCTGTTCTTCCTGGCCTGGAACCTCATGTAGTACGGGGTCAGCCTCTTCCTGTCTTGGGACTTCTGGTATTGGGTTCGGTGTTGGGTAAAAGGCCACCATGGGAACCACTACTGCACCATGGTATGTTAGTAGGGTTTTGGGAAAGTCTCCTATACAGGTGTGATACACTTCCTCTTCTTTTTCCTTTACTGGTTGACCCTGTATGGGTTGAATAACTTCTGGTTCTGGCTGGACAACGTCTGGCTCTTTCAATGGTTCCAGACATAATTTAAGATTGTCTCTTGACACTAGTACAGATGTTAAGCCTCCGTTTTTGCTAATGAGACACATTTTAGGATTATCCACTCTTGTTGGTAAAACTGTGTAGGGTACGGCTTCCCACTGATTGTCCAGTTTATTGGTTCGACGATTTCTCTTGAGCACTTGGTCACCCGGTCTTAATGGGGTCGCTAGAGCATTCTGGTTGAAAGTTCGCTCTTGTCTTTCTCTAGTTTGCTGAAGGCTTCTTTCCACACTCTCTTGCACTTGGCGATACTGCTTTTGCCGTATGATATCCCAATTGGAGTCTTGAACTTCTGCGTCTGGTTTCAGAATTCCCATTTCTAGATCGATTGGTAATTGGCCGGGTCTTGCACGCATAAGGTAAGCTGGGGTGCAGTTGGTGGAGCTCACCGGGACATGATTATACAGATCCACCAAGTCAGGCAATTTCTCTGGCCATTGATTCCTTTCTGTCTCAGGTAAAGTCTTTAGTAGGTCTATTACAATATGGTTCATCTTCTCGCATAAGCCGTTTGTTTGTGGATGATAGGCCGTCGTCCGGATCTTTTTGCAACCATACATATTACAGAATTCTCTGAAGATCTCTGATTCAAAGGCTGTACCTTGGTCGGTGAGAACCTGTTCCGGATATCCATGGGGTCTACAAAAGTACGTTTGGAACGCTTTGGCTGCTGTTTTTGCTGTCAGATCTTTTACGGGTACTACTACCAAGAAACGTGAATAATGGTCCACGATGGTCAAGGCATAGACATAGCCGGACCGGCTTGGTGTCAACTTCACGTGGTCCATGGCTACAAGTTCAAGTGGTTGTTTGGTGATTATGGGCTGCAGTGGTGCTCTTTGGTTCTTTTGATCGTTTCTTCTGAGGTTGCACGGGCCACAATTTCTGCACCACTGTTCGATTGATTTTCTCATCCCGACCCAATAAAATCTTTCTCTTAGAAGTACTTCTAACTTTTTCCAACCGAAGTGACCAGCACCATTATGGTAAGCTTCGAGGACCATCTTCACATCTTGTTTAGGCACAATAATCTGCCAAACCAATTCATGTGTTTTCGGATTGGTGTATCTTCTACAGAGCTTCCCTTGATACAGGAACATTTTGCCTCTCTCTTTCCAGAGTTGATGCGTCTCTTCTGGGGCATCCTCATAGGGATATGCACTTTGCTCAGTCAACAGTTCCTTCACCAACTTCACAGCCGGATTGCTGTATTGGGTGTCAGCCCATCTATGGTGTGCTAACGGATTAAAATTCACCTCTTGTTGTTTCTGATAGGTACTTGACTGATGATGTTTTGCCTTGGGACGATGGAAGGCTGGTAGTTCAATTTCTTCAAGCTCCCCCGTTTCCTCTTCTACATCTCTCAAGTGTGGCATCCGGGATAGGGCATCGGCATTTCCATTCTTGCGACCTGCTCGATACTTGATTATGAAGTTGTAATTAGATAACCGGGCTATCCATCGCTGTTCTAACGCACCTAATTTGGCTGTGTCCAGGTGGGTCAACGGATTGTTGTCAGTATAGACAATAAATTCTGCAGCGGCCAGATAGTGTTTGAAACGCTCCGTCACAGCCCAAACTACTGCCAGTAGTTCCAATTTGAAGGAGCTGTAATTTTCTGAATTTCTTTCAGTAGGCCGGAGCTTTCTACTTGCAAAGGCGATGACTTTCTCCCGACCTTCTTGCTTTTGTGACAGCACCGCTCCTAGTCCCACATTACTGGCATCGGTGTAGAGGATGAAAGGTTTATGGTAATCTGGGTATGCCAGAACCTCTTCTCCGGTTAGTGCCTTCTTTAGTTGTTCAAAGGAGTCTTCCCTTTCGTCGTTCCACTGAAAAGGAGGGTTTCGGTTTGAAGGTTTCTTCGTCTGCCCTACCAAGGTGTCTTGCAAGGGTGCTGCCAACTTGGTAAATCCTTTTATAAATCTGCGATAGTAACCCACCAATCCCAGGAATTGTCTCACTTCTTTTGCGCTGGTAGGTCTTGGCCAATCCCTTATGGCGCTTATTTTCTCGGGATCTGGTGCTACTCCCTCCGAACTCACGATGTGTCCCAGGTACTGTACCTTTGGCTTGAGAAGGTGACATTTGGATGGCTTGACTTTCATGCCATACCTGGATAAGGCTTCGAACACTTCTGCCAGGTCTATTAAGTGTTGTTCGTAAGTCTTTGAGTAGACGATCACATCATCTAGGTACAGGAGGACGGTCTCGAAGTTCTTGTGTCCGAGGCAGCATTCCATCAGCCGCTGGAAGGTCCCGGATGCGTTGCAGAGTCCGAACGGCATGCGATTAAATTCACATAGACCCATTGGTGTGGTGAATGCCGTCTTTTCCTTATCTCTCTCAGCCACAGGGACTTGCCAATACCCGCTTGTTAAGTCTAAGGTGGAAAAATAATTAGCAGATTTCAAAGCAGTTAAGGACTCTTCTATCCTAGGCAAGGGGTAGGCGTCTTTATGGGTGATGTTATTAATCTTCCGGTAGTCTACGCACATTCTCATGGTTCCGTCCTTTTTTTTGACAATCACTAGAGGGGCCGCCCAGGGGCTACAGCTGTCTCTTATTACCCCGGCCTGTTTCATTTCCCTCAGCATATCTTTTGCACATTGATAGTGAGCGGGCGGTATGGGTCTATATCTTTCTTTTATTGGGGGATGGTCACCTGTGGGGATTGTGTGTTCTACCCCTTCTATCCGTCCGAAGTCCAATGGGTGTTTACTGAAGACTTGTTCATATTCCGTCACTAGCCTATACACCCCTTGTTTTTGATGGGTAGGTGTTGAATTTATGCCCACGTGTAGCTGTTGGCACCAATCCTCCATTTCTCCATCTGAGCCATTGCCTTCCACCTGACAGGTTGGTTCTAAGGGCTCAATGGTTGTGATGGCATTGTTGTCAACAGTATATAGCTTTGCCATTGTAGCATACCTTGGCAAAGTGACCTCTTCCTCTCCACAGTTCAAAAGTCGTACCGGCACTCGTCCCCGGTGTACCTCGACTATCCCTCGTGCTGTGAGTATAGTGGGCCTGCTGTCGGTGTACACTGGTTCTATTAAGGCTTGATAATCTCGTCCCTTAGTACCAATGGCTGCTCTACACCATACCAGCATTTCTGTTTTTGGTGGGATTACAATAGACGTTGGATCACTTACCCTCACACTGCCGATTTCTCCACCTGCAACTTCTACCTGTTGCCTTAACATCAATACTTTTATTTCCCTCCGGAGAACTCTCTGCTGGCAGGATTGGGCAGTTTCAGCAATTTGCTGTAAGACAGAAATGACTTCGGAAAAGCAGTTCTCTAACACATTCATTCCTATCAATACAGTTGGTTCACAGTTCCGCCGGTCAACATCAACAACAATTATACCCTGTTTCTTCAGTTCTACTTTACCAATCTTTATGGTCATCTCCCTGAATCCTAGTTTCGGTACCAACTTACCATTACTGGCCCATATATCTAGTTCAACATCAGAGGGCCCTTTATCAATATCTGCATCAGCCCAGTACCTCTTATAAAGGATATACGGTATAGATGAAATCTGGGAACCTGTGTCCAGCAAAGCGATGAGGGGAATTCCGTCCAGCACGATAGGGATAATGGGTCGTCCTCCGATGTACCTGTCGTGCCAGGGTGTTGGGCCTTGAAAGTTCATTCCTGCGAAGCGGCCCGCATTCCCAGGGGATTCCCGTTTAAATCACAATCTCGTGCAAAGTGGCCCGGCTGCTGGCAACGGCGGCAAATGGGCTGTCCATCCGGTTGGTAGCGGTCGCCGGGTCGTCCTCTCCATGTCGGGTATCTCCGGGGTCTCATCCATGGAACATCCTCTCTACAGTTTGCCAACTCCATCTTGTGTCCTCTCATCTCCTGCATGGTTTTAGCCATTGAAGCAACAACATCAGCTAAAGAGTCAAGCTTTTGTTGAAGAGCCTCATTAGTACTGGGCCCCAGGGGCTTAGCAATGGCCCCAGACATAGCTGATGTCACTGGCACTCCCTGTTGTTGAGGTGCCTCTGCCATGGGTTGCGCAGGATCCTGATCCCGAGGTGCCTCTGCCAGCTGGAGACGTATAGCGCTCTCCTTTAATTGGGCAAATGTCAATTCAGGGTTCTTAAAAACAAGCATGCTCACATGCCCCCGGTGAGAAGGGGTGTAGAGTCCCTCAATAAATTGATCTCTTAGCAGTTTATCCGCTCCGGTGTTAAAAATGGGTTTAGCCAGTGTAAGTGATTTAAGGGCTTCCTGCAGGTTTAAGGCAAAGTCTCTCACGCCCTCATTAGCTTTTTGTTTGCAACTAAAGAATCGTATTTTAGCTTTGCTGCTGGCCGTGGTTTCAAATGTAGCTTTTAATCCAGCAAATATGCGTTCAACAGTGCCTTTTAGATCAGCTGCCCATGCTGTGACTTCTCGCTTAGCATGGCCACTTAACTGCATCATCAGGAGACTAACACGCTGAACTTCACCCACAGGGAACATGTCAAAATGGGCCAGCATCTTTTCTCTGAAATCGTCAAGGGTATTAGGCTCACCTTCATACATTGGAAGCCATGGGCCACCCGGGGTATATGGCATCAGCACCGGCATGATGGGCGCCACTCCTTGCACCGCTGCGCTGCCGGACTCTCTATTGACACTCTGTCTTTCAGCTGCATTAGCGTTGCCGAGTGCTGCGGCGTCTCCGTGCTGCGACATACTGTGCCCCCTTAGTTAATCCGGACCCTTCCGGTCCTCCGCTTCCGTCGGGATAGTGTAGATTCGTTCCGCTGTGCAGCAGGATCGATTTTCCCCTTGCTCTGATGTCAGAGCGCTCAGCTTGGTGCCGCCCACAATGACACGCCCCCTGCTGCTCCCACCCACCGCGCTCTGTAATGGCGGATTCTGAAGTTTTTCAGTTAGACTGGGGCTCAGGTGATGGCGTAGCTCAATTAACAGTCTCGTGCCTAACAGTTATGAAGTGATTACCTCAGGGGATGGCGGCCATCTTTACTCCATTATAACCAATGGGGAAAAGTCACTTTCAATAGTTTTCAATGGGGAATGGATTTTTCTTTAATAAAGTCAATTTTCAAGATTTTTCATCCCAGTTTTCACAGTTTTGGGCTCCAATCACGGCACACAATACCCGGTATACGGGCTGGCTAGATCCTGTTCGTGACGCCAATTGTGACGCCCAGGAGACCGGGATACCCAGCACCGGACCAATGGAGTCTGTCTCTTGAGGGGGATGTCACGGGTGGCTTGACCCGGTGCTGTGGCCTCAGGCAATGCACAGTGTAAGGGGTATCATGAGGGGACAGGCACTTACTTGATCAGCAGCAGGTTCTCCCAGCGGTGACGATCTCGATCCTGGATAGATGGCTATTGTCCAAATGAAAGACTGAGGCACTGAAACGTTTAACCAGTTTACTTTAACATAAAAGGATTTACAACCAGTCCTGTCACCGGAGTCTGTATGGGAACTCTGAGTTACTTTGACCCTGCCGGGGTCTTCGCCTCTTATTGTGCGCAAATTCTGTGTGGCCCTGCTGCTGTATGTGAACTGGCTGCCGGCCCAATCTGTCCCCTCCGGGTCCTGGTTCGACAGGCAACCCGAGTCCTCTTATCGGTTTACCCCCTCTGGGAGTACCGCTGACCTCTGTGTCTGTTGCTGCATCCGACCCTAGTGAAGCTGATATCACCTCACGTTTTTCCGGTTGCTGTATTATATATAATGAATACAGCCACGGATCCGGTATCCGTCTTTGCGCCTGTTCTGGGTAGTGATTAATGCTACCCGGTTCTCACAATGTCCTTTTTCTCTATCCCTCTTCTCCTCAAGCCGGTGATTTAGGCCTGGTAACAGTCACAGGGCTGTTAGAGATTCAACTGTATGACCTCTCACTATCAGCTCCTTGGCCCAACTGCCATTTCTTCTCTCAGACCAGAATGGATCAAGGGGAGTCTCTGGAGCTCCCCCTTCTGGCCGGAGGTGGTAGTGCAGTCTTGCTATTTTAGTATTTGTACTTACTGTCAGTAACTATTTTTGTGGCAAATACCCCTAGGGGTGCCACATTAGCAAGTGGGGAAGTAGAATATTTCCAAATTTCTTATATATTTCCGTGGGAAGCCCATCTAGTCCTGACGATTTGCTATTAGCCATAGAGGCTACGGCCGTTTGTAACTCCTCCAGCTGTAATGGTCTATTAAAATTTTTTTGATCTTTACCGCTAAATGTCGGTAGTTTGATTTCCCTAAGGTAGGATAAAATCTGTTCTCTACTATATACAGTAGATCTTTATAAAATTCTAACAGAGTGTTCGAGATCTGGTCAGTCTGGTTCACTACCACTCCTTCCCTATCCTTCAGAGTACCAATAAAAGAAGTCCCCATCTGAGCCCTTGCTACAACGGCTAGTAAGTGTCCTGCCTTCTCCCCCTCCTCAAAGAAGTGTGCTTGGGCAAACATGCGTTTATTTTCAGCTTTATCCTTGATATGTGTGGTGTACGCTTCTTTTGCCACTCCCCACACAATCAGTTCCTCTTTTGCTCTGGTTAGTACAAATTTCTCTTCTGTAGATCTCTCTATCCCGGAAAAACTCCCCAAACTGTTTTGTCTTAGTTTTAGATCTGTTAATAGACTGCATTAAGACTCCTCATAACCACACTTTCATGGCATCCCATACTGTGTTTTGCGACACTCGTTTGTTGTTTTCCTTAAAATAATGTTCTAAGGTAAATATGATCAATGGGATATCTATAATTTGAAGCCAGAAGGGATTCATGGCCCACATAGTCACAGAATCCAGTGGCCTGGGTGAAAAACAAAGAGTAGCCAGCAAGGGTGAATGCTCTGATAATGATAGTTCTGATAGTATTTCTCCAAACTTAGTTATGGGGGCAGTTTTAGTAGCAGTGTCTGATTTATGTCTATCCCAATATGGATGAACAACATTATTGAAATCTCCCATGCAGAGGACTGGAATTCCCGGTATCTTATTCATTAATGAAGCAATAATTTTCAAAGTAATGTTATTATATGGAGGAGGCACGTAAACTGCCAAAAGTAGAATTTCTTTTGTGAATATTTTACAGTGTATGCCCATAAATCTGCCCTCTCCATCTATCCTGGAATCAATTAATTCAAAAGGGATAGTCCTATATACTAGGATGCTATCCCCCCTAGAATATGGGGAGAAGGTAGAGTGGAAGCTGTGGCCTAACCATGAATATTTCATACCCACAACACTGTTTCTCCCAAAGTGCGTTTCCAGCAGACACACCACTGCAGGCAGGTGATCCCGGATATATTCCATGACAGACACTCTCTTTAAGAAGTCCCCCAGACCTCTAACATTACATGAAAGGAATTTTACTTTATCAGCCATTATATCTAATTGTGTAGGGATTGAAAAATACAGGTGACTTGTAAGGTATTCCATCTTTCTCTTCCCTTTTATAACCCTTTTTACAGTATTTCCACTTAGTCGGTTTGACCGCTAGTATTTGCAGAACCAGACAACAAATAATAGAAACAAAAACCCCACAAACATTTAAACAGGTAAACATTAATCCATACATTCCATCCATTAAAAGGGAAATGGATAGGGGTACCAGTTCATCTCCCTTCCGAACATAATACAAGTGAGCAACCTACAGAAAAAGAGAAAAATAAACATTTCTTGGGAGCCTGCCATTATAGCAGTGGTCCCCAACCTTTCTGATCTTGAGAGCCACATTAAGCTTAGAGAGAGAGTCGCGAGCCACATCCAGCTCCCACCCACTTCATAGTGGCAACTAAAGCCCCCATTACAAGTATAATGATCACCAAAGCTTTTCCACAGAAATCACTCCAGAGCCGTACACTGAGATCCAGGGGTTCCCACAATACCCCCATTCAGTATTCTCTTAACACACTGTCACATCCAGCTTTGAGCACCTCCTCTAACAGGTAGTACAAACCTCCAGCGTACCATACCTAAACATCTCAAAACCCCAGATCTGCAATTCTGTGCAGGGCTACTGACAAAAATTCACCATTTTGAGATGTGGTCTTGATATCTGTTTGCTAGACCTAGACCTAATGCATCAAGCTGGCAGACAGTCGCGAGCCACAATTCATGGTCAGCCAGTCCTCTCCAGAATACAGGAATGAGGACTTTATGCAGCCACTCCAGCTCAGATGCCAAGGTCCGAAGAGGACAGCAAAATGACTGACCATGGATGAACCCTGTGCCAATGCCAGCAGTTGGAGCGCCATATCATGGGTGGCACGAGGTCCCAGAAAGACCTGTTTCAGAGTGCCCAAGAACCGCTGAGCACTCTGCACACATGATCATTGCGCTCCCACAGCGGCGTTGCCCACTCCAACGCCCTGTCTGACAGGAAGGATATAATAAATCCCACCTTAGCCCGCTCTGTGGGAAAACATGCAGCCAGGAGCTCAAGATGTATAGCACACTGGCTCATGACTCCCCGACACAGTTTACTGTCACCAGCAAACTTGTCTGGCAACAGGAGACAGGATAATGTCAGAGCAGGGGTGGCAGTGGACAAAGTAGCTGCAGCCACGCTAGCAGCCTGAACAGCAACTGCGGTAACATCTATGGCTGAGGTTGTGTGCTCGAGAGCTGCCAACATGCCCTCCAGCTGCTGGACATACCGCTGTTGTCGCTGTTCGTCCGCCATTACAAGCCAGACCCTAGCACTAGTATAATGTTAGGGCTGGCGGAATGCACCAAATAACTATAGGGATGGTATAAGGTGCGTTCGCAGCCCGGGGTCCACCGTGCAGAGATGACACCTGCTGCTCAGTAATGACAGACAGTATATGGCGGTATAAAGTGAACACACATGGGTTAGCTTCACCCGGTATGTAAGGAAGCGAACCCTTTTGCATCACAGGGCCGCAATACCACAGAGTAAACGTTAGTATTGGGTCACAGGACTCTGCCCCAAGGACACGGGTTTAGAGTCCCTCTAGACCACTAGCACTCGGCGCCACAACTGCGGTGCCAGGGAAAAACCTAAATAACGATTTACCGCACTGAGTGCATGCAGCGCCACTCTGGCAAACACCACTAACCGCCCTAACTAGGGACAGCTAAGCGCACTGGTTGCGCACAGTGCCGCCCTGCTAATGCTGCTGTTAGACACTATAGATTGTGCCTGGTGCTGGATGTGACTAACTGGCGCTAGACAGCTCCAACATTCGCGAGTAGAGTTGAGCGAAACGGGTCGGCCAGATTCAGAAGTCGCCGACTTTTGGCAAAGTCGGGTTTCATGAAACCCGGCCCGACCCCTGTGTGGGGTCGGCCATGAGGTCGGCGATCTTCTGATCTGGAATCGGAATTCCGATACCGAGTTTCGATATGTTTAAGATATCAGGAATCGGTATCGGAATTCATATTTAAGTGTAAAATAAAGAATAAAAATAAAAAAATATTGATATACTCACCCTCGGACGCGCCCTGGTTCTCACCGGCAGCCTTCCTTCCTAAGAATGAGCGCCTGAAGGGCCTTCGATGACGTCGCAGCTTGTGATTGGTCGCGTGAGCGGTCACATGGGCGTCACGCGACCAATCACAAGCCGCGACGTCATCTAAGGTCCTTCAGGCGCTAATTCTTAGGAAGGAAGCGTCCGAGGGCGCGTCCGAGGGTAAGTATATTCCTAATAGGTATATACTCACCCTCGGACGCGCCCTGGTTCTAACCCGCAGCCTTCCTTCCTAAGAATCAGCGCCTGAAGGACCTTAGATGATGTCACGGCTTGTGATTGGTCGCGTGACGCTCATGTGACCGCTCACGCGACCAATCACAAGCCGCGACGTCATCGAAGGTCCTTCAGGCGCTCATTCTTAGGAAGGAAGTCTGCCGGTGAGAACCAGGGCGCGTCCGAGGGTAAGTATATCAATATTTTTTATTTTGATTCTTTATTTTACTCTTAAATATGGATCCCAGGGCCTGAAGGAGAGTTTCCTCTCCTTCAGACCCTGGGAACCATTAGAAACCCAATGCACTGCATTGGGTTTCGTGTTTCGGCCGACCCCGACCCCGACTTTTCTATAGGATCGGCCGATTTCACTCGACCCAACTTTTGAAAAAGTCGGGTTTTGTGAAACCCGACCTGATCCTATAAAAAGAAAAGTCGCTCAACCCTATTCGCGAGCATTCATCAACACTAGGGATGGGAATGATTCGGAGCTTTCACTAGAACAGGCACACATCCACACACTCACAATAACTGATTTATACTAGTGCATGGCCGAGTGGCCATGCAAACCTTTTATATCTGTAGCCTTCCAGGACCTTCCTAGTGCTCCAATCAGATCCGCTACAGGACCTGAGAATGTGACCCCCGATCACCAATGAGAGGTCATCACATGGGCATGCTCAGTAGAAGAAAAGCAGGACTTAGTCCCTGGAACGTCTGCTCACCTCTGATTAATGCTGGTTACAAAGGCTGAGCCTGGAATGGCAGCTGTAACCAAACGCATAGTATCTGTTTGAGCCAGACGCTGGGACTGACGCCTCTGCTGAGTAGGCTCCACTGCCGCTGAAGGAGAATGGGAGATGGCAGCGGACATGGTTCGAGATTCCCCCTGTGCAGCGGTGGGAACTTGACACCTAACACCTATGGACCAAAGACACATTGTTCTCTGTGTCCAGGAAAGCCTCTGTTTGGCAACTGTTCACGAGTACCTGGCACAAACGTGGTTTGCTGCCGGCTGTGTCTGTAGTGGTGATACAGACTGGCTGGGCACACATAGACTCCTGGTAAGTGTTCCCGCAGTCCATGGGATTAGATGCCACCAAACAGTTACTAGTCCCATGCCCGGGCTCTGGTGCAACATCCTGAGTGGGTTTATACCGCTCAATCAATTCTATCAGGAGTTCCAGGGTGCCTATGTCCCTCAGCCCAACCCAACGCTGCATGGTGGCCGGCAGAGCTGGCACAATCCAATCAACAATGATTCTATTCATCTTCTCGTACGGGGAACAGAACTCAGGCTGGAGCCACTCCTCCACCAACTGCAATAAGTCATTTGCCTGAGACCTAAAAACATATAATGCACGTCACTCTGTAGCTGGGGGGTGCTCGGAGAGGGATACCACTCCCTTATCTGGCACAAATCAAAAAGATCCGGCACTCAAAAATGTCTGCAATTTAGATTTATTTCAATGCAATCCCAAATTCATAACGTTTCGGTCTGTTACTTAGACCTTCCTCAGACTAGGATTGAAAAACAAAACAAACAATCAAATTTAAACAGTAAGTATACAAATGTCTTAAATTTAGGCAAAAACGTAATGTCCTGGTTTTTACACACAACGCCACTTAAAGAGGCTATATATACACATCCGCAAAAAATTATAAATGTCATATAGAATACATATAATAATGGTACCATCAAGTGGCAATACTTTGAATAAAGTGTAACATCACTTATTAGAATAGGATCGTATACAGATGCATAAAAATGAAAAAGCTGCAGAATTTCTAGGTACATATACTGATACATATACTGATACATTGTAAAAGAAATAGCCATCACAAAAGCTTTCATTCATGTAACAAAAGAAATATTGTCAAAGCAATGTGGACAATGTCATCATAGTTCATAATAAGATTTATTGTATACCTCATGGGTTTATGGAGATAAAAAATGATAATAAAAATGAAAATATGTAAAAAAAATATGAAAAATATGAAAAAAATATGAAAAACGTGGGGCCAAAAAAGGGAAGGGAAAAAAAATGCTGGCAAAAAAAGACAAAAGAAAAAGGAACAAGTTTCCTGTGGCTATACCTTGACCAATTTGACTGCTATAGAGAAAGCACAAAGTCCAAAGGAAGGCTAAAATGTGTATATAAAGAGTGCTGCTATAATGCTTACCGGATTGCTGAAAGGTGAAAAGCATCAACTGTGAACGGCGCGTGGTAAAGGATAAGCTCCTATTGGTAATTTCATATCAGTATCAGTATATGTACCTAGAAATTCTGCAGCTTTTTCTTTGTTATGCATCTGTATACGATCCTATTCTAATAAGTGATGTTACACTTTATGCAAAGTATTGCCACTTGATGGTACCATTTTTATATGTATTCTATATGACATTTATAATTTTTTGCGGATGTGTATATATAGCCTCTTTAAGTGACGTTGTGTGTAAAAACCAGGACGTTACGTTTTTGCCTAAATTTAAGGCATTTATGTACTTACTGTTTAAATTTGATTGTTTTGTTTTTTAATCCAAGTCTGAAGAAGGTCTAAGTAACAGACTGAAATGTTATGAATTTGGGATTGCATTGAAATAAATCTAAATTGCAGACATTTTTGAGTGCCGGATCTTTTTGATTTGCCTGAGACCTGGCGGATCGAGACTACATGGGACCACTGGTACACCCAATGATCAACCCTCACATTAGGGATATCTTCACGACTCTGCTGATCGCTCCTCACTTTAGGGGTTACCTTTTTACTATGCTGAAGCTCTGCTAGCTTCCACTGCAGCGCCTCCTGCTGCCTCTGCTGCTGCAACTGCATCTCTTGCTGCTGCAGAACCTCTTCCTGAATCCTTTGCTGATTGAGCACAACCTGCTCCAAAAGTTCCTCCATTTCTTCAGCAGACTTGCACAACGATCTGCCGTACTCTCTGGGGAATGCCTTAGTTCACATGCCCGCATTCTCCACCATATCTGATGCAGCGGTATCACCGTACACAGTGAAAATGGCAGTGACCCAAGCAAGTTCAAACAAAATGTTCCTTTAATGTGTTACTTCACACATTCCGTAAGAATACAAAGTACATGGCTGTATGTTTGCAGTCCCTAAACAGGCCGGACTTCCCTTTGTCCAGTTTCCCTGGGCAACTGCACCCGGGACCAAGTTGCTTTACTCACGCAATGCACAGCATGCTGTATCCTCTGGATCACAGCCAGGTAAACAAAAGACAGTCCAAGACGCAGGGTGTCAGTCCCTTTGGTTCCTCTTACCCCTGTGCTGCCTCACGCAGGGAGTACTCTGCAGACAACTGCTCTGTCTGCTTCCAAGACCAACACTGACACCCCTCCCACTCTACTACAGGGCTTTTAATCAGTCACTGCTTTACCATTCTAATTATAGCTACACCTGTGTCTGCAATACGCCCTCCTGGCCTCAGTTTGCCTCTGTGCGCATTCTGGAGAGCACAAACAGTGCCCCTAGCAGTAACAGGGGTCTCTGCCTCACATAAGTCTATTTGTCTGGGTCAGAAGTTGAAGAGAGGGACGAGTTTTGCATAGACAAGAGGCTTCCTGTTTCTACATGGAACAGACAAAAGAGAACAATTATCTGGTTTGAAAGGCAAAATGAGCAACTCTACACAGTGCTATTTAATATGATGATTGCAATATATGAAAAGGATAAAAACTTCGATGGGAGTGCTTCTTTAAGCTTACAGTCTTAGCAAATTGGAATAATTTCTATAATGTCCATTAATATATAGCTTACAATGTATTTAGTTCCCCCTAAACAGTCTTTTTTTTCTGAACCCAATAACCCCAAATTTGATTCATTGGCTCTCCTTCTCCTGCATAGTAGCCATAAAGCTTCGGTCAGCATTGTCTAGCAAAATCATGACTTGCATTAATATACCTAATCAAATCATAATTAGTAAGTTTCTTTACAATCTGTGCTACTTTTCCATTAAAATTCTCATTAAACCTCAATATGAATGAAACGGGTGATGTAGCTGAAGATGTAAAAGAAGCTCATCTTTGAGTGATGAATGCATCTGCCTTCAAATGTCACTTTTCTCATTAACTTATTCATTAATTGCAACATCTGTTTTGTACCATTATGAAACACATGGGAAGAGTATCAGAAATTAAACAGAAGGTTTTAATGTGGCAATTAATTTTAATATTGTATGCTTAATATACCAAAGAGGTGTTCGGGTTTTTGAGAAAAAAAACTGCTAAAATGAATCAATACCAACGATGTTGTTGTTTATAATTAAAATCATTCGCAAAAGTGAAATTGATTCCATTTGGTGAAGATTTGCATTTACAACAAAGAGCTTTTTTATTATTATTATTATTATTATACATTTTTATAGCGCCATTTATTCCATGGCGCTTTACATGTGAATACGGGGCAAATATAGACAATTACATTAAACATGAGCAGATAACAAGGCACACGAGTACATAAGGAGGGAGGACCCTGCCCGCGAGGGCTCACAGTCTGCAGGGGGTGGGTGAGGATACACTAGGAGAGGGAAGAGCTGGCTGTGCGGCTGTTCAGTAGGTTGAGGATCACTGCAGGCTGTAGGCTTGTCGGAAGAGATGAGTCTTCAGGTTCTTTTTGAAGGTTTCTATGGTAGGCGCAAGTCTGATGTGTTGGGGTAGAGAGTTCCAGAGTATGGGGGAAGCACGGGAGAAGTCTTGGATGCGGTTATGGGAAGAAGAGATGAGAGGGGAGTAGAGAAGGAGGTCTTGGGAGGATCGGAGGTCGCGTGTAGGTAGGTACCGGGAGACCATGTCACAGATGTATGGAGGAGCTTTTGATGAGTAAGCATAGAAATGTATATAAATGTATAACAGATGCAACCTCTTCCAACAATGATTGAAAGTATATTATTTCTCATCGGAAGAAAAGAAACATTTCTGAGCCATTCTTTCTTACACAAATATATTCATTCAGAAAATGATATATTGGTCAGTGGGTCATACTCAGTTAAGGCAACATCTGGATGTTCTTTGATAGTTCTCCACATGCTCACATCAGTTTCCCCCGGATACTCATAATCACATACTTCAAATACAAGTAAATCAAAAATAATTAAATGTCTTACATATATTTGCATCAGTTATATAGGTACTGGTGATAAATAACCACAAACACATAACTTTATATGTTCGTAAATATACTGTAAATGATAAAGTTGAGTGACTCTTCAGAAATCCAAATTTTGGCAGATTTGCTTAAAGTGGTTGTTTGGTCTTAGTCTACAATTCTGCAGTCATTCTTTGTGATTGCAGACCAGTGTCGGCGCCAGGAACGTGTGACCACAAGTATGAGATATATTCTTCCGGCCACATTCTGGCTAGACTACATCCGGCCATAATCAATACACTTAAATGGAACAAGACCACGAATGTCTAGTCAGCATGTGACTGCCTGTATGCAAATCACATACTTGCGGTCACATGACTGCCGCACCTGGTTCCAGCATCAGAGAATCCTCACAGTGAGCATGATGTGACAATTCACAAGTCTGCAGTCACATAAAGTAACTACAGACTTGTAGCCCAAGGCCAGACAACCACTTTAATTCAATGGGGAGATTCAATTTGCATTGAATTAACTTGGTGTGTATCAAATTTGCTGGGATGGGGTTAAAAAAATACTAAACTGTTAAATTCACCTCTCTTCAGCCTGCCCAATATATGTTCCATGGCTGCCCTCTGCTTCACATACAGTCCTTCAATAGCTCCTGTCCCTTCTAGACAGTAATGAAATCACCCAACAGAATACCCTGGAGAAAGAATAGCCGATTGCAGAACCGGTTGGGAATCTTCAATAGGGACATAATATCTATGGGGAGGGCTGAGGAGAGGTGAGTTTAACAGGTTTTTAACTCCTTCCCTGTCCTCAGAATCCATTAAATTGGTGGCTGTCAGGTCATCATTTTACTGAAGTTGCGAAAAAACGAATTGCTCAAAATACAGATTCACATGAATCCACAAACTTTTCGGTTTGCTCATCTCTAATAGATGATAATTTAAAGGGATTTTCCCATTTTATAAAATATTCAGTTTTTCTCTAACTTGAGCACTCCACTCCTCAGACTCAGGCATTTTTAATTACAGCAGGATCCTACCTTCCCATAGAAATGTAGACTTTAGTCTATGAGAGGATTCACATTAGATAGGTCCCCAGCAACGAGAATCGCCTTATCGTGGCTGCTGGGTACATATGATTTGGCCAATTTGTACAATAAGTTTTCTCAATTCTTCATATTTTCTAGTGCAGTAATGGAACACAAATTTCATATACTGTATTTCATGTTTGTATGCTATAGCGCTACAGAGTGCTGTTCATTTATTGGTTATATATGGAAATGGCTACTCTTACTAAGCAACTGTTCACACCTGATTTCTGCTTGGAAATGATGGTCAGTCTTTGGATATTCTTATTCAGTGGGGTTCCCCAGGCATGTCCTTTTCAGAGGATGGGTTGATGCATGCTCAGTATGGTCTCCCTTCTCGCTGAGTTTTTTCATTGAGCTTCTCCGTCGACTCACCGCTCGCCTTCATTGTAGTCCTTTGCTGTCTCACCAATTCCCTTTACTGTGCATGTGGCAGTTTTCATTTTAATGCATGCTAAATCCCTTATCGATACTGACTGCAGTCACATCAATGGGAAGTTGCAAGCCGATGAGGGAGCAAAGCAAAGGAGCTCGGTAAAGAAAGAGACAGCAACTGTGGGGAGTGACCACAGCCCCGCCCTCCATGATGTTTTGTTTCAGGAAGTAAAAGGATGTCATGTAAGTGACAGCATCCACTGTACTCTAATAATGATATATTTAAGAATCCCAAATGCATGTGTGATGCCCCACGGTCGTGATCATCACAGTGACATTGCTTTCCTCTCGGGGAGAGTGATGTCCCGCATGGAAGCGATGAAGGATATCTTTCACCAGGTAACCACATACACACAACACGTTCATACTCCAGGCCAGAAGGGGGAGCTCTAAACCTGGTTTAGGGTGAACTCCCCTATAAATACATTCTGGTCTGGAGGGAAAGGAGACAGTTCGTCCCAGACAGCAGACAGAGATTCTGTCAGAGGACAGAGAAGAGAGCAGACAAACATAGAGTGTCAGAAGGTCTGCAAGGGCCATGTAGTCTGAGGTACTACAGCTCCGGGAGGAAGAGAACAGAAAGGGAAAGAACAAGCTTGTGGAAAGTGTACAGGAGAGAAAAGCTCATGAGAGTGATACCAGTGGAGCAGAGCAGTGAATAAGCTACCTCCCTGGCTGGCGCAGATTCCGGTAGCTGGAAGACCGTGGCCGCGCTGAACTCTAAGTGGCATTTCTAAAACCGACAGGACAGCTGAACTTCAAGCTACCTGTCCGCCTTTATACCCAGGAGACAGAGTGATACTTATAGGGCCCGGGTCATGATAGAGACCCTGTAAAAAGGCCTGCTTCACCTGTTATACGGGTTGTTTCCTAACCTATATGGGGGACAGAGAGAAACTATGAGGACCTTATCAGAAGCCATAGGCAGTAAGGGACTACAAAACCACCGCGTTTTGAGGAAGGCTTTATCTCCATCTGGTGAAGGGGACTCTGGATTTGCTTCCAAGCCGGCCGGACCCTGCCTGTCCTGTGATCTGGTGCTCTGGACTGCGGTTGCCTGAAGATTTCAGTAAACAAGGTAAAGAGACTGCAAACCTGCGTCCTCATTCCTTACTGCACCATTCACCATCTTCTATCTACACACCGGGAGCTCTGGGGACCCAACTTCACCAGTGGGAAGTTATACCATCTAGCTGCTATACCATCACCCCAGAGGACCCCTTTAAGCAGCGTTGGTCCCTACTGACCGAATACCACAGGTGGGGTCACGAACATAAACTTTAATCAATATCACTTTTACATGGGTGCCCAGGGCCTCGGACCGGGTCACTGCCATGACACGTCCCCTTAACCTCTTCATGACCTTGGGATTTTCCATTTTTCCGTGTTCACTTTTCGCTACCCTCCTTCCCAGAGCCATAATTTTTTTATTTTTCCATCAATATGGCCATATGAGGGCTTATTTTTTGAGGAACGAGTTTTACTTTTGAGTGACATTATTAGTTTTACCATGTCGTGTACTAGATGGGACAGGAATATAGGGCAGGATGGAGACAGATGGGGCAGGATGGAGACTTGGGGCAGGATGGAGACACAGGGCAGGACGGAGACAAATGGGGCAGGATGGAGACAGATGGGGCAGGATGGAGACAGATGGGGCAAGAATATGGGGCAGGATGGAGACACATGGGGCAGGAATATAGGGCAGGATGGAGACAGATGGGGCAGCATGGAGACAGATGGGGCAGGAATATGGGGCAGGATGGAGACAGATGGGGCAGGAATATGGGGCAGGATGGAGACAGATGGGCAGGATGGAGACAGATGGGGCAGGAATATGGGGCAGGATGGAGACAGATGGGGCAGGATGGAGACAGATGGGGTAGGAATATGGGGCAGGATGGAGACAGATGGGGCAGGAATATAGGGCAGGATGGAGACAGATGGGGCAGGAATATGGGGCAGGATGGAGACAGATGGGGCAGGAATATGGGGCAGGATGGAGACAGATGGGGCAGGGTGGTGACAGATGGGGCAGGAACATGGGGCAGGATGGTGACAGATGGGGCAGGATGGAGACAGATGGGGCAGAAATATGGGGTAGGATGGAGACAGATGGGGCAGGATGGAGACAGATGGGGCAGGAATATGGGGCAGGATGGAGACAGATGGGGCAGGGATATGGGGCAGGATGGAGACATGGGGCAGGATGGAGACACAGGGCAGGATGAAGACAAATGGGGCAGAAATATAGGGCAGGATGGAGACAGATGGGGCAGGAATATGGGGCAGGATTGAGACAGATGGGGCAGGATGGAGACAGATGGGGCAGGAATATAGGGCAGGATGGACACAGATGGGGCAGGAATATGGGGCAGGATGGAGACAGATGAGGCAGGGATATGGGGCAGGATGGAGACATGGGGCAGGATGGAGACAAAGGGCAGGATGAAGACAAATGGGGCAGAAATATAGGGCAGGATGGAGACAGATGGGGAAGGAATATGGGGCAGGATGGAGACAAATGGGGCAGGATGGATACGATGGAGACAGATGGGGCGGCAGGATCATGGGACAGATGGGGAGATCATATGGGGGCAGAATGTGAGAACATGTGGCTGGAGCCAGGAATGGGATACACGGGCCAGGATGGGGGATATTATTACCATAGGGGCTAATTAAGGGATATTATTACTGCAGAGATGTATTTATTTTATTTTTTGAGCATACTGTTTTAAATGGGGGGCGTGTTATGACCTGGTGGTCAGAACAATAATGGACCTGGTGGTTAAGAGCACACGGAATGACCTGATAGTTACTGATAATAAGGACGAGCTCTGGGACGTGGGAACTCTGCTGACCGCAATCCCTAATCCTATCACGCACACTAGAAATAGCCGTGGATTGCTCCTAATGCTCCCTATGCAACTCGGCACAGCCTAAGGAACTAGCTAGCCCTGAAGATAGAAAAATAAAGCCTACCTTGCCTCAGAGAAATTCCCCAAAGGAAAAGGCAGCCCCCCACATATAATGACTGTGAGTAAAGATGAAAATACAAACACAGAGATGAAATAGATCTAGCAAAGTGAGGCCCGACTAACGGAACAGACTGAGGATAGGAAAGGTTGCTTTGCGGTCAGCACAAAAACCTACAAAAAGACCACGCAGAGGGTGCAAAAAGACCCTCCGCACCGACTCACGGTGCGGAGGCGCTCCCTCTGCATCCCAGAGCTTCCAGCAAGCAATACAACAATAAAAATAGCAAGCTGGACAGAAAAATAGCAAACCAAAGAAAAACAAGCAGGAACTTAACTTCTGCTGGGAAGACAGGTCACAAGAACGATCCAGGAGTGAACTAGACCAATACTGGAACATTGACAGGTGGCATGGAGCAAAGATCCAAGTGGAGCTAAATTGAGCAGCCAGCTAACGAATTAACCTCGTCACCTGTGGAAGGAAACTCAGAAACACCCACCAGAGGAAGTACATGGACAGAGCCAGCCGAACTACCATTCATGACCACAGGAGGGAGCCCGACAACAGAATTCACAACAGTACCCCCCCCTTGAGGAGGGGTCACCGAACCCTCACCAGAGCCCCCAGGCCGACCAGGATGAGCCAAATGAAAGGCACGAACCAGATCGGCAGCATGAACATCAGAGGCAAAAACCCAGGAATTATCTTCCTGACCATAACCCTTCCACTTGACCAGGTACTGGAGTTTCCGTCTCGAAATACGAAAATCCAAAATCTTCTCCACCACATACTCCAACTCCCCCTTAACCAACACCGGGGCAGGAGGATCAACGGATGGAACCACAGGCGCCACGTATCTCCGCAACAACGACCTATGGAACACATTATGGATGGCAAAAGAAGCAGGAAGGGCCAAACGAAATGACACAGGATTGATAACCTCAGAAATCTTATACGGACCAATGAAACGAGGCTTAAACTTAGGAGAGGAAACCTTCATAGGAACATAACGAGACGACAACCAAACCAAATCCCCAACACGAAGTCGGGGACCCACACAGCGCCGGCGGTTAGCGAAACGTTGAGCCTTCTCCTGGGACAATGTCAAATTGTCCATCACATGAGTCCAAATCTGCTGCAACCTATCCACCACAGTATCTACACCAGGACAGTCCGAAGACTCAACCTGCCCTGAAGAGAAACGAGGATGGAAACCAGAATTGCAGAAAAACGGCGAAACCAAAGTAGCCGAGCTGGCCCGATTATTAAGGGCGAACTCAGCCAACAGCAAAAAGGACACCCAATCATCCTGATCAGCAGAAACAAAGCATCTCAGATATGTTTCCAAAGTTTGATTAGTTCGTTCGGTTTGGCCATTTGTCTGAGGATGGAAAGCCGAGGAAAAAGACAAATCAATGCCCATCCTAGCACAAAAGGATCGCCAAAACCTCGAAACAAACTGGGAACCTCTGTCAGAAACGATGTTCTCCGGGATACCATGTAAACGAACCACATGCTGGAAAAATAATGGCACCAAATCAGAGGAGGAAGGCAATTTAGACAAAGGTACCAAATGGACCATCTTAGAAAAGCGATCACAAACCACCCAAATGACCGACATCTTTTGAGAGACGGGGAGATCCGAAATAAAATCCATAGAAATATGCGTCCAGGGCCTCTTCGGGACCGGCAAGGGCAAAAGCAACCCACTAGCATGAGAACAGCAGGTCTTAGCCCGAGCACAAGTCCCACAGGACTGCACAAAATAACGCACATCCCATGACAAAGACGGCCACCAAAAGGATCTAGCCACCAAATCTCTGGTACCAAAGATTCCAGGATGCCCAGCCAACACTGAACAATGAATCTCAGAGATAACTCTACTAGTCCATCTATCAGGGACAAACAGTTTCTCCGCTGGGCAACGGTCAGGTCTATCAGCCTGAAATTTTTGTAGCTCCCGCCGCAAATCAGGGGAGATGGCAGACAAAATTACCCCCTCTTTGAGAATACCCGCCGGCTCAGGAACACCCGGAGAGTAAGGCACAAAACTCCTTGACAGGGCATCAGCCTTCACATTCTTAGAGCCCGGGAGGTACGAAACCACAAAATCAAAACGGGAGAAAAATAACGACCATCAAGCCTTTCTCGGATTCAACCATTTGGCAGACTCAAGATAAGTCAAATTCTTGTGATCTGTCAAGACCACCACGCGATGCTTGGCTCCTTCAAGCCAATGACGCCACTCCTCGAATGCCCACTTCATGGCCAACAACTCTCGATTACCAACATCATAATTACGCTCAGCAGGCGAAAACTTTCTAGAAAAGAAAGCACATGGCTTCATCACCGAGCCATCAGAACTTCTTTGTGACAAAACAGCCCCTGCTCCAATCTCCGAAGCATCAACCTCAACCTGAAACGGAAGCGAAACATCTGGCTGGCACAACACAGCGGCAGAAGAAAAACGACGCTTCAGCTCCTGAAAAGCCTCTACAGCTGCAGAAGACCAATTGACCACATCAGCACCCTTCTTGGTCAAATCAGTCAACGCTTTAGCAACACTAGAAAAATTAGCGATGAAGCGCCGATAAAAATTAGCAAAGCCCAGGAACTTTTGCAGGCTCTTTACAGATGTCGGCTGAGTCCAATCGTAAATGGCCTGGACTTTAACAGGGTCCACCTGTACTGTTATGACCTGGTGGTCAGGACAATAATGGACCTGGTGGTTAAGAGCACACGGAATGACCTGATAGTTACTGATAATAAGGACGAGCTCTGGGACGTGGGGACGCTGCTGACCGCGATCCCTAATCCTATCACGCACACTAGAAATAGCCGTGGATTGCTCCTAACGCTCCCTATGCAACTCGGCACAGCCTAAGGAACTAGCTAGCCCTGAAGATAGAAAAATAAAGCCTACCTTGCCTCAGAGAAATTCCCCAAAGGAAAAGGCAGCCCCCCACATATAATGACTGTGAGTAAAGATGAAAATACAAACACAGAGATGAAATAGATTTAGCAAAGTGAGGCCCGACTTACGGAACAGACTGAGGATAGGAAAGGTTGCTTTGCGGTCAGCACAAAAACCTACAAAAAGACCACGCAGAGGGCGCAAAAAGACCCTCCGCACCGACTCACGGTGCGGAGGCGCTCCCTCTGCGTCCCAGAGCTTCCAGCAAGCAAGACAACAATAAAAATAGCAAGCTGGACAGAAAAATAGCAAACCAAAGAAAAACAAGCAGGAACTTAACTTCTGCTGGGAAGACAGGTCACAAGAACGATCCAGGAGTGAACTAGACCAATACTGGAACATTGACAGGTGGCATGGAGCAAAGATCCAAGTGGAGCTAAATAGAGCAGCCAGCTAACGAATTAACCTCGTCACCTGTGGAAGGAAACTCAGAAACACCCACCAGAGGAAGTCCATGGACAGAACCAGCCGAAGTACCATTCATGACCACAGGAGGGAGCCCGACAACAGAATTCACAACAGGGGCGGTCCTGTTACTGTGTCGAGTGACACTATGTCACCTTTTTTTCTTCATCTAGTGTAGTGTAGAAGGTGTGGAAAAAATAAGCAATGTGTTCTGCAAGAGGAGCTCTAGATAACTGTGTTATTTCCTGCAGAGACAAGTCCTGGCTGGAAGACGTGATGGTGGTCTGTGCTGGATGAAGATGGAAAGCGAGGCTGAAGGACTTCAACTAGAGACGTCACTGGTGAGTCAGTGTGTTACCTGTACACGGACACTGCATACTAAGTACAGATCTCCTGTGTATAATGGCACATATGGTGATATTACTATTGTGTTTTTTTTTTATTAATGATCAGTATTGCAGTATTCAGTCACTATGTGGTGGTAATATGTGGTATGGTCATGGTGCGGTGGTATTTGTCCCTTGCATGTGCTATTATTCGGTCACTGTGGTGGTAATATGTGGTCTGGTCATGGTGTGGTGGCATTTGTTCCCTGCATGTGGTATTATTGACCACCATGTGGTGGTAATATGTGATTTGGACATGATTCGGTGATATTTGTTCCTTGTATGTGGTATTATTCGGTCACTGCGGTGGTAATATGGTGTCTGGTTATGGTGTGATGGTATTTGTCCCTTGTATGTGATATTATTGGTCATTTTAAAAATAAAGAAAATATACCTAAATTGTATTGCATATTTTAACAAATTTTTAATAGGTTACAGTAGCGTAGGGCCCGGCCAAAATAGTCTGCCGTGTTGTGGTGGCAGATTAGAAAAATCTTTTGTCCAAAACAAAAACTGTTGTTATATGTGTGATCAGTTGATGGGAACTGTTAGGGTATGTGCACACGCTGCGGATTTTGCTGTGGATACGCAGCGGATCCGCAGCTGCGAGTCCGCAGCAGTTTCCCATGTGTTTACAGTATAATGTAAACCTATGGGAAACGAAATCCGCAGTGCGCATGCTGCGGAAAAAACCGCGCGGAAACACAGCAGTTTACATTCCACAGCATGTCAATTCTCTGTGCGGATTCCACTGTGGGTTTACACCTGCTCCAAATAAAAACTGCAGGTGTAAACCCACAGCGTAATCCACAATAGAAACCGCGATAAATCCGCAGGAAAAACCGCAGCGGATTTATCAAATCCGCTGTGGAAAAATCTGCAGCCCTCACAGATACGTGTGCACATACCCTTAATGTGTGATAGATGAGAAGTGGAGTTTTTCCAAGAGAGAGCAGTGGGGCTGTAAACAGTTCGAGGGGTGGAGGCGGAGCTGGGGTGGAGCCTGGGTGGAGTCTCAAGGGGGCCCCGAAAATTTTGCCAGTATGGGGCCCCAAAATTCCTAGTGGCAGTCCTGCCCGAAGCATCTCCAATTTTAATGATCTGGGGTCGGGTGAGGGCTTCTTATTTGTGTTCCGGGCTGACATTTTTAATGATATCATTTTGGTGCAGATACATTCTTTTGATTGCCCGTTATTGCATTTTAATGCAATGTCACAGCGACCAATAAAGTATATCGGGCTTTTCAAATTTTTTTCTCACTACGCTGTTTAGCGATCAGGTTAATCTTTTTTTCATTGATAGATCGGGTGATTCTGATGCCAAATATGTGTAGGTTTGATTTTTTTTTTTATTGTTTTATTTGAATGAGGCGAAAGGGGGGTGATTTAAACTTTTATATGTTTTCCATTTTTTTTAAACATTTTTTTTTACTTTTGCCATGCTTCAATAGCCTCCATGGGAGGCTAGAAGCTGGCACAACTGGATCAGCTCAGCTACATAGGAGCGATCATCAGATCACTCCTATGTAGCTGAACTACAGGCCTGCTATAAGCGCCAACCACCGGGTAGGGCTCACAGCAAGCCAGCATCAGCAACCATAGAGGTCTCAAGGAGACCTCTGGTTACTATGCCGACGGGGGTCGGCGATGCGCTCATTTCCAGCCCAATGGCCGGTAGTTAAATGCCGCTGTCAGCGTTTGACAGCGGCATTTAACTAGTTAATAGCGGGAGGTGGATCACGATTCCACCCGTCGTTATTGCGGGCACATGTCAGCTGTTCAAAACAGCTGACATGTCCCGGCTTTGATGCGGGCCCACAAATTCTTATTTTCACAAGGGTAACAGGAGAAATTAGACCACAAAAGTTGTTGTGCGATTTCTCCTAAATACGCCAATACCCCATATCTAGATGTGTCGTGAGTACTTTGAACCCCCATGTGCTTCACAGAAGTTTATAACGTTGAGCCGTGAAAATAAAAAAATTGCATTTTTTCTACAAAAATGATATTTTTGCCCCCAAATTTTTATTTTCACAAGGGTAACAGGAGAAATTAGACCACAAAAGTTGTAGTGCAATTTCTCCTGAATACGTCGATACCCAATATGTGGGGGTAAACCACTGTTTGGGTGCACGGCAGGGCTTGGAAGAGAAGGAGCGCCGTTTGACTTTTTCTATGTAGAATTGGCAGGAATTGAGATTGGACGCCATGTCGCGTTTGGAGAGCCCCTGATGTGCCTAAACAGTGGAAACCCCCACAAGTGACCCCATTTTGGAAACTAGACCCCCCATGGAACTTATCTAGATGTGTGGTGAGAACTTTGAATGCCCAAGTGCTTCACAGAAGTTTAGAATGCAGAGTCGTGAAAATAAAAAATATTTTTTTTCCACAAAAAAGATTTTTTAGCCCCCAAGTTTTTATTTTCACAAGGGTAAGAAGAGAAATCGGACCCCAAAAGTTGTTGTCCAATTTGTCCTGAGTATGCTGGTACCCCATATGTGGGGGTAAACCATTGTTTAGGTGCACGGCAGTGCTCGTAAGGAAGGAGCGCCATTTTGGAATGCAGACTTTGATAGAATGGTCTGTGGGCGTTATGTTGCATTTGCAGAGCCCCTGATGTACCTAAACAGTAGAAACCCTCCACAAGTGACCCCATTTTGGAAACTAGACCCCCCAAGGAACTTATCTAGATGTGTGGTGAGTAGTGTTGAGCATTCCGATACCGCAAGTATCGGGTATCGGCCGATATTTGCGGTATCGGAATTCTGATACCAAATTCCGATATTTCCCGCGTATCGGATACCGGAATCAGAAGTTCCCAGAATTCAAAACTGCACGCAGCAGCCAATGAGGAATGAATGGAAGTGTGGGCACATCCTGTTTAGCATGGTGGGCATGTAAGTACTGGCAAGGCTGTGATTGGCTGCTGAAATGATGTCACTATGCACTATAAAAAACGCTGCCGCCATTTTGCGCTCACTCTGCTGTGATTTCAGTTAGGGACAGGACGCTGTGTTCTAACTGAGGGCCAGTTGAGATAGCGAATTGCTTCATTGCGCTTTTCCCAGGCTAATTTAGCAAACGCTGTGTGTTCACCTTGCTCTTGCCTTGCAGCGCTGTTTTAACAGCGTTCTGCAAGGTCTCTCTCAGTGTGTGTGTGTGTGTGTGCAGCTCACTCTGTAGTCTGTGTGCAGCCATATACCCGGTTGTATTCAGCTCAGGGGGGGTTCACACTGCCTCATACTGTTCTATCCATTGTCCTTTTTTGCTCATAGTACAGCCTTCTGCACATTTTTTCTAAAATTTCCGAAGAGTGTTTTTCCACCCGTCTCTAGCTAAATTGTGGAAAAACACTACATAGGATAACCTATATCAGGGTTTTTGGGCCTTGCAGCGCCGTTTACGGCTGTCTGCACGGTCTCCGTGTGAGCGCAGCTCACCCTGTAGTCTGTGTGCAGCCACAGTCGGTTGTATTCAGCTCAGGGTGCGTCACTGCCTCATACCGTAAAATAACTTGTCCTTTTTTGCAAATAGTGCAGCCTGCTGCAAATATTTTCTAAAATTTCCTATTAATGTCTTTCCACCCGTCTCCAGCTAAATTGTGGAAAAACACTACATAGGATAACCTAGAGGAGTGTTTTTGGGCCTTGCAGCGCCTTTTTAAGGCTGCCTGCACGGTCCCCGTGTGAGTTAAACTCGCTCTGTAGCCCGATCTGCAGAAAAAAAAAAGTAAAGTTCACCATACACCACTTAACACTTGTGTAGGCCACATTTTATCAATAATAAAGTCTAGTCCACACTTTACAAAATTAGTGTTTCTTACATCGGTTAGGAGGAGCATTTCAGGAATAAGCACACTAAGGCCAAGATGAAGAGGGCAGGGAGTAAGGCACGTGGGCGTGGGCGCGGAGCAGGGAGAGGAGCAGGGAGAGGACGTGGTGATTCTGTGCCTGCTGCGGGCACCGGTGACTCATCATCACTCAGTTTCAGCAGGGAACAGTCCTTCAAGCGCAGCTTTGTCGGAGAGCGCCGTGCACCATTGCTGCGTGAAGATCAAATTGAAGCCGTTGTCGGATGGATGGCAGCTAACGCATCGGCATTGACTTCAATTAGTGCCACATCCTCTCAGGCACAGACCACTGGAGAGCAGCCATCTGTCTCTTCACCACCTGCCAAATTGGCCAGGCAGTCAGAGAGCCCAGGACAGGAGCCGTCTCTACTTCTGTTCTCTGAATCTCTTGGCTTGGAAACAGGGGGCCAGCCAAGCAGCATTGGAGAAATGGAAGAAGAGGCAGTGTGCAGTGATGCCCAACAGCTTTGTCTCTCTGACTCTGAAGAGGCGGGTGGGCCAGTGCCTCCGGTGACCACAGCACAGTACGCATCTGATGATGAAACTCAGGTGCCGCTTTCTGGTGCATACTGTGCTGCCGAGACTACCCAGGAGGAGCAGTTGGTGGCAGAGGGTAGTGGAGATGATGAGGTCCTTGACCCATCGTGGCGTGAGGAACAGGAAGGTGGTGGGAGCAGCTCTGAGGAAGAGATTCCCCTAACGGGCCAAAGAGGGAGAGGGAGGGGGAAGACTGCGGAGCCTGTAGCCTTCACTTTGGCACCCGTTAGGAGCCTGTCTCTTCCAAAAGCCAAAAAGGGCGCTCCCAAGACTTGCAGTGCCTGGTCCTTTTTTGACACAGTTGCAGATGACATTTGTTTTGTCAAAATGCAAGCTGTGTCATCAGAAAGTCAAAAGAGGTAAAAGTGTCAGCAACCTCAATACCACAAATATGTGGAAACATGTGCGGACCAGGCACACGGTGGAGTTACAAAAACACACTGAAGACCTAGGCCAACCAATAGCGGCAGCTACCACCTCTTCAGCTCGTGTTGCCTCTTCCTCCAGCTCACACACAGCTGGTTCGGCTTCCTCCCAGGATCGCCATGAAAGAACCTCTGGCACTGTTGTCCAGAGACCTAGTGTAATTCCACCCACAGCACCACGTTCCCAGTCATCCTCACACTCCCAGCCTAGTCTACAGCCATCGGTAGAACAGGCATGGGAGAAAAGGCAGGCATTCTCGGCCAACCACCCCCGAGCACAGGCTCTGAATGCAGGCATTGCCAAACTTCTGTCACTGGAAATGCTCTCATTCAGGCTGGTGGAGACTGACAGCTTCCGTGACTTGATGGCATTGGCAGTCCCACAGTACAAGGTGCCCAGCCGCTTTTACTTCAGCAGGCAAGCTGTCCCTGCCCTGCACAAGCATGTGGAGGGTCACATAAAACACGCACTACTGAACGCCGTCAGTAGCAAGGTCCACCTCACCACCGATGCGTGGACCAGTCAACATGGACAGGGGCAATACCTTTCCCTCACTGCCCATTGGGTTAATGTTGTTGAGCCAGGTACAGATCGTGTGAGTGGCGCAGGACGTGTCCTGCCCACTCCAAGGATTGCAGGAATCCAGTCTGTACGCATTGACTCCTCTTCATACACAAGTTCCTCAGAATCATCACTGCAGGAGCCGTCACAGTCCACCTCCACATGGACCCGTGAACGTTTACCTATTACGACCGACATGAGCACAGCCGTGGCCAAACGTCAACAGGCCGTCTTGAAACTAGTTTCTTTGGGGAATCGAAGCCACACAGCGCAGGAGCTCTGGAATGCCATCAAGCAGGAGAGCGATGTGTGGATTGTGCAAGCAAATCTCCAGCCAGGCATGGTAGTGTGTGACAATGGCCGAAATCTGGTAGCAGCTTTGGCAATTGGCAACCTCACTCACATCCCATGTCTGGCACATGTGCTCAATTTGGTTGTGCAGAGTTTTCTGAGGGACTATCCGGATCTTGATGCACTGCTGCACAAGGTCCGCTTAGAGTGTGCTCACTTGTGGCGTTCCAGCTTGGCAAGATCCCGCATTGCTGCTCTGCAGCGCCGATTCCGCCTTCCGGAACACCGCATCATATGTGACCTACCTACCAGGTGGAATTCCACGTTACATATGTTGTGTAGCCGGCAACGTGTCCTGCAAACGCCATGCAGGCACCTGAACTGAAATTAAAGGGAACCTGCCCCCCCCAGGGGTTTCTATGTATAACAGCCACCTTGTACAGCAGTGATGCTGCATTTGTACAAGGTGGCTGACTTTTTCTCCTTGCCCACGTGGAACTCAACATGTACAAAATGTCTCATTAGAGACCATTACATTGTCCCTGAGGTGTGACTTTCCTTTTTAATGACACACAGCACCCCCCTTGGTAGCGCTGCCCGTCTTCTGACATCATTGGTTGGCTGGCTGTGCCTGTGTGTCCGCCCTGCCCGACACAACGTCCCTCGTTGTCTGATATATTTTGACTGCGAGGGTGTGATTGATGGGCATGTGCAGTGCATATGTTCGCCTGTCTTCACTCATCTCCTTCCGCCTTCTTCAGACTGTGCGGCCTCATGGCCGCGGCATGCGATAAGGGATCAGCGGAGGCCGCCCAATCTGAAGCAGGTGTAAGGACATGAGTGAGCGACAAACATATTTACTGCGCAAGGCCACAAATCCCAGCCCTGCAGTGTGACTTTATGAAAAGACACTGCGGGTCTGGGATTCATGGCCATCGCTAACCGCAACGGTCAACATGAAATGAGGTCAGAAGACGGGCAGCGCTCACAGCGCATGGCCAAGGGATAACACAAGAGTGCAGACTCCTGTACAGCAAATAACAATGGTCAGGAGGCTGCGCCCAGCACCAAGGCATTATTTTGGACACCTGTGCTGAGTCTCCTTAAAAAGACAAGTCACGCCTCCACTACAGTTTGACTGTATAATGGGCTAAATTGTGTACATGTTTCATTCAGCGTGTGCAAGTAGAAAAATTCATAGAGCAACCTTTGACTTGTGCAGCATTAATGCTGCACAAGGTGTGGCTCTTGTACTTTGTAACACCTGAGGGGGGGTTAAAGGTTACCTTTGAAATTGGTTCTACTAGGCTTCGGCCTACACTCTGCTCCTCTCCTCCTCCTGCAGACCCTGGGCTCTAACACCGCCAGTTGTTGCCCGGAAGTGCTAGCTGCACAGAGAAAAACACCCGCCAATGGGTCAGTGGGGTTCAGCAACGCCAGCTGTTCCCCTGCTGTGTAGTCGGCAACGTGTCCAGCACAAGCCACGCTGGCACAACACACATAAAGCTGCCACCAGTGCAGGATTCGGCCTACACTCTGCTCCTCTCCTCCTCCTGCTGACCCAGGGCTCTAACACCGCCAGTTTTTGCCCGGAACTGCTAGCTGCACAGAGAAAAACACCCGCCAATGTGTCAGTGGGGTTCAGCAACGCCAGCTGTTCCCCTGCTGTGTAGCCGGCAACGTGTCCTGCAAACGCCACGCAGGCACCTGAACTGAAATTAAAGGGACCCTGCCCCCCCCCAGGTGTTTCTATGTATAACAGCCACCTTGTACAGCAGTAATGCTGCATTTGTACAAGGTGGCTGACTTTTTCTCCTTGCCCACGTGGAACTCAACACGTACAAAATGTGTCTCATTAGAGACCATTACAGTGTCCCTGAGGTGTGACTTTCCTTTTCAATGACACGCAGCACCCCCCTTGGTAGCGCTGCCCGTCTTCTGACATCATTGGTTGGCTGACTGTGCCTGTGCGTCCGCCCTGCCCGACACAACGTCCCTCGTTGTCTGATATATTTTGACTGCGAGGGTGTGATTGATGGGCATGTGCAGTGCATATGTTCGCCTGTCTTCACTCATCTCCTTCCGCCTTCTTCAGACTGTGCGGCCTCATGGCCACGGCATGCGATAAGGGATCAGCGGAGGCCACCAAGTCTGAAGCAGGTGTAAGGACATGAGTGAGCGGCAAACATATTTACTGCGCAAGGCAATGAATCCCAGCTCTGCAGTGTGACTTTATGAAAAGACACTGCGGGTCTGGGATTCATGGCCATCGCTAACCGCACTGGCCGACATGAAATGAGGTGAGAAGACAGGCAGCACTCACAGCGCATGGCCAAGGGATAACAAGAGCGCTTACTCCTGTACAGCAAATAACAACGCTCAGGAGGCTGCGCCCAGCATCAATATTTTTGGACACCTGTGGTGCGTCTCCTTAAAAAGACAAGTCACGCCTCCAATACAGTTTTACTGTACAATGGACAAAATTTTGTACGTCTTTCTTTCAGCGTGTGCAATGAGCAAAATTTAAAGAGCAACCTTTCACTTGTGGAGAATTACTGCTGCACAAGGTGTGGCTCTTCTACATTGTAACACCTGAGGGTGGGTTAAAGGTTACCTTTGAAATTGGTTCAATTAGGCTTCGGCCTACACTCTGCTCCTCTTCTCCTCCTGCTGACCCTGGGCTCTAACACCACCAGTTTTTGCCCGGAAGTGCTAGCTACACAGAGAAAAACACCCGTCAATGTGTCAGTGGGGTTCAGCACCGCCAGCTGTTCCCCTGCTGTGTAGTCGGCAACGTGTCCAGCACAAGCCACGCTGGCACAACAGAACAAAAGCTGCCTCCAGTGCAGGCTTCAGCCTAAACTCTGCTCCTCTCCTACTCCTGCTGTCCCTGGGCTCTAACACCGCCAGTTTTTGCCCGGACGTGCTAGCTGCACAGAGAAAAACACCAGCCAATGTGTTAGTGGGGATCAGCACAGCCAGCTGTTCCCCTGCTGTGTAGCCGGCAACGTGTCCTGCAAACGCCACGCAGGCACCTGAACTGAAATTAAAGGTGCCACTGCCCCCCCAGGTGTTTCTATGTATAACAGCCACCTTGTACAGCAGTAATGCTGCATTTGTACAAGGTGGCTGACATTTTCTCCTTGCCCACGTCGAACTCAACACGTACAAAATGTGTCTCATTAGAGACCATTACAGTGTCCCTGAGGTGTGACTTTCCTTTTTAATGACACGCAGCAAGCCCATTGGTAACGCTGGCCGTCTTCTGACATCGTTGGTTGGCTTCCTGTGCCTGTGCGTCCGCCCTCGTTTTATTACTTATTTTGACTGTGAGGGTGTGATTGATGGGCACGAGCAGTGCATATGTTCGCCTGTCTTCACTCATCTCCTTCCGCCTTCTTCAGACTGTGCGACCTCATGGCCGCGGCATGCGATAAGGGATCAGCGGAGGCCACCCAGTCTGAAGCAGGTGTAAGGACATGTGTGAGCGGCGAACATATTTACTGAACAAAGCCACGAATCCCAGTTCCGCACTGTGACTTTATGAAAAGACACTGTGGGTCTGGGATTCATGGCCATCGTTAACCGCACCAGCCAACATGAAATGAGGTGAGAAGACAGGCAGCGCTCACAGCGCATGGCCAAGGGATAACAAGAGCGCATACTCCTGTGCAGCAAATAACAATGCTCAGGAGGCTGCGCCCAGCATCAAGGCGTTATTTTTGGACACCTGTGCTGCGTCTCCTTAAAAAGACAAGTCATGCCTCCAATACAGTTTTACTGTACAATGGACAAAATTGTGTACGTCTTTCATTCAGCGTGTGCAATGAGCAAAATTTAAAGAGCAACCTTTCACTTGTGGAGCATTACTGCTGCACAAGGTGTGGCTCTTCTATATTTTAACACCTGAGGGAGGGTTAAAGGTTACCTTTGAAATTGGTTCTACTAGGCTTCAGCCTACACTCTGCTCCTCCTGCAGACCCTGGGCTCTAACACCGCCAGTTGGTGCCTGGAAGTGAAGGCTGCACAGAGAAAAACACCCGCCATTGTGTCAGTGGGGTTCAGCAACGCCAGCTGTTCCCCCGCTGTGTAGCCAACAACGTGTTCTGCAAACGAAACGCAGACACAAAGCTGCCTCCAGTGCAGGCTTCAGCCTACACTCTGCTCCACCTGCTTACCCATTGCTCCAACACCGCTAGTTGGGGCTCTAGGAAGACAATCTTGAATAGGCAACGCATCCGGGTTCCAGCACCGTCAGCTGGTTCTCGGTAGTGTCTTTGTCACGGGTACTCCCTCGTGCCCAGCCTGGTTCCAGCACTGTCAGCTGGTTCCGGGTAGTGTCAAGCTCACTGAGACGCCTATGCATTGCCCCGTCGTGTTGCGGTCGGGTTAGCCAACTCCATGGTGCCTCCAGTTTAGGAGCTTCCTATGTGGGCTGCGGGAATTGGCAGTCAAGGCTGGTTCTGTAGTGCCAGTAGGCCAAGCTCCCCCTGTAGGACTGTTGGTGTTCAGTAACTGCGGCAGCCTCGCGGCCTAGCTGTTCTCTCCTCTCCTGTGGACCTTCTGGACCACATCCTGGTTCCAGCACCATCAGTTGGTTCCGGGCAGAGCCTTTGGCTTAGGTGCCTCCTTCTGGGTATCCGAGTTCCGCCAACGCCAGGCGGTCCTTGGTAGTGCTTTTAAGCGCGGGTACCTACAGCTTAGTAACCGGGTTCCAGCACCGTCAGCTGGTCCTCTGTGCCATTGGCTCTTGCACACTTGGGCAACGCATCCGGGTTCCGGTACCGTCAGCTGGTTCTCGGCATTGTCTTTGTCACGGGTACTCCCTCGTGCCCAGCCTGGTTCCAGCATCGTCAGCTGGTTCCGGGTAGTGTCAAGCTCACTGAGACGCCTATGCGTTGCCCCGTCGTGTTGCGGTCGGGTTAGCCAACTCCATGGTGCCTCCAGTTTAGGAGCTTCCTATGTGGGCTGTGGCAATTGGCAATCAAGGCTGGTTCTGTAGTGCCAGTAGGCCAAGTTCCCCCTGTAGGACTGTTGGTGTTCGGTAACTGCGGCAGCCTCGCGGCCTAGCTGTTCTCTCCTCTCCTGTGGACCTTCTGGTCCACATCCTGGTTCCAGCACCGTCAGCTGGTTCTGGGCCGAGCCTTTGGCTTAGGTGCCTCCTTCTGGGTATCCGAGTTCCGCCAACGCCACGCGGTCCTTGGTAGTGCTTTTAAGCGCGGGTACCTAAAGCTTTGTAACCGGGTTCCAGCACCGTCAGCTGGTCCTCGGTGCCATTGGCTCTTGTACACTTGGGCAACGCATCCGGGTTCCAGTACCGTCAGCTGGTTCTCGGCAGTGTCTTTGTCACGGGTACTCCCTCGTGCCCAGCCTGGTTCCAGCACCGTCAGCTGGTTCCGGGTAGTGTCAAGCTCACTGAGACGCCTATGCGTTGCCCCGTCGTGTTGCGGTCGGGTTTGCCAACTCCATGGTGCCTCCAGTTTAGGAGCTTCCTATGTGGGCTGCGGAAATTGGCAATCAAGGCTGGTTCTGTAGTGCCAGTAGGCCAAGCTCCCCCTGTAGGACTGTTGGTGTTCAGTAACTGCGGCAGCCTCGCGGCCTAGCTGTTCTCTCCTCTCCTGTGGACCTTCTGGTCCACATCCTGGTTCCAGCACCGTCAGCTGGTTCCGGGCAGAGCCTTTGGCTTTGGTGCCTCCTTCTGGGTATCCGAGTTCCGCCAACGCCAGGCGGTCCTTGGTAGTGCTTTTAAGCGCGGGTACCTACAGCTTAGTAACCGGGTTCCAGCACCGTCAGCTGGTCCTCGGTCGTGCCATTGGCTCTTGCACAGTTGGCCAACGCATCCGGGTTCCAGTACCGTCAGCTGGTTCTCGGCATTGTCTTTGTCACGGGTACTCCCTCGTGCCCAGCCTGGTTCCAGCATCGTCAGCTGGTTCCGGGTAGTGTCAAGCTCACTGAGACGCCTATGCGTTGCCCCGTCGTGTTGCGGTCGGGTTAGCCAACTCCATGGTGCCTCCAGTTTAGGAGCTTCCTATGTGGGCTGTGGCAATTGGCAATCAAGGCTGGTTCTGTAGTGCCAGTAGGCCAAGTTCCCCCTGTAGGACTGTTGGTGTTCGGTAACTGCGGCAGCCTCGCGGCCTAGCTGTTCTCTCCTCTCCTGTGGACCTTCTGGTCCACATCCTGGTTCCAGCACCGTCAGCTGGTTCTGGGCCGAGCCTTTGGCTTAGGTGCCTCCTTCTGGGTATCCGAGTTCCGCCAACGCCACGCGGTCCTTGGTAGTGCTTTTAAGCGCGGGTACCTAAAGCTTTGTAACCGGGTTCCAGCACCGTCAGCTGGTCCTCGGTGCCATTGGCTCTTGTACACTTGGGCAACGCATCCGGGTTCCAGTACCGTCAGCTGGTTCTCGGCAGTGTCTTTGTCACGGGTACTCCCTCGTGCCCAGCCTGGTTCCAGCACCGTCAGCTGGTTCCGGGTAGTGTCAAGCTCACTGAGACGCCTATGCGTTGCCCCGTCGTGTTGCGGTCGGGTTTGCCAACTCCATGGTGCCTCCAGTTTAGGAGCTTCCTATGTGGGCTGCGGAAATTGGCAATCAAGGCTGGTTCTGTAGTGCCAGTAGGCCAAGCTCCACCTGTAGGACTGTTGGTGTTCAGTAACTGCGGCAGCCTCGCGGCCTAGCTGTTCTCTCCTCTCCTGTGGACCTTCTGGTCCACATCCTGGTTCCAGCACCGTCAGCTGGTTCCGGGCAGAGCCTTTGGCTTTGGTGCCTCCTTCTGGGTATCCGAGTTCCGCCAACGCCAGGCGGTCCTTGGTAGTGCTTTTAAGCGCGGGTACCTACAGCTTAGTAATCGGGTTCCAGCACCGTCAGCTGGTCCTCGGTCGTGCCATTGGCTCTTGCACAGTTGGCCAACGCATCCGGGTTCCAGTACCGTCAGCTGGTTCTCGGCATTGTCTTTGTCACGGGTACTCCCTCGTGCCCAGCCTGGTTCCAGCACCGTCAGCTGGTTCCGGGTAGTGTCAAGCTCACTGAGACGCCTATGCGTTGCCCCGTCATGTTGCGGTCGGGTTAGCCAACTCCATGGTGCCTCCAGTTTAGGAGCTTCCTATGTGGGCTGCGGAAATTGGCAATCAAGGCTGGTTCTGTAGTGCCAGTAGGCCAAGCTCCCCATGTAGGACTGTTGGTGTTCGGTAACTGCGGCAGCCTTGCGGCCTAGCTGTTCTCTCCACTCCTGTGGACCTTCTGGTCCACATCCTGGTTCCAGCACCGTCAGCTGGTTCCGGGCAGAGCCTTTGGCTTAAGTGTCTCCTTCTGGGTATCCGAGTTCCGCCAACGCCAGGCGGTCCTTGGTAGTGCTTTTAAGCGCGGGTACCTACAGCTTAGTAACCGGGTTCCAGCACCGTCAGCTGGTCCTCGGTGCCATTGGCTCTTGCACACTTGGGCAACGCATCCGGGTTCCGGTACCGTCAGCTGGTTCTCGGCAGTGTCTTTGTTACGGGTACTCCCTCGTGCCCAGCCTGGTTCCAGCACCATCAGCTGGTCCTCGGTCGTGCCATTGGCTCTTGCACACTTGGGCAACGCATCCTGGTTCCAGTAACGTCAGCTGGTTCTCGGCAGTGTCTTTGTCACGGGTACTCCCTCGTGCCAAGCCTGGTTCCAGCACCGTCAGCTGGTTTCGGGTAGTGTCAAGCTCACTGAGACGCCTATGCGTTGCCCCTTCGTGTTGCGGTCGAGTTAGCCAACTCCATGGTGCCTCCAGTTTAGGAGCTTCCTATGTGGGCTGCGGGAATTGGCAATCAAGGCTGGTTCTGTAGTGCCAGTAGGCCAAGCTCCCCATGTAGGACTGTTGGTGTTCGGTAACTGCGGCTGCCTCGCGGCCTAGCTGTTCTCTCCTCTCCTGTGGACCTTCTGGTCCACATCCTGGTTCCAGCACCGTCAGCTGGTTCCTGGCAGAGCCTTTGGCTTAGGTGCCTCCTTCTGGGTATCCGAGTTCCGCCAACGCCAGGCGGTCCTTGGTAGTGCTTTTAAGCGCGGGTACCTACAGCTTAGTAACCGGGTTCCAGCACCGTCAACTGGTCCTCGGTCGTGCCATTGGCTCTTGCACAGTTGGCCAACGCATCCGGGTTCCAGTACAGTCAGCTGGTTCTCGGCAGTGTCTTTTGCTCTTGTACCTTCTGCTCCCCATCCTGGTTCCAGTACCATCAGCTGGTTCCGGGCAGAGCCTTTGGCTTAGGTGCCTGTCATGATCCCAATGGCAGGGGATCACAAAAGGACAAGCACAAAAACAAAACAAGCTCTAGGGTGATGAAACCTGAGCTGACCGCGATCCTGAACCTAAACACACAACTAGCAGTAGCCGGGGAACGTGCCTACGATGATTCCTAGACGTCTCGCGCCAGCCGAAGGATTAACTTCCCCTATAAGAAGAAACACAGACCTCACTTGCCTCCAGAGAAACACCCCACGGAAATAGCAGCCCCCCACATGTAATAACGGTGAAATGAGAGGAAAGCACATACGTAGTTATGAAAAATAGAATCAGCAAAAATGAGGCCCGCTAAAGCTAGATAGCAGAGGATACAAAAGTGAACTGCGCGGTCAGCGAAAAACCCTTCAAAAAACCATCCTGAAATTACTTGTACTCATGTGCCAACTCATGGAACATGAGGAGTAATTTCAGCCCACTAGAGCAACCAGCAGCAAGGAATCACATCTCTGCAAGCTGGACTAAGACAAAAATTAAGCAAAACGTGGAACAGGAAAATCAAAACTTAGCTTGTCCTGAAGATAACAGACGCAGGGAGCAGAGGTAAAAGACACGCTGATTACATTGATAGCCGGCGAGGAAATGACAAAAAAGCCAGGTTAAATAGGAAACTCCCATAACCTGATGGAACAGGTGGACACCAGAGACCGCAGAGAACACAAGTCACCCAGTACCATCAGTAACCACCAGAGGGAGCCCAAAAACAGAACTCACAACAGTACCCCCCCCCCTTGAGGAGGGGTCACCGAACCCTCACGAGAACCACCAGGGCGACCAGGATGAGCCCTATGAAAAGCACGGACCAAATCGGCAGCATGAACATCAGAGGCAATCACCCAAGAATTATCCTCCTGACCATAACCCTTCCACTTGACCAAATACTGGAGTTTCCGTCTGGAAACACGAGAATCCAAGATCTTCTCCACAACATACTCCAATTCACCCTCCACCAGCACCGGAGCAGGAGGCTCAAGCGAAGGAACGACAGGTACCTCATACTTCTGCAACAACGACCGATGGAACACATTATGAATAGCAAACGATGCCGGGAGATCCAAACAAAACGACACAGGGTTAAGAATTTCCAAGATCCTATAGGGACCGATGAACCGAGGCTTGAACTTAGGAGAAGAGTCCTTCATAGGAACAAAACGAGAAGACAACCACACCAAGTCCCCAACAAGAAGTCGAGGACCCACGTGGCGACGGCGATTAGCAAACTGCTGAGCCCTCTCCTGGGACAACTTCAAATTGTCCACCACATGACTCCAAATCCGATGCAACCTATCCACCACCATGTCCACTCCAGGACAATCAGAAGGCTCCACCTGACCAGAGGAATAACGAGGATGAAACCCCGAATTACAAAAGAAAGGAGACACCAAGGTAGCAGAACTAGCCCGATTATTAAGGGCAAACTCGGCAAGCGGCAAAAAGGAAACCCAGTCATCTTGATCAGAAGAAACAAAACACCTTAAATAAGTTTCTAAAGTCTGATTAGTTCGTTCCGTCTGGCCATTCGTCTGAGGATGGAATGCAGACGAAAAGGACAAATCAATGCCCATCTTAGCACAGAACGTCCGCCAAAATCTAGACACAAACTGGGATCCCCTGTCAGAAACGATGTTCTCCGGAATGCCATGCAGACGGACCACGTTTTGAAAAAACAGAGGGACCAACTCAGAGGAGGAAGGTAACTTAGGCAAGGGTACCAGATGAACCATCTTAGAAAAGCGGTCACACACAACCCATATGACGGACATTTTTTGAGAGACAGGGAGATCCGAAATAAAGTCCATGGAAATGTGTGTCCAAGATCTCTTCGGGATAGGCAAAGGTAACAACAATCCACTGGCCCGAGAACAGCAAGGCTTAGCCCGAGCACAAACTCCACAAGACTGCACGAAAGAACGCACATCCCTCGACAAGGAAGGCCACCAAAAAGACCTGGCCACCAAGTCTCTAGTACCAAATATTCCAGGATGACCTGCCAACACAGAAGAATGGACCTCGGAGATGACTCTACTGGTCCAATTATCCGTTACAAACAGTCTTTCCGGCGGACAACGATCAGGTTTATCTGCCTGAAACTCCTGCAAAGCACGTCGCAAGTCTGGGGAGACAGCCGACAAAATCACCCCATCCCTAAGGATACCAGTGGGTTCAGAATTTCCAGGGGAGTCAGGCACAAAACTCCTAGAAAGAGCATCCGCCTTCACATTCTTTGAACCTGACAGGTATGAAACCACAAAATTGAAACGGGAGCAAAACAGTGACCAACGAGCCTGTCTAGGATTCAGACGCTTGGCAGACTCAAGGTACATCAGATTTTTGTGATCAGTCAAGACCACCACACGATGTCTAGCACCCTCAAGCCAATGACGCCACTGCTCAAATGCCCACTTCATGGCCAAAAGCTCCCGATTACCAACATCATAATTCTGTTCAGCGGGCGAAAATTTTCTAGAAAAGAACGCACATGGCTTCATCACTGAGCCATCGGAGCTTCTCTGTGACAAAACCGCCCCCGCTCCGATCTCGGAAGCATCGACCTCAACCTGAAAAGGAAGCGACGTATCTGGCTGACACAACACAGGAGCAGAAGAAAACCGGCGCTTAAGTTCCGGAAAGGCCTCCACAGCCGCAGGAGACCAATCAGTAACATCAGCACCCTTTTTAGTCAAATCCGTCAAAGGCTTAACAACACTAGAAAAATTAGTTATGAAGCGACGATAAAAATTAGCAAAGCCCAAGAACTTCTGTAGACTCTTAAGAGATGCAGGCTGCGTCCAGTCACAAATAGCCTGAACCTTGACGGGATCCATCTCAATAGTAGAAGGGGAAAAAATATACCCCAAAAAAGAAATCTTCTGGACTCCAAAGAGACATTTATAACCCTTTACAAACAAAGAATTGGCCCGCAGGACCTGAAACACCTTCCTGACCTGCTGAACATGAGACTCCCAGTCATCAGAAAAAACCAAAACATCATCCAAATACACGATAATAAATTTATCCAGATATTCACGGAAAATATCGTGCATAAAAGACTGGAAGACAGAAGGAGCATTAGAAAGTCCAAAAGGCATCACCAAATACTCAAAATGGCCCTCAGGCGTATTAAATGCGGTTTTCCACTCATCACCCTGCCTTATCCGCACAAGATTATACGCACCCCGAAGATCAATCTTAGTGAACCATTTAGCCCCCTTAATGCGAGCGAACAAATCAGTCAACAATGGCAAAGGATACTGATATTTGACTGTAATCTTATTCAAAAGACGATAATCTATGCAAGGCCTCAAGGAACCATCTTTTTTGGCCACAAAAAAAAAACCTGCTCCCAAAGGGGACGAAGATGGACGGATATGTCCCTTTTCCAAGGACTCCTTAACATAATTCCGCATAGCAGTATGCTCTGGCACTGACAGATTGAACAAACGACCTTTAGGGAATTTACTGCCGGGAATCAAATCTATAGCACAATCGCAATCCCTGTGAGGAGGAAGCGAACTGAGCTTAGGCTCCTCAAAAACCTCCCGATAATCAGACAAAAATACCGGAACCTCAGAAGGGGTAGATGAAGCGATAGAAATCGGAGATGCATCATCATGAACCCCCTGACATCCCCAGCTTAACACAGACATTGTTTTCCAGTCCAGGACTGGGTTATGAGTTTGTAACCATGGCAGACCAAGCACTAAGACATCATGTAAATTATACAGTACCAGGAAGCGAATCACCTCCTGATGAACGGGAGTCATACGCATGGTCACTTGTGTCCAGTACTGAGGTTTATTCATAGCCAAAGGTGTAGAGTCAATTCCTTTCAAAGGAATAGGAACTTCCAGAGTCTCCAGACTAAACCCACAGCGATTGGCAAATGACCAATCCATAAGACTCAGGGCAGCGCCTGAATCCACATAGGCATCGACGGAAATGGATGATAATGAACAGATCAGCGTCACAGACAGAATGAACTTAGACTGTAAAGTACCAATGGCAACAGACTTCTCAACCTTTTTTGTGCGTTTAGAGCATGCTGATATAACATGAGCTGAATCACCACAATAAAAACATAATCCATTTTTCCGCCTATAATCTTGCCGTTCACTTCTGGACTGAATTCTATCACATTGCATTATCTCAGGTGCCTGTTCAGAAGACACCGCCAAATGGTGCACAGGTTTGCGCTCCCGTAAACGCCGATCAATCTGAATAGCCATAGTCATGGACTCATTCAGACCTGTAGGCGCCGGGAACCCCACCATAACATCTTTAATGGCCTCAGAAAGGCCATCTCTGAATTTTGCAGCCAGAGCGCACTCATTCCACTGAGTAAGCACCGACCACTTCCGAAATTTCTGACAATATATTTCTGCTTCATCTTGCCCCTGAGAGAGAGCCAATAAAGCTTTTTCAGCCTGAATCTCTAGGTTAGGTTCCTCATAGAGCAAACCCAATGCCAGAAAAAACGCATCCACATTGAGCAACGCAGGATCCCCTGGTGCCAATGCAAATGCCCAATTCTAAGGGTCACCCCGCAGGAAAGATATAACAATCTTGACCTGCTGAGCAGGGTCTCCAGAGGAGCGAGATTTCAAGGAAAGAAACAACTTGCAATTGTTCCTAAAATTCAGAAAACTAGATCTATCTCCAGAAAAAAACTCTGGGACAGGAATTCTAGGTTCAGACATAGGCGTATGTACAACAAAATCTTGTATATTTTGAACCTTAGCAGCAAGATTATTCAGGCTGGAAGCCAAACTCTGGACGTCCATGATAAACAGCTGAGGTCAGAGCCATTCAAGGATTAAGAGGAGGAAAGAAGCAGTCAAGCTGCAATTAAGGCTAGGCAGCAAACACTGAGGAGGAGAAAAAAAAAAAAAAACTTCCTCAGACTACTTTTCCTCCTACTTCAGCCAAAACGATGACCAATTTTTTCGGGCCGGCTATACTGTCATGATCCCAATGGCAGGGGATCACAAAAGGACAAGCACAAAAACAAAACAAGCTCTAGGGTGATGGAACCTGAGCTGACCGCGATCCTGAACCTAAACACACAACTAGCAGTAGCCGGGGAACGTGCCTACGATGATTCCTAGACGTCTCGCGCCAGCCGAAGGATTAACTTCCCCTATAAGAAGAAACACAGACCTCACTTGCCTCCAGAGAAACACCCCACGGAAATAGCAGCCCCCCACATGTAATAACGTTGAAATGAGAGGAAAGCACATACGTAGTTATGAAAAATAGAATCAGCAAAAATGAGGCCCGCTAAAGCTAGATAGCAGAGGATACAAAAGTGAACTGTGCGGTCAGCGAAAAACCCTTCAAAAAACCATCCTGAAATTACTTGTACTCATGTGCCAACTCATGGAACATGAGGAGTAATTTCAGCCCACTAGAGCAACCAGCAGCAAGGAATCACATCTCTGCAAGCTGGACTAAGACAAAAATTAAGCAAAACGTGGAACAGGAAAATCAAAACTTAGCTTGTCCTGAAGATAACAGACGCAGGGAGCAGAGGTAAAAGACACGCTGATTACATTGATAGCCGGCGAGGAAATGACAAAAAAGCCAGGTTAAATAGGAAACTCCCATAACCTAATGGAACAGGTGGACACCAGAGACCGCAGAGAACACAAGTCACCCAGTACCATCAGTAACCACCAGAGGGAGCCCAAAAACAGAACTCACAACAGGTGCCTCCTTCTGGGTATCCGAGTTCCACCAACGTCAGGTGGTCCTTGGTAGTGCTTTTTAGCACGGGTACCTCATTCTTAGTAACCGGGTTCCAGTAACGTCAGCTGGTCCTCGGTAGTTCCATTGGCTCTTGGACCTTCGGCTACCCATCCGGGTTCCAGTAACGTCAGCTGGTTCTCGGCAGTGTCTTTTGCTCTTGTACCTTCTGCTCCCCATCCTGGTTCCAGTAACGTCAGCTGGTTCCGGGCAGAGCCTTTGGTTTAGGTGCCTCCTTCTGGGTATCCGAGTTCCGCCAACGTCAGGCAGTCCTTGGTAGTGCTTTTTAGCACGGGTACCTCCTGCTTAGTAACCGGGTTCCAGTAACGTCAGCTAGTCCTCGGTAGTTCCATTGGCTCTTTGACCTTCGGGTAGCCATCCGAGTTCCAGTTCCATCAGCTGGTTCTCGGCATTTTCTCAGCCTTCTTGTACCTTCTGCTACATTTCCAAGTTCAAGACCCTAAAGACGACGACCCGGAAGACCACCCCTAAGATGACGACGACACCAGAGACAACGACGACACCACTGAGATGACAACGACCCTGGAGATGACGACCCTGAAGACCACCCCGATGACGACGACGACAACGGCGGAGACGACGACGGCGGAGACGACGACGGCAGAGACGACGACCCTGGAGACGACGACCCTGGAAACGACGACATGGAAGACCGAGAAGCAGAAGAACAAGAGGCTGCAGAACAAAGAGCAGAAGAACATTAAGCATACCACTTAATATCAGAGCAAAAGATATTATCTAAATTATATGCAGAAGAAGACTAAGCAGTGTATGGGGGTGAGTCCGTTCCTCCTCGTGGTGCCCCTGGATAAAGCCTGATGCTGCAGGCCAAACTGAACGCGGACAAATGTAACTTTTGTGACAGGCAGAACGGAAAGTGTAATCTTCAAACTTTTATAGATAACAACTATGGGAATGCCTGTCACAAATGAGAATATGATGAAGAAGTAGAATAGGAAGAATAATAATAGTTGAGGAAAATGAATATGAATAATGTAATAAAAAAATGTAGAAGATGAAGAAGAAGATGAATAAGGTGAAGAAGAAGTTGATGTCAAAGATGCTGATGATGATGAAGATGAAAGTGTGGGAAAAGTAAAAAAAAAAGAAGGGGAAGGGCGTGGAATAGTGAAACATCAATATCTGACAAAAAAAAAATTACATAGTCAATATCTTTGTAACTCCGAACGTCTTTAAAAAAAAAAAAATTCCTGCTATTCTATTTGATTGGGCTAAACCTCTATGCCTTTAATGTCTCCGCCACCTCCCCAAATACATCCTGCATTATTCTTAGTTGTTTTCCTTCATGTAGAATGAACCTACAAGGAAAGAAAGGGTTTATTTTAATTCCGATATTTTGGTCCCATTGACTTGTATTGGGATCGGGTATCGGTATCGGCGATATCCGATATTTTTTGAATATCGGCCGATACAATCCAATACCGTTACTTTCCGATATCGGAAGGTATCGCTCAACACTAGTGGTGAGAACTTTGAATGCCCAAGTGCTTCACAGAAGTTTAGAATGCAGAGTCGTGAAAATAAAAAAAAAAATTTTTTCCACAAAAATGATTTTGTAGCCCCCTAGTTTTTATTTTCACAAGGGTAACAGGAGAAATTGGACCCCAAAAGTTGTTGTCCAATTTATCCCGAGTACATTGATGCCCCATATGTGGGGGTAACCCACTGTTTGGGCGCACGGCAGAGCTCAGAAGGAAGGGAGCACCATTTGACTTTTTGAGCGCAAAATTGGCTGTCGTGTTTGGAGACCCCCTGATGTACCTAAACAGTGGAAACCCCCCAATTCTAGCTCCAACCCTAACCCCAACACACCCCTAATCCTAATCCCAACCCTATCCATAATCCTAATCACTAACCCTAACGATAATCACAACTCTTACACCAAAACAACCCTAATGTCAACCCTAGCCATAACCCTAATCAAAACCCTAAATCCAACACACCCCTAATCCTAATCTCAACCCTAACCTCAAACCTAACCCTAATCCCAATACACCCCTAATCACAACCCTAACCTTAACCCCTTAACGACAGCCGTTACGCCTTTTAACGGCGGCCGCTAAGGGTACTTAAACCACAGTGCCGTTAATTAACGGCGCTGTGGAAAAAGTAAATAGCTCCCCCCAGAGTCGGATTTTCTCCGGGGTCTCGGCTGCCGGGGTTTTTTTACCGACCTCACATTTGCGATCGCCGGTAATTAACTGTTTACCGGCGATCGCAAAAAAATACGCGATCTCTTTTTAATTTCTCTGTCCTCCGATGTGATCGCACATCAGAGGACAGAGAAAAGGGGTCCCAGATAGCCCCCCGATACTCACCTATCTCCCCCGGTGCTCCTCGTGGCTCCCGGTGGGCGCCGCCATCTTCAAAATGGCATGCGCACTGCGCATGCGCCCGCCGGCCGGCACCGGGAGAATCTTTGGGGTCTCGGCTGCCGGGGGTAGCCGAGACCCCAAAGAACATGATCGGGGTCAGTTTTACTGACCCCTGTTTTGCGATCGCCGGTAATTAACTGCTTACCGGCGACCGCAAAAAAAAAAAATCAAAGTGTAATTATCTGTCCTCAGATGTGATCGCACATCAGAGGACAGAGAAATAGGGGGATTCTGGGACCCTATTATACTTACCGGTGTCCCTGGATCCTCCTGCTGCTCCTCCTGGCTGCCGGGGAAAAGAAAATGGCGGGCGCATGCGCAGTGCGCCCGCCATCTATTGTCATCTGCCGGCCGACAGGAGAAGAGCAGTTGGGGCTAAAATTAGGGTTAGGGTTAGGGCTAGGGTTAGAGCTAGGGTTAGGGTTAGGGCTAGGGTTAGAGCTAGGGCTAGGGTTAGGGTTAGGGCTAGGGTTAGGGTTAGGGTTAGGGCTAGGGCTAAGGTTAGGGCTAGGGTTAGGGTTAGGGTTAGGGTTAGAGCTAGGGTTAGGGCTAGGGTTAGGGCAAGGGTTAGGGTTAGGGTTAGGGCTAGGGTTAGGGCTAGGTTTAGGGCTAGGGCTAAATTTAGGGTTAGGTTTGGGGCTAAATTTAGGGTTAGGGTTCTTTCACACTTACGTCGGTACGGGGCCGTTGCAATGCGTCGGCCCGACATACCGACGCACGTTGTGAAAATTGTGCACAACGTGGGCAGCGGATGTAGTTTTTCAACGCATCCGCTGCCCAATCTGTGTCCTGGGGAGGAGGGGGCGGAGTTACGGCCACGCATGCGCGGTCAGAAATGGCGGATTCGACGTACAAAAAAACGTTACATTGAACATTTTTTGTGCCGACGGTCCGCCAAAACACAACTGATCCAGTGCACGACGGGCGCGACGTGTGGCCATCCGTCACGATCCGTCGGCAATACAAGTCTATGGGCAAAAAAACGCATCCTGCGGGCACATTTGGAGGCTCCGTTTTTTGTCCAAAACGACGGATTGCGACGGATGCCAAACGACGCAAGTGTGAAAGTAGCCTTAGGGCTAGGGTTAGGGTTGGGGCTAAAGTTAGGGCTAGGGTTGGGGCTAAAGTTAGGGTTAGATTTGGGGTTAGGGTTTGGATTAGAGTTGATATTAGGGTTAGGGTTGGCATTAGGGTTACGCTTGGGATTAGGGTTAGGTTTGGGATTAGGGTTAAGGTTAGGGTTGTGATTAGGGGTGTATTGGGATTAGGGTTAGGTTTGAGGTTAGGGTTGAGATTAGGATTAGGGGTGTGTTGGATTTAGGGTTTTGATTAGGGTTATGGTTAGGGTTGTCATTAGGGTTGTTTTGGGGTAAGGGTTGTGATTATCGTTAGGGTTAGTGATTAGGATTATGGATCGGGTTGGGATTAGGGTTAGGGGTGTGTTGGCGTTAGTGTTGGAGCTAGAATTGGGGGGTTTCCACTGTTTAGTTACATCAGGGGTCTCCAAACACGACAGCCAATTTTGCGGTCAAAAAGTCAAATGGTGCTCCCTCCCTTCTGAGCTCTGCCGTGCGCCCAAACAGTGGGTTACCCCCACATATGGGGCATCAGCGTACTCGGGATAAATTGGACAACAACTTTTGGGGTCCAATTTCTCCTGTTACCCTTGTGAAAATAAAAACTTGGGGGCTACAAAATCTTTTTTGTGGAAAAAAAAATATTTTTTTATTTTCACGACTCTGCATTCTAAACTTCTGTGAAGCACTTGGGCATTCAAAGTTCTCACCACATATCTAGATAAGTTCCTTGGGGGGTCTAGTTTCCAAAATGGGGTCACTTGTGGGGGGTTACTACTGTTTAGGTACATCAGGGGCTCTGCAATCGCAACATAATGCCCACAGACCATTCTATCAAAGTCTGCATTCCAAAACAGCGCTCCTTCCCTTCCGAGCTCTGCCGTGCGCCCAAACAGTGGTTTACCCCCACATATGGCACATCAGTGTACTCGGGATAAATTGGAAAACAACTATTGCAGTCCAATTTCTCCTGTTACCCTTGTGAAAATAAAAACTTGTTGGCTACAAAATCTTTTTTGTGGAAAAAAAATATTTTTTATTTTCACGACTCTGCATTCTAAACTTCTGTGAAGCACTTGGGCATTCAAAGTTCTCACCACACATCTAGATAAGTTCCAAGGGGGGTCTAGTTTCCAAAATGGGGTCACTTGTGGGGGGTTTCCACTGTTTAGGCACATCAGGGGCTCTCCAAACGCGACATGGCGTCCAATCTCAATTCCAGACAATTCTACATTGATAAAGTAAAACGCCACTCCTTCTCTTCCAAGCTCTGCGGTGCGCCCAAACAGTGGTTTACCCCCACATATTGGTTATCAACGTACTCAGGAGAAATTGCACTACAACTTTTGTGGTCTAATTTCTCCTGTTACCCTTGTAAAAATAAAAATTTGGGGGCAAAAAGATCATTTTTGTAGAAAAAATGCGATTTTTTTATTTTCACTGCTCAACGTTATAAACTTCTGTGAAGCACATGGGGGTTCAAAGTGCTCACCACACATCTAGATAAGTTCCTTAAGGGGTCTAGTTTCCAAAATGGTGTCACATGTGGGGGGTTTCCACTGTTTAGGCACATCAGGGGCTCTCCAAACGCGACATGGCGTCCAATCTCAATTCCTGCCAATTCTACATTGAAAAAGTAAAACGGCGCTCCTTCACTTCCAAGCTCTGCAGTGCACCCAAACAGTGGTTTACCCTCACATATGGGGTATTGACGTATTCAAGAGAAATCGCACAACAACTTTTATGGTCTAATTTCTCCTGCTACCCTTGTGAAAATAAGAATTTGTGGGCGAAAAGATCATTTTTGTGAAAACAAATGCGATTTTTTATTTTCACGGCTTTACGTTATAAACTTCTGTGAAGCTCTTGGGGGTTCAAAGTGCTCACCACACATCTAGATAAGTTCCTTAAGGGGTCTAGTTTACAAAATGGTGTCACTTGTGGGGGGTTTCCACTGTTTAGGCACATCAGGGGCTCTCTAAACGTGATATGGCATCCGATCTCAATTCCAGCCAATTCTGCATTGAAAAAGTCAAACGGCGCTCCTTCACTTCCAAGTTCTGCGGTGCGCCCAAACAGTGGTTTACCCCCACATATGGGGTATTGGCGTATTCAGGAGAAATTTCATAACAAAATTTATGGTTACATTTCTGTTTTTACACTTGTGAAAATAAAAAAAAATGGTTCTGAATTAAAATGTTTGCAAAAAAAAGTTAAATGTTCATTTTTTCCTTCCACATTGTTTCAGTTCCTGTGAAGCACGTAAAGGGTTAATAAACTTCTTGAATGTGGTTTTGAGAACCTTGAGGGGTGCAGTTTTTAGAATGGTGTCACACTTCATTATTTTCTATCATATAGACCCCTCAAAATGACTTCAAATGTGATGTGGTCCCTAAAAAAAAAAGGTGTTGTAAAAATGAGAAATTGCTGGTCAATTTTAACCCTTATAACTGCCTAACAAAAAAAAATGTTGTTTCCAAAATTGTGCTGATGTAAACTAGACATGTGGGAAATGTTATTTATTAACTATTTTTTGTGACATATCTCTCTGATTTAAGGGCATAAAAATAAAAAGTTTGAAAATTGCAAAATTTTAAAAATTTTCGCCATATTTCAGTTTTTTTCATAAATAATCGCAAGTAATATCGAAGAAATGTTACCACTAACATGAAGTACAATATGTCACAAAAAAACAATCTCAGAATCAGCGGGATCTGTTGAAGCGTTCCAGAGTTATAACCTCATACGAGGGGCGATCCAAAAGTAATGATAATCGGTTATTTCTATTGCACACAGAAATTAAAATAAAATGTTTTCTTCTCTCTTAGGTACCCACTAGTCCAGGAAAAAAAAATCACTTAAATAGACCACGATTCCCGGGAGCTGCATTCATTTGAATATGAACTGCCGAGGAGTGAATATCAAAATGGAAAAAAACGAGCTCAGAGCTGTCATCAAATACCTCTGCTTGAAAAAAATGACTACCAAAGACATACACAGCGACTTGGTGGAAACATTGGGGGACTCTTCTCCTCCATATTCCACAGTTGCATGCTGGGCCAAGGAATTTAAGCTGGGAAGAACATCGACGGAAGATGAACATCGTCAAGGATGCCCATCCACGTCCCTCAATGAAGAAAACGTGAAAAAAGTTGAAGAAGTTGTATTGACAGATCGAAGAGTACCTATCAGGCATGTAGCTGAGGTCACAGGGATCTCATATGGCAGTATTCAAAGAATCCTTGCAAAAGAATTGCATATGAGAAAGGTCTCCGCGCGTTGGGTGCCAAAAATGTTAACCGACGACCAAAAGAAGAAACGAGTTGACATTTCAATAGCAAATCTCGAAAAGTTCCAAGCAGACAAGGAAAATTTTTTGTCACGTTTTTTGACCATGAACAAGACCTGGATCCACCACTTTGATCCCGAAACTAAACAATCGATGACGTGGAAACGAGCCGATGAACCAACGCCGAAGAAATTCAAAGTGTCAAGCTCAGCAGGGAAGGTTATGGCGTCCGTTTTTTGGGACGATGAAGGAATTATTATGGTGGACTATTTGGAGAAGGGAGCCACTATTACGGGCTCCTACTACGCAGAACAAATAAGAAGATTGTGGGAGGCTATCAAGGAGAAAAGGCGCGGCAAACTGCGGGCTGGAGTGTTGTTTCACCAAGATAACGCACCGGCTCACAAAGCTGCAGTTGCCATGGCTACCATTCAAGAAGCGGGCTTTGAACTGGTGGAACACCCCCCCTATTGGCTAGATCTAGCCCCCAGTGACTTCTTTCTCTTTCCTCGACTCAAGGAACACCTCCGGGGCAAGAAATTTGATGACAATAGCGACGTGGTAACCGCTGTTGGGGATTTTTTTGAGGGTCAATATCAAGAATTTTTTCCTAAGGGAATTCTAAGTTTAGAAAAGAGATGGACTAAATATATAGACTTGATAGGAGACTATGTAAAAAAATAAAAAAAAGTTTTGACTATATTCATTGTGTTTAGTATTATCATTACTTTTGGATCGCCCCTCGTAAAGTGACAGTGGTCAGAATTGCAAAAATTGGCTCGGTCATTAAGTACCAAATTGGCTCGGTCACTAAGGGGTTAACCCTAATCCCAAACCTAACCCTAATCCCAAGCGTAACCCTAATTCCAACCCTAACCCTAATACAAACCCTAATCCAAACCCTAACCCTAATCCCAACTCTAACCCTAACTTTAGCCCCAACCCTAGCCCTAACTTTGGCCCAAACCCTAACCCTAGCCCTAAGGTTACTTTCACACTTGCGTCGTTTGGCATCTGTCGCAATCCGTCATTTTGGACAAAAAACGGATCCTGCAAATGTGCCCGCAGGATGCGTTTTTTGCCCATAGACTTGTATTGCCGATGGATTGTGACGGATGGCCACACGTCGCGTCCGTCTTGCACTGGATCAGTTGTGTTTTGGCGGACCGTCGGCACAAAAAATGTTCAATGTAACGTTTTTTTGTACGTAGCGTCCGCCATTTCTGACCACGCATGCGTGGCCGTAACTCCGCCTCCTCCTCCCCAGGACATAGATTGGGCAGCGGATGCGTTGAAAAACTACATCCGCTGCCCACGTTGTGCACAATTTTCACAACATGCGTCGGTATGTCGGGCTGACGCATTGCGACGGCCCCGTATCGACGTAAGTGTGAAAGAAGCCTAACCCTAAATTTAGCCCCAACCCTAACCCTAAATTTAGCCCCAACCCTAACCCTAAATTTAGCCCCAACCCTAACCCTAAATTTAGCCCCAACCCTAACCCTAGCCCTAACCCTACCCCTAACCCTAACCCTAGCCCTAGCCCTAACCATAACCCTAGCCCTAAACCTAACCCTAACCCTAGCCCTAACCCTAACCCTAACCCTAGCCCTAACCCTAATTTTAGCCCCAACTGCTCTTCTCCTGCCGGCTGGCAGATGGCAACATATGGCGGGCGCACTGCGCATGCGCCCACCATTTTCTTTTGCCAAGAAGATGCCGGTGGCCAGGAGGAGCAGCAGGAGGACCCAGGGACACTGGTGAGTATAATAGGGTCCCCGAATCCCCCTATTTGTCTGTCCTCTGATGTGCGATCACATCAGAGGACAGAGAATTACACTTTGCTTTTTTTTTTTTGCGGTCACCGGTAAACAGTTAATTACCGGTGATCGCAAAACAGAGGTCGGTAAAACCGACCCCGATCATGTTCTTTGGGGTCTCGGCAACCCCCGGCAGCCGAGACCCCAAAGATTCTCCCGGTGCCGGCCGGCGGGCGCACTGCGCATGCGCCCGCCATTTTGAAGATGGCGGTGCCCATCGGGAGACACGAGGAGCACCGGGGGAGACAGGTAAGTATTGGGGGGCTACCTGGGACCCCATTTCTCTGTCCCCTGATGTGCGATCACATCGGAGGACAGAGAAATTAAAAAGAAATTGCGTTTCTTTTTTTGCGATCGCCGGTAAACGGTTAATTAGCGGCGATCGCAAATGCGGGGTCGGTAAAAAAAACCCTGAATCATGTTCTCTGGGGTCTCGGCTATCCCCGGCAGCCGAGACCCCGGAGAAAATCTGACTCTGGGGGGCGCTATTTACTTCTTCCACAGTGCCGTTAATTAATGGCGCTGTGGTTTAAGTACCCTTAGCGGCCGCCATTAAAAGGCGTATCGGCGGTTGTTAAGGGATTAAACAATACAAGTCATAACTGGTACAGGAGGAGAGAGGACCCTGTCCGCGAAGGCTCACAATCTACAAGGGATGGGTGAGAATACAGTAGGCGAGAATAGAGCTGGTCATGCAGCGGTTCGGTCAATCGGTGGTTACTGCAGGTTATAGGCTTGTCGGAAGAGCTGGGTCTTCAGGCTCTTTTTGAAGGTTTTGATGGTAGGTGAGAGTCTGATATGTTGTGGTAGAGATTTCCATAGTAGGGGTGATACGAGAGAGAAATCTTGTATGCCATTGTGGGAAGAGGAGATAAGAGGGGAATAGAGAAGGAGATCTTGTGAGGATCAGAGGTTGCGTACAGGAAAGTACCGGGAGACGAGGTCACAGATGTATGGAGGAGACAGGTTGTGGATGGCTTTTTATGTCATGGTTAGGGTTTTGTACTGGAGTCTCTGGGCAATGGGGAGCCAGTGAAGGGATTTACAGAAGGGAGAAGCTGGGGAATAGCGGTGGGACAGGTGGATTAGTCGGGCAGCAGAGTTTAGAATAGATTGGAGGGGTGCAAGAGTGTTCGAGGGGAGGCCACAGAGCAGGAGGTTGCAGTAGTCAAGGTGAGAGATGATGAGGGCATGGACTAGGGTTTTTGCAGATTCTTGGTTGAGGAATGAACTGATTCGTGAAATATTTTTGAGTTGAAGTCGGCAGGAAGTGGAAAGGGCTTGGATATGTGGTTTGAAGGAGAGATCAGCGTCAAGGATTACCCCAAAGCAGCGAGCTTGTGGGACTGAGGAGAGTGGGCAGCCATTTACTGTAATGGATAGGTTCGTTGGGGGGGGGTCACGTGAGATGGGGGAAAGATGATGAATTCTGTTTTGTCTATGTTAAGTTTCAGAAATCTAGCGGAGAAGAAGGATGAAATAGTGGACAGGCATTTAGGGATTCTGGTTAGTAGGGTGGTGATATCTGGTCCAGAGATGTAGATCTGTGTGTCATCAGCATAGAGATGATACTGAAAGCCATGAGATACTATGAGCTGTCCCAGGCCAAAGGTGTAAATGGAGAAGAGCATGGGCCCTAGGACTGAACCTTGTGGGACTCCGACAGATAGGGGGCGAGGTGAGGAGGTGGTGTGTGAGTGGGAGACACTGAATGTCCGGTCTGTTAGGTATGATGAGATCCAGGATAGGGCCAAGTCTGTGATGCCAAGGGATGAGAGGGTCTGTAATAATAGGGAATGGTTCACTGTGTCAAAGGCAGCCGACAGGTCCAGGAGGAGGAGGACAGAGTAGGGTCGCTTGCTCTTGGCGGTTAAGAGGTCATTGGTGACCTTAGTAAGGGCAGTTTCAGTGGAGTGGTGTGACCGGAAGCCAGATTGTAAGCGGTCAAAGAGGGAGCAAGAAGAGAGATGGGAGGACAGTTCAAGGTAGACGTTGTTGTTGCAGTAGCTTGGAGGCATAGGGGAGAAGTGATATAGGGTGATAGCTAGATACAGAGGATGGGTCAAGAGAGGGCTTTTTGAGGATAGGTGTGATGGAGGTATGTTTAAAGCTTGAGGGGAAAACACCAGTTGTTAGTGATATATAATCTGAAATAGGCCAGGGTCACACTTGTGAGTGCAATGTGAGAAATTTGCTGGAGTCTCTTGCATCAATACCCGGCACTGCCGCTGGGACCGGAGTGTGCGGCTGCATGCATTTCTCACATTGCGCTCACAAGTGTGACACGGGCCATACATTTTAATTCCTGAGGTTACAAATAAGTGATTGCATGTGCATAGAAAACACATGCTATAATTTTCAAACACATTTTAATAATAAAACAATAAACTTTAAACCACAAAGCTCCGTCATATGCAATCTATAGACCACAATGTAGATCCAACAATGAACATTATAGGAAAAAAAGAAGAAAATATAATCCAGACATTTTTAAACTCAACAGTCTTTTGGCGCAATTCACTAAAACCATGAAATATTGGAGTTTCTGAAAAAAAAATTGCATCAACAGCGTTCTTTATTTTTTGGAAATCTTCTATACTTCACACACATTTAAATATGTAAACATTTGGGTCCCAGATGTCTAAATTAACAGCAAATAAATGGGCCTGTAAGTAGTTAACGGCTTCCATTACAAATGTTCTACCAGGACCAATGTTAGAAGCATGAACTCACTAGCATCATACTTAAACAGTACTAGTAAAGGCTTATATTTTATCAATGTAAGAAAATTAAGGAAAATAAAGGTTTTTTTTTTACATTTTTATGAATTTATAAATTTTTATGCATTAAAGGAGTTGTTTTTGATTTTCAAAAAGTTACCCCAAAAGAGGAATAAAAATTCTTAATAAATTAATATAAAATAGTAAAAGAACTATCACTTAGGGCAGTCCCACACGTCCAGATAATTCCGGTACCGGAAAAATCGGTACCGGAATTATCCGTGTCCGTGTGCCCGTGCGTTTCTGTGGCACATCAGTGTGGCACACTTGCGGCACACGTGTGCCGCCTGTGTGCCGACTGGGTACCACATGCACCGTGCAGGAGACAGCGCTAGAGATAAGCGCTGTCCCCTGCATCTGGTGCTGAAGCCACGATTCATATCTTCTCTGCAGCAGCATTTGCTGTAGAGAAGATATGAAAAATCCTTTTTTTTTGTTTCTCATGTTTAAAATAAAGATCCCTGTCCCCACCCCCCTCCCACCCGCTGTGCGCCCGCCCGCTGTTATTAAAATACTCACCCGGCTCCCTCGCAGTGTACTGTCCTGGCCACAACTTCTCCTGTATGCGGTCACGTGGGGCCTCCCATTACAGAAATGAATATGCGGCTCCACCCCTATGGGAGGTGGAGCCGCATATTCATGACTGTAATGGTCAGCCCCACGTGACCGCATACAGGAGAAGCTGCGGCCAGTACAGAACACTGCGAGGAAGCCGGGTGAGTATTTTATTAAATAAAATAATGGGATGCATTAAAAGAGGCGTAAATGCTCATGAGGAGAACATAATTTTACCTCTATACAAGTCACTAGTTCGACCACACTTAGAATACTGTGCACAGTTCTGGTCTCCGGTGTAAAATAGACATAGCTGAACTAGAGCGGGTGCAGAGAAGAGCGACCAAGGTTATTAGAGGACTGGGGGGTCTGCAATACCAAGATAGGTTATTACACTTGGGGCTATTTAGTTTGGAAAAACGAAGACTAAGGGGTGATCTTATTTTAATGTATAAATATATGAGGGGACAAAGACCTTTCTGATGATCTTTTTAATCATAGACTTGAAACAGGGACAAGGGGGCATCCTCTGCGTTTGGAGGAAAGAAGGTTTAAGCATAATAACAGACGCGGATTCTTTACTGTAAGAGCAGTGAGACTATGGAACTCTCTGCCATATGATGTTGTAATGAGTGATTCATTACTTAAGTTTAAGAGGGGACTGGATTCCTTTCTGGAAAAGTATAATGTTACAGGGTATATACACTAGATTCCTTGTCAGAGCATTGATCCAGGGAACTAGTCTGATTGCCGTATGTGGAGTCAGGAAGGAATTTTTTTCCCCAATGTTGAGATTACTCTTGCCACATGGGTTTTTTTTGCCTTCCTCTGGATCAACATGTTAGGGCATGTTAGGTTAGGCTATGGGTTGAGCTAGATGGACTTATAGTCTTCCTTCAACCTTAATAACTATGTAACTATGTACTTCTTGTGTTTCCACAAGAGAAATTGATATGCTGCAGTCTAAAAAGACACACCGCATGTCCGTCTCTCCGGTAGAGTGGACATGGGATTTCTTGAAATCCCATCCACTATGCTATAACATCTGGACACTGTCGGTTGGATGTTGCACAAGTATGCAGCATCCAACCTGCAGTGATTACTGATCATCGGTGCGTCAGGAGAGTAGGGAGAGTGATAGGAGTTTATACTGAGTGTTTATTCATTCCAAAAAGATCTTTTAAGAGCTAAAGACTGTCAAGATTACTTTAGTTTGTTTGTTATTTGGGAATTCAGTAGTGAGAAATTTAATAGCAGGGAGGGAGGGTTGGTGAAAGGCAGGCACCTGGGTGTTCTGATCATTGGAATTACATGCTGCACCTCTTTTCTATTTTCCACTTAAAATATCTAATATTTGTCTAGCAGTTGTGCGACTGGTGCAATCTGGGTTGAGATAATCATATGTGACAATTTAGCAGGGGCAATAATCTTCATTTGGCCGGGGTCACACTTTGAAGTTTGATGCGAGAAACTCGCACGAGTCTCTCACATCAAGTCCCGTCACTGCCGCTGGCACTCGGGACCGACGCGTGCAGCTGAATATATTTCTGCCGGGTATTGATGTGAGAAACTTGCGAGAGTTTCTCGCATTGAACTCACAAGCGTGACCCCAGTCTTACTCCACATTTGCAGTGTTATAGCAAGCCGATTGAAAAAAAATCTTAGTTTTCAATTGTTCTAAAAAATAGTGCATCTTTATCTACCAGTTGTGCAACTGGCGCAATGCAGGTAGAGGTAATCGTACGTGACAATTTAGCAGGAGCAATAATCTTCATTATTCCGCATTTGCAGTGTTATAGCAAGCCATTTGAAAAAAAATCTTAGTTTTCTATTGTTCTAAAAAATAGCGTCTCTTATCTACCAGTTGTGCAACTGGCGCAATACGGGTAGAGATAACCATTAGTGATGAGCGAATATACTCATTACTCGAGATTTCCCAAGCACGGTCAGGTGACCTCCGAATATTTTTTAGTGCTCGGAGATTTAGTTTTCTTCCCCTCAGCTGAATGACTTAGATCTCTTAGCCAGCTTGAGTACATGTGGGGATTTCCTAGCAACCAGGCAACCCCCACACTTACTTATGCTGGCTAACAGATGTAAATCATTCAGCTGCAGTGAAGAAAACTAAATCTCCGAGCACTAAAAAATACTCGGAGGTCACCCGAGCGTGCTCAGGAAATCTCGAGTAATGAGTATATTCGCTCATCACTAATAATCATACGAGACAATGTAGCAGGGGCAATAATTTTCATTACTCCGCATTTGCAGTGTTATAGCAGGCCGATTGAAAAAAAAGCTTAGCTTTCTATTGTTCTAAAAACAAGTGTATCCTTACCAGTTGTGCGACTGGCACAATACAGGTAGAGATAATCGTGCGGAACAATTTAGCAGGGGCAATAATCTTCATTACCCCGCATTTGGAGTGCGTTTGCAAGACAATCTCCAAAAAAATAGCAACAGATTGCTAGATACAGTGGATTTGTACATAAGACCTGTGTAAGGATACTCGTGAAAAATAAGCCAGTATGTGTGGTTTCCCTGGCAGTTTTTTCTAAAAGTCCTTTAGAAAAAAACAACTGTATTTGCAGCATCTGACAAACCAAACTAAGAAGAGGCAAGAACACTGCCAACCTGAGCACCACCAGCATGCAAAAGCATATGGCAGCCAAGCTCCCCAGTAGGTAGGAGGAAAGTCTGGGTACCAAATCTTTGTCTGAGGGTCAAATCACTATCCCTTCCACTGTGTTATGACCTTCCCAATCTGCTGACCATGAAGCAGGTGCTGATGTCTCCTGCCCACAAACAGAGATTGCACAAATACAACAGTCAGCAACCACAGCCACTTCATTGTCCCAGCGCAGCATTCAGTTGTCCCTGTACAAGACATTTACTAGAAAGCAGAAATATCCAGCCACTCACCCACAGGCTCAAATGCTAAGCATCCACATTGCCAGATTGCTAGCCCTGGCGATGTTGTCATTTCGACTTGTGGTAACTGAGTCTTTCCGCAATCTCTTGGCGATGGAAGCCCCATGGTAATCGATTCCAAGCCGACACTCTTTTTCCCGGTGTGCCATTACATAAGCACATGTTACACAATATCAGTTGTACTCTTGCCAATATAGTCACAGGGAAGGTCCATCTAACCACAGACACATGGACAAGTTCTTGTGGACAGGGACAATACATTTCCCTGATGGCACACTGGGTTAACCAGGCGGGGTGTGGGACAGAGTCAGAGTCTGGGACATTACACAAGTTTCCCACACCAACAAGAGTAGGCCCAACTTCCATCATGGTTTCAGTCTCCTCCTCCTCATCCTCAGTGGAACTAGCCACCCTATAACTCCCCAGCTAGGAAATCTGCAGCTCTGTGTTGGCGAAGTGGCAGCACGCTCTGCTGACGCTCATCTGTTTAGTTGATAAACCTTACAATGCAGCCGAGCTGATGAAGATGATAAAAGAACAGACCAATCAGTGGCTCTCCCCAGTGAACCTCCAACCAGGTCTGGTTGTGTGCGATAATAGGCGTAACTTGGTGGTGCCTTTAAAGCTCAGAAAGCTGGTTCACGTTCCATGGATGACCCACGTGCTAAACTTGGATGTACAGTGGTTTTTAAAAACATACCCTGACTTTTCTGACCTACCTGCAAAGGTACACCAAGTCAGCGCACATTTCCAAAAGTCATTTCAGGATTTTGCCACTCTAGCTTCACTACAAAAGCACTTAGATTTGCCTCGTCATTGATTTGCAACTTATCCACTCTCTGGAATTCGACTTTCCATATGTTGGCAAGGCTTAGTGAGCAGCAGTAGGCAGTCTCTGAACTCCAGCTTCTCGATGCCCATCAGAGTAACACTCAGCCCCCACACATAACAACTTCCGAGTGGGTGTGTATTAATGACCTATGTGAAGTTCTTTAAAATTTTGAGTACTGCACCAAGATGGTGAGCGCTTATGGCTAGGGTTGAGCGACCTTTGCTTTTATAGGATCGGGTCGGGTTTCACGAAACCCGACTTTTTCAAAAGTCGGGTCGAGTGAAATCGGCCGATCCTATAAAAAAGTCGGGGTCGGGGTCGGCCGAAACGCGAAACCCAATGCAGTGCATTGGGTTTCCATGGTTCCCAGGGTCTGAAGGAGCGGAAACTCTCCTTCAGGCCCTGCGATCCATATTTTAGTGTAAAATACAGAATTAAAGGGAACCTGTCACCCCGTTTTTTGAGATTGAGCTATAAATACTGTTAAATAGGGCCTGCGCTGTGTGTTCCTATAGTGTATGTAGTGTACCCCGATTCCCCATGTATGCTGAGAAATAACTTACCAAAGTCGCCGTTTTCGCCTGTCAATCAGGCTGGTCAGGTCGGGAGGGCGTGGTGACATCGCTGGTTCTTCCTCAGCTTTACGTTGGTGGCGTAGTGGCGTAGTGGTGAAGACACAGCGCGCGATCTGCGCTGTCATCCCTTTCGTCGGTGGGGGCGGCCATCTTCCTGGGGCCGCGCGTGCGCAGATCGAGTGCTCTGCTGCACGGGGCTTCAGGAAAATGGCCGCGGGATGCCGCGCGTGCGCATTAGAGATCGCGGCGGCCATTTTCCCAAAGCCGAGTTTGCATCTCCACTACGCCACTACGCCACCAACGTAAAGCTGAGGAAGAACCACCGATGTCACCACGCCCTCCCGACCTGACCAGCCTGATTGACAGGCGAAAACGGCGACTTTGGTAAGTTATTTCTCAGCATACATGGGGAATCGGGGTACACTACATACACTATAGGAACACACAGCGCAGGCCCTATTTAACAGTATTTATAGCTCAATCTCAAAAAACGGGGTGACAGGTTCCCTTTAAAATAAAAAATATCGCAATACTTACCCTCTGACGCGCCCTGGTACTAACCGGCAGCCTTTCTTCCTTAGAATCAGCCTTCCAAGACCTTGCGGTGACGTCGCGGCTTCTGATTGGTCGCGCGGCGGTCACATGGGCGGCCGCGCGACCAATCACAAGCCGCGACGTCACCGCGACGTCACCGAAGGTCCTTCCTAAGAATCAGCGCTTCCAGGACCTTCGGTGACGTCGCGGTGACGTCGCGGCTTGTGATTGGTCGCGCGGCCGCCCATGTGACCGCCGCACGACCAATCAGAAGCCGCGACGTCACCGCAAGGTCTTGGAAGGCTGATTCTAAGGAAGAAAGGCAGCCGGTTAGTACCAGGGCGCGTCAGAGGGTAAGTATTGCGATATTTTTTATTTTAATTCTTTATTTTACACTTAAATCTGAATTCCGATACCAATTCCCGAAATCTTAAACATATCGGGAATCGGTATCGGAATTCCGATTCCAGATTCAAAAGATCGCCGACTTCATGGCCGACCCCACACAGGGGTCGGGTCGGGTTTCATGAAACCCGACCTTGCCAAAAGTTGGCGACTTTTGAAATATTTCAACCCGTTTCGCTCAACCCTACTTATGGCGCTATTATGAGCATAACCATTCCAATGCTCTGTCTTTTAAAATATTCACTGCAGAATCTGAAAGAGGAAGCTTTGAATGTCGAGCAGGTAGCTATGGAGCAAGATTGTACACTGGCTGATACCGCACAGCCCAGCCTCACACAGTATTCTCAGGCCACATTGGGTGATGATAAGGAACAGGAGGAGGAAGATGAGGAGGAGGAGTAACAGGACTTTTTGCTCTGCGCTACAGAGGGGACTCTCAATCTCAGCTTTGTGCCTGTCCAGCATGGAGAGCTGAAGAAGAAGAGGAGGAGGGAGCTAGGCATCATGAGGAGGAGAGGATGCTGAGTGTTGTTGCTGGTGAGGATACTGAACGTTTCACTTTTTGAAGTCTGACACACAACGCAGAGTTCATGTCCAGATGACTTTCCCAAGACCTTCACATGAATGACAAATTGTCCACCATGAAATAATGGCTGTCCACCTTTCTTGACCCACGGTACAAGTAGAAATTTGCTTCTCTAATATTTGAGGCAGAGGTGCAATTTTCAGTGCATGCATGCCAGAGGGATATAGTGGAATACTTGCTGAAAAGATTACCTCAGACAACGTTGGTGGCAGAGGTACTGGCTCTTTTTACCCACAAGGATTACAGGTGAGGGCCACAAACACCAGGTACAAGTCGGGAGGAGGGAAAATGTCCACCAACTGCGCCATTTTCATGACTCTGTGCCCATCAGCAAGGGTGTCACGATCTTTGTTTGGATCTGTGGCAGATCTGGTTTCCTTCAGAATAAAACATCTTTTCCTTTCTGGTCATTGGGGGTTAATGCAGTTTTCTCCCCCCAGTGGCCGCTAGTGATATTGCATTGCATTGCATTGCTGTTGGGTCAGCAGATGTTTGTTACCACTCCCACCTTCCTTTAAAAGGTCAGCTGGTGCATCAGCTGACTGTTGGCTATACAGGTCCTTTGGATACCAACCTTTCTGGAATTGCTGCTTGCTAAGTGCTTTGGTTCTGCAGCTGAATCCTCATTCCTGGTGCCTTACTCTGCTGTGCGATGCATTGCAGCAGAGAATGCTAAGTGTGCTGTTATTGTTTCTTTGTCCCTTTGTTGTGTAACTTTCCTTGTGTTGTATCAGTGCAGCCGTGGGACCAGTGCTCTCACCTGCCAGTTCCCTACATAGGGATTAGAGCAGGGCAAGTGAGGGAAAAGGTATCCTGGTCAGTGACGGGCTGAAAGAACCCATATAGGGACAGTAGTAAGATCAGGGCACAGCCTCAGGTGAGTGCAGGAGGTGCCCATTCCCCGTTCCCTACCGTCAGGGCCCACCGTTGTTAAAGTGTCCCTGGTGTACCCTTGTGTGTTCCGTCGTTTTGTGACCGACCCGTCAGGTCGTGTCACACCAGGACAGTCACTTCGTGACAAAGGGCTATCTATGGGTGGAACTACGACGATGGAGAAGTTGACCAAGATGGTGAAGGACTACTTAAGTGACCATACCATCATCCTTCCTGATTCTTCAGTGCCCTTTAACTATTGGTTGTCCAAGCTGCACACTTGCCCCGACCACTCCTTGTACACCTTGGAGGTGCAGCCATTCCCTGCCGCGAATGTGTTGTCTGAGCGAGTTTTTAGTTCGATAGGTGCAATCATGATTAAGAGGCTCACACGCCTGTCAATGGAAAATGCAGACAGGCTGACTCTTCTAAAATTGAACAAGGCATGGATTTCCTCTGTCTTTGTAAGCCTTACTGATGACAGCAATATTATGAAAATGCAGGCCAAATGTTTTTGTTTGGAAATTGTCTGAAGGTCCATCCCTTACCATCCAAAACCATTTTGGTCAGGAAATCACCTCTTCCTCCTTCTGCAAGAAGTACTTAGTGTTCATCTATGTATACCCCACGTCAGTATTGTTCTGTAATTTTTGAAACCTTTGTACATTGCGCAATGGTGAAACTTGTACTCTATATCTCTACCTCATGTAATAACTGCAAAGTGTATTGTGATGTTCCCATAACAGCGTCTTTCAGCATGTATGATACAGACCCCTTGTGGTAATTTTTAGAAACCTTTGTAGATTGTGCAATGGTCAATTTTCTACTCTCAATCTCTATATATATTACATTATTATAATTTATTTTTATTGTGTTGCCCTTCTCATTGTCTCTTTATGCATCTATTTGGTAGCCTGATGTTGTTTTTTGGGTCTGCACTTGGACATTTTGGAACATAAATGCATTAATATGCTCCCCACAATTCTTCATGTTTCAGCCTTACACAGAATAATAATGAGTAATGAAACATGCTCTAAATATATGCTGCTAGTTTGAAAATTTTACCCACACATCTTTAATCTATATAAACAAAAACTAGTGTATGTGTGTATGTATCGATGATGATGTCATAAAGGTTGCCATGGTGCAGATGATGTCATAGTGGGTTGCCATGGTGACGATGGTGTCATAATAGGTTGCAATGGTGATGGTCATGTCATAATGGTTGCCATGGTGATGATGATGTCATATTAGGGATGGAGGATATGTATGATGGGTATATGGGCACGGGACTATGGGATGGAGGATGTATGATGGGTATATGGGCGAGGGACTAAGGGATAGAGGATATGTATGATGGGTATATGGGCATGGGACTATGGGATGGAGGATGTATGATGGGTATATGGGCATGGGACTATGGGATGGAGGATGTGTATGATGGACATATCGGCACGGGACCATGGGATGAAAGATATGTATGATGGGTGTATGGGAACAGGACTATGGGATGGAGGATGTGTATGATGGGTATATGGGCACGGGATTATGGGATGGGGATGTGTATGATAGGTATATGGCACGGGACTATGGGATGAAAGATATGTATGATGGGTAAATGGGCACTTGACTGTGGGATGGAGGATATGTATGATGGGTATATGGGCAGAGGACAATGGGATGAGGGTAATCATTATAATTTGCTATCACTGACCACAGTTAGTTACTATGCCCGAGCATAAAAACGATTCTATGTATGTATGTATGTATTTGTGCATCGACGATGATGTCATAATGGTTGCCATGGCGATGATGATGTCATAAAGGTTGCCATGGCGAACATGATGTCATAATGGTTGTCAAGGCGACGATGATGTCATAATATGTTGCAATGGTGACGCTTATGTCATTATGGTTGCCATCATGACGATGATGTCAGAGTGGGTATATGGGCACAGAACTATAGGATGGAGGTTGTGTGATGGGTATATGGGCATGGGACTATGAGATGGAGGATATGTATGATGGGAATATGGGCACCAGACAATGGGATGGAGGATATGTATTATGGGTATATGGGCATGGGACTATGGGATGGAGGATGTGTATGATGGGTATATGGTCACCGGAGTTTAGGATGGAGGATGTGTACGGTTGGTAAGTGGGCACGGCACTATGGGATGGAGGATGTGTGATGGGTATAAGCACAGGACTATGGGATGCAGGATGTGTATGATGGGTATATGGGCATGGGACTATGGAATGAAGGATGTGTATGATGGGTACATGGGCACAGAACTATGGGATGGAGGATGTGTGATGGGTATATGGGCACGGGACTATGGGATGGAGGTTATGTATGATGGGTATATGGGCACAGGTATATACATGTAATTATGAAAGAAATAATGTTTCTTAGAATTTTTCCATTTAAAACTTTTTTGGTTTAGTTGGCTGCTTTAAAAATCCATAAAACTGGCGCAATAGTCTGACCACATTATTTCCAGATACCATAGGTGAGTCAAAAAGGTATGCAGGCATCTTCTCCATGCTGTTCCCATTGGGAAGAAGGAATCAATGTCACCATTACACACTGAACGGGAAACCACTGGGTAAATCTGACAGGGAGAAGGACTTGGGGATCCTAGTTAATGATAAACTTACCTGGAGCAGCCAGTGCCAGGCAGCAGCTGCCAAGGCAAACAGGATCATAGGGTGCATTAAAAGAGGTCTGGATACACATGATGAGAGCATTATACTGCCTCTGTACAAATCCCTAGTTAGCCCGCACATGGAGTACTGTATCCAGTTTTGCGCACCGGTGCTCAGGAAGGATATAATGGAACTAGAGAGAGTACAAAGGAGGGCAACAAAATTAATAAAGGGGATGGGAGAACTGCAATACCCAGATAGATTAGCGAAATTAGGATTATTTAGTCTAGAAAAAAGACGACTGAGGGGCGATCTAATAACCATGTATAAGTATATAAGGGGACAATACAAATATCTCGCTGAGGATCTGTTTATACCAAGGAAGGTGACGGGCACAAGGGGGCATTCTTTGCGTCTGGAGGAGAGAAGGTTTTTCCACCAACATAGAAGAGGATTCTTTACTGTTAGGGCAGTGAGAATCTGGAATTGCTTGCCTGAGGAGGTGGTGATGGCGAACTCAGTCGAGGGGTTCAAGAGAGGCCTGGATGTCTTCCTGGAGCAGAACAATATTGTATCATACAATTAGGTTCTGTAGAAGGACGTAGATCTGGGGATTTATTATGATGGAATATAGGCTGAACTGGATGGACAAATGTCTTTTTTCGGCCTTACTAACTATGTTACTATGTTAGTTTTAGGTATTTCCCATCCATTTCAGCTTTTATCTCAGGCCTCCTGACCAGTATGCTGGGTCCAGCATAAAACTATTCAGCTTTCCCATTGACTTGCATTGGATTCGTTATTCGGTACAAATACATGGACACTGGAAATTATTTGTGCCAATTTTTCCGAATCCAATTATTTCACTATTCGATCATCATTAATTAAAAAATGTTCCTGTTCTGAGATAATCACATAAACGTTCCTCTGCTTTATACTGTTATTTGCTGTTTCTGATAATGCAAAGCTGCTCCAGTTCATGGTTGACACATACAACAGCTCCTGGTCAAGGGAAGAAGCAGAAATTGCTAATGATAAGTGAGTATACAGAAGAAACAGCAAGGGTTCACATCTCTTTCATTCACAGGTGGCACATTTTCCTGCCTGTTTTTTTCTAATCACTGGAACCAGTGTTTCTGCTATGTCTTCAGCCTCTAAGCTCATTATAAATCAAGTAAGTGATGTTGGATCTCCAGCGGTCACTGAGCTTATATTTCACTAACTTAATTTATGGTGAGCTCAGAGGACTGGAAACACGGCAGAAACACTTGTTCCTGTGATAATTTAGACAGGGAAATGTCTTACTTGAACTGTGAGCTCCTGCTGTTTTGTCTGTATACTCACATATCATAAGAGACATTTGCTTCCATCCCTGGCTACGAACTGTGGCATGTGCCTACTATGAACTGGAGCAGCTCTGTATGGACGAAAGCTTAATAACAGTATACAGTATACTAGAATCATGTATATATATATAAGATTATTTCAGTACAGGAAAACATTTTAGCACATCCACTTATGGAACTTGTTATTTGATGAGATTTCACTGAAAATGTACTTGGTAATAGGACAACCCCTTTATGGTCACTCAGTCACGACTCATCTAGACCAGTATGTATTTAGGTGCTTAAAATATGATTTGTCAATAGCAGCTAACTAATATGGTTTTACTTTCTGTTTCAAAATGGCCACAACTAAAAGTATAAATATATATATATATATATGTATATATATATATATATATACATATATATATATATATATCAATATTCAAGAAAAATGTAAGTAGCAAATTTATGCTAATGTTGTAACTGTTGATTAACTAATACAGCTTTAGACTATTTTGTAAAACACAATAAGCAGAACTTAACCCCTCTGTGACCTTGGACGTACTATCCCGTCGAGGTGCCCTGGGCCTATCTGACCCTTGACGGGATAGTACGTCATGCCCTTTAATGCGATACCGTGACTTAAGTCGCGGTGATCGCATTAAAATTCCGACGCCATCTTACCTGGGGGGAGATGGCCTCGGCATCCAGGGCATTGTCACCGCCCACCCGCCCTCTCGATCGCTGTGATTGGCTGTTCAATTCTGAACAGCCAATCACAGCCATTCTCATTGTTTCAGCCAATCGGAGCGACTGAAACAATGAGGTCACAGGCTAGGATCGAGTACCGATGTACTCGATCCTAGGTCCGGTGCCTGGCAACGCCAGGCACCGGCAAGAGCACCCCGGATTGGCGCGATCGCCGATCGCATCGATCGCGCCAATCGCAGGGCACCGCGCGGTATTACCGCGCTGTGCCCTGCCGGAACCTGCGTGGATCGGTGCTCTAATAGCACCGATCCTAGGATAGGATAGGACACAGTGCAGGCCCAGCAGGGCCTGCAGGAGCCGATTGGCGCGATAGATGTCATCGTCGATCGCGCCAATCACAGGGTGCAGCGGCGATCACGCTGTGACCGCTCTGTGCCCTGCAGGTGACCTGGCTGTGACCTGCCTAGGATGGCGCGAACAGATCCGATCCTAGGCAGGTCACAGCCAGGTCACCAGGAAAGCTCTGATTGGTGGGATCGATGTTATGGTCGATCCCACCAATGACAGGTCACAGCAGCAGCATGACCACTCTGTGACCTGTCTGTGTCACCTGCCTGACCTGTGTATGACCGCTCTGCAGGGTCCTCATTCTAGCTGAGGATTCCTACAGAGCGGTCATACTGCTGGATCTCCTGGCTTGATCTCTCTGCTGGATCTACCTTCTGTGCTGGGTATTGTGGTGCCACAGCAGCCTGTAGCACCACAATCCCTGCTAAAGAAAGAAGACAACTAAACGTAAGTTTTATCCCTGATCCCTGCCCAATCCCCGTTCATCCGTGCCCAATCCCCGTTCATCCACCCCAATCCCCGTTCATCCACCCCAATCCCATTTCATCCACCCCAATCCCCTTTCCCCCTCTTTTTACCCCCTCCACCCCCATTTGTGCCGCCTCCGTGCGCACATTTAGTAGCCGCCGAGCGTTGATTGGTGACGCAGTTCACCGATCAACGCTCGCGCTCGCTTTTTTTCCCTCGCCCCCGTTGCGCCAACTCCGTACACACATTCCGCAGCCGCCAAAGTTTGATAAGTGACGCTGTTCACTTATCAGAGTTTGTGCCTGCCGTTTTCCTTTTTTTTTCACCCCCCTTTTGCGCCACCTGACTACAACCGTACGTTTTGATCACTGATCCCTGCCCAATCCCCACTTCCACGCCCATCTCCCTTCCCCCTCTTTTTACCCCCCTTTGCACCTCCTTCCGTGCGCCCATTTAACAGCCGCCGAACGTTGATTGGTGACGCAGTTCACCGATCAACGCTCGCGCTCGCTTTTTTTCCCTCACCCCGTTGCGCCAACTCCGTACACACATCCCGCAGCCGCCAAAGTTTGATAAGTGACGCAGTTCACTTATCAGAGTTTGTGCCTGCCGTTTTGCTTTTTTTTTTTTCACCCCCCTTTTGCGCCACCTGACTACAGCCGTACGTTTTGATCACTGATCCCTGCCCAATCCCCACTTCCACCCCCATCTCCCTTCCCCCTCTTTTTACCCCCCTTTGCACCTCCTTCCGTGCGCCCATTTAACAGCCGCCGAACGTTGATTGGTGACGCAGTTCACCGATCAACGCTCGCGCTCGCTTTTTTTCCCTCACCCCCGTTGCGCCAACTCCGTACACACATCCCGCAGCCGCCAAAGTTTGATAAGTGACGCAGTTCACTTATCAGAGTTTGTGCCTGCCGTTTTGCTTTTTTTTTTTTCACCCCCCTTTTGCGCCACCTGACTACAGCCGTACGTTTTGATCACTGATCCCTGCCCAATCCCCACTTCCACCCCCATCTCCCTTCCCCCTCTTTTTACCCCCCTTTGCACCTCCTTCCGTGCGCCCATTTAACAGCCGCCGAACGTTGATTGGTGACGCAGTTCACCGATCAACGCTCGCGCTCGCTTTTTTTCCCTCACCCCCGTTGCGCCAACTCCGTACACACATCCCGCAGCCGCCAAAGTTTGATAAGTGACGCAGTTCACTTATCAGAGTTTGTGCCTGCCGTTTTCCTTTTTTTTTTTTCACCCCCCTTTTGAGCCACCTGACTACAACCGTACGTTTTGATCACTGATCCCTGCCCAATCCCCACTTCCACCCCCATCTCCCTTCCCCGTCTTTTTACCCCCCTTTGCACCTCCTTCCGTGCGCCCATTTTACAGCCGCCGAACGTTGATTGGTGACGCAGTTCACCGATCAATGCTCGCGCTCGCTTTATTTCCCTCACCCCCGTTGCGCCAACTCCGTACACATCCCGCAGCCGCCAAAGTTTGATAAGTGACGCAGTTCACTTATCAGAGTTTGTGCCTGCCGTTTTCCTTTTTTTTTTTTCACCCCCCTTTTGAGCCACCTGACTACAACCGTACGTTTTGATCACTGATCCCTGCCCAATCCCCACTTCCACCCCCATCTCCCTTCCCCGTCTTTTTACCCCCCTTTGCACCTCCTTCCGTGCGCCCATTTTACAGCCGCCGAACGTTGATTGGTGACGCAGTTCACCGATCAATGCTCGCGCTCGCTTTATTTCCCTCACCCCCGTTGCGCCAACTCCGTACACATCCCGCAGCCGCCAAAGTTTGATAAGTGACGCAGTTCACTTATCAGAGTTTGTGCCTGCCGTTTTCCTTTTTTTTTTTTCACCCCCCTTTTGAGCCACCTGACTACAACCGTACGTTTTGATCACTGATCCCTGCCCAATCCCCACTTCCACCCCCATCTCCCTTCCCCGTCTTTTTACCCCCCTTTGCACCTCCTTCCGTGCGCCCATTTTACAGCCGCCGAACGTTGATTGGTGACGCAGTTCACCGATCAATGCTCGCGCTCGCTTTATTTCCCTCACCCCCGTTGCGCCAACTCCGTACACATCCCGCAGCCGCCAAAGTTTGATAAGTGACGCAGTTCACTTATCAGAGTTTGTGCCTGCCGTTTTCCTTTTTTTTTTCACCCCGCTTTTGCGCCACCTGACTACAACCGTACGTTTTGATCACTGATCCCTGCCCAATCCCCACTTCCACCCCCATCTCCCTTCCCCCTCTTTTTACCCCCCTTTGCACCTCCTTCCGTGCGCCCATTTAACAGCCGCCGAACGTTGATTGGTGACGCAGTTCACCGATCAACGCTCGAGCTCGCTTTTTTTCCCTCACCCCCGTTGCGCCAAATCCGTACACACATCCCGCAGCCGCCAAAGTTTGATAAGTGACGCAGTTCACTTATCAGAGTTTGTGCCTGCCATTTTCCTTTTTTTTTTTTTTCACCCCCCTTTTGCGCCACCTGACTACAACCGTACGTTTTGATCACTGATCCCTGCCCAATCCCCACTTCCACCCCCATCTCCCTTCCCCCTCTTTTTACCCCCCTTTGCACCTCCTTCCGTGCGCCCATTTAACAGCCACCGAGCGTTGATTGGTGACGCAGTTCACCGATCAACTCTCGCGCTCGCTTTTTTCCCCTCAGCCTTTTTTCGCAACCTCCGTACACATATCCCGCAGCCGCCAAACTTTGATAAGTGACGCAGTTCTCTTATCAGAGTTTGTGCCTGCCTTTTTTTTTGTTTTTTTACAGGTTTTTCTTCTCCTTTTAGCATTTTCTTTTCAGATAAGTTTGCACAAATCACTATCCCCCCACACATACACATACAGTTATCAATAAAGTGCACCCAATCACCATATTCACACAAAAATGTCCCGCTCGTCCCGTTCGTCCCAACAGCGCTATTCATTGGAGGAGGCATATGCTTTCCTTGCCTCCGACACTGATAGCGAGGGAGAGGATCCCACTTTTCTTTACTTTTCTGATTCTTCATCCTCTTCCTCCTCCTCCTCCTCCTCTTCCTCCTCATCTTCCTCCTCGGGTCCTGCGGAACCACCACGCAGACGCTCCAGGACAGAAGATGAGGCAGCCCACACCACTCCTGAACCAGCACTCCCCACTGCGGAACCCACATGGACCTCGCCCCCCGAAAATTACGAGCCACTGATTCCTGATTTTGTGGCAGAATCAGGAATCAAGTTTGACACCACGGGCCTCACAGAAACAGACTTTTTTAAAGTCTTTTTCTCTGAGGATTTTATTAACCTCATGGTGGAGCAAACTAATTTGTATGCTCGTCAATTTTTGGAGCAAAACCCCGGTACATCATTTTCCAACTGGTCTCCTGTAGACGCAATTGAAATGATGCAGTTTTGGGGCCTGGTCCTCCACATGGGGATCGTGAAGAAGCCAGAAATGCGGCAATATTGGAGTGTAGATATTTTATATAACACTCCAGTATTCCGAATGGCCATGGTTCGGAGACGTTTTGAGGCCATCCATAAATTCCTGCATTATTCCAATAATGCACAGTGTCCCGCACGAGATGACCCCAACTTTGACCGTCTGTTCAAAGTTCGGCCGGTCATCGAACACTTCAACAAAAAGTTTTCTGAAGTGTACGTGCCCAAAAGGGACATCTGTGTGGATGAGTCCTTGGTCCATTTTAAGGGACGGCTCGGATTCCGTCAATACCTGCCCAACAAAAGGGCCAGGTACGGAATCAAACTCTACAAGCTGTGTGAGAGTGCCTCAGGGTACATCCACAGGTTTAGAGTGTATGAAGGGAAGGACAGCAGGACTGAACCCCCTGAGTGTCCTCCTGTCCTGGGAGTGAGTGGGAAGATCGTGTGGTATTTGGTGCACCCACTGCTGGATAAAGGTTATCACCTCTATACTGATAACTTTTATACCAGCATCCCACTCTACAAATCCCTCTCTGCGCGAGGTACCGCAGCCTGCGGTACTGTGCGCAAAAATCAGAGAGGCCTCCCAAAGACGCTACTTCGGCAGATGCTCAGAAAAGGTGAGAGCAAGGCCCAATGTAGCGACCACCTGCTGGTGGTCAAGTACAAGGACAAGAGGGATGTCCTTCTCTTGACCACCATACATGGTGATGGCAGAGCCCACAGCACTGTACGGGGTACCTCTACACAGGTCTGCAAACCGGACTGTGTACTGGGCTACAACAAAAGCATGGGGGGGGGTTGATCTCTCTGATCAACTCCTCCAACCATACAGTGCTTTGAGAAAGGCCAAGGTGTGGTACAAAAAGTTGGCCGTCCACATCGTACAAATGGCAATGCTCAACGCTTTCCTGCTGTTACGATGTGCACGCCACACCGATACGTCGTACCTTCAGTTCCAGGAGGTAGTGGTTAAGGCCCTGATATTTGGTACTCCGGAAGGAGAGGGCCCCAGTACTTCCGGAACTGAAGGTGCTCGTATCGTACCAGGCCAGCATTTTCCGGGGGTGGTCCCGCCAACCGGCAGAAAAGGTAAGCCGCAAAATAGGTGCCGAGTGTGTTACAAAAGGGGAATACGCAAGGACACCATTTATCAATGCGACACCTGCCCCGAAAAATCTGGCCTGTGTATGAAGGATTGCTTCAGATTGTACCATACCTCCATGCACTACTAATTTACTTTACATGAAAGCGTACATTAGTTCCAAAAAGGGGGCACATCTAGATAAGTTCCTTGGGGGGGGGGTCTAGGTTCCAAAATGATGTCACTTGTGTTTTTTTTTTACTGTTTAGGCACATCAGGGGCTCTGCAAACGGAACATGACGACCGCAGACCATTTCTGCATTCCAAAACGTCACAACTTCCCTTTCGAGCCCCAACGTGTGCCTAAACAGTTTTTTCCCACATATGGCGTACCAGCGTAATCAGGACAATTTGGACAACAACTTTTGATGTCCAATTTCTCCTGTTACCTTTGGGAAAATTAAAAATTGGGGACTAAAATATCATTTTTGTGGGAAAAAATAGGATTTTTTATTTTCACGCCTGAGCATTATAAACTTTAGTGAAGCACGTGGGGGTTCAAAATTCTCACCAAACACCTAGATAAGTTTCTTAGGGGGTACAGTTTCCAAAATGGGGTCACTTGTGGGGGGTTTCTACTGTTTAGTCACATCAGGGGCTCTGCAAATGGAACATGATGCCAGCAGAACATTCCATCAAAGTCTGCATTCCAAAACGTCACTACTTCCCTTTCGAGCCCCAACGTGTGCCCAAACAGTAGTTCCTCCCCACATATGGGGTATCAGCGTACTCAGGACAAATTGGACAACAACTTTTGGGGTCCAATTTCTCCTGGTACCCTTGGGAAAATTAAAAATTGGGGACTAAAATATCATTTTTGTGGGAAAAAATAGGATTTTTTATTTTCACGCCTGGGCATTATAAACTTTAGTGAAGCACGTGGGGGTTCAAAATTCTCACCAAACACCTAGATAAGTTCCTTAGGGGGTACAGTTTCCAAAATGGGGTCACTTGTGGGGGGTTTCTACTGTTTAGTCACATCAGGGGCTCTGCAAATGGAACATGATGCCAGCAGAACATTCCATCAAAGTCTGCATTCCAAAACGTCACTACTTCCCTTTCGAGCCCCAACGTGTGCCCAAACAGTAGTTCCTCCCCACATATGGGGTATCAGCGTACTCAGGACAAATTGGACAACAACTTTTGGGGTCCAATTTCTCCTGGTACCCTTGGGAAAATTAAAAATTGGGGATTAAAATATCATTTTTGTAGGAAAAAATAGGATTTTTTATTTTCACGCCTGGGCATTATAAACTTTAGTGAAGCACGTGGGGGTTCAAAATTCTCACCACACAACTAGATAAGTTCCTTAGAGGGTCTAGTTTCCAAAATGGGGTCACTTGTGGGGGGTTTCCACTGTTTAAGAACATCATGGGCTCTCCAAACGCGACATGGCGTCTGATCTCAATTCCAGCCAAATTTAGCTTGAAAAAGTCAAACGGCGCTCCTTTCCTTCTGAGCCCTGCCATGCGCCCAAACAGTGGTTCCCCCCACATATGGGGTATCAGCGTACTCAGGACAAATTGGACAACAACTTTTGGGGTCCAATTTCTCCTTTTACCCTTGAGAAAATAAAAAATTGGGGACTAAACGATCATGTTTGTGGAAAAAAATAGGAATTTTTTTTTTCACGCCCGGGCGTTATAAACTTTCGTGAAGCACTTGGGGGATAAAAGTGCTCATGACATATCTAGATAAGTTCCTTAGGGGGTCTAGTTTCCAAAATGGGGTCACTTGTGGGGGGTTTCCACTGTTTAGGCACATCAGGGGCTCGCCAAACGTGACATGGCGTCCGATCTCAATTCCAGCCAAATTTAGCTTGAAAAAGTCAAACGGCGCTCCTTTCCTTCTGAGTCCTGCCATGCGCCCAAACAGTGGTCCCCCCCCACATATGGGGTATCAGCGTACTCAGGACAAATTGGACAACAACTTTTGGGGTCCAATTTCTCCTTTTACCCTTGAGAAAATAAAAAATTGGGGACTAAACGATCATGTTTGTGGAAAAAATAGGAATTTTTTTTTCACGCCCGGGCGTTATAAACTTTCGTGAAGCACTTGGGGGATAAAAGTGCTCATGACACATCTAGATAAGTTCCTTAGGGGGATCTAGTTTCCAAAATGGGGTTACTTGTGGGGGGTTTCCACTGTTTAGGCACATCAGGGGGTCGCCAGACGCGACATGGCGTCCGATCTCAATTCCAGCCAAATTTAGCTTGAAAAAGTCAAACGGCGCTCCTTTCCTTCTGAGCCCTGCCATGCGCCCAAACAGTGGTCCCCCTCCACATATGGGGTATCAGCGTACTCAGGACAAATTGGACAACAATTTTGGGGTCCAATTTCTCCTTTTACCCTTGAGAAAATAAAAAATTGGGGACTAAACGATCATGTTTGTGGAAAAAATAGGAATTTTTTTTTTCACGCCCGGGCGTTATAAACTTTCGTGAAGCACTTGGGGGATAAAAGTGCTCATGACACATCTAGATAAGTTCCTTAGGGGATCTAGTCTCCAAAATGGGGTCACTTGTGGGGGGTTTCCACTGTTTAGGCACATCAGGGGGTCGCCAAACGCGACATGGCGTCCGATCTCAATTCCAGCCAAATTTAGCTTGAAAAAGTCAAACGGCGCTCCTTTCCTTCTGAGCCCTGCCATGCGCCCAAACAGTGGTCCCCCCCACATATGGGGTATCAGCGTACTCAGGACAAATTGGACAACAACTTTTGGGGTCCAATTTCTCCTTTTACCCTTGAGAAAATAAAAAATTGGGGACTAAACGATCATGTTTGTGGAAAAAATAGGAATTTTTTTTTTCACGCCCGGGCGTTATAAACTTTCGTGAAGCACTTGGGGGATAAAAGTGCTCATGACACATCTAGATAAGTTCCTTAGGGGGTCTAGTTTCCAAAATGGGGTCACTTGTGGGGGGTTTCCACTGTTTAGGCACATCAGGGGGTCGCCAAACGCGACATGGCGTCCAATCTCAATTCCAGCCAAATTTAGCTTGAAAAAGTCAAACGGCGCTCCTTTCCTTCTGAGCCCTGCCATGCGCCCAAACAGTGGTCCCCCCCACATATGGGGTATCAGCGTACTCAGGACAAATTGGACAACAACTTTTTGGGTCCAATTTCTCTTTTTACCCTTGAGAAAATAAAAAATTGGGGACTAAACGATCATGTTTGTGGAAAAAATAGGATTTTTTTTTTCACGCCCAGGCGTTATAAACTTTCGTGAAGCACTTGGGGGATAAAAGTGCTCAGGACACATCTAGATAAGTTCCTTAGGGGGTCTAGTTTGCAAAATGGGGTCACATGTGGGGGGTTTCCACTGTTTAGGCACATTAGGGGGTCGCCAAACGCGACATGGCGTCCGATCTCAATTCCAGCCAAATTTAGCTTGAAAAAATCAAACGGCGCTCCTTTCCTTCTGAGCCCTGCCATGCGCCCAAACAGTGGTCCCCCCCACATATAGGGTATCAGCGTACTCAGGACAAATTGGACAACAACTTTTGGGGTCCAATTTCTCCTTTTACCCTTGAGAAAATAAAAAATTGGGGACTAAACGATCATGTTTGTGGAAAAAATAGGAATTTTTTTTTTCACGCCCGGGCGTTATAAACTTTCGTGAAGCACTTGGGGGATAAAAGTGCTCATGACACATCTAGATAAGTTCCTTAGGGGGTCTAGTTTCCAAAATGGGGTCACTTGTGGGGGGTTTCCACTGTTTAGGCACATCAGGGGGTCGCCAAACGCGACATGGCGTCCAATCTCAATTCCAGCCAAATTTAGCTTGAAAAAGTCAAACGGCGCTCCTTTCCTTCTGAGCCCTGCCATGCGCCCAAACAGTGGTCCCCCCCACATATGGGGTATCAGCGTACTCAGGACAAATTGGACAACAACTTTTTGGGTCCAATTTCTCTTTTTACCCTTGAGAAAATAAAAAATTGGGGACTAAACGATCATGTTTGTGGAAAAAATAGGATTTTTTTTTTCACGCCCAGGCGTTATAAACTTTCGTGAAGCACTTGGGGGATAAAAGTGCTCAGGACACATCTAGATAAGTTCCTTAGGGGGTCTAGTTTGCAAAATGGGGTCACATGTGGGGGGTTTCCACTGTTTAGGCACATTAGGGGGTCGCCAAACGCGACATGGCGTCCGATCTCAATTCCAGCCAAATTTAGCTTGAAAAAGTCAAACGGCGCTCCTTTCCTTGTGAGCCCTGCAATGCGCCCAAACAGTGGTTACCCCCACATATGGGGTATCAGCGTACTCAGGACAAATTGGACAACAACTTTTGGGGTCCAATTTCTCCTTTTACCCTTGAGAAAATAAAAAATTGGGGACTAAACGATCATGTTTGTGGAAAAAAATAGGAATTTTTTTTTTCACGATCGGGCGTTATAAACTTTCGTGAAGCACTTGGGGGATAAAAGTGCTCATGACACATCTAGATAAGTTCCTTAGGGGGTCTAGTTTCCAAAATGGGGTCACTTGTGGGGGGTTTCCACTGTTTAGGCACATCAGGGGGTCGCCAAACGCGACATGGCGTCCGATCTCAATTCCAGCCAAATTTAGCTTGAAAAAGTCAAACGGCGCTCCTTTCCTTCTGAGCCCTGCCATGCGCCCAAACAGTGGTTCCCCCCACATATGGGGTATCAGCGTACTCAGGACAAATTGGACAACAACTTTTGGGGTCCAATTTCTCCTTTTACCCTTGAGAAAATAAAAAATTGGGGACTAAACGATCATGTTTGTGGAAAAAAATAGGAATTTTTTTTTTTCACGCCCGGGCGTTATAAACTTTCGTGAAGCACTTGGGGGATAAAAGTGCTCATGACACATCTAGATAAGTTCCTTAGGGGGTCTAGTTTCCAAAATGGGGTCACTTGTGGGGGGTTTCCACTGTTTAGGCACATCAGGGGCTCGCCAAATGTGACATGGCGTCCGATCTCAATTCCAGCCAAATATAGCTTGAAAAAGTCAAACGGCGCTCCTTTCCTTCTGAGCCCTGCCATGCGCCCAAACAGTGGTCCCCCCCCACATATGGGGTATCAGCGTACTCAGGACAAATTGGACAACAACTTTTGGGGTCCAATTTCTCCTTTTACCCTTGAGAAAATAAAAAATTGGGGACTAAACGATCATGTTTGTGGAAAAAATAGGAATTTTTTTTTTCACGCCCGGGCGTTATAAACTTTCGTGAAGCACTTGGGGGATAAAAGTGCTCATGACAAATCTAGATAAGTTCCTTAGGGGGTCTAGTTTCTAAAATGGGGTCACTTGTGGGGGGTTTCCACTGTTTAGGCACATCAGGGGGTCGCCAAACGCGACATGGCGTCCGATCTCAATTCCAGCCAAATTTAGCTTGAAAAAGTCAAACGGCGCTCCTTTCCTTCTGAGCCCTGCCATGCGCCCAAACAGTGGTCCCCCCCACATATGGGGTATCAGCGTACTCAGGACAAATTGGACAACAACTTTTGGGGTCCAATTTCTCTTTTTACCCTTGAGAAAATAAAAAATTGGGGACTAAACGATCATGTTTGTGGAAAAAATAGGAATTTTTTTTTTCACGACCGGGCGTTATAAACTTTCGTGAAGCACTTGGGGGATAAAAGTGCTCATGACACATCTAGATAAGTTCCTTAGGGGGTCTAGTTTCCAAAATGGGGTCACTTGTGGGGGGTTTCCACTGTTTAGGCACATCAGGGGGTCGCCAAACGCGACATGGCGTCCGATCTCAATTCCAGCCAAATTTAGCTTGAAAAAGTCAAACGGCGCGCCTTTCCTTCTGAGCCCTGCCATGCACCCAAACAGTGGTTCCCCCCACATATGGGGTATCAGCGTACTCAGGACAAATTGGACAACAACTTTTGGGGTCCAATTTCTCCTTTTACCCTTGAGAAAATAAAAAATTGGGGACTAAACGATCATGTTTGTGGAAAAAAATAGGAATTTTTTTTTTCACGCCCGGGCGTTATAAACTTTCGTGAAGCACTTGGGGGATAAAAGTGCTCATGACACATCTAGATAAGTTCCTTAGGGGGTCTAGTTTCCAAAATGGGGTCACTTGTGGGGGGTTTCCACTGTTTAGGCACATCAGGGGCTCGCCAAACTTGACATGGCGTCCGATCTCAATTCCAGCCAAATTTAGCTTGAAAAAGTCAAACGGCGCTCCTTTCCTTCTGAGCCCTGCCATGCGCCCAAACAGTGGTCCCCCCCACATATGGGGTATCAGCGTACTCAGGACAAATTGGACAGCAACTTTTGGGGTCCAATTTCTCCTTTTACCCTTGAGAAAATAAAAAATTGGGGACTAAACGATCATGTTTGTGGAAAAAATAGGAATTTTTTTTTTCACGCCCGGGCGTTATAAACTTTCGTGAAGCACTTGGGGGATAAAAGTGCTCATGACAAATCTAGATAAGTTCCTTAGGGGTCTAGTTTCTAAAATGGGGTCACTTGTGGGGGGTTTCCACTGTTTAGGCACATCAGGGGGTCGCCAAACGCGACATGGCGTCCGATCTCAATTCCAGCCAAATTTAGCTTGAAAAAGTCAAACAGCGCTCCTTTCCTTCTGAGCCCTGCCATGCGCCCAAACAGTGGTCCCCCCCACATATGGGGTATCAGCGTACTCAGGACAAGTTGGACAACAACTTTTGGGGTCCAATTTCTCCTTTTACCCTTGAGAAAATAAAAAATTGGGGACTAAACGATCATGTTTGTGGAAAAAAAAAGATTTTTTTTTTCACGCCCGGGCGTTATAAACTTTCGTGAAGCACTTGGGGGATAAAAGTGCTCATGACACATCTAGATAAGTTCCTTAGGGGGTCTAGTTTCCAAAATGGGGTCACTTGTGGGGGGTTTCCACTGTTTAGGCACATCAGAGGGTTGCAAAACGCGACATGGCGTCCGATCTCAATTCCAGCCAAATTTAGCTTGAAAAAGTCAAACGGCGCTCCTTTCCTTCTGAGCCCTGCCATGCGCCCAAAAAGTGGTTCCCCCTCACATGTGGGGTATCAGCGTACTCAGGATAAATTGTACAACAACAACTTTAGAGGTCCATTTTCTCTTTTTACCCTTGGGAAATTAAAAAGATTATTGCTGAAAGATCATTTTTGTGACTAAAAAGTAAAATGTTAATTTTTTCCTTCCATGTTGCTTCTGCTGCTGTGAATCACCTGAAGGGTTAATAAACTTCTTGAATGTGGTTTTGAGCACCTTGATGGGTGCAGTTTTTAGAATGGTGTCGCTTTTGGGTATTTTCTGCCATATAGACCCCTCAAAATGACTTCAAATGTGAGGTGGTCCCTAAAAAAAATGGTTTTGTAAATTTGGTTGTAAAAATGAGAAATTGCTGGTCAAATTTTAACCCTTATAACTTCCTTGAAAAAAAAAAGTTTGTTTCAAAAATTGTGCTAATGTAAAGTAGACATGTGGGAAATGTTATTTATTAACTATATTGTGTCACATAACTCTCTGGTTTAACAGAATAAAAATTCAAAGTTGGAAAATTGTGAAATTTTCAAAATTTTCGCCAAATTTCCGTTTTTTTCACAAATAAACACAAGTTATATGGATGAAATTTTAGCACTATCATGAAGTACAATATGTTACAAGAAAACAATCTCAGAATCGCTAAGATCCGTTGAAGCGTTTCGGAGTTATAACCTCATAAAGGGACAGTGGTCAGAATTGTAAAAATTTGCCTGGTTATTGACATGCAAACCACCCTTGGGGGTAAAGGGGTTAAAATACACTAATATATGTCATAGCATTTAAGTGAATATAACCATAGCATTCATCACTTGCTATGATTATATTTTTTTTCATCTAATTTTCCTCTGTAGATTGATTACATGTTTGGTAACAAAGACATTTCTTGTTACAAGCCTGATAAGTTTGACCAAAATAGCTGTACTGCATTAAATATACTGTGTTTCATGCGTTCGATACTAACCATCTGCAGCCTATAACCCCAGGGCCCAGATATACTCTTGGAATAATTTCATTTTATGGAATGGTTTTTCATTCATTAAACTTAAAGTCACAATGAAAGGGTAAACTAAAGTAGATATTGAACAGTGAAAAATGGTTATAAGTATAAAATACAGTAAATTGCTGAATGTACTGATGTTGGTTTTGTACAAATAGGTACTATAACGGTGGTAGGCTATCAAAGAGCAAACTAAAGCTCCATACACACAGGAGAAATAAGATGCAGATTTAGCAATCTTAAAATAAGAAATTGTCATGGATCAAACACGGTGATTGATTATGTGCAAGACACATATCATTACGCCTCAAAAAAGTCAATAAGCAGTCCCACTAAGGAAATTGCTTAGGTGAGCTAAGATAATTCCATAGCATGCCTCACACATTAATTTTAGGTTGAACTGATCTGCAATATGGCTTCCACTACCTATACTGAGATTGCAATTTTTCTTTTTAAGAGATGACAGAGACTGAATTTCTTTGAAAACTAACTGTTGAAAAGTTTCAATGTGGGATCCCTTGTGGTGGAGGGGGTAAAAATTACTTGAGCTGGCCTTAGGATTAAGGCTAGGTTCACATTGCGTTAGGGCAGTCCGTTTAGCGCATACGCTAACGGACTGCGCTAACGCAATGTCCCGAAAGGGATTGCGATTGCTGATCCCGCTAGCGCAGATGCCCGATCTGCGCTATCGAGGAACGGACCGCGAACACTGCAAGCAGCGTTCGAGGTCCGTCACTCAAATGATGGCAGATCGCTAGCGCACGCCCAATGTGGGCGTGCGCTAGCGATGCATTCGCCATTACAAGCAATGGCGGCGTTAACGGACTACATTACACCGCGTTATGACGGGGACGGGAAGAAAAACATTAGACTTGAACAAAGAAGACCCAGGAAAACATACTCAGAAGGGAGGTAAGAACATTTCTAAAACAATCCACAGCGAGGAGATTGGAACAAAACAAAATCCTCTAAACTGCATGCTCGCAAACGCCAGAAGCCTGACAAACAAGATGGAAGAACTAGAAGCAGAAATATCTACAGGTAACTTTGACATAGTGGGAATAACCGAGACATGGTTAGATGAAAGCTATGACTGGGCAGTTAACTTACAGGGTTACAGTCTGTTTAGAAAGGATCGTAAAAATCGGAGAGGAGGAGGGGTTTGTCTCTATGTAAAGTCTTGTCTAAAGTCCACTTTAAGGGAGGATATTAGCGAAGGAAATGAGGATGTCGAGTCCATATGGGTCGAAATTCATGGAGGGAAAAATGGTAGCAAAATTCTCATTGGGGTCTGTTACAAACCCCCAAATATAACAGAAACCATGGAAAGTCTACTTCTAAAGCAGATAGATGAAGCTGCAACCCATAATGAGGTCCTGGTTATGGGGGACTTTAACTACCCGGATATTAACTGGGAAACAGAAACCTGTGAAACCCATAAAGGCAACAGGTTTCTGCTAATAACCAAGAAAAATTATCTTTCACAATTGGTGCAGAATCCAACCAGAGGAGCAGCACTTTTAGACCTAATACTATCTAATAGACCTGACAGAACAACAAATCTGCAGGTGGTTGGGCATCTAGGAAATAGCGACCACAATATTGTACAGTTTCACCTGTCTTTCACTAGGGGGACTTGTCAGGGAGTCACAAAAACACTGAACTTTAGGAAGGCAAAGTTTGACCAGCTTAGAGATGCCCTTAATCTGGTAGACTGGGACAATATCCTCAGAAATAAGAATACAGATAATAAATGGGAAATGTTTAAGAACATCCTAAATAGGCAGTGTAAGCGGTTTATACCTTGTGGGAATAAAAGGACTAGAAATAGGAAAAAACCAATGTGGCTAAACAAAGAAGTAAGACAGGCAATTAACAGTAAAAAGAAAACATTTGCACTACTAAAGCAGGATGGCACCATTGAAGCTCTAAAAAACTATAGGGAGAAAAATACTTTATCTAAAAAACTAATTAAAGCTGCCAAAAAGGAAACAGAGAAGCACATTGCTAAGGAGAGTAAAACTAATCCCAAACTGTTCTTCAACTATATCAATAGTAAAAGAATAAAAACTGAAAATGTAGGCCCCTTAAAAAATAGTGAGGAAAGAATGGTTGTAGATGACGAGGAAAAAGCTAACATATTAAACACCTTCTTCTCCACAGTATTCACGGTGGAAAATGAAATGCTAGGTGAAATCCCAAGAAACAATGAAAACCCTATATTAAGGGTCACCAATCTAACCCAAGAAGAGGTGCGGAACCGGCTAAATAAGATTAAAATAGATAAATCTCCGGGTCCGGATGGCATACACCCACGAGTACTAAGAGAACTAAGTAATGTAATAGATAAACCATTATTTCTTATTTTTAGGGGTCTGTTCCGCAGGACTGGCGCATAGCAAATGTGGTGCCAATATTCAAAAAGGGCTCTAAAAGTCAACCTGGAAATTATAGGCTAGTAAGTCTAACCTCTATTGTTGGTAAAATATTTGAAGGAATTCTGAGGGATGTTATTCTGGATTATCTCAATGAGAACAACTGTTTAACTCCATATCAGCATGGGTTTATGAGAAATCGCTCCTGTCAAACCAATCTAATCAGTTTTTATGAAGAGGTAAGCTATAGGCTGGACCACGGTGAGTCATTGGACGTGGTATATCTCGATTTTTCCAAAGCATTTGATACCGTGCCGCACAAGAGGTTGGTACACAAAATGAGAATGCTTGGTCTGGGGGAAAATGTGTGTAAATGGGTTAGTAACTGGCTTAGTGATAGAAAGCAGAGGGTGGTTATAAATGGTATAGTCTCTAACTGGGTTGCTGTGACCAGTGGGGTACCGCAGGGGTAAGTATTGGGACCTGTTCTCTTCAACATATTCATTAATGATCTGGTAGAAGGTTTACACAGTAAAATATCGATATTTGCAGATGATACAAAACTATATAAAGCAGTTAATACAAGAGAAGATAGTATTCTGCTACAGATGGATCTGGATAAGTTGGAAACTTGGGCTGAAAGGTGGCAGATGAGGTTTAACAATGATAAATGTAAGGTTATACACATGGGAAGAAGGAATCAATATCACCATTACACACTGAATGGGAAACCACTGGGTAAATCTGACAGGGAGAAGGACTTGGGGATCCTAGTTAATGATAAACTTACCTGGAGCAGCCAGTGCCAGGCAGCAGCTGCCAAGGCAAACAGGATCATGGGGTGCATTAAAAGAGGTCTGGATACACATGATGAGAGCATTATACTGCCTCTGTACAAATCCCTAGTTAGACCGCACATGGAGTACTGTGTCCAGTTTTGGGCACCGGTGCTCAGGAAGGATATAATGGAACTAGAGAGAGTACAAAGGAGGGCAACAAAATTAATAAAGGGGATGGGAGAACTACAATACCCAGATAGATTAGCGAAATTAGGATTATTTAGTCTAGAAAAAAGACGACTGAGGGGCGATCTAATAACCATGTATAAGTATATAAGGGGACAATACAAATATCTGGCTGAGGATCTGTTTATACCAAGGAAGGTGACGGGCACAAGGGGGCATTCTTTGCGTCTGGAGGAGAGAAGGTTTTTCCACCAACATAGAAGAGGATTCTTTACTGTTAGGGCAGTGAGAATCTGGAATTGCTTGCCTGAGGAGGTGGTGATGGCAAACTCAGTCGAGGGGTTCAAGAGAGGCCTGGATGTCTTCCTGGAGCAGAACAATATTGTATCATACAATTATTAGGTTCTGTAGAAGGACGTAGATCTGGGGATTTATTATGATGGAATATAGTCTGAACTGGATGGACAAATGTCTTTTTTCGGCCTTACTAACTATGTTACTATGTTACTATGTTACTATGTAATGTAGTCCTTTAAACGGGTTCACACAACGCAATGTGAACCTAGCCTAACATGCAGAAAAGGGTCATCCCCCTTTGATAATGAATTTGTCTTGGTTGTCCCAGACCTGTTTCTACCTTCAATCAAAAAATGTCGTTGTACCGTCAGTTTCCTAATAAAATCATTAAAATCCAAATAAAGACTGAAAGCATTAAGTAGAGAGTCGGGGCAAAACGAAAGCCCAAAAAGGGTCTACAGAATTTAAATCCAACACCACCAACACTAGCTATAAAATTAAGTATCATGTGAACTGTCAATCCATGTTTGTAGCTTATCTGATAGAATGCGGCTGCGGTCTGCAGTACGTGGGCCGCACCATACAGACTATGCATGCAAGATTAAACAAACATTGTCAAAATATTTGGAACGGTTTCTTGCTGCATAGTCTGTCCAAACATTTTTTAATTACACACCAAAAAAACATGGAATCCCTTAAAGGGACTCTGTCACCCCCTCCAGGCGTTAGAAACTAAAAGAGCCACCTTGTGCAGCAGTAATGCTGCATTCTGACAAGGTGGCTCTTTTAGTTATTGGTGCAGTCAAAGCAGAAATAAAGCGTCTTATAATTTCGCAAAAATACCTGTCTTTAGTCCTGGAGGCAGGTCTTAACCCGCCTGCTGCACACGCCACACTGCCGTCACTCAAGGCTTCTTCGGCACCGGGCGCCGCCCCCTCCGTGCTGTTTTCAAATCAAATCCGGCGCCTGCGCTGTTTAGTTCTACCAGGGGCAGGCGCAGTGAGCGCTGCCCGTCTGACCTCAGATGTAGTCTCGCAGACTGCATCTGTGCGGCCGCCCTGCTTGTGAATCCCAGCCCCGCTGTGTGCATAATGCATAACACACTGCGGGGCTGGGATTCACAAGGTGGGTGGCACACAGGCGCAGTCTTTGAGACTGCATCTGAGGTCAGACGGGCAGCGCTCACTGCACCTGTCCCTGGCAGAACTAAACAGCGCAGGTGCCAGACTTGATTGGAAAACAGTGCGGGGGGGGGGCAGCGCCCAGCGCCGAAGAAGCTTTGAGTGACAGAAGTGTGGCGTGTGCAGCAGGGGGGTTAAGACCTGCGTCCCTGTCTAAAGACAGGTATTTTTGCGAAATTATAAAACGCTTTATTTCTGCTTTGACTGCACCAATAACTAAAAGAGCCACCTTGCCGGAATGCAGCATTATTGCTGTACAAGGTGGCTCTTTTAGTTTCTAATGGCTGGAGGGGGTGACAGAGTCCATTTAAACAACCTATCATAGATTTTATTCCGGAGACTGTGTCTGACCATTATGGTAGTCTTATTAAAAGGGAAAGCTTCTGGATTTTCAAATTGGGCACGTTGGCTCCCGAGGGGTTAAATCGCACTATTGAGAATGTTATTAGGTAATTTTTCCTATCTGAGCTCATTTTAGCCTTTTTTTCTATATATATATTTTATATTTTATTTAACATGATATGTGTTTAGTTTTATGATGTTTTTAATTCTTTTAATGAAGGCATTTATGTTTTTGCATTTCATTTGGATGTTTTGTTTTATCATCTGTTTTTTCATGTGACTTGTTTGATTGAATGTTAATTTTCATTGGTTGTACTGCCCTTAAATACCCCTTCCTGTCCACTCACAATAAACTTCCACCTGATGAAGACGGGGTACCGTTGAAACGCGTTGTGGTTTACACCAATATTTTTGTCCTGGCTTCATTTCAGCGCTCCTGTGACCGTGCTTGTTTTTTCAAGTTTCATTTGTTCCTTCTCGAAGGTGCATGGCTGGAGCTGCGTTGAATCCTGCTTTCCTTTTTCAATTCCCTTGCTGTCCTCACAGCTCTCCTAAGAGACCGCTATTTTCCTGACTTATAATTTGCAATAAAAAACAATCTGAGGGGGTTTCTTGTGGACTCTATTACTATTGTTTAGTGATGAGCGAATTTGTCCAGAAATCGATCACCAAACATAACTTTGGCACGAATATGGCACATTTGGATTAGCGATCGGAAACACAAGCAGAATTTTATAAAATCGGAAAAAAATCCGTAACATTTGGTAAAAATGCAAGAAAATATTTGCGTTGCCACAAAAGAATTTTCAGCAATTTATCAATGATAATGGTAGTGCATCATGACCCTTTGACATGTGTTTGGTGAGGGGAGGGGGTTTGCAGAGCTCAGAGGTGCGGCGTTCTTGTAAACAGTAATTTTCTTTTTTCCTAACTTTCTGTATGCACATTGCAGCTAGCCAATCAGGGTATAGGAAACATCCACAATGTCCTGACACAACAGCTTGTGTCATTAGCTGCTGAAATCACATGTCTCTCTCCATATAAAGAGTGGACATCTTGTTTAATCGCCATTTTGACACTGTAACAGCGTAGAGAGGTTGCTCATGATGCTCGCACTTTTAAAAGCAACATTTTAGCTAGTTAGCTAGGTGGCTGTTTATCAATCAGATAGTTTAGCTAGCTAATGTCCAGTGTGCTGTGAAATTGACCTTACAGCATTTTTTTGCCATTACTGAGGTCCAAAGACACAGCCAGCAGGGCACGTCATACAAGTGTGTTGTGTGCTGCTTCTATTGTGCTCCATGCACAAGTATAGTGTTCTAAATTTTATTTTGTCACTGGCTAAATGTGAAACAGCATGCCATATCCCATTTTGTCATTTAGTGCTGTGGTGAAATTGTTCTGTGATTAGAGCTGTTGTGCACAAAGAAATATTTTTTGGGGGCAGTTACTAGCGTGATTAACAATGCCATATCTCGCCTTGCTATTTAGTTCAGTGAAATTCAACAGTGTGCATAGTTCATGCACATTAAAAAAAATTTAACCAAAATATAAGTGCATAGAAGCACCCACAGACCACTATGACACACACAAATATAATAAAATCAATAAAGTTTATTGAAAAACAATTTTAAAACAATACAAAAATACGGTATGAGGATATCAAATAGACTCTGACAAAATTCCATATTTAAGCAGCAGGAATGTACTTATATATCCCCTGGGAAGCATACTATTACTATAGAAAAATGTAACCTTGGTCCAGTAAAAGAGGCTCACATACAAATCCTTTAAGGTCCTAATATTGTGTGAATAAACCCGGATAATACCAGCCTAATTTCACTCAGACACCCATGGAAACATAGTAGATAAAGTTAGTGCTTACCCATGTTGAATATCGCTGCAGGAGTGCCCCGACGCGCGTTTCGCCAATCACGTGCTTTCTCAAGGGGAGTGTGTACTCTGCCCCCACCTTACCTCATTAAATACCCCCTCATATTCCGGTCAGCCAATCCTGTATCGCATGTGCCAACGCTCCACCAGGTCACCAGGTGCATCAGATTCGGTATTCCAATCCAGCGCGCGTTAGAGGAAATGCCTCTCAGACGTCATTGAACGCGCGCCGGAAATTGCAGGAAACCTTCAGTCATGCAAGAGACGAGGTGCGCGAATGCGCATGCGCACATCGGCGCCATTTTAGAGAAGCCCATAGGGATCTACCATCATATCTTATCCCACAGCAATAAACTGTGCTTGCGTACCCGGGCGCCATCTTACATGCGGTACCACCTGAAGATAGGAAAATGCGCGTGCGCACACCGACGCCATTTGTGTGAAGTCAATCCCATCTATCCAAAAACAAGTAATATAAATTTAATAAAGAATGCGAATTGTGCATAAATATATATGATTACCCTGGTTACCATTGTAAAACATCGCTGGTATCGTTGCTTTTGCTGTCAAACACAACGATACACGGCGATCTGACAAACAAATAAATATGTTATATGGTATGGTATAAAAATGTTATTTGAAGCAGGGTAGAAAAATTAGAAATTTTTTTTATTAAACAACATTTTAAAAACAAAGGGTTCCAATTTTTTATATAAGGCACATTACATTTGTGAACTATAGGTAGATGCCAAATTTGACATAACCAAACCAACCTAAACGGATAACATTTATTGCACATTTACTGGAGAATTAGTTTATTATCATATTATATTTTTAGCACAGTCACAGTAGAGGTATTTATTGGTGTAGTTAAAACCAGAATACAGTCCAACAGTAACATTATTACTACACCATTTGATCTTGCCAAGACACACGGCCAACATCTGACACAAAATAGGCTGCAAAACGATCCCTCATCTGCGCAATTTCCACACTTGTCCTCAGAGGATGATCATGGTAATCGGGCAATGGGTTGGCTATGGGTTCATCGAGTTCCACATTCAGTCTCTCTTTGGCCATAATGTAATTGTGGAGAACCACACAAGCCTTCACCACCTCATCCACTGTTTCAATTTTAAGATTAATGGCGGATCCTAATATCCGCCATTTGGAGACAAGGATGCCAAAGGCGCACTCCACAGTCCTTCTGGCCCTGGACAGTCTGTAATTGAAAACCCTTTTTGTATGGTCCAAGCCCCGACTGGAGTAGGGTTTCAATAGGTTGGCAGACATTTGGAATGCCTCATCCCCAACCATAACAAATGGCATCGCAGGGCCCTCGGTGTGGGGAAGAGGTTGTGGCTGTGGGAAATTAAAATTGTTGCCATATAATTTTTGGCCCATATCCGACTCTTTAAATGTGCGTGAGTCATTTGCACGCCCAAACGCACCAATGTCCACTGCGAGAAAACGGCAGTCCGCACCGGCAATTGCCATGAGCACAGTTGAAAAGTATTTTTTGTAATTGTAGAAAAGGGATCCACTTTTCGCAGGCTTGGTAATCCGAATGTGCTTTCCATCCACTGCGCCAATACAGTTTGGAAAAGAACACACTTGCTCAAATTTCTGTGCGTTGGCCTCCCAGATTTCGCTTGTAGGGACGGGTAAAAATTCCTCCCGGAGATTATCCCACAATGCGCGGCATGTCTCAGCAATAATTCCGGAAAGAGTGGAGACTCCAATCCGGAATTGAAAATGAAGTGATCTCAAGGTCTCTCCGGTAGCCAGGAAACTGCCAAGAAGATAAAGAAATTTACATTAAAGTACATTGTAATTTATAAAAGTACATTGACCATACCAAACCCAAAAAATAAAAAATAAAAAAAAAAAAGGGAAGAACATATCACAGTCATTCAAACAGCTATGTACCGTAGAGTCCCCAGCAGCCGTTCCTCTGTGGAAATAGCTCTCCGGAGCTGTGTGTCCTGCCTGCTAATGGATCCTTCCACCCGACGCAGAAGATAGCGGAAGCTGTCCTGAGACATCCTGGTATATTCGAAATATTTCTCCAGGTTGTCATTCAGTTCGCCAAACAAGCAATGGTATGCTCCACGGCTCTCCCGGACTTCCACGATAGGGTGTATCCAAAAGCGGCGACGACTCCATCTCCGTTTTTCCCTTTCCCTTTGATTAAAACAGGCGACAGCATAGGCATGAGCCAAGGCAAATTCCATCTCCATATCCATGTAGATACTGTCCATGGGACGCTCCATCATGAATACCAGCAAAATGGGAGGAATTCATCTCTGCCAGGGTATATACACAATTTACATAACACCAACCCTCTTCTAGCCATTGGTGGTCCTTATCTATTGTGTAGACACTTTTTTTTTGGGGGGGGGATGAAGAATGACTCACTGCACAAAAAACGCATGCGTCGAAAAACGCTGCGTCTTTTGGTCAAAACGCAACTGCGTTTCCAAAAAACGCAGCGTTTTGCGCCGCATGCGTTGAACGCATGCGGCGCAAAACGCAGCATTGTGCATGCGTTTTGCTGCGTTTTTGTTTGCGTTGTGCGTTGCGGCGACGACGCTGCGGCGCACACCGCAAATGTGAACGTAGACTAAGATCTCCAAGGCATATTAATGTAAATGCTACATGATTACGGTGAGCCCTGGCTGCGCAGTACGGAGGTGGGGGGGTTCTCTCTGTTCTCTCTGCAGTGTTGGAATGTGTGTTTAATCAAGGCAGAGATTGAGGGCACAGGTAGAGGCCCTAGAGGAGGTGGAGGAGGCAGAAGCACTGAAGGAACTGTTACATACAGAGGTTTGTTCTGCAAGCCCTGCGGATTCCAAGACTTGATGTCTAGTGACACTTTGGTGTCTACTACTTTAGTTCTCCATCCCTTGGTGTGTACTAGTTTCGCTCTTCAGTGCAAGCTGTTTAATAGTTTAGTTCTCCAACCCCTTTTGTCTATTAGTTTAGTTCTCCATGTTATGGTGTGTATTTCTTTCCTTCTGCAATCATAGCTGTTTAGTAGTTTAGTTATCCAACCCCTATTGTCTATTACTTTAGTTCTCCATGTTCTGGTGCTGTTGCTTCGTTCTGCAATCATAGCTGTTTAGTAGTTTGGTGCTCCAACTCCTGTTGTCTGTTAGTTTAGTTATCATCATCAAGATGGTTGTACCATCATTGAAAATAAGCACCTGCAATTTGTGTCAACCCGACCTCATTGTAGATTGTAAACTCTGAAGAGCACGGTCATCATTATTTTTGCTTCAATTGTTTGATTATCTTAACTTTGGTAACTTTTGACTGTTTTATATGAACTGCTGACTTGTAAAGCTATGTGGAATGTGCTTGCAATATATAAATAAAGGTTATTATTATTCGTATATTGAATATGGTGAAGTTTAAGCTTTGCATGTGTAGGAGGAAAGAATCTTTTACGTAACACAACTGCACAAACAAGGGTTTCCTGCTGTGCTGACATGGGGTGGAGTAGGGTGAACATGACAAACTGCTGGACTATGAGAGAGTTGCAGGTGGAGATGTTATGGTGGATTGAGAAATATAGAGTGTGCTTGGTATGTAAGATCAGTCAAAAACAGCAAGCATGTCCAATTCCGTATCAGCTGACAGGCTCTCAGCCAACCGAATTGTAGGGGGAAAACAAGTGGGGGTTCTTCAGAGACCTGTGTGACAAAACTTGCCATGGTGAGGGAGGAGGAAGAATCAGAAGATGCGGTTGATGGGGTGGATGGTGGTTGGTGATGCCTGTTAGCCTGCATTTTAGCACAGTGACATTCCCAGATTAACGCATGTTGATCGCGCATGTGCCAGTTCATACAGTTGACAGCTAACGTGATTTTTTAGATTTTTGCCAGTCTGAAAAAAAAAGACCGAAGATATGCAACTGCAGAACCACGAACGCTGTTGTCCACTGCCAGAGTTGGGGTTCAAGATGCATTGGTTGTCATGGTTGCATAAGGCCGGCTTCACACTTGCGAGTTTTACGGACGTAAGAGCGCAGAAACTACGTCCGTAAAACTCGCAAAAAATACGGCACAATTATTCTCTATGCCCCTGCTCCTATCTGCCGTATTTTACTGATCAGTATTATACGGCTTTCTACGGCCGTACAAAATCGCAGCATGCTGCGTTTGTCACCGTACTGCGCAAGAAATACGCCAATGAAAGTCTATGGAAGCGTGAAAAATATGGATTTCACACGGACAAGCAGTGTGACTTGCGAGAAATACGCAGCGCTGTTAGAGAGAAAAGCCGGTAATTCAGTGCGGTGTACAGTAAAATCACACTGACAGCTTACAGTCCAATAGGTAGAATAAATGTGTACACATAGAATAGGTATATATATATATATATATGTCAGTGAGACACATATATGTATATATATATTAATATTTATTCCAGCGCTATACAGCTTGAAAGCCGGTAATTCAATTACCGGCTTTTTCTTTCTCCTTCCTAAAACCCGACATGATTTGAGACATGGTTTACATACAGTAAACCATGTCTTCTCTCCATTTTTTTTGCAGATTCCACACTACTAATGTCAGTAGTGTGTATCTGCAAAATTTGGCCGTTCTAGCTCTTAAAATAAAGGGTTAAATGGCGGAAAAAATTGGCGTGGGCTCCCGCGCAATTTTCTCCGCCAGAGTAGTAAAGCCAGTGACTGAGGGCAGATATTAATAGCCTGGAGAGGGTCCATGGTTATTGGCCCCCCCCTGGCTAAAAATATCTGCCCCCAGCCACCCCAGAAAAGGCACATCTGGAAGATGCACCTATTCTGGCACTTGGCCACTCTCTTCCCATTCCCGTGTAGCGGTGGGATATGGGGTAATGAAGGGTTAATGCCACCTTGCTATTGTAAGGTGACATTAAGCCTAATTAATAATGGAGAGGCGTCAATTATGACACCTATCCATTATTAATCCAATTGAATGAAAGGGTTAAATAAAACACAAACACATTATTTAAAATTATTTTAATGAAATAAAAACAATGGTTGTTGGAGTATTTTATTCTACGCCCAATCCAATCACTGAAGACCCTCGTTCTGTGAAAGAAAAAACATAATAAACCAACAATATACTTACCCTCCGCAGATCTGTAACGTCCAACGATGTAAATCCTTCTGAAGGGGTTAAAACATTTTGCAGCAAGGAGCTTTGCTAATGCAGGCTGCTCCTCGCTGCAAAACCCCGGAGAATGAGTCTAAATATAGATCAATGAGCTATATTTAGCTTCATTTGCGGTGAGGCGCCCTCTGCTGGCTGTTTATAGATCGTGGGAACTTGCCTAGAAAGCCTGGGAGCTTTCTAGGAAATTTCCCACGATCTATGAACATCCAGCAGAGGGCGCCTCACCGCAAATGAAGCTAAATATAGCTCATTGATCTATATTTAGACTCATTCTCCGGGGTTTTGCAGCGAGGAGTAGCATTGCATTAGCAAAGCTCCTTGCTGCAAAATGTTTTAACCCCTTCAGAAGGATTTACATCGTTGGACGTTACAGATCTGCGGAGGGTAAGTATATTGTTGGTTTATTATGTTTTTTCTTTCACAGAACGAGGGTCTTCAGTGATTGGATTGGGCGTAGAATAAAATACTCCAACAACCATTGTTTTTATTTCATTAAAATAATTTTAAATAATGTGTTTGTGTTTTATTTAACCCTTTCATTCAATTGGATTAATAATGGATAGGTGTCATAATTGACGCCTCTCCATTATTAATTAGGCTTAATGTCACCTTACAATAGCAAGGTGGCATTAACCCTTCATTACCCCATATCCCACCGCTACACGGGAATGGGAAGAGAGTGGCCAAGTGCCAGAATAGGCGCATCTTCCAGATGTGCCTTTTCTGGGGTGGCTGGGGGCAGATATTTTTAGCCAGGGGGGGGCCAATAACCATGGACCCTCTCCAGGCTATTAATATCTGCCCTCAGTCACTGGCTTTACTACTCTGGCGGAGAAAATTGCGCGGGAGCCCATGCCAATTTTTTCCGCCATTTAACCCTTTATTTTAAGAGCTAGAACGGCCAAATTTTGCAGATACACACTACTGACATTAGTAGTGTGGAATCTGCAAAAAAAATGGAGAGAAGACATGGTTTACTGTATGTAAACCATGTCTCAAATCATGTCGGGTTTTAAGAAGGAGAAAGAAAAAGCCGGTAATTGAATTACCGGCTTTCAAGCTCTATAGCGCTGGAATAAATATTAATATATATACATATATGTGTCTAATGACATATACAGTGGGGCAAAAAAGTATTTAGTCAGTCAGCAATAGTGCAAGTTCCACCACTTAAAAAGATGAGAGGCGTCAGTAATTTACATCATAGGTAGACCTCAACTATGGGAGACAAACTGAGAAAAAAAAATCCAGAAAATCACATTGTCTGTTTTTTTAACATTTTATTTGCATATTATGGTGGAAAATAAGTATTTGGTCAGAAACAAACAATCAAGATTTCTGGCTCTCACAGACCTGTAACTTCTTCTTTAAGAGTCTCCTTTTTCCTCCACTCATTACCTGTAGTAATGGCACCTGTTTAAACTTGTTATCAGTATAAAAAGACACCTGTGCACACCCTCAAACAGTCTGACTCCAAACTCCACTATGGTGAAGACCAAAGAGCTGTCAAAGGACACCAGAAACAAAATTGTAGCCCTGCACCAGGCTGGGAAGACTGAATCTGCAATAGCCAATCAGCTTGGAGTGAAGAAATCAACAGTGGGAGCAATAATTAGAAAATGGAAGACATACAAGACCACTGATAATCTCCCTCGATTTGGGGCTCCACGCAAAATCCCACCCCGTGGGGTCAGAATTATCACAAGAACGGTGAGCAAAAATCCCAGAACCACGCGGGGGGACCTAGTGAATGAACTGCAGAGAGCTGGGACCAATGTAACAAGGCCTACCATAAGTAACACACTACGCCACCATGGACTCAGATCCTGCAGTGTCAGACGTGTCCCACTGCTTAAGCCAGTACATGTCCGGGCCCGTCTGAAGTTTGCTAGAGGGCATTTGGATGATCCAGAGGAGTTTTGGGAGAATGTCCTATGGTCTGATGAAACCAAACTGGAACTGTTTGGTAGAAACACAACTTGTCGTGTTTGGAGGAAAAAGAATACTGAGTTGCATCCATCAAACACCATACCTACTGTAAAGCATGGTGGTGGAAACATCATGCTTTGGGGCTGTTTCTCTGCAAAGGGGCCAGGACGACTGATCCGGGTACATGAAAGAATGAATGGGGCCATGTATCGTGAGATTTTGAGTGCAAACCTCCTTCCATCAGCAAGGGCATTGAAGATGAAACGTGGCTGGGTCTTTCAACATGACAATGATCCAAAGCACACCGCCAGGGCAACGAAGGAGTGGCTTCGTAAGAAGCATTTCAAGGTCCTGGAGTGGCCTAGCCAGTCTCCAGATCTCAACCCTATAGAAAACCTTTGGAGGGAGTTGAAAGTCCGTGTTGCCAAGCGAAAAGCCAAAAACATCACTGCTCTAGAGGAGATCTGCATGGAGGAATGGGCCAACATACCAACAACAGTGTGTGGCAACCTTGTGAAGACTTACAGAAAACGTTTGACCTCTGTCATTGCCAACAAAGGATATATTACAAAGTATTGAGATGAAATTTTGTTTCTGACCAAATACTTATTTTCCACCATAATATGCAAATAAAATGTTAAAAAAACAGACAATGTGATTTTCTGGATTTTTTTTTCTCAGTTTGTCTCCCATAGTTGAGGTCTACCTATGATGTAAATTACAGACGCCTCTCATCTTTTTAAGTGGTGGAACTTGCACTATTGCTGACTGACTAAATACTTTTTTGCCCCACTGTATATATATATATATATATATATATATATATATAGACAGTATATATATATTTTTTTTTCTTTTTGGGACACATGGATCATTTCTATAGCGGTATGTTGGTTTTGCAAGCCTGCGAGAAAACCACGCAGTACGGATGCCATACGGATTACATACGGAGGATGCCATGCGCAAAAAACGCTGACACACCCTGCCTACGGAGGAGCTACGGACCACTATTTTCGGGACATTTCAGCGTATTACGGCCGTAATATACGGACCGTATTTTCATACGCTGAGTGTGAAGCCGGCCTAATTCTGTGTCCATGTAACCTCCTCATTTTCCTCCTGCTCCTCCTGTGCTGAGCTACTCAGCTTCATTCCTCTGGGTTTACACCAAAGGTACCTTCACACTAAACGACGCTGCAGCGATCCAGACAACGATCCGGATCGCTGCAGCGTTGCTGTTTGGTCGCTGGAGAGCTGTCACACAGACAGCTCTCCAGCGACCAACGATACCGGTGACCAGGGTAAACATCGGGTTACTAAGCGCAGGGCCGCGCTTAGTAACCCGATGTTTACCCTGGATACCATCCTAAAAGTAAAAAAAAACAAACACTACATACTTACCTTCTGCTGTCTGTCCCCGGCGCTGTGCTTCTCTGTACTGGCTGTGAGCACAGCGGCCGGAAAGCAGAGCGGTGACGTCACCTTCTATTTAAGGCTTCTCCCCCATTATGGAGCCAATGTCGCCACTCCTCAAATGCCCACTTCATAGCCAACAACTCACGATTGCCGACATCACAATTGCGTTCCGCAGGCGAAAACTTCCGAGAAAAGATGGCACACGGTTTCATCAAGGAACCATCAGAACTCCTCTGAGACAAAACGGCCCCTGCCCCAATCTCAGACGCGTTAACCTCAACCTGAAATGGAAGAAAAACATCTGGCTGACGCAACACAGGGGCAGAAGTAAATCAGCGTTTAAGCTCCTGAAAGGCAGAAACAGCCGCGGAGGACCAATTAGTCACATCAGCGCCTTTTTTGGTCAAATAGGTCAGAGGTTTAACCACACTGGAGAAGTTGGCAATGAAACGACGATAAAAATTAGCAAAGCCCAAGAATTTCTGAAGGCTCTTCACAGATGTGGGCTTAATCTAATCATGAATGGCCTGAACCTTAACCGGATCCATTTCTATAGATGAGGGAGAAAAAATGAAACCCAAAAAAGAAACCTTCTGCACTCCAAAGAGGCACTTTGACCCCTTCACAAATAAAGCATTATTACGGAGGATCTGAAATACCATCCTGACCTGTTTCACATGAGATTCCCAATCATTGGAATAAATCAAAATATCATCCAAATATACAACCATGAATTTATCAAGATAACTCCGAAAGATATCATGCATGAAGGATTGGAACACAGATGGGGCATTAGAGAGTCCGAATGGCATCACAAGGTATTCAAAATGGCCTTCAGGCGTATTAAATGCAGTTTTCCATTTGTCACCCTGCTTGATACGAATAAGATTATATGCCCCTAGAAGGTCAATCTTAGTAAACCAGCTAGCCCCCTTAATCCTAGCAAACAAATCAGTAAGCAAAGGCAAGGGGTATTGAAATTTGACCGTGATCTTATTCAAGAGGCGATAATCAATACAGGGTCTCAAGGAGCCATCCTTCTTGGCAACAAAAAAGAACCCCGCTCCCAACGGTGAAGAGGATGGCCGAATATGCCCTTTCTCTAAAGACTCCTTAATATAGCTCCGCATGGCGGTATGTTCAGGCACAGACAGGTTGAAAAGTCGACCCTTAGGGAACTTACAACCTGGAATCAAATCAATAGCACAATCACAGTCCCTATGCGGTGGAAGGGAACTGGATTTAGGCTCATCGAATACATCCTGGAAGTCAGACAAAAACTCAGGAACTTCAGAAGAGGGGGAAGAGGAGATTGACATCAAAGGAAAGTGATCATGAACCCCATGACAACCCCAACTAGTCACAGACATGGATTTCCAATCTAACACCGGACTATGTAGCTGCAACCATGGAAAACCCAGCACAATATCATCATGCAAATTATGCAACACCAGAAAACGACAATCTTCCTGATGGGCTGGCACCATGCACATGGTCAGCTGTGTTCAAAACTGAGGTTTATTTTTAGCCAACGGTGTAGCATCAATGCCCCTCAAAGGAATAGGGTTCTGCAAAGGCTGCAAGTGAAAACCACAACGTCTGGCAAATTCTAAGTCCATTAAGTTCAGAGCGGCGCCTGAATCCACAAATGCAATGACAGAAAATGATGATAATGAGCAGGTCAAGGTCACAGATAACAGAAATGTAGGTTGTATAGTACTGATGGCAACAGAACTAGGGATTCTCTTAGTACGCTTAGGGCAATCAGAAATAACATGAGCAGAATCGCCGCAGTAAAAACACAACCTATTCTGACGCCTGAATGTTTGACGTTCAGCTCTAGACAAAATCCTATCACACTGCATAGGCTCAGGGCTCCGCTCAGAGGACAACGCCACAGTGTGCACAATTTTGCGCTCGCGCAAGCGCCGATCAATCTGAATGGCCAGAGACATTGAATCACTCAGACCAGAAGGCGTGGGGAACCCCACCATAACATCTTTAACGGATTCAGAAAGACCCTTTCTGAAAATTGCCGCCAAGGCATCCTCATTCCATTTAGTCAGTACAGACCATTTTCTAAATTTCTGGCAATACAATTCTGCCGCTTCTTGACCTTGACACAGGGCTAACAAGATTTTCTCAGCCTGATCCACAGAATTAGGCTCATCATACAACAACCCCAATGCCTGAAAGAACGAATCAACATTAAGCAAAGCAGGATTGCCAGATTCCAGGGAAAATGCCCAATCCTGTGGGTCACCACGCAGCAGAGATATGATGATTTTAACCTGCTGAATAGGATCACCAGAAGACCGGGGTCTTAATGCAAAAAACAGTTTACAGTTATTTTTGAAACTCAAAAATTTGGATCTGTCACCAAAGAACAAATCAGGAGTGGGAATCTTAGGCTCTAAGGCAGGAGTCTGAACAATGAAATCTGAAATTCCCTGTACCCTAGCAGCAAGCTGATCCACCCGAGAAACCAACTCCTGAATATTCATGTTAATACTAGACTCCGTAGCCACCCAGAGGTAAAGAGGGAGGAACAGACCAAACAGGCTAAGGAAAAAAAATGGCTCAAGATCTTTCCACCCTTCTTCTGAGATGCAATTAACTCATTGTTGGCCAGTTGTACTGTTATGATCTGGTGGCCTTGGAGCAGCATGAGACGTACTCTGGAGAAGGTGGTCCCTGTACTGACCGCAAACCCTGAACCTAGCAGCACAACTAAAAGCAGCCGTGGGGGGTACCTAACACTCCCTAGACCCCTCGACACAGCCTCAGATCTAACTACCCCTAAAGACAGAAACAGGAAACCTATCTTGCCTCAGAAAAAATCCCCAAAGGATAGATAGCCCCCCACAAATATTGACTGTGAGAGGAGAGGAAAAAACATACGCAGATATGAAATCAGATTTTAGCATAGGAGGCCATACTAGCTAAAAAGAAAGAATAGAACAGAGTACTATGCGGTCAGTATAAAAACACTAGAAAAATATCCATTGCAGAAAATACGGATCACCACATCTGACTAAAGATATGGGGGGTATATCTGCATCTCCAGAGAAATAGCTAGACTGCAAAAAATCCTTCACAGACCAAGCTGTACAGGACAAAAACATGAAAATGCACAGAACTATAAGGTCCACTGCAGGTGGACAGCAAAAACAAAGCCAGGACTTATTTTTGTAGAAAAACACAGCAAACTGGAGAGACCAGCAGAGAAGTGAATCCTTAAAGAACAATGGACAACTGGCACTGACTAAAGGATTCTGCAAAGCTATATACCCCAGTCAGTCCTGCAATTAGTAGATACACATGTCCACTCCTGCAATCCAGGCCCAACTGCATTACCCTCTACAACCACCGGAGGGAGCCCAAAAGCTGAATTCACAACAGAAATCCTAGTATTTGCATGTGTGTGTGTGTGTGTGTGTGTGTGTGTGTGTGTGTGTGTATGTGTGTGTGTGTGTGTGTGGTGCGTACGGCATATACAGTGTATGTTTGTGTGTGTGTGGTGCGTACGGCGTATACAGTGTGCGAGTGTATGTGTGTGGTATGACTGTGTTCCACTGGTGGTACCACGCAAGAGACTGGTACCATCAGCAGTTTCCATATTGAGACACCCATCACTTGGGTGTTCCAATATGGCAGTTGGTGAGCTTCCGCCTCTCGGAAACCTGAGATCCGGACACATCTAGACGGAACAGGATGTGAGGACATTACAAGGTAAGTATATATTAAGATTGGATGTGTAAAGTATATAGAGGTATATGGCGCTAGCACTTTAAATGTCTACTTCATTCATGTGGGACCATCTTAAGACCATCTCTTGCTATATGTCAGTAATCAAGCATATGACTATTTTTTACACTGACAATACTCAGTAAAGACAAGCAAGACTAATTGTCCAGAATGTGACTAAAATTAAAATTTGGTTTTCAAGTTGCTATGTTTTCCACTATATATTTAATTGGTTTTGATTAGGGATGAGCAAATGTGCTCAGTGATACTCTGTTATCACTCGAGTATCACGGTGCTCGGATGTACCTGTTACTCGGCGAGTATTGGGCGGGACTCTATGTAAGGGCTCATACTCATCTGCAAGAAAAACAGAAAGAGCAATCCAATAGAAAATCGGATTGCACTCTGACCAATTTTAATTTGAGTCCCTGCTCATCTGCGATTTTTTTTTTTCTCAGCTCAGATCGAAGTGATAAAATAAAATCGCAGCATGCTGCAATAGTCAATGGGTGCGAATAAAAAATCACATGGCACTCGTACCATGTGAGTGCCACCCAATTTTTGCACACCCATGTTCTTGAAAACCCGACATTTCATCAGCCGCGTACAGTAAAATCACAACGTGACAAGTCAGAAGAGAATAGATAGAATAGATATACCGTATATACTCGAGTATAAGCTGAGATTTTCAGCCCTTTTTTTAGGCTGAAAGTGCTCCTCTCTGCTTATACTCGAGTCAGTGTCCCAGGGGGTCAGTGAGGGAGGGGGAGCGGCAGGAGTGGCGGCTGTCACATCATACTCACCTCCTCCTGAAGCGGTCTCTGCATGTCCCTGCTTCTCAGATGGTCTCTGGCACTCTTCCTGTGTTCAGCGGTCAAGTTGTACCACTCATTAAAGTAATAAATATGGACGCGACTCCATTCCCATAGGCGTGGAGTGCATATTCATTACTTTAATGAGCGGTACATGTGATCGCTGAACACAGGAAGAGCTGCAGGCGCCAAAGACCATCTGAGAAGCAGAGTCCATGCCAGAATGGGGTGAGTATGACGGGGAAGGGTGAGCCATGTGATATTCACCTGTCCCCGTTCCACCGCTTGGCTCTGTCTTCCGTGTCCTCTGGCGGTGACGTTCAGGTCAGAAGGCGCAATGACATGTTTAGTGTGTGCCCTCTGCCTGAACAGTCAACTGAACTGCAAAAACTCGGAAGACACAGTGGCGCGTGGCGGTTGAACGGGAACAGGTGAATATCGCAAGTGTCGGGGGCGTGAGGCAACGGCGACTGCGACACCTGGCCCCCATAGTGCGCCTGTCCCCATCTGCTCAGGACACTGGCACCTCTCCCCCATTGACGAGAGGTGAGTATTTAATTTTTTTTTAAATTGCAGCAGCAGCAGCATATGGGGGATATTATTCTATTGATCATCTTAGGGTGCCATCAACCTTTGCGTTATAAGGGGCATATTATTTTATGGAGCATCTTATGGGGCCATCATTAACCTTTTATGCAGCATTATATGGGGCATATTTTAATCTGGAGCATCTTATGGGGCCATTATTAACCTTTGTGCAGAATTATGTGGGGCATCTTTTTTGTATGAAGCATCTTATGGGGCCCATCATGAATTTTATGGAGCATTATATGGGGAGTATTTTGTATGGAGCATCTTATGGGGCCCATCATGAACTTGGAAAATTATATGGGGCTCCTTATTTAACCCCTTCATGACCCAGCCTATTTTGACCTGACCTGGCCGTTTTTTGCAATTCTGACCAGTGTCCATTTATGAGGTAATAACTCGGGAACCCTTCAACGGATCCTAACGGTTCTGAGATTTTTTATTTGTGACATATTGGGCTTCATGTTAATGGTAAATTTAGGTCAATAATTTTTGCGTTTATTTGTGAAAAATATGGAAATTTGGCTAAAATTTTGCAAATTTCGCAATTTTCAAATTTTGAATTTTTATTCTGTTAAACCAGAGAGTTATGTGACACAAAATAGTTAATAAATAACATTTCCACATGTCTACTTTACATTAGCACAATTATGGAAACAACATTTTTTTTTGCTAGGAAGTTATAAGGGTTAAAATTTGACCAGCGATTTCTCATTTTTACAACGAAATTTACAAAACCATTTTTTTTTAGGGACCACCTCACATTTGAAGTCAGTTTGAGGGGTCTGTATGGCTGAAAATACCCAAAAGTGACACCATTCTAAAAACTGCACCCTTTTTTTTTGGGAAGTGCATTTGAACAGCAAGGTGGATTGCTGTTGAGGGGAACTAGAGAAAAAAAAAATCTATAAATCTTCAGCATAGCGAGTGTGAGCGAGCTGAGTGTGACCTGAACGTAAGTGTGAACGGCGGTAAGTGTGACTTCTGATTCAGTGACTTTGGATTCAGGGAGTTTCCAAGGGAGGAATTACTGTCTGTTTTTTATTAATACTTTGTATTTATTTATTTTTTTATTTAGCTTTTCTGTCTGGTGCAATCCCCATTAGGAAATGTGCTCCACTCTTGTTAATGCCATCCAGTGCACATCTTGCCACATGTATGCAGTCCTTGAGCAGCTGGTCGAGGGTGCATACTGCTGTGCGAGATGTGAGCACGTTGTGCATTTGGAAACCCAGATTCTGAATCTAAATGTGCAGCTGGCAACACTGAGATCCATAGACAATATGGAGAGGAGTCTTCTGCTCACTGAGCAGACGCTCAATGGGATAGATGAGGGGGGATGGTAGGATGGAGCTGCAGGACGGTGAAGTAGCAAGCTGGGTGACTGTTAGAAAGCAGGGTAGAGGGAAGAGTGCCAGGGAGGCTAGTCCTGATCTGGAACACCCCAATAAGTTTGCTAAGTCGGCAGATGAGGGGGGTGCCAGTACAGGGGCAGCACTGCTGCAGCCAGGCATGTCCTCTGAAAGCCGGAGGAGTGACTGCTCCAGTAAGGAGGGAAATAGGAGAGCAGGGCAGGCCAGACAGCTGCTGGTAGTGGGGGACTCAATTATTAGGGGAGCAGATAGGGCACTCTGTCACAAAGACAGGGATCATCGGTGTGCTGCCTACCTGGTGCTCGAGTCCGACACATCGCTGATCGGGTGGACAGATTTCTGGGAGGGGCTGGTGAGGACCCAGCGGTCATGGTGCACATTGGCACAAATAACAAAGTTAGAGGTAGGTGGAAGTTCCTTAAAGATGATTTCAGGGAATTAGGCTGCAAGCTGAAAGCAAGGACCTCCAACGTGGGATTTTCTGAAATACTGCCTGTGCCATGCCAGAGAGGCAACGGGAGATTAGGGAGGTTAATAAATGGCTCAAGAATTGGTGTAGGAAGGAGGGGTTTGGGTTCCTGCAGAACTGGGCCGACTTCTCAGTTGGTTACAGGCTCTACGCTAGGGATGGACTGCACCTCAATGGGGAAGGTGCAGCTGTGCTGGGGGAGAAAATGGCTAGAAGGTTGGAGGAGTGTTTAAACTAGGGATTGGGGGGGAGGGTATTCAATTTATAGGAGGGGAAGATAGTGCAGACAGAGACCTGGGAACAAATAAGGAAGTTGGGGGTGGCGGTGGCATGGGGGGTGGGGTTAGAACAGTTAATAATTTAAGAAAGAATAGAGGTACAGAGAGGAACATCAAGTGCATGTATACTAATGCCAGAAGCCTTGCCAACAAAATGGATGAATTAGAACTAATGTTGTTGGAGCATAATTATGACATGGTGGGGATATCTGAAACGTGGCTGGATGAGAGCCATGACTGGGCTGTTAACTTGCAGGGCTATGGCCTGTTCAGAAATGACCATACAGATAAGGCTGGTTTCACATTTGCGTTTTTTTGGGTGCGTTTTTGCGGTAAAAAACGCAAAAAACGCATGGTGAAAAAACGCATGTAAACGCGTGCAAACGCTGTGTTTTTTTGACGCATGCGTTTTTGCATGTGGTTAAAAACGCGGCGTTTTGACGCGTTTACATGCGTTTTGTCATGCGTTTGCGTTTTTTAAACGCATGCTGAGAAATGTGTGACAGCTGCCAATCATCAAAATAAAGTAAAAAACCCACTATAAACAGAAATAGTTAGGGTTAGGGTTAGGGGTAGGGTTAGGGGTAGGGATCATAACCCTAACCCTAACCCTAAAGGGATCCTAACCCTAACCCTACCGCTAACCCTAACCCTAAAGGGATCCTAACCCTAACCCTACCCCTAACCCTAACCCTACCTCTAACCCTAAGGGATCCTAACCCTACCCCTAACCCTACCCCTAACCCTAACCCTAAAGGGATTAGGGTTAGGGGTAGGGTTAGGGGTAGGGTTAGGGGTAGGGTTAGGGTTAGGATCCCTTAGGGTTAGGGTTAGGGGTAGGGTTAGGGGTAGGGTTATGGTTAGGATCCCTTAGGGTTAAGGTTAGGGTTAGGGGTAGGGTTAGGGGTAGGGGTAGGGTTAGGATCCCTTAGGGTTAGGGTTAGGGTTAGGGGTAGGGTTAGGGTTAGGATCCCTTTATCACCTTTATGTTGGGGGGTGGCATATCAGTGTGTTTTCTGGTTTTTTAATATAAAAACGCATGCATTTTTAACGCAAAAAAAGTATGCACAAAAAACCGCATGCGTCCCCATTGACTCCAATGTATTTTTTGACGAAAAAAAAACGCATGAAAATGCATGCGTTTTTTTTGGTCAAAAAAACGCCTCTCAAAAATACTACAAGTTGCATTTCTGAAAATGAACGCATGCAGTAAAAAAATGCATGCGTTGCAAAACGCGACCAAACGCGTACAAACAAAAACGCATGCGTTTTCAATGTTAAATATAGGGAAAAAATGCATGTGTTTTTTTGAAAAAAAAAAACGCTGCAGACAAAAACGCAAGTGTGAAACCACCCTAAGCGAGGGGGTGGGGTGTGTCGATATGTAAAATCGTCCTTAAAACCCGTCCTGCGTAATAATATAGGTGAATTTAATGAAAATTTAGAATCCCTGTGGGTGGAGATAAGGGGAGGGGGAAAAAATAATAAATTACTGATAGGGGTTTGTTATAAATCTCCAAAAATAATGGAAGCAATGGAGAATATCCTTGTAAAGCAAATAGATGAAGCTGCGACTCAAGGAGAAGTCATTATTATGGGGGACTTCAACTACCCTGAAATAGATTGGGGAACAGAAACCTGCAGTTCCAGCAAAGGTAATCGGTTATTGACAACTATGAGAGACAATTACTTTTCACAACTGGTTCAGGACCCAACAAGAAGGGGGGCACTGCTAGACCTAATATTAACCAACAGGCCAGACCGCATAGCAAATATAAGGGTTGGGGGTCACTTGGGGAATAGTGATCACAAAATAATAAGTTTTCATGTATCCTTTAAAAAGATGTGTAATAGAGGGGTTACCAGGACGCTAAACTTCAGGAGGGCAAATTTCCAAAGGAAGAGAGTGGATCTTGGTGCAATTAACTGGGACGATATCCTGAGACACAAAAATACACAAAGAAAATGGGAGACGTTTATTAGCATCCTGGATAGGACCTGTGCACAGTATATACCGTATGGGAATAAACATACTAGAAATAGGAGGAAACCAATATGGCTAAATAGAGCTGTAAGGGGCGCAATAAGTGACAAAAAGAAAGCATTTAGAGAATTAAAGGAAGTAGGTAGTGAAGAGGCATTAAATAAATACAAAAAATTAAATAAATTCTGTAAAAAGCAAATCAAGGCAGCAAAGATTGAGACAGAGAGACTCATTGCCAGAGAGAGTAAAAGCAATCCGAAAATATTCTTTAACTACATAAATAGTAAGAAACTAAAAAATGATAGTGTTGGCCCCTGTTGTGATTAGGTAATTCAGTACCACAATGGACATAGTAGTCAGAGCACATACAGTGATCTGTCAATAACCCAAAAACATAGAACGAGCTCTGAGACGTGGGAACTCTGCTGACCGCAATCCCTAATCCTCTCCAACCACACTAGAGGCAGCCGTGGATTGCGCCTAACGCTCCCTATGCAACTCGGCACAGCCTGAGAAACTAGCTAGCCTGAAGATAGAAAATAAGCCTACCTTGCCTCAGAGAAATACCCCAAAGGAAAAGGCAGCCCCCACATATAATGACTGTGAGTAAGATGAAAAGACAAACGTAGAGATGAAATAGATTTAGCAAAGTGAGGCCCGACTTTCTGAACAGAGCGAGGATAGGAAAGGTAACTTTGCGGTCAACACAAAACCCTACAAACAACCACGCAAAGGGGGCAAAAAGACCCTCCGTACCGACTAACGGCACGAAGGTACACCCTCTGCGTCCCAGAGCTTCCAGCAAGCAAGAAAAAACCAAATAAGCAAGCTGGACAGAAAAAACAGCAAACAAAAATAACTCAAGCGAAACTTAGCTATGCAGAGCAGCAGGCCACAGGAACGATCCAGGAGGAAGCAAGTCCAATACTAGAACATTGACTGGAAGCCAGGATCAGAGCACCAGGTGGAGTTAAATAGAGCAGCACCTAACGACTTCACCACATAACCTGAGGAAGGAAACTGAGAAGCCGCAGTACCACTCTCCTCCACCAACGGAAGCTCACAGACAGAATCAGCCGAAGTACCACTTGTGACAACAGGAGGGAGCTCTGCCACAGAATTCACAACAGGCCCTCTTAAAAATAGTCTGGGTGAAATGGTGGATGAGGATGAGGAAAAAGCAAATATGCTAAATGACTTTTTTTTCATCAGTATTTACAAAATAAAATCCCATGGCAGACAAAATGACTAGTGATAAAAATTCCCAATTAAATGTCACCTGCTTAACCCAGCAGGAAGTGCAGCGGCATCTAAAAATCACTAAAACTGACAAATCTCTGGGCCCGGATGGGATACACCCTCGAGTACTGCAGGAATTAAGTACAGTCATTGATAGACCATTATTTTTAATCTTTAACCCCTTCATGACTGGGGGATTTTTCGTTTTTCCATGTTCGTTTTTCGCTCCCCTCCTTCCCAGAGCCATAACTTTTTTATTTTTCTGTCAATTTGGCCATGTGAGGGCTTATTTTTTTGCGGGACGAGTTGTACTTTTGAACGACATCATTGGATTTAGCATGTCGTGTACTAGAAAACGGGAAAAAAATTCCAAGTGTGGTGAAATTGCAAAAAAAGTGCAATCCCACATTGGTTTTTTGTTTGGCTTTTTTGCTAGGTTCACTAAATGCTAAAAATGACCTGCCATTATGATTCTCCAGGTCATTACGAGTTCATAGACACCAAACATGACTAGGTAATTTTTTGTCTAAGTGGTGAAAAAAAATTCCAAACTTTGCTAAAAAAAAAAAAAAAAAATTGCGCCATTTTCCGATACTCGTAGCGTCTCCATTTTTCATCATCTGGGGTCGGTTGAGGGCTTATTTTTTGCGTGCCGAGATGACGTTTTAAATTATAGCATTTCGGTGCAGATACGTTATTTTGATCGCCCGTTATTGCATTTTAATTCATTGTCACGGCGACCAAAAAAATCTAATTCTGGCGTTTCAAATTTTTTTCCCGCTACGCTGTTTAGCGATCAGGTTAATACTTTTTTTTAATTGATAGATCGGGCGATTCTGAGCGCGGCGATACCAAATATGCGTAGATTTGATATTTTTTTTATTGATTTATTTTGATTGGGGCGAAAGGGGGGTGATTTAAACTTTTATGTTTTTTTTATTTTTTTCACATTTTTTTAAACTTTTTTTTTAAACTTTTGCCATGCTTCAATAGCCTCCATGAGAGGCTAGAAGCAGGCACAACCCGATCGGCTCTGCTACATAGCAGCGATCTGCTGATCGCTGCTATGTAGCAGAATTGCACGTGTGCTGTGAGCGCCGACCACAGGGTGGCGCTCACAGCGACGGGCAATCAGTAACCATAGAGGTCTCAAGGACCTCTATGGTTACCATTCACAAGCATCGCCGACCCCCGATCATGTGACGGGGGTCGGCGATGACATTATTTCCGGCCGCCCGGCCGGAAGCGGTAGTTAAATGCCGCTGTCTGCGTTTGACAGCGGCATTTAACTAGTTAATAGGTGCGGGCAGATCGCCTATTACGGGCACATGTCAGCTGTTCAAAACAGCTGACATGTCCCGGCTTTGGTGCGGGCTCACCGCGGAGCCCTGCATCAAAGCAGGGGAGCCGGCATCGGACGGTATAGTACGTCCGATGCCGGTAAGGGGTTAATGACTCCATAATAACAGGGTCTGTGCCACAGGACTGGCGTATAGCAAATGTGGTGCCAATATTCAAAAAGGGGACAAAAACTGAACTTGGAAATTATAGGCTAGTAAGCTTAGCCTCTACTGTGGGTAAAATCCTGGAGGGCATTCTAAGGGATGCTATACTGGAGTATCTGAAGAGGAATAACCTCATGACCCAGTATCAGCACGGGTTTACTAGGGACCGTTCATGTCAGACTAATTTGATCAGTTTCTATGAAGAGGTAAGTTCCGGATTAGACCAAGGGAACCCAGTGGATGTAGTGTATATGGACTTTTCAAAAGCTTTTGATACGGTGCCACACAAAAGGTTGATACATAAAATGAGGATAATGGGGATAGGGGAAAATATGTGTAAATGGGTTGAGAGCTGGCTCAGGGATAGGAAACAAAGGGTGGTTATTAATGGAGCACACTCGGACTGGGTCGCGGTTAGCAGTGGGGTACCACAGGGGTCAATATTGGGCCCTCTTCTTTTTAACATATTTATTAATGACCTTGTAGGGGGCATTCAGAGTAGAATTTCAATATTTGCAGATGACACTAAACTCTGCAGGGTAATCAATACAGGGGAGGACAATTTTATATTACAAAATGATTTATGTAAACTAGAAGCTTGGGCTGATAAATGGCAAATGAGCTTTACTGGGGATAAATGTAAGGTCATGCACTTGGGTAGAAGTAATAAGTTGTATAATTATGTGCTTAATTCTAAAACTCTGGGCAAAACCATCAATGAAAAAGACCTGGGTGCATGGGTGGATAACAAACTCATATTCAGTGGCCAGTGTCAGGCAGCTGCTACAAAGGCAAATAAAATATTGGGATGCATTAAAAGAGGCATAGATGCTCATGAGGAGAACATCATTTTACCTCTATAAAAGTCACTAGTGCGACCACACTTAGAATACTGTGCACAGTTCTGGTTTCCGGTGTATAAGAAAGACATAGCTGAACTGGAGCGGGTGCAGAGAAGAGCGACCAAGGTTATTAGAGGACTGGGGGGTCTGCAATACCAAGATAGGTTATTACACTTGGGGCTATTTAGTTTGGAAAAACAAAGACTAAGGGGTGATCTTATTTTAATGTATAAATATATGAGGGGACAGTACAAAGACCTTTCTGATGATCTTTTCAATCATAGACCTGAAACAGGGACAAGGGGGCATCCTCTACATCTGGAGGAAAGAAGGTTTAATCATATTAACAGTCGCGGATTCTTTACTGTAAGAGTAGTGAGACTATGGAACTCTCTGCCATATGATGTTGTAATGAGTGATTCATTACTTAAATTTAAGAGGGGACTGGATACATTTCTGGAAAATAATAATGTTACAGTGTATAAACACTAGATTCCTTGATATGGCGTTGATCCAGGGAACTAGTCTGATTGCCGTATGTGGAGTCGGGAAGGAATTTTTTTCCCCAAGGTGGAGCTTACTCTTTGGCACATGGTTTTTTTTTGCCTTCCTCTGGATCAACATGTTAGGGCATGTTAGGTTAGGCTATGGGTTGAACTAGATGGACTTATAGTCTTCCTTCAACCTTAATAATAACTATGTAATATCAAGGAACTCAAAACCACATTCAAGAAGTTTATTAACCCTTCAGGTACTTCACAGCAGCAGAAGCAACATGGAAGGAAAAAATGAACATTTAACTTTTTAGTCACAAAAATGATGTTTTAGCAACAATTTTTTTATTTTCCCGAGGGTAAAAAGAGAAATTGGATGAAAAACGTTATTGTACAATTTGTCCTGAGTACACCGATACCTCATATGTGGGGAGGGGACCACTGTCTGGGTGCACGACAGGGCTCGGAAGGGAAGTAGCGCCATTTGACTTTTTCAATGAAAAATTGGCTCCAATCTTTAGCGGACACCATGTCATGTTTGGAGAGCCCCTGTGTGCCTAAACATTGGAACTCCCCTACAATTGACCCCAATTTGGAAACTAGACCCCCCAAGGAGCTTATCTAGATGCATAGTGAGCACTGTGAACCCCCAGGTGCTTCACAAATTGATCCGTAAAAATGAAAAAGTCCTTTTTTTTTGCAAAAAATTTTTTTAGCCCCAATTTTTTCATTTTCACATAGACAACAGGATAAAATTGATTATAAAATGTGTTGGGCAATTTCTCCTGAGTACACCGATACCTCATATAAACTACTGTTTGTGCACACGGCAAGGCTCTGAAGGGAAGGAGCGCCATTTGACTTTTGAATTAAAAATTAGCTCCAATCATTTACGGACACCATGTCGCATTTGGAGAGCCCCTGTGTGCCTTAACATTGGAACTCCCCCACATGTGACCCCATTTTGGCAACCAGACCTCCCATGGAACTAATCTAGATGTGTGTTGACCACTTTAAGCCCCCAAGTGCTTCACAGAAGTTTATAAAAAATCATTTTTCTTTCCTCAAAAATTATTTTTTAGCCTGCAATTTTTTATTTTCACAAGAGTAACAGGAGAAATTGGACCCCAAAAGTTGTTGTCCAGTTTGTCCTGAATACACTGATGCCCCATATGTGGGGGGGAACCACTGTTTGGGCACACGTCGGGGCTTGGAAGTGAAGTAGTGACTTTTGAAATGCAGACTTTGATGGAATAGTCTGCGGGCATCACATTGCGTTTGCAGAGCCCCTGATGTGCCTAAACACTAGAAACCCCCCACAAATGACCCCATTTTGGAAACTAGACCCCCCCAAGGAACTTATCTAGATGTGTGGTGAGCACTTTGAACCCCCAAGTGCTTCACAGAAGTTTATAACGCAGAACCGTGAAAATAAAAAATAATTTTTCTTTCCTCAAAAATTATGTTTTAGCAAGCAATTTTTTATTTTCACTAGGGTAACAGGAAAAATTGGACCACAATTGTTGTTGCCCATTTTGTCCTGAGTATGCTGGTACCCCATATGTGGGGATAAACCACTGTTTGGGCGCACGTCAGGGCTCGGAAGGGAGGAAGCACCATTTGACTTTTTGAGCGCAAGATTGGCTGGAATCAATGGTGGCGCCATGTTGCGTTTGGAGACCCATGATGTGCCTAAACTGTGGAAACCCCTCAATTCTAACTCCAACACTAACCCCAACACACCCCTAACCCTAATCCCAACTGTAGCCATAACCCTAATCACAACCCTTACCCCAACACACCCTGTTATGATCCGGTGACCTTGGAGCTGCATGAGAACTTTCACTGGAGAAGATGGCCACTATACTGACCGCAATCCTGAACTTAACACCGCAACTAGAAGTAGCCCTGGAGTGTACCTAACACACCTAGACACCTCATTACAGCCAGAGGACTAAATACCCCTAAAGATGGAAATAGGAATACTATCTTGCCTCAGAGAAAATCCCCAAAGGTTAGACAGCCCCTCACAAATATTGGCGGTGAGTCGGAGAGGAAAAAACATACACAGGCAGAAAAACAGGATTTAGCACAGCATGCCACTCTAGCTAGATAGGACAGGATAGGACAGAGTTCTGTGCGGTCAGTATTAAAACCCTTCAAAACATCCTTAGCAGAATATACAAAAAACTTCCTACATCTAACTAAAAGATGTAGGAGCGTAAATCTGCAACTCCAGTGAATCCTACAATCAGAGCAGGAATAGAACTGAAACAAGCACACAGCAGTGTGCCACAGATACAAAAACCAAACACTTATCTTTGCTGAATTTGGCAGCAAGCAGGAGAAGCCAGAAAGTGATCCAACACTTCACAAGGAACATTGACAACTGGCAAGGGCTAAAGGATCCTGCACACCTAAATATCCCAGTCAGAATTGTAATCATCCGATACACCTGGCCAGGACTGCAAGTCAGAGACAACTGCATTCCCACCTACAACCACTGGAGGGAACCCAAGAGCAGAATTCACAACAACACCCCTAACCACAACCCTAACCCCAACACACCTGTAACCCTAATCCCAACCCTAACTCTAATCCCAACCCTAACCACAACTTTAACCCCAACACATCCCTAACCCTAACCATAACCCTAACCACAAGCCTAATCTTAACCCTATTTCTAACCCTTGCCCTAATTCCAACCCTAACTCTAATTCCAACCCTAACCCTAAGGCTATGTGCCCACGTTGCGGATTCGTGTGGGATTTTTCCGCACCATTTTTGAAAAATCCGCAGGTAAAAGGCACTGCGTTTTACCTGTGGATTTACCGTGGATTTCCAGTGTTTTTTTGTGCGGATTTCACCTGTGGATTCCTATTGAGGTGCAGGTGTAAAACGCTGCGGAATCCGCACAAAGAATTGACATGCGCAGGAAAATACAATGCATTTCCGCGCTGTATTTTCCGCACCATGGGCACAGCAGATTTGGTTTTCCAAAGGTTTACATGGTACTGTAAACCTGATTTGAAACTGCTATGTATCCACAGTGGCCAATCCGCTGCGGATACACGGCCAAACCGCTGCGGATCTGCAGCCAAATCCGCACCATGTGCACATAGCCTAATTCTAACCCTAGCCCTAACCCTAACCCTAGCCCTAACCCTAGTTCTAACCCTAACCCTAGTAGAAAAAAAACAAATTTTCTTTATTTTATTATTGTCCCTACCTGTGGGGGTGATAAAGGGGGGGGGGAGCATTTACTTTTTTTTTATTTTGATCACTGTGATAGTTTTATCACAGTAATCAAAATATACCTGGAACGAATCTGCTGGCCGGTAGATTTGACGGGCCATTTTGGAAGATGGCGGCGCCCATGGAGAAGATGGACCGACACTGGGAGGCCCCGTAAGTATGAGGGGGGGGGAGATGGGAGCGATGGGGGAGATCAGAGCACGGGGGTGGCATTGGGCACGGGGGGAGCTGACAGGAGGACGGGGGAGCAGACAGGACGAGGGAGGGGAGCGGAGCACAGGACGGAGGACTGGGGAGGCGATCGGTGGCGGTGGGGGGGGGGCAGATCAGGGTTTCCAGCCATGGACGATGATATTGCAACATCGGCCATGGCTGGATTGTAATATTTCACCAGTTTTCAAACGTGAAATATTACAAATCGCTCTGATTGGCAGTTTCACTTTCAACAGCCAATCAGAGCGATCGTAGCCACGGGGGGGGGTGAAGCCACCCCCCTGGGCTAAAGTACCACTCCCCCTGTCCCTGCAGATCGCATGAAATTAGAGTTAACCCTTTCACCCGATCTGCAGGGACGCGATCCCTCCATGACGCCACATAGGCATCAGAGGTCGGATTGGCACCGACTTTCATGACGCCTACGTGGCGTCAAAGGTCGGGAAGGGGTTAATATGGATATTCAAAAACATTTAACCTACTGATGTATCAATTAATTTTACTTTTATTGGTATCTATTTTTATTTTTAAAATTTACCAGTAGCTGCTGCATTTCCCACTCTAGTATTATACTCAAGACAATTAGTTTTCCCAGTTTTTTGTGGCAAAAGTAGGGGTCATGGATATTGTCTCCCTCCAACACTAAAAACATCAGCTCTCAGCTGCCCCAGAAATGGCACATTCATAAGATGTGCCAAATCTGGCATGTAGCCTTGCTCTTCCCACTTGCCCTCTGACTGTAGGAAGTGGGGTGATAGTTGGGAGACTAATGCATTTTGTATTTGCAGCTGGCATGAAGCCCAAGGATTAGTTATGGGGAGGCATCTATAAGACACCTATCCATTACTAACCCCATAGTCATATAGTAAATAAGAAACACCCTGAATAAAGTATTTTATTTGAAAACATGACATAGGCTCCTTTATTGAATTAAAAATAATAAACACTTATACACACCTTTATGCCCAATCCATTGAAGCCCATGTCCCCTGTAAAAAAATAAAATAATAGAGAATCATAATCCTCACTTGTCCCTGACATGAAGATAATCCTACAATGACCATGTCGTCTGTAAAATAGTTTTAAAAAATGAACAACCATATTTCTCACCTTTCCGAAAGGAAAATAACAATCTATTTTGTCTGTAGATGACTCTAGCTCTGCTACATCTACTTGATATGTTAAACACTAGCATGATATGAGCATTCAGAATGTCAGGAAGCAGGGATACTCAGCTGTGTGTGTTTGTGCAGCACAGCTAAAGTCGCTTATGGACAAAATGCATTATCTTCTTGTCGGAGAGGTGAGGAATATGGTTGTTTATTTTTCAAAACTTTTTTTTACAGGGGACATGGTCATTGTAGGGTTATCTTCATGTCGGGGACAGGTGAGGATTATGTTGCTTTATTATTTTATTTTTTTTACAGGGGACATGGGCTTCAATGGATTGGGCAGACTCACTTATTAAAGCAGGTTTTTCATTTTACTGCAGTGTACAGACTCACAAGACGGTGATGACCCTTTACATGGGTTGACAGCTTGTGTATTTAGGTCAAAATATTAGCCAATACCTCCAGATATTTTTTATTTTTTTGCACATTTTATCTTTTAGGGAGGAGAGCCAAGCTAACGGTCTTTCCTGTGTGTCTGAGCCGGAACCGTCAGGGCTGTCACCAGTGTTTTGGGAGGAAGCGATTGCTGACCGGAGTGGTTCAGGACACCTGACTGATGGGGGCGGGTCTGACATAAATAGCAATTTGAGCGGGAAGATGGGACACTTGGCGGGGAACGAGCTTGTGAGTAGTGAGACGGTTGACTCCCTCTCCACGGACCCACACCCACTAGCTGTGCCTATACCCCCAGCTAGCCAGACTGCCAACACATACTACCCTCAGCCCAGAGAGACTTCTGCACCAGGTAGTGACCAGGATAGAGTATGTACCTTGGCTCCACTTACCATCATGGAGGCACCGCTTAGTCCCATCCTTGTGGTGCCTGCTAAGGACCGGCCCGTGCCTGTGGCTGTACACTGAAGCCACTGAACTGTGTGCTTCTACTGCGGCCCTGCCTACTGAACCTTCTTCTTCTTCTTCTGTGCCACCAACATCACCTCTATTCCACCGTGTGCACGGGTCAGGAGATCACGTGCTGAAGAACCCGGATGATTCATCATCACAAGGAGAAAGTGCATCACTCATCTGCGGGATCGGATCGGAGACATCTCGCGCAGTCTGTGATGCCGCCGAAGGATCTACCAGCCCCCTTCCTCCAGTGCAAAGAGACTGATAAGTTAACCTGTTACAGTGGGGCAAAAAAGTATTTAGTCAGTCAGCAATAGTGCAAGTTCCACCACTTAAAAAGATGAGAGGCGTCTGTAATTTACATCATAGGTAGACCTCAACTATGGGAGACAAACTGAGAAAAAAAAATCCAGAAAATCACATTGTCTGTTTTTTTAACATTTTATTTGCATATTATGGTGGAAAATAAGTGCATCTATTCTATTGAATTTGATTTTCCCCCATCTTCCAATCACATCCTTTACCCCCTACTTGCACCATTACAGTTTCTACATATAAAGAACCTGTTAACTCCTGCTAGCATTCTACATTTGGCATAGTCAGCAGGATGCAGTCCATTGGCATGCATGCGGCAGACCAAGCAGTTGGAGGTGGCCCCAGGACTGGTCTTTCCATGGGGGCCATGCTGAGCAATTTGCTCAAGTTCACAGGGAGCAACACTATGCTGTGGAGCTGGACTGATCGCCTTAAGAGGCATGATGAGAATGCACCCCATGACCTCTGCGCTGGAGTCTGGGGTGGCCATTATGGCCCTGGATGGAGAAGCCAGGGATTCAGTAATGTTACGGACCCCACGAGACCGGAATACCTTTAATAAGGTGCTGCAGATCTTGGAGAAGACTCATGGGGACCCCATAGACGTAGGGGAACTGAGAACACAAATTTTTATTAGGATGCGGAGGGAGGGAGAGACTGTGACGCAATATATGAATGCATTGCAAGAGCTACACACTGCAATTATTAGGAAAGACAGCAGGGGATTAGGACCTACATACATAATGTTACGAGACCTCCTAGTGACAGGTTTGTGAGACATGCTGAAAAAACAAGCCCTGAGAGAACATATACGGGTGAACCCCCAAATGACTTTCCCTGAATTAGGGAGTGAGGCACGCATATGTGAACAGGAGCAGGGGGTGACAGTCCTGGTTGGAAAGGTCCAGAGCATGAGGGTGTCCATAAAGGCTAGTGCTGAACCCCAATGAGTGGAAAAACTGAGGAGAGAACTTCTGAGTGTGAAAGTAGAATTGGCTGACATCAAGACAAAAGCACCTTGACCCCAGAATATTTTGCCGGCCAAGACTCATCACTTGTTACAACTGCAGAGAGAGCGGACACATTGCACGGGAGTGCATTCGTCGTGGAAGAGTGACGCCGGGAGCCAGAGTGAAAGTCCCCCAAGTTTAGTGTCAACATGCCCCCTGATATGGGCAGAAATGGACGGATGTGCAGTGCAATGCCTGGTGGACACGGGCTTGCAGGTGACAACGATGCCAGAGGCTTATAACCGGCAACATTTTCCCCAAGCAAACTGGCCTGAATGGGGCTTTTAGATAAAGTTAATGGCGGCCAATGAACTACCCATCCTGGACGCAGGGGTGGTATGCATGCAAGTGTCTATCTGTGGGAAAGACCTGGGACAGAAAGGCATGGTACTGACACAGGGTGAGGTGAATTATGGACCCGTTGTCACCTTGGGGGTGAATGTGATGAAGGAGTTTGGAAGCCTTCTCTGGGACCCCTCTAACTAGACTTTGAAACAGTCTAGAACACCGCAGAGAAGAATTTTCCAACAACTAGCACGAGTGGCACAAGTACAGGAGTCTAACTGTGAGGGAGGAGGTGTTAGGAAAAGTAATTGTCCTGGCCTCCATCAAAATTGTTCTTCCATCAGGTCAAACAGTTCTGTCCCTGCCCATTCATTCTTGTGTCCACTTGAAGGGGGTTGATGTCCAAATCGAACCATCCTCTTCTGAAAAGCTACCCACGGGACTCCTAGTGGCACATTATAAGGGAGAAGACCATTCCAGTGCAATAACTTAGGAGATCAGGTCATTACAGTCATCCCCAGAAGTGTGGTGGCCCGAATAATGAACCTACCTGAAGAAATAATGCCCCCTCAAACAGTGCAATTGGAGGTACAACCTGAAGACCTCTGGAATCTGTCCTTGAACTGCATTTCAGTATCAGAACCATGTTACTTCAAGGAGGGCCGACCCATATTGGAACAAATGCAGGCTGAACTGGCCGAACTCATACCCGCTTAGTTGCAACAGGTAAAAGCTCTGCTGGGAAAGTATAAGGAAGTCTTCGCCCTCCACGAAGATGATTTTGGCTGCACCATGGCCATTACGCACAAAATACTAGCTGGAAGCACCGATCCCATAAGGGAGCTTTACCGGCAGATTCCCCCACAGTTGTACCAGGAAGCAAAGAGCATGCTGAATTGAATCAAATGTTGCAGGCCGGTGTGATCTGGGAGAGCCAGAGTCCATTGGCTGCCCCAATTGTGTTGGTAAGAAAGAAAAACGGCACCTTGCGTTTTTGTGTGGATTACCATAAACTCAATGCCTGTATGGTGAGGGACTCATACCTGCTGTCCTGGATTGAGAAATCTCTGTCTGCTCTGGGGAAAGCCAGGTTCTTCTCTACTCTGGACCTTGCCAGCGGCTACTGGCAAGTCCCCATGTCTGAACAAGATCGAGCAAAGACTGCCTTCTTTCTTCCCATGGGTTTGTACTGGTTTAACAGCATGCCGTTCGGCCTAACCAACGCTCCCGGAACTTTTCAGCGTCCCATGGAGAGATGCCTAGAGGACTTGAAATTTGAGTCGATGCTCATCTACCTAGATGACATTATAGTCTTCGCGGCTTCATTCGAGGAACATTAACAATGCCTTGAACAAGTGTTGGCCCACCTTCAGAAGCTCGGACTAAAAGTAAAGCCCCAGAAGTGCCATCTGTTCTGCACACAAATTGAATACTTGGGCCATGTCATTTCTGCTGAAGGGGTAGAGTCCTCCAGACAGAAGGTCGCTGTGATTCAAGTTGCACGCATGACTATAGGTTCAAGCAGAGAGGGTATCCAAAGAAACTTATAAAGGATGCCTGTTTGAGAGTTAAATCTCTCACTCAGAGGGAGTGTATTGGTAGTATTAAAAAGAAATCTACTGAGCCACTTTCCCCTAAAGTATCATTTGGTAGGTGAAGCTTTATCACCACTTTTATCCAATCCCATGAAGTGATTAGGAAACTGTTGTCAAAGTACTGGTTCATCCTTAAAGGGGACCCAGTGCTTTCAAGACATTTACCTGCTCACCCCAGGACAAATTTTCGCAGGAATCACATGTTGCGCAATATGATTTCACCCAGTAATACTACATTATCCCTAATTTACTCTGGTCCCCAGTTATCTTTGAATTCCGGTTGTTATGCATGTGGAATGACTAAGTGTCTTTGTTGTATTTCTATTGTGAATGGGGCACGAGAATTTAAATCTAATACAACAGGCAATATTTTTAAAATTAATTCATTTGTTAACTGTCACTCCATGTATGTAGTATATTTAATTGAATGTGGTTGCCGTCTACAATATGTGGGCCGCACCATACAGACTATGCACGCTAGGTTAAACAAGCATCGACAGAATATAAAAAATGTTTTTTTGCTGCACAGTCTGTCGAAACATTTTTTATTAATGCACCAAAAAAATTGGAAATCTTTGAAATTAACAATCATTGATCATATACCGGACACTGTGTTAGACCGTTTTAGTAGTTTAATAAAAAAGGAAAGCTTCTGGATATTTATGCTCGGTACATTAACTCCTGAAGGACTGAACCTTATGATAGATAAAGTGAACAGATAGATATTGTGTTCTTTTCTGCTTATTTTTTATGTTTCTTTTTCATGTTTATTTCTTATCATTGTTTTTGCCTTCTTGATTATTTTGTATCCTGTGTTGTTTTTATTATTTTTTTAACATGTAATAGGTCTTTATATCTTTGTAATAATGGCCTGCAGATATACTGCGTGCAGGCTTTTTTTCTAAACTATTTACGTATGTAATTTTGAAAGTGTTGTAATTGGTTGATTTTTATTTATATACTGCCTCTTTTTGGTCACCAATAAAATTCCACCTAATGAAGATGGCTTGCCCGTTGAAACGTGTTGTGGTCAACTCCAAATTGGTGTCAGAGTTTTTCCTTTGGCGCTCCTTGGACTGAGCTCTTTTATTACCCTGTTTCTGCTGAAGGGGTAGAGTCCTCCAGAGAGAAGGTCGCCATGATTCCAGACTGGCCCACTCTGGAGATCATTCCTGGGACTGACCGGTTATTACAGGCAGTTTGTGAAGAACTTCACTCAACGGGCAAAGCCCTTACAGGAACTGTTGAAAAAGGTACCCTCAGGAGCCAAGAACTGGAAGATCTGGTGGGAGGAGTCCCAAGAAAAGGCTTTTCAAGATCTCAAAAAGGCACTCACTGAAGCTCCTATCCTGGCTTACGCGGATTTCTCACAACCATTCTTTCTCCACAACAATGGGAGTCTGCTGGGACTTGGGGCTCTGTTGTCACAGATGCAGGATGGAAGAGAAAGGGTGATCGCTTATGCAAGTTGGTCCCTTCATGATTTCGAATGCAATCCGGACAGTTACAGTTCTTTCAAGTTGGAGCTGGTAGCGTTGGTGTGGGCTATGATGGAGAGGTTCACGGAATATCTGTCCGGCTCTGAAGTGTTGGTGTGTACTGATATCAAACCCCTTGAGCACCTGGAGAATGCGAGACCAGGAGCCTTAGAACAGCGATGGGTAGCCAGAATGGTGAAATTCTGTTATAAAATCGCCTACAGAAGAGGGCAGAAAATGCCCATGCCGATGCCCTGTCCTGGAGGAAGAGTATCAGACCCAAGCGGGATAGAGATGAAGAGCTAGAGGATGAAAAGGTCCCTAGATTCTGGAGGTCCACCAGGACGACGGTCCAAGACGACATACTGGGACGAACTCAAGATGAGTTGGTTCAGATTCAACAGGAAGATGGTGAACTGGCTTTGTTAAGATGATGTGTGGCTTCTCAGAGACTTCCAAGCTCGTCAGAAAAGGGTACCTTGTCCCCGGAGATGTTGTGGATCTTACGACAGTGGGAACAACTACAGATGAAGAACGGCTTACTATATTGGAAAGCGCAACTGTGTACTGAGCCGAATGTGTCCTGGCAAGTCCTCATTCCAGCAATGTCATTATCTGAAATTGCTGTCGCTGCACACAAGCAAGAGCCTACTTTGGTTCAGAAAAGACCTTCCAATGGCTACAACGGTTCATCTTCCATCCCCAGCTGAAGGCGAAAGTGGATGAGGCCTGTAGGAAGTGCCGGACATGTGAGCTGGCTAAGCTGCCAGAGAAGAAGGCTCCCGTTCAGTCCATTGTAACCTCCGCTCCTCTGGAACTCTTGACAATAGACCATTTAACCATCGGCCCGGCCCATCAGGGCTCCGAACTTTGCCTGGTAATGGTGGATCACTTCACAAAATTTGCCGTGGTGACTCCGATATGGGATCAGACTGCAGAGTCCGCTGCATATGCAATACAGCTATATGAAAACGTTTGGGCACCCCTAATAATCTTAAGCTTAATGTTTTATAAAAATTGTTTTTTGGAACAGCTATTTCAGTTTCATATATCTAATAACTGTTGGACACAGTAATGTTTCTGCCTTGAAATGAGGTTTATTGTACTAACAGAAAATGTGCAATCTGCATTCAAACAAAATTTGACAGGTGCATAAGTATGGGCACCATTATCATTTTCTTGTTTTAAATACTCCTACCTACTTTTTACTGACTTACTAAAGCACTTTTTTGGTTTTCTAACCTCATTGAGCTTTGAACTTCATAGCCAGGTGTATGCAGTCATGAGAAAAGCTACTTAAAGTGGCCACTTGCAAGTTGTTCTCCTGTTTGAATCTCCTCTGAAGAGTGGCATCATTGGCTCCTCAAAACAACTGTCTAATGATCTGAAAACAAAGATTATTCAACATAGTTGTTCAGGGGAAGGATACAAAAAGCAGTCTCAGAGATTTAACCTGTCAATTTCCACTGTGAGGAACATAGTAAGGAAATGGAAGAACACAGGTACAGTTCTTGTTAAGCCAAGAAGTGGCAGGCCAAGAAAAACATCAGAAAGGCAGAGAAGAAGAATGGTGAGATCAGTCAAGGACAATCCTCAGACCACCTCCAGAGAGCTGCAGCATCAACTTGCTGAAGATGGTGTCACTGTGCATCGGTCAACTATACAACGCACTTTTCACAAGGAGAAGCTGTATGGGAGAGTGATGCGAAAAAAGCCCTTTCTGCAAGCACGTCACAAACAGAGTCAGTTGAGGTATGCAAAAGCACATTTGGAGAAGGCAATTTCTTTTTGGAAGAAGGTCCTGTGGACTGATGAATCCAAGATTGAGTTGTTTGGTCATACAAAAAGGTGTTTTGCATAGTGGCCAAAAAACACAGCATTCCAAGAAAAACACTTGCTACCCACAGTAAAATTTGGTGGAGGTTCCATCATGCTTTGGGGCTGTGTGGCCAATGCCGGCACCGGGAATTTTGTTAAAGTTGAGGGACGCATGGATTCCTCTCAGTATCAGCAGATTCTTGACAATAATGTTCATGAATCAGTGACAAAGTTGAAGTTACGCAGGGGATGGATCTTTCAGCAAGACAATGATCCAAAACACCGCTCCAAATCTACTCAGGCATTCATGCAGAGGAACAATTACACTGTTCTGGAATGGCCATCCCAGTCCCCAGAGTTGAATATCATTGAACATCTGTGGGATCATTTGAAGAGGGCTGTCCATGCTCGGCGACCATCAAACTTAACTGAACTGGAATTGTTTTTTGAAGAGTAATGGTCAAAATACCCTCATCCAGGATCCAGAAACTCATTAAAAGCTACAGGAAGCGACTAGAGGCTGTTATTTTTGCAAAAGGAGGATCTACTAAATATTAATGGCACTTTTCTGGTGGTGTGCCCATACTTATGCACCTGTCATACTTTGTTTGAATGCAGATTGCACATTTTAAAATCATACGCGTTTCAACGGTCGTGCCGCCTTACTCATTGAGTAAGGCGGCACGACCGTTGAAACGCGTATGATTTTAATGCACTTTAAGCCTGTGACTGTCACTGGTAGGAATCACCCGTTTTTGTGTCTATGGATATGAAGATGGACTTTGGATTTCTGTGCTTTTAACGAATATGGAATAAAAGGTATTTTTTATGGACATCACCCGCGCTGGACTTCTGCTTTTTCCTACAATAAAGCTCATTTCAAGGCTGAAACATTACTGTGTCCAACAGTTATTAGATATATGAAATTGAAATAGCTGTTGCAAAAAAAACAATTTTTATAAAACATTAAGCTTAAGATTAATAGGGGTGCCCAAACTTTTTCATATAACTGTGTGTAAGAACTTCATTCATCCCTATGGGTGTCCAAAGAGAATTCACTCTGATCTGGGTGCTTGTCTCTTGGGAAAAGTAATGGATGAATTGCAGTGTCTGTCCTGCACCACACCGTACCACCCTCAAAGTAATGGTGCATGTGAACGATTCAACCATACACTGATTCAGATGTTAAGAAATCTAGAGGAAGAGCGGAAAGCCTGGTGGCCAGAGTACGTTTCTTATCTGGTGTGAGTATATAATAATCAAATGCACTGAAGCACCGGATATACACCATACTCTCTTCTGTTTGGCTGAGAAGGAAAAGGCATTGGACCCAGAAGAGGACCACCCACAGACGGGGGAGTCCTCCTGGGTTTGAGAAAATCGACACCACCTGCAGACCTTGCACCGGTTGGTCTGGACCAGATTACACGAGCTAGAACATGCAAAGAGGACTTCATCCAGAGCAACAGTTTTGAGCTGGAGACCATGTCTTAGTGTGTGAGCAGTGCCCTCAAGACACGCTGGAAAAACGTTGGGAGAAAGACCGGTATCAAGTGAAGAAAAGAGTTAGTCCAGAGGGACCTGTCTACGAAGTCCAACCTGAAGGAAAAGAAGATGCTCCCACTTGAACTCTTCATCGAAATATGCTCCGACCCTGCTTGTCTAAGAACCCAGTTCGAATAGAAGAGGGGCCCGAGGTTCCTGAGATGGTCCATATGCCGGTAGAATCAAAGGACAAAGAAGGGGGTGAAGGATTAAGCTCTGAGAGGTTAGGACCAGAGGATTCAATCTCCCCCATGGCTCTTCCTCCACAGTCGGATTCTGCACCACAAGAGAGCTCCACTACTTTTCCTGATCTGAGATGCTCCAAATGAACAACAGCTGACAAGCCCCCAATCGCTATGACCAAGAGAATTTCATCTGGCAACAATTGACACAGAAAAAGACAAGATGGTCATACACTTCTCGAAGAGTCTCACCTGTGGAATGGCGAAGAAAAAGAACAGGGGAGTGTAGAGAGGGGAGCCAAGCTAATGGTCTCTCCTGCGTGTCTAGGCCGGAACCATCAGGGCTGTCACCCGTGTTTTAAGGGGAAAAGATTGCTGACCAGAGCAGTTCAGGACACCTGACTAATGGGGATGATGAGATGAGATTATAGTGAGATGGTTGACTCCATCTCCACAGACCCACGCCCACTATCTGTGCCTATACCCCCAGCTAGCTAGACTGCCAACTCATACTACTTTCAGCCCAGAGAGACTTCCGCACTGGGTAGTGAGCAGGATAGAGTAGGTACCTTGGCCCCGCTCACCATCGCGAGCCTCTGCCTGTGGCTGTGTCCGCTGGACTGTGTGCTTCTACTGCTGCTTTGCCTACTGAACTTTCTGCTTCTTCTTCTGTGCTGCCGACCATCACCTCAACTACACCGTGTGCAGGGATCAGGAGATCACGTGACAAAGAACCCAGAGGATTCATCGTTTCAAGGAGAAAGTGCATCGCTCATCTGCAGGACGTGATCGGAGACATCTCGCGTTGCCAGCGGCACCGCCGAGGGATCTACCAGCCACCTTCCTCCAGCACACAGAGACTGATAAATTAACCTGTTATATTCTATTGCATTTCACTTTCCTCATCCTCCAATCACATCCTTTACCCCCCTGCTTGTACCATTACCGTTTCTACATATCAAGAACCTTGCTCTGCTAGGGTGTCACTGCATCCTACGCACCTGCTAGCATCCTACACAGCCAGGACATCAATTGTGACCCTATAAACAAGGGGCTTGCACGTTTGTCATGCACTGGTAAAGTGAGGGCAGCCCGCCTAGTCAATTAGTAGAGGTGTGACGGTGTATAATAGGCAGTTAGCTGGGCACTGTTCTATACAAGTGTGTAACTTGTGCCCTATTGCAAGCTTCATCAGTGTGCAATTCTAATACTAGGCAATCACCCATAGATTAATAGGCTGAGGGTTGTTGTTTCATAAGTATTTTGCGCATGTGTTACCTGCTTTAGTAAGAGGGTCTGCTCCAACCTGTTTTTGCATTTTCCTTTGTGACTTTGACTGGTATTAAATAATGTTGCCTTTTTGTTATGTCAATAATTGAATTATTTTGGGAATTTTTAAAGTTCCTTTTTTTGCTTTAGCTGTGCTTTTTATTTTACTGTAATGGGGTAGATTTAGTTAAAGTGATTTGAATTATTAACAGCTTTTTTATTTATTTACTTTTTGCCTCCATATTATGTGTTTTGTTTTCATTTATTTTACATACTAGTTGGAGGCCTAATGCTATCGCATCGGGAGGGTGGTAATGTCACGATGGGGGCAGGCTTTGCAGAATTGAGAATCTCTCCCCCATATGCTCACCCACCTACCCACTCTCTATTTCCTCATGTGCTGACTTCTCCCCTTTGTGCTCTCTTCTTTTACCTGTCTACCTCATGTGCTATCACCCTTGTCTACTGTCTCTCTCCTTCATGTGCTGTGTTCTATCCTCATCAATCGGCTGATCACAGCGGTGGCGTGTTCGCGACGGTGTTCTGCTGGTGGTACCTCGCAAGAGGCTGCATACGGCGTATACAGGGTGTGTGCGTGTGTGTGTGGTGCATACGGCATATACAGTGTGTGTGTGTGTGGTGCATACGGCATATACAATGTGTGTTTGTGTGTGTGTGGTGTGTACGGCATATACAGCGTGTGTGTGTGTCAAATAAAAATTATAATACACGTCACTCTGTAAGCGGGTGGTGCTCGGAGAGGGATACCACTCCCTTATCACGTATCAATCAAAAAAATCTGGCACTCAGATTATCTGCAATTTAGATTTATTTAAATGCAATCCAAAAATTCATGACGTTTCGGTCAGTAACTTAGACCTTCCTCAGACTAGGATTAAAAAAACAAAACAAACAATCAAAATTAACATTAAGTACAGACAATGCCTTAAATTTGGGTCATAACATAACGTCCTGGCATTAACATAACACGTAACATCAGAAGGCTGTATATGTTTTTATCTTCCACAGAGATTAGTGTCAGTTGTCTAGAGTACAAGCACAAAAATGATATCATCAAGATGTGTCACAAAATTGGTAACATAAGAATAAAAGGCAGAACATTCGGAGATGAACAACTGAAAAAAACAAATATATAAATTCTGGTACATTGTGACAGACATCATTGCCATATAGGCTGTCATAAAGAAACATGGTGGAAGCAATGTGGACAAAGTCATTATAAGTTATAATAAGATCCCCTATGTATCACATGGGTTTATGGAGATAAAATAAAATAAAGAAAAAATCATGTCAAAAATTCTGAAAAAATGAATAAAAAAATGGGGGGGGGGAAGAGAGAAGACATGTGATACATAAGGGATCTTATTATAACTTATAATGACTTTGTCCACATTGCTTCCACCATGTTTCTTTATGACAGCCTATATGGCAATGATGTCTGTCACAATGTACCAGAATTTACATCTTTGTTTTTTTCAGTTGTTCATCTCCGAATGTTCTGCCTTTTATTCTTATGTTACCAATTTTGTGACACATCTTGATGATATCATTTTTGTGCTTGTACTCTAGACAACTGACACTAATCTCTGTGGAAGATAAAAACATATACAGCCTTCTGATGTTACGTGTTATGTTAATGCCAGGACGTTATGTTATGACCCAAATTTAAGGCATTGTCTGTACTTATTGTTAATTTTGATTGTTTGTTTTGTTTTTTTAATCCTAGTCTGAGGAAGGTCTAAGTTACTGACCGAAACGTCATGAATTTTTGGATTGCATTTAAATAAATCTAAATTGCAGATAATCTGAGTGCCGGATTTTTTTGATTGATGTGTGTGTGTATGTGTGACAGTGTTCCGCTGATGGTACCGCGCAAGAGGCTGGTACCACCAGCAGTTTCCATATTGAGACACCCATCACTTGGGTTTCCCAATATGGCGGTCTGTGGAATTCTGGGATCCGGATGCATCTAGACGGAACAGGATGTGAGGACAATACAAGGTTTTAAGATTGTGCACCCCATAATTTAATAAAAGACCCTTTGGGTGCATTTCAACATTTAAATGCTTTCTCTTTAAATTGATTTCTACTGTAATTAGGGCATTAGGGCTGGTATATTAGCCCAAGTTACAGGGAAAATTAAGCCTCTTGTCTACAGAGTTAACTGGGTCTCCAGGACCCAACAGCTCCTGTTCCGTCCCTGCATCCAGCAGTTACACAGGACCTGTTCAGTGCTGTGCATACAGCAATCAGGAAGACAGAGATGAAGACACTCTTTGCTTTCTCTTTGGGGAATCTGGCTGTATCTCCCAAAGTCACAAGATCTCGGGCACCTGCTATACTATGCAGTGATATTTCAGAATGTCACTTCAGAGTACCTGGAATGCCGAGGTGGAAGTCTAGTCTATGGGAAGTCCAGAAGTAATTACGGTAACTAAATTTGCCTATAGGTAATAGGTGGTATCTAAATTTAATACAGATCTAGCAAAGACACATGGATCTGTACAGTCACAGTGCCAAAGGCATCATTTTTTAAATGGTCTATTTAAATTAAATAAGTAGTGAAAAAATATTTGATCTTCATAAGGTCAAACATATACTTGACTAGTTGTCAGTAATCCTAATGGTCTGTAAAACTGAACATCTGGAAATAGCTACTTGAAGTGCACAAACTAGACGTTAACAGCTTTTTGTCTTTATCGAAGGCTGACTTGGCAACTGTATATTTACAATGTTCCGTTTGAAGGACCAGCTGATAATTTACGCCTGAGAGACACGTTGGGTTCTATGTTCTCTTCCCTTCCAAATCATGCAGAACCAGCCATAAATAATGCACAGTTACATTGTCCTAGCTCTACAGCGGATTTATCTTTGTATCCCTTGTTACCCTGCAACTCACATTTGTACACAAGAAAAAACAGTAGTAACTAACATTTGTGCCTTTGACAATAAAACCACAGGCCCTGCAAACCCCAAATGGCAAAAAGACATTTCCATTCCAATCCCAGTTTTAAATTAAACTGTAATGAAAAATCAGAAGAGGCAGCTGGGACCGTAGACAGTGATTGTAGGCTGGAACGCACACACGAAGAAAACAACAGCGAGACAGAAGAGAAAGAAAGATTGTGAAGGAAGGCTCCATAGAGCAATAAAGCAGCTGGTAAACATAAAAGTGAAGAGAAATTAGAAAAACAAATCTAGGATGGAGACAGGCAAAGATGTCTACATTGCCAAATACATTCCTGGAGGAAGGCAAGACAGATTCAATGGAAATGAACTGATGGGAATTACAGAGGGAAGGATTTACATAGTCTTACACTGACACCTGCAGGAAAATACATGAATTGTTTTAATATTTGTTTGGTTTCAATGCATTGACAACATAAGCATATCCTTACATAAAGCTCATTGATTGTTGTAGTTATCATATAGGGTTTGTATGACTATAAATAAATATGGTTGACAAGACAGACCTAAGAAATGCTCTACATTCACATATATTTTTTATTAAGAGGAATGGAGAGAGTCATAAACGTGTGTAAAGACTGAATGCCATGGTCTGCTACTCTTATGGACTTTTAATATTACTGAGGCAACCAAAGTTCAAAGTGGAGATTTTTTGGCTAGCACTGAATGAGGGCACTGCCATGGAGGTGCTGTAGGAACTAATAAATGTACAACTACATAACATCTACAGTAGATGTAATTTTTTGTTAACCACTGATGCGGCTAAGATGTCACCAGTATCAGAATGTGGTGCCTAGGACCCACAGACAGAACGGACTGTAGGGTACCACACTATATCGATATGCAAATAACTGTTACACGTTATCCCTGTTAGAGTAGAGTGTTAGCTGAAAATAAAATGCTGGTTCATTAATAACTACTGTGCCCAAAGCATAGCTATGATGTATAATCATGGTAGTGGGCATTAAAGGGGCTATACTAGGGGTCCTCAACCTGTGGCTCACAGGCCCAAGATACAGTATGTGGCTCGTAGCTATCTGCCTGCTGGATGCACTACCACCAGGTCCAGCAAACAGCTAAGAAGAGCAAGTCTTCAGATGGTGACTTTTCCGAGTAGCCCAGCACAGAACAGCAGAATTGGATGAGCATATATTGGCCTTGGGGATTCAGTGATAATTTAAGTCTGGTAAGATGGAGATAGGATGATACCGCTAGTCAGAGGAAGTGCTTGAAGCTGGATGGGACAGTGTGGTGGGAGTGCCTGCTGAAGGTGGGTAAGATGGGAATCCCTGGAGTTTGGTATATTGCCTCGTTGTGATTTCTGTGTGGCAAAGCTTTTGCTGTCATTATACCGGTAATGAGGGCTCTGGGTTTTACCATTGTGAGGGGGCAGAAGCTGTATGTGGCTCGCAATCCTCTCAGAACTTATTGTGGTTCACGACCCTCTTTCAGAGCTGAATGTGGCTCTGAAGGTCAGAAAGGTTAGGGACCATTGGGCTATACAGTGTTATAGGTGACTTAGCCCCTATAACAACCAGGATAGCACTGTACCTGTTACTGGTACAGTGCCTGAGAAAATTACTTTAAGCTTTATGCAAATGAGGATGCTTTGGTGGACCCTTCTCATGGCCAGGAGTATGGTGCACCATTATACCTCATTTGCATATTGTGTCTCTTTCCTGCTTCTGATTTACAGTGCTTGCTTTCCAAAGCAAGCAGTGGCTGAATGGCGTCGACACATGCTGAATACACCAGTACACCTGGAAGTATAGCAAGTGGTGTCAGAAGAAAGGAGATAGGGAGGAGCACACGCTTGGCCACTACTAATATTTAAATTCTTCTGTGTCTTGTCTATCATCATTCACACCTAGGGGCTATTGTACACATGCATACTGGGCTCTATGATGATACTATGGATTTATATGCCACACAGGATATCCATTAATTGGTACATCCAGGGCGGATTATAAGGGGGTCAATCTGGGCGGTAGCCCAGGGCCCAGTGGTGTGGGAGGGCCCACACAGATTGCCTGCCGCCATCAGGGCATTACTGCCAGTGCCCTGACTGGCGTATCATTTATGGGCCTGGTGGGCAGAGAGGGGGCCCGCATCGGGCCCCGTCTCATCTGCTCACCGGGCCCCTACCGGCGCTGCGGCGGTTTCACCTATTGACTTGCGGGGGCACGCCGGCACGTCAATAGTTAACAACAGCCGCCAGCCAATTGGAGGCTGGCAGCTGAAGTCGGCCGCAGGCGCAGAGCGCACGTCGCCGGTGTCTGAGGCTAGTTTCACATTTGCGTTTAAAAATGCAGCGTTTAAAACGCATCCGCAGGTGGTGAAAAAACGCATGTAAACGCGTACAAACGCTGCGTTTTTTAGACGCATGCGTTTTCGTGTGCGGTAAAAAAAACGCCGCGTTTTTACGTGTTTACATGCGTTTTTTCCTGCGTTTGCGTTTTTGATATGCATGATGAGAAATTTCACAAGAGAAAAATCAAGATCCAGACACCACCAATGGGACTACAGAGGGCGTGTGACATGACTCTGTGGACCAAAATATGGAAAAATTGTACCTCTCAAAATGTGGTAACGCAAAAAATATTTTTTGGAATAAAAAGCGTCTTTAGTGTGTGACAGCTGCCAATCATAAAAATCAACTAGAAAACCCACTATAAATAGAAATGGCTAGGGTTAGGGTTTGGATCCCTAGGGTTAGGGTTAGGGTTTGGATCCCTAGGGTTAGGGTTAGGGGTAGGGTTAGGGTTTGGATCCCTAGGGTTAGGGTTAGGGTTAGGGTTTGGATCCCTAGGGTTAGGGTTAGTGTTAGGGGTAGGGTTAGGGTTAGGGGTAGGGTTAGGGCTAGGGTTAGGGTTTGGATCCCTAGGGTTAGGGTTAGGGTTAGGGTTTGGATCCCTTTATCACCTTGATGGTGGGGGGTGACTTATTAGTGTGTAGACTTGTTTTTTTCCATTGAAATGCATGCGTTTAAAAACGCAACCAAACGCATGTGCTTAAAAACGCATGCATTTACATAGACAGCAATACGTTTTTTTTGCGGCAAAAAAAGCATGCGTTTTTTTGCGGCAAAAAAATGCCTCTAGAAATTACTAGATGTTGCATTTCCGCAAAAAAACGCAAGCATAGCAACAACCCATGCGTCCTCAAATGCGGCCAAACGCGTACAAAAAAAAGCATGCGTTTTTAATGTTAAATATAGGAAAAAAAACGCATGCGTTTATATGCGTTTAAACGCAGCAGCAAAAAACGCAAATGTGAAACCAGCCTGACATAATTGTCAGTCGCTGGCGAGTGCACGCTGCTGGAGGGAGCTCGCTGCCTGGAGCACTGGTCAGGTGAGGAGAACTTGTTTTTTTTTTTTTGCTAACGGCAATCCGGGCGGGCCAGAATGCTGGACAGTGATACTGTCTGACTGGGGGCAGTGTGCTGGAGAACACACTGGGGCAGATGATTGCTCGACACACTGGGTGTAAGGATTTGGACTGTACATCTGTTCCTGTCTGCTGTTGCCCTCAGTTCGGTTACTTTTGCCCTTACCTAAGATGGAGTCACTGGCCTCACGGGGGCCATCTTGCTTCCTGTCAGACTTTCCTTGTTCCTGTCTGTGGTGTATATAAGGGAGCTCTGTATATTACTCATTGCTTGAGTATCTTGTTCCTGGACTTGTGATCAAGCTGGAAGAACTGCTATCTTGCTGGTTTCTTCATTACCTTGGGATACCCCATCTGTCTCCGGATCTACATCTCTTCATCATAAGACTTGTTTCCCTGGATCTGCTCTGCACTCATCTCTGCTGCTGGACTGTTCCCTGCTAGGAGGCCTGGCCTGGTCTCCAGGTCTCTGGATCTCACATACTTGGACTTCCACGGTCTGTACACGTGCTTACTGCTTATCCAGCTCTGTCTGCTACTAACTTGCTGTGTCATAGCTGTTTACCTGCATACCATCATAAATATTATTGAACTCTTAACCTGTTGTCTCTCGGCCTCTTTTCTGACCCATGATACTGATCTCCACTGCACTTAGCACTAAGTTTATAACACTGGCGCAGATTGCTGGACACACTGGTGGTAATATGCTGGACACACTGGGGCAGATTGCTGAACACACTGGGTGCAATGCTGGACACACTGGGGCAATATGCTGGACATGCTGGGGTAGATTGCTGGACACACTGTCTGGGGGTAATGCTGGACACGTTGGGGCAGATTGCTGGACACACTGTCTGGGGGCAATGCTGGACACACTGGGGCAGATGATTGCTAGACACACTGGGGCAGATTGCTGGACACACTGGGGGCAATGCTGGAGGACACACTGAGGCAGATTGCTGGACACACTGGGGCAGATTGCTGGACACACTGTCTGGAGGCAATGCTGGACACTCTGGGGCAATATGCTGGACATACTGGGGCAGATTGCTGGACACACTGTCTGGGGGGCAATGCTGGACACACTGGGGCAGATTGCTGGACATACTGGGGCAGATTGCTGGACACACTGTCTGGGGGGGCAATGCTGGACACACTGGGGCAGATTGCTGGACACTGGGGCAATATGCTGGAGATACCGAGGCAGACTGCTGGACACATTGGGGGTAATATGCTGGACAAACTGGGGCAGATTGCAGGACATACTGGGGGCAGGACTGGAGGCATGGGCAGAATGTAGATACGGGGCAAGATTGGAGACACGGGGCAGAATGAAAGACATGGGGCGGCAGGATGGATACTATGGGGACAGATGGGGCAGGATGGGGAGATCATATGGGGTAGAATGGATACTCATGAGTATAGGATGCGAGAACATATGGCTGGAGCCAGGAATGAGACACACAGGGCCAGGATGGGGGATATTATTATTACCATAGGGGCTAATTAAGGGATATTATTACTGCAGTGATGTATTTATTTTATTTTTTGAGTATACTGTTTTAAATGGGGGGGGGGGCGGTCCTGTTACTGTGCAGAGTGACACTATATCGCCTTTTTTTCTTCATGTGGTGTAATGTAGAAGTTGTGAAAAATTAAGTAATGTGTTCTGCAAGCGGAGCTTGAGAGAACTGTGTTATTTCCTGCAGAAACGAGTCCTGGCTGGAAGAAATGATGGCGGTCTGTGCTGGATGAAAGATGAAGGACTTCACCTAGAGACGTCACTGGTGAGTCAGTGTTACCTATACACTGACACTATACACTGTATACTATACACAGAGGTCCTGTGTACAATGTCACCAGTGATCACTGTATTACTCTTACATTATATAAAGAGCTCCTGTGTATAATACCACCAGTGATCTCTGTATTACCTCTACACACACTACATACCTCTACACAGACACTACATACTAAGTACAGATCTCCTGTGAATACTGCCACTTATGGTGATAGTATTGTGTTTTGTTTTGTTGTTTTTTTTTATTACTGATCAGTATTGTAGTATTCAGTCACTATGTGGTGGTAATATGTGGTCTGGAAATGGTGTTGTGGTATTTGTCCCTTGTATGTGCTATTATTCGATAACTGTGGTTGTAATTTGTGGTCTGGTCATGGTGCGGTGGCATTTGTTCCTTGTATGTGATACTGGTCATTTTAAAAATTGTAAAATAAATCAAAATATACCTAAATTGTATTGCATATTTTAACAAATATTTAATAGGTTACAGTAGAGTAGGGCCCGGTCATTTTTCTGGAATAATCTGATTCAGGTATATCATGACCCCCGTCACATGACCGGGGAGGCCCACAGTGTCTGAACAGCCCGGGGCCCTGGCTACCCTTAATCCACCCCTGGGTACATCTAACTATTATCAAACCTTAACATGTCAAGCATGACACATTTTGCAGATTTTGCATATGGTTGATATTAAACACCAATAGTCCAATTGGGCTTCCTGTTGTACTGTACATCTTAACCATTACTCCCTATATACGGCATATATAGCGTATTTCATATACTTCTTTTATCCATCCTTCTGCCCCCGTCCACCTTCTTCTCCATATGTAACTATTGGAGATTGATAAATTTGAATGTCCTATTGATAGAATGTTAAGTACCATTTGGTAGTGGTCGTTATTCTATTTTGTACTTCGTTATATGTTTTTTTGTGCATGAGTGCGGGCATCTCTTCGTAGTGCCACTTTTTACCTTGTTAGAAAAGTAAAAATTGTATTTTATTGAACAAAGTAACGCTTCTGTATCTTTTTTACACCACTCGTTCGTTTTTTTTCATCCTCTAATAACATTTTCACCCAAATGGTCTGCCATTCATATATCCATCAGCAGATTAAGAACAGACACAGTATTTTCTCCTGTAGGGATTTCTCTTAAAAGAGACATTGATATTCTGCTATATTCAGTGTGTCCTCTATCTATATGTACATGGCCGTACACATGCCGTCAGCACTCTGGGAAGCGAGTACTGTTAATTAGAAGCAGAGAAAGGGTTCCAAGTCCTCCTCATTTGCGTATGAATAAAATTTTATTTTCTCGGGTACTGTACCAGTAACCTGCAAGTGCTACATGTTTGCTACAGGGGCTAAGTGTGCTAGAACACTATATAGCCCATTTAAAAAGTATTTTAGGGGTGACTTAATCTCCTTAAAGGGGTACTTTGGGAAGAACAAGTTATCACCTATCTGCAGGATAAATGATACCTTATTGATAGGTGAGAGTTCAAACTTTTATCCCCGAATGGATACTTTTATACCGGTTTCAAAATGGAATGACAAACCAGATGTTTCATACCACTCCATTCATGGATAATCCTAAAATGTGTCTCATTAGCAAAAACGGAGGCTTAACATCTGTATTAGTGTCAAGAGACAATCTTAAATTGTGTCCGGAAGCATTGAAAGAGCCAGAAGTTGTCCAGCCAGAACCAGAAGTTATTCAACCCATGCAGGTCCAACCAGTAAAGGAAAAAGAAGAGGAAATGTATCACACCTGTATAGGAGACTTTCCCAAAACCCTACTAACATACCATGGTGCAGTAGTGGTTCCCATGGTGGCCTTTTACCCAACACCGAACCCAATACCAGAAGTCCCAAGACAGGAAGAGGCTGACCCCATACTACAGGAGGTTCCAGGCCAGGAAGAACAGATTCCTGATCAGAGTAATCCCATTCACGGTGGACTTGCCAATTCCATAGTCGTGGGATTATCTTTAGCAGAGTGGGCAGATACTACATCCGCAGTAGACAGTAGTACACCACATGAAGAGACACAGCTATTACATAGATCACAGCGTAGTACCCAGGGTCAATTACCGGCCAGGTATGCGGATTACCAACTATAAAACTATAGTCATTGTTATCATCCTGAAACGTTTAAGCCCAGTACCTACAGAGACTTGTCTGTAAGAACTTATTGCATATTCTTGAACTTTTTATCAGCCCGGAGGCACTAAATCAAAGCTCCGGAAAGACTGCTTTTTGAACTTTGCTTTTTGCTCTTTTTGAACTTTCTTTAGACTTTATATTGGTAACTCCGTTGGAAAAATGGAACAAAATTCTTGGACACAAAGTGCAGTGCCTTTCCTAGTACCTTCAAGGATAGAACTGTATTAATGGACGCTATTTGAAGTGACTTTTTACAGAACTCTATTTTTGTTTCCTTGAGTGGTTTTTGTAACTTTTCATTTTTAAGACTCTGTACATATTAATTGTTATTTCAAAATGTGATCGTCCCACAGTCCCGGAGTACTGTTCTTAACCAAGGGGGAATGTGGCACCCCTAGGGGTATTTGCCACAAAAATAGTTACTGACAGTAAATACAAATACTAAAATAGCAAGACTGCACTACCACCTCCGGCCAGAAGGGGGAGCTCCAGAGACTCCCCTTGATCCATTCTGGTCTGAGAGAAGAAATGGCAGTTGGGCTAAGGAGCTGAAAGTGAGAGGTCATATAGCTGAATTTCTAACAGCCCTGTGACTGTTTCCAGGCCTAAATCACCGTCCTGAGGAGAAGAGGGACAGAGAAAAAGGACATTGTGAGAACCGGGTAGCATTAATCACTACCCAGAACAGGCGCAAAGACGGATACCGGATCCGTGGCTGTATTCATTATATATAATACAGCAACCGGAAAAACGTGAGGTGATATCAGCTTCACTAGGGCCGGACGCAGCAACAGACACAGAGTTCAGTGGTACTCCTAGAAGGGGTAAGCCGATAAAAGGACTCGGGTTGCCCGTCGAACCAGGACCCGGAGGGGACAGATTGGGCCGGCAGCCAGTTCACATACAGCAGCAGGGCCACACAGAAATTGCGTACAAAAAGAGGCGAAGACCCCGGCAGGGTCAAAGTAACTCAGAGTTCCCATACAGACTCCGGTGACAGGACTGGTTGTAAATCCCTTTATGTTGAAGTAAACTGGTTAAACGTTTCAGTGCCTCAGACTTTCATTTGGACAATAGCTATCTATCCAGGATCAGGATCATCACCGCTGAGAGAACCTGCTGCTGGTCAAGTAAGTGCCTGTTCCCTCATGATACCCCTTACACTGTGCATTGCCTGAGGCCACAGCACCGGGTCAAGCCACCCGTGACATCTCCCTCAAGAGACAGACCCCATTGGTCCGGTGCTGGGTACCACGGTCTCCTGGGCGTCACACTAAGTATTCTCAATGTTTCATATTTTATAGTGCAGTAATGCCATTCCATTTTAATTTTTCATGTTTGCATGCTTTAGCGCTGCAGAGTGCTACTTTATTTGTTTAGTTGTATATGGAGATGGTTACTCTTAGTAAGCACCTGTTAACACCTGTTTTATTTTTTTAAGTGTTGGTCAGTCTTTTGATATTTAAGTGCGTCTCTGGCACTATGTAATAGTATGTCACAGAACAGAAAGTATTTAATCTCTACTGGAAATAAATAATTTTATTCTAATTGAAAGCAGAGAGAACAAGTTATCTTCATACACATTATATCAGGACCAATATTCCAATAATACCACATACAAGGGACAAATACCACCACACCATGAACAGACCACATAGTACCACCACATAGTGACCGAATAATACCATATATAAGAGAGAAATACCACCACACCATGAACAGGCCACATATTACCACCACATAGCAACTGAATAATCCCACATACAAGAGAGAAATACTGCCACAGCATGACCATACCACATATAGTATTACCACCACATAGTGGAATTGTACCACATACAAGGATAAAATACCACCACAAAGTGACAATGTTAACATACCTAACATACTAATTGTTAACGAAAATCATATCAATAACAATAACATTATCACTTGTATCAATTATACTCATTAGCATATAGTGTAAGTGTACAGGTAATGCAGTGTCAGTAACATTATACGCATACGCTCCATAGGTTGTATATGGTGTAAGTGTACAGGTATACAGTGATCACTGGTGATATTATACACAGGAGCTCTGTGTACAAATTATACACAGGACCTCTGTAGATAGTATATAGTGTAAATGTACAGGGTTGTCCATTCATATGGATACACCTGGGTGGGCCATTTATAAAGTTACATCCAAAATGGCCTCCATGGTCACCACCCATATTGTAATGTTTTCTCCCTCCCATATACTAATGTACCACAAGCAGGAAGTTGATGACACCAACCATTCCCATTTTATTTAGGTGTATCCATATACATGTCCCACCCAGGTGTATCCATATACATGGCACACCCTGTGTAAATAATATACATATATATATATATTGTAGCATGGCTAAAGGGTGTGTAGTCGATGGGAGGTATGTGCCACATAAGTGCCTTGTTGCTGTAATGTAGCCCGGAATATTGCGTTGTTTTATATAACCATATGTTTGTGTTTCAGGACCTGTGGTGATGTCAGACCACATGGCTAATCATGTGATAGATTACTGGGTGTGGTTAGTCCTATATAAGACTGGCTAATCCTTTACACAGGGGATATGTGTGGAGGTGAAACCCTCCGGAGTGTGTTCGGCTTCAGGACTGAGCCGGATGAACTGGACACTTGTTTTCCTTTGCCTGAACCAAAGGCTATTTTGCTTTCTGTTGTTTTGCCACATGGTTTATGGAGCAACAAACCCAGTGAACTTTAAAGGAACACGTCTCCTGAGTGTCAGCCGTCGCAGCTGAGTGAGTGAAATCGCTACAATTGGTGGAGACCTGCGAGCAGCGTTCCCAGCGGAGACGAGACGTGAGTTTATTTTTGAATGTCCTGGGTCAAGGCTGTAGCAAGCCAGCAAGCATTGCCGGAGAAAATGGAGGACCTGCTGAAACACTTGGTCCAGCAGGAGCAAAGGCAGCAAGAGACCAACAGGCTGTTGATGCAGCAGATACAACAGAGCCAGCAGCAGATACAACAGAGCCAGCAGGAGCAACGGCAGCAGATGCAGCAAAGCCAGCAGGAGCAACGGCAGCAGTTACAACAGAGCCAGCAGGAACATCAGCAGCAGATGCAGTTTCTGGCAACCGCCATCCAGGGCAAGGCGAGCGCCCCAACCCCAGGTTTGGCTGATGACACCCACGTCCGGAAGACGGTAAGACGTGCATTGCAGAAAATGACTCCCGGGGATGATGTTGAGGCCTTCCTGACGGTGTTTGAGAGGGTCGCTGAGAGGGAAAAACTTCCGCCAGAGCAGTGGGCAGAGGTACTTGCGCCATACCTGACGGGAGAACCCCAGAAGGCGTACTATGATTTGACCTTGCAGGATGCCAAAGAGTATCACAAATTGAAAGCCGAGATTCTCGCACGTCTGGGGGTGACATTGACTGTCAGGGCACAGCGAGTTCACTCCTGGGGCTATCACCAGGACAAACCACCTCGTTCCCAAATGTTTGATCTGTTGCACCTGGTCCAGAAATGGCTGCAGCCAGAGACCTCTGCGCCTGCACAGATGGTAGAACGGGTGATGATGGATCGGTTTGTCCATTCCCTCCCGAGGCCTATACAGTCTTGGGTTGCCCAGGGTGATCCCCAGAATGCCGACGAGCTGATCGGACTGGTTGAGAGATACCAAGGGTTGGAAGGCTCCTTCGGGAGGCAGCCCATGCCGTACTGGGGGTCCCAGAGGGCAGCTGAGTCCCAAAAAAGGGGTGGTGCGTCCAAGGTCACAAAGGGCGGGGGAGGTGGTGCCCAAGGTCCCCACGGGTGATGTTATTTGTTGGAGGTGCCACAAGCCAGGACATATAGCTGCCCGTTGTTCCCAAGCCACTGAGCAGATGGACTGCAGCATGGGACGCCGTTGTTCATACTATGCGTATCCAGTCTGTAGTGTGAACTCTCCATCCAACGAGGGACCTCAAGCGTGTCCCGTAAAGGTGAACGGTCGAGCAGTAACGGCACTGTTAGACTCGGGGAGCCTAGTGACCCTGGTGAGGGCCACTTTTCCTCTTCATCTGCTCCCAGGAAAGAAGGTCGGAGTGCGGTGCATACATGGTGATGCAAAGGACTACCCTATGGCCAGGGTGGACATTGAAACGGCATGGGGCACTGAATCCCACATAGTCGGCGTAGTTCAGGACTTGTTGCACCCTATAATTATTGGCCGGGATTTCTGTTTGTTTTGGGATTTGTGGGGAAAGGGTTCTGAGCTCCCTGGCAGGGAACCAGTGAACCCTGGAACGGTGTCGCCACACCCAGAGGCAGACAGCTTTCCTTTTTGTGTTCTGGTTGGGGATGAGGAGGAAGTGTCCCCTACATCTGACATTCTGGAGTTAGAGGTTACCGGTGAAAATTTTGGGACTGCCCAACATAGGGACCCCACTCTGAGGGAAGCCTTTAATAATGTTACAGTTATTGACGGGGTGGTACAGGAGCCGGGGGCAGACAAAAGATTTCCCCATTTTCTGTTGAGGGGGGAATTGTTGTACCGGGTCACGAAAATAAGGGAGGAGTTGGTAGAGCAGTTGATAGTGCCGGGTCCGTATAGACGGAAAGTGTTGGACATGGCCCATTCACACATCTTGGGTGGACACCTAGGGGTGGAAAAAACGCAGGAACGGGTTGTGCAGAGGTTCTATTGGCCTGGGTGTCACCGGGAAATAGTGAACTATTGCAGGTCCTGCCCTACATGTCAGCTAACTGCTCCTACTCCTCATTTCCGGAACCCCCTTGTGCCACTGCCCATTATTGAGGTACCGTTCGAGAGAATTGCCATGGACTTGGTCGGTCCCTTAGTTAAATCAGCTCGGGGCCATCAGTATATATTAGTCATCCTGGACTATGCCACACGCTATCCTGAGGCAATTCCCTTGAGGAATTCTTCCTCAAAGAGCATAGCCCGCGAGTTGGTCCATGTCTTTTCCCGGACAGGTCTGCCAAAGGAGATCCTGACTGACCAGGGTACACCTTTCATGAGCAAGGTGATGAGGGAGTTATGCAAAGCCCTGAAGATCTCCCAGTTGAGGACCTCGGTGTACCATCCCCAGTCAGATGGTCTTGTTGAGAGGTTTAACAAGACTCTAAAGAGCATGCTGAGAAAAGCTATAGAGAAAGACGGTAGAGACTGGGATTGTCTCTTACCCTATCTGATGTTTTCCATTCGTGAAGTTCCACAGGCCTCCACAGGGTTCTCACCGTTTGAGCTTCTATATGGCCGACATCCACGAGGACTCCTGGATATAGCCAAGGAAACCTGGGAAGCCGAAGTCACGCCCCACAGAAGCGTCATTGAGCATGTGGCCCTGATGCAGCAGAGGATTGCAAAGGTGATGCCTATCGTGAAAGAACACCTTCTCCAAGCACAAGAAGCTCAAGCCAGGGTCTACAACCGGTCTGCAAGAGTGAGGCAGTTCAATTCGGGAGACCGAGTTCTGGTGTTAGTTCCAACGGTGGAAAGCAAGTTCTTGGCCAAATGGCAAGGGCCATATGAGGTTGTCGAGAAACTTGGTGAGGTAAATTATAAAATTCACCAACCAGGAAGACGGAAACCATTCCAAGTTTACCATGTCAACCTCATCAAGCCATGGCAAGATAGAGAGCCGACAGTTACTCCGTCATTGTTAAGCAACCCAGAAGGTGAGGTTGGAGCGGTTACTATAGCAGAGACGCTATCGAAAACCCAGAAGCAGCAGTGCCGGGAGTTACTCCAGAAAAACAGGGACCTGTTTTCAGAATTGCCAGGATACACGAAGGTCATAGAGCACGAGGTCCTAACAGAGCCCCATGTGCAGGTGAAGGTGAAACCTTATCGTATTCCTGAGGCTCGTCGAGAAGTTATCTCCAAGGAAGTGGAGCGTATGTTGAGGCTTGGAGTCATTGAGGAATCCAAGAGCGGTTGGTCAAGCCCAATTGTCCTGGTCCCAAAACCTGATGGAGAGTGGAGGTTTTGCAACGACTATCGGAAGTTGAATGAGGTCTCCAAGTTCGACGCTTATCCCATGCCCCGTATTGATGAGCTCATCGAAAGGCTTGGGCACGCCAGATATATATCCACCTTGGATCTGACAAAGGGGTATTGGCAGATTCCCATGGCGCAGGAAGCCAAGGAGAAAACAGCCTTTTCGACACCTGATGGATGCTTCCAGTATGCCCGGATGCCGTTTGGCCTACAGGGAGCTCCGGCGACCTTCCAGAGGGCTATGGATAGAGTTCTTGCACCCCATAAGGCCTACGCTGCTGCGTACCTAGATGATATCGTCATCTTTAGCCCGGACTGGGAGAGTCATCTGGAGAAAGTCCAAGCGGTGTTGGATGCTATAAGAGAGGCCGGATTTACTATAAACCCAAAGAAGTGTGCCTTGGGTAAAGAAGAAGCTAAGTACCTTGGATACATAGTGGGTCACGGAGAAATAAAACCCCAAATCAGTAAAGTGGAGGCAATTCAAACGTGGCCAAAACCAGTTTCCAAGAAGCAAGTTAAAGCCTTCCTGGGAATCGTGGGATATTACAGGAGGTTCATCCCAAACTTCGCCACGATGGCTGCGCCTCTGACTGACCTGCTAAAAGGGACAAAACCAGTAATGGTTAAGTGGTCCGAAGAAACAGAGTCAGCCTTCCAACAAATGAAAAACGCTTTGTGTAAGCAACCCGTTCTGATGGCCCCAAACTTCAAGAAAGAGTTTATTCTTCAGACAGATGCCTCAGATGTTGGGGTGGGAGCAGTCCTTTCCCAAGAACTACATGGGGAGGAGCATCCTGTTCTCTATCTGAGTAGGAAGCTGGCCTCATCTGAAAAGAACTACTCAGTCGTTGAGAAGGAGTGCTTGGCCATAAAATGGGCAGTGGACACATTACGGTACTATCTGCTGGGACCTAAATTTAGACTGATATCCGACCATGCCCCACTTAGGTGGATGAGGGAAACGAAGGGTAGAAATGCTAGGGTCACCCGTTGGTTCTTATCCCTGCAGGACTTCAGTTTCCATGTGGAACATCGGGCCGGAAAGCTGCACGGTAATGCGGATGCCCTATCAAGAATCCCTTGTTTAGTGGGAGAAAGTGCCAAGCCCCACGGCTTTAGGCAGAGGGGGGAGGTATGTAGCATGGCTAAAGGGTGTGTAGTCGATGGGAGGTATGTGCCACATAAGTGCCTTGTTGCTGTAATGTAGCCCGGAATATTGCGTTGTTTTATATAACCATATGTTTGTGTTTCAGGACCTGTGGTGATGTCAGACCACATGGCTAATCATGTGATAGATTACTGGGTGTGGTTAGTCCTATATAAGACTGGCTAATCCTTTACACAGGGGATATGTGTGGAGGTGAAACCCTCCGGAGTGTGTTCGGCTTCAGGACTGAGCCGGATGAACTGGACACTTGTTTTCCTTTGCCTGAACCAAAGGCTATTTTGCTTTCTGTTGTTTTGCCACATGGTTTATGGAGCAACAAACCCAGTGAACTTTAAAGGAACACGTCTCCTGAGTGTCAGCCGTCGCAGCTGAGTGAGTGAAATCGCTACAATATATATATATATATATATATATATATATATATATAAATTCCTTTTCACCCCAATAGGAGTGGTCTTTGTTGTCCTTTCTCATTATCGGTTCCTCTACCAGAGGCCTGGGAGTTTGCGAGTACGTCTCCACGGGACGTATTGTCGGTGCTTTGGACGGAGCGGAAACCCTGCTTTGCCCAAAGCGCCGCCCCCTTCTGTACGTGTGGTGATTCCAGATGTGTTCATTGAACACATCTGGAATCGCCGCACCCTATATATAGGACCGTGTTATTTACCTTGCGGAGACGGAGCGTCGCTGCAAGGTAAACAGACATGCTGCAGACTAAAAAGACACGCCGCATGTATTGAAATGCAGTGCCACCGGATGCGTGTTCACACGCATAGTGGAGATGGGATTTCATAAAATCCCCTGCACTGTGCTGTAACATCTGGATGGTACAGATTGAATGCTGCGACTGTAAGCAGCGTTCAATACGCAGCTATTACGGATGTAATGCAGCCCATGGAAACATACCCTGAGAGTTCTGCGCAGTATCTTAACTGTTCCCAGCATTGGGCTTTTTGATCTGTTTTTGCCATTCTTCCAACTGAGGGGTCACTGCTTCAAGTGCTCCTATCACCACTGGGCTACTTGGTTGTTTTGTTCCGTATATGCTGTTCCAGCTTGCATTTTGCATCCTGCCACTATGTGTTGGACAGTTTCTGAGGTTTCTTTGCATAGTCTGCACATTGGGTCTTGTCTTGTGTGGTAGGTTCCTGCTTCTATGGATCTGGTACTTAATGCTTGCTCTTGTGCCGCTATGATTATTGCCTTTGTGCTGTCTCGGAGTCCTGCTTTCTCCAGCCATTGGTAGGATTTCTCCATGTCAGCCACCTCCATTATCTGTCGTTGGTATGTCCCATGCAGCGGCTTGTCTTACCATGACTAGGGTTGAGCGAAACGGGTCGTTCATTTTCAAAAGTCGCCGACTTTTGGCAAAGTCGGGTTTCATGAAACCCGATCCGACCCCTGTGCGGGGTCGGCCATGCGGTACGCGACTTTCGCGCCAAAGTCGCGTTTCAATGACGCGAAAAGCGCCATTTCTCAGCCAATGAAGGTAAACGCAGAGTGTGGGCAGCGTGATGACATAGGTCCTGGTCCCCACCATCTTAGAGAAGGGCATTGCAGTGATTGGCTTGCTGTCCGCGGCGTCACAGGGGCTATAAAGGGGCGTTCCCGCCGACCGCCATGTTACTGCTTCTGATCTGAGCTTAGGGAGAGGTTGCTGCCGCTTCGTCAGAAGCAGGGATAGCGTTAGGCAGGGTCCATTAACCACCAAACCGCTTGTGCTGTAGCGATTTCCACAGCCCAACACCACCTTCGGTGTGCAGGGACAGTGGAAGCTACATTTTTTTTTTTTCCTCAGCGCTGTAGCTCATTGGGCTGCCCTAGAAGGCTCCCTGATAGCTGCATTGCTGTGTGTACGCCGCTGTGCAAACCAACTGCTTTTTTCAAAGCACAAATCCTCTTGTTCCTTCCTTTCTGCACAGCTATCTTGTTTGTTTGTCCACACTTTTTATTTAATTTGTGCATCAGTCCACTTCTTATTGCTGCCTGCCATACCTGGCTGAGATTACTGCAGGGAGATAGTAATTGAAGGACAGTTCCTTTTTTTTTTTTTTTTTTTTTTTTTTTGTGGGAGATTAAGATTGGCATTTCTGCTAGAGTGCCATCCCTGTCTGTGCCATCTCTCACTCAGTGGGCCATAGAAAGCCTATTTATTTTTTGCTTGATTTGGGTTCTAAAATCTACCTGAAAAAATCACTACATCAATCAGTGGAAGAAAAACATTGGCCTCTGGGCTTGTGTGCCACTCCTGACTCCTGTGTGCATCATCACTCACTCAGTGGGCCATAGAAAGCCTATTTTTTTTTTTTTTGCTTTATTTGGGTTCTAAATTCTACCTGAAAAAAATCAATAAATCCATCAGTGGGAGATTAATATTGGCCTTTGGGCTTGTGTGCCAGTCCTAAGCGTGCCATCTCTCTCTCTCAGATAGTGGGCCATAGAAAGCCTATTTATTATTTTTTTTATTGGGTTTATAAATTTTCCCTGAAAAAAAAAAAAAAAAGTGGGAGATTAATATTGGCCTCTGGGCTTGTGTGCCAGTCCTGAGCGTGCCATCTCTCTCACAAATAGTGGGCCATAGAAAGCCTATTTATTTTTTTTTTTTTGGTTTTATAAATTCTCCCTGAAAAAAAAAAGGGAGATTAATATTGGCCTTTGGGCTTGTGTGCCAGTCCTAAGCGTGCCATCTCTCTCTCTCAGATAGTGGGCCATAGAAAGCCTATTTATTATTTTTTTTATTGGGTTTATAAATTTTCCCTGAAAAGAAAAAAAAAAAGTGGGAGATTAATATTGGCCTCTGGGCTTGTGTGCCAGTCCTGAGCGTGCCATCTCTCTCACAAATAGTGGGCCATAGAAAGCCTATTTATTTATTTTTTTTTGTTTTATAAATTCTCCCTGAAAAAAAAAAAGGGAGATTAATATTGGCCTTTGGGCTTGTGTGCCAGTCCTAAGCGTGCCATCTCTCTCTCTCAGATAGTGAGCCATAGTGTTAGGGGTCCAGTTCCCACTTCTGCACAGGGGGAATCTCGAGCCACCTCCGTTGCGGTCTCCCATTCTTGTCCAGCCGCAGTGGAGTCTGCTCAGCGAAGACATTGGTCCCAGCATCTTGCTCATTCTCACTCTGTTCTGAGAGTTACTGCTGCTTCTCCAGTCTCTGCCATTAAAGTCAGTGCTGGTCAGCAGCGAGCGGACTTCTCTGGGACTAAGTCCTTGTCTGCACGTACTGAGCATGCCCAGGGTAAGATCTCCCGTTGGAGATCGAGGGTCATGTGCTCAGGCTCTGCAGCACATTCCATTGGTCCTCTTGGCAGGTCTTGGAAGGGCAAAGGTGCTGTGGCCACTTCCTGTGCTGCTGCTCTATAAACTGCGCATGACCGCACGGCCATGCGCTAGTATTGTCTTTCAATCGCTAAAGTGTGTATGTTGTGAGTGCAAGTCGTCCTTGGATACCCCTACCCTATTGAATGACTGTTCGCGGAAGGTGTATGGCTGCTACCTAGCGCCCGACTTATCCTACAGCACTACTCACACATTATAGCGTCCAGTTGCTGTGACCGCCAGTACGGCGCCGTGCACTTCCTCTGTGCTTTCCTTACCCAAGCATGGGTGGTTAGTGGCGTTCGTCAGTGCGGCACTGCATGCACTCTTGTGCCTTAATATTGCTCTTCAGTTTCCTACACACCCAGTTGCGGTGTTGTGCCAGCAAGGGTCTAATCGGACTTTAATCCTAGTTGGGGTTGAGTTCGCTGACTACTTGCTCGCGCTTTAGGTACGGTACCGCGGTCCTGTGCTTTAACAGGATTGCTTCTTTCACGCTGGGTGAGGTTAACCCACGCTTGTATACTTTAGTGTACCACCATATAGTCTGCTAATTGCTAGCAGCAGGTTTTCACCTGCACGGTGGACCCCGGACTGCGAACGCATCTATACCATCTGTCTTGGTGCGTTCCGCCAGTCCTAACACATAGAAAGCCTATTTATTTTTTTGGTTGATTTGGGTTCCAAAATCTACCTGAAAAAATCACTACATCAATCATTGGGAGAAAAATATTGGCCTCTGGGCTTGTGTGCCACTCCTGACTCCTGTGTGTGGCATCTCTCACTCAGTGGGGCATAGAAATCCTTTTTTTTTTTTTTTTTTTTTTATTTGGTTTCTAAATTGTCATTGGAAAAATCATTTTATGTTGTTTGGTTTCTAAATTCTTCCTGAAAAAATCATTTTATTTTATTTTGTTTCTAAAGTCTCCCTGAAAAAAAAAAATCAAATCAGTGGGAGATTAATATTGCCCTTTCTGCTTGTGTGCCAGTCTTGACTCCTGGGTGTTCCATCTCTCTCTCTCTCTCCAATTGTGGGCCATAGAAGGCCTATTATTTTTTTATCTTGATTTGGGTTCCAAAATCTACCTGAAAAAATCACTACATCAATCATTGGGAGAAAAATATTGGCCTCTGGGCTTGTGTGCCACTCCTGACTCCTGTGTGCGTCATCTCTCACTCAGTGGGCCATAGAAAGCCTATTTTTTGTTTTATTTGGTTTCTAAATTCTCCCTGAAGAAATCATTTTATTTTATTTGGTTTCTAAATTCTTCCTGAAAAAATCATTTTATTCTATTATTTTTTTTTCTAAAGTCTCCCTGAAAAAAAAAAAAATAAATCAGTGGGAGATTAATATTGCCCTTTCTGCTTGTGTGCCAGTCTTGACTCCTGGGTGTGCCATCTCTCTCTCTCTCTCCAATTGTGGGCCATAGAAAGCCTATTATTTTTTTTGCTTGATTTGGGTTCCAAAATCTACCTGAAAAAATCACTACATCAATCATTGAGAAAAATATTGGCCTCTGGGCTTGTGTGCCACTCCTGACTCCTGTGTGTGGCATCTCTCACTCAGTGGGGCATAGAAAGCCTTTTTTTTTTTTTTTTTTATTTGGTTTCTAAATTGTCATTGGAAAAATCATTTTATGTTATTTGGTTTCTAAATTCTTCCTGAAAAAATCATTTTATTTTATTTTGTTTCTAAAGTCTCCCTGAAAAAAAAAATAAAAAATAAAAAAAAACAGTGGGAGATTAATATTTACATTTGTGCTTCAGTGACAGTCCTGCGTGTGTGGCATCTCTCTCATTTGGTGCCACCAAAAACAGAGTGTGTAACATTGTGCCTGATTTTCGTTGTGGTCTCACCCACCTGTAAAGGGGTAGCTAAATCATACTGAAGTTATAGCTCACCGTGTAAGTTGTGTGACAGCAACAAATACCGTTAGTTTGGTTACGTTTTTAAAACAATGAGGAAGTCTGGTGGAAGAGGTCGTGGCCGGGGGCGTTCATTGTCAGCTGGTAATGAGGGTAGTGGTAGTGGTGGAGCATCAGGTGGTCGTGGGAAAAAAAATATTGCACCTAAGTCTGGAGCTGTGGAGCCAGGTTCGTCGTCTGGCTACACAAGGCCTCGAACGCTCCCTTTTCTGGGAGTAGGAAAACCGCTTTTAAAGCCGGAGCAGCAAGAGCAAGTTTTGGCTTATCTTGCTGACTCAGCCTCTAGCTCTTTTGCCTCCTCTCGTGAAACTGGTAAATGTAAAAGCTGCGCGTCGTTTGTGGATGTTCACGGTCAGGGACAAGTCGCTTCCTTGTCCTCTTCAGCAAAAACAACAACAGAGAAGAATGCAGCAGGCGACACAACGAGTTACTCCATGGAGCTCTTTACACATACCGTCCCTGGCTTAGAAAGTGAAGCAGTTAACAGTCCATGCCCATTACAAGTTGAATCTGACATGGAGTGCACTGATGCACAGCCACAGCCAGACTACTATGCTGGTCCTTTGACTCAGACCACAACATTGCCCTCGCAGGGTAATGATCAAGAATCAGACCCTGATGAGACTATGTTGCCCCATCACGAACGCTATACCACCGACCGACACGGTGACACAGACGAAGTTGCACACGAGCTACAAGAAGAGGTAATAGATGACCCAGTTCTTGACCCCGATTGGCAGCCATTGGGGGAACAGGGTGCAGGTGGCAGCAGTTCTGAAGCGGAGGAGGAGGGGCCGCAGCAGGCATCAACATCGCAACAGGTTCCATCTGCCGGGCCCGTATCTTGCCCAAAACGCGTGGCAAAGCCAAAACCTGTTGGAGGACAGCGTGGCCATCCGGTTAAAGCTCAGTCTGCAATGCCTGAAAAGGTATCCGATGCTAGAAAGAGTGCAGTCTGGCATTTTTTTTAAACAACATCCAATAGATCAGCGCAAAGTCATCTGTCAAAAATGTTCAACTACCTTAAGCAGAGGGCAGAATCTGAAAAGTCTCAATACAAGTTGCATGCATAGACATTTAACCACCATGCATTTGCAAGCTTGGACTAACTATCAAACGTCCCTTAAGGTTGTAGCACCCTCGGCCAATGAAGCTAGTCATCAACGCAACATCCCTTCCGGCAGTGTAGGGCCACCATTTTCCGCACCACCTGCAGTATCTGTGCAGGTTTCTTTGCCAGGCCAAAGCAGTCAGGGTCAGGGAATCACCAGTTTCGTAGTAGGAAACACTGCATCTAGGGCACCGGCGGCAACAATACCATCTCCCACCGTCTCTCAGTCTGCCATGTCCACCGGCACCCCCGCTAGTTCCACGATCTCCAGCTCTCCAGTCCAGCTCACCCTACATGAGACTATGGTTAGAAAAAGGAAGTACTTAGCCTCGCATCCGCGTACACAGGGTTTGAACGCCCACATAGCTAGACTAATCTCGTTAGAGATGATGCCCTACCGGTTAGTTGAAAGCGAAGCTTTCAAAGCCCTGATGGACTACGCTGTACCACGCTACGAGCTACCCAGTCGACACTTTTTTTCCAGAAAAGCCATCCCAGCCCTCCACCAGCATTTTAAAGAGCGCATCGTCCATGCACTCAGGTAATCTGTGAGCACAAAGGTGCACCTGACAACAGATGCATGGACCAGTAGGCATGGCCAGGGACGTTACGTGTCCATCACGGCACACTGGGTGAATGTTGTGGATGCAGGGTCCACAGGGGACAGCAATTTTGGGACAGTTCTGCCTAGCCCACGGTCTAGGAAACAGTTGGCTGTAGCCGTTCACACCCCCTCCTCTTCCTCCTCGTCCTCCTGCAGAAGCGAGAGCTCGTCCACAGACCGCAGTCGCACAATCACTCCATCCGCAGCTGCCACTGTTGCACACCAGGTCTCCCATTATGGGGCAGCTACTGGCAAACGTCAGCAGGCTGTATTGGCTATGAAGTGTTTGGGCGACAACAGACACACCGCGGAAGTTCTGTCCGAGTTCTTGCAGAAAGAAACGCAGTCGTGGCTGGGCACTGTAGATCTTGATGCAGGCAAGGTAGTGAGTGATAACGGAAGGAATTTCATGGCTGCCATCTCCCTTTCCCAACTGAAAGACATTCCTTGCCTGGCTCACACCTTAAACCTGGTGGTGCAGTGCTTCCTGAAAAGTTATCCGGGGTTATCCGACCTGCTCCTCAAAGTGCGTGGACTTTGCTCACATATCCGCCGTTCGCCCGTACACTCCAGCCATATGCAGACCTATCAGCGTTCTTTGAACCTTCCCCAGCATCGCCTAATCATAGACGTTGCAACAAGGTGGAACTCAACACTGCACATGCTTCAGAGACTGTGCGAACAGAGGTGGGCTGTTATGTTTTTGTGGGAGGATACACATACACGGGCAGGCAGTAGGATGGCAGACATGGAGTTGTCAGGTGTGCAGTGGTCGAAGATTCAAGACATGTGTCAAGTAGTGTTGAGCGATACCTTCCGATATCGGAAAGTATCGGTATCGGTTGGGATCGGCCGATATTCAAAAAATATCGGATATCGCCGATACCGATACCCGATCCCAATGCAAGTCAATGGGACCAAAATATCGGAATTAAAATAAACCCTTTCTTTCCTTGTAGGTTCATTCTACATCAAGGAAAACAACTAAGAATAATGTAGGATGTATTGTGGGAGGTGGCGGAGACATTAAAGGCAATGAGGTTTAGCCCAATCAAATAGAATAGCATGGTTTTTTTTTTTTAAGACGTTCGGAGTGAAAAAGATATTGAGTATGTAATTTTTTTTTTTTTTTTGTCAGATATTGATGTTTCACTATTCCACGCCCTTCCCCTTCTTTTTTTTTCTTTTTTTTTTTTACTTTTCCCACACTTTCATCTTCATCATCATCAGCATCTTTGACATCAACTTCTTCTTCACCTTATTCATCTTCTTCTTCATCTTCTACCTATTTTTTTTTTTTATTACATTCTTCATATTCATTTTATTCAACTATTATTATTCTTCCTATTCTACATATTCTTTTTATTCCACTGTTATTATTCTTCCTATTCTACTTCTTCATCATATTCTCATTTGTGACAGGCATTCCCGTAGTTGTTATCTATAAAAGTTGGAAGATTACACCTTCCGTTCTGCCAGTCACAAAAGTTACATTTGTCCGCGTTCAGTTTGGCCTGCAGCATCAGGCTTTATCCAGGGGCACCACGAGGAGGAACGGACTCACCCCCATACACTGCTTAGTCTTCTTCTGCATATAATTTAGATAATATCTTTTGCTCTGATATTAAGTCTTATGCTTAATGTTCTTCTGCTCTTTGTTCTGCAGCCTCTTGTTCTTCTGCTTCTCGGTCTTCCATGTCGTCGTCTCCAGGGTCGTCGTCTCCAGTGTCGTCATCTCCGCCGTCGTCGTCTCAGCCGTCGTCGTCTCAGCCGTCGTCGTCTCCGCCGTCGTCGTCTCCGCCGTCGTCATCGGGGTGGTCTTCCGGGTCGTCGTCGTCGTCATCGGGGTGGTCTTCCGGGTCGTCGTCATCGGGGTGGTCTTCCGGGTCGTCGACTTTAGGGTCTTAAACTTGGAAATGTAGCAGAAGGTACAAGAAGGCTGAGAAAATGCCAAGAACCAGCTGATGGAACTGGAACTCGGATGGCTACCCAAAGGTTCAAGAGCCTATGGAACTACCGAGGACCAGCTGAAGTTACTGGAACCCGGTTACTAAGCAGGAGGTACCCGTGCTAAAAAGCACTACCAAGGACCGCCTGGCGTTGGCGGAACTCGGATACCCAGAAGGAGGCACCTAAGCCAAAGGCTCTGCCCGGAACCAGCTGACGTTACTGGAACCAGGATGGGGAGCAGAAGGTACAAGAGCAAAAGACACTGCCGAGAACCAGCTGACGGTACTGGAACCCGGATGGGTAGCCGAAGGTCCAAGAGCCAATGGAACTACCGAGGACCAGCTGACGTTACTGGAACCCGGTTACTAAGCAGGAGGTACCCGTGCCTGAAAGCACTACCAAGGACCACCTGACGTTGGTGGAACTTGGATACCCAGAAGGAGGCACCTAAGCCAAAGGCTCTGCCCGGAACCAGCTGACGGTACTGGAACCAGGATGGGGAGCAGAAGGTACAAGAGCAAAAGACACTGCCGAGAACCAGCTGACGGTGCTGGAACCAGGTGGTGGACCCGAAGGCCCACAGGAGAGGAGAGAACAGCTAGGCCGCGAGGCAGCCGCAGTTACCGAACCCCAACAGTCCTACAGGGGGAGCTGGGCCTACTGGCACTACAGAACCAGCCTTGACTACCAGTTCACGCAGCCCACATAGGAAGCTCCTAAACTGGAGGCACCCTGGAGTTGGCTAACCCGACTGCAACACGACGGGGCAAACATAGGCGTCTCAGCGAGTTTGACACACCCCGGAAACAGCTGACGGTGCTGAAACCAGGTTTGGCACGAGGGAGTACCTGTGACAAAAACACTGCCGAGAACCAGCTGGCGGTGCTGGAACCCAGATGCGTTGCCCCAGTGTGCAAGAGCCAATGGCACGACCGAGGACCAGCTGACGGTGCTGGAACCCGGTTACTAAGCTGTAGGTGCCCGCGCTTAAAAGCACTACCAAGGACCGCCTGACGTTGGCGGAACTCGGATACCCAGGAGGAGGCACCTAAGCCAAAGGCTCGGCCCGGAACCAGCTGACGGTGCTGGAACCAGGTGGTGGACCCCAAGGCCCACAGGAGAGGAGAGAACAGCTAGGCCGCGAGGCAGCCGCAGTTACCGAACCCCAACAGTCCTACAGGGGGATCTGGGCCTACTGGCACTACAGAACCAGCCTTGACTACCAGTTCACGCAGCCCACATAGGAAGCTCCTAAACTGGAGGCGCCCTGGAGTTGGCTAACCCGACCGCACCACGACGGGGCAAGCATAGGCGTCTCAGCGAGCTTGACACAACCCGGAAACAGCTGACGGTGCTGAAACCAGACTTGGCACGAGGGAGTACCTGTGACAAGAACACTGCCGAGAACCAGCTGGCGGTGCTGGAACCCAGATGCGTTGCCCCAGTGTGCAAGAGCCAATGGCACGACCGAAGACCAGCTGGCGGTGCTGGAACCCGGTTACTAAGCTGTAGGTGCCCGCGCTTAAAAGCACTACCAAGGACCGCCTGACGTTGGCGGAACTCGGATACCCAGGAGGAGGCACCTAAGCCAAAGGCTCGGCCTGGAACCAGCTGACGGTGCTGGAACCAGGTGGTGGACCCCAAGGCCCACAGGAGAGGAGAGAACAGCTAGGCCGCGAGGCAGCCGCAGTTACCGAACCCCAACAGTCCTACAGGGGGAGCTGGGCCTACTGGCACTACAGAACCAGCCTTGACTACCAGTTCACGCAGCCCACATAGGAAGCTCCTAAACTGGAGGCACCCTGGAGTTGGCTAACCCGACCACACCACGACGGGGCAAGCATAGGCGTCTCAGCGAGCTTGACACACCCCGGAAACAGCTGACGGTGCTGAAACCAGGCTTGGCACGAGGGAGTACCTGTGGCAAGAACACTGCCGAGAACCAGCTGGCGGTGCTGGAACCCAGATGCGTTGCCCCAGTGTGCAAGAGCCAATGGCACGACCGAGGACCAGCTGGCGGTGCTGGAACCCGGTTACTAAGCTGTAGGTGCCCGCGCTTAAAAGCACTACCAAGGACCGCCTGACGTTGGCGGAACTCGGATACCCAGGAGGAGGCACCTAAGCCAAAGGCTTGGCCTGGAACCAGCTGACGGTGCTGGAACCAGGTGGTGGACCCCAAGGCCCACAGGAGAGGAGAGAACAGCTAGGCCGCGAGGCAGCCGCAGTTACCGAACCCCAACAGTCCTACAGGGGGAGCTGGGCCTACTGGCACTACAGAACCAGCCTTGACTACCAGTTCACGCAGCCCACATAGGAAGCTCCTAAACTGGAGGCACCCTGGAGTTGGCTAACCCGACCGCACCACGACGGGGCAAGCATAGGCGTCTCAGCGAGCTTGACACAACCCGGAAACAGCTGACGGTGCTGAAACCAGGCTTGGCACGAGGGAGTACCTGTGACAAGAACACTGCCGAGAACCAGCTGGCGGTGCTGGAACCCAGATGCGTTGCCCCAGTGTGCAAGAGCCAATGGCACGACCGAGGACCAGCTGGCGGTGCTGGAACCCGGTTACTAAGCTGTAGGTGCCCGCGCTTAAAAGCACTACCAAGGACCGCCTGACGTTGGCGGAACTCGGATACCCAGGAGGAGGCACCTAAGCCAAAGGCTCGGCCTGGAACCAGCTGACGGTGCTGGAACCAGGTGGTGGACCCCAAGGCCCACAGGAGAGGAGAGAACAGCTAGGCCGCGAGGCAGCCGCAGTTACCGAACCCCAACAGTCCTACAGGGGGATCTGGGCCTACTGGCACTACAGAACCAGCCTTGACTACCAGTTCACGCAGCCCACATAGGAAGCTCCTAAACTGGAGGCACCCTGGAGTTGGCTAACCCGACCGCACCACGACGGGGCAAGCATAGGCGTCTCAGTGAGCTTGACACAACCTGGAAACAGCTGACGGTGCTGAAACCAGGCTTGGCACGAGGGAGTACCTGTGACAAGAACACTGCCGAGAACCAGCTGGCGGTGCTGGAACCCAGATGCGTTGCCTATTAAAGATTGTCTTCCTAGAGCCCCAACTAGCGGTGTTGGAGCTAAGGGTAAGCAGGGGGAGCAGAGTGTAGGCCGAAGCCTGCACTGGAGGCAGCTTTGTGTCTGCGTTGCGTTTGCAGGACACTTTGCCGGCTACACAGTGGGGGAACAGCTGGCGTTGCTGAACCCCCACTAACACAATGGCGTGTGTTTTTCTCTGTGCAGCTAGCACTTGCGGTCAAAAACTAGCGATGTTAGAGCCCGTGTTGAAGCAGGAGGAGGAGGAGAGGAGCAGAGTGTAGGCCGAAGCCTATTTGAACCAATTTCAAAGGAAACCTTTAACCCCCCCTCAGGTGTTACAAAGTACAAGAGACACACCTTGTGCAGTATTAATGCTGCACAAGTGAAAGGTTGCTCTATTAATTTGTCTACTTGCACACGCTGAATGAAAGACGTACACAATTTAGCCCATTCTACAGTCAAACTGTAGTGAATGCGTGACTTGGCTTTTTAAGGAGACGCAGCACAGGTGTCCCAAATAACGCCTTGGTGCTTGGCGCAGCTTCCTGAGCATTGTTATTTGCTGTACAGGAGTCTGCGCTCTTGTGTTATCCCTTGGCAATGCCCTGTTAGAGCTGCCCGTCTTATGACCTCATTTCATGTTGGCCGGTGCGGTTAACGATGGCCATAAATCCCAGACACACAGTGCCTTTTCATAAAGTCACAATGCGGTGCTGTGATTCGTGGCCTTGAGCAGTAAATATTTTGGCCGCTCACACACGTCCTTACACCTGCTTCAGACTGGGCGGCCTCTGCTGATCCCTTCTCGCATGCCGCGGCCATGAGGCTGCACAGTCTGAAGAAGGCGGAAGGAGATGAGTTAAGACAGGTGAAGATATGCACTGCTCGTGCCCATCAATCACACCCTCGCAGTCAAAATAAGACAACGAGGAGCATTGTTTCAGGCAGGGCGGACGCACAGGCGCAACAAGCCAACCAATGATGTCAGAAGACGGGAAGCGCTACCAAGGGGTGTGCTGCGTATCATTAGAAAGGAAAGTCACACCTCAGGGACAGTGGAATGGTCTCAATGAGACACATTTTGTACGTTTTGAGTTCCACGTGGGCAAGGACAAAAAGTCACCCACCTTGTACAAATGCAGCAGTACTGCTGTACAAGGTGGCTGTTATACATAGAAACACCTGGGGGTGGGGGGCAGGCTCCCTTCAATTTCAGTTCATGTGCCTGCGGGGCGTTTGCAGGACACGTTGCCAGCTACACAGCAGGGGAACAGCTGGCGGTGCTGAACCCCACTAACACATTGGCTGGTGTTTTTCTCTGTGCAGCTAGCATGTCCGGGCAGAAACTGGCGTTGTTTGAGCCCAGGGTCAGCAGGAGGAGGAGAGGAGCAAAGTGTAGGCCGAAGCCTGCACTGGTGGCAGCTTTTGGTCAGTTGTGCCAGCGTGGCTTGTGCTGGACACGATGCCGACTACACAGCAGGGGAACAGCTGGCGGTGCTGAACCCCTCTAACACATTGACTGGTGTTTTTCTCTGTGCAGCTAGCATGTCCGGGCAGAAACTGGCGGTGTTTGAGCCCGGGGTCAGCAGGAGGAGGAGAGGAGCAGAGTGTAGGCCGAAGCCTGCACTGGTGGCAGCTTTTGGTCGGTTGTGCCAGCGTGGCTTGTGCTGGACACGATGCCAACTACACAGCAGGGGAACAGCTGGCGGTGCTGAACCCCACGAACACATTGACTGGTGTTTTTCTCTGTGCAGCTAGCAGTTCCGGGCAGAAACTAGCGGTGTTTGAGCCCAGGGTCAGCAGGAGGAGTAGAGGAGCAGAGTGTAGGCCGAAGCCTAGTTGAACCAATTTCAAAGGTTACCTTTAACCCCCCCCTCAGGTGTTGCAAGGTACAAGAGCCACACCTTGAACAGCATTAATGATGCACAAGTCAAAGGTTGCTCTATTTAATTTTGCTCCTTGCACACGCTGAATAAAACACGTACACTATTTAGCCCATTATACTGTCAAACAGTAGTGGAGGCGTGACTACTAGTCTTTTTAAGGAGATGCAGCACAGTTGTCAAAATTTACACCTAGCTGCTGTGCGCAGATTCCTGAGCGTTGTTATTTGCTGTACAGGAGTCTGCGCTATTGGGATCCCTTGGCCATGCGCTGTGAGCGCTTCCTGTCTTATGACCTCATTTAATGTCGGCCGTTACGGTTAGCGATGGACATGAATCCCAGACCCACAGTGTGTTTTCAAAAAATCACACTGCGTGGCTGGGATTCGTGGCCTTGTTCAGTAAATATGTTTGACGCTCACACATGTCCTTACACCTGCTTCAGACTGGGCGGCCTCTGCTGATCCCTTCTCGCATGCCGCGGCCATGAGGACACCCAGTCTGAAGAAGGCGGAAGGAGATGAGTGAACACAGGCAAACATATGCACTGCACATGCCCATCAATCACACCCTCGCTGTTCAAAAAAATAAGACACCGAGGGGCGTTGTTTCGAGCAGGGCAGACGCACAGGCGCAGCCAGCTAACCAATGATGTCAAAAGACGGGCAGCGCTAACAAGGGTGGTGCTGCGTATCATTAGAAAGGAAAGTCACACCTCAGAGACAGTGGAATGGTCTCAATGAGACACATTTTGTACGTGTTGAGTTCCACGTGGGCAAGGACAAAAAGTCAGCCACCTTGTACAAATGCAGCAGTACTGCTGTACTAGGTGGCTGTTATACATAGAAACACCTGGGGGGTGGGGCCAGGTTCCCTTTAATTTCAGTTCATGTGCCTGCGTGGCGTTTGCAGGTCACGTTGCCGGCTACACAGCAGGGGAACAGCTGGCGTTGCTGAACCCCACTAACACATTGGCTGGTGTTTTTCTCTGTGCAGCTAGCACTTCCGGGCAGAAACTGGCGTTGTTTGAGCCCAGGGTCAGCAGGAGGAGGAGAGGAGCAGAGTGTAGGCCGAAGCCTGCACTGGTGGCAGCTTTTGGTCAGTTGTGCCAGCGTGGCTTGTGCTGGACACGATGCCGACTACACAGCAGGGGAACAGCTGGCGGTGCTGAACCTCACTAACACATTGACTGGTGTTTTTCTCTGTGCAGCTAGCAGTTCCGGGCAAAAACTAGCGGTGTTTGAGCCCAGGGTCAGCAGGAGAGGAGCAGAGTGTAGGCCGAAGCCTAGTTGAACCAATTTCAAAGGTTACCTTTAACCCCCCTCAGGTGTTGCAAGGTACAAGAGCCACACCTTGTGCAGCATTAATGCTGCACAAGTAAAAGGTTGCTCTATTTGTTTTGCTCCTTGCACACGCTGACTAAAACACGTACACTATTTAGCCCATTATACTGTCAAACAGTTGTGGAGGCGTGACTTGTCTTTTTAAGGAGACGCAGCACAGGTGTCAAAATTTGCACCTAGGTACTGGGCGCAGATTCCTGAGCGTTGTTATTTGCTGTACAGGAGTCTGCGCTATTGTGATCCCTTGGCCATGCGCTGTGAGCGCTTCCTGTCTTCTGACCTCTTTTCATGTCGGCCGTTGCGGTTAGCGATGGACATGAATCCCAGACCCACAGTGTGTTTTCAAAAAATCACACTGCATGGCTGGGATTCGTGGCCTTGTGCAGTAAATAGGTTTGCCGCTTACACATGTCCTTACGCCTGCTCCAGACTGGGCGGCCTCAGCTGATCCCTTATCGCCTACCACGGCCAGGAGGCCGCACAGTCTGAAGAAGGCGGAAGGAGATGAGTTAAGACAGGCGAACATATGCACTGCTCGTGCCCATAAACCACACCCTCGCTGACAAAATAAATATGACAACGAGGGGCGTTGTTTCTAGCAGGGCGGATGCACAGGCGCAGCCAGCTAACCATGATGACAAAAGACGGGAAACGCTACCAAGGGGGGTGCTGCGTATCATTAGAAAGGAAAGTCACACCTCAGGGACAGTGGAATGGTCTCAATGAGACACATTTTGTACGTGTTGAGTTCCACGTGGGCAAGGCGAAAAAGTCAGCCACCTTGTACAAATGCAGCAGTACTGCTGTACTAGGTGGCTGTTATACATAGAAACACCTGGGGGGTGGGGCCAGGTTCCCTTTAATTTCAGTTCATGTGCCTGCGTGGCGTTTGCAGGTCACGTTGCCGGCTACACAGCAGGGGAACAGCTGGCGTTGCTGAACCCCACTAACACATTGGCTGGTGTTTTTCTCTGTGCAGCTAGCACTTCCGGGCAAAAACTAGCGGTGTTTGAGCCCAGGGTCAGCAGGAGGAGGAGAGGAGCAGAGTGTAGGCCGAAGCCTGCACTGGTGGCAGCTTTTGTTCTGTTGTGGCAGCGTGGCTTGTGCTGGACACGTTGCCGACTACACAGCAGGGGAACAGCTGACACATCACCTAGTGTTTTTTCTGTGTAGACAACACTTCCAGGTGGCAACTGACAGTGTTGAAACCCAGGGAATCAAAGAGGAGCAGAGTGTAGGCCGAAGCCTGCAGTGGAGCAAGTTGAAAGGGAACCTTTAACCCCCCCCCCCAGGCATTTGTTGCTGAAAGAGCCATCTTGTACAGCAGTAATACTGCACATGGAAAATGGTGGCTCCGAAAATTATGCTCCTTGCAAACGCTGAAGTACACACTCATATAATGTGTCCCCTCACACCGTCAAACCATCCCGGAAGTGGGACTTTCCTTTGTAATGTGACACAGCACAGCCGTCATTCCAACCCCCTTGGTGCCGGGCGCCACCTCCTCAACGTTGTTTGGTTCTGTCACGGAGCCCGCGCTGTAATGTTATCCCTTGGCCATGCACAGTTAGCGGTGCCCGTCTTCTGACATCATGTAGGTGTCAGGCTGGCAGTGCCTGTGCGTCCAAGCTGCCCGAGATCCAACCTTGCAGTGTCATCTAATGTAGTCCCACTGCGGGCCAGGGATCCATGGGCATGCGCAGTGCATATCATCGCCTCTCACTCACCTCCTTCCTGCTTCTTCAGACTGTGCAGCGTCACGGCCGTGGCATGCTATTAGGGATCAGCTGACGCCGCCTAGTCTGAAGAAGCGTGAAGAAGGGGAGTGAGAGGCTAGTATATGCACTGCGCATGGCCATGGATACCAGGCCCACTGTGGGATCACATTAGACGACACTGCGAGGTGTGATTTCGGGCAGCGTGGACGCACAGGCGCAGCCAGGACGACAACAAATGATGTCAGAGGACGGGCAGCGCAAACTGTGCATGGCCAAGGGATAACATAACAGCGCAGGGTCCATGACGGAATCAAACAACGCTAAGGAGGCAGCGCACGGTGCCAAGGGGGTAGCAAAGACGGCTGTGCTGCGTCACATTACAAAGGAAAGTCCCACCTCCGGGACGGTTGGACGGTGTGAGGGGACACATTACATGAGTGTGTAGTTCAGCGTTTGCAAGGAGCATAATTTCAAGAGCGACCTTTCCCTTGTGCAGTATTAGTGCTGCACATGGTGGCTCTTTCAGTAACAAACGCCTAGGGGGGGGGGGGGGGACAGGTCCCCTTACATTTTAGTTGTGCCAGCGTGGCGGTCGCATGACACGTTGCCGGATACACAGCTGGGGATCAGCTGACGTTACTGAACCCCAATAACAGAGGAGCGACTGTTGACTGTGCACACAGCACTTCCAGGCACCAACTGGCGGTGTTAGAGCCCAGGGACAGCAGGAGGAGCAGATTGGAGGTATTGCCGCACACACAGCTGGGGATCAGCTGACGTTACTGAACCCCAATAACAGAGGAGCGACTGTTGACTGTGCACACAGCACTTCCAGGCACCAACTGGCGGTGTTAGAGCCCAGGGACAGCAGGAGGAGCAGATTGGAGGTATTGCCGCACACACAGCTGGGGATCAGCTGACGTTACTGAACCCCAATAACAGAGGAGCGACTGTTGACTGTGCACACAGCACTTCCAGGCACCAACTGGCGGTGTTAGAGCCCAGGGACAGCAGGAGGAGCAGAGGAACAGAGTGTAGGCCGAAGCCTGATTGGAGCAAGTTGAAAGGAAACCTTTAACCCCCCCCCCAAGACGTTTGTAGCTGAAAGAGCCATCTTGTGCAGCACTAAGGATGCAAAAGGAAAAGGTTGCTCTTTTAATTATGCTCCTTGCAAACACCGAAGTAAACACTAAAAATGTGTCCCTTTATACCGTTAAACCGTTCCGGAGGTGCGAATTTCCTTCGTAATGGGACACAGCACAGCTGTCATTCCTATCCCCTTGATGCCGTGCGCTGCCTCCTCAGCGTTGTTTTAAGCTGTCACGGAGCCTGCGCTGTTCTGTTAGCCCTTGGCCATGCCCAATTAGCGCTGCCTGTCTTCTGACATAATTTGGTGTCAGGCTGTCAGTGCCTGTGCGTCCACGCTGCTCCAGATCCCACCTCGCAGTCTCGTCTAACGTAATCCCACTGCGGGCCTTGGAACCATGGGCATGCACAGTGCATAACCTCGACTCTCACTCCCCTCCTTCCCTCTTCTTCAGACTGTGCGGTGTCACGGCCGTGGCATGCTAGGGATCAGCTGACGGCGCACAGTCTAAAGAAGGCGGAGGGAAATGAGCGAGAGCCCGAGGGGAAGATATGCACTGCGCATGCCCATGGATCCCAGGCCCGCAGTGTGACTCAATCAGTAGACACTGCGAGGCGGGATCTCGGGCAGCGCGGCCGCACAGGCGCAGCCAGCCTGACACCAAATTATGTCAGAAGACAGGCAGCGCAAATAGGGCATGCCCAAGGGATAACAGAACAGCGCAGGCTCCGTGACAGCTTAAAACAACGCTGAGGAGGCAGCGCATGGCACCAAGGGGGTAGGAATGACGGCTGTGCTGCGTCACATTACGAAGGAAAGTCCCAGCTCCGGGATGGTATAACGGTATCAGTGAACACATTTTATAAGTGTTAAGTTCTGCGTGTGCAAAGAGCTAAAAAAAAAGAGCTACCTTTTCCTTGTGCAGCATTACTGCTGCACAATATGGCTCTTTCAGTAACAAACGACGGGGGGGGGGGGACAGGTTCCCTTACATTTAGGTTGTTGTGCCAGCGTGGCGGTCGCAGGACACATTGCCGGCTACACAGCTGGGGATCACCTGACGTTACTGAAACCCAATAACACTGGGTCGTATGTTTTTACTGTGCAGCCTGCACTTCTGAGCCGCAACTGGCGGTGTTGGAGCCCAGGAATAGCAGTTCAGGTGGTAGAAAGATGAACACAGCAGGAGACCTGGATGACACCCAATTACTTAATCAGGCAGAGGAGTGGCAAATTCCTGCGAGATCCAGGCCTGGTTCATTTTCAGGAAAGTAAGCCGGTCAACGTTATCGGAGGATAGTCGCATGCGACGGTCTGTTAGTACACCACCTGCGGCACTAAAGACACGTTCCGATAAGACACTAGCCGCAGGGCAAGCCAGCACCTCCAATGCATATTGGCTTAGCTCTGGCCATGTATCCAGCTTAGAGACCCAAAACTTGAACGGGGAAGAGCCGTCTGGGAGTACAGTAAGAGGGCAAGCCATGTAGTCTGTCACCATCTGACGGAACCGTTGCCTCCTGCTGACTGGAACCGCCGGTGATGGTGTAGACATTTGGGGCGGGCACACAAAAGTGTGCCAGAGTTGTGCCATACTGGGCTTGCCTTGGGCAGAGGCACTGCTTCTGCTCCCTCTTTGGACAGAGCCTCCCCCACTGCCTCGACGCACTGAGCTGCTTTGTAAAGCACTAGCAGCACTCCTCTCAGTTGGACAGGAGAAGATGATGGAATTCACCAGTGTGTCGTGGTACTCCCGCAATTTACGCTCCCGGGTCAACGCAGGGATGAGGTTTTGGACGTTGTCCCGGTAGCGAGGATCGAGGAGGGTGAACACCCAATAATCAGGCATGTTGAGAATGTGGTCGATGCGGCGGTCGTTTCTCAGGCACTGCAGCATGAAATCCACCATGTGCTGCAGAGTGCCAACTGGCCCAGAAACGCTGTCCCCTGCTTGAGACATGATCTCTGCCCGCTCGTCATCACCCCACCCTCGCTGTACACACTGACCACTGGACAATTGTGTCGCTCCCTCCTCTGGACGGAGCTCTTCCTCCTCCATTGACTCCTCCTCATCCTCCTCACAAATTGGCCCCTGCGTACCCCTTTGTGAGGAACCACGTGGCGCTGACTCTCCAGAAGCTGATGGAAAAGGTGACTCCTCATCCTCCACCTCTTCCACAACATCATCCCTTAACCCTTGCAAAGTTTGCTGAAGCAGGCAGATAAGGGGGACAGTCATGCTGACTAGTGCATCATCTGCACTTGCCATCCGCGTGGAATAATCAAAAGGATGCAAAACCTGGCAGAGGTCCTTCATAGTGGCCCACTCTGTGGTTGTGAAGTCTGATCGGCGCTGACTGCGACTTCTTTGCGCCTGATGCAGCTGGTACTCCATAACTGCTTGCTGCTGCTCACACAACCACTCCAACATACTGTATGTAACGTGGAATTCCACCGGGTAGGTAGGTCACATATGATGCGGTGTTCCAGAAGGCGGAATCGGCGCTGCAGAGCAGCAATGCGGGATCTGGCCAAGCTGGAACGCCGCAAGTGAGCACACTCTAGGCGGACCTTGTGCAGCAGGGCATCAAGATCCGGATAGTCCCTCAGATAACTCTGCACAACCAAATTGAGCACATGTGCCAGACATGGGATGTGAGTGAGGTTGCCAAGGGCCAAAGCTGCCACCAGATTTCGGCCATTGTCACACACTACCATGCCTGGCTGGAGATTCGCTGGCAGTAACCACACATCGCTCTCCTGCTTGATGGCATTCCAGAGCTCCTGCGCTGTGTGGCTTCGATGCCCCAATGAAACTAGTTTCAAGACGGCCTGCTGACGTTTGGCCACGGCTGTGCTCATGTCGGTCATAGGTAAACGTTCACGGGTCCATGTGGAGGTGGACTGTGACGGATCCTGCAGAGAGGAATCAGAGGAACTGGTGTAAGAGGAGGAGTCGATGCGTACAGACTGGATTCCTGCAATCCTTGGAGTGGGCAGGACACGTCCTGCGCCACTCGCACGATCTGTACCTGGCTCAACAACATTAACCCAATGGGCAGTGAGGGAAACATATCGCCCCTGTCCATGCTGACTGGTCCACGCATCGGTGGTGAGGTGGACCTTGCTACTGACGGCGTTCAGTAGCGCATGTTTTATGTTTGCCTCAACATGCCTGTGCAGGGCAGGGACAGCCTGCCTGCTGAAGTAAAAGCGGCTGGGCACCTTGTACTGTGGGACTGCCAATGCCATCAAGTCACGGAAGCTGTCAGTCTCCACCAGCCTGAACGAGAGCATTTCCAGGGACAACAGTTTGGCAATGCCTGCATTCAGAGCCTGTGCTCGGGGGTGGTTGGCCGAGAATGCCTGCCTTTTCTCCCATGCCTGTACTACCGATGGCTGTAGAGTAGACTGGGAGTGTGAGGATGACTGGGAAGGTGGTGCTGTGGGTGGAATTACACTAGGTCTCTGGACAACAGTGGAGGAAGAGGCAACACGAGATGAAGAGGTGGTAGCTGCCGCTGTTGGTTGGCCTACGTCTTCACTGTGTTTCTGTAACTCCACCGCGTGCCTGTTCCGCACATGTTTCCACATATTTGTGGTATTGAGGTTGCTGACACTTTTACCTCTTTTTACTTTCTGATGACACAGCTTGCATTTGACAAAACAAATGTCATCTGCAACTGTGTCAAAAAAGGACCAGGCACTGCAAGTCTTGGGAGCGCCCTTTTTGGCTTTGGAAAGAGACAGGCTCCTAACGGGTGCCAAAGTGGAGGCTACAGGCTCCGCAGTCTTCCCCCTCCCTCTCTCTCTTTGGCCCGTAAGGGGAAGCTCTTCCTCAGAGCTGCTCCCACCACCTTCCTGTTCCTCACGCCACGATGGTTCAAGGACCTCATCATCTCCACTACCCTCTGCCACCAACTGCTCCTCCTGGGTAGTCTCGGCAGCACAGTACGCATCAGAAAGCGGCACCTGAGTTTCATCATCAGATGCGTACTGCGCTGTGGTCACCGGAGGCACTGGCCCACCTGCCTCTTCAGAGTCAGAGAGATAAAGCTTTTGGGCATCACTGCACACTGCCTCTTCTTCCATTTCTCCAATGCTGCTTGGCTGGCCCCCTGTTTCCAAGCCAAGAGATTCAGAGAACAGAAGTAGAGACGGCTCCTGTCCTGGGCTCTCTGACTGCCTGGCCAATTTGGCAGGTGGTGAAGAGACAGATGGCTGCTCTCCAGTGCTCTGTGCCTGAGAGGATGTGGCACTAACTGAAGTCGATGCCGAGGCGTTAGCTGCCATCCACCCGACAACGGCTTCAATTTGGTCTTCACGTAGCAGCGGTGCACGGCGCTCTCCGACAAAGCTGCGCATGAAGGACTGTTCCCTGCTGAAACTGAGTGACGACGAGTCACCGGCGCCCGCAGCAGGCACAGAATCACCACGTCCTCTCCCTGCTCCTCTCCCTGCTCCGCGCCCATGCCCACGTGCCTTACTCCCTGCCCTCTTCATCTTGGTTGACAGATAAAGATAAGCAGAAAAGTACTAAGGCCTTAGTGTGCTTATTCCTGAAATGCTCCTCCTAACAGGTGTAAGAAACACTAATGTTGTAAATTGTGGACTAAACTTTATTATTTTTCAAATGTGGCCTACACAAGTGTTAAGTTGTGTTTGGTGAACTTAACTTTTTTTTTGGTGCAGATCGGGCTACAGAGCTAGTTTAAATCACACGGAGACCGTGTAGACAGCCGTAAACGGCGCTGCAAGGCCAAAAAACCCTCCTCTCGGTTATCCTATATAGTGTTTTTCCACTATTTAGCTGGATACGAGTGGAAAGACACTAATAGGAATTTTTTTTTTCAAATTTTAAACTGGCTGCACTATTTGAAAAAAAGGAAATTGTTTTTCAAGGTATGAGGCAGTAACGCACCCTGAGCTGAATCCAACCGGCTATGGCTGCACACAGACTACAGGGCGAGCTGCTCTCACACAGAGACCGTGCAGACAGCCGTAAACGGCGCTGCAAGGCCAACAAACCCTCCTCTAGGTTATCCTATATAGTGTTTTTCCACTATTTAGCTGGATACGAGTGGAAAGACACTAATAGGAATTTTTTTTTTAAAATTTTAAACAGGCTGCACTATTTGAAAAAAAGTAAAATTTTTCTCAAGGTATGAGGCAGTAACGAACCCTGAGCTGAATCCAACCGGCTATGGCTCCACACAGACTACAGGGCGAGCTGGGCTCACACGGAGACCGTGCAGACAGCCGTAAACGGCGCTGCAAGGCCAAAAAAACCTCCTCTAGGTTATCCTATATAGTGTTTTTCCACTATTTAGCTGGATACGAGTGGAAAGACACTAATAGGAATTTTTGTTTTTCAAATTTTAAACAGGCTGCACTATTTGAAAAAAAGTAAAATTTTTCTCTAGGTATGAGCCAGTAACGAACCCTGAGCTGAATCCAACCGGCTATGGCTGCACACAGACTACAGGGCGATCTGGGCTCACACGGAGACCGTGCAGACAGCCGTAAACGGCGCTGCAAGGCCAAAAAACCCTCCTCTAGGTTATCCTATATAGTGTTTTTCCACTATTTAGCTGGATACGAGTGGAAAGACACGAATAGGAATTTTTTTTTTTCAAATTTTAAACAGGCTGCACTATTTGAAAAAAAGTACAATTTTTCTCAAGGTATGAGCCAGTAACGAACCCTGAGCTGAATCCAACCGGCTATGGCTGCACACAGACTACAGGGCGAGCTGGGCTCACACGGAGACCGTGCAGACAGCCGTAAACGGCGCTGCAAGGCCCAAAAACCCCCCTCTAGGTTATCCTATGTAGTGTTTTTCCACAATAGAGCTGGAGACTGGTGGAAAAACACTAATAGGAAATTTGAGAAAAAATGTGCAGCAGGCTGCACTAAGAGCAAAAAAGGACAACTGTGTGAGGCAGTGTGAACCCCCCCTGAGCTGAATACAACCGGGTATATGGCTGCACACAGACTACATAGTGAGCTGCACACACACACACACACAGAGACCTTGCAGAACGCTGTTAAAACAGCGCTGCAAGGCAAGAGCAAGGTGAACAGTGAAGAACACACAGCGTTTTGCTAAATTAGCCTTTGGAAAGGAAAATAAAGCAATTAGCTAGCTCGACTGGCCCTCAGTTAGAACACAGCGTCCTGTCCCTAACTGAAATCACAGCAGAGTGAGCGCAAAATGGCGGCAGCGTTTTTTTATAGTGCAGAGTGACATCATTTCAGCAGCCAATCCAAGCCTTGCCAGTACTTACATGCCCACCATGCTAAACAGGATGTGCCCACACTTCCAATCATTCCTCATTGGCTGCTGCGTTCAGTTTGAATTCTGGGAACTTCCGATTCCGGTATCCGATACGCGGGAAGTATCGGAATTCGGTATCGGAATTCCGATACCGCAAATATCGGCCGATACCCGATACTTGCGGTATCGGAATGCTCAACACTAGTGTCAAGTCCTTCAGTGTTTTGAGGAATGCACACGGCTGGTTAGTGCAGACAACGCCATAATAAGCATGAGCATCCCCCTAATGCGTCTGCTGATGCAAAGTTTGACGCACATAAAGGATCAGGCGTCTGCAGCTGAGGAAGAGGAAAGCCTTGATGACAGTCAGCCATTGTCTGGCCAGGGCAGTGTACAGGACGAGATAGCGGGAGAAGAGGAGGAGGAGGACGAGGAGGATGATGGGGATGATTATATTTTTAATGAGGAAGCTTTTCCGGGGCCACTGGAAATTGTTGGCGCGGCAAGGCCGGGTTCTGGTTTTTGGAGGGACACAAGTGACATGGATTTGCCTGAAACTGCCCCTCAACCAAGCACAACCGCAGATTTGAGAACTGGAACTTTGGCCCACATGGCGGATTATGCCTTACGTATCCTCAAAAGGGACACACGCATTACTAAAATGATGAACGATGACGATTACTGGTTGGCCTGCCTCCTTGATCCTCGCTATAAAAGAAAATTGCAAAATATAATGCCACATGAGAACTTGGAAATAATATTAGCAACCAAACAATCAACTCTTGTTGACCGTTTGCTTCTGGCATTCCCTGCACACAGCGCCCGTGATCGTTCTCACACGAGCTGTAGGGGCCAGCAGACCAGAGGTGTTAGAGGGGCAGAAATCAGAAGTGGCGTTGGCCAGAGGGGTTTTCTGACCAGATTGTGGAGTGATTTTGCTATGACCGCAGACAGGACAGGTACTGCAGCATCAATTCAAAGTGACAGGAGACAACATTTGTCCAGTATGGTTACAAACTATTTTTCATCCCTTATCGACGTTCTCCCTCAACCGTCATTCCCATTTGATTACTGGGCATCCAAATTAGACACCTGGCCAGAATTGTCAGAATATGCATTGCAGGAGCTTGCTTGCCCGGCAGCTAGTGTCCTATCAGAAAGAGTATTCAGTGCTGCAGGTTCAATACTAACAGAAAAAAGGACTCGTCTGGCTACCCAAAATGTAGATGATCTAACCTTCATTAAAATAAACCACAACTGGATTTCGAAATCTTTTGCCCCACCTGGCCCGGCTGACACCTAGCTTTCCTATGAAAAGGTCTTGCCTGTGGACTATTATGAATGACTTTTCCAATATCGTAATTTGCTGCACCTGATTGTCCAGCATACGACATGTTTACACCTCCTTAAATGGCCAAACTCCCCACACGGGGCCGTGGTATCGCCACTTGGCGCCAGCACCTGTGAGAGTGCTGTTTTTTTTCTGAAGAGGTGGGTGTGCCCGCTTTTGGTCGACGGCACTGCCACTGGGTCCCTCATAGTACAATAAAGTGTCTCTGGCGGTGGTGGTGCGCACCCAACGTCAGACACACCGTTGTAATATGAGGGGCCCTGGGCCTGTACCGCCGGCCACAAGACAGTTCCCCCCCCCAGCTCAAACAGTGCTCTACCACTTGCAAAATTATCTCTCACAGCTCCACCAATGTTTAGTCTATGCGCTGACATCCTTCAATGCCTGGCACTGACAATACCATTGTATTGACATTTTTGTTATGTTAGGCCTTCGAAGCCTGTCTGCGGTCCCTCCATCCACTAGGCCTCCACTGACCATTGTACTGCTGCCCGTGTACCCCTGGAACCAATTTTAAATTGCCAACAGCCCAATTTTGTTATGTTAGGCCTTCGAAGCCTGTCTGCAGTCCCTTCTTTCTACTACTACTACACTGACCAGACCACTGCTGCCCGTGTACCCCTGGAACCAATGTTAAATTGCCTGCACCCCTATTTTTGTTATGTTAGGCCTTCGAAGCCTGTCTGCGGTCCCTCCTTCCACTAGGCCTCCACTGACCATTGTACTGCTGCCCGTGTACCCCTGGAACCAATTTTAAATTGCCAACAGCCCTATTTTTTTATGTTAGGCCTTCGAAGCCTGTCTGCGGTCCCTTCTTTCTACTACTACTACACTGACCAGACCACTGCTGCCCGTGCACCCCTGGAACCAATGTTAAATTGCCTGCACCCCTATTTTTGTTATGTTAGGCCTTCGAAGCCTGTCTGCGGTCCCTCCTTCCACTAGGCCTCCACTGACCATTGTACTGCTGCCCGTGTACCCCTGGAACCAATTTTAAATTGCCAACAGCCCTATTTTTTTATGTTGGGCCTTCGAAGCCTGTCTGCGGTCCCTCCTTCCACTTGGCCTCCACTGACCATTGTACTGCTGCCCGTGTACCCCTGGAACCAATGTAAAAGTGCCTACAGCCTGTCCAATTTGTTATGTTAGGCCTTCGAAGCCTGTCTGTGGTCCCTTCTTTCTACTACAACTACACTGACCAGACCACTGCCGCCCGTGTACCCCTGTAACCTATTTTAAAGTGCATACAGCCATTTTTTTTCTCTATTTTACAATTATAAAGCTCAGATGGACTACTCTGTACCACGGTAAGAGCTACCCAGTCGTCACTTCTTTTGCGAGAAAAGACATCCCAGCACTACAGCATCATGTAAAAATCTGCATTGTCCATGCTCTCTGGCTATCTAATAGTAGAAAGGTGCACCTGACAACAGATGCATGGACCAGTAGGCATGTCCACGAAAGGTTAGATGTCCATTACGGCGCACTGGGTTAATGTTGTGGATGCATGGTCCACAGGGGACAGCCTACAAAGTCTGTCTGCAGTCCCAAATAAAAATTGTCCTCCGCTTACCACACCAATGCTGCCTGTGTACCCCTGGAACATTTCATAAACTCCATTGACCAAAATTTGGGGTTTACAGCCTACTACCAGTGTCTGCCGCTCCAAGGTGTTCCCCGGGTTGCCTTTTCTGAGCTTTGATCTTCAGACTCTTCTTAAGTAGTTGTTGAAAACAACACTGCATTCGGCCTACAAGTTGGGTCTGGGGTGTAGAGATGGTGTGTTCCACTCCAAGGTGTTCCCCAGGTTTCCTCGCCATTGCTGCGATCTTAATGCTCTCGTTTAGTAGTTGTTGGAAACTACAGTGCATTAGGCCTACAAATTGGGTATGGGGTGTAGAGAGATGGTGTGTTCCACTCCAAGGTGTTCCCCAGGTTTCCTCGCCATTGCTGCGATCTTAATGCTCTCGTTTAGTAGTTGTTGGAAACTACAGTGCATTAGGCCTACAAATTGGGTATGGGGTGTAGAGAGATGGTGTGTTCCACTCCAAGGTGTTCCCCAGGTTTCCTCGCCATTGCTTCGATCTTCCTGCTCTCGTTTAGTAGTTGTTGGAAACTACAGTGCATTAGGCCTACAAATTGGGTATGGGGTGTAGAGAGATGGTGTGTTCCACTCCAAGGTGTTCCCCAGGTTTCCTCGCCATTGCTGCGATCTTCCTGCTCTCGTTTAGTAGTTGTTGGAAACTACAATGCATTAGGCCTACAAATTGGGTATGGGGTGTAGAGAGATGGTGTGTTCCACTCCAAGGTGTTCCCCAGGTTTCCTCGCCATTGCTTCGATCTTCCTGCTCTCGTTTAGTAGTTGTTGGAAACTACACTGCATTAGGCCTACAAATTGGGTATGGGGTGTAGAGAGATGGTGTGTTACACTCCAAGGTGTTCTCCAGGTTGCCTTTCCTGAGCTTCTATCTTCAGGCTCTCATTAAATTGTGGTTAAATGGAACAACTGCATTTGGCGTACTAGTTGGGTTGGGGCCTACTATCGGTGTCTGCCACTCCTTGCTGTTCTCCTCCACTGAACAAAGCTGTGCCGCCTGTTTACTACGGTTGCCAATTTTGAACTGCATTTCGACTACTTACTGATTTGGGCCTACTCTCTGTGTCAGCCTCTCATTCCAGTTGTCCTCCACTGCAATGCCCCCTGGTTAGTCCTGTGTTACCAATTTTGAACTGCATTTAGCCCACTTTATTCTTTGGGCCTATATCTGTGTTTCCTCCTCATCCTGCCCATTGCCCAGCCAGTGATAGATGAGTCTGCTGGTACATTGACCCATAACGCTAAATTCCCCGTTCACGCTACACAGCAAGATTGTGACCCTGCTGAAAGTCAGGTTCCTCTTCCCGCATACCATACCACCTTACACGGGGACAAAGAGGAAGATGCAGATGAAAGTGCAGGTTCCTTCATCTGGTGGGGGGAGGAATACTAGTTGGTGACGTCACTGGCACATGGCCTCTCATAGTACGCAAAAGTGTTGCTGCCGGTGGGAGGCGCCCCCGCCGTGCAAACACACTGCTGTACTTTGAGGGGCCCTGTGCCAGTGCCAGTGCCAACGAGTGGGCCCCCCCTGCTTGCTCAGGATCACAGCACTTGCAAAGTTGAAATAATTTCCTCTCCCTGCTCCACTGCCGTGACGTGGTCCAGATTTCCTGGGCCCACTAATTACTTGAACCAGCCCTACCCCCCACAACTTTAGCCAAATGACCCCCAATTTCAAATGCCTTCCAATTATTATAAGCTAAATTACGATTGACAAGCTTCAGTAAAAAGAATGGATGTTTTTGCCATTAAAATGGGCAGTGTAGGTGTTTTCCTGGCCTCCACTCACTGCCGACTATGCTCCCCCATTGACTTGCATTGGGTTTCGTGTTTCGGGCGATACCCGACTTTTCGCGATAATCGGCCGATTCCACTCGACTCGACTTCTAAGATAGTCGGGTTTCGCGAAACACGACTCGACTCTAAAAAGGTCAAGGTCGCTCAACCCTAACCATGACGCTTCATGTTCCTGTTCTTTCTTCGAGATCTGTTGTTGTTGCTGCCTTAGACTTTCTCTCAGCATCTCATCATTTGGTGCCATTTACTTACTATATTCCTGGATACTCCTTGAATTATCCGTGATGGTGGCTTGGATGCTTATCAATCCTCGACCACTCTCCTTTCTGTTGCTATACAATCTTTGTGTGTTAGACTTAGGGTGGAGAACTCCATGCATTGTGAGGAGCATTCGTGTCTTCACATCTGCAGCTTTCATCTCTTCTTTTGGCCAACACACTATGCCAGCAGGGTATCTGATAACTGGCGGGGCATCATATATATTGATGGTGCGGATTTTATTCTTCCCATTGAGCAGGTTTTCAGGACCTGTCTTACCCTTTGATGGTATTTGGATGTTGCTGCTTTAATAGTCATGGTTACCATATCCCTGTGGGATGCCGAGATACCCGTAGCATGTCTGTACATCTGCTATGTGCCCTGCTGGTAATTCCACTCCATCAGTCTTGACCACCTTGCCTCTCTTTATTACTAACTGGCCCCACTTCTCCAGTCCGAAGAACATCCCAATGTCTTCACTGTAGATCCTTGTCAGGTGGATCAGTGAGTTGATTTCTTGTTCATTTTTCGCATTCAGCTTAATGTCATCCATGTAGAGGAGGTGGCTGATGGTGCTTCCACTCTTTTACTTGTATCTATAGCCAGACTCTGTAATATCTGACTGAGGGGGTTCAAGTCTATCACCTTGGTATATGCCGCATTTGATGGTCATTTGTGCTAATTGTCTTGAGTTGACTTCCAATGTTGTTCTCCATTGTCCCATTGAGTTTCTAAGGAAGGTTCTTAATTTCCTGTGGGCATTGTTGAGAGCCAGGCATTCACAGATACATGTGTGTGGCATAGAGTCATAGGCTTTCCTGTAGTCAATCGAGGCTGTGCTGAGATTTGTCTGTCTGGATCTTGAGTCTTGAGCGACTGCTCTATCTACTAGTAGCTGGTGCTTAGAGCCTCTGGAGTTGGACCCAATGCCTTTCTGAGTTGAATTCATGTACTGGTTCATATGGTTCTGTAGCTTGGTGGCTATGATGCCTGACAGGAGTTTCCATGTTGTTGTAAAGCAGATTATCGGGCGGTAATTGGAAGGAACTGTTCCTTTGTGAAGATCCTTCATGAAAAGCACTGTTCTTCCTTGTGTTAGCCAATCTGGGTGGTGGCCTGCTTCTAGCAGTTGGTTCATCATGTGTTCATGTGCCGCTGCTAATTTCTTTAGCCGGTAGGTGTGGATCATGTCTTGACAAGGAGCTGTCCAGCTCTTCATGTTCTTGACATGCTGCTGGATTTCTGCTTCTGCAGTGGTGACTGGTTCTTGCTCTAGGTGGTTGCTGTGTTTCATTGTCAGATCTTGAAGCCACATTGGGCTGGTGTTGTGTGTTTTATCCTTCTGCCATATGTTCCTCCAGTATTGTTCAGTCTCTGCTATTGGTGGATTTGCTGCCTTTGTGCTGTTACTCTGTAGTTGGGAGTACATCTTGGATGGTTCGTTGGAGAACAGGGCATTTATCCTCTTGGCCTCAGCTTCACTGGTGTATCTCCCTAGTCTTGCAGCGAGTGCTGCTTCATTTTTGCAGTCTCTAGGGCTTCAGTTGGAGTCAGACCTTTGTACTTGTCTAACTTGGTCTTATTCTAATCTTGATCTTTATACCTTTCTGTATTTCTGTTAGTAGACTGACTTTCCTTCATGTCACCTTCATGTTGGTCTACAGTCTTCTTTTCCAATGGAAGCACATACTTCTGTTGTTCATGTTGGTTGTATAGCCTAGCATTTCCATGATTGCTGAGGCAGTAGCCTAGATAAGTTTATTAGTTTGAGTTATGGTGGTGGTAGGTATTGATGCTAGTGCTCCATTGGCATCTTCTAGCATACTGTCTGGTGGTGTTTCTTTGCTAAGCCTTGGCAGTCGATCTCTGGTATTGATGGTATTTAGTTTATCTAAATCTTCTGTTTCATTTCAGCTGCAGTGCTCTCTAGTTGCAGCATTGGATCAGGATCTTCAGGGGGTTGCACATGTTGTTCTTCCAGGTCTTCATGTGGGGTAAATCTGCAGGGTAGTTGATCCATCTCAAGTTGTAATAATAGCTTTCTCTTTATGATATTGAAACGTTGGGTCACTAGTAGTGTTGAGCGATACCTTCCGATATCGGATTGGATCGGCCGATATTCAAAAAATATCGGATATTGCCGATACCGATACCCGATCCCAATGCAAGTCAATAGGACCAAAATATCGGAATTAAAATAAACCCTTTCTTTCCTTGTAGGTTCATTCTACATGAAGGAAAACAACTAAGAATAATGCAGGATGTATTTGGGGAGATGGCGGAGACATTAAAGACATAGAGGTTTAGCCCAATCAAATAGAATAGCAGGAATTTTTTTTTTTTTTAAGACGTTCGGAGTTACAAAGATATTGACTATGTTAAGATTTTTTTCTATTTTGTCAGATATTGATGTTTCACTATTCCACGCCCTTCAGCTTTTTTTTTTACTTTTCCCACACTTTCATCTTCATTATCATCAGAATCTTTGACATCAACTTCTTCTTCACCTTCTTCATCTTCTTCTTCATTTTCTACCTATTTTTTTTTTTAATTACATTCTTCATATTCATTTTATTCAACTATTATTATTCTTCCTATTCTACTTCTTCATCATATTCTCATTTGTGACAGGCATTCCCATAGTTGTTATCTATAAAAGTTGGAAGATTACACCTTCCGTTCTGCCTGTCACAAAAGTTACATTTGTCCGCGTTCAGTTTGGCCTGCAGCATCAGGCTTTATCCAGGGGCACCACGAGGAGGAACGGACTCACCCCCATACACTGCTTAGTCTTCTTCTGCATATAATTTAGATAATATCTTTTGCTCTGATATTAAGTGTTATGCTTAATGTTCTTCAGCTCTTTGTTCTGCAGCCTCTTGTTCTTCTGCTTCTCGGTCTTCCATGTCGTCGTCTCCAGGGTCGTCGTCTCCAGGGTTGTCGTCTCCGCCGTCGTCGTCGTCGTCATCGGGGTGGTCTTCAGGGTCGTCGTCTCCAGGGTCGTCGTCATCTCAGTGGTTGTCGTCTCTGGTGTCGTCGTCATCTTAGGAGTGGTTTTCCGGGTCGTCGTCTTTAGGGTCTTGAACTTGGAAATGTAGCAGAAGGAACAAGAAGGCTGAGAAAATGCCGAGAACCAGCTGATGGAACTGGAACTCGGATGGCTACCCGAAGGTCCAAGAGCCAATGGAACTACCGAGGACCAGCTGACGTTACTGGAACCCGGTTACTAAGCAGGAGGTACCCGTGCCTGAAAGCACTACCAAGGACCACCTGACTTTGGTGGAACTCAGATATCCAGAAGGAGGCACCTAAGCCAAAGGCTCTGCCCGGAACCAGCTGACGGTACTGGAACCAGGATGGGGAGTAGAAGGTACAAGAGCAAAAGACACTGCCGAGAACCAGCTGACGGTACGGGAACCCGGATGCATTGGCCAACTGTGCAAGAGCCAATGGCACGACCGAGGACCAGCTGACGGTGCTGGAACACAGTTACAAAGCTGTAGGTACCCGCGCTTAAAAGCACTACCAAGGACCGCCTGGCGTTGGCGGAACTCGGATACCCAGAAGGAGGCACCTAAGCCAAAGGCTCTGCCCGGAACCAGCTGACGGTGCTGGAACCAGGATGTGGACCAGAAGGTCCACAGGAGAAGAGAGAACAGCTAGGCCGCGAGGCTGCCGCAGTTATCAAACACCAACAGTCCTACAGGGAGAGCTTGGCCTACTGGCACTACAGAACCAGCCTTGATTGCCAATTCCCGCAGCCCACATAGGAAGCTCCTAAACTGGAGGCACCATGGAGTTGGCTAACCCGACCTCAACACGACGGGGCAATGTATAGGCGTCTAAGTGACCTTGACACTACCCGGAACCAGCTGACGGTGCTGGACCGAGGCTGGGCACGAGGGAGTACCCGTAACAAAAACACTGCCGAGAACCAGCTGACGGTACTGGAACCCGGATGCGTTGCCCAAGTGTGCAAGAGCCAATGGCACCGAGGACCAGCTGACGGTGCTGGAACACGGTTACAAAGCTGTAGGTACCCGCGCTTAAAAGCACTACCAAGGACCGCCTGGCATTGGCGGAACTCGGATACCCAGAAGGAGGCACCTAAGCCATAGGCTCTACCCGGAACCAGCTGACGGTGCTGGAACCAGGATGTGGACCAGAAGGTCCACAGGAGAGGAGAGAACAGCTAGGCCGCGAGGCTGCCGCAGTTACCGAACACCAACAGTCCTACAGGGGGAGCTTGGCCTACTGGCACTACAGAACCAGCCTTGATTGTCAATTCCCGCAGCCCACATAGGAAGCTCCTAAACTGGAGGCACCATGGAGTTGGCTAACCCGACCGCAACACGACGGGACAACGTATTGGCGTCTAAGTGACCTTGACACTACCCGGAACCAGCTGACGGTGCTGCACCCAGGCTGGGCACAAGGGAGTACCCGTGACAAAGACACTGCCGAGAACCAGCTGATGGTACTGGAACCCGGATTTGGACCTATTCAAGATTGTCTTCCTAGAGCCACAACTAGCGGTGTTGGAGCAAAGGATAAGCAGGGGGAGCAGAGTGTAGGCCGAAGCCTGCACTGGAGGCAGTTTTGTGTCTGCGTTGCATTTGCAGGACACGTTGCCGGCCACACAGCAGGGGAACAGCTGGCGTTGCTGAACCCCACTGACACAATGGCGGGTGTTTTTCTCTGTGCAGCCAGCACTTCCGGGCACCAACTGGCAGTGTTAGAGCCCAGGGTCAGCAGGAGGAGCAGATTGTAGGCCGAAGCCTAGTAGAACCAATTTCAAAGGTAACCTTTAACCCCCCCTCAGGTGTTACAAACTACAAGAGCCACACCTTGTGCAGCATTAATGCTGCACAAGTAAAAGGTTGCTCTATGAATTTTTCTACTTGCACACGCTGAATGAAACACGTACACAATTTAGTCCATTATCCAGTCAAACTGTATTGGAGGCGTGACTTGCCTTTTTAAGGAGACTCAGCACAGGTGTCAAAATTTACACCTAGATGCTGGGCGCAGACTATTAAGCGTCGTTATTTGCTGGACAGGAGTCTGCGCTATTGTGTTTTCCCTTGGCTATGCGCTATGAGCGCTGCCTGTCTTCTCACCTCATTTCATGTCGGCCGCTGCGGTTAGCGATGGCCAGGAATCCCAGACCCGCAGTGTCTGTTCATAAAGTCACACTGCGGGGCTGGGATTCGTGGCCTTGCGCAGTAAATATGTTCACCTCTCATTCATGTCCTTACACCTGCTTCAGACTGGGCGGCCTCAGCTGATCCCTTATCGCATGCCGCGGCCATGAGGCCGCACAGTCTGAACAAGGAGGAAGGAGATGAGTGAAGTCAGGCGAACATATGCACTGCACATGCCCATCAATCACACCCTCGCAGTCAAAATATATCAGACAACGAGGGTCGTTGTGTCGGGCAGGGCGGACGCACAGGCACAGCCAGCCAACCAATGATGTCAGAAGACGGGCAGCGCTTTCAAGGGGGGTGCTGCGTGTCATTAAAAAGGAAAGTCACACCTCAGGGACAATGTAGTGGTCTCTAGTGAGACACATTTTGTACGTGTTGAGTTCAACGTGGGCAAGGAGGAAAAGTGAGCCACCTTGTACAAATGCAGCATTACTGCTGTACAAGGTGGCTGTTCTACATAGAAACACCTGGGGGGGGCAGGTTCCCTTTAATTTCAGTTCAGGTGCCAGCATGGCTTGTGCTGGACACGTTGTCGGCTACACAGCAGGGGAACAGCTGGCATTGCTGAACCCCACTGACACAATGGCGGGTGTTTTTCTCTGTGCAGCTAGCACTTCCGGGCAACAACTGGCGGTGTTAGAGCCCAGGGTCAGCAGGAGGAGGAGAGGAGCAGACTGTAGGCCGAAGCCTAGTAGAACCAATTTCAAAGGTAACCTTTAACCCCCTCTCAGGTGTTACAAAGTACAAGAGCCACACCTTGTGCAGCATTAATGCTGCACAAGTCAAAGGTTGCTCTATGAATTTTTCTACTTGCACACGCTGAATGAAACACGTACACAATTTAGCCCATTATACAGTCAAACTGTAGTGGAGGCGTGACTTGTCTTTTTAAGGAGACGCAGCACAGGTGTCCAAAATAATGCCTTCGTGCTGGGCGCAGCCTCCGGAGCGTTGTTATTTGCTGTACAGGAGTCTGCGCTCTTGTGTTATCCCTTGGCCATGCGCTGTGAGCGCTGCCTGTCTTCTCACCTCATGACATGTCTTCCGGTGCGGTTAGCGATGGCCATAAATCCCAGACCCGCAGTGTCTTTTCATAAAGTCACACTGCAGGGCTGGGATTCATGGCCTTGCACAGTAAATATGTTCGCCGCTCACTCATGTCCTTACACCTGCTTCAGACTGGGCGGCCTCAGCTGATCCCTTATCGCATGCTGCGGCCATGAGGCCGCACAGTCTGAAGAAGGCGGAAGGCGATGAGTGAAGACAGGCGAACATATGCACTGCACATGCCCATCAATCACACCCTCGCAGTCAAAATATATCAGACAACGAGGGTCGTTGTGTCGGGCAGGGCGGACGCACAGGCACAGTCAGCCAACCAATGATGTCAGAAGACGGGCAGCGCTACCAAGGGGGGTGCTGCGTGTCATTAAAAAGGAAAGTCACACCTCAGGGACAGTGTAATGGTCTCTAATGACACACATTTTGTACGTGTTGAGTTCCACGTGGGCAAGGAGAAAAAGTTAGCCACCTTGTACAAGTGCAGCATTACTGCTGTACAAGGTGGCTGTTATACATAGAAACACCTGGGGGGGGCAGGTTCCCTTTAATTTCAGTTCAGGTGCCTGCGTGGCGTTTGCGGGACACATTGCCGGCTACACAGCAGGGGAACAGCTGGCGTTGCTGAACCCCACTGACACATTGGCGGGTGTTTTTCTCTGTGCAGCTAGCACTTCCGGGCAACAACTGGCGGTGTTAGAGCCCAGGGTCATCAGGAGGAGGAGAGGAGCAGAGTGTAGGCCGAAGCCTGCACTGGTGGCAGCTTTAGGTGTGTTGTGCCAGCGTGGCTTGTGCTGGACACATTGCTGACTACACAGCAGGGGAACAGCTGGCGTTGCGGAACCCCACTGACACATCAACGAGTGTTTTTTCTGTGTAGACAACACTTCCAGGTGACAACTGACAGTGTTGAAACCCAGGGAATCAAAGAGGAGCAGAGTGTAGGCCGAAGCCTGCACTGGTGGCAGCTTTTGGTCTGTTGTGCCAGCGTGGCTTGTGCTGGACACGTTGACGGCTACACAGCAGGGGAACAGCTGGCGATGCTGAACCCCACTGACACAATGGCGGGTGTTTTTCTCTGTGCAGCCAGCACTTCCGGGCCCCAACTGGCGTAGTTAGAGCCCAGGGTCTGCAGGAGGAGCAGAGTGTAGGCCGAAGCCTAGTAGAACCAATTTCAAAGGTAACCTTTAACCCCCCTCATGTGTTACAAAGTACAAGAGCCACACCTTGTGCAGCATTAATGCTGCACAAGTCAAAGGTTGCTCTATGAATTTTTTTACTTGCACACGCTGAATGAAACATGTACACAATTTAGCCCATTATACAGTCAAACTGTATTGGAGGCGTGACTTGCCTTTTTAAAGAGACGCAGCAGAGGTGTCAAAGTTTACACCTAGGTGGTGGGCACAGACTCATAAGCGTCGTTATTTGCTGTACATGAGTCTGCGCTCTTGTGTTATCCCTTGGCAATGCCCTGTTAGCGCTGCCCGTCTTCTGACCTCATTTCATGTTGACCATTGCGGTTAGCGATGCCCAAGAATCCCAGACCCGCAGTGTCTTTTCAAAAACTCACACTGCGGGCCTTGGATTCATGGCCTTGTGCAGTAAATATGTTCGCCGCTCGCACATGTCCTTACACCTGCTTCAGACTGGGCGGCCTCCGCCGATCCCTTATCGCATGCCGCGGCCATGAGGCCGCACAGTCTGAAGAAGGAGGAAGGAGATGAGTGAAGACAGGCGAACATATGCACTGCACATGCCCATCAATCACACCCTCGCAGTCAAAAAAAATAACACACCGAGGGGCGTTGTGTCGGGCTGGGCGGACGCACAGGCGCAGCCAGCCAACCAATGATGTCAGAAGATGGCCAGCACTACCAAGGGGGGTGCTGCGTGTCATTAAAAAGGAAAGTCCCACCTCAGGGACAGTGTAATGGTCTCTAATGAGACACATTTTGTACGTGTTGAGTTCCACGTGGGCAAGGAGAAAAAGTTAGCCACCTTGTACAAATGCAGCATTACTGCTGTACAAGGTGGCTGTTATACATAGAAACACCTGGGGGGGGCAGGTTCCCTTTAATTTCAGTTCAGGTGCCTGTGTGGCGTTTGCAGGACACGTTGCCTGCTACACAGCAGGGGAACAGCTGGCATTGCTGAACCCCACTGACACAATGGCAGGTGTTTTTCTCTGTGCAGCTAGCACATCCGGGCACCAACTGGCGGTGTTAGAGCCCAGGGTCAGCAGGAGGAGAGGAGCAGCATGTAGGCCGAAGCCTGCACTGATGGCAGCTTTAGGTCTGTTGTGTCTGCGTGGTGTTTGCAGGACATGTTGCCGGCTACACAGCAAGGGAACAGCTGGCGTTGCGGAACCCCACTGACACATCAGTGAGTGTTTTTTCTGTGTAGACAACACTTCCAGGTGACAACTGACTGTGTTGAAACCCAGGGAATCAAATAGGAGCAAAGTGTAGGCTGAAGCCTGCACTGGAGGCAGGAAAATGTCTGTTATTGTGCCAGCGTGGCTTGTGCTGGACACGTTGCCGGCTACACAGCAGAGGAACAGCTGGCGTTGCTGAACCCCACTGACACATTGGCAGGTGTTTTTCTCTGTGCAGCTAGCACTTCCGGGCAACAACTGGCGGTGTTAGAGCCCAGGGTCTGCAGTAGGAGCAGAGTGTAGGCCGAAGCCTGCACTGGATCAAGTTGAAAGGGAACCTTTAACCCCCCCAGGCATTTGTTGCTGAAAGAGCCATCTTGTACAGCAGTAATACTGAAAATGGAAAAAGGTGACTCTTTAAATTATGCTCCTTGCAAACGCTGAACTACACACTCATATAATGTGTCCCCTCACACCGTTAAACCGTCCCGGAGGTGGGACTTTCCTTTGTAATGTGACACAGCACAGCCGTCATTCCAACCCCCTTGGTGCCGTGCGCCGCCTCCTCAACGTTGTTTGATTTTGTCACGGAGCCTTCGCTGTAATGTTATCCCTTGGCCATGCACACTTAGCGGTGCCCATCTTCTGACATCATTTAGGTGTCAGGCTGGCAGTGACTGTGCGTCCAAGCTGCCCGAGATCCAACCTCGCAGTGTCATCTAATGTAATCCCACTGCGGGCCTGGGATCCATGGGCATGCGCAGTGCATATCATCGCCTCTCACTCCCCTCCTTCCTGCTTCTTCAGACTGTGCGGCGTCACGGCCGTGGCATGCTATTAGGGATCAGCTGATGCCGCCTAGTCTGAAGAAGCGGGAAGAAGGGGAGTGAGAGGCTAATATATGCACTGCGCATGGCCATGGATCCCAGGCCCACTGTGGGATCACATTAGACGACACTGCGAGGTGGGATTTCGGGCAGCGTGGATGCACAGGCGCAGCCAGGCCGACAACAAATGATGTCAGATGATGGGCACCGCAAACTGTGCATGGCCAAGGGATAACATAACAGCGCAGGGTCCGTGACAGAATCAAACAACGCTAAGGAGACGGCGCACGGAGCCAAGGGGGTAGGAATGACGGCTGTGCTGTGTCACATTACAAAGGAAAGTCCCACCTCCGGGACGGTTTGACGGTGTGAGGGCACACATTACATGAGTGTGTAGTTCAGCGTTTCCAAGGAGCATAATTTAAAGAGCCACCTTTTCCTTGGGCAGTATTAGTGCTGCACAAGGTGGCTCTTTCAGTAACAAACGCCTAGGGGGGACAGGTTCCCTTACATTTTAGTTGTGCCAGCGTGGCGGTCGCATGACACGTTGCTGGGTATACACAGCTGGGGATCAGCTGACGTTACTGAACCCCAATAACAGAGGAGCGACTGTTGATTGTGCAGACAGCACTTCCAGGCACCAACTGGCGGTGTTAGAGCCCAGGGACAGCAGGAGGAGCAGATTGGAGGTATTGCCGCACACACAGCTGGGGATCAGCTGACGTTACTGAACTCCAATAAAAGAGGAGCGACTGCTGACTGTGCAGACAGCACTTCCAGGCACCAACTGGCGGTGTTAGAGCCCAGGGACAGCAGGAGGAGCAGATTGGAGGTATTGCCGCACACACAGCTGGGGATCAGCTGACGTTACTGAACTCCAATAACAGAGGAGCGACTGCTGACTGTGCAGACAGCACTTCCAGGCACCAACTGGCGGTGTTAGAGCCCAGGGACAGCAGGAGGAGCAGATTGGAGGTATTGCCGCACACACAGCTGGGGATCAGCTGACGTTACTGAACTCCAATAACAGAGGAGCGACTGTTGACTGTGCAGACAGCACTTCCAGGCACCAACTGGCGGTGTTAGAGCCCAGGGACAGCAGGAGGAGCAGATTGGAGGTATTGCCGCACACACAGCTGGGGATCAGCTGACGTTACTGAACCCCAATAACAGAGGAGCGACTGTTGATTGTGCAGACAGCACTTCCAGGCACCAACTGGCGGTGTTAGAGCCAAGGGACAGCAGGAGGAGCAGATTGGAGCTATTGCCGCACACACAGCTGGGGATCAGCTGACGTTACTGAACTCCAATAACAGAGGAGCGACTGCTGACTGTGCAGACAGCACTTCCAGGCACCAACTGGCGGTGTTAGAGCCCAGGGACAGCAGGAGGAGCAGATTGGAGGTATTGCCGCACACACAGCTGGGGATCAGCTGACGTTACTGAACTCCAATAACAGAGGAGCGACTGCTGACTGTGCAGACAGCACTTCCAGGCACCAACTGGCGGTGTTAGAGCCCAGGGACAGCAGGAGGAGCAGATTGGAGGTATTGCTGCACACACAGCTGGGGATCAGCTGACGTTACTGAACTCCAATAACAGAGGAGCGACTCTTGACTGTGCAGACAGCACTTCCAGGCACCAACTGGCGGTGTTAGAGCCCAGGGACAGCAGGAGGAGCAGATTGGAGGTATTGCCGCACACACAGCTGGGGATCAGCTGACGTTACTGAACCCCAATAACAGAGGAGCGACTGTTGACTGTGCGGATAGCACTTCCAGGCACCAACTGGCGGTATTAGAGCCCAGGGACAGCACGAGTAGCAGAGGAACAGAGTTTAGGCCGAAGCCTAATTGGAGCAAGTTGAGAGGGAACCTTTAACCCCCCCCCAAGACGTTTGTAGCTGAAAGAGCCATCTTGTGCAGCACTAAGGATGCAAAAGGAAAAGGTTGCTCTTTTAATTATGCTCCTTGCAAACACAGAAGTAAACACTTAAAATGTGTCCCCTGATACCGTAAAACCGTCCCGGAGGTGGGAATTTCCTTCGTAATGGGACGCAGCACAGCTGTCATTCCTATCCCCTTGGTGCCATGCGCTGCCTCATCAGCGTTGTTTTAAGCTGTCACGGAGCCTGCGCTGTTATGTTATCCCTTGGCCATGCACACTTAGCGGTGCCCGTCTTCTGACATCATTTAAGTGTCAGGCTGTCACTGCCTGTGCGTCCACGCTGCTCCAGATCCCACCTCGCAGTGTCGTCTAACGTAATCCCACTGCGGGCCTTGGATCCATGGGCATGCACAGTGCATATCCTCGTCTCTCACTCTCCTCCTTCCCTCTTCTTCGGACTGTGCGGCGTCACGGCCGTGGCATGCTATTAGGGATCAGCTGACGGCGCACAGTTTGAAGAAGGCGGAGGGAGATGAGCGAGAGCCTGAGGGGAAGATATGCACTGCGTATGCCCATGGATCCCAGGCCCGCAGTATGATTCAATCAGAAGACACTGCGAGGCGGGATCTCGGGCAGCGCGGCCGCACAGGCGCAGCCAGCCTGACACCAAATTATGTCAGAAGACAGGCAGCGCAAATTAGGCATGGCCAAGGGATAACAGAACAGCGCAGGGTCCGTGACAGCTTAAAACAACGCTGAGGAGGCAGCGCACGGCACCAAGGGGGTAGGAATGACGGCTGTGCTGCGTCACATTACGAAGGAAAGTCCCACCTCCGGGACGGTATAACGGTATCAGTGAACACATTTTATAACTGTTAAGTTCTGCGTGTGCAAGGAGCTAAACTAAAAGAGCTACCTTTTCCTTGTGCAGCATTACTGCTGCACAAGGTGGCTCTTTCAGTAACAAACGCCGGGGGGGGACAGGTTCCCTTACATTTAGGTTGTTGTGCCAGCGTGGCGGTCGCAGGACACATTGCCGGCTACACAGCTGGGGATCAGCTGACGTTACTGAAACCCAATAACACTGGGTCGTATGTTTTGACTGTGCAGCCTGCACTTCTGAGCCGCAACTGGCGGTGTTGGAGCCCAGGAATTGCAGTTCAGCTGGTAGAAAGATGAACACATCAGGAGACCTGGTTGACACCCAATTACTTAATCAGGCAGAGGAGTGGCAAATTCCTGCGAGATCCAGGCCTGGTTCATTTTCAGAAAAGTAAGCCGGTCAACGTTATCGGAGGATAGTCGCATGCGACAGTCTGTTAGTACACCACCTGCGGCACTAAAGGCACGTTCCGATAAGACACTAGCCGCAGGGCAAGCCAGCACCTCCAATGCATACTGGCTTAGCTCTGGCCATGTATCCAGCTTAGAGACCCAAAACTTGAAAGGGGAAAAGTTGTCTGGGAGTACAGTAAGAGGGCAAGACATGTAGTCTGTCACCATCTGACGGAACCGTTGCCTCCTGCTGACTGGAGCCGCCGGTGATGGTGTAGACATTTGGGGCGGGCACACAAAAGTTTGCCACAGTTGTGCCATACTGGTCTTGCCTTGGGCAGAGGTACTGCTTCTGCTCCCTCTTTGTGCAGAGCCTCCTCCACTGCCTCGATGCACTGAGCTGCTTTGTAAAGCTCTAGCAGCACTCCTCTCAGTTGGACTGGAGAAGATGATGGAATTCACCAGTGTGTCGTGGTACTCCCGCATTTTACGCTCCCGGGTCAACACTGGGATGAGGTTTTGGACGTTGTCCCGGTAGCGAGGATCGAGAAGGGTGAACACCCAATAATCAGGCATGTTGAGAATGTGGTCATTTCTCAGGCACTGCAGCATGAAATCAACCATGTGCTGCAGACTGTCAACTGGCCCAGAAACGCTGTCCCCTGCTTGAGACATGATCTCTGCCCGCTCGTCATCACCCCACCCTCGCTGTACACACTGACCACTGGACAATTGTGTAACTCCCTCCTCTGGACGGAGCCTTTCCTCCTCCATTGACTCCTCCTCATCCTCACAAAGTGTCCCCTGCCTACCCCTTTGTGAGGAACCACGTGGCGCTGACTCTCCAGAAGCTGATAGAAAAGGTGACTCCTCATCCTCCACCTCTTCCGCAACATCATCCCTTAACGCTTGCAGTGTTTGTTGAAGCAGGCAGATAAGGGGGACAGTCATGCTGACTAGTGCATCATCTGCACTTGCCATCCGCGCGGAATAATCGAAAGGACGCAAAACCTGGCAGACGTCCTTCATAGTGGCCCACTCTGTGGTTGTGAAGTCTGATCGGCGCTGACTGCAACTTCTTTGCGCCTGATGCAGCTGGTACTCCATTGCTGCTTGCTGCTGCTCACACAACCGCTCCAACATATGTAACGTGGAATTCCACCTGGTAAGTAGGTCACATATGATGCAGTATTCCGGAAGGCGGAATCGGCGCTGCAGAGCAGCAATGCGGGCTCTTGCCAAGCTGGAACGCCGCAAGTGAGCACACTCTAGGCGGACCTTGTGCAGCAGTGCATCAAGATCCGGATAGTCCTTCAGAAAACTCTGCACAACCAAATTGAGCACATGTGCCAGACATGGGATGTGAGTGAGGTTGCCAATGGCCAAAGCTGCCACCAGATTTCGGCCATTGTCACACACTACCATGCCTGGCTGGAGATTCGCTGGCACAAACCACACATCGCTCTCCTGCTTGATGGCATTCCAGAGCTCCTGCACTGTGTGGCTTCGATTCCCCAAAGAAACTAATTTCAAGATGGCCTGTTGACGTTTGGCCACGGCTGTGCTCATGTCGGTCGTAACAGGTAAACGTTCACGGGTCCATGTGGAGGTGGACTGTGACGGCTCCTGCAGCGATGATTCTGAGGAACTTGTGTATGAGGAGGAGTCAATGCGTACAGACTGGATTCCTGCAATCCTTGGAGTGGGCAGGACACGTCCTGTGCCACTCGCACGATCTGTACCTGGCTCAACAACATTAACCCAATGGGCAGTGAGGGAAAGGTATCGCCCCTGTCCATGTTGACTGGTCCACGCATCGGTGGTGAGGTGGACCTTGCTACTGACGGCATTCAGTATCGCGTGTTTTATGTGTCCCTCCACATGCTTGTGCAGGGCAGGAACAGCTTGCCTGCTGAAGTAAAAGCGGCTGGGCACCTTGTACTGTGGGACTGCCAATGCCATCAAGTCACGGAAGCTGTCAGTCTCCACCAGCCTGAATGAGAGCATTTCCAGTGACAGAAGTTTGGCAATGCCTGCATTCAGAGCCTGTGCTCGGGGGTGGTTTGCCGAGAATGCCCGCCTTTTCTCCCATGCCTGTATTACCGATGGCTGTAGACTAGGCTGGGAGTGTGAGGATGACTGGGAAGGTGGTGCTGTGGGTGGAATTACACTAGGTCTCTGGACAACAGTGCCAGAGGTTCTTCCATGGCGATCCTGGGAGGAAGCCGAACCAGCTGTGTGTGAGCTGGAGGAAGAGGCAACACGAGCTGAAGAGGTGGTAGCTGCTGCTGTTGGTTGGCCTAGGTCTTCAGTGTGTTTTTGTAACTCCACCGCGTGCCTGGTCCACACATGTTTCCACATATTTGTGGTATTGACGTTGCTGACACTTTTCCCTCTTTTGACTTTCTGATGACACAGCTTGCATTTGACAAAACAAATGTCATCTGCAACTGTGTCAAAAAAGGACGAGGCACTGCAAGTCTTGGGAGCGCCCTTTTTTTTTTGCTTTTGGAAGAGACAGGCTCCTAACGGGTGCCAAAGTGGAGGCTACAGGCTCCCCAGTCTTCCCCCTCCCTCTCCCTCTTTGGCCCGTAAGGGGAAGCTCTTCCTCAGAGCTGCTCCCACCACCTTCCTGTTCCTCACGCCACGATGGGTCAAGGACCTCATCATCTCCACTACCCTCTGCCACCAACTGCTCCTCCTGGGTAGTATCGCAGCACAGTACGCACCAGAAAGCAGCACCTGAGTTTCATCATCAGATGCGTACTGTGCTGTGGTCACCGGAGGCACTGGCCCACCTGCCTCTTCAGAGTCAGAGAGACAAAGCTGTTGGGCATCACTGCACACTGCCTCTTCTTCCATTTCTCCAATGCTGCTTGGCTGGCCCCCTGTTTCCAAGCCAAGAGATTCAGAGAACAGAAGTAGAGACGGCTCCTGTCCTGGGCTCTCTGACTGGCTGGCCAATTTGGCAGGTGGTGAAGAGACAGATGGCTGCTCTCCAGTGGTCTGTGCCTGAGAGGATGTGGCACTAATTGAAGTCGATGCCGATGCGTTAGCTGCCATCCATCCGACAATGGCTTCAATTTGATCTTCACGCAGCAGCGGTGCACGGCGCTCTCCGACAAAGCTGCGCATGAAGGACTGTTCCCTGCTGAAACTGGGTGATGATGAGTCATCGGTGCCTGCAGCAGGCACAGAATCACCATGTCCTCTCCCTGCTCCTCTCCCTGCTCCGCGCCCACGCCCACGTGCCTTACTCCCTGCCTTCTTCATCTTGGTTCACAGATAAAGATAAGCAGAAAAGTATTAAGGCCTTAGTGTGCTTATTCCTGAAATGCTCCTCCTAACAGGTGTAAGAAACACTAATTTTCTAAAGTGTGGACTAGACTTTATTAATGATAAAATGTGGCCTACACAAGTGTTAAGTGGTGTTTGGTGAACTTAACTTTTTTTTTTCGGCAGATCGGGCTACAGAGCGAGTTTAACTCACACGGAGACCGTGCAGACAGCCGTAAACGGCGCTGCAAGGCCCAAAAACACTCCTCTAGGTTATCCTATGTAGTGTTTTTCCACAATTTAGCTGGAGACAGGTGGAAAGCCACTAATAGGAAATTTGAGAAAAAATGTGCAGCAGGCTGCACTATGAGCAAAAAAGGACAAGTTTTTTTACGGTATGAGACAGTGACGAACCCTGAGCTGAATACAACTGGCTGTGGCTGCACACAGATTACAGGACGATCTGCACTCACACGGAGACCGTGCAGACAGCCGTAAACGGCGCTGCAAGGCCCAAAAACACTCCTCTAGGTTATCCTATGTAGTGTTTTTCCACAATTTAGCTGGAGACGGGTGGAAAGCCACTAATAGGAAATTTGAGAAAAAAAGGGCAGCAGGCTGCACTATGAGCAAAAAAGGACAAGTTTTTTTACGGTATGAGACAGTGACGAACCCTGAGCTGAATACAACCGGCTGTGGCTGCACACAGACTACAGGGCGATCTGCACTCACACGGAGACCGTGCAGACAGCCGTAAACGGCGCTGCAAGGCCCAAAAACACTCCTCTAGGTTACCCTATGTAGTGTTTTTCCACAATTTAGCTGGAGACGGGTGGAAAGCCACTAATAGGAAATTTGAGAAAAAATGTGCAGCAGGCTGCACTATGAGCAAAAAAGGACAAGTTTTCTTATGGTATGAGACAGTGACGAACCCTCAGCTGAATACAACCGGCTGTGGCTGCACACAGACTACAGGGCGAGCTGCACTCACACGGAGACCGTGCAGACAGCCGTAAACGGCGCTGCAAGGCCCAAAAACCCCCCTCTAGGTTATCCTATTTAGTGTTTTTCCACAATTTAGCTGGCGACGGGTGGAAAGCCACTAATAGGAAATTTGAGAAAAAATGTGCAGCAGGCTGCACTATGAGCAATAAAGGACAATGGATAGAACTGTATGAGGCAGTGTGAACCCCCCCTGAGCTGAATACAACCGGCTATGGCTGCACACAGACTACAGAGTGAGCTGCACACACACACACACAGAGACCTTGCAGAACGCTGTTAAAACAGCGCTGCAAGGCAAGAGCAAGGTGAACAGTGAACACAGCGGTTGCTACATTAGCGTGGGAAAAGCGCAATGAAGCAATTCGCTATCTCAACTGGCCCTCAGTTAGAACACAGCGTCCTGTCCCTAACTGAAATCACAGCAGAGTGAGCGCAAAATGGCGGCAAGCGTTTTTTATAGTGCATCATGACATCATTTCAGCAGTCAATCACAGCCTTGCCAGTAGTTACATGCCCACCATGCTAAACAGGATGTGCCCAGACTTCCATTCATTGCTCATTGGCTGCTGCGTGCAGTTTGATTTCTGGGAACTTCCGATTCCGGTATCCGATATGCTGGAAATATTGGAAATCGGTATCGGAATTCCGATACCGCAAATATCGGCCGATACCCGATACTTGCGGTATCGGAATGCTCAACACTAGTCACTAGTTGATTCTCAGTCAGTGGACATGAAAGTCTTGTATCCATCTAGAGTTTCCTCTTAAGCTTCATATATCCTCTCTCATTTGGTCTGCTATTATAGCAGCATTTCATCAGATCCAGGTTCTCTTGCTTTGTCCATGCCTTGTTTGTTCCAGTAGCTTATTTATCATCAGATTGTCCTGGTCCCTCGACATCTGACGCGGGCCTTGTTAATCCAGGTGACGTCCGAGCCGGCATGACTCTCTTTGTTCTTGACACTCTCATGTCCATTGAGGTAGGCACTATAGTGTTAGTAATCTTGCCAAAGGAATAATACTAATGGTGGTTATACACCTTAATCGATAGGCTATAGAACAGGCAGCTAGGGTAGGTATTATAGTGTATTACGGAGTTAGGAGCCTTGGTATATAATTTATTTAATTTATTTTTCCACAAGTAAAATTCGGGATTTGAATCCCAGTCTCCCATGTCATACGCAGTGCACTTAACCTTTCCTGGTGTACTGGCCTGTCTCCTGGTATCACCTCCAGCCTCTGGACACTACACTGACAGACAAAGCAAACCTTCTTGCCACAGCTCGCATTGATGTGCCATCCTGGATGAGCTGCACTACCTGAACCACTTGTGTGGGTTGTAGAGTCCGTCTCATGCTATCACGCGTGTGAAAGCACAACCAACATTCAAAAGTGACCAAAACATCAGCCAGAAAGCATTGTTACTGAGATGTGGTCTGTGGTCCCCACCTGAAGAATCACTCCTTTATTGAGTGTGTCTTGATAATTGCCAATAATTTCCCTCTGTTGTCTATCCCATTTGCACTACAGCATGTGAAATTGATTGACGAACAGTGTTGCTTCCTAAGTGAACAGTTTGATTTCACAGAAGTTTTATTTACTTGGAGTTATATTCTGTTGTTTAAGTGTTCCCTTTATTTTTTTGAGCAGTGTTCCAAACAACTTGGAGAACTATCACAGATCTTCTGTTATAGGTTTCCTAAAATCCCTTTGTCTCGTCATGTAATTCAAGATCGTCTTGATAATGTTGAGATCAAGGCTCTGTAGGGGCCATATCATCACTTTCAAGACTCCTTGATTTCTTTACGCTAAAGAGATCTCAATGACATTGGCTATATGCTTGTGATTGCTGTCTTGCTGCAGAACAATTTTGGAGCCCATCAATTCCCTGATGATAATGTAAGATGGATAAGTATCTGCCTCTATTATTCAACATTGAGGACACCATTAACATTGACCAATACACCAAATCTAGCAGCTGAAATTATGTATAAAACTTGCAAAACTAACCTCCACCATGCTTCACTGCTGCCTTTTTTTCCATTACAGAGATAGAAGATGACAGTTTGTCATCCTCATTGCCAGCAGATGATGACTGTGTCATGCAGATAATGACTGTGTGATTCTGCCATTATCTGCTTATGACAGCTGTGAATTGAGCTGAGTTGTTAACCTGTTAAATGCTGCTGTCAACCTGTGACATCTGCATTTATTGGGCCTAGCCGAGGCAGCCTGCTGTTCTAATCAGACATTGGCACCCCCTTGACATGATGGGTTACCATAACAGCTGGGGGTTTGCTGAAGATACCACTGCCAGTCATGACAGAGTTCCTATGAAAGCCAACCTGTGGCTGGTAGTCATTAGAGACAGCAATGTTTTCTATAAACATTATTATTGTGGTAAGCAATCAGCTGATCTCAGTTTCATGTCTCCAATGGGTATTCCAAAAATGCAGTAAAAAAAGGTTTTTTAAAAAATGAAAAGATTCTAAAAGCTTGACTCAACCACTTTTCCCCCAGTAAAAAAAATACACATACGTGGAAGCTCTATGTCTATAAAAGTCCAACCTATCAAAATATAAAATTTATTAACCTGATTAGTTAAAAAAAAACATTATGCATTTCAAAAAATGGCGATACAATCAATATTTTTTTTAACAAATTTCCAAATTTGTTTTTATCACGGAAATAAAAAAGTTAAATGAATGTTTGGCAGCACCATAACTGTACTGGCCTGCAGAGTCATATTCTCAAGACATTTTTACAGCATAGTAAACACTGTCAAAACAAAATAAAAAAAAACACCTAGCACTGGAGATAGAGTAACGCTAAAAAATCAAAATTACAAAATGGAAGTCAGAATATCCATACAGACCTTATGGTGGTGAAACGTCAATGCCTATCTTGATCATGGGGAGATCTGCTTATCAGATGCCTAATAGCAAAAATTCTATTGTGGTGCCATGTAAGCCAGAAAAAACAATGCAAATCCTCTTATGTCAGATAAGACAAAAGGTAACACTCATAGAATATTCGGGTTTTTTTGTCATAAAAGTTTTAGCATGAACCTTTAATTTACAAGCTGGGTGCGACATAACTATATACAGCTATCTTATGGACAGTTTCATTTCCACCTCTTATCATAATGTCAGACTAGGTTCACATTTGTACATTGCATTCTACTGGATCTACACGCCTGAAATATCTGTTTTCAGACAAATATGGCAGCATTTCTATAGACTAAAACAGCTAAGACATAGTCAAAAATCTTCTGTTGATGAAAATTTGTCAATTTAAGGCTAGTTTCACATTTGCGTTAGAATCCGCATCCGCAAGTGCAGGAAAAAACGCATAGAAACAGGTACAAACGCAGTGTTTTTTAGACGCATGCGGGAACCCATGCAGTTAATAAAACGCCGCGTTTTCACGCTTTATCATGCGTTTTGTCATCCGTTTGCGTTTTTGGTGCGCATGGTGGAAAATTTTACAGGAGAAAAATCTAGATAACCAGACACCGCCAATGGGACTACAGAGGGCGTGTATTATGGGATATCTATATATAGACTGCTGAAATCTTAACAGTGTGCTACTTTATCCTGTGTCATGATGGATCTTTGCATGGAGAGCTTTTATTTCAACCTGGATTTAAGCATCAAGCTGTTTCTTGCCTGTGCGTTTGCTTGGGAGCAACACATACTGTAAATCGCGAAAGATGGAGAAGGACACGGCGTAGGCATTTTTGGTGACACCCCATTATCGAACTACATGAGAGCCGTGGAGCCTATCACACGCTATATGGCGAGCTTAATGCCAACTCGAACAAATTCCCGGAATATACAAGGATGTCGCAAGACTCTTTCCGGGATTTTCTTGGTTGTGTCCAAGGAGCCATCCGAAGACAGGACACCCAGCTCCGTAGAGCGATTCCACCAGAGGAACGTCTGCTGGTTACATTAAGGTACGTAACAATTCTAAACAATTGCTTGTCCTAATTTTTGTTGTTCTGACATGTATTCTTTGTATTTTCCTTTATGTCTTTAGCAGAACAATGCCATAAATATAATTGATTGTACACTTTTTTAAATTTATTTTATTACAGATTTCTGGCAACCGGAGAAAGTTTATCATCCCTCCACTTCCAATACCGGCTTGGAATTTCCACCCTGTCCGGAATAGTTGCAGACACCTGCCGGGCTTTGTGGAATTTTCTCCGGGATGAGTTTATACCCCTAACCATTGGGGACATGTGGATTGAAGATGCTGCAAAAATTCTGTAGTGTGTGTGATTTCCCCAACTGTTTGGGAGCAGTGGTTGGAAAGCACATTCGCATTATCAAGTCAGGTGTCAGAAATAATGAATTCATGATGCACATATAACAGCCTTATGAATTCACTATTTCTGACACATGTCAAGGTGAGAATAGATATGCCTTGTATGACCGCCATAGTCCCTTCACTTTGTGTGAAATAGATTACGTACACATAAGAGAAAATGGAGGTTATACAAGGCAGTTCTCTAGTCACCAGGTCAGGTGTCCTAACTAATGAGTTTTTGGACACATGACCTGTTGAGTATAGTTGTGCATTGTATTTCCGCTATTTTCTCTTCAGTCTGCAATAGGGTTGAGCGAAACGGGTCGAACATTTTCAAAAGTCGCCGACTTTTGGCTAAGTCGGGGTTTCATGAAACCCGATCCGACCCCTATGCGGGGTCGGCCATGCGGTACGCGACTTTCGCGCCAAAGTCGCATTTCAATGACGCGAAAAGCGCCATTTCTCAGCCAATGAAGGTAAACGCAGAGTGTGGGCAGCGTGATGACATAGGTCCTGGTCCCCACCATCTTTGAGATGGGCATTGCAGTGATTGGCTTGCTGTCTGCGACGTCACAGGGGCTATAAAGAGGCGTTCCCGCCGACCGCCATCTTACTGCTGCTGATCTGAGCTTAGGGAGAGGTTGCTGCCGCTTTGTCAGAAGCAGGGATAGCGTTAGGCAGGGTCCATTAACCACAAAACCGCTTGTGCTGCAGCGATTTGCACTGTCCAACACCACCCTCGGTGTGCAGGGACAGTGGAAGTTTTTTTTTTTTTTTTCCCCCTCAGCGCTGTAGCTCATTGGGCTGCCCTAGAAGGCTCCCTGATAGCTGCATTGCTGTGTGTACGCCGCTGTGCAAACCAACTGCTTTTTTCAAAGCACAAATCCTCTTGTTCCTTCCTTTCTGCACAGCTATCTTTTTTGTTTGTCCACACTTTTTATTTGATTTGTGCATCAGTCCACTCCTTATTGCTGCCTGCCATACCTGGCTGAGATTACTGCAGGCAGGGAGATAGTAATTGTAGGACATTCCCTGTTTTTTTTTTTTTTTTGGTGGGAGATTAAGATTGGCAATTTGGCATTTCTGCTAGAGTGCCATCCCTGTGTGTGCCATCTCTCTCACATAGTGGGCCATAGAAAGCCTTTTCATTTTTCTGTATTTTTTTTTGTGGGGTGTATAAATTCTCCCTGATAAAAATACAGTGGGAGATTAATATTGGCCTTTGGGCTTGTGTGCCAGTCCTGAGTGTGCCATCTCTCTCACAAATAGTGGGCCATAGAAAGCCTATTTTTTTTTTTTTTGGGTTTTATAAATTCTCCCTGAAAAAAGGGAGATTAATATTGGCCTCTGGGCTTGTGTGCCAGTTGTGAGCGTGCCATCTCTCTCACAAATAGTGGGCCATAGAAAGCCTATTTAATTTTTTTTTTGGTTTTATAAATTTTCCCTGAAAAAAGGGAGATTAATATTGGCCTCTGGGCTTGTGTGCCAGTTGTGAGCGTGCCATCTCTCTCACAAATAGTGGGCCATAGAAAGCCTATTTAATTTTTTTTTTGGTTTTATAAATTTTCCCTGAAAAAAGGGAGATTAATATTGGCCTCTGGGCTTGTGTGCCAGTTGTGATCGTGCCATCTGTGCCAGCCCTGAGCGTGCCATCTCTCTCACAAATAGTGGGCCATAGAAAGCCTATTTAATTTTTTTTTTTGGTTTTATAAATTCTCCCTGAAAAAAAGGGAGATTAATATTGGCCTCTGGGGTTGTGTGCCAGTTGTGAGCGTGCCATCTCTCTCACAAATAGTGGGCCATAGAAAGCCTATTTAATTTTTTTTTTGGTTTTATAAATTTTCCCTGAAAAAAGGGAGATTAATATTGGCCTCTGGGCTTGTGTGCCAGTTGTGAGCGTGCCATCTGTGCCAGTTGTGAGCGTGCCATCTCTCTCACAAATAGTGGGCCATAGAAAGCCTATTTAATTTTTTTTTTGGTTTTATAAATTTTCCCTGAAAAAAGGGAGATTAATATTGGCCTCTGGGCTTGTGTGCCAGTTGTGAGCGTGCCATCTGTGCCAGTCCTGAGCGTGCCATCTCTCTCACAAATAGTGGGCCATAGAAAGCCTATTTAAATATTTTTTTGGTTTTATAAATTCTCCCAGAAAAAAAGGGAGATTAATATTGGCCTCTGGGCTTCTGTGCCAGTCCTGAGCGTGCCATCTGTGCCAGTCCTGAGCGTCCCATCTCTCTCACAAATAGTGGGCCATAGAAAGCCTATTTTTTTTTTTTTTTTGGTTTTAGAAATTCTCCCTGAAAAAAAAAGGGAGATTAATATTGCCCTTTGGGCTTGTGTGCCAGTACTAAGCGTTCCATCTCTCTCTCTCTCTCAGTCAGTGGGCCATAGAACGCCTATTTTTGGTTTTATTTGTTTTCTAAATTCTCCCTGAAAAAATCATTTTATTTTATTTGGTTTCTAAATTCTTCCTGATAAAATCATATTTTTTTTATTATTTTTTTTTCTAAAGTCTCCCTGAAAAAAAAAAAAAAAAACAAACCCCCCAAAAAATTGGGAGATTAATATTGGCCTTTCTGCTTGTGTGCCAGTCTTGACTCCTGGGTGTGCCATCTCTCTCTCTCTCTCTCTCTCTCTCTCTCTCTCTCTCTCCAATTGTGGTCCATAGAAAGCCTATATTTTTTTTCCTTGATTTGGGTTCAAAAATCTACCAGAGAAAATAACTACATCAATCAGTGGTAGAAAAATATTGGCCTCTGGGCTTGTGTGCCACTCCTGACTCCTGTGTGCGTCATCTCTCAGTCAGTGGGCCATAGAACGCCTATTTTTGTTTTTATTTGTTTTATAAATTCTCCCTGAAAAAATCATTTTATTTTATTTGGTTTCTAAATTCTTCCTGATAAAATCATATTTTTTTTATTATTTTTTTTTCTAAAGTCTCCCTGAAAAAAAAAAAAAAAAAAAACCCAAAAAAAAATTGGGAGATTAATATTGGCCTTTCTGCTTGTGTGCCAGTCTTGACTCCTGGGTGTGCCATCTCTCTCTCTCTCTCTCTCTCTCTCTCTCTCTCTCCAATTGTGGTCCATAGAAAGCCTATATTTTTTTTCCTTGATTTGGGTTCAAAAATCTACCAGAGAAAATAACTCCATCAATCATTGGTAGAAAAATATTGGCCTCTGGGCTTGTGTGCCACTCCTGATTCCTGTGTGCGTCATCTCTCACTCAGTGGCCCATAGAAAGCATATAGTTTGTTACATTTGTTTTCTAAATTCTCCCTGCAAAAATCTATTTTTTTTTTTTTTGCGGTTTCTAAAGTGTTCCTGAAAAAAATAAAAATAAAAAAAAAATAATAGTGTGACATTAATATTAACATTTGTGCTTCAGTGACAGTCCTGCGTGTGGGGCATCTCTCTAATTTGCAGCCACCAAAAAAAGAGTGTGTAACATTGGCCCTGATTTTCGCTGTGGTCTCACCAACCTGTAAAGGGGTAGCTAAATCATACTGAAGTTATAGCTCACCGTGTAAGTTGTGTGACTGCAACAAATAACGTTAGTTTGGTTACGTTTTTAAAACAATGAGGAAGTCTAGTGGAAGAGGTCGTGGCCGGGGGCGTTCATTGTCAGCTGGTAATGAGGGTAGTGGTAGTGGTGGAGCATCAGGTGGTCGTGGGAAAAAAATATTGCACCTAAGTCTGGAGCTGTGGAGCCAGGTTCGTCGTCCGGCTACACAAGGCCTCGAACGCTCCCTTTTCTGGGATTAGGAAAACCGCTTTTAAAGCCGGAGCAGCAAGAGCAAGTTTTGGCTTATCTTGCTGACTCAGCCTCTAGCTCTTTTGCCTCCTCTCGTGAAACTGGTAAAAGTAAAAGCAGCGCGTCGTTAGTGGATGTTCACGGTCAGGGACAAGTCACTTCCTTGTCCTCTTCAGCAAAAACAACAACAGAGAAGAATGCAGCAGGCGACACAACGGGTTACTCCATGGAGCTCTTTACACATACCGTCCCTGGCTTAGAAAGTGAAGCAGTTAACAGTCCATGCCCATTACAAATTGAATCTGACATGGAGTGCACTGACGCACAGCCACAGCCAGACTACTATGCTGGTCCTTTGACTCAGACCACAACATTGCCCTCGCAGGGTGCTGATCAAGAATCAGACCCTGATGAGACTATGTTGCCCCATCACGAACGCTATACCACCGAACGACACGGTGACACAGACGAAGTTGCGCAGGAGGTACAAGAAGAGTTATTAGATGACCCAGTTCTTGACCCCGATTGGCAGCCATTGGGGGAACAGGGTGCAGGCGGCAGCAGTTCTGAAGCAGAGGAGGAGGAGGGGCCGCAGCAGGCATCAACATCGCCACAGGTTCCATCTGCCGGGCCCGTATCTTGCCCAAAACGCGTGGCAAAGCCAAAACCTGGTGGAGGACAGCGTGGCCATCCGGTTAAAGCTCAGTCTGCAATGCCTGAAAAGGTATCCGATGCTAGAAAGAGTGCAGTCTGGCATTTTTTTAAACAACATCCAATTGATCAGCGCAAAGTCATCTGTCAAAAATGTTCTACTTCCTTAAGCAGAGGTCAGAATCTGAAAAGTCTCAATACTAGTTGCATGCATAGACATTTAACCACCATGCATTTGAAAGCTTGGACTAACTACCAAACGTCCCTTAAGGTTGTTGCACCCTCGGCCAATGAAGCTAGTCATCAACGCAACATCCCTTCCGGCAGTGTAGGACCACCATTTAGCGCACCACCTGCTGTATCTGTGCAGGTATCTTTGCCAGGCCAAAGCAGTCAGGGTCAGGGAATCACCAGTTTCGTAGTAGGAAACACTGCATCTAGGGCACCGGCGGCAACAATACCATCTCCCACCGTCTCTCAGTCTGCCATGTCCACCGGCACCCCCGCTAGTTCCACGATCTCCAGCTCTCCAGTCCAGCTCACCCTACATGAGACTATGGTTAGAAAAAGGAAATACTTAGCCTCGCATCCGCGTACACAGGGTTTGAACGCCCACATAGCTAGACTAATCTCGTTAGAGATGATGCCCTACCGGTTAGTTGAAAGCGAAGCGTTCAAAGACCTGATGGACTACGCTGTACCACGCTACGAGCTACCCAGTCGACACTTTTTTTCCAGAAAAGCCATCCCAGCCCTCCACCAGCATGTTAAAGAGCGCATCGTCCATGCACTCAGGCAATCTGTGAGCACAAAGGTGCACCTGACAACAGATGCATGGACCAGTAGGCATGGCCAGGGACGTTACGTGTCCATCACGGCACACTGGGTAAATGTGGTGGATTCAGGGTCCACAGGGGACAGCAAGTTTGGGACAGTTCTGCCTAGCCCACGGTCTAGTAAACAGTTGTCTGTAGCCGTTCGCACCCCCTCCTCCTCCTCCTCCTCCTCGTCCTCCTGCAGAAGCAAGAGCTCGTCCACAGACCGCAGTCGCACAAACACTCCATCCGCACCTGCCACAGTTGCACACCAGGTCTCCCATTATGGGGCAGCTACTGGCATACGTCAGCAGGCTGTATTGGCTATGAAGTGTTTGGGCGACAATAGACACACCGCGGAAGTTCTGTCCGAGTTCTTGCAGCAAGAAACGCAGTCGTGGCTGGGCACTGTAGATCTTGAGGCAGGCAAGGTAGTGAGTGATAACGGAAGGAATTTCATGGCTGCCATCTCCCTTTCCCAACTGAAACACATTCCTTGCCTGGCTCACACCTTAAACCTGGTGGTGCAGTGCTTCCTGAAAAGTTATCCGGGGTTATCCGACCTGCTCCTCAAAGTGCGTGGACTTTGCGCACATATCCGCCGTTCGCCTGTACACTCCAGCCGTATGCAGACCTATCAGCGTTCTTTGAACCTTCCCCAGCATCGCCTAATCATAGACGTTGCAACAAGGTGGAACTCAACACTGCACATGCTTCAGAGACTGTGCGAACAGAGGCGGCTGTAATGTTTTTGTGGGAGGATACACATACACGGGCAGGCAGTAGGATGGCAGACATGGAGTTGTCAGGTGTGCAGTGGTCGAAGATTCAAGACATGTGTCAAGTCCTTCAGTGTTTTGAGGAATGCACACGGCTGGTTAGTGCAGACAACACCATAATAAGCATGAGCATCCCCCTAATGCGTCTGCTGATGCAAAGTTTGACGCACATAAAGGATCAGGCGTCTGCACCAGAGGAAGAGGAAAGCCTTGATGACAGTCAGCGATTGTCTGGTCAGGGCAGTGTACATGACGAGGTACCGGGCGAAGAGGAGGTGGAGGATGAGGAGGATGATGGGGATGAGTATATTTTTAAAGAGGAAGCTTTCCCGGGGGCACGGGAAATTGGTGGCGTGGCAAGGCCGGGTTCTGGTTTTTTGAGGGACACAAGTGACGTAGATTTGCCTGCAACTGCCCCTCAACCAAGCACAACCGCAGATTTGACAACGGGAACTTTGGCCCACATGGCGGATTATGCCTTGCGTATCCTCAAAAGGGACACACGCATTACAAAAATGATGAACGATGACGATTACTGGTTGGCCTGCCTCCTTGATCCTCGCTATAAAGGCAAATTGCAAAATATTATGCCACATGAGAACTTGGAACTAATATTAGCAACAAAACAATCAACTCTTGTTGACCGTTTGCTTCTGGCATTCCCTGCACACAGCGCCCGTGATCGTTCTCACACGAGCTCCAGGGGCCAGCAGACCAGAGGTGTTAGAGGGGCAGAAATCAGAAGTGGCGTTGGCCAGAGGGGTTTTCTGACCAGGTTGTGGAGTGATTTTTCTATGACCGCAGACAGGACAGGTACTGCAGCATCAATTCAAAGTGACAGGAGACAACATTTGTCCAGTATGGTTACAAACTATTTTTCATCCCTTATCGATGTTCTCCCTCAACCGTCATTCCCATTTGATTACTGGGCATCCAAATTAGACACCTGGCCAGAATTGGCAGAATATGCATTGCAGGAGCTTGCTTGCCCGGCAGCTAGTGTCCTATCAGAAAGAGTATTCAGTGCTGCAGGTTCAATACTAACAGAAAAAAGGACTCGTCTGGCTACCCAAAATGTAGATGATCTAACCTTCATTAAAATGAACCACAACTGGATTTCAAAATCTTTTGCCCCACCCTGCCCGGCTGACACCTAGCTTTCCTATGAAAAGGTCTTGCCTGTGGACTATTCTGAATGACTTTTCCAATCTCGTAATTTTCTTCACCTGATTGTCCAGCATACGACATGTTTCCACCTCACGAAATGGCCAAACTCCCCACACGGGGCCGTGGTATCGCCACTTTGCGCTTGGACCCTTGAGAGTGCTGTTTGTCTGAAGAGGTGGGTGTGGCCGCTTTTGGTCGACGGCACTGCCACTGGGTCCCTCATAGTACAATAAAGTGTCTCTGGCGGTGGTGGTGCGCACCCAACGTCAGACACACCGTTGTAATATGAGGGGCCCTGTGCCTGTACCGCCGGCCACAAGACAGTTCCCCCCCCCCAGCTCAAACAGTGCTCTACCACTAGCAAAATTATCTCTCACAGCTTCACCAATGTGTAGTCTAGGCGCTGACATCCTTCAATGCCTGGCACTGACAATACCATTGTTTTGACATTTTTGTTATGTTAGGCCTTCGAAGCCTGTCTGCGGTCCCTTCTTTCTACAACTACTACACTGACCAGGCCACTGCTGGCCGTGTTACCCTGGAACCAATTTAAAAGTGCCTACAGTCAGCCCAATTTTGTTATGTTAGGCCTTCGAAGCCTGTCTGCCGTCACTCCTTCCACTAGACTTCCACTGACCAGACCACTGCTGCCCGTGTACCCCTGGAACCAATTTAAAAGTGCCTACAGCCAGCCCAAGTTTGTTATGTTAGGCCTTGGAAGCCTGTCTGCGGTCACTCCTTCCACTGACCAGACCACTGCTGCCCGTGTACCCCTGGAACCAATTTAAAAGTGCCTACAGCCAGCCCAAGTTTGTTATGTTAGGCCTTGGAAGCCTGTCTGCGGTCACTCCTTCCACTAGACTTCCACTGACCAGACCACTGCTGCCCGTGTACCCCTGGAACCAATTTAAAAGTGCCTACAGCCAGCCCAAGTTTGTTATGTTAGACCTTGGAAGCCTGTCTGCGGTCACTCCTTCCACTGACCAGACCACTGCTGCCCGTGTACCCCTGGAACCAATTTAAAAGTGCCTACAGCCAGCCCAAGTTTGTTATGTTAGGCCTTGGAAGCCTGTCTGCGGTCACTCCTTCCACTAGACTTCCACTGACCAGACCACTGCTGCCCGTGTACCCCTGGAACCAATTTAAAAGTGCCTACAGCCAGCCCAAGTTTGATATGTTAGGCCTTGGAAGCCTGTCTGCGGTCACTCCTTCCACTGACCAGACCACTGCTGCCCGTGTACCCCTGGAACCAATTTAAAAGTGCCTACAGCCAGCCCAAGTTTGTTATGTTAGGCCTTGGAAGCCTGTCTGCGGTCACTCCTTCCACTAGACTTCCATTGACCAGACCACTGCTGCCCGTGTACCCCTGGAACCAATTTAAAAGTGCCTACAGCCAGCCCAAGTTTGTTATGTTAGGCCTTGGAAGCCTGTCTGCGGTCACTCCTTCCACTAGACTTCCACTGACCAGACCACTGCTGCCCGTGTACCCCTGGAACCAATTTAAAAGTGCCTACAGCCAGCCCAAGTTTGTTATGTTAGGCCTTGGAAGCCTGTCTGCGGTCACTCCTTCCACTAGACTTCCACTGACCATACACTGCTGCCCATGTACCCCTGGAACAAATTTAAAAGTGCCTACAGCCAGCCCAAGTTTGTTATGTTAGGCCTTCGAAGCCTGTCTGCGTCCCGTTCTTTCAACTACAACTACACTGACCAGGCCACTGATGGCCGTGTTCCCCTGGAACCAATTTTAACTTGCCTACAGCCAGCCCTATGTTATTATGTTAGGCCTTCGAAGCCTGTCTGCGTCCCGTTCTTTCAACTACAACTACACTGACCAGGCCACTGATGGCCGTGTTCCCCTGGAACCAATTTTAACTTGCCTACAGCCAGCCCAATGTTAGGCCTTTGATGCCTGTCTGCCGTCACTCCTTCCACTAGGCCTCCACTGACCTGTCTATTGCTGCCCGTGTACCCCTTGAACCAACCTAATAAAATATTTTAAAAATTAATTTGATTATAAAAAATAAGATCGTGTTGAGATCTCAAATGCAGACATTTTAACAATCAAAACAAACACACAACAAATATCTGGAACTGTACTACAAAGGTCCAACAGCTACAATTTCTTTCTCCTGCAAGAAGTTAACTGAAAGTTTTTTGGAGTTGTTAACACAGATATGGCATCCACCGAGTGTTGTCCTGTCGCGTCTCCTTTAAATTATTTCCAATAAGATGTTAAACTATTAATTTAATAAAATCAATAATTAAAAAATTAATTGAGTAAGTCAAAAGCACATTGCAAATAAACATTAATTACAAATCAAGAAGCATGGCGCGTCCGAGGGTGAGTAGATACCGAATAAGAATATAATCACCCTCGGACGCGCAATGCTTATTTAAAACAGCCTTCCTTCCTATGAATCAGCCCTTCCGTGGTGTAGAGAGAGGTTGTGTTACACTCCAAGGTGTTCCCCAGGTTGCCTTTCCTGAGCTTCGATCTTCCGGCTCTCGTTTAGTAGCTGTTGGAAACTACGCTGCATTAGGCCTACTAATTGTGTATGGGTGAAACAGTGGCGCATCTGCGGTCCCTCCTTCCACTAGGCCTCCACTGACCTGTCTACTGCGGCCCGTGTACCCCTTGAACCAACCTAATAAAATATTTTAAAAATTAATTTGATTATAAAAAATAAGATCGTGTTGAGATCTCAAATGCAGACATTTTAACAATCAAAACAAACACACAACAAATATCTGGAACTGTACTACAAAGGTCCAACAGCTACAATTTCTTTCTCCTGCAAGAAGTTAACTGAAAGTTTTTTGGAGTTGTTAACACAGATATGGCATCCACCGAGTGTTGTCCTGTCGCGTCTCCTTTAAATTATTTCCAATAAGATGTTAAACTACTAATTTAATAAAATCAATAATTAAAAAATTCATTGAGTAAGTCAAAAGCACATTGCAAATAAACATTAATTACAAATCAAGAAGCATGGCGCGTCCGAGGGTGAGTAGATACCGAATAAGAATATAATCACCCTCGGACGCGCAATGCTTATTTAAAACAGCCTTCCTTCCTATGAATCAGCCCTTCCGTGGTGTAGAGAGAGGTTGTGTTACACTCCAAGGTGTTCCCCAGGTTGCCTTTCCTGAGCTTCGATCTTCCGGCTCTCGTTTAGTAGCTGTTGGAAACTACGCTGCATTAGGCCTACTAATTGTGTATGGGTGAAACAGTGGCGCATCTGCGGTCCCTCCTTCCACTAGGCCTCCACTGACCTGTCTACTGCGGCCCGTGTACCCCTTGAACCAACCTAATAAAATATTTTAAAAATTAATTTGATTATAAAAAATAAGATCGTGTTGAGATCTCAAATGCAGACATTTTAACAATCAAAACAAACACACAACAAATATCTGGAACTGTACTACAAAGGTCCAACAGCTACAATTTCTTTCTCCTGCAAGAAGTTAACTGAAAGTTTTTTGGAGTTGTTAACACAGATATGGCATCCACCGAGTGTTGTCCTGTCGCGTCTCCTTTAAATTATTTCCAATAAGATGTTAAACTACTAATTTAATAAAATCAATAATTAAAAAATTAATTGAGTAAGTCAAAAGCACATTGCAAATAAACATTAATTACAAATCAAGAAGCATGGCGCGTCCGAGGGTGAGTAGATACCGAATAAGAATATAATCACCCTCGGACGCGCAATGCTTATTTACAACAGCCTTCCTTCCTAAGAATCAGCCCTTTCGTGGTGTAGAGAGAGGTTGTGTTACACTAAGGTGTTCCCCGGGTTGCCTTTCATGAGCTTCGATCTTCCGGCTCTCGTTTAGTAGTTGGTGGAAACTACGCTGCATTAGGCCTACAAATTTGGTATGGGGTGTAGAGACAGGTTGTGTTACACTCCAAGGTTTTCACCAGGTTGCCTTTCCTGAGCTTCGATCTTCATGCTCTCGTTTAGTAGTTGTAGAAAAGTACGCTGCATTAGGCCTACAAAATGGGTATGGGGTGGAGAGAGATGGTGTGTTACACTCCAAGGTGTTCCCCAGGTTGCCTTTCCTGAGCTTCGATCTTCATGCTCTCGTTTAGTAGGTGTCGGAAAGTAGGCTGCATTAGGCCTAAAAAATGGGGAATGGGGTGGAGAGAGATGGTGTGTTACACTCCAAGGTGTTCCCCAGGTTTCCTTGCCATTGCTTCGGTCTTCCGACTCTCGTTTAGTAGTTGTAGAAAAGTACACTGCATTAGGCCTAAAAAATGGGTATGGGGTGGAGAGAGATGGTGTGTTACACTCCAAGGTGTTCCCCAGGTTGCCTTTCCTGAGCTTCGATCTTCATGCTCTCGTTTAGTAGGTGTCGGAAAGTAGGCTGCATTAGGCCTACAAATTGGGTATGGGGTGGAGAGAGATGGTGTGTTACACTCCAAGGTGTTCCCCAGGTTGCCTTTCCTGAGCTTCTATCTTCAGGCTCTCATTAAATTGTGGTTAAATGGAACAACTGCATTTGGCGTACTAGTTGGTTTGGGGCCTACTATCGGTGTCTGCCACTCCTTGCTGTTCTCCTGGTTTCCTGTCCTGAAATTCCATTTTCAGGCTCTCGTTAAGTAGTTGTTAATGTTAGACTGCATTTGGCCTACTAGTTGGGTTGGGGCCTACTATCGGTGTCTGCCACTCCTTGCTGTTCTCCTCCACTGAACAAAGCTGTGCCGCCTGTTTACTACGGTTGCCAATTTTGAACTGCATTTCGACTACTTACTGATTTGGCCCTACTCTCTGTGTCAGCCTCTCATTCCAGTTGTCCTCCACTGCAATGCCCCCTGGTTATTCCTGTGTTACCAATTTTGAACTGCATTTAGCCCACTTTCTTCTTTGGGCCTATATCTGTGTTTCCACTTCATCGTGCCCATTGCCCAGCCAGTGATAGATGAGTCTGCTGGTACATTGACCCATAACGCAACATTCCCCGTGCACACTACACAACAACATTGTGACCCTGCTGAAAGTCAGGTTGCTCTTCCCGCATACCATACCACCTTACACGGGGACAAAGAGGAAGGTGCAGATGAAAGTGCAGGTTCCTTCATCAGGTGGGGGGAGGAATACTAGTTGGCGACGTCACTGGCACAGGGCCTCTCATAGTACGCAAAAGTGTTGCTGCCGGTGGGAGGCGCCCCCGCCGTGCAAACACACCGCTGTACTTTGAGGGGCCCTGTGCCAGTGCCAATGCCAACGAGTGGGCCCCCCCCTGCTTGCTCAGGTTCACAGCACTTGCAAAGTTGAAATACTTACCTCTCCCTGCTCCACTGCCGTGACGTGGTCCAGATTTCCTGGGCCCACTAATTACTTGAACCAGCCCTACCCCCCACAACTTTAGCCAAATGACCCCCAATTTCAAATGCCTTCCAATTATTATAAGGTAAATTACGCTTGACAAGCTTCATTAAGAAGAATGGATGGTTTTGACATTAAAATGGGCACTCTAGGTGTTTTCCTGGCCCCCACTCACTGCCGACTATGCTGCCCCATTGACTTGCATTGGGTTTCGTGTTTCGGTCGATCCCGACTTTACGTCATAATCGGCCGATTTCACTCGACCCGACTTTGGACATAGTCGGGTTTCGCAAAACCCGGCTCGACTCTAAAAAGGTCAAGGTCGCTCAACTCTAGTCTGCAACACTAGTCACAGACTAATCAGAAGGAAGAGATTATGGATAAAATAGAAGTATAAATTTTTTGGCCCACCTCATATCTCTATACTAAAGACACACAAAACTGCTGTGTTGTACTTGCTAACTACTGGAGCTATGATGTGGGCAAAAAATAGTGTGTGGCGCAGTGTTTATATGGTGCACGGTGTGTGTTGCCGGCGGCGAAATACACAATTAACCAAACATAATTGGGGGCAAAAAACAGTAGTATTTACTTTAGAACAACCAAAATATTTATTTAACTGTGCCTGCTTGAGGTAAAGTGACGGAAGCATGGGGTGTGTAGCTGTGAGGCCTGGCTAAGTGTGGACGACGCAGGGGTGGCAGGAGAAGGGGCAATTAAACTAGTGGGGTCTGGTAGTTCGGGGATGGGGCTTGACACATGAGAGGTCTGAGACGCATTGGATGGGTGAGACAAACCTGACATTACAGACACACTGGGAGGTGAGGGGGGACGAATACTGATAGTACGCATTTTTTTTCCCCTTTCTGGGATCTACATGGTCTGGGAAGCCTCGGTGGGCTCATTTGTTGCGGCCTGGTCGTGGTGGGTGACATGTCAGGGTCCAGCTGCACTGTGCTCATAGAGCGTGCAGCCATGCCAGAGTCCATTGTGCTCATAGAGCGGGCAACCATACCAGAGTCCATAGTGCTCGTAGAGCGGAAGGCCATGTCAGGGTCCATTGTAACCGTAGTGCGGGCAGCCATACCAGAGTCCATAGTGCTCGTAGAGCGGAAGGCCATGCCAGGGTCCTTCTGCATCATGGTGGTGGTGGAGCGGAAGGCCATGCCAGGGTCCTGCTGCTGCATGATGGTGGCAGTGGAGGAAGTCCAAGCAGGAGCAGCAGTTGTCATGGAGGTGGCGGTGGGCTGGCCAACAGCACTTGGCATGGTGGTGGTGCTGTAGTGGTGTCCAGCAGTGCTTGGAATAGAGGTGGCTGTGCAGTGGTATGCAGCAGAGGTCGGCATTGAGGTAAAGCATGACAGTGTAGGCACAGGTGGATATGCCACCTCTGTCTGCTGAAAATACCAACTCTGCTGCCTAGCCTGCACGTAAGCAGCATTGCAGGCCTGCATGAATCTAAGCTAGAGATCAGGAGTAAGGTGTTCCGACATGCCCTGTTCAATTTGATTAAAAAAATGATTTGCTGGCCTCTGGAGGTCAGCTTTTACTTGGTCAAAGCTTCTGGTGCCTCCTGGATACGTGTATTCATATGGCTAATGGCAGTATCCAGTCGGTCACCAAAAGCCTTGAGTCCATCGTGAAAAATCGAGCTAAAGTGCAAAAACTCAGGCATGAGTGACCTGTCTGATGCCCTTTGCCACTGCCAGGAGGAGCCCAATAAAAGGGGCAAAGGAAGAGGATTGGGAAAGGGGAACACCTGATGGACCAGCTTCCTAGTCTCCAGATAGTGTGGCAGGCCCACTTGCTGCAGCGCTGGTGGATGGCTGGGACGGGTCCGTGGCTGTCTGATGAAGGACCGCTCCAGACCCTGGGTCAACAGTGCTGCTCCATGTGCTGTGAAAAAAGAAAAATAATTAATGCCAAAAATGTACAAAACGCCAACTCCTGCTGAATAGAAACATACAGATTATGGCAATACAACACAACCTAATACACCGAAAAAATACTAACGTTCTCTGGGCAAGGACCGGTCTTAAAAATGACAGAATGCGGTGCTATTTAAACTTTCGGGTCCTTGCTCCTGAACCACTGGGAACACTGCTCTTTTGACACAGGTCCTTGTTGAAGCGGTCCTTCATCGAACGCCAACGTGTTTTGACTTTGAGCACTGTTGAAAAAACAAAAAATAATGATTAGACAATTGACTTTTGGCCGTGCTCACACAACTGTGTGTGATGAGAGAAACTCCTGAGAGTTTCTGTCATCACACACAGTTTTATTGAGCCCGGACAAGGTCTCTGCTGCATCACACTGTATTGCAGTACTTACAAAATGCATTTTGGACCCGAGTCGGGGCATTGTCCCAGCCATCCCACATTACTTTGGCCACCTCGTTCCATAGCCGCCGGATCGTCACGTTGTCCGAGTGCTGGGGAACGCGGGTGTCCCACAATGGGGCTTGCTCATGGAACAGGGAGATGAGGATATCATTGTCAATGAGGTCCTCATCCCGTTCTGGAACCTAAAAAATAAATGAACACATTAATGTTGGATACATTAACATAAGGAAAAGAAAGAAAACAGAGGCAGAGAAATGGCCTGAATAATGAAAATCAAGATAAAAATGGAGTCCAGAAGAAAAAGGTAAAGAAAGAGGAAAGTAAAGAAAGGAAGATTCAAGAATACTAAAGTGAGGATACAGTAAACAGTCAGCCATGTATACTTACACGCTGCCGCCTTGCCACCTGACCGTGAACCCGCTGCTCCTGCTCACCCTCTGCGACAGTGGAAAAAGTGCTCTAAAAAAAAGAATAAACAATTGTCACATGTGTAGATGTGACAGTGAATACCAAACTGAGGAGTTGAGTACTCACTTCACTGACATGTTCGGCTTATGAAGGCCCAGGACGTTGCTCCTCATCAGAAGAAGATGACATTCTGATGCATGCAGAAAGAAAGAAATGGCAGAAATTAGGGCATATAGAGACAGAAGATAGAAAATAAAGGCATTGGCTAGGATATACTCACATTGTTCAGAGTGTAGATTCCTTCCTGTGTCTGCTCTGCTGCATCTGGAAAGCTTCTCTGTCTTCTGAGTAGTGACCTGCAAATGTCCACTCCCTCCCTTTATCACCTTGTATGTGGGGGGTGGCTATCAGTGTCTATACATGTTTTTCTGTGGTGTAACGCATGCATTCACAAACGCAAGCAAATGCATGTGCTTGCGGCCGCATGCGTTCACATAGACAGCAATACGTTTTTTTGCCACATTCCATCCGCTAACAACCGCATACTTTTTTTAGGGTGTGAAAAAAAATATATAGTGCTGTGTAGAGTTGAGCGACTTTTACTTTTATGAGATCGTGTCGGGTTTCGCGAAACCAGACATTCTCAAAAGTCGGGTTGGGTGAAATCGGCCGATTATTGCAAAAAATCGGGGGCCGACTGAAACACGAAACCCAATGCAAGTCAAAGGGGAATCAATGTCGGCAGTGAGTGGAGGACCGGAAAACACCTACAGTGCCCATTTTAATGCCAAAAACATCAATTCTTATTACTTAAGTTTGTCAATCTTAATTTACTTTATAATAATAGTTAGGCATTGAAAACTGGGGGTCATTTAGCTAAAGTTGTGGGGGGTAGGGCTGGCTCAAGATTTTCGTGAGCCCAGGAAACGCGGAATACGTCACGGCGGTGGAGCAGGGAGAGGTATGTATTTCAACTTTGCAAGTACTGTGATCCTGAGCAAGTAGGGGGGCCAACTTGTTGGCACTGGCACAGGGCCCCTCATAGTACGGCGGTTTGTTTGACGGTGGGTGGCGCCTCCCACTGGCAGAGACACTTTTGCGTACTATGAGGGGTCCTGTGCCAGTGACGTTACCAACTAGTATGCCCCCCACCTGATGAAGGAACCCGCACTTTCATCTGCACCTTCCTCTTTGTCTCCGTGTAAAGTGGTATAGTATGCGGGAAGGGGAACCTGAGTTTCAGCAGGGTCAGATTCTGGCTGTGTAGAGTGCAAGGGGAATGTAGTGGTCTGGGTCAATGTACCAGCAGACTCATCTAGCAGTGGCTGGGCAATGGGCAGGATGAGGAGGAAACACAGATATAGGCCCAAATAATAAAGTAGGCTAAATGCAGTTCAAAAGTGGTAACAGGAGTAAACAGGCGGCTCAGCTTTGTTCAGTGGAGGAGAAATGCAAGGAGCGGCAGACACCGTTAGTAGGCCCAAATAATAAAGTAGGCTAAATGCAGTTCAAAATTGGTAACAGGACTAAACAGGTGGCATTGGATGCCAGGGCGTCTGTATATTATTACTATCCTCTATCATTTCAACAAATTTGTATTGGCAGTGCCATTGAAGGATTTAACAGCACAGACTACACAGTGGTGGAGCAGGGAGAGGTAAGTATTGCAAGTTGTAGAGCACTGTTCGAGCTGGGGGGAACTGTTGTGAATTCTGTTGTCGAGCTCCCTCCTGTGGTCGTGAATGGTACTTCGACGAGTTCTGTCTATGGGCTCCCTCTGGTGGCTATGAGTGAAGCTGCTGCTTCTGAGGTTCCTTACACAGGTGATGTGGTTTATCCTTTGGTTGGCTGCTCTATTTAACTCCTCTCAGATCGTTACTCCATGCCAGCTGTCAATGTTTTTGCATTTGTTCAGTTCGCTCCTGGATCTCTCTGGTGACCTGCCTTCTCTTGCAGAAGCTAAGTTCCTGATAGTCATTATTTGTTCACTGTTTTCTTGTCCAGCTGGTTATCATGATTTTGTCTTGCTAGCTGGAAGCTCTGGGATGCAGAGTGGCCCCTCCGCACCGTGAGTCGGTGCGGAGGTCCTTTTTGCACACTCTGCGTGGTCTTTGTAGGTTTTTGTGCTGATCGCAAAGTTACCTTTCCTATCCTCTGTCTATTTAGTAAGTCTGGCCTCCCTTTGCTGAAACCTGTTTCATTTCTGCGTTTGTGACTTTCATCTTTACTCACAGTCAATATATGTGGGGGGCTTCCTTTACCTTTGGGGAATTTCTCTGAGGCAAGGTAGGCTTTATTTTCTATCTCTAGGGCTAGATAGTTCTTAGGCTGTGACGAGGCGCCTAGGTCTGGTCAGGAGCGCTCCACGGCTATTACTAGTGTGTGTGATAGGATTAGGGCTTGCGGTCAGCAGAGCTCCCACATCCCAGAGCTCGTCCTGTATGAGGTTTAACTATCAGGTCATTCCGGGTGCTCCTAACCACCAGGTCATAACAGGGAACACTCTCTCGTGGGCGGCGGTACTGGCACAGGGCCTCTCATATTACGATGGTGTGTCTGACGTTGGTTGTGCTCCACCACCGTCAAAGACTCTTCATTGTACTATGAGGGACCCTGTGCCAGTGCTGTCACCCAAGAGTGGGCCACCCACCTGTCCAGGCAAACGGCACTCGCACGGGTGCTTGCGCCAGGTGGTGACCCCGGCCCTGTGGGGGGAGTCAGACTATTTGGAGAGGTATGAAAATGGCCTATGGTGGACATTCAGCAGCTGCAAATGGAGGAATTGGAGAAGTCAGTAAGAGGAGGCCAAAAGCAAGACATTTTTCAGGCAAGCTACGTGTCAGCAGGGGAAGGTGGGGCAAAATAATTTGAAAGCCATGATTGGTTCATTTTAATAAAGGTTAGATCAACATTCTGGGTAGCCAGATGTGTCCTTTTATTGGTCAGTATTGAACCAGCAGCACTGAAGACTCTGTCTGATAGCACACTAGCAGCAGGGCAAGCGAGCTCCTGTAATGCATATTCTGTCAATTCAGGCCCGGTGTCTATTTTAGATGCCCAGTAATCAAAGGGGAATGACCTGTAAGGGAGAACATCGATAAGATAGGAAAAGTAGTTCATAACCATACTGGACAAATGCTGTCTCCTGTCACTTTGAATCGATGCAGCAGTACCTGTCGTGTCAGTGATCATTGCGAAATCACTCCACAACCTGGTCATAACCCCTCTGTCCAACTCCACTTCGGATTTGTGCACCTCTAACACCTCTGCCATGTTGCCCCCTACGGCTCGTGTGAGAACCATCATCGCCGCTGGGTGCTGGGAATGCCTGAACCAAACAGTCTACAAGAGTTGCTTGCTTGGTAGCCAATATTTGCTCAAGGTTCTCATGTGGCATAATATTTTGTCATTTTCCTTTATATTGTGGATCCAGGAGGCAGGCCAACCAGTAATCATCATCGGTCATCATTTTGATAATGCAAGGGTCCCTTTTTAGGATTCACTGCTTGTGCTGGGGTTGAGGAGCACTTTCTTGCAAATCAACATCACTTCTGTCCAGCAAAAACCCTGTACCTGACCTTGCAACGCCACCAGTTTGTATTGCCCCATGAGAAGCATCCTCCTCCCATAAATATTCATCCCCATCTTCCTCCTCCTCCTCTTCGTCCACCACCTCTTCCAGGAGAGTTTCCTGAGCAGACAATGGCTGACTGTCATCAAGGCTTCCTGTTGTGAATTCTGCTCTTGGGCTCCCTCCAGTGGTTATGAGTGGTAGTGCTGCTGTCTTTGGATCGTAGCATTTATCAGGTGTGTCCACTTATTGCAATTTGGACTGGGCTATTTAGTCTTGCTTGATCCTTTAGTCAGTGACAGTTGTCCATTGTTTTTGGAGGATTCACATCCCTACCTGGTCTCTCCTGTGTTGCTGTTCTTTTCAACAAAGATAAGTTCTGGCTTTGTTTTTGCTGTCCACATGCTGTGGGCCTTATAGTTCAGTGCATTTTCATGTTTTGTCTTGTCCAGCTTGTCTGTGTAAGGATATTTTGCAGCCAAGCTGTATCTCTGGAGATGCAGATATACCCTCCATGTCTTTAGTCAGATGTGGAGATTTGTATTTTCTGTGGTGGATATTTTCTAGTGTTTTAATACTGACCGCATAGTACTCTGTCCTACTCTTTCTTTTTAGCTAGAAAGACCTCCTTTGCTAAATCCTGTTTTCAGTCTGCGTATGTCATTTCCCTCTCCTCTCACAGTCAATATTTGTGGGGGGCTGTCTATCCTTTGGGGATTTTCTCTGAGGCAAGATAGTTTTCCCGTTTCTATCTTTAGGGGAAGTAAGTCCTTAGGCTGTGTCAAGGTGTCTAGGGAGTGTTAGGTACATCCCACAGCTACTTCTAGTTGCTTTGCTAAGTTCAGGGTCTGCGGTCAGTACAGGTACCACCTTCTCCAGAGTACATCTCATGCTGCTCCTAGGCCACTAGATTATAACAGCTTCCCTCCTCCTTGGCTGCAGACACCAGCTCCTTAATGTGCGGCAAACTTTGCATCAGCAGACGCATTAGTGAGATGCTCATGCTTATGATGGTGTCGTCTGCACTTACCAGCCATGCGCATTCCTCAAACCACTGAAGGACTTGACAGATGTCTTATAGCTTCGACCACTGCACACCAGACAACTCCATGTCTGCCATCCAACTGCCTGCCTGTGTATGTGTATCCTCCCACAAATTAATTACAGCACGCCTCTGTTCTCACAGCCTCTGAAGCATGTGCAGTGTGGAGTTCCAGCTTGTTGCAACGTCGATTATTAGGCAGTGCTGGGGAAGATTCAGCGATCGCTGATGGTTCAGCATACGGCTGGGGTGTACGGGCGACCGGCGGATGTGCGAGCAAAGTTTTCGCACCTTCAGGAGCAGGGCTGGTAACTCCGGATAATTTTTGAGGAAGCACTGCACCACCAGGTTCAAGGTGTGAGCTAGGCAAGGTATGTGTTTAAGTTCTGAAAGGGCTATGGCAGCCATAAAATTCCTTCCGTTATCATTGAATACCTTGCCTGCCTCAAGATGTACACTGCCCAGATGTGACTGAGTTTGTTGCTGCAAGTTCTCGGCCAGTACTTCCGCGGTGTGTCTGCTGTCACTCAAACACTTCATTTGTAACACAGCCTGCTGACGCTTACAACTAGCTGTTCGATAATGGGACACCTCGTGTGTAACACTGGCAGCTGTGGATGGAGTGGTTGTTTGACTGCGCTCTGTGAATGAACTTTCGCTTCTGGAGGAGGAGGAGGAGGAGAGGGTGGCGAACGCCTACAGCCAACTGTTTCCTAGACCGTGGGCTAGGCAGAACTGTCCCACTGTGGCTGTCCCCTGTGGACCCTGCATCCACCACATTAACCCAGTGCGCCGTGGTGGACACGTAACGTCAATGACCATGCCTACTGGTCCATGCATCTGTTGTGAGGTGCACCTTTCCACTGACTGATTGCCTCAGTGCATGGACAATGTGGTCTTTGACATTCTGGTGGAGGGCTGGGATGGCTTTTCTCGCAAAGAAGTGCCGACTGGGTAGGCCATAGCATGGTACTGCGTAGGCCACCAGGTCTTTGAAAGCTACGCTTTCAACCAACTGGTAGGGCATCATCTCTAACGAGATTAGTATAGCAATGTGGGCATTCAAACCCTGTGTACGCGGATGAGAGGATGAGTACTTTCTTTTCCTAACGAGAGTCTCTTGTAGGGTGAGCTGGACTGGAGAGCTGCATATGGTGGAACTAGCGGTGGTGGTGGTGGACATGGCGGATTGAGCGAGGGTTGGTGATGGTATTCTTGATGTTGGCCTACATACAGTGTTTTCTACCAATAACCTTGTGATTCCCTGACTGCTTTGGCCTTGTGACGATACCTCCACATTTGCTTCTGGTGGTGTCCTAACCGGTGGGCTTACAGTGAGGGAAGCAATGTAGCTTTGCTGACTACCTTCATTCTGAGCAGGTGCACCAACGGTACGGGACGTTTGGTAGTTAGTCCAGGCTTGCAAGTGCATGCTGGTTAAATGGCTAAGCATGCACGTTGTATTTAAATTTTGAAGATTCTTCCCTCTTCTAAAGGTCTTTGAGCATTTCTTACAGATAACTTTTGACTAGTGTTGAGCGATACCGTCCGATACTTGAAAGTATCGGTATCGGATAGTATCGGCCGATACCCGAAAAATATCGGATATCGCCGATACCGATATCCGATACCAATACAAGTCAATGGGACATCAAGTATCGGAAGGTATTCTCATGGTTCCCAGGGTCTGAAGGAGAGGGAACTCTCCTTCAGGCCCTGGGATCCATAGGGATGTGTAAAATAAAGAATTAAAATAAAAAATATTGATATATTTACCTCTCCGGCGTCCCCTGAACTCAGCACGGGTAACCGGCAGGCTTCGTTGTTCAAAATCAGCGCTTTTAGGACCTGAGAATCACGTCCCGGCTTCTGATTGGTCGCGGGCCGCCCATGTGACCGCCACGTGACCAATCACAAGCCGCGACGTCACCGCAAGCTATTAACGCGCTCATTTTTAAAAATGAGCGCGTTAATGGCTTTCAAAGACGTAGCGGCTTGTGATTGGTCGCGGCCACGCGACCAATCACAAGCCGCGACGTCACCGCAAGCTATTAACGCGCTCATTTTTAAAAATGAGCGCGTTAATGACTTTCAAAGACGTAGCGGCTTGTGATTGGTCGCGTGGCCGCGACCAATCACAAGCCGCTACGTCTTTGAAAGCCATTAACGCGCTCATTTTCAAAAATGAGCGCGTTAATAGCTTGCGGTGACGTCGCGGCTTGTGATTGGTCGCGTGGCCGCGACCAATCACAAGCCGCTACGTCTTTGAAAGTCATTACCGCGCTCATTTTTAAAAATGAGCGCGTTAATAGCTTGCGGTGACGTAGCGGCTTGTGATTGGTCGCGTGGCCGCGACCAATCACAAGCCGCTACGTCTTTGAAAGCCATTAACGGGCTCATTTTTAAAAATGAGCGCGTTAATAGCTTGCGGTGACGTCGCGGCTTGTGATTGGTCGCGTGGCCGCGACCAATTACAAGCCGCTACGTCTTTGAAAGTCATTACCGCGCTCATTTTTAAAAATGAGCGCGTTAATAGCTTGCGGTGACGTAGCGGCTTGTGATTGGTCGCGTGGCCGCGACCAATCACAAGCCGCTACGTCTTTGAAAGCCATTAACGCGCTCATTTTTAAAAATGAGCGCGTTAATAGCTTGCGGTGACGTCGCGGCTTGTGATTGGTCGCGTGGCGGTCACATGGGCGGCCCGCGACCAATCAGAAGCCGGGACGTGATTCTCAGGTCCTAAAAGCGCTGATTTTGAACAACGAAGCCTGCCGGTTACCCGCGCTGAGTCCAGGGGCCGCCGGAGAGGTAAATATATCAATATTTTTTATTTTAATTCTTTATTTTACACATCTCTATGTATCCGATACCGATACCCGATACCACAAAAGTATCGGATCTCGGTATCGGAATTCCGATACCGCAAGTGTCGGCCGATACCCGATACTTGCGGTATCGGAATGCTCAACACTACTTTTGACTGATCATTCGGGTCTTTGTTAAAAAATTGCCACACTACACTCTTCCTGCTATGGAATACCTTTTCAGACATTGCATGCTGTGCTACTTTCACCAGATGGCCACGCTGTCCTAAAACTGTTTTTGTTTTTGACAAACGTTTTTGGGCTGATACGGGCCTGCCAGATGACAGCTGTTGCGATGTAGATGGCTGCTGCGGATCATCCTCCTCCGCCTCAGAGCTACTGGTATCGGCACCCTCTTCCCCCAATGGCTGCCAATCTGGGTCAACAACTGGGTCATCTATCACCTCCTCTTGAATCTCATGTGCACCTTCCTCTGTGTCACCGTGTAAGGTGCTATAGCGTTTGGGACGGGGCACCATAGTCTCATCAGTGTCAGATTCTGGCTCTGTACACTGCAAGGGCAATGTAGTGATTTGAGTCAATGGAACAACATTATAATCTAGCTGTGGCTGTGCATCAGTGCACTCCATGTCCGATTTATCTTGTAATGGGCAGTTAACAATTTCCCTTTCTAACCCAGGCATGGTATGTGTAAAGAGCTCCATGGAGTAACCTGTAGTGTCGCCTGACGCATCCTTCACTTTTGGTTTGGGTGAAGGACACAAGGAAACATCTTGTTCCTGACCGGGAGCGTCCACTGACAACTCGCTGCTTTCATACTTGGAACTTTCTGAAGAGGAGGCGAAAGAGCTACAGGCTGAGTCAGCAAGGAAAGCCAAAACTCTTTCCTGCTGCTTCGGCTTTAAAAGCTGTTTTCCTACTCCCAGATAAGAGAGCCTTTGAGGCATTGTGTAGCCAGACGATGATGCTGGCTCAACACTTCCAGCCTTAGGTGCTATTGTGCTTTTGACACTACCACCAGATGCACCAACACCACCATCAGTACCAGCTGGCAATCACCGCCCACAGGCTCTTCCTCCAGACTTCTTCATTTTTTGGAAAATCTAACCAAAATAACAACCGTTATATGGTACTGTAAAACAAGGTAGAAGGTGTATATAAACTTGTTGAGAATTTAAATCTCCCTTTTTTTTGGGAGACTGAACCAAAACTCAGGCCCTGTGCATAAAACAACACAATGCACGTGGAAGAAAGTGGCTGGCTGATATACAACAAACTAACATGACTGAAGTAGATCCACTTTGTGAAAATTTGAATGTCCCTTTTTTTATTGGGAGACCTGAACCAAAACTCAGGCCCAGTGTATATAACAACACAATCTAAGTGGCACAAAGTGGCTGGCTGACATACGACAAACTAAGGCTGCTTTCACATTGGTGTTTTTTGGGGTGCGTTTTTGCGGTAAAAAATGCAAAAAAAACGCATGGTGAAAGAACGCATATAAACGCGTGTAAACGCTGCGTTTTTTTGACGCATGCGTTTTTGCATGTGGTGAAAAAAACGCGGCGTTTTGACGCGTTTAGATGCGTTTTTACATGCGTTTGCGTTTTTTAAACGCATGCTGAGAAATGTGTGACAGATGCCAATCATCAAAATAAAGTAAAAAACCCACTGTAAACAGAAATAGTTAGGGTTAGGGGTAGGGTTAGGGGTAGGGATCATAACCCTAACCCTAAAGGGATCCTACCCCTAACCCTACCCCTACCCCTAACCCTAAGGGATCCTAACCCTACCCATAACCCTACCCCTAACCCTAAGGGATCCTAACCCTACCCCTACCCCTAACCCTACCCCTACCCCTAACCCTAAGGGATCCTAACCCTAACCCTAACCATAAAGGGATTAGGGTTAGGGTTAGGATCCCTTAGGGTTAGGGGGGTTAGGGGTAGGGTTAGGGTTAGGATCCCTTAGGGTTAGGGTTAGGGGTAGGGTTAGGGTTAGGATCCCTTAGTGTTAGGGGTAGGGTTAGGTTCCCTTTATCACCTTTATGTTGGGGGGTGGCATATCAGTGTGTTTTCTGGGTTTTTAATAAAAAACGCATGCGTTTTTTACCGCAAAAACGCATGCACCAAAAAACGCATGCGTCCCCATTGACTCCAATGTATTTTTTGACCCCAAAAAAACGCATGCTTTTTTTGGGGTCCAAAAAACACTTCTAAAAATACTACAAGTAGCATTTCAGAAAATGAACGCATGCAGTAAAAAAACGCATGTGTCACAAAACGCGACCAAACGCGTACACAAAAAAACGCATGCGTTTTCAATGTTAAATATAGGGGAAAAAAACGCATGCGTTTTTTTGAAAAAAAACGCTGCAGACAAAAACGCAAGTGTGAAACCACCCTAACAGGACTGAAGTATATCCACTTTGTGAGAATTTGAATCTCACTTTTTTGGGGGGAGACTGAACCAAAACTCATGCCCAGTGCATAAAACAACACAATGTAAGTGGCAGAAAGTGGCTGGCTGATATACGACAAACTAACAGGACTGAAGTATATCCACTTTGTGAGAATTTGAATCTCACTTTTTTGGGGGGAGACTGAACCAAAACTCAGGCCCAGTGTATAAAACAACGCAATGTAAGTGGCAGAAAGTGGCTGGAAGATATATGAAAAAATACAAGGACTGTAGTTCAATTTCAATCTCCCTACAATGATCTCAGGACAAGTATGGCAGCAATAAAAAGGACTGCTGCACACCAAAATGTGGACAAATAAACAAGATAACTGTGCAGAAAGAAGCAACAGGATTTTTGCTTTCATAAAAGCAGTTGGTTTGCACAGCAGCGTGCAAACAGCAATGCAGCTATCAGGGAGCCTTATAAGGCAGCCTAATAAGCTACAGAGCTGATGCACAAAAATATAGCCTCCACTGTCCCTGCAAAAAAATGGTGGTGTTGAACAGTGGAAATCGCTACAGCACAAGCAGTTTGAGGGTTAATCTTCCCTCCCTAGCTATATCCCTTCTTCTGATGAAGCTGCAGCAACCTCTCCCTAGGCTAAGATCGGCAGAAGTAAGATGGCGGTCGGCGTGCACGCCCCTTTATAGCCCCTGTGACGCCGCACAAAGCAAGCCAATCACTGTCATGCCCTTCTCTAAGATGGTGGGGACCAAGACCTATGTCATCACGCTGCCCACACTCTGCGTCCACCTTCATTGGCTGAAAAATGGCGCTGAAAGCGTCAAATGAAACGCGACTTTTGCGCGCAGATCGGCGACCTCATGGCCGATTGCACACAAGGAGCGGGTTGGGTTTCATGAAACCCGACTTTGCCGAAAGTCGGCAATTTTTGAATTTGTCCGATCCATTTTGCTCAACCCTAGTGCTGTGCAAATGTTTAGAGAGGGTTTGGAAAAAAGGCTGGAAAGTAAGAATACTCTCAATAATAATAATCTTTATTTTTATATAGCGTTAACATATTCCGCAGCGCTTTACATTTTGCACACAGTATCATCACTGTCCCTGATAGGGCTCACAATCTACGTTCCCTATCAGTATGTCTTTGGAATGTGGGAGGAAACCGGAGTACCCAGAGGAAACCCACGCAACCACGGAGAAAACATACAAACTCTTTGCAGATGTTGTCCTTGGTGGGGTTTGAACCCAGGACTCCAGCGCTGCAAGGCTGCTGTGCTAACGACTGCGCCACTGTGGTCTCAAAAATAGATGTGTTAATAGTTGATGTTTAGCCATTAACAAATTGCAAAATGAATGAACAAAAGAGAAATTTAAATCAGTAGTGGACAGCTTCCAGCCCAGGAACAACATACCATTCTGTGTGGCCCTCAATCATCTTTGGCTCTCTTTTGTTTATTAACAGTCATGGATTATTGGAATACCTCATCTCATTATATGGTCATCTTTACTTTTTATTCTGTAGTGATATGTAGGGGAGCAGAGGGCTCTCTTTGTTTGCCATAGTGGAAGTTCCAGAAATGGAACCACCACTTATTGTATTATGCAATATATAGTACTATCAATATATACCTCAGATAAGAATAGCTCTTCAAATTTTATGTGACTCTTAGGAGTGGCACATTGACAAAATTTGGCACTCAGGCCAAATAAAAGTTATGCACCTCTGATCTCAATCAAATCAATATTTGGTGTGACCACCATTTCAAAATAGCATCAACGCATTACCTCTTATAGATAGACTAGTGCATAGTTTTTGAAGGAACTTGGATGGGAAGGTTTTCCAAACATCTTAGGTGAATTCAGCAGGAAAAAAGAAAGAAACCAGAACGTATCGTTCCTAATCACGTCTGACCACTTTTAACTAACAACCCAGCATAGCCAGCCACTAGACTCTAAAACTTAACATTTAATATGTATACCTCTAAAATTATGTGTACTTTAAAAACAATTTGGTGCTCATGTTTAACCGTGCACTAGACAAGAAAATTGGCATGATCTCACCCAGTTGCTGTCTCTCTTCTTGTTATAGATTCTTGTGCTTATTGAGAGCACGGCGTGGGACAGAGACCAATAAACCTTTTCCAATGGGGGGAGAAAAAAGATATAGGTAGGGGGGGGGAAGGGTTTGAAGCTATCTTCCCTGTCGTGCCCCGTGTATAAGACTCCCGCCCTGACAAGGGCAGTCCCCAAGTTTGAGCCTACTTAGTGAAGCCCTTTAGTTAGTATAACCACCCTGGATGATATGTCCTCTTTCTCTTCCCAACGCGTTTCCCTCCCCGTTACGGGGGTTCATCAGGGGAATAAAATGTCCAGGTTAAATGTCCAGGTTAGTGGAAACAAATATATCTTGGTACCATGTTAGCCAGTGGATAGAAAAATATTTAGAATTGAGAGTCCTCAGTGGTTGATACCTTTTAATGGCTAACTGAAAAGATGGTAACAAATTGCAAGCTTTCGAGACTACACAGGTCTCTTCATCAGGCAAAGAGTCCATTTGTGCACGTTTCTTCAGAAGTGGTTTTAGTTCCATAAGGATGTGGTACATTCTGGTATCCTCCATTTTGATACAGGTTAGTGGAGGTATTCTGCAGTGGCAGACATAACCTCATTCAGCGGCGTCCTCCAAACATCTTAGACAACAGATCATCTTTGGATGTAGCCTTACTCAAATCCTTCTGTCTCTCGATGTAATCCCAGACATACTTGATCTTGTTGAGATCATGGCTCTGTGGGAGCCATATCATTACTTTCAGGTGACCTGGGTCTTCTTTACTCTGGAAACAGTTTTAATTGCATTGGCTCTATGTTTGGGGTCGTTGTCCTGCTGCAGAATACATTTTTGAAGAACACAAAAAAACCAAATATTGGATATCAAGGAAATTTAATTAAAAATTGTATAAATATATAATAAAACAAAACATACTAAGATGATACAATAAAAAAATGCCTTTATTATATATTATTTTCGCACACAGTAGCACTTATACAACGTGCCTGTACTCGGAAAGCAAATATAACAATAGTTTAACCCCTTTCTACCATTGGACGTACTATTCCGTCCATGTGGGGTGGGCCCTACTTCCCAAGGACGGAATAGTACGTCCAGAGCGATCAGCCGCGCTCACGGAGGGAGCAAGGCCGATTGCGGCCAGGTGTCAGCTGACTATCGCAGCTGACATCCGGCACTATGTGCCAGGAGTGGTCACGGACCACCCCCGGCACACTAACCCCCGACACACTGCGATCAAACATGATTGCAGTGTTCCAGCGGTATAGAGAAGCATCGTGCAGGGAGGGGGCTCCCAGTGTGCTTCCCTGAGCCCCTCGGAACAACGGGATGTGATCGCGTTGCTCCGAGGATCTCCTACCTTCCTCTCCCTGCAGGCCCCGGATCCAAAATGGCAGCGGGGCTGCATCTGGGTCCTGCAGGGAGGTGGCTTACCAGCACCTGCTCAGAGCAGGCGCCGGGAAGCCTCCCTGCTGTGCATGTCAGATCACTGATCTGACACAGTGCACAGCAAAGTGTCAGATCAGCGATCTGTCACTTTACTGTGATGTCCCCCCCTGGGGCAAAGTAAAAAAGTAAAAAGTAAAAAAATTGCATGTAAAAAAAAAATTTCCTAAATAAATAATAAAAATATATATATATTGCTCCAATAAATACATTCCTTTATCTAAATAATAATAAAACAATAAAAGTACACATATTTAGTATCGCCATGTCCGTAACAACCCGACCTATAAAACTTTCCCACTAGTTAACCCCTTTAGTAAAAAAAAACGAGGCAAAAAACAACGCTTTATTATCATACCGCCGAACAAAAAGCGGAATAACACGCGACGAAAAAGATGGATATAAACATTGTACCGCAGAAAGCATCATCTTGTCCCACAAAAAACGAGCCCCCTTACAGCATCATCAGTGAAAAAATAAAAAAGTTATAGTCCTAAGAATAAAGCGATGCATTTTTCTATAAAATAGTTTTTATCGTATAAAAGCACCAAAACATAAAAATATGATATAAATGAGGTATTGCTGTAATCGTACTGACCTGAAGAATAAAACTGTTTTATTCATTTTACCAAACGCGGAATAGTATAAACGCCCCCCCAAAAGAAATTCATGAATAGCTGGTTTTTGTTATTCTGCCTCACAAAAATTGGAATAAAAAGCGATCAAAAAATGTCACCTGCCCGAAAATGTTACCAATAAAAACGTCAACTCATCCCGCAAAAAACAAGACCTCACATTACTCTGTGGATCAAAATATGGAACAATTATAGCTCTCAAAATGTGGTAACGAAAAAAATATTTTTTGCAATAAAAAGTGTCTTTTAGTGTGTGACAGCTGCCAATCATAAAAATCCGGTAGAAAACCCGCTATAAATAGTATATCAAACCCCCCTTTATCACCCCCTTAGTTAGGGAAAAATAAAAAAAATGTATTTATTTCCATTTTCCCATTAGGGTTAGGGCTAGGGTTAGAGTTAGGGTTAGCATTAGGGCTAGGGTTAGGGTTAGGGCTAGGGTTAGGGCTAGGGTTAGGGTTTGGGTTAGGGTTAGGGCTAGGACTAAAGTTAGGATTATGATTGGGGCTAAATTTAGGGTTAGGGTTTGGATTACATTCACAGTTGGGAATAGGGTTGGGATTAGGGTTAGGGGTGTGTCAGGGTTAGGGGTGTGGTTAGGGTTACCGTTGAGATTAGGGTTAGGGGTGTGTTTGGATTAGGGTTTCAGTTATAATTGGGGGTTTCTAAAGTTTAGGCACATCAGGGGCTCTCCAAACACAACATTGCGTCCGATCTCAATTCCAGCCAATTCTGCGCTGAAAAAGTAAAACAGTGCTCCTTCCCTTCCAAGCTCTCCCGTGCGCCTAAACAGGGGTTTACCCCAACATATGGGGTATCAGCGTACTCAGGATACATTGGACAACAACATTTGTGGTCCAATTTCTCCTGTTACCCTTGGGAAAATACAAAACTGGGGGCTAAAAAATTATTATTGTGAAAAAAAAAGATTTTTTATTTTCACAGCTCTGCGTTATAAACGGTAGTGAAACACTTGGGGGTTCAAAGTTCTCACAACACATCTAGATAAGTTCCTTGGGGGTCTAGTTTCCAATATGGCATCACTTGTGGGGGTTTCTACTGTTTAGGTACATTAGGGGCTCTGCAAACGCAATGTGACGCCTGCAGACCATTCCATCTAAGTCTGCATTCCAAATGGCGCTCCTTCCCTTCCAAGCTCTCGCATGCACTCAAACGGTGGTTCCCCCCCACATATGGGGTATCAGCGTACTCGGGACAAATTGGACAATAACTTTTGGGGTCCAATTTCTCCTGTTACTCTTGGGAAAATACAAAACTGGGGGCTAAAAATAAATTTTGTGGGAAAAAAATATAATTTTTATTTTCACGGCTCTGATTTATAAACTGTAGTGAAACACTTGGGGGTTCCTAGCTCTCACAACACATCTAGATGAGTTCCTTAGGGGGTCTACTTTCCAAAATGGTGTCACTTGTGGGGGTTTCAATGTTTAGGCACATCAGTGGCTCTCCAAATGCAACATGACGTCCCATCTCAATTCCAGTCAATTTTACATTAAAAAAATAAATGGCGCTCCTTCCCTTCCTAGCTCTGCTATGCACCCAAACAGTGGTTTACCCCCGTTGATATGGGGTATCAACCAACTCAGGACAAATTGGTCAACAACATTTTTGTCCAATTTCTTCTCTTACCCTTGGTAAAACAAAAAATTGGGGGCAAATAGATCATTTTTGTGAAAAAATATGATTTTTTTATTTTTACGGCTCTGCATTATAAACTTCTGTGAAGCACTTGGTGGGTCAAAGTGCTCACCACACATCTAGATAAGTTCTTTAGGGGGTCTACTTTCCAAAATGTTGTCACTTGTGGGGGTTTCAATGTTTAGGCACATCAGGGGCTCTCCAAACGCAACATGGCGCCCCATTTCAATTCCAGTCAATTTTGCATTGAAAAGTCAAATGGCGCTCCTTCGCTTCCGAGCTCTGCCATGCGCCCAAACAGTGGTTTACCCCTACATATGGGGTATCGGCATACTCAGAACAAATTGTACAACAACCATTAGGGTCCATTTTCTGCTGTTACTCTTGGTAAAATAAAACAAATTGGAGCTGAAATAAATTTTTTGTGAAAAAAAGTTAAATGTTCATTTTTATTTAAACATTCCAAAAATTTCTGTGAAACACCTGAAAGGTTAATAAACTTCTTGAATGTGGTTTTGAGCACCTTGAGGGGTGAAGTTTTTAGAATGGTGTCACACTTGGTTATTTTTTATCATATAGGCCCCTCATAATGACTTCAAATGAGATGTCATCCCTAAAAAAAAATAGTGTTGTAAAAATGAGAAATTGCTGGTCAAATTTTAACCCTTATAACTTCCTAACAAATACAAATTTTGGTTCCAAAGTTGTGCTGATATAAAGTAGACATGTGGGAAATGTTACGTAAGTATTTTGTGTGACCTATCTCTGTGATTTAATTGCATAAAAGTTCAAAGTTGGAAAATTGCGAAATTTTCAAAATTTTTGCCAAATTTCCATTATTTTCACAAATAAACACAGGTATCATCAAAGAAATATTACCACTATCATGAAGTACAATATGTCACGAGTAAACTTTGTCAGAATCATTGTGATCCGTTGAAGCGTTCCAGAGTTATAACCTCATAAAGGGACAGTGGTCAGAATTGTAAAAATTAGCCCGGTCATTAACGTGTAAACCACCCTTGGGGGTAAAGGGGTTAAAAATACATATGTATTATTATGCAACTGAAAAAATATATAGCAACGGGGCGGACAAAAAAAGAAATAGAAAATTGGAATATAAAATCATACAAAAAAATACTATAACCATCAGAAAAAATGGGCTATGGTGTGCACAATAATCTATCAGAGAATATATGTATAATGTAGCGTGGCTAATGGTCATGTGATTAATGGACGGTATGTATCACAGAGGTGGGTGGCCCTGTGATGGAAGCCTGGGTATGTTTTGCTCAAGCAGATCTACTGCTGAGGGATTTGTTTACATTGGGAAGGCTTCCAGGTGATTGGAGAGATGGGTGGGTTCAGTCACCTACAAACCCACCCTAAGAGGCGTGTTTGAATACCTAAGATGGTTTTGTATTGAAGGACCTGTGGTGATGTCACACTCACCTGACTGGCCATGTGACAAGTATCTGGGTGTGGTTACACTTATGTAAAGAGGTGTGTGTAGCCGATGTGGTGAGTGTGTTTGGGAGTCTGCAAGGGTGGACAGACTTCCATGTGTCCTGGCTGGACACTGCAGAGTGGCCTGTGTGTTGGACGGTTCCAAGTGGGGACAGACGTCCTGAACAGCACACAGAGACCATATTTAGGCTGGAGAGCCTACGTGCTGGACATGGCACAGCCTGTATGCCTATAGGTCTGAGAGAGAGCGGAGCTCTAATATGGACATTGAGGATAAAACCTTTGCCTGTAGGACATTATTGCAAGAGAGCTTGGCTGAGTAGATTACACAAGAAGGAAAACACACAGCAAGTCAGCAGGATCTAGGAGCAACATGGCAGATGTGACAACCTACATGGTGAGCTGCAGCATGTGCTACATGTTCACAGATCGACCAGAAGAAGAATCCAATTTCACCTGTCAGAAGTGTAGACTAGTGGCCCTTTTAGAAGAAAAGGTGCGGGGTCTGGAAGAAAGAATAGCAACTTTGAAACTCATCAAAGAGAATGAAGACTTTCTAGACAGAACAGAAGCATCTCTACTGGTCACAGAAGGTGCAAAAAGTGTCAGAGAACCTCCAAAAGCAGATGAGTGGAAGCATGTGACCAAAAGAAGCAAGAAGACCATGGAGAAATCACCAACCACACAACTGAAGAACCGATATCAAATCTTTGTAGAGGATGAAGATGGCACACCCAAGAATGAAGCAATTCCAGCAAGCAAAAAAGAAAAGGGCACACAGCAACAAGTGACAGCAAAAAGTACAGCCAAGAAGCAACGAAGAGTGGTGGTGGTGGGAGACTCACTACTGAGAGGCACAGAAGCAGCCATCTGCAGACCGGACATAACTGCAAGAGAAGTATGCTGCCTTCCAGGTGCGATGATCAAGGATGTGACCGATAGGATACCAAAGCTCTTCAGCTCCAAGGACATCCACCCATTTCTTCTGATACATGTTGGCACCAATGACACGGCAAGGAAGGACCTACCGACAATCTGCAAGGACTTTGAAGAGTTGGGGAAGAAAGTAAAGGAACTGGATGCACAGGTAGTTTTTTCTTCTATCCTTCCAGTAGACGGGCATGGCACCAGGAGATGGAACAGGATCCTTGATGCAAACAACTGGCTAAGACGATGGTGCAGACAACAAGGATTCGGATTCCTGGACCACGGTGTGAATTACTTGTACGATGGACTCCTCGCCAGAGACGGACTACACCTCAACAAACCTGGGAAACACACATTCGCCAGAAGACTCGCTACACTCATCAGGAGGGCGTTAAACTAGAAGAAGAGGGGACGGGAAGAAAAACATTAGACTCGAACAAAGACGACCCAGGAAAACATACTCAGAAGGGAGGTAAGAACATTTCTAAAACAATCCACAGTGAGGAGATTGGAACAAAACAAAATCCTCTGAACTGCATGCTCGCAAACGCCAGAAGCCTGACAAACAAGATGGAAGAACTAGAAGCAGAAATATCTACAGGTAACTTTGACATAGTGGGAATAACCGAGACATGGTTAGATGAAAGCTATGACTGGGCAGTTAACTTACAGGGTTACAGTCTGTTTAGAAAGGATCGTAAAAATCGGAGAGGAGGAGGGGTTTGTCTCTATGTAAAGTATTGTCTAAAGTCCACTTTAAGGGAGGATATTAGCGAAGGGAATGAGGATGTCGAGTCCATATGGGTTGAAATTCATGGAGGGAAAAATGGTAACAAAATTCTCATTGGGGTCTGTTACAAACCCCCAAATATAACAGAAACCATGGAAAGTCTACTTCTAAAGCAGATAGATGAAGCTGCAACCCATAATGAGGTCCTGGTTATGGGGGACTTTAACTACCCGGATATTAACTGGGAAACAGAAACCTGTGAAACCCATAAAGGCAACAGGTTTCTGCTAATAACCAAGAAAAATTATCTTTCACAATTGGTGCAGAATCCAACCAGAGGAGCAGCACTTTTAGACCTAATACTATCTAATAGACCTGACAGAATAACAAATCTGCAGGTGGTCGGGCATCTAGGAAATAGCGACCACAATATTGTACAGTTTCACCTGTCTTTCACTAGGGGGACTTGTCAGGGAGTCACAAAAACATTGAACTTTAGGAAGGCAAAGTTTGAACAGCTTAGAGATGCCCTTAATCTGGTAGACTGGGACAATATCCTCAGAAATAAGAATACAGATAATAAATGGGAAATGTTTAAGAACATCCTAAATAGGCAGTGTAAGCGGTTTATACCTTGTGGGAATAAAAGGACTAGAAATAGGAAAAACCCAATGTGGCTAAACAAAGAAGTAAGACAGGCAATTAACAGTAAAAAGAAAGCATTTGCACTACTAAAGCAGGATGGCACCATTGAAGCTCTAAAAAACTATAGGGAGAAAAATACTTTATCTAAAAAACTAATTAAAGCTGCCAAAAAGGAAACAGAGAAGCACATTGCTAAGGAGAGTAAAACTAATCCCAAACTGTTCTTCAACTATATCAATAGTAAAAGAATAAAAACTGAAAATGTAGGCCCCTTAAAAAATAGTGAGGAAAGAATGGTTGTAGATGACGAGGAAAAAGCTAACATATTAAACACCTTCTTCTCCACGGTATTCACGGTGGAAAATGAAATGCTAGGTGAAATCCCAAGAAACAATGAAAACCCTATATTAAGGGTCGCCAATCTAACCCAAGAAGAGGTGCGAAACCGGCTAAATAAGATTAAAATAGATAAATCTCCGGGTCCGGATGGCATACACCCACGAGTACTAAGAGAACTAAGTAATGTAATAGATAAACCATTATTTCTTATTTTTAGGGACTCTATAGCGACAGGGTCTGTTCCGCAGGACTGGCGCATAGCAAATGTGGTGCCAATATTCAAAAAGGGCTCTAAATGTGAACCTGGAAATTATAGGCCAGTAAGTCTAACCTCTATTGTTGGTAAAATATTTGAAGGGTTTCTGAGGGATGTTATTCTGGATTATCTCAATGAGAATAACTGTTTAACTCCATATCAGCATGGGTTTATGAGAAATCGCTCCTGTCAAACCAATCTAATCAGTTTTTATGAAGAGGTAAGCTATAGGCTGGACCACGGTGAGTCATTGGATGTGGTATATCTCGATTTTTCCAAAGCGTTTGATACCGTGCCGCACAAGAGGTTGGTACACAAAATGAGAATGCTTGGTCTGGGGGAAAATTGTGTGTAAATGGGTTAGTAACTGGCTTAGTGATAGAAAGCAGAGGGTGGTTATAAATGGTATAGTCTCTAACTGGGTCGCTGTGACCAGTGGGGTACCGCAGGGGTCGGTATTGGGACCTGTTCTCTTCAACATATTCATTAATGATCTGGTAGAAGGTTTACACAGTAAAATATCGATATTTGCAGATGATACAAAACTATGTAAAGCAGTTAATACAAGAGAAGATAGTATTCTGCTACAGATGGATCTGGATAAGTTGGAAACTTGGGCTGAAAGGTGGCAGATGAGGTTTAACAATGATAAATGTAAGGTTATACACATGGGAAGAAGGAATCAATATCACCATTACACACTGAACGGGAAACCACTGGGTAAATCTGACAGGGAGAAGGACTTGGGGATCCTAGTTAATGATAAACTTACCTGGAGCAGCCAGTGCCAGGCAGCAGCTGCCAAGGCAAACAGGATCATGGGGTGCATTAAAAGAGGTCTGGATACACATGATGAGAGCATTATACTGCCTCTGTACAAATCCCTAGTTAGACCGCACATGGAGTACTGTGTCCAGTTTTGGGCACCGGTGCTCAGGAAGGATATAATGGAACTAGAGAGAGTACAAAGGAGGGCAACAAAATTAATAAAGGGGATGGGAGAACTACAATACCCAGATAGATTAGCGAAATTAGGATTATTTAGTCTAGAAAAAAGACGACTGAGGGGCGATCTAATAACCATGTATAAGTGTATAAGGGGACAATACAAATATCTCGCTGAGGATCTGTTTATACCAAGGAAGGTGACGGGCACAAGGGGGCATTCTTTGCGTCTGGAGGAGAGAAGGTTTTTCCACCAACATAGAAGAGGATTCTTTACTGTTAGGGCAGTGAGAATCTGGAATTGCTTGCCTGAGGAGGTGGTGATGGCGAACTCAGTCGAGGGGTTCAAGAGAGGCCTGGATGTCTTCCTGGAGCAGAACAATATTGTATCATACAATTATTAGGTTCTGTAGAAGGACGTAGATCTGGGTATTTATTATAATGGAATATAGGCTGAACTGGATGGACAAATGTCTTTTTTCGGCCTTACTAACTATGTTACTATGTTACTATGTTACTATGATTCAACTGTCTGAAGACTGTTTACCTGTTGTTCCTGTTGCTATGTGGTTTATGGAGCAATAAACCTACATGAACGCTGAAGAGAATGTGCCTCCTGTTTCCTCCTATGCACCTGAGCGAGTACAACCCCTACAATAAATATAATATATGTATGTGCAATGAACACCAATCAATGTTTACTAAGTGTGCTCAAAATAAAAATCGTATATATGATATAGAATAAGTAGGAAATAGATAAAAATATGATGACAATATAGTCCAAAACCATGTGCAAAAAAACAAAAATGTGGGTGATATAGCATATATACATATATCTCCAATATATACATTAAGTGTGCGCACCAAAATTATATATATTGGATTAAAAGATGGTATATACCTTTAAAACCCGCCTCTCCAAGTACAGATAAATCCTTCGTCAGGCCTATCAGCATTCTTTTCCACACCTGCCTAAAACTTTAGCACAGCACTGCGGTTAACCATGTTTTTTTCTTATGAAAAAAACAAGGAAAATATATTAAAAATATATGGGTTTTTTGTCCATCTTTCTCAATGGGAGACATATTGAAACATTTAGCAGTATGTTTTAATGCATCTAAAATAGAGATGAGTAACTGAATTCATGGTGATTGAGTTTGAACTGAATTTCCTGAGATTCACTGTTTCACAAACGTTTGAACATTTTGAGATTCAATTTCTGGTTCACAAAAAAAACATGCCCGTCCCAAATTTCCACACTACTGAAGTGTCATAGAACAGGCAAATGTAATTTTGCATTGCTGCTTTGGCTTCCCCTTAAAGTCCTGTAGCTATGACATCTTATGGATTATCATACCTTGCAGAGTGGTGGTAGTACTTGCGCAATCACAGATCAGTGGTTTCACAATTAATATGGTAGAGAGGTTTTTCAGCCCCAGAATCACTGAGTAAGTCTCTCTCTGCAACAACCCTAAACCCAAAACTATGTGGTAGATACGGTAGGGTAATGAAGCGATCTAGGGTGTGGAAGAAGCTGGCGGCATGACGCGCGTCATGGTTAGGGGACTCTGAGCGGGTCTCTGCTGGTGGTGGGATCTCTTTACAAACAGGTATATTTTATACCATATTACAGGTCCTTCTCAAAAAATTAGCATATAGTGTTAAATTTCATTATTTACCATAATGTAATGATTACAATTAAACTTTCATATATTATAGATTCATTATCCACCAACTGAAATTTGTCAGGTCTTTTATTGTTTTAATACTGATGATTTTGGCATACAACTCCTGATAACCCAAAAAACCTGTCTCAATAAATTAGCATATCAAGAAAAGGTTCTCTAAACGACCTATTACCCTAATCTTCTGAATCAACTAATTAACTCTAAACACATGCAAAAGATACCTGAGGCTTTTATAAACTCCCTGCCTGGTTCATTACTCAAAACCCCCATCATGGGTAAGACTAGCGACCTGACAGATGTCAAGAAGGCCATCATTGACACCCTCAAGCAAGAGGGTAAGACCCAGAAAGAAATTTCTCAACAAATAGGCTGTTCCCAGAGTGCTGTATCAAGGCACCTCAATGGTAAGTCTGTTGGAAGGAAACAATGTGGCAGAAAACGCTGTACAACGAGAAGAGGAGACCGGACCCTGAGGAAGATTGTGGAGAAGGACCGATTCCAGACCTTGGGGAACCTGAGGAAGCAGTGGACTGAGTCTGGTGTGGAAACATCCAGAGCCACCGTGCACAGGCGTGTGCAGGAAATGGGCTACAGGTGCCGCATTCCCCAGGTAAAGCCACTTTTGAGCTACAGAGAAGCAGCACTGGACTGTTGCTAAGTGGTCCCAAGTACTTTTTTCTGATGAAAGCAAATTTTGCATGTCATTCGGAAATCAAGGTGCCAGAGTCTGGAGGAAGACTGGGGAGAAGGAAATGCCAAAATGCCTGAAGTCCAGTGTCAAGTACCCACAGTCAGTGATGGTGTGGGGTGCCATGTCAGCTGCTGGTGTTGGTCCACTGTGTTTCATCAAGGGCAGGGTCAATGCAGCTAGCTATCAGGAGATTTTGGAGCACTTCATGCTTCCATCGGCTGAAATGCTTTATGGAGATGAAGATTTCATTTTTCAGCACGACCTGGCACCTGCTCACAGTGCCAAAACCACTGGTAAATGGTTTACTGACCATGGTATTACTGTGCTCAATTGGCCTGCCAACTCTCCTGACCTGAACCCCATAGAGAATCTGTGGGATATTGTGAAGAGAAAGTTGAGAGACGCAAGACCCAACACTCTGGATGAGCTTAAGGCCGCTATTGAAGCATCCTGGGCCTCCATAACATCTCAGCAGTGTCACAGGCTGATTGCCTCCATGCCACGCCGCATTGAAGCAGTCATTTCTGCCAAAGGATTCCCGACCAAGTATTGAGTGCATAACTGAACATTATTATTTGTTGGTTTTTTTGTTTGTTATTAAAAAACACTTTTATTTGATTGGATGGGTGAAATATGCTAATTTATTGAGACAGGTTTTTTGGGTTATCAGGAGTTGTATGCCAAAATCATCAGTATTAAAACAATAAAAGACCTGACAAATTTCAGTTGGTGGATAATGAATCTATAATATATGAAAGTTTAATTGTAATCATTACATTATGGTAAATAATGAAATTTAACACTATATGCTAATTTTTTGAGAAGGACCTGTATATTATTCATGCAGTTTTTCATGTTTGTACCTTTTTAATTGCATAGTGTATTTCAGCACTTAGCTTTAGGGTCCAGGGGTGGATTAAGGGTAGCCAGGGCCCTGGGCTGTTCAGACACTGTGGGCCCCCCGGTCATGTGACGGACGGGGTCATGTGATGGGGTCATGTGACGGGGTCATCATATACCTGAACCAGATTATTCCAGAAAAATAGTTGTTGTGTGAAACTATAATCTGTCAAACATGCATTGATCTAGAGTCAATTTACCCTTCAGTTAGGAAGAAAAAAACAAAAAAAAACCCCACAATACTATCACCATAAGTGCCAGTATTCACAGGAGATCTGTACTTAGTATGCAGTGTCTGTGTAGAGGTTATACAGCGCTCACTGGTGACATTATACACATGAGCTCTGTATATAGTATACAGTGTATAGTGTCAGTGTAAAGGTAACACTGACTCACCAGTGACGTCTCTAGGTGAAGTCCTTCATTTTCATCCACCACAGACCGCCATCACTTCATCCAGCCACGACTCATCTTTGCAGGAAATAACACAGTTATCTCGAGCTCCGCTTGCAGAACACATTACTTAATTTTTCCCAACTTCTTCATTACACCACATGAAGAAAAAGAGGCAACATCGTGTCACTCTACACAGTAACAGCACCGCCCCCCATTTAAAACAGTGTCCTCAAAAAATAAAATAAATACATCACTGCAGTAATAATATCCCTTAATTAGCCCCTATGGTAAAAAAAATCCCCCATCCTGGCCCCATGTATCTCATTCCTGGCTCCAGCCATATGTTCTCCCATCCTGCCCTCATGAGTATCCATCCTGCCCCATATGATCTCCCCATCCTGCCCCCTCAGTCTCCATCGTATCCATCCTGCCCCATTATCCTGCATGATTTGTCTCCAATCCAGCCCCATGTCTTTCATTCTGCCCCGTGTCTCCAATCATGCCCCGTATCTACATTCTGCCCATGTCTCCAATCCTGCCCCATCTGTCTCCAGACCTGCCCCCAGTGTGTCCAGCATCTCTGACCCCAGTGTCCAGCATCTCTGCCCCCAATGTCCAACATCTCTGCCCCGAGTGTCTGGCTTCTCCGCCCCCAGTGTCCAGCATCTCTGCCCCCAGTGTCCAGCATCTCTGCCCCCAGTATTCAGCATCTCTGCCCCCAATGTGTCCAGCATCCTGCCCCCAGAGTGTCCAGCATCCTGCCCCCAGTGTGTCCAGCATCCTGCCCCCAGTGTGTCCAGCATCCTGCCCCCAGTGTCCGGCATCCTGCCCCCAATGTCCAGCATCTCTGCCCCCAGTGTGTCCAGCATCCAGCCCCAGTGTGACCATCATATTGCCCCCAGTGTTTCCAGCAATCTGCCCCCAGTGTGTCCAGCATCCTGCCCTCAGTGTATCCAGCATTCTGTCCCCAGTGTATCTTGCATATTGCCCCATTTTGCCCAGCATTCTGCCCCCAGCATGTCCAGCATATTGCCCCCAGTGTGTCCAGCATTCTGCCCCCAGTGTGTCCAGCATCCTGCCCCCAGTGTGTCCAGCATATTGCCCCCAGTGTGTCCTGCATAATGCCCCCAGTGTCTCCAGCATATTGCGCCCAGTGTCTCCAGCATATTGCCTCCACTGTGTCCAGCATATTGCCCCCAGTGTGTCCAGCATTCTGCCCCCAGTGTGTCCAGCATATTGCCCCCAGTGTGTCCATCATATTGCCCCGTGTGTCCAGCATATTGCCCCCAGTGTGTACAGCATATTGCCCCCAGTGTGTCCAGCATATTGCTCCCAGTGTGTCTAGCTTATTGCCCTAGTGTGTCCAGCATTTTGCCACCAGTGTGTCCAGCATATTGCCCCCATTGTGTCCAGCATATTGCCCCCAGTGTGTCCAGCATTCTGGCCCAGAGCCACCGGATTGCCGTTCTCCTCACCTGTCCTCGCTCCTTCGGCGAAGCTTCCTCCAGCAGCGCATACTCGCCGGTGACTGACAATGACATCAGACACCGGCGACCTGCACGCTGTGGCTGACGTCAGCTGCCAGCCTCGAATTAGCTGTTAACTATTGATGTGCCGGCGCTCGCCCGCATGTCAATAGCGTTAAACTGCCGCAGCGCCGGTAGGGGCCCGGGGAGCAGATGAGAGGGGCCCGATGTGGACCCCCTCTGCCCAGCGGGCCCATACGCCCGTCAGGGCAGTAATGCCCTGATGGCAGCGGTCAATCTGAGCGGTTGCCCAGGGCCCCCCCACACCACTGGGCCCTGGGCTACCGCCCAGATTGACCTCATTATAATCCGCCACTGTTAGGGTCTAATGTATTAATGACAATAGAGAAATGGGAGACAACACAGATATATAGTGGATTCTGATATCTTATACTCTGTATTTGCCTTCTCTTTATACACTTACCCTAACAGAAACCTCTGTCATCTTTGGATTTCCATGTACATATTCTAATGCATTGTTGTTAAGTGGGACCTTGTTACTGACTGTTGGATTTTTTATGTGACCACGGTATGGAGGATCATTTTACTGCTATTATACCCCAATTTTCAAGTGCATTGTCTCACTGTTTCATTTATTCTACCATTCACTTGTTTAACATCCCCTAAGGGCACTTTCTGCTTTTTTAATGACATGTTTTAATATGTTTCAATAAAATATTGTTTTTTATTACTTGTTGGATCGCCCCATTACTCTACCATATCTTTCAAGCGGTTTTGAGTTTAGTGTTGTTGCATGTCGGAAGAAGTGCCATTCTATTACTTAGGACTACCATTGTTTAATAAGTCTCTCTTCTGTAGAGTGTAAGCTCTTATGATCAGCGGGGCTCTTTCTCTTCCTCTCTCCCGCTCTCTCTTTTTAACTTCAGTAGAGCATTAGCTTTCATGGTCAGTGGGGTTCTCTCTCTCTCTATTTCTTACTTCGGTAGAATATACGTTCTTATGGTCAGCAGGGTCTTCTCTCTTTCTCCAGTAGAGTGTAAGCTCTTATGATCAGCAAGGTTCTCTCTCTCCCCTGTAGAGTGTAAGCTCTTATCGTCAGTGATGTCCTTTCCCTCGATTTGATCTATAAAGTGTTAACCCATATAGTCAGCGAGTTCTCTCTCTGTCTCCTCCCTCACGTTTATTTTACAAGCATTTACATGTAATAAAATCTGCACAAATGTATTTAACACAAATTAAATTCTTTTGAGAAAATTCAGCAAAGTTTGCAAATTCAAATTTCCGCTCATCTGTAGTCTAAAACTTTTTCATTCACCTATCTGTACCAAAGACATACAGATGGTGATTGTTGTAGAAATGCAGACATGGTTTTACGTGTGTCACAAGCTTGCATACTTTAAACTATGGTATTGACATATACAGCTTATGTATACGTTTGCAGATGTACAAATGTGAATCTAGCAACGCAAGGAATATTTCTGTGAGCCATAATGAATTTTGTAAGGCGAGTATAAGCAATCGAACAAGAGCATCTTTGTACAATAACTTATGAGATGACTGGTGTAACTCAAAAGTTGGCACTCAGAATTCCTAGACTTCTACATTCAAGCACATTCAGGACAATGTCTGCTTCCTGATTCCGGTGACTTGCATTCTTTTTCTGTGAAATTCAATGGAATTATACTGTACAAGTAAAAGAAATAAATAAAATGCTTAACCAGTTTACATGATTTTGTGCTCATTATTCCTTCAAAAGAACAGGATAGTTAAAAGTAATCAGTGCAGAACATTTTATTATTCTTTTAATTATAAGAAATACTTGTAAAAAATGTCTGCATGTTATATACAAAAATCAAACCAGAATAACCATTTTTTAGATTGTTTAGAAAATATACCCCATATATCTATTTCTCTGCTGCCCCTTTATGTTAATAGGATCTTCATATCATAATCATTTTCTCAGGAAAAGATTTGTTACCATGGCAATATGATGTTGTTTTCCTCATGAAATGTATGGGAGAAGGTTACAATTACACGGCACAAAGAAATGTGTTAATTTAAATGTGTAATGTTAAAGAAATAAGTAAATGTTCTCTATTCTATTGTGCTAATCGCATATTGCTAAAGTAATGCTATGTGTCATCAGCAGACAAAGAGGGCATTCCAATTGCAATATTTTCCGACAGATCTTTAAGACAGAATAATAAATTGGAAGGAATTAGCCATATGGGCTCCCTTCAAAATAGCCCAGGTTGGTCAACCACTAAGGTTTTCATCAACAAGTGCTATCCATGCTTTTCACAAATATCACTCGTACTTAAGATATTTATGGGGTAGCTAAGGCATACCTCCCTACTTTCACAGAATAGAAAAAGGGATAAACTATCAGGTGCCCAGCAAATCTTGACCATGCACATAGCCACACCCCAGACCACATCCATTTACTATTTCTTTCTACCCTTTCTACCCTGTCAGGAGGGATGTCAGAGGGGGCTTAGTAGCAGTTAGGGACATCAGACAGCAGACTTCTCAATTACTGCAGGACCGTAGACCCAAATCTGACATTAATTATTGGGCCAAACAAAGACAGAGAGGAATTTCACGCAAGAGAGTGCAGTTTCCCATTATCAGGCAGATAGGGAAAGTACTGAGAAGTGAATTGACTTATGGTCTGTTGCTTACAAACCAGAATGTAAATGGGTGTTTGTTTGCCAAGAAGTGAGGCCATATGGGATTGCATGTCATGAAGGAAAGTAAGGATTAAGTGGCAATGAGATTCTAGATCTCTGGCAAGGAGGCCTAGCAAGGACTTAAGGTACAGTCACACTGAACGATATCGCTAGCGATCCGTGACGTTGCAGCGTCCTGGCTAGCGATATCGTTCAGTTTGACAGGCAGCAGCGATCAGGATCCAACTGTGATGTCGTTGGTCGCTGCAGAAAGTCCAGCACTTTATTTCGTCGCTGGACCTCCTGCAGACATCGCTGAATCGGCGTGTGTGACCCCGATTCAGCGATGTCTTCACTGGTAACCAGGGTAAATATCGGGTTACTAAGCGCAGGGCCGTGCTTAGTAACCCAATGTTTACCCTGGTTACCATCGTAAAAGTAAAAAAACAAACAGTACATACTTACCTTCCGCTGTCTGTCCTCGGCGCTGTGCTTCTCTGCACTGGCTGTGAGCGCCGGCCAGCCGGAAAGCACAGCTGTGACGTCACCGCTCTGCTTTCCGGCCGCTGTGCTCACAGTCAGTGCAGGAAAGCACAGCGCCGGGGACAGACAGCGGAAGGTAAGTATGTACTGTTTGTTTTTTTTACTTTTACGATGGTAACCAGGGTAAACATCGGGTTACTAAGCGCGGCCCTGCGCTTAGTAACCCGATGTTTACCCTGGTTACCGGCATCGTTGGTCGCTGGAGAGCTGTCTGTGTGACAGCTCTCCAGCGACCAAACAGCGACGCTGCAGCGATCGACATCGTTGTCGGTATCGCTGCAGCGTCGCTGAGTGTGAAGGTACCTTAAGAGGAGGACCTGTTCCTTTTTTCTGTCAAGGAGGCCTAAAGCAAGGATTAAGCTGAAAGAAGGAATCCTTATCTCAGGCTTGTGAGTCTTAAGTAAACGGTTATCTATACTATATTAGAAGCTAGAGTGCAGCCAGGCATGAGGCCTATCAAGAAGAAGATGGTCAGACTGAGATACAAGTTCTCCTATGGTAGCTGAATATGCAGTGGCACAGCAAAGAGTATGTGGACCTCATCACATGGACTTTAAGAGTAGTAGTGAGGTGTACTGATGGGAAGTGGGGTACAGGGCTGGTTGCTGTGGGCCAGAACTGAGTTCTCTTTGCCCTGACTCCCCTCTTCTAAACAGGAGTCAGACAGGTGCAGGATGTGCTCTGGGGTTCATTCAGTACTCACTTGAGTCCTTGTTACCTCCCTGTCCCTGTCCTGATACAGCTACAGACATGACAGGAGACCAGAGAACTTGGGTCTGGTTTAACACAGGTTCAGCTTTACTATGCAATTCGGGTTATACATGGCTGCAGCATAAAGATTGAGACAAAGTCTCTTTTAGGTGATTTTCCCTATGTCCTGTGTCCTATCAGTCTTTGCCTATATTATGCTGACCTTCGTCCGGCATAACACTCACTGTTGGCACCAGGGACCTTTTATCTGGCAGTACAGCTTCCCTGAGGTCCTCCATCTTTCGCTGAGGCCTTGCTGACCTCTTCCTGTCAGGGGAGACAGAGAGATAACACGCAATGCCTCTTCTGGGCCCTAAGGGTACCGTCACACTAAAATGACGCTGCAGCGATACGACAACGATGTCGATCGCTGCAGCGTCGCTGTTTGGTCGCTGGAGAGCTGTCACACAGACAGCTCTCCAGCGACCAACGATCCCGAAGTCCCCGGTAACCAGGGTAAACATCGGGTTACTAAGCGCAGGGCCGCGCTTAGTAACCCGATGTTTACCCTGGTTACCAGTGTAAGCGTAAAAAAAAAAAAACACTACATACTTACATTCCTGTCGCGTCCCTCGGCGCTGTGCTTCTCTGCACTGACAGTGAGTGCCGGACAGCCGGAAAGCAGAGCGGTGACGTCACCGCTGTACTTTACGGCTGGCCGGCGCTCACCAGTCAGTGCGGGAAGCTGAAGGCGAGGGTCATGACCAGACACCGGGAATGTAAGTATGTAGTGTTTTTTTTTTTTTTTTACATTTACACTGGTAACCAGGGTAAATATCGGGTTACTAAGCGCGGCCCTGCACTTAGTAACTCGATGTTTACCCTGGTTACCAGTGAAGACATCGCTGAATCGGCGACACACACGCCGATTCAGCGATGTCAACGGGAGATCCAGCGACGAAATAAAGTTTCAAACGATCTGCTACGACGTACGATTCTCAGCGGGGTCCCTGATCGCAGTAGCGTGTCAGACACAGCGAGATCGTAAGGATATCGCTGGAACGTCACAGATCGTGCCGTCCTAGCGACCAAAGTGCCACTGTGTGACGGTACCCTAAGCCCAAAACTGTCCCGGCGTCCTCACAAACCTTCAGAAGTGATGTCATGTTATTTGAAGACTTGCACTGAAAGAACTTTTTTGCCTCTGCTGCATCAGCTGTCTTGGAACCTGTAAACACTGACATTGTCTAGCACCTTACTCTCAACTTGACTTTAAGTTTCTTCTCTGACTCTTACTTAAAGCAGGAAGTGGTTTCCGTAATAACTGATGTAACTGATCCCAACTAATGGGTTAATCCCAAGCTGTTAACTGTATTCCACCCTGTGTAATGTAAACTATATCCTAATGTTTTGTGGTGGTTTCTCTAGTTGACAATCCTCCCCAATCCCTGTGAACAGCATTGAGGCAGAGCCTTCTGGAGAACTCAGACACAAACTGGCCATAAGGATAAAATACAACACTCTTTATCAAACATACAGCAAACCACATCTATAATATAACGCTGGGAGCGTCACTCTGTCCGAAGCCTTTATAGACTGTGCAGGCGCAAGCGCCAGCGCAGTCTGGCCCCCACAGAGTAACGCTCCCAGGAGATCGCGGTATGCGTAAGCACTGAACGCATACCGCGATCTCCACCGGAGAGTCAGGGACCGCCAGGAGGGTAAGTATATTCACCTTTCCCCGTTCCAGCGCTACGTGCAGCTTCGTCTCCCGGCTCCTCTGCTGTGACAGTTCAGAGGGCGCGATGACGCGCTTAATGCGCGCCGGCGCTGCCCTCTGACCAGTCACAGGCAGAGGAGCCGGAGTGTGTCTTCAAGAAAATGGCGGCGGAAAGCGCGGACTGCGCAGGCGCCGATTCGGGCAGCAGGAATCGGCGCCTGCGCAGTCCGCGCTTTCCGTTGCCATTTTCTTGAAGACACACTCCGGCTCCACTGCAGGTGTGTCTTCAAGAAAATGGCGCCGGAAAGCGCGAACTACGCAGGCGCCGATTCCGGCAGCAGGAGGACGAAGAAAATGGGCGGAAAGGAATGGCGTAAGTAACAAATTGCTGTGGCATGAAGCTGTGACACTTCATGCCACAGCAATTTGTTATTTACGCCACCTGATTCCTTTCCGCCGCCATTTTCTTGGTCCTGCTGCCGGAATCGGCGCCTGCGCAGTCCGCGCTTTCCGGCGCCATTTTCTTGAAGACACACTGCAGGCGCCATTTTCTTGAAAACACACTGCAGGTGTGTCTTCAAGAAAATGGCGCCGGAAAGCGCGGACTGCGTAGGCGATGATTCCGGCAGCAGGAGGACGAAGAAAATGGGTGGAAAGGAATGGCGTAACAAATTGCTGTGGCATGAAGCTGTGGCACTTCATGCCACAGCAATTTGTTATTTACACCACCTGATTCCTTTCCACCGCCATTTTCTTGGTCCTGCTGCCGGAATCGGCGCCTGCGCAGTCCGCGCTTTCCAGCGCCATTTTCTTGAAGACACACTGCCGGCGCCATTTTCTTGAAGACACACTGCAGGTGTGTCTTCAAGAAAATGGCGCCGGAAAGCGCGGACTACGCAGGTGCCGATTCCACCAGCAGGAGGACCAAGAAAATGGCGGCGGAAAGGAATCAGGTGGCGCAAGTAACAAATTGCTGTGGTATGAGGCTGTGGCACTTCATGCCACAGCTATTTGTTACTTACGCCACCTGATACGGGGCATATACTATAGAGCATCTTATGGAGCAGCGTATGGGGCATATGGATGGGAGCAGCAAATTAAAGAACGGTGCCGCAGGATGGGAGCAGCACATGACAGAACGGGGGCGCAGGATGGGAGCAGCACATGACAGAACGGGGGTGCAGGATGGCAGCAGCACATGACAGAACGGGGGCGCAGGATGGGAGCAGCACATGACAGGATGGGAACAGCAAATGACAGAACGGGGGCACAGGATGGGAGCAGCACATGACAGAACGGGGGCGCAGGATGGGAGCAGCACATGACAGAACGGGGGCGCAGGATGGGAGCAGCACATGACAGAACGGGGGCGCAGGATGGGAGCAGCACATGACAGGATGGGAGCAGCAAATGACAGAATGAAGGCGTAGGATGGGAGCAGCACATGACAGAACGGGGGCGCAGGATGGGAGCAGCACATGACAGAACGGGGGCGCAGGATGGGAGCAGCACATGACAGAACGGGGGCGCAGGATGGGAGCAGCACATGACAGGATGGGAGCAGCAAATGACAGAATGGAGGCGCAGGATGGGAGCAGCACATGACAGAAAGGGGGTGCAGGATGGGAGCAGCACATGACAGAACGGGGGCGCAGGATGGGAGCAGCACATGACAGGATGGGGATGCAGGATGGAGCAACACATGACAGAATGGGGACGCAGGATGGAGCAGCACATGACAGGATGGGGACGCAGGATGGAGCAGCACATGACAGGATGGGGACGCAGGATGGAGCAGCACATACCAGAATGGAGACCATATACCAATATAAATGCTCGCCACCCGGGCGTAGAACGGGTTCAATAGCTAGTTATCATATAACACTGATCACTCTAGCGTTTTCTTGCCATAACGTCTTCATCGCCCCCCTACAGATGTAACTCAGCCAGTGAGGTTCTCACTAATCAACTGGGAGCTGAGAATAGCTGTTGGGGCCATAGCAAGACATCCCAATCCATGCGGTCCTCACAAAATAATATGAAGGTTCCTGCCATGATTTCCTGAACTGCTGTTACATGTAATGGTAGTGATGTACTGTCTTGTTTAACCATGAAATTCCTGCCTCGGGGTTGTGCAGATGAAGCAAATGTAAAAATGTGTCTATTATCTGATACTTCTCATCAAATTGCTGTTCAGTAAAGAAATGTTTATTTTTGGACACTTGTCTCCCTCACTCATATCTACCTCATCTGATCCTGGTTTGCCATGTCAAGCAGTAGTATGCAGTCTGCACAGACATATCGTCAAGGTAACAGCAGCACACGCATCTAGCCAGGACCCCCATTTTCCTGCCAGCCCTGATGACGTTACAACATTTTTATTTTTACATTTCAATAGGAGGTCTTCATTTTGTGTCTGTGAGGCCATGTTCACATGCTGTGGGTATTGTTTCTTAAGGTTTCTGTACCATACTACGCAATAACCATCTTCTCTGATTGTACTTTTGCTGTATTTTTCATGTGCCTTCCCATTTATTTGATGTATTTTTTCTTTCAACTAATTTGTATACAATTTTTAAATTAGGTAAATATGTGGAAGAAAGGGAAGGATAGGGACAATAAGGAGTGGAAGAAAGGAAAAAGGGCTTATTGGAGAGAATGAGGGAAGATGGGAAAGGAAAATGAAAGGGAAAATAAGGGAGAACTCAGTTTACATTGTCATTGTAAAATATATAGATAAATAAGATAAACCGGATTACTTACCGGTAATGCTCTTTTATAAAGCCCACGACAGCACCTACTGAGAGAGGGGATCCGCCCCTAGGAACAGGAAACCTACAGAAGGATTAAAGGGGTGGCCCCCCTCGCTCTTCAGTTGTATTACAGAGAATGGGAGTAACCGCCACCAAGTATTAGTCAATAAGCTCAAATTATATACACATATTTACAATCTTATTATATACAGTCTAACATTAACACCTCACCACCAAAGTACCACGTGTTACTATAATAAGGGAGGGACGTGAGTGGGTGCTGTCGTGGGCTCTATAAAAGAGCATTACCGGTAAGTAATCCGTATTTTTCTCTTCGCCACGGCAGCACCCACTGAGAGATTTACAGAAACAATCACCTGGGTGGGACCACCGTGTCAGGAACTGATACTCCAAAGGTTAAATCAGATGAAGATGACAGGTGTAGCCTATAGTGCCTATAAAAGGTAGAAGGCAAAGACCAAGTTGCGGCCTTACATATAAGATTTATTGGAACGTCCGCCTTTTCCACCTAGGAAGCCGAAATAGCTCTTGTAGAGTGTGCTCCCACATTTTCTGGTGGATCTCTTCCTTTGGACTTATATGCCAGCATTATGGCATCTCTAATCCAGCGAGATAACGTATTCTTAGTGACCCTGGAACCCTTCTTATTACCCTGAAAAGACACAAAGAGAGCCCTGCTCTGCCTCCAGGCCTTAGTCCTGTCTAAGTAGGCCAAAACAGTCCTCTTTACGTCCAGGGTATGAATTTTCTCCTCCTCTGGTGTCAAGTGGTTTTCATGCAAAGTAGGAAGGAAGATTTCTTGAGATCTATGAAATTTAGTAGCGACTTTGGGTAGATAAGATGGGTCCGTTTTTAAGACTATTCTATCAGGCCTTATTGATAAAAAAGGTGGATCTATCGACAAAGCCTGAAGGTCACTCATTCTCCTAGCAGACACCAAAGCTACTAATAATACCAATTTTAACTAGATATATTTTATTGAGGCTATCTCGAGAGGTTCGAATGGGCTTTCTTTTAATGCATCCAGAACTAAATTTAAATCCCATGGTGGGACCTGTGGTATATGGACAGGGTTTGAATGTTGACACGCAGATACAAAACGAGATACCCATCTATGTCATGATTATAAAGGGCCCTTAGAACTGAAATCTGAACTTTAAGATTATTTACTGAGAGGCCTAATTCACGTCTCTTCTGTAGGAACTCTAATATGGGAAATATAGGTACGTCCGTAGCCACATCTGCTGTATGAAACGCAAGAAATTTCTTCCAGACCTTAGTGTAGATTTTAGTAGTGGATGGTTTTCTACTTTTTAAGAGGGTATTTACTAAACCCTCGGAGAATCCTCTACGTTTTAATAGCTGCCTCTCAAATTCCAAACTGTCAAGTTCATGCCCTTGACTTGAGGGTGGAAGAAGGGGCCCTGTGAGAGTAGGTCTCTAGCCTCCGGAAGAATCTAAAGATTGGAAATTGACATTGCATTTAGCCATGAGAACCATGGCCTTTTGGGCCAAAATGGAGCTATCAACAGTACTCTTCCCCCTTCTTCCCTTATCTTCCTGATGACTATAGGAAGAAGATTCCATGGGGGAAAGGCATAAGCCAGATTGAATGTCCATGGAATCTGCAGGGTGTCGAATACGTCCGGATTGTCCTGTCTGCACAACGAGGCAAATCTTTTGACCTGTCTGTTGTATCTTGTGGCAAACAAGTCTACCTGAGGTACTCCCCATCGGGACGTTATCCAGAAGATCCGCCTGCTGAGAATCCATTCTCCCTGAAGGGTGTGGTGGCTGAGAAAATCCGCTCGAAAATTGTCTATACCCCTGATATGTACAGCTGACAGGGACAAAAGATGTTTCTCGGCTAGATTCATGATGCTTGTTGTAATGCTCATGAGGTTCTTTGACCGCGTACCCCCTTGATGGTTTAGGTAAGCTACCGAAGTAGTGTTGTCGGAAAGAATCCTTGTATGGGAGCCTTGTAGCTGTGGAAGAAAGTTAATTATGGCATAATATATTGCCTTCAATTCCTTCACATTAGAAGAGTCACTAGTTTCTGCTCTAGACCATCGACCTTGAACTACTTCATCCTTAAAATGTGCACCCCGAAATTTTTAGCAATTTTATAGGATGAGAAAAAAATCTGACTTTTACCTTTCCTCTAGAAAACAGGTACACATAAATGTACTAGTATATACAGATGTATCTTTATATATCAGCGCAATCTACATGTAATGTCAGAGCCTACAAGCATAGCACATTAGGTTCACAAGATTTTACCTTTCTTTTTATGCACCCTAAAATCATATTTGCTTTTGCATCTGCTGCTTGACATCATCATGATTAATGAAAAATTGTCATTTTGCACCAGGGAAGATGTTCTGACATTGAGCACTGAGTACAGTATAAGATGATGAAGAAGGCCTTCGCTCTTAGGTGTTTGGCCAGTTATAGCTTCAGAATTCCTGGGGTCTGTAAGAAGAAGATAAAAGTTTAAAAGTCTCTTTGCCAAATCCATATTTTCTCTCTGTCTATATTTCATGTATGCAGAATAATAAACAATTGTGAACAATGTTAAAATGAATATTTGTACAGAACAAATAAATGTCCGTGAGATTTTTGTTACTTTGGCACATATAAAACGGTTTTCTAAATGCCTGAGCTGTGAGCATAAAGCCCTGAAGTCACTATATGTTTAGCACAGTAGTAATGTCAAACAGAATAGCCAGCACACTATAAATCACAGAACCGCATTATATTAAATTTCACATTATGTTCCAGAATAATACAGTACCTCAAGGGTACAGCCATGAGCAGGGGAGAAAAATGACCATACGGTGTTTGAAAACCGCAAATGCTGACAAATTAGCATTAAATTCATTTTTTTTCTCCTGCTTCTGATAAACGATCTGATGCTTATTTAATTACTGTGACACATTCTATATATTTTAATGCTAAATGGGTTTATTTAGCTTTAGAGCGGAGGCATAAAAATATGCGTGTAATAACTCTGCTCAGCACAATGGTATAATCATTCCTACCGGCCTCTTTAGGTGCAATGACAGCGTGGATAATTTAAACAAGGCGTTTTCTGTATATTGTCAGATCTTTTGCTACAATGAGCCCCTGCAGGAGCGTAGAGCTTGATATTCTTTTTTTTTTTTTTTTTTTAATATGAATTTTTACTTTATGAATGCAATAGATAAAAACAATAAACCTTCACAACCTGTGGCTACGGATCTATTTCACAAGTTTAATATTATTTTTCCAGCCCAGTGTTTTATCAGATAAAGCTTGCAAAGAGCTGAAGTTTGAAATATTTATTGTGTTTATTAAATGTTGATACAAAATAATTCATCCACGCGCTGATAGAGAAAGATGTCAACCAAAAGCCTTTACGAGAACAAAGCTACATATCTTTATTCTGTAATTTTTAACTTGAAGTTTAGGTTTCATAGGTCGCTAAGTGGGACTATACATTCAGTTACTTTCTGTAATGCAATGAGAAAGATGATCATGATTCAGTGGGCGACCATTTTTCATCCTAAGATAATTCTTTTTTGGTTTAGTGCTCTGTATTATGTTACCCCTTCATTTAAGGAAAGCTATTGTGGATTCAATGGCTTCTGATTAGATTAGGCTGTGCTCTGTGAACATGTCACATTTCGCTTTATAACTCAGCATCTGTTCCTGCAGTCACCAAACTCTCGTTTCCAGTGCCCATTCCAGCCAACTGAACGTCCCATTCACTGTCTCTCTCGGTAACGTGCTCACAGCTTTTGTCTTGCAGGTCATTCCAAGTTCATCTTAGAAGTTCATTAGTTAAGCTTTTGTATTCTTTAACAATAATGTATCTTGGGGGGGTAGGGTTCATTTCCCACTGAAAGGGATCATTGGTTATCTGCTGTGTATCAAACCAAGATGTGCTGGCCATCTTCAAGATAAAGACCACTCAGACGTTTACTCTGTAATAGGAGATCAGTCAGAGCTGAGGTCACGAGATCAAATGTTCACAGAGTGTAATATCAGGAAGAGCGCATTGACATTATTATTATTATTACTACCATTAAAGAAGTTTTTCAATTTCAATTGCCCAGAATGAATGAAGCTGTGTCTTAACCACCCAGTGTGTCGTTTATCCTTTCTGGAAAGAATTTAGAAATATATAACTGACTCTTGATGTGGAAGCTGGAGATGAAATGACTTGCACTTAGTTACATTAAGATGACTTGAGTTTATTGCAGCAAGTGATATCACTAGGGTTGAGCGACTTTTACTTTTTTAGGGTCGAGTCGGGTTTCGCGAAACCCGACTATCTCAAAAGTCGAGTCGAGTGAAATCGGCCGATTATGGCAAAAAGTCGGGGATCGACCGAAACACGAAACCCAATGCAAAGTCAATGGGAAATCATTTTTTTCTCTCTCTCTCTCTCTCTCTCTCTCTCTCCTCCGTCCCTGAACAGGAAAGCTGGTGTTACACATTGCAAATCGCTACAGCGCACAAGCGGCAAGATGGCGATAGGCGTCCACGCCCCTAAGACCTATGTCATCACTCTGCCCACGCTCCTTCATTGGCTGAAAAAATGGCGCCAAACGCGTCATACGAAACGCGACTTTGGCGCGAAGATCGCCGACCGCATGGCCGCTCCCACACTAGGATCGGGTCGGGTTTCATGAAACCCGACTTTGCCAAAAGTCGGCGACTTTTGAATTTGTACGATCCGTTTCGCTCAAGCCTAAATATCACCTTTATATTAAACTCAGAATTAAAATTTTCATAACCAATTCACCAACCCATACAATGCTCACTGACTTAGCAAAGTCGCATAGCGCTCCAAACATCATTAAAGAGAACCTGTCAGCACGATTTTGTATTATAAAGTAAAGACATGTCTTTAATGTCATTCTAATACCGATTACATTGATACCTTTGGTGAAGAAATTTGCTTTGTTTTTCTTCTCTAATCACCATTTAAAGTTTTCTGCTAATTAAACTTTAGTGTACAGGGGACGGACTGTGCACAGGGTCTTCTCCTCCCTGTCAATGATTCCCAGACCCCTCTGTCTGCCTCCAGTCTGTGCATGACAGTTCACTGCTGAGATTTCAAACACTGGAGGCAGGTCATTCATAGACCGGAGGCAGGCGGAGGGGCTGGGAGGAGAAGACCCAGTGCACAGTCTGGCCCCTGTACACCAAAATCGAAATAGCATAAAACATCAAATAGCATTTACAGATGAACAACAAAGTGGATTTCTTCACCAATCTGTATTACAGCACCAATACAATCATGTTTTTACTTTACATTATAAAATGGTGCTGACAGGTTTTCTTTAAACTCTCTATCCGCACTCCTCTATGTTGATATTGCAACACCAGAAGGAAAAGTCATGGAATTTATGAAAATCACAGGATTGATGGTCATCTTAATAGTATGAAAATGATGAAATAATGGAAGCAAAATTTAGAAAACAACTCTATTTATTGAGTGTCAAGTATGAGCACCATGGTAGCCCCCTTTGCAATCAATGATATCCAAATGTGCTCAGTGGAAGATAAGTCCAAAGATATTGCCAGCCATGGTAGCATACATAGGCGATGCAGGCTGCTCACAGTATCCCAAAAAATATGCAGCCTGGCATTATATTGTTGAAAATCAACTGCTGAGTCTCTTTGAAAAAATGGCCATACCACTGATTCCACAACCAAATACATGTAATGCCGAGCTGATAATGTGTCTGGAATCGAGATCAAAGGAATATGTGACATCTAATTTAATTTTCTCTTATGAATGGATCAATCATAGACACAGTCATTTCTCCAAAGTGTCCCATGAACAGTTTTTCAGCACAACAATGCAAGGCCGCATGTTGCTCACACTACTGTGAGCAGCCTGCATGACCTAAAGGTGCTACAATTGCCTACAACATCTCCGCACTTGTCTCCCATTGCGCAAATTTGAAACATCACTGTTTGGCACTTGCAAAGGGAGCTGCTAGCAGAGGATCTTGGACATTCAGCGTGGCAGAGTGTTCCACTGAGAACTATTAATAAAACCTATAAAAATGATTGCTTTTTACTTACTAATAGCAGGGTATATCTTCATATTTTTTCTATCTTAGGTTTTGTCTGTGTGAGCTGGACACTAAGATTATATAGCTTCCCAATGTAAAGTGTATTTTGGTTTTTCTTGAGAACTATTAATAAACTCATTGAAAGCAACTAAGGCCGGCATCACACTGGCGAGTTTTACGGACGTATGAGCGCATAAAATACATCCGTAAAACGCGCATTACACACGGCCCAATGATTCTCAATGGGTCATGTCCTATCAGCCGTATATTACGCATCCGTATTATACAGCTTTCTACGGCCGTAAAAAATCGCTGCGTTTGTCACCGTATTGCGCAAAAAATATACCAAGGAAAGACTATGGGGGCGAGAAAAATACGGATTACACATGGAACAGCAGTGTCACTTGCAAGAAATACGCAGCGGAGTTAGAGAGAAAAGTCGACAATTCAGTGTGGTGTACAGTAAAATCACACTGAAAGCTTACAATAGAATAGGTAGAATAAATGTGTACACATAGAATAGGTATATATATATATATATATATATATATATATATATATGTCATTGAGACACATATATGTGTATATATTAATATTTCATACAGCACTAGATAGCTTAAAAGCCGGTAATTCAATTTTCCGGCTTTTGCTATCTCCTTCCTAAACCCGACATGATATGAGACATGGTTTACATACAGTAAACCATGTCATATTACCATTTTTTGCATATTCCACACTACTAATGTTAGTAGTGTGTACGTGCAAAATTTGGGCTGTCTAGCTATTAAATTAAAGGGTTAAATGGCGGAAAAAATTGGCGCAATTTTCTCCACCAGAGTAGTAAAGCCAGTGACTGAGGACAGATATTAATAGCCTGGAGAGGGTCCATGGTTATTGGCCCCCCCCTGGCTAAAAACACCTGTCCCCAGCCACCCCAGAAAAGGCACATCTGGAAGATGCGCCTATTCTGGCACTTGGCCACTCTCTTCCCACTCCCGTGTAGCGGTGGGATATGGGGTAATGAAGGGTTAATGTCACCTTGCTATTGTAAGGTGACATTAAGCCAGATTAATAATGGAGAGGCGTCAATTATGACACCTATCCATTATTAATCCAATAGCATGAAATGGTTAAAAAAACACACACACAATATTGCAAAGTATTTTAATGAAATAAACACACAGATTGTTGTAATATTTTATTAGACTCTCAATCCACCTGAAGACCCTCGACCTGTAACAAATTAAAAATAATAAACCAACAATATCTCATACCTTCCGTCGATATGTCCCACAATGTAAATCCATCTGAAGGGGTTAAATTATTTTACAGGCAGGAGCTCTGCTATAATGCAGCTGTGCTCCTGCCTGTAAAACCCCAGCGAATGAATGGAAAGTAGGTCAATGACCTGTAGTTACCTTCATTCGCGGTGATGCGCCCTCTGCTGGATGTCCTCATATGACCTCGAGCGTGGGAACTTTTCTGAATATTTTCCCAGTCTCGAGGGTCTTCAGGTGGATTGAGAGTCTAATAAAATATTACAACAACCTGTGTGACCTTCCAGATGTGCCTTTTCTGGGGTGGCTGGGAGCAGATGTTTTTAGCCAGGAGGGGGGCCAAAAACCGTGGACTCTCTCCAGGCTATTAATATCTGCCTTCAGTCACTGGCTTTACCACTCTGGCGGAGAAAATTGCGCGGGAGCCCACGCCAATTTTTTCCGTGTTTTAACCCTTAAATTTAATAGCTAGAGCGCCGAAATTTTGCACATACACACTACTAACATTAGTAGCGTGTAATATGCAAAAAAAAAGGGGGATATGACGTGGTTTACTGTATGTAAACCATGTCTCATATCATGTCGGGTTTAGGCAGGAGAAATGAAAAGCCGGCAATTGAATTACCGGCTTTTCTGCTATATCGCGCTGAAGTAAATATAAAAAAAAAAAAATTCCCATTGACTTGCATTGGGTTTCGTGTTTCAGCCGATCCCCGACCCCGACTTTTCAATAAGATCAGCCGATTTCACTCGACCCGACTTTTGAGAAAGTCGGGTTTCGCGAAACCCAACTCGACCTCAAAAAATGAAAAGTCGCTCAACCCTACTGTGGAATATGCAAAAAAAATGGGGATATGAGATGGTTTACTGTATGTAAACCATGTCTCATATCATTTCGGGTTTAGGAAGGAGATAGCAAAGCCGGCAATTGAATTACCGGATTTTAAGCCATCTCGCACTGGATGAAATATTAATATATATACATATATATATATATTTATGTGTCTCACTGACATACATATATATATATATATATATATATATATATATATATATATATATATATATATATATATATATATAGACAGTACATATGTTTTTATGTTTTTGGGAGCACATGGATCCATTGTATGTCCATATGTCGGTTTTGCAAGCCTGCGAGAAAATCTCACAGTACGGATGCCATACGGATTACATACGGAGGATGCCATGCGCAAAATACGCTGACACACCCTGCCTACGGAGGAGATACGGACCACTATTTTGGGGACTTTTCTGCGTATTACGGCCGTAAAATACGGACCGTATTGTCTTACGCCGAGTGTGACGCCGGCCTAAAGCATGTAACTTCCTGTATTCACGCACATGCTCGATATTAAATAAATTGAGATGTTTGGAATATATTAATTTCTTTTTTTATTATTTGCATATCAATAATTTGTCTACAGATACTGTGATTTCAATAATTTCACCCCTTTTTCTTCTCTTCCTGTTGCAATTTTAATGTTGAGTTGTCTATCTATCTATCTATCTACAATGTACTTATTCCTCTACCTTGAAAGCTATTTCTTGATTTATTGAATGTTGAGCTGAAACAACAAAGTGGATCTTTTAGCATATTGTTCTGTCTTTTCTTTATTGTGAGTCCAAGATCATTCTCTTACTAGGCTAACTGCAAATTATTCTAAAAAATATTTTGCTGTTTGGCAGTTTGAAATATAAAGTGAAATCATAGTTACAATCCCCCATTCTTTATTCGCACATGACTATGTGTGCAGTCAGAATGTTAATGCCTGCTGATTAAGGTGGCGGAAATGGGTGTATTACCTATCTGAATATAGCAGACTCATAACTTTTGGTTCTGTGTATTCCGAATATTTTATTTTGCCATAGGAGCTACAGTATTAGAGGAGCAAACCTGCCTCCTATACAGCGCACCACTTAATCAGGGCAGTATAGCAAAGTGACACATTTGCTATACAGCTGATTAGAATGTATGAGGTTAGGAAATATGGCTGCCTACTTTCACCAACAGCAAAACTCTTGTAAATGGGCAGTGTTTGTTATTGCAGCCTGATTTTACAGCTGACCCCCATTGACTTATCTGAGGCTCTACTGTAAAAGCTGAGTTAACCTAAGGACAAAAGTTATGTTATGTCTACCACAACACAGCTTCTCTAAAATATTAATGAGCCAATTATTTATAACTTACAGTATTTAAGTTGTGAAAAAGTTTTTTGTGTCTTCCACCAGGTATAAAGTAGAAAAGTAAGATTACTGGTAGCCCTCTTTCTTGCTGATTTTTCATGCTTTTCATTATATTTATAACAGTCCTCCAATATGCAGCATATGTAACATTCACCATATAGACAAAAGTATGAGGATACCTATAGTGCCTTGAAAAAGTATTCATGCTCTGTGAACTTTCCACATTTTTTCACTTTATACCCACACATTTAACCCCTTCATGATATATGACGTAGGCTTAAGTCACATTTTGCGTCCCTTCTTTGATACAGGCTCCCATGCCAAGCCCTCATCTTTCCAGGTACATGATGCTGATTTAATCAGCCATCATATGCCTCTAATTACCACGGTGTAGTGGAGCTCTGCTGACAGCTGTTAACCTGTTAAATCCTACTGTCAGTCACTGAGTCAAAAGTCATTATCTCAGTAAGTTAGAATAATTAGCAAAAAAACACCTGCAAAGGCTTCCTAATTGTTTAAAAGGGTCCCTTAGTCTGTTCCAGTGGGCTCCACGATCATGGGGAAGACTGCTGACTTGACAGATGTCCAGAAGGCAGCCATTGACACACTCCACAAGGAGGTTAAGCCACAAAAGGTCATTGCTAAATAATATGGCTACTCACAAATTGCTGTATCCAAGCATATTAATGGAAAGCTGAGTGGAAGGGAAAAGTTTGATAGAAAAAGGTGCACAAGCAAGCGGGATAACCACAGCCTTGAAAAGATTGTTAAGAAAAGGTAATTCAAAAATTTGGAGGAGATTCACAAGGAGAGGGTTGCTGCTGGAGTCATTGTTTCAAGAGACACCACACACAGACGTATCAAGAACATGGGCTACAAGTGTGTCAAGCCACTCATGACCAATAGACAAGCCAGAAGCGTCTTACCTGGGCCAAGGAGAAAAAGATCTGGACTGTTGCTCAATGGTCTAAGGTGTTGTTTTCAGATGAAAGTAAATTTTGCATTTCATTTGGAAATCAATGTCCCAGAGTTTGGAGGTAGAGTGGAGAGGCACACAATCCAGGCTGCTTAAGGTCTAGTGTGAAGTTTCCACAATCAGTGATGGTTTAGGGAGCCATGTCATCTGCTGGTGTAGGTCCACTGTGTTTTATCAAGACCAAAGTCAGCGCAGCTATCTACCACAAACTTTTAGAGCACTTCATGCTTCCCTCTGCCGACAAGTTTTTTGGAGATGGAAATTTCATTCTCCAGTAGGACTTGGCACCTGTCCACACTGCCAAAATTCTTCTTGTTCTGTGAGATTCCTGGGTTGTCTTGCATGTTATTTTGGGGTCTAGCCACAAATTTTCAATAAGTCCAAAAAGAAAAAAAAAAGAAGTAATGCTGGATCCTTGAGATAAAAATATCCTTGTTTTTATTTGAAAATCATTTAAAAAAAATCACATCAGGTTCCTCATCCACATGGATCAGTTAGGTCAAAGGATTTTCTCGTGAGCAACATATCCTCTACTGACTTTTACAAATTTTCAATGATGTTCAGATCAGGGGACTGTGAGACTCATTGTAAAACCTTCAACTTGCACCTTTCAAAGTAGTCTATTGTGGATTTTGATGTGTGTTTAGGATCATCATTCATTTGTAGAAGCCATCTTCTTTTCAACTTCAGGTTTTCACAGATGATGTTATGTTTGCATCAAGAATTTGTTGAAATTTCATTGAAACCAGTTCTAGCTCTCTTCCTCTCTGAAGAGACAATTTGCATAATTAGCATATTACCCAGAGGAGCATTGCAGCTTTAAGTGTCCTCATCTCGGCATGCTTAGCATGTCGATCTTCACAAGAAGAAGTGATACTTCTTGCATAATGGTCTGACGCCTCTCACACAGTCAAACCAGATCTCCGCTTTGCACTGATGAGGGGCAGCACCCTGATACACAGTGTCTGCAAACTGAGATTCTGGTTTGGCTTTTATACTAAGTCATGTGACAAGGCTCGTTAAAGGGTCAACATTGACTTGTAAGATTGCTACCTTTCAATAGGTGGCACTAGAGTTCTAGCTCTCTTCCTCTATGAAGAGACAATTTGCATAATTTGCATATTACCTAGAGGAGCATTGCGGCTTTAAGTCTCCTCATCTCGGCATGCTTAGCATGTCGATCTCCACAAGGAGAAACAATACTTCTTGGATAATCCCTCTACTTCTGAAATGTTCTTCTTGCCATTGGCTGCAACACAGCCCCAAAGCGTGATTCACCCTCCCCCATGTTAATGTTTGGAGAGAGGTTCTTTTCCTGAAATTATGTGCCCTTTTTCCTCCTCACATACCTTTGATCATTGTGGTCAAAGAGTTCTATTTTAACCTTGTCGGGCCACAGAACTTGTTTCCAAAATGCCTCAGGCTTGTTTAGATGTTCTTTTTCATACTTCTGAAGCTAAATTTTATGATGAGGGCCCATGAGAGTTTTTCTTCTGATGACTCTTCCATGAAGGCCATATTTGTGCAGGTGTAGAACAACAAATGGCGGTTTGTAGAAGGAGCGCTAGCGGCAGTCCCAATGAGGAGGAAATAAGTGCGCAGGTCCCAGCAGCTCCAGCCGGATACCCCACAACCGGGGATAAAAGCTGGCAACAGGAACAAAATAGCCGGATCCTAGGAGCACAGAAGGAGAACACAGACACCAGTTAGGGTAAAACCACAATGCGTTTCAATGGCGTGTGCCGTCTTCTTCTGAAATATCCACCTGAAGAAGTTGGCGCACGCCGTTGAAACATGTTGTGGTTTTACCCTAACTGGTGTCTGTGTTCTCCTTCTGCGCTCCTGAGACCGGCTATTCTGTTCCTGTTGCAAATATTTATGCAGGTGTCTTTGAAGAATAGAACAATGTAAAACAACTCCAAATCATCTTAAATCTTTCTGAATGTCTTTTTGTCATGTTCCACAAATTAGTGTGTATGGGATGCAGGTAGTGACAACTCAGCTGTCCAATCTGTTACAGGGGCTGAATCTGTCAGTACTTTGATTGACAGCTCAGTCATCCAGGCTGCCAATAGGACATCCTGAGATGTCAGTTTGTTGATTGACAGCTTGACCATCCAATCTGAGAATGGGAGGCACCAGCTGACTCAGCGTCACATTACGTCTGGTCTATACGTTTCTTTTTTTCGCAAGTATAGAACCTGTTCACACTCTTTGTGACTAGTTGGCGAATTTGACACAGATGACACAGGATCTGGCTAAACAAGGCCAGAAAGTTCTTTTAAATAATAAATTTATTAGTGCATGTAGCTAGTGGAATATAATGAGAAAAAAACATAACAAAATCACACTAGCAACATCACTGGATATTGCACATACATACTGTAGGTGTGTATTAATCATGATCAATGAAACAAAACATACAATGCTCTTCACTCAAATAGTAACAATAATTCATATTAATCGACAAATTATACTGGCGCTTCTCATCCAAGGAGGAAGTAACGAAAAACTCAGAAGTAGCTGGTGATTAGAACAGGTTCTGTGTGAATCCCTGTTGGTAATAATAAAAGAAAAAAATATCTTAAATAATCACCACTAGTGTTGAGCGATACCTTCCGATATTTGCAAGAATCGGTATCGGATGGTATCGGCCGATACCGGCAAAATATCGGATCTCGCCGATACCGAGTTCCGATACCAATACAAGTCAATGGGACACAAATATCGGAATGTATCCTGCATGGTTCCCAGTGTCTGAAAGAGAGGAAACTCTCCTTCAGGCCCTGGGATCCATATTAATGTAAAAAATAAGGAATAAAAATAAAAAATATGGCTATACTCACCCCTCCGAAGGACCCTGGCTGTCACCGCTGCAAGCGTCCGCCTCCGTCCTTAAGAATGCTGTGAGTGAAGGACCTTCGATGACGTCGCGATCAGGTGGCCGGTCACCTGACCGCTCACGTGACCGCTCACCTGACTGCGACATCATCGAAGGTTCTTCACTCAGTACATTCTCAGGAAAGGAGGTGGACGCTCGCAGCGGTGACAGCCAGGGTTCTTCGGAGGGGTGAGTATAGCCATATTTTTTATTTTTATTCTTTATTTTTTACATTAATATGGATCCCAGGGCCTGAAGGAGAGTTTCCTCTCCTCCAGACCCTTGGAACCATACGCACCACACACTCCGATACCGATTTCCGATATCACAAAAATATCGGATCTCAGTATCGGAATTCCGATACAGCAAATATCGGCCGATACCCGATACCTGCAGTATCGGAATGCTCAACACTAATCACCACACTATACTGACAATAAACAAGGTGCAGTATACATAAATATGAGGTACAAATGTAGCACCCCAGGAGTTCAGGTACCACAGTGGTATTGCCTTTCTCTCGAGGAGGGTAATGCCATGCCTGGAGACAGGAGGAATCCCTTTGGCAGGTAACCTTACATACAACACATTCTGACTCCAGGCCAGAAGGGGGAGCTCTACACCCAACTTTAGGGGAGCTGCTCTCTCTGGTCGGGAGGATGAGTCAGTTGCTAGACAGTTGCTAGGCAGACAAGCAGACAGTTGACAGTTGGTAGCAGACAGTGAAGGAGCACAGAGGTACTTAGGAACTAGAGAGAGACTGCTACTGGGCCTCTCTAAGGTCAGGTTCACATTGCGTTCATGTCGTCCGTTAAACGGACTACATTACACCGCGGCATAACGCGGTGTAACGTAGTCCGTTAATGCCGCCATTGAAAGCAATGTCGGACGCATTGCTAGCGCACGCCCACAATGGGCGTGCACTAGGGATGTGCCATCATTGAGTGACGGACCCGGAGACGCGGGTTGCAGTGTTTCCGGGTCCGTCACTGCTAGCGCAGATAGAGCTAGCAGCTGCTCTATCTGCGCTAGCGCCATGTAACGTCGGCACTTGTGCCAGCAGCAGCAGCCCATTAGCGTATGTGCTGAACGGGCTGCTGCTAGCACAGTGTGAACCCGGCCTAAGCTGAGTGCAGAAACCGGGTACCGAGAACTCGAAGCTGAGGGGGACTGCAAGCCCCACGGCAGAACCGGAGGGCAGGAAACTAAAAGGGACGTGCCCACAAAATATCTGAGGTACAGCAGCAATCAGAGTCCAGAGTCACCATGAACAGAGAGCCAAAAGAGATGGCTCAAGTTGCCTACTGTGCAGGTACTGTCCCTGGACAGGGAAGAAAGAGGGCCTTGTTAGAGAGCTACAGGCAGCAAGGGACCACAGACCAGCGCATAGTGGAAGGCTCCCAAACTCACCTGTCAAGGGGATTCCCACCTGTCTTCAGGCTGCCTGGACTCCAGCTACACCTGTTACCGGTACCCTGAACTGAGGTTGAATACCATCTCTGTAAACCAGGTAAAGACTGCAACCCCGTGTCCTCCAATTATTTGCGGCATTCACCATCCCTGCCAAATACACCAGTAGCCCTGGGGACACCGCTTCACCTTTGGGAAGCAACACCATCTTTGCTGCAGCACCATCACCCCCAGAGGACCCCTTTAAGCAGCGTCGGTCACCTCAGACTGAGATCCACAGGTGGCGTCACAAACTTTCCTTATTTTCACAACCCCACGGCCCTGACGGGCGACTCACAAATAATTGTCACAAACAAAGCTATTTTGTACTTACTTGTACTATTACTGGTGGTGCAGTGTCCTTACAGGACCAGAGGAATATTGAGAATGCTGGTCATCTGGGGAGTTGTGCTGCTAAAAATTATATATGTAAATAGCAATTACTGTGCTATGTTGCTAATTGTACACAATTGTCACCAACCAAGGCTAGGTTATATTTACACGTACTGTTATTGGTGCTGCAGTGCCCTTGCGGGACCAGAGGAATATTGAGTATATTGGTCAGCTGGCGAGTTGTGCTGCTAAAAATGATATATTTATATAGCAATTGATGTGCTATGTTGCTAATTGTACATAATTGTCACCAACCAAGGCTAGGTTGTACTTACTTGTTTTGTTATTGGTGGTGCAGTGTCCTTGCGGGACCAGGGAAATATTGAGTATATTGGTCAGTTGGCAAGTGGTGCTGCTAAAACAATATATATATATGTATATATATATAGCAATCATAAAATATAAACTCAAGTATCACCGACCGTTGTCAATTGGCACTTACTTGTGTTAACATTGGTGGTGTAGTGTGCTTCCAAGACCAGTGAAGTAGTGGATGTACTGGTCGGCTGACAGAAGATGTTGCGTACAGAACGCAGAGTGTTCAATGGTCAGGGTAAATTACCTTGAGGAGCGATGCTGTTCAATATCTGCTGCTAGGTGCAGGAGAACGCCAGTACCTCGCATGCTCCAGCCGGTAGCGACGCTGACGATACGGCGTAGTTATGTGATGTCACAGAGCTGCCGGGACGAGTACGCGAGAAGGACAACTGCCAACGTATTTTGAGGGGTCCTGGAAGCACTGTGATGTCATATTAGCTCCGCCCCTTTCCAACCATACCGCATCGTCAGCATCGCTACCAACTGGAGCATGCGAGGTACTGGCGTTCCCCCGCACATAGCAGTGGATATTGAGCAGCATCACTCCTCAAGGTAATTTACCCTGAACATTGATCTCTCTGCGTTCTGTATTCAACATGTCCTGTCAGCCTACTAGTACATCCACTACTTCACTGTCTTGCAAGCACACTGCACCACCAATGTTAATACAAGTGCCAATTAGCAACGAATGGTGATACTTGTGTTTATATTTTATGATTGCTATTTATATGTATTGTTGTAACGGCTCCACTTGCCAGCTGACCAATATACTCAATATTCCTCTGGTCCCGCAAGGACATTGCACCACCAATAACAGTTCAAGTAAGTACAACCTCCAGAAAGAGGGCATCTGAAATATAATGAAAATTGCTGGTAAAGAAGCCTATAGTGAATTGTGCAATGTAACACAATAAGGAGCCACAGGTATTTGACCCAAAGAGATATTCCATATCAGGTAACAGATGCACTGAGAAGTGCTAGTGTGCAGAGACTATTTCCAAAGTGCTGTAAGAACGATTTTGTTACATGATATTTTCTCATGATTAGGGTTGAGCGAAATGGGTCGGCCAGATTCAGAAGTCGCCGACTTTTGGCAAAGTCGGGTTTCATGAAACCCGACCCGACCCCTGTATGGGGTCGGCCATGAGGTCGGCGATCTTCTGATCTGGTATCGGAATTCCGATACTGAGTTCTGATATGTTTGCAATATCGGGAATCGGTATCGGAATCCATATTTAAGTGTAAAGTAAAGAATAAAAATAAAAAATATTGATATACTCACCCTCGGACGCGCCTTGGTTCTAACCGGCAGCCTGTGTTCCTAAAAATGAGCGCCTGAAGGGCCTTCGATGACGTCGCGGCTTGTGATTGGTCGCGTGAGTGGTCACATGGGCGGTCACGCGACCAATCACAAGCCGCGATGTCATCTAAGGTCCTTCAGGCGCTAATTCTTAGGAAGGAAGCGTCCGAGGGTGAGTATATTCCTAATAGGTATATACTCACCCTCGGACGCGCCCTGGTTCTAACCCGCAGCCTTCCTTCCTAAGAATCAGCGCCTGAAGGACCTTAGATGACATCGCGGCTTGTGATTGGTCGCGTGACGCCCATGTGACCGCTCACGCGACCAATCACAAGCCGTGACGTCATCGAAGGTCCTTCAGGCGCTCATTCTTAGGAAGGAAGGCTGCCGGTGAGAACCAGGGCGCGTCCGAGGGTAAGTATATCAATATTTTTTATTTTGATTCTTTATTTTACACTTAAATATGGATCCCAGGGCCTGAAGGAGAGTTTCCTCTCCTTCAGACCCTGGGAACCATTAGAAACCCAATGCACTGCATTGGGTTTCGTGTTTCGGCCGACCCCGACCCCGACTTTTCTATAGGATCGGCCGATTTCACTCGACCCGACTTTTGAAAAAGTCGGGTTTCGTTAAACCCGACCCCATCCTATGAAAAGAAAAGTCGCCCTACTCATGATATTTTTTTGATTATACATAGATAAACCATGATGAAGGCAAAACAGCCAAAACATTGGTTTCTATTCCACTGGTCACCTGAACTAATAAATTTATTAATGAAAAAAACTTTTATCGTGTACATTTGCACTGAAGGTTATCGTTTGTTTTATTTCTACAATTTCCTTCTGATCAAAGAATATTTTGACCATGCAAGCCTCTTTTTGATAGTTTATATTAAGGAATGCCAGAGTCTGAAATCATCGCAATGTCAGCGGCAAGGTCAGATAATGAATTTGATGAAGACCCCCTATAGCTCTCCACTACCAGCATTGGCTGTGACGTCAATACCCTCTGATGTACAGTTGGTCTCTCCTAAACCTGTAATAGCCCTCCCTGGTACATTTTCGAGAGAGAAAGACTAGTTTAGAGTATATAGGGAGAGCAGTAGCTTATTTTTACCCTCGGCCGTCAGGGGAGAAGTTGCAGTGAGTGGAAATAATCATGTCCCTACTGTGATGAGGTCTTCAGACTTGGGCATTTTCTTTGTCCCTAGAAACCCCAGAACGGTTTTCTGTTGACATCTTTTTTGACAGTTTAGGTCTGATAAATGTTGAACCTGACATGATCGAGGTCGCTGAGGTTAAGATCATGAACCTGGCAAAGGAGGGTTGCACAGCTGAGGACTACTGTACTGAGTTCTAACAGTGGTCCACAGAAGTTCTGTGGAAAGATGCAGCTCTCGGATGCCAGTTCCACAAAGGCTTTTCTTAGATCCTTAAGAATGCTTAGGTCCTTCATGATGCCCTTGTTATCTGGTGGAGGCCATGGCCCAGCCCACACAAAGAACCGCAGAATCCACCATGAGAGATGTGGTGAAAAGCAGACTGTCAATTATTATTTTCCAGAGCATGTCCATTTACAGGAGGTGGAGCCATTGGTGGTCAGAGTAGCCAGTCTTCATGTTGTGGAAAACAGATGCAGACAAGATCTCAGACTGTTTGTACTGTGGTCTCTCTGGACATTTTCTCAAGAATTGCGCAACTTGTCCTCAGGCTAGCAAACTGTTGTGAGAACATCTGAGTCTGGGTGACAGCCGAGGAGGTCACCCAGACTCCCAGGCAACTTTTTCTTCCTCTGATAAACTACTGACAAATACAGTGTTATTCTTCGAGAACCAGGTGTTATCAACACTGGCATTCATTGACCACAGGGTGGCGCTCACAGCTGCCGGGGATCAATAACCATATAGGTCTCAAGGACCTCTATGGTTACTATTCTGAAGCACCGCCGACCTCCGATCATGTGACGGGGGTCGGCGATGCGATCATTTCCAGCCGCCCGGCCGGAAGTGGTAGATAAATGCCACTGTCTACGTTTGACAGCGGCATTTAACTAGTTAATAGGTGCGGGCAGATCGCGATTCTGCCCGTGCCTATTATGGGCACATGTCAGCTGTTAAAAACAGCTGACATGTCCCGGCTTTGATGTGGGCTCACCGCGGAGCCCTGCATCAAAGCAGGGGATCTGACCTCGGACGTAGTATCCCGTCCGAGGTCAGAAAGTGGTTAAATTATAAAAAATTACAATATATTTTTTTGCCTAAAATACTAAGGAAATGTGTCATCTTTAAATTTAGGCCTTTTAGAGATCATTTCATCTTCAACTTGTTTAACTGCTCACAATAACAGTAATTTTGACTAGGGGTGCTTAGATTTTTACATGCCACTGTATTTGGTATTCTGTGTTTGTAAAACTCTGATACATCAAAATGCAAAATAAATTAATCTGACCGGCAAATGGCATGAGTAAAAAAAAAATGGTTTTTTTGGCTGGCACAACACTGCAATAAAATACAATAAATGGTGGTCAAAACATCGTATCTATCCCAAAATGGTCACAGTAAATATGTTAACTAAGGGCACAAAATATAAGCCCTCACACAGCCCCATATCCTTAAAAATTAAAAAGGTACGGGTCTCAGAAAATGGCGACAGAAACAAAAAAAAATTTACCTTGTATTCACCACTTACTCTATGTACTCATGTATAAGCCGAGATTTTGAGCACTTTTTTGTGCTGAAAAAGCCCCCTTTGGCTTATACACAAGTCACTGTCCCAAAGGATGGCGGGGGGGAGGGGGAGCGAAGGAGCAGCGGGTAACAGGAGGCAGGAGTTGGCAGACAAGGACAAAGACAGGGATGGGGAGCCATGCAAACAAGGATTGGGAGCCATGCAGACAAGGATGGAGATGAGAAGCCATGCTTACATGGATGAGGATGAGGAACCACGTATACCAGGTTAATGATGAGGGGAAAATGCATACCCAGCTTATACTCGAGTCAATAAGTTTTCACAGATTTTTGTGGCAAAATTAGGTGCCTTAGTTTATACTCGGGTCGACTTGTACATAATTATATATGGTAAAATAAAAAACTATACATGTTTGGTATCTGCGTACTCATCCTGTCCTGTAGAATCATATTGCAAGGATAGTTTTACCATATAGTGAGCACGGTAATTAAAAAAAAAGATTAAAAAATTGTGAAATCGCACTTTTTTGCAATTTCAACGCACTTGGCATTTTTTTTGCCTGATTTCTAGTGCATCCCATGAGAAAATGAATATCATTCAAAATTACAACTCATCCTGCAAAAAACAAGACCTCATGTGACTATATTGATGGAAAAATATAAAAGTTATGATCTTGGAAGAAGGGAAAGAAAAATGAAAATGGGAAAATGGAAAATGGCCATACCCTGGAGTGGTTTAATGTTTATTATTTGGATTTTATGTGATATACCCACACAAGGTAGCAAGCATTTGTGGAGTGTAAAAGAAATTAAACATGTTTCTCTAAATATTTTAAAAATATAACTCCTAAAATTGTGAATTGCATTTGTATTCAGTCCCCTGAAGTCTGAAACCCTTAAATAAAATCCTGAGTGACCAATTGCCTTCAGAAGTCACATAATTAGCAAATTAAGTCTACCTGTGTGCAATTTACTCTCCGTATAACTATAATAGTTCTGTTAAGACCTCAGAGGTTTGTTTGAGAAAATTATGGATCAAACAGTGTTATGAAAACCAAGGAACACACCAGTCAGGTCCAGGATAAAGTTGTGGAGAATAGTAAAGCAGGGTTAGGTTATAGAAAAAAAAAGTAGCCCAAGATCTTAACATACCATGGAGTGCTGTTCTATCTGTAATCCAAAAATTCAATCAAGCCCCCTGAAAAAAATAAACAAAGCATTATCGCTCCTACAAAAATCTTGACAATTGTCCCAGTGAAGTCAGGCAGGTAATGTTCAGTGAGTTCTTTTCTTGCACAAAAGTCTATAAAGCCAGACTACATGACAATGTGCTTGAATTTATACTCCGTTTGCAATGGAACGGAATGAAAAAATGTATGGATTAAAATGTTTGTTGCAATACTTCTATCTTCATAGTGTATATTTATTTATACTCTGTATGAGATAGGGGATATTTGGCTTCTAGGAACACTCACCCAAAAATCCATGTAATGAAACAATGGAATGGCTGATGACAAGCTAGTAGTATAAAATACTGTCCTTGATTGACCTTTTCTAAAGCTAAATTAAAACAGATGACCGCATTTAATCTACTTAAAGAAGGTTTATGTCACGAGACTAAAAGAGGTACACACTTTGACTGAGTGAAAAGATGCAGCAATAAATAATCTTACTGTCCATTGTGGAAAAGCTTTCTTGACCTATTAAGGTTGTAAAATAATCATTCATTCCTAATGTCATGATCCCGTCCCCAGTATCCATATTGAATCTTCTGCAATACTATGATCCTCAAATAATTTATTTTTGCTTGTTTAAGGTCACAGAATGTATTAACCTCAGGGAATCGAAAGTACAATTCGCTATAACCCCTTTATATACACTATACTTGAATTTTCTATTTCTGTGATTCTGTGATTGAGGTTTAGGATTGTATGCTTGGGCAAAATATTATTAACTGCATATAATGAATGTTCTGAATATGAAACAAAAATTTACATTTCATTGAGAATTTTATAATTGAGATGGAAATATATGGAAATATATGAAAATTAACAGAAAAACTAAAACTTAATTCCAAAAGCACAGATGATATCACACCCTTGTGGCACATTATACCATGCAAACCCTGATATAGTGCACCAACTCATTTTTAATCTTATGAGGTTATGGACACATCTAGTTCACGTTTTTGCTTATCTTATGGCCATATTATATTTGAACTATCTATGTGTAATCTACTATAGTTAAGGAAAATATTGTAAAATCATATTTCTGTGTGCAATTCCACTTTCAAAAAAAGTTGGGACACAATACATGTAAGTAAAGACAAGAATGTAATGATTCTGAAATGATTATGGCCATATTTTATTCATAATAGAACAAAGAACACAGATCTGAAGATGAACATGTTCATTTTTTTCATTTCATTTGAAAAAAGTAACACATTTTGAAATAATTGTCAGCAGCACATTTCAAAAAAGTTGAGACAGCGCTAACAAAAGGATGGAAAAGGAAATGGTATAAATAAAACACTGTGATCCAGCTCACCCACGTTAAAGTAGCCAACAAATTCTCAGCGCATGTGAAAAAAACACTATTGGTCAGTGGTAGCAATAGAAAAAGTTGAGATATCCTGATTTTTTTTTGACAAAAAATGAAAAAAAAATTATTGGTAGAAATTATTAAGAAACATAACATTTCCCGTATTATAGAAAATAAATATGTTACAGCTTTTCCTACAAGTTTCGAACTGAATCCATGAGTAAGGACTGAGAATCTATAGGGTTAATTTTAAACTAAATCACATGACTGTGTATAAAAAGAGAATGTTAGAGAGGCATAACCATTATTTAAAAACAAGTGCAGCAGCACTAAAGTGTATGTGAAAATTGAATTTTAGAATTTTGAACTGTATAACATGTGGAGTATATTTGTATTTAGCACACTCATCGTGCTGGACTTGTTTCTGTATTATTGCAGTCATAGGCGTTTGCATCTGTTCACATCTAACTTGTTTTGCCAGGTGATGTTTATTTTTGTTTTTTTGCAGCATACATTTGGGGGTATTACTGCCTCTATATTTGGATGAGCACACCTCACATCTGTCTAAGGCTGTTTTTAGTTACAGTTGGATCTTATCTGCCCCTAAATTTGTAGGCCTTCACCCAAGGGAGGAAACTTTAACCTTGCTAGAGAATCTACTATATAATTGTCTAAGGGTCACTTCCGTCTGTCTGTCTGTCCTTTTGTCACGGTTATTAATTCGCTGATTGGTCTCGGCAGCTGCCTGTCATGGCTTCCGCGACCAATCAGTGATGGGCACAGTCCGGAAGAAAATGGCCGCTCCTTACTCCCCGCAGTCAGTGCCTGTCGCCCGCATACTCCCCTCTGGTCACCGCTAACACAGGGTTAATGCCGGCGGTAACGGACCGCGTTATGCCGCGGGTAACGCACTCCGTTACCGCCGCTATTAACCCTTTGTGTCCCCAACTTTTTACTATTGATGCTGCATATGCAGCATCAATAGTAAAACTATCTAATGTTAAAAATAATAATAAAAAAAACCTTATTCTCACCTTCCGCCGTCGCGTCCTCTCCTCGGCACAAGTGGCAGGTTCCGCTTCTAAAGATGCTATGGGAGAAGGACCTTCCATGACATCACGGTCATGTGACCGCGACGTCATGGAAGGTCCTGCGCTCATACCAATCCTGGGACCGGACACCACACACAAGCGCCGGAACTACAACGGGCTCTTCGGATGATGAATATGTTTCTTTTTTATTTTTTAACCTGTTACATACATGACTGGGCAATATACTACCTGGCTGGGAAATTTACTACCTGGCTGGGCAATATACTACGTGTCTGTGCTGTATACTACGTCGCTGTGCAATATACTACATCGCTGTGCAATATACTATGTGACTGGGCAATATACTACGTGACTGGGCAATATACTACGTGGCTGGGCAATATACTACATGGCTGGGCAATATACTACGTCGCTGTGCAATATACTATGTGGCTCTGTGCTGTATATTACGTGGCTGTGCAATATACTACGTGACTGGGCAATATACTACGTGGCTGGCCAATATACTACGTGGCTGGGCAATATACTACTTGGCTGGGCAATATACTACGTGGCTGGGCAATATTCTACGTGGCTGGGCAATATTCTACATGACTGGGCAATAAACTACGTGGCTGGGCAATATACTACGTGGCTGGCCAATATACTACATGACTGGGCAATATACTACGTTGCTGGGCAATATACTATGTGACTGGGCAATATACTACCTGGCTGGGCAATATACTACGTGGCTGGGCAATATACTACGTGGCTGGGCAGTATAGTACGTGGCTTGGCAATATAGTACGTGGCTGGGCAATATACTACGTGGCTGGGCAACATAATACGTGACTGGGCAATATAGTACGTGGCTGGGCAATATAGTACGTGGCTGGGCAATATAGTACATGGCTGGGCAATATAGTATGTGGCTGGGCAATATACTATGTAACTGGGCAATATACTACGAGGACATGAATATTCTAGAATACCCGATGCGTTAGAATCGGCCCACCATCTAGTCTAATATATAAAGCTGAATGTGTGTGTGTATGTGTGTATGTAAGTATGTATGTATGTATGTGTGTATGTCCGGGATTGGCATCTGCACCGTCAAAGCTACAGCCACAAAATTTTGCACAGTCACACGTCTGGACCCCGAGAGCGTCATAGTCTATGTTGTGAGGTGAAATTTTAACCCCGCGCTTTCCAATTCACCAAACAATTTTGCCCCTATCTACATAATGGGGAAAAAGTGAAAGGAAAAGTGTTGGAGGCGTCGCAGCTACAGCCACAAAATTTTGCACAGTCACACGTCTGGACCCTGAGAGCGTCATAGGCTATGTTATGAGGTGAAATTTTAACCCTGCACTTTCCAATTCACCAAACAATTTTGCCCCTATCTACATAATGGGGAAAAAGTGAAAGGAAAAGTGTTGGAGGCAAATTGACAGCTGCCAGATGTGAACAAGGGGACTTAAAGAGTGAGACCGATGGCGCCAAAGAGTATATACCGTAAAGTTGCTAAGGTGGGGCCCCGACATGGGATACTCACCACACACGGGGATATGAACACACACACAAAAGGCGCCACAAGCTACCACGTGTTTGAGCACATATACCACCCTCAGCACACATTTCACCACACATACACCAACCTCGCCACATAAAAGTCGAAACACAAAAGTCACCGCTCAAAACTCGCCACGCACAAAACTCGCCACATGCAAAACTGGGCTCACGCAAAACTCGCCACACGTGCAAAACTCACCTCATGGAAAACTTGCCACACGCAAAACTTGCACACGTGGAAAAATTGCCACATGCACAAAAGTTGCAACACATGCAAAAGTTGCCTCACATAAAACTTGCACATACTCAAAACGCACCACACATAAAACTCGCCACACGCAAAACTCGCCATGCGCAAAACTTGCTGCACACAACTTGCTACACTAACCTGTCACATGCAACTCAACACACAAAAAGTTGCTACACACATGTCGCCACACAAAACTCATCTCACAAAAGTCACTACATGCATGTCGCCACATGCAACTCAACACACACAACTTGACACATGAAACTCGCCCTAAAACACACGCAAGTCTGGTATTATCCTTCAAAAATAAAAATCTGATTAATAAGCAGACAAACTACAAGAGCAACAAATGTACCATATAGGAAATACGGCAGCTGTCAGTCACATGACCTGTCTATTATGTGTATGTGTAAGCTAATATATACTGCCAAGGGGGAGGGTGTTATGACCTGGTGGCCTAGGAGCAGCATGAGACGGACTCTGGAGAAGGTGGTCCCTGTACTGACCGCAAACCCTGAACCTAGCAGCGCAACTAAAAGTAGCCGTGGGGGGTACCTAACGCTCCCTAGACCCCTCAACACAGCCTAAAATCTAACTACCCCTAAAGACAGAAACAGGAAACCTATCTTGCCTCAGAGAAAATCCCCAAAGGATAGATAGCCCCCCACAAATATTGACTGTGAGAGGAGAGGGAAATAACATATGCAGATATGAAATCAGATTTTAGCATAGGAGGCCATACTAGCTAAAAAGAAAGAATAGAACAGAGTACTGTGCGGTCAGTATAAAACACTAGAAAATATCCACCGCAGAAAATATGAATCACCACATCTGACTAAAGACATGGGGGGTATATCTGCATCTCCAGAGAAATAGCTAGGCTGCAAAAAAATCCTTCACAGACTAAGCTGGACAAGACAAAAACATGAAAATGCACAGAACTATAAAGGTCCACAGCAGGTGGACAGCAAAAACAAAGCCAGGACTTATCTTTGTAGAAAAACACAGCAAACTGGAGAGACCAGCAGGGAAGTGAATCCTTCAAGAACAATGGACAACTGGCACTGACTAAAGGATCCTGCAAAGCTATATACCCCAGTCAGTTTTGCAATCAGTAGATACACCTGTCCACTCCTGCAGTCCAGGCACAACTGCATTACCCTCTACAACCACCGGAGGGAGCCCAAAAGCTGAATTCACAACAGGAGGGCTTCTTGTTGGCTGGGGATTTATCAGGCTGCCAATTTAGCTTACAAATACTGAGGTAAAAATACTGACCAAATAACGTGTGAACATGGTCTAATACAGGAGGAGACGACACACAAATATATACTATATACAGGAGGAGATGACACACAGGATTATACTATATACAGGAGAGATGACACACAGGTATATACTATATACAGGAGGAGATGACACACAGGTATATACTATATACAGGAGGAGATCGCACACAGGTATATACTATATACAGGAGCAGATGACACACAGGTATATACTATATACAGGAGCAGATGACACACAAGTAACACAATTTTGGAAACTAGAGCACTCAGTGAACTTATCTAGATGTGAAGTGTGCGCTTTGCAGGTGCTTCACAGAAGTTTACAACGTAGAACTGTGAAAATAAAAAAAATCACATTTTTTCCACAAAAAAGTTATTTTTGTCAAACTTTTTTTATTTTGACAAAGATAGCAGCAGAAAAACGACCCCAAAATTTGTTGCAAAATTTCTCCTGAGTATGCAAATACCCCATGTGTGGGGTAAACTACTGTTGGACTCACGGCAGGGCTCAGAAAAGATGGAGTGATGTTTTGGAATGCAGACTTTGATGGAACGGTCTGCAGGTATCTGTTATGATAAGGTAATTCAGTACCACAATGGACATAGAGGTCAGAGCACATACAGTGACCTGACAATAACCCAAAAACATAGAACGAGCTCTGAGACGTGGGAACTCTGCTGACCGCAATCCCTAATCCTCTCCAACCACACTAGAGGCAGCCGTGGATTGCGCCTAACGCTCCCTATGCAACTCGGCACAGCCTGAGAAACTAGCTAGCCTGAAGATAGAAAATAAGCCTACCTTGCCTCAGAGAAATACCCCAAAGGAAAAGGCAGCCCCCACATATAATGACTGTGAGTTAAGATGAAAAGACAAACGTAGAGATGAAATAGATTTAGCAAAGTGAGGCCCGACTTTCTGAACAGAGCGAGGATAGGAAAGGTAACTTTGCGGTCAACACAAAACCCTACAAAAACCACGCAAAGGGGGCAAAAAGACCCTCCGTACCGAACTAATGGCACGGAGGTACACCCTCTGCGTCCCAGAGCTTCCAGCAAGCAGGAAAAAACAAATAGACAAGCTGGACAGAAAAAAACAGCAAACAAAAATAGCAAAGCAGAACTTAGCTATGCAGAGCAGCAGGCCACAGGAACGATCCAGGAGGAAACAGGTCCAATACTAGAACATTGACTGGAGGCCAGGATCAAAGCACTAGGTGGAGTTAAATAGAGCAGCACCTAACGACTTCACCACATCACCTGAGGAAGGAAACTCAGAAGCCGCAGTACCACTTTCCTCCACCAACGGAAGCTCACAGAGAGAATCAGCAGAAGTACCACTTGTGACCACAGGAGGGAGCTCTGCCACAGAATTCACAACAGTACACCCCCCTTGAGGAGGGGTCACCGAACCCTCACCAGAGCCCCCAGGACGACCAGGATGAGCCATATGAAAGGCACGAACAAGATCGGGAGCATGGACATCAGAGGCAAAGACCCAGGAATTATCTTCCTGAGCATAACCCTTCCACTTAACCAGATACTGGAGTTTTCGTCTTGAAACACGAGAATCCAAAATCTTCTCCACAATATACTCCAACTCCCCCTCGACCAAAACCAGGGCAGGAGGATCAACAGATGGAACCATAGGTGCCACGTATCTCCGCAACAATGACCTATGGAATACGTTATGTATGGAAAAAAAATCTGGAAGGGTCAGACGAAAAGACACAGGATTAAGAACCTCAGAAATCCTATACGGACCAATGAAACGAGGTTTAAACTTAGGAGAGGAAACCTTCATAGGAATATGACGAGAAGATAACCAAACCAAATCCCCAACACAAAGTCGGGGACCCACACAGCGTCTGCGATTAGCGAAACGTTGAGCCTTCTCCTGGGACAAGGTCAAATTGTCCACTACATGAGTCCAAATCTGCTGCAACCTGTCCACTACAGTATCCACACCAGGACAGTCCGAAGACTCAACCTGCCCTGAAGAGAAACGAGGATGGAACCCAGAGTTGCCGAAAAACGGCGAAACCAAGGAAGCCAAGCTGGCCCGATTATTAAGGGCGAACTCAGCCAAAGGCAACAAGGACACCCAGTTATCCTGATCAGCAGAAACAAAGCATCTCAGATATGTTTCCAAGGTCTGATTGGTTCATTCGGTCTGGCCATTAGTCTGAGGATGGAAAGCCGAGGAAAAACACAAGTCAATGCCCATCCTACCACAAAAGGCTCGCCAAAACCTTGAAACAAACTGGGAACCTCTGTCAGAAATGATATTCTCTGGAATGCCATGTAAACGAACCACATGCTGGAAGAACAATGGCACCAAATCAGAGGAGGAAGGTAATTTAGACAAGGGTACCAAATGGACCATCTTAGAGAAGCGATCACAGACCACCCAAATGACTGACATTTTTGAGAAACGGGAAGATCTGAAATAAAATCCATAGAGATATGTGTCCAATGCCTCTTCGGGACCGGCAAGGGCAAAAGCAACCCACTGGCACGAGAACAGCAGGGCTTAGCCCGAGCACAAATCCCACAGGACTGCACAAAAGTACGCACATCCCGCGACAGAGATGGCCACCAAAAGGATCTAGCCACTAACTCTCTGGTACCAAAGATTCCAGGATGACCAGCCAACACCGAACAATGAACCTCAGGGATAACTTTATTCGTCCACCTATCAGGGACAAACAGTTTCTCCGCTGGGCAACGATCAGGTTTATTAGCCTGAAATTTTTGCAGCACACGCCGCAAATCAGGGGAGATGGCAGACACAATTACTCCCTCTTTGAGAATACCCGCCGGCTCAGATAAACCCGGAGAGTCGCGCACAAAACTCTAGGCAGAGCATCCGCCTTCACATTTTTAGAGCCCGGAAGGTACGAAATCACAAAGTCAAAACGGGCAAAAAACAGCGACCAACGAGCCTGTCTAGGATTCAACCACTTGGCAGACTCGAGATAAGTCAAGTTCTTATGATCAGTCAAGACCACCACGCGATGCTTAGCTCCTTCAAGCCAATGACGCCACTCCTCGAATGCCCACTTCATGGCCAGCAACTCTCGATTGCCCACATCATAATTTCGCTCAGCAGGCGAAAACTTCCTGGAAAAGAAGGCGCATGGTTTCATCACCGAGCAATCAGAACTTCTCTGCGACAAAACAGCCCCTGCTCCAATCTCAGAAGCATCAACCTCGACCTGGAACGGAAGCGAAACATCTGGTTGACACAACACAGGGGCAGAAGAAAAACGACGCTTCAACTCTTGAAAAGCTTCCACAGCAGCAGAAGACCAATTGACCACATCAGCACCCTTCTTGGTCAAATCGGTCAATGGTTTAGCAATACTAGAAAAATTGCAGATGAAGTGACGATAAAAATTAGCAAAGCCCAGGAACTTTTGCAGACTTTTCAGAGATGTCGGCTGAGTCCAATCTTGGATGGCTTGGACCTTAACAGGGTCCATCTCGATAGTAGAAGGGGAAAAGATGAACCCCAAAAATGAAACCTTCTGAACACCAAAGAGACACTTTGATCCCTTCACAAACAAAGAATTAGCACGCAGGACCTGAAACACCGTTCTGACCTGCTTCACATGAGACTCCCAATCATCCGAGAAGATCAAAATGTCATCCAAGTACACAATCAGGAATTTATCCAGGTACTCTCGGAAGATGTCATGCATAAAGGACTGAAACACTGATGGAGCATTGGCAAGTCCGAATGGCATTACTAGATACTCAAAATGGCCCTCGGGCGTATTAAATGCAGTTTTCCATTCATCACCTCGCTTAATACGCACAAGATTATACGCACCACGAAGATCTATCTTGGTGAACCAACTAGCCCCCTTAATCCGAACAAACAAATCAGATAACAACGGCAAGGGGTACTGAAATTTAACCGTGATCTTATTTAGAAGGCGGTAATCAATACAAGGTCTCAGTGAACCATCCTTCTTGGCTACAAAAAAGAACCCTGCTCCTAATGGCGACGATGACGGGCGAATATGCCCCTTCTCCAAGGATTACTTCACATAACTCCGCATAGCGGTGTGCTCAGGCACAGATAAATTAAACAGTCGACCTTTTGGGAATTTACTACCAGGAATCAAATCGATAGCACAATCACAATCCCTATGCGGAGGTAGGGTATCGGACTTGGGCTCATCAAATACATCCCGGTAATCAGACAAGAACTCTGGAACCTCAGAAGGAGTGGATGACGAAATAGTCAGAAATGGAACATCACCATGTACCCCCTGACAACCCCAGCTGGACACAGACATGGATTTCCAATCTAATACTGGATTATGGGCTTGTAGCCATGGCAACCCCAACACGACCACATCATGCAGATTATGCAACACCAGAAAGCGAATAACCTCCTGATGTGCAGGAGCCATGCACATGGTCAGCTGGGTCCAGTACTGAGGCTTATTCTTGGCCAAAGGCGTAGCATCAATTCCTCTCAATGGAATAGGACACTGCAAGGGCTCCAAGAAAAACCCACAACGCCTAGCATACTCCAAGTCCATCAAATTCAGGGCAGCGCCTGAATCCACAAATGCCATGACAGAATACGATGACAAAGAGCAGATCAAGGTAACGGACAGAAGAAATTTTGACTGTACCGTACCAATGGTGGCAGACCTAGCGAACCGCTTAGTGCGCTTAGGACAATCAGAGATAGCATGAGTGGAATCACCACAGTAAAAACACAGCCCATTCAGACGTCTGTGTTCTTGCCGTTCAACTCTGGTCAAAGTCCTATCGCACTGCATAGGCTCAGGTTTAAGCTCAGGTAATACCGCCAAATGGTGCACAGATTTACGCTCACGCAAGCGTCGACCGATCTGAATGGCCAAAGACATAGACTCATTCAGACCAGCAGGCATAGGAAATCCCACCATGACATCCTTAAGGGCTTCAGAGAGACCTTTTCTGAAAATAGCTGCGAGCGCACCTTCATTCCATTGAGTGAGTACGGACCACTTTCTAAATTTCTGACAATATACCTCTATCTCATCCTGACCCTGACACAGAGCCAGCAAATTTTTCTCTGCCTGATCCACTGAATTAGGTTCATCGTACAGCAATCCGAGCGCCAGGAAAAACGCATCGATATTACTTAATGCAGGATCTCCTGACGCAAGAGAAAATGCCCAGTCCTGAGGGTCGCCACGTAAAAAAGAAATAATGATCCTAACTTGTTGAACTGGGTCACCAGAGGAGCGAGGTTTCAAAGCCAGAAATAGTTTACAATTATTTTTGAAACTCAGAAATTTAGTTCTATCTCCAAAAAACAAATCAGGAATAGGAATTCTCGGTTCTAACATAGAATTCTGAACCACAAAGTCTTGAATATTTTGTACTCTTGCCGTGAGCTGATCCACACATGAAGACAGACCTTTAATGTCCATCGCTACACCTGTGTCCTGAACCACCCAAATGTCTAGGGGAAAAAAAGGCAAAACACAGTGCAGAGAAAAAAAAATGGTCTCAGAACTTCTTTTTTCCCTCTATTGAGAATCATTAGTACTTTGGGCCTCCAGTACTGTTATGATAAGGTAATTCAGTACCACAATGGACATAGAGGTCAGAGCACATACAGTGACCTGTCAATAACCCAAAAACATAGAACGAGCTCTGAGACGTGGGAACTCTGCTGACCGCAATCCCTAATCCTCTCCAACCACACTAGAGGCAGCCGTGGATTGCGCCTAACGCTCCCTATGCAACTCGGCACAGCCTGAGAAACTAGCTAGCCTGAAGATAGAAAATAAGCCTACCTTGCCTCAGAGAAATACCCCAAAGGAAAAGGCAGCCCCCACATATAATGACTGTGAGTTAAGATGAAAAGACAAACGTAGAGATGAAATAGATTTAGCAAAGTGAGGCCCGACTTTCTGAACAGAGCGAGGATAGGAAAGGTAACTTTGCGGTCAATACAAAACCCTACAAAAACCACGCAAAGGGGGCAAAAAGACCCTCCGTACCGAACTAACGGCACGGAGGTACACCCTCTGCGTCCCAGAGCTTCCAGCAAGCAGGAAAAAACAAATAGACAAGCTGGACAGAAAAAAACAGCAAACAAAAATAGCAAAGCGGAACTTAGCTATGCAGAGCAGCAGGCCACAGGAACGATCCAGGAGGAAACAGGTCCAATACTAGAACATTGACTGGAGGCCAGGATCAAAGCACTAGGTGGAGTTAAATAGAGCAGCACCTAACGACTTCACCACATCACCTGAGGAAGGAAACTCAGAAGCCGCAGTACCACTTTCCTCCACCAACGGAAGCTCACAGAGAGAATCAGCAGAAGTACCACTTGTGACCATAGGAGGGAGCTCTGCCACAGAATTCACAACAGGTATCATGCCTCGTTTCATAAGCTCCTGATGAGCCTAAACAGTGGAAAATCCCCACAAGTGACACCATTTTGGAACTAAGCCCCTCAAAGAATGTATTTAGATGTGGGGGGCACAATGAACCCTCAGCTGCTTCAAAGAAGTTTATAATGAGAGCTGTGAAAATAAAAAAAAAACACATTTTTTCCCACCAAAATGTTTTTATTTTCACAAAGATAGCAAAAGAAATGGACCCTAAAATTTGTTGTGCAATTTCTCCTGAGTACGTCGATACCCCATATGTGGTCGAAAACTACTTTTGGGGCACATTGCAAAGCTCAGAAGGAAAGAAGTGCCATATTGGAGTTCAAATTTTGTTGGACTGATTTGAGGGTGCCAAACAGAATAGCAGAGCCCCCACATAAGAGACCACATTTTACAAACTACACCTCTCAATGAATACATCTAGTGGTGCAGTGATTATATTGACACCACAGGTGGGTCACATAATTTTATACCTTTGGGTAATGAAGAAAAAAATAATTACAATTTTACCACCAAAATTTTGTTTTAGCCCAAGATTTTACATTTTTACCCTGGGGAATGTGTAAAAATGGAATCAAAATGTGTCCAACAATTTCTGCTGAATGTAGACATACCCCATATTTGGCTATACAGTACTGATCAGCCATACGACGAGACTCGGGAGGGACAGAGTGCTATTGGCAAATAGTGCTGCTCCATCCCTACTGAGTCACGCCATATGGTTAAGCAGTACTGTTATACAGTAGGCATTCTGGAGCGCATAATTTTCTATAATAGTTTGTGAACTGCAAATACGGAGCCCCTAAGTGCTAGAAGAGTAGAATCCCCCCACAAATGACCCCAATTTGGAAATTATACCCCATTGGGAATTTATTTAAAGGTGCCGTGAATCGTGATGATTTTGACTCCATGGGTGTTTTCCAGAAACAAGCAGCAGTGAATGTTGCATAGTGAAAACTGCACACTGCTGTTGTAGTGACCAGTATATTGCAGTGACCAGTACGTTGTAGTGCCCGTACATTGTGCCAAGCTCATGTATCCAAAAATTTGGCAGGTTCTCAGAGCTATAGAAAAGGCAAACATATAGCACATGTTTAAATGTACCCATCATTATGGTGACTCATAACGATATGAATAACGAGAACAATGAGAAACAGAGCTAATTATGCCATTTAAAAATCAGTACAACAATTTATTATCACAAGAATTACAGTCAATGTGAAACTCATAACAAAAAAGAGAAGTTCTATGGGTATGTATATATATATATATATATATATATATATATATATATATATATATATATATATATATATATATTATAATGACAGGGTAAAAAAAGGGGCCAATGACAAGGCAGAGAAAAGATGCTTTGAGTTGTGTTTCCCCCTGAGGAAGCAGCGCTACACAAAATGTACATTGGGGGGGTAGTGGGACGTACGCCAAGGCAGTACTCTAACTATGGGTAAATACCGTAAATAATACTAAGGCCATGTTCACACAGTGCGTTTTTTACTGCGGAACCGCCGCGATTTTGCACTACACTTTGCAGTACACTGTACCCTATGGAAAACAGGAACCACTGTGCACATGATGCGGGAATCGGGAAAAAAAGCCGCGCTGAATAGCTGCGGTAAAAAAGAAGTACCATGTCACTTCTTTTTGCAAAACTGCAGCGGTTCTGCACCCATTGACCTCCATTGTGAGGTCAAACCCGCAGTAAAACCCGCAGATGAAAAATATATCTGCGGGTTTTACTGCGGTTTGTGGTGCAGAACCGCTGCAGTGTGGCTGCCCCCCGTGCCCCAATCCCACCCCCCCATGCTCCGATGCCACCCCCCCGTGCTCCGACGCCCCCCCGTGCCCTCATCTCCCCCCCTTATAATTACCCGGCCTCCCGGTGTCCGTCCGGCCGTCTTCTCCCTGGGCGCCGCCATCTTGCAAAATGGCGGGCGCATGCGCAGTGCGCCCGCCGAATCTGCCGGCCGGCAGATTCGTTCCAAAGTGCATTTTGATCACTGAGATATAACCTATCTCAGTGATCAAAATAAAAAAAATAGTAAATGACCCCCCCCCTTTATCACCCCCATAGATAGGGACAATAAAAAAATAAAGAATTTTTTTTTTCCACTAAGGTTAGAATAGGGTTAGGGGTAGGGGTAGGGTTAGGGTTAGGGTTAGGGTTAGGGGTAGGGTTAGGGTTAGGGGTAGGTTTAGGGGAAGGGGTAGGGTTAGGGTATTTTCAGCCATTTTAACCCTAAAAAACTCCCTAGAAAACACACAGACTCTGCATAGAAAACTGCATAAAAAATGCACTAAAAAACGCATCAAAAGACGCATCAAAAACGCACCAAAAAAAGGACCTGCGTTTTCTGCCAAGAGCTGCGGTTTTTAGTGCAGAAAAAAAAGGATGGAAATCAGGAACGTGTGAACATGGCCTAATACTTCTCTTCCTTGCAATTTTTGCAATGTGTCCAAACATAGGTTTTGAGTAATGTGATCTACATTCTTTCACACCCCTTTTGCCAGCACGATTTGTTGCACATCCAGACAATACAGTGCTATTTGGCAACTTGGTGGCTATGTAATCATATACATACTCTCACCAATACTTATTATACCTTCTGATATATAAGAGCTTGACACAAACCCACAGAACTTCTCTTTTTTTGTTATGTGTTTCACATTAACTGTAATTCTTGTGATAATACAATTTTGTACTGATTTTAAATGGCATAATTGGCTCTGTTTCTCCTTGTTTATTCAGAAATTCCAAACATGTGGACACTAACTGCGGTTTAGGCACACTGGGGTTCAGAAGGGAGAGGGGCATTAGGATTTGGGAGCACAGATTTTGTGGAATTCCTTTAGGAGGAGAGGGATATTTCATTTTTCCAGCGCCTCTGTGCTTCCAGCATCGTAGAAACCCCTATTTTTCAATTAACAGATGATGTACTTAAGTGGGAGCTTGCTTTTCTTGTGTATTGAGTTCAAGTTTTTATTTCGAACATTGTGAATCACATTTATCTGGTGCTCTACACTGAGCACTTAGGTTGGAGTTTCCCTTTAAATATCCGAGTGACATAATTCAGATGAAACCCCCTGATGGATCCATTCACTATCATGCAGCAGCAGAGCTACTCTGGGCTCTGCCTAGACTCTGCTCAGCGGTGCCTTTTTTCCTAAGGTAATTAATGGGTTAACTGTAACCAAAAAGATAAATGAAGGCATGAGAACATCTCATATTCTTATTAACGTATGTATTTACCAAGATATTGAGTACAAATGCTAAAATGTCATATGCATGTTTACTTGTGACATATGTGCATGCACCTACTACTGAAAGCAATTTGGTGTCTTTAATCCCTTTCTGACGTTGGGCGTAATAATATGCACACATCAGACTCAGTCCCTTGGATGTGGGCTCTGGTGCTGAGCCCTCATCTTTCCCGATACATGTCAGCTGTTTTGAACAGCTGACATGTGCCTATAACAGCCGCATGTGGAATCGCGATCTACCCAAAGCTGTTAACCCGTTAAATGGGAAGCGCACCGGAAATCCACCCCATCGGTGATCTCGTCACGTGATCACAGGTCATTGATGGTTTGGCATAACAACCAGAGGTCTCCAGCAGACCTTTATAGTTGTCATAGCTGGATTGCTATGAGCGCTGCCCGGTGGTCGGTGCTCATAACAAGTGAGCATTTCTGCTACATACAGGAGATTCTATCATCACCTGTATGTAGCAGAGCCGATCAGACAATTAAAAATTCTAGTCTCCCATGGAGACTATTGAAGCATGCAAAAAGTAAAAAAAAGTTTTTAAAAATATTTAAAAAATTAAAAAATATATAAAAGTTCAAATCACCCCCTTCGCCTTATTCAAAATAAAACAATAAAAAATCAAACATACTCATATTTGGTATCACCGTTTTCAGAATCGCCTGATCTATCAACATATAAAAAGAATGAATGAAATCGGTAAACGGCGTAGCAAGAAAAATGTAAAATACGCCAGAATTACATTTTTTGGTCACTGCTACATTGCAATAAAATACTACAAAGGGAGATAAAAAGATAGTATACCCACCAATATGGTATCATTAAAAATGTCAGCTTTGTGTGCAAAAAATAAGCCCTCACCCAGCCCCAATTCAAGAAAAATTGAGACGCCACAAGTCTCAAAAAATTTAACTTTTGTTTATTTACCAAAGTTTGGATTTTTTTCACCACTGGAATAAAAAATAACCTAGACATGATTAGTGTCTATGAACTCGTAATGACCTGGAGAATCATAATGGCATGTCAGTTTTAGCATTTAGTGAAAATGGTTAAAAAAAATATTGTGGGATTGCACTTTTTTTTTGCAATTTCACCGCACTTGGAATTTTTTTTTCTGTTTTCCAGTACACGATATGTTAAAACCAATGGTACAACTTGTCCCACAAAAAACAAACCCTCACATGACCCGTTTGACAGAAATAAAAAAATTAACTAAGTGTAGTTGATGTATTCCTATATTCATTAAGGCTTTGCACAAAGTGCAAAGCCAGGAAAAAATTATAAGGAGGGTTATCCATACACCTTTGAGAGCACCAAGTGGAGGGCCTCATTCAACCATTGAACATTAAAAACACTTTTTGTGCTACTATCATGTAGTGGTGTGGAAAAGTGCGGGATAATCCAGGCTTTGTGCATTTTAATCAGAGTGAGCCTGTCAGCATTCTCTGTTCACATGCGAAAGCGCTTGTCTGTCATTACTCACCCGGCAGCAACAAATACCCGCTCAGACAAGGTGCTAGCTGCATGGCAACAAACACTTCTAACTCATAGAGGGACAGCTCATGCCAGGTGTCCAGCTTGGAGATCCAATAGCTGAAGGTCGCAGAGGAATTAGGGAGTACACTGGTTTGTTTGGACAGGTATTGCTTGACCATCTTTAAAAACCTTTAACTTCTTGTCAACAATACCTGGTCATCAGGCCCTGAACACTGGGATGGTTTCATGAAATTGGCACAGGCCTTTGACAACGTACCCCTGCCTCTGCTGTATGTCTTCCTCTCCACTCCACTTTGGTGGGGCAAGAAAGCTTGCCCCCTGTTACTAACATTGTCAGATGGGATTTTTTTCAACATATTTTCTATAATGGTCTTCTGGTATAGCACCATTTTAAAAGACCTCTCTGCCTCAGGAAGGACAGATGCAAAGTTCTCCTTGCAGCATGGGTTTAGCAGTGTGAACATCTAGTACTCTTTTTTGGCAAAGATGTATACACACTAGGGTAATGTTAAAGGCAGTGGTACATCAAGTGGCCAACTGGCCATATGTGTCAAGTTCCATAAAGCCAACACTGTCTCCTTCATATTGACGACTCTCCATGTCCTCCTCATTAGCCCATCTGTTGTGAGTTCTGTTTTTGGGCTCCCTCTGGTGGTTACTGATGGGTTTCTGGGTTCCACCTGTTCCATCAGCATATGGGAGTTTCCTATTTAACCTGGCTTTGCTGGCATTTCCTCGCCGGTTATCAATGTATCCAGTGTGTCTTGTTACCTCTGCTCCCTGCTCCTAGAACCTTCTGGTCAAGCTAAGTTTGGATTTTCCTGTTTTGCTTTATTTGGTTTTTAGTCCAGCCTGCAGATATGTGATTCTTGCTGCTGGTTGCTCTAGTGGGCTGAAATTGCTCCTCATGTACCATGAGTTGGCACATGAGTTCAAGTAATTTCAGGATGGTTTTTTGAAGGGTTTTTCGCTGACCGCGCAGTTCACTTTTGTATCCTCTGCTATCTAGCTTTAGCGGGCCTCATTTTGCTGAAACTGTTTTCATACTGCGTATGTGCTTTCCTCTCATTTCACCGTCATTATATGTGGGGGGCTGCTATTTCTGTGGGGGATTTCTCTGGAGGTAAGAGAGGTCTGTGTTTCTTCTAATAGGGGAAGTTAGATCTTCGGCTGGAGCGAGACGTCTAGGATCATCGTAGGCACGTTCCCCGGCTACTTTTATTTGTGTGTTAGGTTCAGGGTCGCGGTCAGCTCAGGTTCCATCGCCCTAGAGCTTGTTTGTATCTGTGCTTGTCCTTTAGTGATCCCCTGCCATTGGGATCATGACAGTATAACCGGCCCACAAAGTGTTAATTGTATTGGCTGAAGTAGGAGGATAAGTAGTCTGAGGAAGTTTTTTTTTTTTTTTTTCTCTTTCTCTTTCCCTCAGAGTTTGCTGCCTAGCCTTATTGCAGCCTGGCTACTTCCTCCTCCTCTTAATCTTTGAATGGCTCTGATCCCAGCTGTTTATCATGGACGTCCAGAGTTTGGCTTCCAGCCTGAATAATCTTGCTACTAAGGTTCAAAATATACAGGATTTTGTTGTACATGCTCCTATGTCTGAACCTAGAATTCCTGTCCCAGAGTTTTTTTCTGGAGATAGATCTCGTTTTCTGAATTTTAGGAACAATTGCAAGTTGTTTCTTTCTTTGAAATCTCGCTCCTCTGGAGACCCTGCTCAGCAAGTCAAGATAATTATATCTTTCCTGCGGGGTGACCCTCAGGATTGGGCATTTGCATTGGCACCAGGGGACCCTGCGTTGCTTAATGCGGATGCGTTTTTTCTGGCATTGGGTTTGCTCTATGAGGAACCTAACCAAGAGATTCAGGCTGAAAAAGCTTTGTTGGCCCTCTCTCAGGGGCAAGATGAAGCAGAAATTTATTGTCAAAAATTTCGGAAGTGGTCGGTGCTTACTCAGTGGAATGAGTGCGCTCTGGCTGCAAAGTTCAGAGATGGCCTTTCTGAGGCCATTAAAGATGTTATGGTGGGGTTCCCTGCGCCTGCTGGTCTGAATGAGTCTATGACTATGGCTGTTCAGATTGATCGGCGTTTACGGGAGCGCAAACCTGTGCATCATTTGGCGGTGTCGTCTGAACCGTCACCTGAGATAATGCAATGTGATAGAATTCAGTCCAGAAGTGAACGGCAAAAGTATAGGCGGAAAAAAGGGTTGTGCTTTTATTGTGGTGATTCAGCTCATGTTATATCAGCATGCTCTAAACGCACAAAAAAGGTTGATAAGTCTGTTGCCATTAGTACTTTACAGTCTAAGTTCATTCTGTCTGTGACTCTGATTTGTTCATTATCATCCATTTCCGTCGATGCCTATGTGGATTCAGGCGCTGCCCTGAGTCTTATGGATTGGTCATTTGCCAATCGCTGTGGGTTTAGTCTGGAGCCTCTGGAAGTCCCTATTCCTTTGAAGGGAATTGACTCTACACCTTTGGCTATGAATAAACCTCAGTACTGGACACAAGTGACCATGCGTATGACTCCCGTTCATCAGGAGGTGATTCGCTTCCTGGTACTGTATAATTTGCATGATGTTCTAGTACTTGGTTTGCCATGGTTACAAACTCATAATCCAGTCCTTGACTGGAAATCAATGTCTGTGTTAAGCTGGGGTTGTCAGGGGGTTCATGATGATGCACCTCCGATTTCTATCGCTTCATCTACTCCTTCTGAGATTCCTGTGTTTTTGTCTGACTATCGGGATGTTTTTGAGGAGCCTAAGCTCAGTTCGCTTCCTCCTCACAGGGATTGCGATTGTGCTATAAATTTAATTCCAGGCAGTAAATTTCCTAAAGGTCGTTTGTTCAATCTGTCAGTGCCAGAGCATACTGCTATGCGGGATTATGTTAAGGAGTCCTTGGAAAAGGGACATATCCGTCCATCTTTGTCCCCTTTGGGAGCAGGTTTTTTTTTCGTGGCCAAAAAAGATGGTTCTTTGAGGCCTTGTATAGATTATCGTCTTTTGAATAAGATTACCGTAAAATATCAGTATCCTTTGCCATTGTTGACTGATTTGTTTGCTCGCATTAAGGGGGCTAAATGGTTCACTAAGATTGATCTTCGGGGTGCGTATAATCTTATACGAATAAAGCAAGGTGATGAGTGGAAAACCGCATTTAATACGCCTGAGGGCCATTTTGAGTATTTGGTAATGCCTTTTGGACTTTCTAATGCCCCTTCAGTCTTCCAATCCTTTATGCACGATATTTTCCGTGAATATCTGGATAAATTTATGATTGTGTATTTGGATGATATTTTGTTTTTTTCTGATGACTGGGAGTCTCATGTTCAGCAGGTCAGGAAGGTGTTTCAGGTCCTGCGGGCCAATTCCTTGTTTGTAAAAGGCTCAAAGTGTCTCTTTGGAGTCCAGAAGATTTCTTTCTTGGGGTATATTTTTTCCCCTTCTACTATTGAGATGGATCCCGTCAAGGTTCAGGCTATTTGTGACTGGACGCAGCCTACATCTCTTAAGAGTCTACAGAAGTTCTTGGGCTTTGCTAATTTCTATCGTCGTTTTATAACTAATTTTTCTAGTGTTGTTAAGCCTTTGACGGATTTGACTAAGAAGGGTGCTGATGTTGCTAATTGGTCTCCTGCGGCTGTGGAGGCCTTTCAGGAACTTAAGCGCCGGTTTTCTTCTGCTCCTGTGTTGCGTCAGCCAGATGTTTCGCTCCCTTTTCAGGTTGAGGTTGATGCTTCCGAGATTGGAGCGGGGGCGGTTTTGTCACAGAGAAGCTCCGATGGCTCAGTGATGAAGCCATGCGCGTTTTTTTCTAGAAAGTTTTCGCCGGCTGAGCGGAATTATGATGTTGGTAATCGGGAACTTTTGGCCATGAAGTGGGCATTTGAGGAGTGGCGTCATTGGCTAGAGGGTGCTAGACATCGTGTGGTGGTCTTGACTGATCACAAAAATTTGATTTACCTTGAGTCTGCCAGGCGTCTGAATCCTAGACAGGCTCGTTGGTCACTGTTTTTCTCTCGTTTCAATTTTGTGGTTTCATACCTGCCAGGTTCAAAGAATGTGAAGGCGGATGCTCTTTCTAGGAGTTTTGTGCCTGACTCCCTTGGAAATTCTGAGCCCTCTGGTATCCTTAGGGATGGGGTGATTTTGTCTGCTGTCTCCCCAGACTTGCGACGTGCTTTGCAGGAGTTTCAGGCGGGTAAACCTGATCGTTGTCCGCCTGAGAAACTGTTTGTTCCGGATAATTGGACCAGTAGAGTCATCTCCGAGGTCCATTCTTCTGCGTTGGCAGGTCATCCTGGAATATTTGGTACTAGAGACTTGGTGGCCAGGTCTTTTTGGTGGCCTTCCTTGTCGAGGGATGTGCGTTCTTTTGTGCAGTCTTGTGAGGTTTGTGCTCGGGCTAAGCCTTGCTGTTCTCGGGCCAGTGGATTGTTGTCACCTTTGCCTATCCCGAAGAGGCCTTGGACGCACATTTCCATGGACTTTATTTCGGATCTCCCTGTCTCTCAAAAAATGTCCGTCATCTGGGTTGTGTGTGATCGCTTTTCTAAAATGGTTCATCTGGTACCCTTGCCTAAGTTGCCTTCCTCCTCTGAGTTGGTCCCTCTGTTTTTTCAGAATGTGGTTCGTTTGCATGGGATTCCTGAGAACATCGTTTCTGACAGGGGATCCCAGTTTGTGTCTAGATTTTGGCGGACGTTCTGTGCTAAGATGGGCATTGATTTGTCCTTTTCGTCTGCATTCCATCCTCAGACGAATGGCCAGACTGAACGAACTAATCAGACCTTGGAAACTTATTTAAGGTGTTTTGTTTCTGCTGATCAGGATGACTGGGTTACCTTTTTGCCGCTGGCCGAGTTTGCCCTTAATAATCGGGCTAGTTCTGCTACCTTGGTTTCTCCTTTCTTTTGTAATTCGGGGTTTCATCCTCGCTTTTCCTCTGGTCAGGTGGAACCTTCTGATTGTCCTGGAGTGGACATGGTGGTGGATAGGTTGCATCGGATTTGGAGTCATGTGGTGGACAATTTGAAGTTGTCCCAGGAGAAGGCTCAGCAGTTTGCTAATCGCCGTCGCCGCGTGGGTCCTCGACTTCTTGTTGGTGACTTGGTGTGGTTGTCTTCTCGTTTTGTTCCTATGAAGGTCTCTTCTCCTAAGTTCAAGCCTCGGTTCATCGGTCCCTATAAGATCTTGGAGATTCTTAACCCTGTGTCGTTTCGTTTGGATCTCCCGGCATCGTTTGCTATTCATAATGTGTTCCATCGGTCGTTGTTGCGGAAGTATGAGGTACCTGTTGTTCCTTCGCTTGAGCCTCCTGCTCCAGTGCTGGTGGAGGGAGAATTGGAGTATGTTGTGGAGAAGATCTTGGATTCTCGTGTTTCCAGACGGAAACTCCAGTATTTGGTCAAGTGGAAGGGTTATGGTCAGGAGGATAATTCTTGGGTGGTTGCCTCGGATGTTCATGCTGATGATTTGGTTCGCGCTTTTCATAGGGCTCATCCTGGTCGCCCTGGTGGTTCTCGTGAGGGTTCGGTGACCCCTCCTCAAGGGGGGGGTACTGTTGTGAGTTCTGTTTTTGGGCTCCCTCTGGTGGTTACTGATGGGTTTCTGGGTTCCACCTGTTCCATCAGCATATGGGAGTTTCCTATTTAACCTGGCTTTGCTGGCATTTCCTCGCCGGTTATCAATGTATCCAGTGTGTCTTGTTACCTCTGCTCCCTGCTCCTAGAACCTTCTGGTCAAGCTAAGTTTGGATTTTCCTGTTTTGCTTTATTTGGTTTTTAGTCCAGCCTGCAGATATGTGATTCTTGCTGCTGGTTGCTCTAGTGGGCTGAAATTGCTCCTCATGTACCATGAGTTGGCACATGAGTTCAAGTAATTTCAGGATGGTTTTTTGAAGGGTTTTTCGCTGACCGCGCAGTTCACTTTTGTATCCTCTGCTATCTAGCTTTAGCGGGCCTCATTTTGCTGAAACTGTTTTCATACTGCGTATGTGCTTTCCTCTCATTTCACCGTCATTATATGTGGGGGGCTGCTATTTCTGTGGGGGATTTCTCTGGAGGTAAGAGAGGTCTGTGTTTCTTCTAATAGGGGAAGTTAGATCTTCGGCTGGAGCGAGACGTCTAGGATCATCGTAGGCACGTTCCCCGGCTACTTTTATTTGTGTGTTAGGTTCAGGGTCGCGGTCAGCTCAGGTTCCATCGCCCTAGAGCTTGTTTGTATCTGTGCTTGTCCTTTAGTGATCCCCTGCCATTGGGATCATGACACCCATCCAAGTAGGGGAGGTGAGACGAAGGTTGTGTGGGTACTAGTCTCTGTTATGCTCCTCCTCCTCTTCAACCTCCACCTCCTTGTTTCCCAATCTGCGCTGAGCAGGTGAGATGAGGCTCAGCTGGGTAGTATCTCCCTGTCTCATGTCTTCCTCCATCTCCACCTGGTCCACATGAATAGCTTCATGTTTAATTGTGTGCAGCAACTGTTAAAGTAGGCACAGATGCGAGATTGTTGCCCTGCCTATGGTCACCATCTTTGTGGAGTCTGCAAAGTCTTGGAAAACCTCACAAATGTGAGAAATCCAGGCCCACTCTTCAGTTGTTATGTGTGGAGGCTCACCAAATACGGACGGGCGTGTTTGAGCTGGTACTCAAACATTGGCCTCTTCTCCTCACAAAGCTTTGCCAGCATGTGCAGTGTGGAGTTCCAGGGTGTGGTGACATTGCACACCAGCTGGTGAGCTGGCAATAGCAAGCAATGCTATAGCACTGCCAGAGCAGCAGCAGCTGTAGCCGACTTGTGGAAATGGCCACTGATGTGGCGTAATCTGACCAGAGACTCAGGTAAATCTAGGTTTTCGGAAAGCGCTGAACTACCAAGCTGAGCGTGTGTGCCAAGCATAGTATGTGTGTGAGCTAGCCAAGCTTCACAGCCACCACTTGGTTAAACCTATTGTCACAGACAGCCATGCCTGGTTGGAGGTTCAGAAGCAAAAGCCACAGCTCTGTCTGGTCTGTTATTCCTTTAAGTAACTCTGCCTTGATGTGCGGTTTGTTTCTTAGACAAATTAGCCTCAACAGAGCCTGTTGCCACTTCACTGATGCAGAGCTGCAGAACTTCCAGCTTACCGCTGATGAGGGCAACATGCTCTGAGATAACACATCTGAGATGGAGGATGAGGAGTAGCAGGAGGGGGTGCAGGAACTGCTGTGGAAGGTGGATGAAACCCTGATAGAACTAGGGACAGCAATTCTTGGTGCTGGCAGAAGGAGCTGTGCGTCCAAAACGCGCGTCGGGGTGCACCAAACACTATTTGGCGACCAGTCTATTCAGCCCATATATCCCAAAGTAAGTGGCTTCATATGTGAATCTATTGCACTTTATTTTTATAATCTTTTGCACTTAATGCAGTTGCACTTTTCCTTCAGATAGCACTTTTATTTGCTCTTGTTCCTGATATGCACATTGTTGCACTTTATTATGAGCTTTTATATACACTTTTTAAATATTTTATTTTATTTATTTATTTTTTTTTTGCGTTTTTTTCATAAATTTTTTTTTTCATAGTAAGTCCTTACGGGTACTAACATACTTATATAATTTGCAGCCAAATAGGTATGGGCACTAATTTGATGTTACATACATGTATATTAAATGATATTTTTTGGTTTTTAATATCAAAATAATATTTTTAAATTGATGTATACCATGCAATAAATAAAATATTAATTACTTACATCCTTTGCTGTGAATGATTTCTTGGGCTTAACATGTTATAAGCATAATTTTTTTCATACAATCGTTTGTGTATACATGAGCACTAGGGTAGGAGACTACAAAAAATAGTGGGATAAAGGTTGCACAAACAAATAATCAGTCTAATGTTATAGATGCCCGTGAACATTCGAGGCACAAATTTGTTCTGGGGTGTTCCATCAACACAGGGTTTGTATCGATTTTCTACCACTCTACTGCTTTTCTGCTTATTTTCCTATCATTGCTCTATCTTCAGTGCAGGGTTACTAATATCTTACATAAAGGGTCGCAACTAACATCGCAATAACATAGAAAATCATTAGATACAATGTTGCACTGCAACACTGCGATTTCAGTGTCCTGCTGCACATGTGGCTTTGCTGCCCTAAGCCTAAATGTTTTCACCTTTCCTTCACATGCATTACACTAATGCAGTGTCACATGCAAGTTTTCTTTTTTCCCGTGCTTTGACCCTAAAAGAACAGATCCATTCCTTTAGTTGCAGGCAAAGAACCTCCCTGCAATAAGAAAAAGCACCTGATTGGTTAAGGCAGTTACCTGTCACAAGTTCCAAGCTGTGACTGGCTCTGCCCTAGAACTAAAAAGTGCTTCCCTTTATTGTAGATGATGTGCTCTCCACATGCTCGGCATCTTCACTGTGCTTCCACCCACTCATATGTACTGCAAAGCAGCTGGAAGAGGATCTAACTACACCACCTCCAATTCAAACCTGGAAGGTGCCTGACGTAACCCCTGTCCACTTTTCCAATCCTTGTCCCAACTATGCTGATATTGCAAAGAGAAGAATGGAGCTTAGTGCATTAGCTTCTTTCACCTTAAATATACAATGGAGAACTGATGGTGCCTCTGCTAAGTTTTATGGACATCTTGGAGTAAAGTAGTGCTGAGTATTCCATTGTTTCTACTCAATGCCATGTACATACCCTTGTAATGGGTATAGCCAGGGTTTTTTATTACTTTTGTGTATGGGGCTAAGAACTAACAGACAGGTAGTTACTAACTACCTACACAATTGTACAGGGACAATCTTTGATGGCTTAGCCAGCAATCCTCTTGCTTTATTTTACCTCTCATCAACAGAGCAGTATTTTCTCTTCTGGTATGCTCTGTGAACGAGGTGTCACTGTCGACACCATGGTAACATAACATAGTAACATAGTTAGTAAGGCAGAAAAAAGACATTTGTCAATCCAGTTCAGCCTATATTCCATCATAATAAATCCCCAGATCTACGTCCTTCTACAGAACCTAATAATTGTATGATACAATATTGTTCTGCTCCAGGAAGACATCCAGGCCTCTCTTGAACCCCTCGACTGAGTTCGCCATCACCACCTCCTCAGGCAAGCAATTCCAGATTCTCACTGCCCTAACAGTAAAGAATCCTCTTCTATGTTGGTAGAAAAACCTTCTCTCCTCCAGACGCAAAGAATGCCCCCTTGTACCCGTCACCTTCCTTGGTATAAACAGATCCTCAGCGAGATATTTGTATTGTCCCCTTATATACTTATACATGGTTATTAGATCGCCCCTCAGTCGTCTTTTTTCTAGACTAAATAATCCTAGTTTCGCTAATCTATCTGGGTATTGTAGTTCTCCCATCCCCTTTATTAATTTTGTTGCCCTCCTTTGTACTCTCTCTAGTGCCATTATATCCTTCCTGAGCACCGGTGCCCAAAACTGGACACAGTACTCCATGTGCGGTCTAACTAGGGATTAGTACAGAGGCAGTATAATGCTCTCATCATGTGTTTCCAGACCACTTTTAATGCACCCCATGATCCTGTATGCCTTGGCAGCTGCTGCCTGATGGTGATTGATAATATGCTCGCCACTGTAAAAGGGAATCTGTCATCAGGATTTTTCTATGTATTCTGAGAACAACATGAGGTAGGGGCTAAAAAACTGAACTAAATTATATGTCACATGCCCACTCACATGCTTGGCTATGTGGTGTTGTTTACTAGGACTGAAGGATTAATCACCTGGAGATTAACTCTGCTGTGAATAGCAGGCAGGAGGGCAAATTGACTCCTCCCCCTTCTTTGTTAAGCACCTCATTGTCTATAGACATTGTATATAGAGAGCCTGGTGGGGGCGGGGTTAGCTTTCTCAGCTGAGCTGCATTGCTAAATCTAAAAGCTCTGATTGTGTCAGAAAGGCTGCACCCAGTAAACTAAGTGATACATCATTGGATACAGGATCTCTTTTCCTACATCATGGGATAAACCTGCTGACAGATTCCCTTTAAGCAACAAGTAGCCGGCTGTCAGTCAGCTCATTGACAGGTCAAAACAGAACAGAAGAATTTGCTCTGTCTATGTGACATCAGTGAAATCTGAGATAAATTGTCACCAGGAAGGTACTTAGCAGCAATTTGCCTGTTAGTTTTTAGCCCCATACACAAAAATTATAAAAGTCCCAGATAACCTCATTAAGTTCTATATAAGAAAAATCACAATGCTCTCTAAAGGTATACTAAAAAAATTAATCAGCACAGATTTTGTAACCCACTTAGTTAATGTAAAATGGTGTTCATTCAGTTTTCAGTCCATCACAAAAGAAATATTGTAGAAGACTATGCCTGCTTTTTATGTGAGCATCCAAATGCTGACAGTAAGATGTTAGCTAGCTATGCACTTTTATGTAAGAATATTTCAATTATTGAATATAAGTAGCAAGTCTGCTTTGCAATGAAGAATTTCAGTATTGTGAACGGGAGAATTATGATGGCAAAACTGTGGTAAAAAAGGAGATTGAATTGCAAAGTATTCTTATTTTGTACAAATTCTTTAAAGTTATTAAATCATGAAATTCTCATGCGAGTAAGAAAAGTTAAGCTACAACGTGTCTTTTTATTGAATTATCTTGCTTTCTTTTCCACAATGAAAGAAAATAGTAATAATCAGACACCAGGGGTTCACATCTACAGATCATTCTCAGAATGTTATTAAAGTATTATACGCAAAACCAACATTTATCAGACTACCAGGGGATTTCTTTCCATTGCAGTTTCTAGAAAAAGAGATGAAATGGATTGTAAATGAGATTGTATATAAAGCTTTCTCATATCTATCTACATCTATGAAAGAGCACTATGTTCCTCTTCACTATCCATGATTCTCAAAGACACCGGACACTCAACTTCTGCCCCTTGCAAAGATTTTAATATAAAGAGACTTAACTAGTAATGTATAGCTTCTTGGCATTATCTTTAAATATATCCATTGTTTATTCTAATAATACCAAATCCTCTTCTGGTCATTTAAAAAATATTGCTTGTATGAAAGTCCCTGTATGAGATAACTTTGATTGCACTGCATGATTAAAAATGTTCTATCTACCTACAGGAAATGGTTTTAGTGCTTATCTGTATAACTGTTATTATATTGCCTTAACTATAAAAAAATAATTATGATGAAAACATAACAAGATCCAGAATGGAATAAAAAGGACACATTTAGAAAGCACTCTCAATGCAACACTAATGAGCAATAAAGAACCTATGGGAGCTTAAATGCCTAATCAATTATACAGGAAATATATATATCTTGGTACCGTGTTAGCCAGTAGATAGAAAAATATTTAGATTTGAGAGTCCTCAGTGGTTGATACCTTTTAATGGCTAACTGAAAAGATGGTAACAAATTGCAAGCTTTCGAGACTACACAGGTCTCTTCATCAGGCAAAGGCTAAAACAAATTCTGAAGAATCACATATTTATGCACAACATAGCACAGAAAAAAACAAACAAAAAAAAAACACATGGTGTGGGATATTGGAGTACAAAGATTTCACATCCATGATTCCATATCCCACACCAGGATGGATTAAATGCCTGCAAATTCTTCCTGGAAAACACAGGGATTGATGCATATTCTGTGGTGAAACTTATCAAATTCATCCTCACCCACAATTACTTTGAATTTGACAGTTTCTTTTCAGTTAGCCATTAAAAGGTATCAACCACTGAGGACTCTCAATTCAAAATATTAATCAATTTACATCTTTATCTATGAATGAAAAATATGTCAAGATTGCCCAGTTGATACAAAAGTGCAAAAATACTTTTATTTCTTATGATTACAACAGAGCAAAAAAAGTCCAAAAGTTATTTTTACAATATGAATAAATTACATCACACAAAATAGTAGTAATAGTTAAGAACCAGAGAATGACAATGCAACCATGGGACGACCACACAGGCAAAAAAACAATAATTAGGACAGGAATAAATACCGATAAAGTTGCAAAAAAACCATATTAAATATCCTGAACTAAAAACCTATGGGAAAGAGGGGGAGCAAAAACCGGGACATATTATTGGGTCTGAGCCACACCATGTAAAAACGTATTTGTAGGTGTATTACATACATTCCCTCTAACTATATATGTGGCAAAGACTCATGCACCGCATAGCTCAAACAGTAAAAAGTAACAAAATCCCTTAATGCTACCATGAATGTACATCACCAAGCCTCTTACCCATGGTTCGGTAGTATAAATGCCCGTGCGTCGCACCGAGGCCCCGACGCTGCTTGGTTGCACCAAATTCTACTAGGCTCAAAAGGACTTCCTGGGCTAGATGCCATTCCAAAATAGTACTTAGGTAAACAGGCGGTGTAGCTTGCTTCTTGGGTGGGGTAAGCTGCTGAGTTGCACCAAATTCTACTAGGCCCAAAAGGATTTCCTGGGTTAGATGCCGTTAAAAAATAGTACTTAGGTAAACAGGCGGTGTAGCTTGCTTCATGGGTGGGGTACGCTGCTGAGTAGCACCAAATTCTACAAGGCCCAAAAGGATTTTCTGGGCTAGATGCTGTTACAAAATAGTAGTTAGCTAAACAGGCGGTGTAGCTTGCTTCATGGGTGGGGTACGCTGCTGAGTAGCGCTTAATTCTACTAGGCCCAAAAGGATTTCCTGGGCCAGATGCCGTTAAAAATAATACTTAGGTAAACAGGCGGTGGGTGGCTGGGCTACTCTGCTGACTAGCAGACACTGAAGCTTTGGAGCAGACCTCTGAATCCCAGACCATAGTATGAGGAAACAACTCTGCAGACGACCCCACCCACCTGGAATTGACGATGGCAATGTCATGTAAAACTCAGCAAGGGGACTAAATAAAGAGTCTCCATTTTTTCCAAAAATCGGCCACAGACACCACTTAAGTGGCATCAATTTCACCAGAGTTTTTTAAAACAGTTGGTGAGGTGATTTTTAAAAATCATCAAGCTTTTAGTCTCCCCAAGATGACACAGGGGTAGAAAAGTCCTTGCAGATGCAGGATTTGTTCATCTTGATGAACGTTAGTCTGTCTGCCTTGTCACTGGACAGCCGCGAGCGCTTATCTGTCAGCACACCACCAGCAGCGCTGAACACACGTTCAGAGAGAAGGCTGGCTGCGTGGCACGACAAGATCACCAAGGCGTGAGTAGGGAGCTCAGGCCATTTTTCAAGATTGGAAGCCCAAAATGAGCAAGGGTCCAGTTCCACAGTCATGGCATCGATGTTAACTTGGAGATACTCTTGTACCATCCTCAAAAGAACCTAGTAGATATATAAACCAGGCTACAGAATGTTTATGTTCAAAACTAGAAAATTTTATTGACATAAATAGAATAAAATATACACACACAGTAATAAAACAAGATGCCTCCAATCCAAACACCGGCACTATGGGTGTTAACAGGTATGCAGCCAGTAATAATTTAACTTTAAGACAAAATATACAAGGAGCATTTCCATTATAGTCATGTGACTGATATTTTGTGGCTACAAAAATATATCTATGATCGAGTAGGGTGCTGGGGAGAGATTGATATACTCTGGTACTACTAGGGCTGTATAAAGATACTAAAGAAAGCCTATTGCATATGTATTTGTTGTTTACTTATAATTCTAACTACTATACCTTGTATGTATATGTTCCCAGAGCATATACACCTCACTACCAGGGTATAAATGCATACAAATAACAAAAGTGTGACATCGTTGAGATAAATAGTCAGGGGACCCTATAACCGATGGTATCCAGATACTATTACCCTAATAAGTAAAGGCTGAATGCACTCCAAACCCCAGCAGCAACCTAATCAGATTTCATAGTTATCTCCAAACACTCACTGAGCCGGGAAATACCCCTACGCGCGTTTCGATAAGCTTCTTCTTCCGTGGAATCTCCCACCGTCTCTCAGTCTGCCATGTCCACCGGCACCCCCGCTAGTTCCACGATCTCCAGCTCTCCAGTCCAGCTCACCCTACATGAGACTATGGTTAGAAAAAGGAAGTACTTAGGGTTTGAACGCACACATAGCTAGACTAATCTCGTTAGAGATGATGCCCTACCGGTTAGTTGAAAGCAAAGCTTTCAAAGCCCTGATGGACTACGCTGTACCACGCTACGAGCTACCCAGTCGACACTTTTTTTCCAGAAAAGCCATCCCAGCCCTCCACCAGCATAAAGAGCGCATCGTCCATGCACTCAGGCAATCTGTGAGCACAAAGGTGCACCTGACAACAGATGCATGGACCAGTAGGCATGGCCAGGGACGTTACGTGTCCATCACGGCACACTGGGTAAATGTGGTGGATGCAGGGTCCACAGGGGACAGCAAGTTTGGGACAGTTCTGCCTAGCCCACGGTCTAGGAAACAATTGGCTGTAGCCGTTCGCACCCCCTCCTCCTCCTCTTCGTCCTCCTGCAGAAGCGAGAGCTCGTCCACAGACCGCAGTCGCACAACCACTCCATCCGCAGCTGCCACTGTTGCATACCAGGTCTCCCATTATGGGGCAGCTACTGGCAAACGTCAGCAGGCTGTATTGGCTATGAAGTGTTTGGGCGACAACAGACACACCGCGGACGTTCTGTCCGAGTTCTTGCAGAAAGAAACGCAGTCGTGGCTGGGCACTGTAGATCTTGAGGCAGGCAAGGTAGTGAGTGATAACGGAAGGAATTTCATGGCTGCCATCTCCCTTTCCCAACTGAAACACATTCCTTGCCTGGCTCACACCTTAAACCTGGTGGTGCAGTGCTTCCTGAAAAGTTATCCGGGGTTATCCGACCTGCTCCTCAAAGTGCGTGGACTTTGCTCACATATCCGCCGTTCTCCCGTACACTCCAGCCGTATGCAGACCTATCAGCGTTCTTTGAACCTTCCCCAGCATCGCCTAATCATAGACGTTGCAACAAGGTGGAACTCAACACTGCACATGCTTCAGAGACTGTGTGAACAGAGGAGGGCTGTTATGTTTTTGTGGGAGGATACACATACACGGGCAGGCAGTAGGATGGCAGACATGGAGTTGTCAGGTGTGCAGTGGTCGAAGATTCAAGACATGTGTCAAGTCCTTCAGTGTTTTGAGGAATGCACACGGCTGGTTAGTGCAGACAACGCCATAATAAGCATGAGCATCCCCCTAATGCGTCTGCTGATGCAAAGTTTGACGCACATAAAGGATCAGGCGTCTGCAGCTGAGGAAGAGGAAAGCCTTGATGACAGTCAGCCATTGTCTGGCCAGGGCAGTGTACAGGACGAGGTAGCGGGCGAAGAGGAGGAGGAGGACGAGGAGGATGATGGGGATGATTATATTTTTAATGAGGAAGCTTTTCCGGGGCCACTGAAAATTGGTGGCGCGGCAAGGCCGGGTTCTGGTTTTTTGAGGGACACAAATGACGTGGATTTGCCTGAAACTGCCCCTCAACCAAGCTTGCCTGTGGACTATTCTGAATGCCTTTTCCAATCTCGTAATTTTCTGCACCTGATTGTCCAGCATACGACATGTTTACACCTCACTAAATGGCCAAACTCCCCACACGGGGCCGTGGTATCGACACTTGGCGACAGCACCCGTGAGAGTGCAGTTTGTCTGAAGAGGTGGGTGAGCCCGCTTTTGGTCGACGGCACTGCCACTGGGTCCCTCCTAGCACAATAAAGTGTCTCTGGTGGTGGTGGTGCGCACCCAACGTCAGACACACCGTTGTAATATGAGGGGCCCTGGGCCTGTACCGCCGGCCACAAGACAGTTTCCCCCCACCCCAGCTCAAACAGTGCTCTACCACTTGCAAAATTATCTCACAGCTCCACCAATGTTTAGTCTATGCGCTGACATCCTTCAATGCCTGCCACTGACAATACCATTGTATTGACATTTTTGTTATGTTAGGCCTTCGATGCCTGTCTGTGGTCACTCCTTCCACTAGGCCTCCACTGACCACACCACTGCTGCCCGTGTACCCCTGTAACCAATTTAAAATTGCCTACAGCCATGTGTTATTATTTTAGGCCTTCGATGCCTGTCTGCGGTGACTCCTTCCACTAGGCCTCCACTGACCACACCACTGCTGCCCGTGTACCCCTGGAACCAATTTAAAATTGCCTACAGCCATGTGTTATTATTTTAGGCCTTCGATGCCTGTCTGCGGTGACTCCTTCCACTAGGCCTCCACTGACCACACCACTGCTGCCCGTGTACCCCTGGAACCAATTTAAAATTGCCTACAGCCATGTGTTATTATTTTAGGCCTTCGATGCTTGTCTGCGGTCACTCCTTCCGCTAGGCCTCCACTGACCACACCACTGCTGCCCGTGTACCCCTGGAACCAATTTAAAATTGCCTACAGCCATGTGTTATTATTTTAGGCCTTCGATGCCTGTCTGCGGTCACTCCTTCCACTAGGCCTCCACTGACCACACCACTGCTGCCCGTGTACCCCTGTAACCAATTTAAAATTGCCTACAGCCATGTGTTATTATTTTAGGCCTTCGATGCCTGTCTGCGGTCACTCCTTCCACTAGGCCTCCACTGACCACACCACTGCTGCCCGTGTACCCCTGTAACCAATTTAAAATTCCCTACAGCCATGTGTTATTATTTTAGGCCTTCGATGCCTGTCTGTGGTCACTCCTTCCACTAGGCCTCCACTGACCACACCACTGCTGCCCGTGTACCCCTGGAACCAATTTAAAATTGCCTACAGCCATGTGTTATTATTTTAGGCCTTCGATGCCTGTCTGCGGTCACTCCTTCCACTAGGCCTCCACTGACCACACCACTGCTGCCCGTGTACCCCTGGAACCAACATCAGAAAATATAAAAATAAATATTTTGCTTATAAAAAAGAAAATACTGGAGAGATATCAAATGCAGACATTTTAACATTAAAAACAAACACATACAACAAAAATCTGGTACAGTACTAAAAATGGCCACCAGCTACAATAACTTTCTCCTGCAAGTAGTTAACTGAAAGGTTTTTTCAATTTTAAACACAGATATGGCATCCACCGAGTGTTGTCCTGTCGCGTCTTCTTTATATTATTGCCAAGAAGATGCAAAACAATGAAAATAATAAAATCATTATTTACCAAAAAAATAGAGTAAGTCAAAACCACATTGCAAATAAACATTCATTACAAATAAAGAAGCAGGGCGCGTCCGAGGGTGAGTATATACCTAATAAGAATATAATCACCCTCGGACGCGCCCTGCTTCTTTCCGACAGCCTTCCTTCCTAAGAATCAGCCCTTCCGTGGTGTAGAGAGAGGGTTTGTTACACTCCAAGGTGTTCCCCAGGTTGCCTTTCCTGAGCTTCGATCTTCCGGCTCTCGTTTAGTAGTTGTTGGAAACTACGCTGCATTGGGCCTACAAATTGGGTATGGGGTGTAGAGAGATGGTGTGTTCTACTCCAAGGTGTTCCCCAGGTTGCCTTTCCTGAGCTTCGATCTTCCGGCTCTCGTTTAGTAGTTGTTGGAAACTACGCTGCATTAGGCCTACAAATTGGGTATGGGGTGTAGAGAGATGGTGTGTTCCACTGTAGAGAGATGGTGTGTTCCACTCCAAGGTGTTCCCCAGGTTTCCTCTCCATTGCTTCGATCTTCCGGCTCTCGTTTAGTAGTTGTTGGAAACTACGCTGCATTAGGCCTACAAATTGGGTATGGGGTGTAGAGAGATGGTGTGTTACACTCCAAGGTGTTCCCCAGGTTTCCTCTCCATTGCTTCGATCTTCCGGCTCTCGTTTAGTAGTTGTTGGAAACTACGCTGCATTAGGCCTACAAATTGGGTATGTGGTGTAGAGAGATGGTGTGTTACACTCCAAGGTGTTCCCCAGGTTTCCTCTCCATTGCTTCGATCCTCCGGCTCTCGTTTAGTAGTTGTTGGAAACTACGCTGCATTGGGCCTACAAATTGGGTATGGGGTGTAGAGAGATGGTGTGTTCCACTCCAAGGTGTTCTCCAGGTTGCCTTTCCTGAGCTTCGATCTTCCGGCTCTCGTTTAGTAGTCGTTGGAAACTACGCTGCATTAGGCCTACAAATTGGTGTAGAGAGATGGTGTGTTCCACTGTAGAGAGATGGTGTGTTCCACTCCAAGGTGTTCCCCAGGTTTCCTCTCCATTGCTTCGATCTTCCGGCTCTCGTTTAGTAGTTGTTGGAAACTATGCTGCATTAGGCCTACAAATTGGGTATGGGGTGTAGAGAGATGGTGTGTTACACTCCAAGGTGTTCCCCAGGTTTCCTCTCCATTGCTTCGATCTTCCGGCTCTCGTTTAGTAGTTGTTGGAAACTACGCTGCATTAGTCCTACAAATTGGGTATGTGGTGTAGAGAGATGGTGTGTTACACTCCAAGGTGTTCCCCAGGTTTCCTCTCCATTGCTTCGATCTTCCGGCTCTCGTTTAGTAGTTGTTGGAAACTACACTGCATTGGGCCTACAAATTGGGTATGGGGTGTAGAGAGATGGTGTGTTCCACTCCAAGGTGTTCTCCAGGTTGCCTTTCCTGAGCTTCGATCTTCCGGCTCTCGTTTAGTAGTTGTTGGAAACTACGCTGCATTAGGCCTACAAATTGGGTATGGGGTGTAGAGAGATGGTGTGTTACACTCCAAGGTGTTCCCCAGGTTTCCTCTCCATTGCTTCGATCTTCCGGCTCTCGTTTAGTAGTTGTTGGAAACTACGCTGCATTAGGCCTACAAATTGGGTATGGGGTGTAGAGAGATGGTGTGTTCCACTGTAGAGAGATGGTGTGTTCCACTCCAAGGTGTTCCCCAGGTTTCCTCGCCAATGCTTCGATCATCATGCTCTCGTTTAGTAGTTGTTGGAAACTACGCTGCATTAGGCCTACAAATTGGGTATGGGGTGTAGAGAGATGGTGTGTTCCACTCCAAGGTGTTCTCCAGGTTGCCTTTCCTGAACTTCTATCTTCAGGCTCTCATTAAATTGTGGTTAAACGGAACAACTGCATTTGGCGTACTAGTTGGTTTGGGGCCTACTATCGGTGTCTGCCGCTCCTTGCTGTTCTCCTGGTTTCCTGTCCTGAAATTCCGTTTTCAGGCGCTCGTTAAGTAGTTGTTAATGTTAGACTGCATTTGGCCTACTAGTTGGGTTGGGGCCTACTATCGGTGTCTGCCACTCCTTGCTGTTCTCCTCCACTGAACAAAGCTGTGCCGCCTGTTTACTACTGTTGCCAATTTTGAACTGCATTTTGACTACTTACTGATTTGGGCCTACTCTCTGTGTCAGCCTCTCATTCCAGTTGTCCTCCACTGCAATGCCCCCTGATTAGTCCTGTGTTACCAATTTTGAACTGCATTTAGCCCACTTTATTCTTTGGGCCTATATCTGTGTTTCCTCCTCATCCTGCCCATTGCCCAGCCAGTGATAGATGAGTCTGCTGGTACATTGACCCATAACGCAACATTTCCCGTGCACGCTACACTGCAAGATTGTGACCCTGCTGAAAGTCAGGTCCCCCTTCCCGCATACCATACCACCTTACACGGGGACAAACAGGAAGGTGCAGATGAAAGTGCAGGTTCCTTCATCAGGTGGGGGGAGGAATACTAGTTGGCGACGTCACTGGCACAGGGCCTCTCATGGTACGCAAAAGTGTTGCTGCCGGTGGGAGGCGCCCCCGCCGTGCAAACACACCGCTGTACTTTGAGGGGCCCTGTGCCAGTGCCAATGCCAACGAGTGGGCCCCCCCTGCTTGCTCAGGTTCACAGCACTTGCAAAGTTGAAATACTTACCTCTCCCTGCTCCACTGCCGTGACGTGGTCCAGATTTCCTGGGCCCACTAATTACTTGAACCAGCCCTACCCACCACAACTTTAGCCAAATGACCCCCAATTTCAAATGCCTTCCAATTATTATAAGGTAAATTACGCTTGACAAGCTTCATTAAGAAGAATGGATGGTTTTGACATTAAAATGGGCACTCTAGGTGTTTTCCTGGCCCCCACTCACTGCCGACTATGCTGCCCCATTGACTTGCATTGGGTTTCGTGTTTCGGTCGATCCCGACTTTACGTCATAATCGGGCGATTTCACTCGACCCGACTTTTGAGATAGTCGGGTTTCGCGAAACCCGGCTCGACTCTAAAAAGGTCAAGGTCTCTCAACTCTATTCAAAATGTGAGCCATACAAGGCACGTGTGTGACATTGCCCCGGCGAAGGGCCGTACCCAGGTTTGCAGCATTGTCACACACAGCTTTCCCTGGCTGCAGGTTGAGTGGAGACAACCATTGATGGAACTCGGTCTCCAGAGCTGACCACAAATCCTCAGCTGTGTGACTCACATTTCCCAGACATTTCAATGTAAACACTGCCTGATGCCGTTGAGCCCTGGTGACAGCATAGTGAGGAGGTGTGCAGGATTCCTTCAGCCCAGTTACAACGTGGGTGGCATTACCAAAGAGGCTTTGGGTGCAGGTGTTGGACCGAGAGGAGTTTGAAGAGGCAGAAGCCATGGAGGAACTTTTAGATACAGAGGACCGACGAGCAACTCATGGGGACGGCAAGGCTCGGACAGCAGCACCTTCTCCTGATGTCGCCGTAGTTACCCCGTGCCCAGTCACCGACATGTAACGCCCCTGTCCATGTCTACTCGTCCTAGTGTCTGTGGTTAAATGCACCCTGTCACACACAGAGTTTCTCAAGGAAGCAGTGATGTTGTGTGCGACATGCTGGTGCAGCGCAGGCACAGCTTTCTTTGAGAAGTAGTGGCGACTGGGCATCTGGTACTGGGGCACTGCGAAGGACATAAGGTCTCGAAAATCCTCAGTGTCCACCAGGCGGAAAGGCAACATTTCTGAAGCCAACAGCTTGCAGATGGAGAAATTCAGCCTCTTAGCTTTGTCACGGCTAGGAGGAAATGGTCTTTTACTTGTCCACATCTGAGGGACTGAGGGCTGGCTGCCGTGCTTAGACAGAGGTGAGTAGGGTGTCCCCGGCAAACTGCTGGTCTGTGAGGAAGGTGCAGGCGGAAATGTTATGTTGCCTTGATCAAAATGTGGTGTCGATGTCGGAGCGCGCTCAACACCAGCAGGTGTTTCCATGTGCAAATGTCCTGATGACCTGCCAATCACACTGGCTGTTGCGGGTAAAGAGATGAAAGGTCTGCATCCAAAACCATATGCGACTGCTGTCCCCACAGTCACAGAGGATGAAGAGGACGCCGATGCACTTGATGGGGCAGACGGTGGTTGACCTGGCCCACTAGGCCGCATTGTAGCACAGTGAGCTTTCCACTGCAACTTATGCCTCATATCCATGTGACGGTTCATGCATGAAGTACTCAAGCTGGTGATTTTTTTTGCCTCTACTGAGATTTTGTTGACAAATCTTACAGACAACATGAGTTGGGTCATCCTTTGCGATGTCAAAAAATGCCCAGGCTATGCAAGGCTTAGAGCCCGTACGACCTGCAGAGCCACCACAACACAGTTGTTGACGTGCTTCCAGTTCTCAGTCTCTGTGCAGGAAGGCGCACCGGTACCTTGTCGTCAGACTCGTCACTAGCATCCTCCTCCACCTCCTCTGCTGAACTCATGAACTGGCAGACTGGGGGTTGACAGTAAGTGGGGTAAGAGGCGCCTCCCGAAGAAGCATTGGGAAACGTGCGTCGGGGCAGAGGGACACCGAGGTGTCTTCACAGGCTGATAGCAAGGTAAATATTCCATTGCCATTTGGCCGCACACCATTTGCATGTAATATATGTTACCAATTCAGGCAGTGTAAGTGAACAGGGTATATTAATAGGTTCATTCATTTATTGAGAACATCGGTACTGATTACCCTTTGCCCACACTGCTGAGAGACCATTTAGATCTGGATTTTTGGTGTGGCTTGTATATTGGCAGATTGTAACCACCTATGCATTATACATATCAGCCTATACTTTTGTAAGATTACCTATGGCATTACAGTCCCTTGTCAGTGGAATTTGCACTCTATTGTTACATGCAGTTATGGATATTTTCTATATATCTTTTTATGGCATTTGTTTTGTCTAATAAAATATTGTTCTTAAATAGTACCATAGTGGGGATCATTTATTGTTGGTCACGCTATATGTGAAATAGTATTATGTGATGGTACAATACCCACCATATGGAAAGGGGTTATCATTAAGTTGAGCAACTGGTTGTGAAATAAGTAAGTGGGGTCTACAAACTCGTCGTCATCATCCTGTGTGTTCTTACGCCCGTCGTCCTCAGAGCCAACCTCTTCCTGCCCCGACCGAAAAGTCAAGTTTTCGTTCCAATCAGGTATCTCAGTCTCATCATCATCTTCCTCATTGTCTCCACCAACAGGAATTACAGTTTGGGAACGAGGGTCTACATTATGCTCAGAACCTTCTTCATCTGGGCCTGGATCCTACTCAAAAAGATTCTGGGCATCAGTGCAGATCATTTCCTCGTCTGGATTCACAGAAGCTCTGGAGCAGACCTCTGATTCCCAGGCTATAGTATGCGCAAACAGCTCTACAGACTCAACCATGTGTGTTACCCCATGCTCATACTGGCAGCTGGAGACTTGGGAGCTGTGAGGAAGCAAGTGCGATTGGGGTGACAACTCTGAGGACTGGAGTAGTTGTGATGTTGAAGTTGACATGGAGGAGAGCCCACTTGAACGAGCACTTGATATCCGTTCCAGCACCTGCTGTTTTTGTGCCTCATCTGGAATTTTTGGCGATGCTTGTAGCGATGGTTGTAAGAAAGGAATCATATCAGATTGTCCACGAAAAGAAGTAGATATCTTACTTTGGCTGGAAGATGGTCTTTCTTCTGCAGATGTTACTGTTGCTTGACCACCTACCCCACGGACACAACCTTTTTTTCCATTTCCAACACGCCTATTCCCCTTTCCACCAGCAGCAGGCCTTTTGCCACTCATTTTAGTGCTTAACTAATTGGCAACTCTGTATCTGTAGTTGTTGGCACAACAACCGATGGATGAAAACCGAGCAGAACTGAGTGGCCAAACTGTGGTACTAGGCCCAAAACTATCAACTGGATTAGATGCAGTGAAAATTGAGATACACAGGCAGTGTAGCTAGCTTCACAGGAGGGCTACTCAGATAACTATCAGACAATGCTACTAGCCAAAAAGGATTGGCTGGGCTAGATTACACCAAATGCTGTGACAAACACTTGCACAGCACTGGCACAGACCTGCCTGGCAAACAGTGCTATGAACTGCTGTAACCTACCCTGAAAAGGGCTGATATTAGAACTAGTCCTGACTCCTCCCGACTCCCTAAACCTATCTCTCTGACAATTCGCTCCAAAAAACATTCTTTGTCTGTATAGCGCCCACAGCAGCAGCGGTGCCGTCTAACACTAAGCTGAAGCAGTGAGGAAATGGTGGCGACGGGGGAAATGGCTGGTTCTTATAGGGCAAGGACATGTGAAATACACAGCCAATGACACATGCTCTTGCTTGTGTGCATCACATGCACATTGCTGTGTGTGTGTGCACTGCTGATAGGCTGTTAGACTGCACTGCCCCACTGTAAATGCGGGAAAGAAAAAAAATGGAAATCAGTGTTATTTCAGCCCAGATCTATCCCCCGCCCCCGCACCCCCCCCCCCCCCCCCCCGCCCACTATACACTGAAGCAGTCTATTAACAATGATGAACAGTTTTAATATGCAAATCAAGCTAGGCTTTTGGTGAACGAACAGTTATCGAACAGATACTCGAACAGCCGAATTTTAAGCAAATTGTTCAGGTTTGTCGAACGACTCGAACACCGCCCAAAACAGCTTGAATTTGAAATTGGCGAACAGTTCGACTCGAAGAACGCTCATCTCTAGTTATGACGATGTCTGCAATGCACTGTGGAATTAATAGAGCAAGTAAAATAAATAAATAAAATTTTAGTGCATTTCGTGCAGCAGAAAATTCTTCAGATAACCATTAATAACCTTATTGATAATATGCCAAAGCATGTAAGTGTGTGTATTTCTGTGTCTAGTGCTCATATTCGATACTGAATAAATGGAAATGTTTTGTAATTATTTTTCCATTTTTCATGATTTACAGATCATTATCATGTCTATCGATCATGTGATTTCCATAATTCCACAACTTTCCTTTCTTGGTATTGCAATATCAATGTTAAGTTCTCTGGAACGTATTAACATGAGTATTGCACTGTAGCTTTACATTATATAGACAAACCATTGTTTAACTAAACCAGTGAAGGTATCAAACCTGTAGACTGGGCTGAATAGTTAAATTGGAAAAATAGCCACTAATTAGCCTTGCAATACTGTAAGACATTTATACCAATATACTATCAACCCCTTAATGCAAAATCCCATACATGTACCCGACTGTGGGGTGATTGCGTGGAAAGAGGGCTCAGGAGCTGGGTTCTCTCCACACGTCTAACGCCAGCTGTATAATATAGGATATCTGGACCTGAGCCTCCATCACTGCTGTTAGCCAATTAAACACCGCTGTCAATCTCTGGCATTTAAATGGAACACACACTGTACTCCTGCTGAAATCCTCTACTGTTATGAATAGGTAATTCAGAACCACAATGGACCTTGAAGTTCAGAGCACACAAGTGACCTGACAAAAACCACAAAACATAGGACGAGCTCTGAGACGTGGGAATGATCTTAACTTGTTGAACTGGGTCACCAGAGGAGCGAGGTTTCAACGCCAGAAACAGTTTACAATTATTTTTGAAACTCAGAAATTTAGCTCTATCTCCAGAAAACAAATCAGGAATAGGAATTCTTGGTTCTAACATAGAATTCTGAGCCACAAAGTCTTGAATATTTTGTACTCTTGCAGTGAGAAGATCCACACATGAAGACAGACCTTTAATGTCCATCACCACACCTGTGTCCTGAACCACCCAAATGTCTAGGGGAAAAAAAAGGCAAAACACAGTGCAGAGAAAAAAAATGGTCTCAGAACTTCTTTTTTCCCTCTATTGAGAAGCATAGTACTTTGGTCCTCCAGTACTGTTATGAATAGGTAATTCAGAACCACAATGGACCTTGAAGTTCAGAGCACACAAGTGACCTGACATAAACCACAAAACATAGGACGAGCTCTGAGACGTGGGAACTCTGCTGACCGCAATCCCTAAACCTATCAAACCACACTAGAGGTAGCCGTGGATTGCGCCTAACGCTCCCTATGCAACTCGGCACAGCCTGAGAAACTAGCTAGACCTGAAGATAGAAAACTAAGCCTACCTTGCCTCAGAGAAATTCCCCAAAGGAAAAGGCAGCCCCCCACATATAATGACTGTGAGTTAAGATGAAAATACAAACACAGAGATGAAATAAATTTAGCAAAGTGAGGCCCGACTTACTGAATAGACCGAGGATAGGAAAGATAGCTTTGCGGTCAACACAAAAACCTACAAACAACCACGCAGAGGGGCAAAAAGATCCTCCGCACCGACTAACGGTACGGAGGTGCTCCCTCTGCGTCTCAGAGCTTCCAGCAAGCAAGCAAAACCAAAATAGCAAGCTGGACAGAAAGTATAGCAAAAAGTAACACAAGCAGAACTTAGCTTATGCTGAGCAGACAGGCCACAGGAACGATCCAGGAGGAAGCAAGACCAATACTAGAACATTGACTGGAGGACAGGATCAAAGCACTAGGTGGAGTTAAATAGAGCAGCACCTAACGACTTAACCTCATCACCTGAGGAAGGAAACTCAGAAGCCGCAGTACCACTCGTGACCACAGGAGGGAGCTTGATCACAGAATTCACAACAGTACCCCCCTTGAGGAGGGGTCACCGATCCCTCACCAGAGCCCCCAGGCCGACCAGGATGAGCCATATGGAAGGCACGAACAAGATCGGCAGCATGGACATCAGAGGCAAAGACCCAGGAATTATCTTCCTGACCATAACCCTTCCACTTAACCAGATACTGGAGTTTCCATCTCGAAACACGAGAATCCAAAATCTTCTCCACTATATACTCCAACTCCCCCTCCACCAAAACCGGGGCAGGAGGATCAACAGATGGAACCACAGGCGCCACGTATCTCCGCAACAATGACCTATGGAATACGTTATGGATGGAAAAAGAATCTGGAAGGGTCAAACGAAAAGACACAGGATTAAGAACCTCAGAAATCCTATACGGACCAATGAAACGAGGCTTAAACTTAGGAGAGGAAACCTTCATAGGAATATAACGAGATGACAACCAAACCAAATCCCCAACACGAAGTCGGGGACCCACACAGCATCTGCGATTAGCGAAACGTTGAGCCTTCTCCTGGGACAAGGTCAAATTGTCCACTAGATGAGTCCAAATCCGCTGCAACCTGTCCACCACAGTATCCACACCAGGACAGTCCGAAGACTCAACCTGCCCTGAAGAGAAACGAGGATGGAACCTAGAATTGCAGAAAAACGGTGAAACCAAGGTAGCCGAGCTGGCCCGATTATTAAGAGCGAACTCAGCCAACGGCAAAAAGGACACCCAATCATGCTGATCAGCAGAAACAAAACATCTCAGATATGTTTCCAAGGTCTGATTGGTTCGTTCAGTCTGGCCATTTGTCTGATGGAAAGCCGAGGAAAAAGACAAATCAATGCCCATCCTAGCACAAAAGGCTCGCCAAAACCTCGAAACAAACTGGGAACCTCTGTCAGAAACGATGTTCTCTGGAATGCCATGTAAACGAACAACATGCTGGAAGAACAATGGCACCAAATCAGAGGAGGAAGGTAATTTAGACAAGGGTACCAAATGGATCATCTTAGAGAAGCGATCACAAACTACCCAAATGACCGACATTTTTTGAGAGACGGGGAGATCCGAAATAAAATCCATAGAGATATGTGTCCAAGGCCTCTTCGGGATCGGCAAGGGCAAAAGCAACCCACTGGCACGAGAACAGCAGGGCTTAGCCCGAGCACAAATCCCACAGGACTGCACAAAAGAACGCACATCCCGCGACAGAGACGGCCACCAAAAGGATCTAGCCACCAAATCTCTGGTACCAAAGATTCCAGGATGAACCTCAGAGATAACTTTATTCGTCCACCTAAAAGGGACAAAAAGTTTCTCTGCTGGGCAACGATCAGGTTTATTAGCCAGAACTTTTTGCAGCACCCGCCGCAAATCTGGGGAGATGGCAGACACAATTACTCCCTCTTTGAGAATACCCGCCGGCTCAGGCAAACCCGGAGAGTCGGGCACAAAACTCCTAGACAGGGGATCTGCCTTCACATTTTTAGAGCCCGGAAAGTACGAAACCACAAAGTCAAAACGGGAGAAAAACAGCGACCAACGAGCCTGTCTAGGATTCAACCGTTTGGCAGACTCGAGATAAGTCAAGTTCTTGTGATCAGTCAAGACCACCACGCGATGCTTAGCTCCTTCAAGCCAATGACGCCACTCCTCGAATGCCCACTTCATGGCCAGCAACTCTCGATTGCCAACATCATAATTTCGCTCAGCAGGCGAAAACTTCCTGGAAAAGAAGGCGCATGGCTTCATCACAGAGCAATCAGCACCTCTTTGCGACAAAACAGCCCCCGCTCCAATTTCAGAAGCATCAACCTCAACCTGGAACGGAAGCAAAACATCTGGTTGACACAACACATTGGCAGAAGAAAAACGATGCTTTAACTCTTGAAAAGCTTCCACAGCAGCAGAAGACCAATTGACCACATCAGCACCTTTCTTGGTCAAATCGGTCAATGGTTTAGCAATACTAGAAAAATTACAGATGAAGCGACGATAAAAATTAGCAAAGCCAAGGAACTTTTGCAGACTCTTCAGAGATGTCGGCTGAGTCCAATCATAAATGGCCTGGACCTTAACAGGGTCCATCTCGATGGTAGAAGGGGAAAAAATGAACCCCAAAAATGAAACCTTCTGAACACCAAAGAGACACTTTGATCCCTTCACAAACAAAGAATTAGCACGCAGGACCTGGAACACCATTCTGACCTGCTTCACATGAGACTCCCAATCATCCGAGAAGACCAAAATATCATCCAAGTATACAATCAGGAATTTATCCAGGTACTCTCGGAAGATGTCATGCATAAAGGACTGAAATACTGATGGAGCATTGGCAAGTCCGAATGGCATAACTAGGTACTTAAAATGGCCCTCGGGCGTATTAAATGCAGTTTTCCATTCATCGCCCTGTTTAATACGCACAAGATTATATGCACCACGAAGATCTATCTTGGTGAACCAACTAGCCCCCTTAATCCGAGCAAACAAATCAGATAGCAGCGGCAAGGGGTACTGAAATTTGACCGTGATTTTATTTAGAAGGCGGTAATCAATACAAGGTTTCAGCGAACCATCCTTCTTGGCCACAAAAAAGAACCCTGCTCCCAATGGCGATGACGACGGCCGAATATGACCCTTCTCCAAGGATTCTTTTACGTAACTCCGCATAGCGGCGTGCTCAGGTACAGATAAATTAAACAGTCGACCCTTAGGAAACTTACTACCAGGAATCAACTCGATAGCACAATCACAATCCCTATGCGGAGGTAGGGCATTGGACTTGGGCTCATCGAATACATCCCGGTAATCAGACAAGAACTCTGGGACCTCAGAAGGGGTGGATGATGAGATAGACAGAAATGGAACATCACCATGTACCCCCTGACAACCCCAGCTGGACACAGACATTGATTTCCAATCTAATACTGGGTTATGGACTTGTAGCCATGGCAACCCCGACACGACCACATCATGCAGATTTTGCAACACCAGAAAGCGAATATCCTCCTGGTGCGCAGGAGCCATGCACATGGTCAGCTGGGTCCAATACTGAGGCTTATTCTTGGCCAAAGGCGTAGCATCAATTCCTCTCAATGGAATAAGACACTGCAAGGGCTCCAAGACAAACCCACAGCGCCTAGCAAACTCCAAGTCCATCAAATTCAGGGCAGCGCCTGAATCCACAAATGCCATGACAGAATAGGAAGACAAAGAGCAGATCAAAGTAACGGACAAAAGAAATTTCGACTGTACCGTACCAATGGTGGCAGACTTAGCGAACCGCTTAGTGCGCTTAGGACAATCGGAGATAGCATGAGTGGAATCACCACATTAGAAACACAGCCCTTTTTGACGTCTGTGTTCTTGCCTTTCAGCTCTGGTCAAAGTCCTATCGCACTGCATAGGCTCAGGTTTATGCTCAGATAATACCGCCAAATGGTGCACAGATTTACGCTCACACAAGCGTCGACCGATCTGAATGGCCAAAGACATAGACTCATTCAGACCAGCAGGCATAGGAAATCCCACCATGACATCCTTAAGGGCTTCAGAGAGACCCTTTCTGAAGATTGCTGCCAAAGCACATTCATTCCATTGAGTGAGCACAGACCACTTTCTAAACTTCTGACAATAAATCTCTATCTCATCCTGACCCTGACACAGAGCCAGCAAATTTTTCTCTGCCTGATCCACTGAATTAGGTTCATCGTACAGTAATCCGAGCGCCAGAAAAAACGCATCAATATTACATAATGCAGGATCTCCTGGCGCAAGGGAAAATGCCCAGTCTTGAGGGTCGCCACGTAATAAAGAAATAATGATCTTAAATTGTTGAACTGGGTCACCAGAGGAGCGAGGTTTCAACGCCAGAAACAGTTTGCAATTATTTTTGAAACTCAGAAATTTAGCTCTATCTCCAGAAAACAAATCAGGAATAGGAATTCTTGGTTCTAACATAGAATTCTGAGCCACAAAGTCTTGAATATTTTGTACTCTTGCAGTGAGAAGATCCACACATGAAGACAGACCTTTATTGTCCATCACCACACCTGTGTTCTGAACCACCCAAATGTCTAGGGGGAAAAAAAGGCAAAACACAGTGCAAAGAAAAAAAATGGTCTCAGAACTTCTTTTTTCCCTCTATTGAGAAGCATAGTACTTTGGTCCTCCAGTACTGTTATGAATAGGTAATTCAGAACCACAATGTACCTTGAAGTTCAGAGCACACAAGTGACCTGACAAAAACCACAAAACATAGGACGAGCTCTGAGACGTGGGAACTCTGCTGACCGCAATCCCTAAACCTATCAAACCACACTAGAGGTAGCCGTGGATTGCGCCTAACGCTCCCTATGCAACTCGGCACAGCCTGAGAAACTAGCTAGACCTGAAGATAGAAAAATAAGCCTACCTTGCCTCAGAGAAATTCCCCAAAGGAAAAGGCAGCCCCCCACATATAATGACTGTGAGTTAAGATGAAAATACAAACACAGAGATTAAATAGATTTAGCAAAGTGAGGCCCGACTTACTGAATAGACCGAGGATAGGAAAGATAGCTTTGCGGTCAACACAAAAACCTACAAACAACCACGCAGAGGGGCAAAAAGACCCTCCGCACCGACTAACGGTACGGAGGTGCTCCCTCTGCGTCTCAGAGCTTCCAGCAAGCAAGCAAAACCAAAAAAGCAAGCTGGACAGAAAATATAGCAAAAAGTAACACAAGCAGAACTTAGCTTATGCTGAGCAGACAGGCCACAGGAACGATCCAGGAGGAAGCAAGACCAATACTAGAACATTGACTGGAGGCCAGGATCAAAGCACTAGGTGGAGTTAAATAGAGCAGCACCTAACGACTTAACCTCATCACCTGAGGAAGGAAACTCAGAAGCCGCAGTACCACTCGTGACCACAGGAGGGAGCTTGATCACAGAATTCACAACACTCTACCTTTGCCATATTAGTACTCCTGTGAATCTGAGCATTTAAGGAGACAGAGATTTCACCTATATACTGCAAAACTTTGGTATTTCAGTACATACACACGTGGTCAAAATTGTTGGCACCCCTCGTTTAATGACAGAAAAACCCACAATGATCGCATACTGGGTTGCTTGCTGTAGTTTTAATAAAATCCCAGTTTTATCAGCAGGAGATTATCACTAGAGGACTAATAAACCTGCTGCCATGTAGTCCTCCATATTCAAGAGCTCTGTATAACCCCACCCCCACCACTGTTTGGCAGCTTTCTACCTATACACAATGTATGCAGAGTGCTGTCAATCAGTGGTGTGAGTGGAGTTATACAGAGCTCAGCATCCAGAGAACTGGTAGATAAAACTGTGATTTTGTTAAAACTGCAGCAAGCAGGACAATAAGTGATACACCTCTGGATTTTAGGGTTTCTGTCCCTACATAATGCTGTTCACAGATGGGGTAGTAAAAATTTAATAGGTGCAGGAATGCTGCAGAAAATCTGCAACATCTAAAAATCATCAAATGTTCATTGTGAGAAAGTAGCCTAAGGGCTCGTTCAGAAGATTATATTTTCGGGTCGAGTGCTATCCGTGGAAAAAATGAACATCACTCAGGCCAATGATATTCAACGAGGTGGTGAATAGGGTTGAGCGAAACGGATCGGTCATTTTCAGAAGTCGCCGACTTTTGGCAAAGTCGGGTTTCATGAAACCCGACCCGATCCCTGTGTGGGGTCGGCCATGAGGTCGGCGATCTTCTTATCGGGTATCGGAATTCCGATACCGAGTTCCGATATTTTTGCGATATCGGGAATCGGTATCAGGATCCATATTTATGTGTAAAATAAAGAATAAAAATAAAAAATATTGATATACTCACCCTCAGACGCGCCCTGGTTCTAACCGGCAGTCTTCCCTCCTAAGAATGAGCGAGTGAAGGACCTGCGGTGACGTTGCGGCTTGTGATTGGTCGCGTGAGTGGTCACATGAGCGGTCACGCGACCAATCACAAGCCGCGACGTCATCGAAGGTCCTTCACTTGCTCATTCTTAGGAAGGAAGGCTGGCGGCTAGAACCAGGGCGCGTCCGAGGGTGAGTATATCCCTATTTTTTATTTTTATTCTTTATTTTACACATTAATATGGATCCCAGGGCCTGAAGGAGAGTTTCTTCTCCTTCAGACCCTGGGAACCATTAGTATCCCATTGCACTGCATTGGGTTTCGTGTTTCGGCCGACCCCGACCCCGACTTTTCTATAGGATCGGCCGATTTCACTCGACCCGACTTTTGAGAAAGTCGGGTTTCGTGAAACCCGACTCGACCCTATAAAAATAAAAGTTGCTCAACCCTAGTGGTGAAGATGATCAATTTTTTTCACTAATCAAATGTGCGTAAAAAAATTGCATCCTGCATTAGTTTCTTCCATAAAGCGGATGAGACTCAGGCCTCTTTCACACATCCAGATAATTCCGGTACCGGAGAAATCGGTACCGGAATTATCTGTATCCATGTGTCTGTGTGCTCACGTAGCACATCAGTGTGGCACACGTGCGGCAGCCATGTGCCGCCCGTGTGCTGACTGAGGACCACAAGGACCATGCAGGAGACAGCGCTACAGTTAAGCGCTGTCCCCTGCATGTGGTGCTGAAGCCGGCATTCATTCATTCTCCCCAGCACCATTCGCTGGAGAGAAGGAATCAAAAATCAAGGTTTTTTTATTTTTTTCCCTTAAAAATAAAGTTTGTGAGTCACCACCCGCCTCCCATCCCCTGTGCGCCCCTCCCCCCCCGCTTGCCGGGAAATACTCACCCAGCTCCTTCGATGTATGCTCTCAGCAGGTCCTGTGTGAGCGGTCACATGGTACCGCTCATTACAGTGATGAATATGTGCATATTCATCACTGTAATGAGCGGTACCATGTGACCGCTCACACAGGACCTGCTGCCAGCACTGAGAGCATACATCGCAGGAGCTGGGTGAGTATTTCCTAGCAAGAAGGGGGGGGCGCACAGGGGATGGGAGGCGGGTGGTGACTCACAAACTTTATTTTTAACGGAAAAAAACCCTTGATTTTTCATTCCTTCTCTCCAGCGAACGCTGCTGGGGAGAAGGAATGAATGCCGGCTTCAGCACCACACACAGGGGGGACAGCGCTTATTGTAGCGCTGTCTCTCCTGCGGGCAGTACGTGCACACGGACGAGAGTGCACACTGTTCTCTGTGTGCACGTGTGCTGTCCGTATTGTGGTCTGTGCTGCCGGTAAAAAACGGACATGTCTATATGTTTTGCACACGGACAGACGGTCCGTGTGAAAACACGCACATGTGCAGAAACACATAGATTCTAATGGGTCTACGTGTGTCAGTGTCTCCGGTATGTGAGAAAACTGTGACTACAAGTACCGGAGACTAGGGTTGAGCGACCTTGACCTTTTTAGAGTCGAGTCGTGTTTCGCGAAACCCGACTATCTTAGAAGTCGAGTCGAGTGGAATCGGCCGATTATCGCGAAAAGTCGGGTATCGCCCGAAACACGAAACCCAATGCAAGTCAATGGGGGAGCATAGTCGGCAGTGAGTGGAGGCCAGGAAAACACCTACACTGCCCATTTTAATGGCAAAAACATCCATTCTTTTTACTGAAGCTTGTCAATCGTAATTTAGCTTATAATAATTGGAAGGCATTTGAAATTGGGGGTCATTTGGCTAAAGTTGTGGGGGGTAGGGCTGGTTCAAGAAATTAGTGGGCCCAGGAAATCTGGAACGCGTCACGGCAGTGGAGCAGGGAGAGGAAAGTATTTCAACTTTGCAAGTGCTGTGATCCTGAGCAAGCAGGGGGGGCCCACTCGTTGGCACTGGCACTGGCACAGAGCCCCTCAAAGTACAGCGGTGTGTTTGCACGGCGGGGGCGCCTCCCACCGGCAGCAACACTTTTGCATACTATGAGAGGCCCTGTGCCAGTGACGTCGCCAACTAGTATTCCTCCCCCCACCTGATGAAGGAACCTGCACTTTCATCTGCACCTTCCTCTTTGTCCCCGTGTAAGGTGGTATGGTATGCGGGAAGAGGAACCTGACTTTCAGCAGGGTCACAATCTTGCTGTGTAGCGTGCACGGGGAATTTAGCGTTATGGGTCAATGTACCAGCAGACTCATCTATCACTGGCTGGGCAATGGGCAGGATGAGGAGGAAACACAGATATAGGCCCAAAGAATAAAGTGGGCTAAATGCAGTTCAAAATTGGTAACACAGGACTAACCAGGGGGCATTGCAGTGGAGGACAACTGGAATGAGAGGCTGACACAGAGAGTAGGCCCAAATCAGTAAGTAGTCAAAATGCAGTTCAAAATTGGCAACCGTAGTAAACAGGCGGCACAGCTTTGTTCAGTGGAGGAGAACAGCAAGGAGTGGCAGACACCGATAGTAGGCCCCAACCCAACTAGTAGGCTATATGCAGTCTAACATTAACAACTACTTAACGAGAGCCTGAAAATGGAATTTCAGGACAGGAAACCAGGAGAACAGCAAGGAGTGGCAGACACCGATAGTAGGCCCCAACCCAACTAGTACACCAAATGCAGTTGTTCCATTTAACCACAATTTAATGAGAGCCTGAACATAGAAGCTCAGGAAAGGCAACCTGGAGAACACCTTGTAGTGTAACACACCATCTCTCTACACCCCATACCCAATTTGTAGGCCTAATGCAGTGTAGTTTCCAACAACTACTAAACGAGAGCAGGAAGATCGAAGCAATGGCGAGGAAACCTGGGGAACACCTTGGAGTGGAACACACCATCTCTCTACACCCCATACCCAATTTGTAGGCCTAATGCACTGTAGTTTCCAACAACTACTAAACGAGAGCATTAAGATCGCAGCAATGGCGAGGAAACCTGGGGAACACCTTGGAGTGGAACACACCATCTCTCTACACCCCATACCCAATTTGTAGGCCTAATGCACTGTAGTTTCCAACAACTACTAAACGAGAGTCGGAAGACCGAAGCAATGTGGATGAAGCCTGGGGAACACCTTGGAGTGTAACACACCATCTCTCTACACCCCATACCCAATTTGTAGGCCTAATGCAGCGTAGTTTCCAACAACTACTAAACGAGAGCATTAAGATCGAAGCAATGGCGCGGAAACCTGGGGAACACCTTGGAGTGGAACACACCATCTCTACACCCCAGACCCAACTTGTAGGCCGAATGCAGTGTTGTTTTCAACAACTACTTAAGAAGAGCCTGAAGATCAAAGCTCAGAAAAGGCAACCCGGGGAACACCTTGGAGCGGCAGACACTGGTAGTAGGCTGTAAACCCCACATTTTGGTCAATGGAGTTTATGAAATGTTCCAGGGGTACACAGGCAGCATTGGTGTGGTAAGCGGAGGACAATTTATATTTGGGACTGCAGACAGACTTTGTAGGCTGTCCCCTGTGGACCATGCATCCACAACATTAACCCAGTGCGCCGTAATGGACATCTAACCTTTCGTGGACATGCCTACTGGTCCATGCATCTGTTGTCAGGTGCACCTTTCTACTATTAGATAGCCAGAGAGCATGGACAATGCAGATTTTTACATGATGCTGTAGTGCTGGGATGGCTTTTCTCGCAAAAGAAGTGACGACTGGGTAGCTCTTACCGTGGTACAGAGTAGTCCATCTGGGCTTTATAATTGTAAAATAGAGAATAAAAATTGGCTGTATGCACTTTAAAATAGGTTACAGGGGTACACGGGCGGCAGTGGTCTGGTCAGTGTAGTTGTAGTAGAAAGAAGGGACCGCAGACAGGCTTCGAAGGCCTAACATAACAAATTGGACAGGCTGTAGGCACTTTTACATTGGTTCCAGGGGTACACGGGCAGCAGTACAATGGTCAGTGGAGGCCAAGTGGAAGGAGGGACCGCAGACAGGCTTCGAAGGCCTAACATAAAAAAATAGGGCTGTTGGCAATTTACAATTGGTTCCAGGGGTACACGGGCAGAAGTACAATGGTCAGTGGAGGCCTAGTGGAAGGAGGGACCGCAGACAGGCTTCGAAGGCCTAACATAAAAATAGGGGTGCAGGCAATTTAACATTGGTTCCAGGGGTACACGGGCAGCAGTGGTCTGGTCACTGTAGTAGTAGTAGAAAGAACGGACTGCAGACAGGCTTCGAAGGCCTAACATAACAAAATTTGGCTGTTGGCAATTTAAAATTGGTTCCAGGGGTACACGGGCAGCAGTACAATGGTCAGTGGAGGCCTAGTGGAAGGAGGGACCGCAGACAGGTTTCGAAGGCCTAACATAACAAAAATAGGGGTGCAGGCAATTTAACATTGGTTCCAGGGGTACACGGGCAGCAGTGGTCTGGTCAGTGTAGTAGTAGTAGAAAGAAGGGACTGCAGACAGGCTTCGAAGGCCTAACATAACAAAATTGGGCTGTTGGCAATTTAAAATTGGTTCCAGGGGTACACGGGCAGCAGTACAATGGTCAGTGGAGGACTAGTGGAAGGAGGGACCGCAGACAGGCTTCGAAGGCCTAACATAACAAAAATAGGGGTGCAGGCAATTTAACATTGGTTCCAGGGGTACACGGGCAGCAGTGGTCTGGTCAGTGTAGTAGTAGTAGAAAGAAGGGACTGCAGACAGGCTTCGAAGGCCTAACATAACAAAATTGGGCTGTTGGCAATTTAAAATTGGTTCCAGGGGTACACGGGCAGCAGTACAATGGTCAGTGGAGGCCTAGTGGAAGGAGGGCCCGCAGACAGGCTTCGAAAGCCTAACATAACAAAAATAGGGGTGCAGGCAATTTAACATTGGTTCCAGGGGTACACGGGCAGCAGTACAATGGTCAGTGGAGGCCTAGTGGAAGGAGGGACCGCAGACAGGCTTCGAAGGCCTAACATAACAAAAATGTCAATACAATGGTATTGTCAGTGCCAGGCATTGAAGGATGTCAGCGCATAGACTAAACATTGGTGGAGCTGTGAGAGATAATTTTGCAAGTGGTTGAGCACTGTTTGAGCTGGGGGGGGAACTGTCTTGTGGCCGGCGGTACAGGCCCAGGGCCCCTCATATGGTGCGCACCACCACCGCCAGAGACACTTTATTGTACTATGAGGGACCCAGTGGCAGTGCCGTCGACCAAAAGCGGGCACACCCACCTCTTCAGAAAAAAAACAGCACTCTCACGGGTGCTGGCGCCAAGTGGCGATACCACGGCCCCGTGTGGGGAGTTTGGCCATTTAGGGAGGTGTAAATATGATGGACAATCAGGTGCAGCAAATTACGATATTGGAAAAGTCATTCATAATAGTCCACAGGCAAGACCTTTTCATAGGAAAGCTAGGTGTCAGCCGGACAAGGTGGGGCAAAAGATTTCGAAATCCAGTTGTGGTTCATTTTAATGAAGGTTAGATCATCTACATTTTGGGTAGCCAGACGAGTCCTTTTTTCTGTTAGTATTGAACCTGCAGCACTGAATACTCTTTCTGATAGGACACTAGCTGCCGGGCAAGCAAGCTCCTGCAATGCATATTCTGCCAATTCTGGCCAGGTGTCTAATTTGGATGCCCAGTAATCAAATGGGAATGACGGTTGAGGGAGAACGTCGATAAGGGATGAAAAATAGTTTGTAACCATACTGGACAAATGTTGTCTCCTGTCACTTTGAATTGATGCTGCAGTACCTGTCCTGTCTGCGGTCATAGCAAAATCACTCCACAACCTGGTCAGAAAACCCCTCTGGCCAACGCCACTTCTGATTTCTGCCCCTCTAACTCCTCTGGTCTGCTGGCCCCTGCAGCTCGTGTGAGAACGATCACGGGCGCTGTGTGCAGGGAATGCCAGAAGCAAACGGTCAACAAGAGTTGATTGTTTGGTTGCTAATATTAGTTCCAAGTTCTCATGTGGCATTATATTTTGCAATTTGCCTTTATAGCGAGGATCAAGGAGGCAGGCCAACCAGTAATCGTCATCGTTCATCATTTTAGTAATGCGTGTGTCCCTTTTGAGGATACGTAAGGCATAATCCGCCATGTGGGCCAAAGTTCCAGTTCTCAAATCTGCGGTTGTGCTTGGTTGAGGGGCAGTTTCAGGCAAATCCACGTCACTTGTGTCCCTCAAAAAACCAGAACCCGGCCTTGCCGCGCCAACAATTTCCAGTGGCCCCGGAAAAGCTTCCTCATTAAAAATATAATCATCCCCATCATCCTCCTCGTCCTCCTCCTCCTCTTCGCCCGCTACCTCGTCCTGTACACTGCCCTGGCCAGACAATGGCTGACTGTCATCAAGGCTTTCCTCTTCCTCAGCTGCAGACGCCTGATCCTTTATGTGCGTCAAACTTTGCATCAGCAGACGCATTAGGGGGATGCTCATGCTTATTATGGCGTTGTCTGCACTAACCAGCCGTGTGCATTCCTCAAAACACTGAAGGACTTGACACATGTCTTGAATCTTCGACCACTGCACACCTGACAACTCCATGTCTGCTATCCTACTGCCTGCCCGTGTATGTGTATCCTCCCACAAAAACATAACTGTTCGCACAGTCTCTGAAGCATGTGCAGTGTTGAGTTCCACCTTGTTGCAACGTCTATGATTAGGCGATGCTGGGGAAGGTTCAAAGAACGCTGATAGGTCTGCATACGGCTGGAGTGTACGGGCGAACGGCGGATATGTGAGCAAAGTCCGCGCACTTTGAGGAGCAGGTCGGATAACTTTTCAGGAAGCACTGCACCACCAGGTTTAAGGTGTGAGCCAGGCAAGGAATGTGTTTCAGTTGGGAAAGGGATTTGGCAGCCATGAAATTCCTTCCGTTATCACTCACTACCTTGCCTGCCTCAAGATCTACAGTGCCCAGCCACGACTGCGTTTCTTTCTGCAAGAACTCGGACAGAACTTCCGCGGTGTGTCTGTTGTCGCCCAAACACTTCATAGCCAATACAGCCTGCTGACGTTTGCCAGTAGCTGCCCCATAATGGGAGACCTGGTGTGCAACAGTGGCAGCTGCGGATGGAGTGGTTGTGCGACTGCGGTCTGTGGATGAGCTCTCGCTTCTGCAGGAGGACGAGGAGGAGGAGGAGGGGGTGCGAACGGCTACAGCCAACTGTTTCCTAGACCGTGGGCTAGGCAGAACTGTCCCAAAATTGCTGTCCCCTGTGGACCCTGCATCCACAACATTCACCCAGTGTGCCGTGATGGACACGTAACGTCCCTGGCCATGCCTACTGGTCAATGCATCTGTTGTCAGGTGCACCTTTGTGCTCACAGATTGCATGAGTGCATGGACGATGCGCTCTTTAACATGCTGGTGGAGGGCTGGGATGGCTTTTCTGGAAAAAAAGTGTCGACTGGGTAGCTCGTAGCGTGGTACAGCGTAGTCCATCAGGGCTTTGAAAGCTTTGCTTTCAACTAACCGGTAGGGCATCATCTCTAACGAGATTAGTCTAGCTATGTGGGCGTTCAAACCCTGTGAACGCGGATGCGAGGCTAAGTACTTCCTTTTTCTAACCATAGTCTCATGTAGGGTGAGCTGGACTGGAGAGCTGGAGATCGTGGAACTAGCGGGGGTGCCGGTGGACATGGCAGACTGAGAGACGGTGGGAGATGGTATTGTTGCCGCCGGTGCCCTAGATGCAGTGTTTCCTACTACGAAACTGGTGATTCCCTGACCCTGACTGCTTTGGCCTGGCAAAGAAACCTGCACAGATACTGCAGGTGGTGCGGAAAATGGTGGCCCTACACTGCCGGAAGGGATGTTGCGTTGATGACTAGCTTCATTGGCCGAGGGTGCTACAACCTTAAGGGACGTTTGGTAGTTAGTCCAAGCTTGCAAATGCATGGTGATTAAATGTCTATGCATGCAACTTGTATTGAGACTTTTCAGATTCTGTCCTCTGCTTAAGGTAGTTGAACATTTTTGACAGATGACTTTGCGCTGATCAATTGGATGTTGTTTAAAAAAATGCCAGACTGCACTCTTTCTAGCATCGGATACCTTTTCAGGCATTGCAGACTGAGCTTTAACCGGATGGCCACGCTGTCCTCCAACAGGTTTTGGCTTTGCCACGCGTTTTGGGCAAGATACGGGCCCGGCAGATGGAACCTGTTGCGATGTTGATGCCTGCTGCGGCCCCTCCTCCTCCGCTTCAGAACTGCTGCCGCCTGCACCCTGTTCCCCCAATGGCTGCCAATCGGGGTCAAGAACTGGGTCATCTATTACCTCTTCTTGTAGCTCGTGTGCAACTTCGTCTGTGTCACCGTGTCGGTCGGTGGTATAGCGTTCGTGATGGGGCAACATAGTCTCACCAGGGTCTGATTCTTGATCATTACCCTGCGAGGGCAATGTTGTGGTCTGAGTCAAAGGACCAGCATAGTAGTCTGGCTGTGGCTGTGCATCAGTGCACTCCATGTCAGATTCAACTTGTAATGGGCATGGACTGTTAACTGCTTCACTTTCTAAGCCAGGGACGGTATGTGTAAAGAGCTCCATGGAGTAACCCGTTGTGTCGCCTGCTGCATTCTTCTCTGTTGTTGTTTTTGCTGAAGAGGACAAGGAAGCGACTTGTCCCTGACCGTGAACATCCACTAACGACGCGCTGCTTTTACATTTACCAGTTTCACGAGAGGAGGCAAAAGAGCTAGAGGCTGAGTCAGCAAGATAAGCCAAAACTTGCTCTTGCTGCTCCGGCTTTAAAAGCGGTTTTCCTACTCCCAGAAAAGGGAGCGTTCGAGGCCTTGTGTAACCAGATGACGAACCTGGCTCCACAGCTGCAGACTTAGGTGCAATATTTTTTTTCCCACGACCACCTGATGCTCCACCACTACCACTACCCTCATTACCAGCTGACAATGAACGCCCCCGGCCACGACCTCTTCCACCAGACTTCCTCATTGTTTTAAAAACATAACCAAACTAACGGTATTTGTTGCTGTCACACAACTTACACGGTGAGCTATAACTTCAGTATGATTTAGCTACCCCTTTACAGGTGGGTGAGACCACAACGAAAATCAGGCACAATGTTACACACTCTGTTTTTGGTGGCACCAAATGAGAGAGATGCCACACACGCAGGACTGTCACTGAAGCACAAATGTAAATATTAATCTCCCACTGTTTTTTTTTATTTATTTATTTTTTTTCAGGGAGACTTTAGAAACAAAATAAAATAAAATGATTTTTTCAGGAAGAATTTAGAAACCAAATAAAATAAAATGATTTCTTCAGGGAGAATTTAGAAAACAAATAAAACAAAAAATAGGCTTTCTATGGCCCACTGAGTGAGAGATGACGCGCACAGGAGTCAGGAGTGGCACACAAGCCCAGAGGCCAATATTTTTCTCCCAATGATTGATGTAGTGATTTTTTCAGGTTGATTTTGGAACCCAAATCAAGCAAAAAAAATAATAGGCTTTCTATGGCCCACAATTGGAGAGAGAGAGAGAGATGGCACACCCAGGAGTCAAGACTGGCACACAAGCAGAAAGGGCAATATTAATCTCCCACTGATTTTTTTTTTTTTTTTCAGGGAGACTTTAGAAAAAAAAAAAATAATAAAAAAAATGATTTTTTCAGGAAGAATTTAGAAACCAAATAAAATAAAATGATTTTTTCAGGGAGAATTTAGAAAACAAATAAAACAAAAAATAGGCTTTCTATGGCCCACTGAGTGAAAGATGACGCACACAGGAGTCAGGAGTGGCACACAAGCCCAGAGGCCAATATTTTTCTCCCAATGATTGATGTAGTGATTTTTTCAGGTAGATTTTGGAACCCAAATCAAGCAAAAAAAATAATAGGCTTTCTATGGCCCACAATTGGAGAGAGAGAGAGAGAGATGGCACACCCAGGAGTCAAGACTGGCACACAAGCAGAAAGGGCAATATTAATCTCCCACTGTTTTTTTTTTTTTTTTTTTTTCAGGGAGACTTTAGAAAAAAAAAATAATAGAATAAAATGATTTTTTCAGGAAGAATTTAGAAACCAAATAAAATAAAATGATTTTTTCAGGGAGAATTTAGAAAACAAATAAAACAAAAATAGGCTTTCTATGGCCCACTGAGTGAGAGATGACGCACACAGGAGTCAGGAGTGGCACACAAGCCCAGAGGCCAATATTTTTCTCCCAATGATTGATGTAGTGATTTTTTCAGGTAGATTTTGGAACCCAAATCAAGCAAAAAAAATAATAGGCTTTCTATGGCCCACAATTGGAGAGAGAGAGAGAGAGATGGCATACCCAGGAGTCAAGACTGGCACACAAGCAGAAAGGGCAATATTAATCTCCCACTGATTTTTTTTTTTTTTTTCAGGGAAACTTTAGAAAAAAAAATAATAAAAAAAATGATTTTTTCAGGAAGAATTTAGAAACCAAATAAAATAAAATGATTTTTTCAGGGAGAATTTAGAAAACAAATAAAACAAAAAATAGGCTTTCTATGGCCCACTGAGTGAGAGATGACGCACACAGGAGTCAGGAGTGGCACACAAGCCCAGAGGCCAATATTTTTCTCCCAATGATTGATGTAGTGATTTTTTCAGGTAGATTTTGGAATCCAAATCAAGCAAAAAAAAACTAATAGGCTTTCTATGGCCCACAATTGGAGAGAGAGAGAGAGATGGCACACCCAGGAGTCAAGAATGGCACACAAGCAGAAAGGGCAATATTAATCTCCCACTGTTTTTTTTTTTTTTTTCAGGGAGACTTTAGAAAAAAAAAATAATAGAATAAAATGATTTTTTCAGGAAGAATTTAGAAACCAAATAAAATAAAATGATTTTTTCAGGGAGAATTTAGAAAACAAATAAAACAAAAATAGGCTTTCTATGTCCCACTGAGTGAGAGATGACGCACACAGGAGTCAGGAGTGGCACACAAGCCCAGAGGCCAATATTTTTCTCCCAATGATTGATGTATGATTGATGTAGTGATTTTTTCAGGTAGATTTTGGAACCCAAATCAAGCAAAAAAAATAATAGGCTTTCTATGGCCCACAATTGGAGAGAGAGAGAGAGATGGCACACCCAGGAGTCAAGACTGGCACACAAGCAGAAAGGGCAATATTAATCTCCCACTGATTTTTTTTTTTTTTTTTCAGGGAGACTTTAGAAAAAAAAAATAGAATAAAATGATTTTTTCAGGAAGAATTTAGAAACCAAATAAAATAAAATGATTTTTTCAGGGAGAATTTAGAAAACAAATAAAACAAAAATAGGCTTTCTATGGCCCACTGAGTGAGAGGTGACGCACACAGGAGTCAGGAGTGGCACACAAGCCCAGAGGCCAATATTTTTCTCCCAATGATTGATGTAGTGATTTTTTCAGGTAGATTTTGGAACCCAAATCAAGCAAAAAAAATAATAGGTTTTCTATGGCCCACAATTGGAGAGAGAGAGAGAGATGGCACACCCAGGAGTCAAGACTGGCACACAAGCAGAAAGGGCAATATTAATCTCCCACTGATTTTTTTATTTTCAGGGAGACTTTAGAAAAAAAAAATAATAGAATAAAATGATTTTTTCAGGAAGAATTTAGAAACCAAATAAAACAAAAAATAGGCTTTCTATGGCCCACTGAGTGAGAGATGACGCACACAGGAGTCAGGAGTGGCACACAAGCCCAGAGGCCAATATTTATCTCCCACTGATTGATTTATTGATTTTTTTAGGTAGAATTTAGAACCCAAATCAACCAAAAAAATAAATAGGCTTTCTATGGCTCACTATCTGAGAGAGAGAGATGGCACGCTTAGGACTGGCACACAAGCCCAAAGGCCAATATTAATCTCCCATTTTTTTTTATTTTTCAGGGAAAATTTATAAACCCAATAAAAAATATAATAAATAGGCTTTCTATGGCCCACTATCTGAGAGAGAGAGATGGCACGCTTAGGACTGGCACACAAGCCCAAAGGCCAATATTAATCTCCCACTTTTTTTTTTTTTCAGGGAAAATTTATAAACCCAATAAAAAAAATAATAAATAGGCTTTCTATGGCCCACTATCTGAGAGAGAGAGATGGCACGCTTACGACTGGCACACAAGCCCAAAGGCCAATATTAATCTCCCTTTTTTTTTTCAGGGAGAATTTATAAAACCCCCAAAAAAATAAATAAATAGGCTTTCTATGGCCCACTATTTGTGAGAGAGATGGCACGCTTAGGACTGGCACACAAGCCCAAAGGCCAATATTAATCTCCCACTGATTGATTTATTGATTTTTTCAGGTAGAATTTAGAACCCAAATAAAGCAAAAAAAAAAATAGGCTTTCTATGGCCCACTGAGTGAGTGATGATGCACACAGGAGTCAGGAGTGGCACACAAGCCCTGAGGCCAATATTTTTCTCCCACTGATTGATGTAGTGATTTTTTCAGGTAGATCTTGGAACCCAAATCAAGCAAAAAAATTAATAGGCTTTCTATGGCCCACTGACTGAGAGATGGCACACACAGGAGTCAGGAGTGGCACACAAGCCCTGAGGCCAATATTTTTCTCCCACTGATTGATGTAGTGATTTTTTCAGGTAGATTTTAGAACCCAAATCAAGCAAAAAAATAAATAGGCTTTCTATGGCCCACTGAGTGAGAGATGACACAGACAGGGATGGCACTCTAGCAGAAATGCCAATCTTAATCTCCCACAAAAAAAAAAAAAAAAAAAAAAAAAAGGAACTGTCCTTCAATTACTATCTCCCTGCAGTAATCTCAGCCAGGTATGGCAGGAAGCAATAAGGAGTGGACTGATGCACAAATTAAATAAAAAGTGTGGACAAACAAACAAGATAGCTGTGCAGAAAGGAAGGAACAAGAGGATTTGTGCTTTGAAAAAAGCAGTTGGTTTGCACAGCGGCGTACACACAGCAATGCAGCTATCAGGGAGCCTTCTAGGGCAGCCCAATGAGCTACAGCGCTGAGAAAAAAAAAAAAATGTAGCTTCCACTATCCCTGCACACCGAAGGTGGTGTTGGACAGTGCAAATCGCTACAGCACAAGCGGTTTGGTGGTTAATGGACCCTGCCTGACGCTATCCCTGCTTCTGACGAAGCGGCAGCAACCTCTCCCTAAGCTCAGATCAGCAGCAGTAAGATGGCGGTCGGCGGGAACGCCCCTTTATAGCCCCTGTGATGCCGCAGACAGCAAGCCAATCACTGCAATGCCCTTCTCTAAGATGGTGGGGACCAGGACCTATGTCATCACGCTGCCCACACTCTGCGATTACCTTCATTGCCTAAGAAATGGCACTTTTCGCGTCATTGAAACGCGACTTTGGCGCGAAAGTCGCGTACCGCATGGCCGACCCCGGATCGGGTTTCATGAAACCCGACTTTGCCAAAAGTCGGCGACTTTTGAAAATGAACGACCCGTTTCGCTCAACCCTACCGGAGACTCTTACGTGTGAAAGAGGCCTCACTCATTTAAGTCTATGGGTGTGTAAAAAAATCGGATGCCAAACGGAGACACAGTATAGCATTTGTTTTGTATGGATACAATCAATTTCCAATTATGTAACATATGATACTGATCTTGTAAATAAATTGCAAGTGCTGGTAAAAAAACAGATTGCACATGGATGACAAATGAGAAGAATATTGTTCCACTTTTCTAGATGAAACGCTGAACGATTTTCCATTCACTCGTGTGAACCTACACTTAGGTGGTCATCTACAGGCTGGGGCCTTAGCCTACGTAGCTTTTTAGTAGCTTTACTGTCATTTCAGCAGCTTTCTATAGGATATATAGAGATACATGTCACTCACATGCACCATAACATAGGTATTTGGCATAAAAATTATGGCATATACTTTACATTTGGAGTATTTGAGCACACACCTCCAGAATAAAAACTAACAAGGAGCAGTCCTAGGAGAGCTCAAGCATCTAACAATATTAGATAACCCAACCTTCTGGAGCAAGATGATATTTTCAAGTCAAATCAATAATTTTAGGCTAGTTTCACATTTGCGTTAGAATCCGCAGCGTTTAATCTGCAATGCAAATAAAGGAAAACCCGCATAAAAAGCATACAATCACAGCATTTTTTAGACGCATACGGTAACGCATGCGGTTTAAAAAATGCGACGTTTTCATGCTTTTGTGTTTTTTGTGCGCATTGTGGAAAATTTTACAGGAGAAAAATCTGTGTCATGATGGATCTTCGCATGGAGAGCTTTTATTTCAACCTGGATTTAAGCATCAAGCTGTTTCTTGCCTGTGTGTTTGCTTGGGAGCAACAAAGAAATCGAGAAAAACAGAGAAGGACACGGCATCGGCGTTTTTGGCGACATCCCATTATTGAACTCCGGGAGAGCTCTGGAGCCTATCACACGCTATATGGTGAGCTTAATGCCAACCCGGACAAATTCCCGGAATATACCGGGATGTCGCAAGACTCTCTTCGGGATTTGCTTGGTCGTGTCCAAGGAGCCATCCAGAGACAGGACACCCAGCTCCGTAGAGCGATTCTTGCAAAGGAACGTCTGCTGGTTACATTAAGGTACGTAATAATTGTAAACAAATGCCAGTCATAATTATTGTTGGTCTGACATGTATTCTTTGTATTTTCCCTTATGTCTTTAGCAGAAGAACACCATAAATAGAATTGATTGTAATATATTTTTTATTTATTTTATTACAGACTTCTGGCAACTGGAGAGAGCTTATGATCCCTCCACTTCCAGTACCAGCTTGGAATTTCCACCCTGTCTGGAATAGTTGCAGACACCTGCCGGGCTTTGTGGAACGTTCTCCAGGATGAATTTATACCCATACCCACTGACCACATGTGTATGGGAATTACAGAGAAATTCTGGAGTGTGTGTGATTTCCCCAGCTGTTTGGGTGTGGTGGATGGAAAGCACATACGCATTATCAAACCCGCCAGAACTAGATCGGAGTACTTCAACTACAAAAAATATTTTTCTGTTGTGCTCATGGCAATAGCAGATTCAGACTGTCACTTCATCGCCGTGGACATTGAAGCTTTTGGCCGTGGCAACGATTCCCAGACTTTCAAGAACTCAGATATGGGCCGACGTGTGTATGGCAAAATTTTTAATTTTCCACGGCCACGACCTCTCCCCAACACTGACGGCTCACCAATGCCATTTGTTATGGTTGGGGATGAGGCCTTTCAGATGTGTGGAAACCTACTGAAGCCATATTCTAGTCGGGACTTGAACCACAATAAAAGGATCTTCAACAACAGACTGACCAGGGCCCGAAGAACAGTAGAGTGTACTTTTGGGATTCTAGTCTCAAAATGGCGCATTCTTGCAACAGCCATTAATCTAAAAATGGAGACTGTCGATGAGGTGGTCAAAGCCTGTGTGGTTCTCCACAATTACATTATGGCTAAGGAGCGACCCAACATTGAACTGGATGAACCAGTTGCAAACCCATTGCCAGATTACCAGCATCACCCGCTGCGGTCAACTGCTGAAGTTGGTCACATGTGGGACCAATTTGCTGCCTTTTTGATTCTGATATTGGACGTGTGACATGGCAGGACAATATTGTGTAAAATGTCCTGTTGGGTTTGGGTCTGTACCAGTTATGTTTTAAATGTTACTAATATTTGTTGTTAATAAACTACGTGATTTGCTATCTTGACTGTGTCTCCTATGTATTTCCTCTAGAAACCACTTAGGTTGTTAGTGGTAAGGTTGTTGACATCATTGCGTCCTGATTCTGTTCTGCAGAATCTATTGGACGCAGACTGAAGAGACGATAGCTGTTTACAAAACAGATCTATACTCATCAAGTCAGGTGTCAGAAATAATGAATTCATGATGCACAAATAACAGCCTTGTGAATTCACTATTCCTGACACATGTCCAGGTGAGTATAGATATGCCTTGTATGACCTCCATCGTCCCTTCACTTTGTGTGAAATAGATTACATACACAGAAGAGAAAATGGAGGTTATACAAGGCAGTTCTCTACTCACCAGGTCAGGTGTCATAACTAATGAGTTTTTGGACACATGACCTGTTGAGTATAGTTCTGCTTTGTATTACCGCCATTTTCTCTTTTCAGTCTGCAACACAAAGTCACAGAGTAAGCAGAAGGAAGAGATTATGGAGAAAATACAAGTATTATTTTTTTGGGCCACCTCATATCTCTATACCAAACACACACAAAGCTGCAGTGTTGTACTTATTAACTACTGAAGCTATGAGGTGGCAAAAAAATAAAGTATGCGGCGCATTGTTTTATTCGGCGCACGGTGTGTGTTGCCGGCGACAAAATACACAATTAACCAAACATTATTGGGGGCAAAAAACATTATTATTTATTTTTACACACAAAAAAAAGATTAACTGCGCCAGCTTGGGGTAGAGTACCGGAAATGGGGGGTATGTAGCTGTGAAGCTTGACTAGCTGTGGTCGACGCAGGGGTGGCAGGAGAAGGGGCAATTAAATTACTGGGGTCTGGCAGTTCGGGGATGGGGCTTCACGCATGAGAGGGCAGAGACACACTGGAAGGGTGAGACAAACCTGACATTACAGACACATTGGGAGGTGAGCGGGGAGGGATAGTTATAGTCCTCTGTTTCTTCTTTCCTTTCCCTTTTTGGGATCGGCGCTGCGGTATGGGGAGCCTCGTTGGGCTCATTTCTAGCGGCTTGGCCATGGTGGCCGACCTGTCAGGGTCCATGTGCCGCTGCATGGTTGTGGTGGTGGGGAAGGCCATGCCAGGGTCCGACTGCTGTTGCTGCTGCATGGTAGTGGTGGATAAGGCCATGCCAGGGTCCGACTGCTGTTGCTGCTGCATGGTGGTGGTGGGGAAGGCCATGCCAGGGTCCAGACGCTGCTGCATGATGGTGGTGGGGAAGGCCATGCCAGGATCCGGTTGCTGCTGTTGCTGCATGGTGGTGGCAGTGGAGGAGGTCCAAGCAGGAGCAGCAGTTGTCATGGTGGTGGCGGTGGCCTGTCCAACAGCACTCGGCATGGTGGTGGTGCTGTAGTGGTGTCCCACAGTGCTTGGAATGGAGGTGGCCGTGCAGTGGTATGCAGCAGAGGTCGGCATTGAGGTCAAGCATGACAGTGTAGGCACAGGTGTATAAGCCGCCAATGTCTGCTGAAAATACTGACTTTGCTGCATAGCCTGCATGTAAGCAGCATTGCAGGCCTGCATGACGCTAAGCTAGAGATCAGGAGTAAGGTGTTCCGACATGCCCCGTTCAATTTGATAGAAAAAATGATGTGCTGGTCTCTGGAGGTCGGCTTTTACTTGGTCAAGGCTTTTGGTAACCTCCTGGATACGTGTATTCATATGGCTGATGGCAGTATCCAGTCTTTCACCCATCGCCTTGAGTCCATCGTGAAAAATTGAGCTCAAGTGCAAAAACTCAGGCATGAGTGACCTGTCCGAGGCACTCTGCCGCTGCCGGGAAGAGCCCCCCCAAAAAATGGGCAGAGGACTGGGAAAGGGGAACACCAGATGGACCAGCTTCCTGGTCTCCAGTTTGTGTGGCAGGCCCACTTGTTGCAGCGCTGCTGGATGGCTGGGACGGGTCCGTGGCTATCTGATGAAGGACCGCTCCAGAACCAGGGTCAAGAGTGCTGCTCCATGTTCTGTAAAAAAAAGAAGGAAAAAAAATTAATACCAAACATTTACAAAACGCCAACTCCTGTGGAATAGAAACATATAGATTATGGCAATACAACACAACCTAATACACAAAAAAAATACTTACGCTCTCTGGGCAAGGATCTGTCTCAAAAATGCCAGAATGCGGTGGTATTTATATTTTCGGATCCTTGCTCCAGAACCACTTGGAACCCGGATCTTTTGACGAAGGTCCTTGTTGAAGCGATCCTTCATCGAACGCCAACATGTTTTGTTTTTGAGCACTGTTGAAAAAACAAAAAAGAATGGTTAGAAAATGGACTTCTGGCTGTGATCACACAACTGTGTGTGGTGAGAGAAACTCCTGAGAGTTTCTCTCATCACACACAGTTGTGTGATCACGGCCAAGGTCACTGCTGCATCACACTGCATTGCAATACTTACAAAATACATTTTGGACCCAAGTCGGGGCGTTGTCCCAGCCATCCCACATCGCTTTGTCAGAGTGCTGCTGTACCCGGGTGTCCCACAACGGGACTCGATCATGGACCAGGGAGATAAGGAGGTTATTTTCAAAGAGGTCCTCATCCCGTTCTGGAACCTAAAAAATAAATAAAGACATTAATGTTGCATACATTAACATAAGGAAAAGAAAGAAAACAGAGACAGAAAACTGGCATGAATATTGAAAGTCAAGAAACAGAAGGAGTCAAGAAGAAAGAGGGAAAGAAAGAGGAAAGTAAAGAAATGAACATCCAATAGTAAAGTGAGGATACAATAAATGGTCAGCCACGTATACATACAAGCTGCCGCCTTGCCACCTGACCATGACCCCGCTGCTCCTGCTCAGCCTCTGCCGCAGTGGAAGAAGTGATCTAAAAAAAAAGGAAAAAAATTGTCATATGTGTTGATGTGACAGTGAATACTTACCAATCTGAGGAGGTGAGTATTCACTTCACTGACATGTTCGTCTTGTGCAGGCCCAGGCCCTTGCTCCTCCTCAGATGAAGGTGACATTCTGATGCACGCAGAAAGAAATGGCAGAAATTAGGACATATAGAGACAGAAAATAGAAAATAAAGACATTGGCTAGGATATACTCACATTGTTCAGAGTTTAGATTCCTTCCTGTGTCTGGCCTGCTGCATCTGCTCTTGTTCCCAGTCTGCTGAGTAGTGACCTGCAAATGTCCACTCCCTCCCTTTATCAGTTTGTATGGGGGGGTGGCTAATCAGTGTCTAGACATGTTTTCCTGTGTTGCAATGCATGTGTTCACAAACGCAAGCAAACGCATGTGCTTGCGAACGCATGCTTTCACATAGACAGCAATGCATTTTTTTGCCGCATTCCTTCCGCTAACAACCACATACGTTTCTAGGCGGCAAATTGACGCCTCTAAAATTACTACATGTAGCGTTTACTGTGCCAAACCGCAGACGACGAAACAATGCATGCGTCGTCAAAAGCGACAAAACGCAACCGATCGCAGTCACATGCGTCCCTAATGTTAAATATAGGAATACACGACGCATGCGGATAATTGCGGAAGAAACGCTGCGTACACAACCGCAAATGTGAAACCAACCTTACACAGTGTTATTTTATTCTCAAAGATTTTATAAAAATCAAGAACATGGTCTACTGCATCCGTCTTACAAGACGTACTGTAGATTCAAAACATCGTAAAGCTATAATTTTCAGTTTTCATAAATCCGAAAAAATAAATGCATAACAATCATAGAAATGAATACATATATATGCAAGCCATCTGTGTAAGGGCATACAAATGTATTCAGATTTGGTCAGTGTAATCCTGAATTTTCCATTTTGTTTTATAATGGATAATTTATACTAAGACTAATGTTCTCATGATAATAAAAGAAAGATTTGCCTAATTCAGCCCAAGTCTTCTCAACATGTGTCCAATGAGCCCTCTTCATTTATTACATTGGTCCCTGCTGTTATAAACTAGTAGCTGTCCATTACTACAAATAATTAATTAATGAAGAGAATCGGCAGGGTTCTTCAAAAATATTTGAACCATAATTGCATTTTTCTACTATTTAGAGTGTGAGCAACTTCCATAAGACATCTGTTGTAAGACTGGTTAGCATACATTGTAAACATTGGGAAAATATTGGCATAAATATAATACTGACAAGGAACAGTTTTTATAATTTTGTTAAAACGTTTCTAATATAAGCTATTAGTCACTATTTATAAGGGTTTGCTTGCGTTATTAATTTTTATTTGTGATATTCTTAAGTCACCTTAGAAAAACTGACCCAATGCCTTCACTTTGTTTGTAGTAAACATTGGATTTATGTCTCCCATAGAAACGGTTGTCATTCAAGGGAATCTGTCAGTAATTTCAACCCTCCATGCCGTGTATATGGACATGTAGCCCATAGGAAGCTGAATACAATGACACCTTGAAATCTGTGATCCGGTTTATCATTCCAGATAAAGGCGTGTTTTTCTTATATGTAAATCATCTGTTAAGGTACCGTCACACTAGACGATATCGCTAGCGATCTGTGACGTTGCAGCGTCCTCGCTAGCGATATCGTCCAGTGTGACAGGCAGCAGCGATCAGGCCCCTGCTGTGCTGTCGCTGGTCGGGGAAGAAAGTCCAGAACTTTATTTGGTCACTGGACTCCCCGTAGACATCGCTGAATCGGCGTGTGTGACACCGATTCAGCGATGTCTTCACTGGTAACCAGGGTAAACATCGGGTAACTAAGCGCAGGGCCGCGCTTAGTAACCCGATGTTTACCCTGGTTACCATCCTAAAAGTAAAAAAACAAACACTACATACTTACCTACAGCCGTCTGTCCTCCAGCGCTGTGCTCTGCTCTCCTCCTGTACTGGCTGTGAGCGTCGGTCAGCCGGAAAGCAGAGCGGTGACGTCACCGCTCTGCTTTCCGGCCGCTGTGCTCACAGACAGTACAGGAGGAGTGCAGAGCACAGCGCTGGAGGACAGACGGCTGTAGGTAAGTATGTAGTGTTTGTTTTTTTACTTTTAGGATGGTAACCAGGGTAAACATCGGGTTACTAAGCGCGGCCCTGCGCTTAGTTACCCGATGTTTACCCTGGTTACCGGCATCGTTGGTCGCTGGAGAGGTGTCTGTGTGACAGCTCTCCAGCAACCAAACAGCGACGCTGCAGCGATCCGGATCGTTTTCGGTATCGCTGCAGCGTCGCTAAGTGTGACGGTACCTTTAGGATCTTTGGGCCGGACACTGATCTGCATGACAATCTGGCTCCAGATACTTGAAATGATAAGTGAGTTACCAGTGTTAATTTCTAACACAGAACTGTAGAACTGAACGTTGACTCATTACAAACACATTTGCTGTAGCTCTCACAGCTCTGCTGTATTGTACTGGCTACTTCTGAGCTGGAAGCTGAAGCTGAGAGGAACCTGCAAATATGTCAGGTAAAATCTCACACAGCTCTGCAGTGAGATCAGAAAAGCAGAGAGCGGTAGTTACACATCACACTGGTAACCCCCCTCTGTTATCTACTACATAATTGTCTAAGGGTCACTTCCGTCTGTTTGTCTGTCTTTCTGTCTGTCTGTCATGGATATTCATTGGTCGTGGCCTCTGTCTGTCATGGAAATCCAAGTCGCCGATTGGTCGTGGCAAAACAGCCACGACCAATCAGCGATGGGCACAGTTCGGCAGAAAATGGCCGCTCCTTCCTCCCCGCAGTCAGTGCCCGCTTCGTACTCCCCTCCAGTCAGCGCTCACACAGGCACAAATGGCAGGGTTGACCACAGTGTAACGCACTTGGTTAACACTGTTAACCAACTTTTTACTATTCATGCTGCCTATGCAGCATCAATAGTAAAAACATCTAATGTTAAAAATAATTAAAATAATAAAAAATAGTTATATACTCACCATCCGTCGGATGAGGAACAGGCCTTTCCCGCTCCTCGCGACGCCCCGGTGACCGCTCCATGCATTGTGGTCTTGCGAGATGATGATGTGCGGTCTCACAAGACCGCAATGCACTCTTCAGACCGGAGAGCGCGAGGAGCGTCAGTAACCGCTTCGAAACGGGGGTGCGTATATAACTATTTTTTATTTTTATTCTTTTTTTAGCAGGGATATGGTGCCCACATTGCTATATACTGCGTGGACTGTGCAATATATTATGTGGGCTGTATTATATACTACTACGTGGCTGAGCAATATACTACGTGACTGGGCAATATACTACGCGGGCTGTGCAATGTACTGCGCGGGCTGTGCAATGTACTGCGCGGGCTGTGCAATGTATTACGCGGCTGTGTAATGTACTACGCGGGCTGTGCAATGTACTACGTGGGCTGTGCAATATACTGCGTGGGCTGTGCTATACACTACATGGCCTGTGTTATACACTACGTGGCCTGTGTTATACACTACGTGGCCAGTGTTATACACTGCGTGCGTGGTTCTGCGTGGGCTGTGCAATATACTATGCGGGCTGTGCAATATACTACGTGGGCTGGGCAATATACTACATGAATGGCCAATATACTACGTGACTGGGCAGTATACTACGTGACTGGGCAGTATACTACGTGTCTGTGCTGTATACTATGTGGCTCTGTGCTGTATACTACGCGGCTGGGCAATATACTACGTGACTGGCCAATATACTACGTGACTGGGCAGTATACTACATGACTGGGTAGTATACTACATGTCTGTGCTGTATACTATGTGGCTCTGTGCTGTATACTACATGACTGGGCAATATACTAGCTGGCTGGGCAATATACTATGCGGCTGGGCAATATACTACATCACTGGGCAATATACTACATGGCTGGGCAATATACTATATGGCTGGGCAATATACTACGTGGCTGGGCAATATACTATGTGGCTGGGCAATATACTATGTGGTTGGGCAATATACCACGTAGCTGGGCAATATACTACGTGGGCTGTGCAATATACTACGTGGACATGCATATTCTAGAATACCCGATGCGTTAGAATCGGGCCACCATCTAGTTTACAATAATCTCTGAATATAGATTCTCATGCAGATTAATGTCCAGCGCATAGTCCTGAACAGCTCATTTAAATACAATAAAACGTGGATTTCTCTGGAACAAGACATGAGATCTCAGATATCAAGGTGTCATTTTATTGAGCTTTCTATGACCTACAGTACAAGCCCATATAGACGGCTTAGGAGGGACGATGCAACTGACAGATTCCCTTTAATGATGAGACTGAGTTTGTCATAACAAAAGGCATACACATGCACACACACTGATATGCAAATGATGAAAAAATAGAAGCAACATTTTCAAAAAGTTTAAATTTGTTTATCATCAGTTATGAAATATACACACACTTACATGCTTTGGCATGCCAACAGAGAAGTTAGCAATGGCACTCTGATGAATGTTCTGTCATACTGAATGCACCTGGGCACCCAAACTTGTGAATCCTCACATTGCACGCACTAAGAGAATTCTCTGGTGCGGGCGCCAGGATGGGCGGTCATGTGACCACAAGTATGTTGACTGTTTTTGGTCTCTCTCATTACACTTTCATGCCACATACTTGCAATCACATGACCACCCGCTCTCAGCGCCAGCAGCAGAGAACCCTCACAGCGCGGTGCACCACATAAAAATTCACAAGTCTCAAGTCACAAAAACTTGCAGCTTAAGCCTGGACAAACCCTTTAAGAGGCTTTGAATTCTGTAGCTGTTAAGTCGGTAGAGTGTTGGATGCATTTGTACACTATGTATCTCAGGACTTTTTTAAAAAAAAGTTGCCAGCACATATAGGTGTTTGATTCAGTCAAGATGGGGTGCAGAGTGTACATTAATATAAAAAAAAATGAACTTTTTTGAATTTACCAAATGGCTGCAATGAAACAAAGAGTGAAAAATGTAAAGGGGTCTGAATACTCTCCATACCCACTGTATATAGGGGCTGTGTGTGTGCTCATACGATATATAGAAGGGGCTGCGTGCGGGCTCAAACATTATCTAGGAGGATGTCAGCATACTTAATTTTGATCAATTTTAAGCGATATAAATATTATTAATGTAAAATAATTATAATTCATATCTTAATATTAATAATTAGCAAAATTAATTTCAGGTTATTGGTTTTGTCCTCCACAACAGTCACAGTCGCTCATGTGGCCCCTCGAGAGAATTAATTGCCCACTCCTGATCTAAAGAGTTATTGCTATGTTAGCAAAGTACATGGGGATTGAAGAGTAATGGCTTCATTAAACCTTTTTACCAAACATTACAGAACATTCAGCTAAGTATTAGCATCTTTACATTTTTTTTTTTAAACAACAAAAAATCTGTTTCTATCTTTTTCAAAAAATATGCCTTGAAAATGTCAGGTTTTTTGTTTTGTATTTTGCTTTCTTTTTAACTATATTTAAACTGCATTGTGCAAATAATGTGAACTTGGTACCTGCTAACTCACTGTCCTTTTAAACTTCCTTGTAAAATGGAAAATGATAAAGAATTTTAGATTGAATGTTTGATATGAAGAATGAATATCCTGTTATTGAACTTTATAACATGACCAAAGAAAAATACTAATAGTAATAACATTTTCTGCACATAGTAACTATTATCATAATGTTATTTTTTAAATGTTTCATTTTCTGAACCTCTGATCTTTGGCAATTACCAGGAGAAGTAATGTATTTCTGCGTATTTCTGATTTTTTTTGTAATGTGAAGATAACTGATGTTGATTTCACTACATGGCTTGTTTCACATTTTTTCTGACAAATATGTATTACAGTTTGACATGCCCTGTGCACCGAGTGAAGTCAGGCAATGCATCTTCAGGCTCTGGAGGAGGTAAAATGTGACATGAAGGAACACACTCACATGCTGAACGCTATTTTGTTTCTCATTTTCCAGTACGCTCTGCATGGTTAATTATCATTTATTTGCTTTTTCTGGAACATCTGCTGCCACCAGAAATGATGGTGTTGTTTTTAACAAACACTGATTAGCACTTCATCATAAAATCAGTCTTAAGGGCTGGAAAAGTAAAGTGGAAGGCTCCAAAGATATCTTTATTAATTAATCTTCACATAAATAAACTGCCTGAAATATATTCGTCATAGATGTTTCATGCGCAGTTCATTTTTCATGGCATGGATGAAAGGATTATTAGGAACTTCTATCTATCTGTCTATCTAATTTTATGTATTTAGACCCCATAAACATTAACCCAAAATTGCACTAAATGGACGATTTTCACGAAAACAATTGATCGTCGTTTAGCTCTGTAGATGGCAAATCATTTACGTTTGGCCCACAAACTTTTATATTCATCCAAAAGATCAATCTGGCATGTGTAATAGTTTCATACGACTATAATTCGTAGTACAATGTTTATCTGTCATCCTTCATACGTGAAACGAATGATCTGTTATATCTAGTAGTGATGGGCGAACGTGCTCGGAAAACGTGTTATCTGATCAGGCCCGGGTGTTATCCAAGTATCTTGGGCGTGCTTTAAAGGGACACTGTCACCTGAATTTGGAGGGAACAATCTTCAGCCATGGAGGCGGGGTTTTGGGGTTTTTGATTCACCCTTTCCTTACCCACTGGCTGCATGCTGGCTGCAATATTGGATTGAAGTTCATTCTCTGTCCTCCGTAGTACATGCCTGCACAAGGTGCAATCTTGCCTTGTGCAGCCGTGTACTATGGAGGACAGAGAATGAACTTCAATCCAATATTGCAGCCAGCATGCAGCCAGCGGGTAAGGAAAGGGTGAATCAAACACCCGAAAGCCCTGCCCCTATGGCTGAAAATTGTTCCCTCCAAATTCAGGTGACAGAGTCCCTTTAAGAAAAGCTGTGATTTTTGACCTAGTGCATAAATGACCCAGTGTTTATACTGAGGTTAGAGACCCCTGCAGATGTGATGTCAATGGCTACAAAGATTTGTATCTCATAAAGTCACAAAATGTGTTTCTTAATTTTAATTTCTGGTTCCAAATATAATACATAAAGTAAAATATCACTTGATTAATACATATTCAGAGAGTATAAATAGATATGATATAACTTCAGATGATATATATGGAAATGTACATAGGATGGGATGGGGCATACTTAAAATAAATTGGGCCACACTTTCAAATATATCATAAACCTATGAATAAAATATATTATAATTTTGTAATAGATTGTACATGTATGAGTTGAGTATGGCCATTGCCACATAGCATATATTTGTATTATATGTGCAACAAGCTATTATACATGATTAATTAAATATGATTGTAGTTTATAAATTAATTGTGCCATTGGTAGAGTATTCATAATGCAGGCGCAATAGTATGGCAGATGAATAGAATGTTTAAAGAGAGTAATCTTAAAGGGAATCTGTCACCACATTTGACTTGCCTAAAATATGAATATAGGCATGCAAGTTATAGACTGCTGAAAAAAAGTCATACATTAGCTTGCAGAATTATTCACCCCCTTGGCTTTTTACCTATTTTGTTACATTACAACCGGTGTTTAAATAATTTAGAATTTCGATTTGTGTGTGGTGCATCAGCACTAAATAGTCTAAGTTGGTGAAGTAAAGTGAGAAAAATATAGGTATAAATTCAATTTATGGGATCAAATAATTAAAATTTGGCATGAGCATATGTATTCACACCTTTTGCTATGAAGACGTTAAAAATTTTGGGTGCAAGAAATTACCTTTATAAGTCACATGCTTAGAGAAAGGAAGTCCACCTGTGTGTCACATGGTCTGTCAGTAAATACACTTTATCTTTTCTGAAAGGCCATAGAGGCTGCAACACTATTAACCAAGAGGCGCCATTAACTAAACAACACCATAAAGACCAAAGAGATCTCTAAACAAGTCAGGGGCAAAGTTGTTGACAAGTACAAGTCTGGGTTGGGTTCTAAAAACAAATATCCCAATCTCTGATGATTCCCTGGAGCAAAATCAAATCCATTATCATCAAATGGAAAGAACATGGTACCACAACAAACCTACCAAGTGAGAGCCACCCTTCAAAACTATCAGCCCAGGCAAGGAGGGCAGTAGTTAGAGACGCACCTCAGAGACCAAAGAAAACCCTGAAGAAGCTGCAGAATTCTCAAGCAGAGACTGAAGTATCTGTCCACAAGACCACGATAAGCCGTACGCTCCATAAAGGTGGCCTTTATGGAATAGTGGTCAGAAAAAAGCCTTTGATTGTACACTAAAGCTGTAAGGCTCATTTTGTATTTGCCAAAAGACATGAGGGAGATTCCCCAAAAATACATAGGGAGGTGCCGTGGGTCAGTTGAGACTAAATTTGAACTTTTTTGTCCACCATGGTAAAAGCTGTGTCAAACCGACACAGCTCATCATCCCAAGAACACCATCCCCACAGGGAAACAGATGGTAACAGCATCATGCTCTGGGGATTTTTTTCCAACAGCAGGGACAAGGAAAATGGTCTGAGTTGAGGGTTAAATGGGATATTCTTGAGCAAAACCTGCTTCAGTCTCAGTGATTTGAGACTGGGACGTAGGTTCACTTTCCAACAAGACAATAACCCAAAGCATACTGCTAAAGCAACACTTGAGTGCTTAAAAGGGAAATGTTTTGGAGTTGACTAGTCAAAGCCCAGACATTAATCCAATTGAGAATCTGTGGTCAGACTTAAAATCATTTAACTTGAAGGAGCTGGAGCAGTTTTGCCTTGAGGAATGGGCAAAAATCCCAGTGGAAAGTTCATAGGGACTTATCCAAAGCCATTTGCAGCTGTAATTTCTGCAAAAGGAGGCTCTGCAAAGTATTGACTTTAAGGGGGTGAATAGGTATGCACACTGAAGTTTTCAGTTATTTTGTCCTATTTGTTGTTTGCTTTACAACAAAAATAAAGGCAAGTGATTACAGTTGTATGCAAGTTATTTACATGAACTCATGCAAACTCTAAAAAAAACTGTGAAATTCCAGGTTGTGAGGTAGCAAAACACAAAAAAATCCAAGGAGGTGAATACTTTCGCAAGCCACTGTACCTGTATGCCACATATCAGATGCCTTCCAGGCTATGGGGAGGTTGTTGCCCAGAAGATGATGCTGTCTCTTCATTTAATCCCCATAAATCTCCCCTTCCGTCAGCCTTATTCCGCCTTTGTGAAGTCAGATGCCTAAGGGGAAGCTCTCAGGTGCGCATTACTGTTCTCTTCTTTCCTAAGCAGTCTTCCGCCTATGGGCACAGGCATTGAGTGCCTTCTGGCAAGTGCCACTGGGAACAACACCTGCGCAGAAGGCATTTGAAAACTGCAGCGGAATGAAGAGAACAGTGATATGAATGTATGAGATTTCCTCAAAAGGCGCTGAAGTCACAGAGATGGAATAAGGCTGGAAAAAAGAATTTACATAAAGTTATAAAAGATTTATCAACAGCAACACATCTGATATGAGGCATACAGGGATCTTTGTTTATGCATTATTTCATATCGTTTTGCCTACTAGTTCTCTCTACTAGTTCAAATAAATTGCATATGGATTCCTTTGTGATTGAACCTCATACCACAAATGCACCTTACCATTGCTATGTGGGTACAGAGGTCTATTAAGATAATATTTTGAATTGCATCTTAATATTTGTTTGATGTTATTCTTTGTACTGCTACCTCATTTTTTGGCACACCTTAGAATTTGATCCCTTTTTTCATTCCTACCATCTTTCTAATTCTTTACACATTTTTATCTATTATTGTCAAATAATATTTTAATATTCATTTTGTACTTCATTTTTTTAACCTTGGAAAGTATTCAATTTTTGGTAAATATACTTTGTATGCTTGTATAAAAGAAAAGGTCTAAGATAAAATGTGCAGCCAAATGAATAAATATGAAGAAGGTTGATGAAGAGTGTTCATAATGCGCCCTGCCCAATCTTATAGTCTACTGTGAGACTGTTCAATCAGATCCAGTTTTCTCTTTACCTGTATCATTCTCCCTGTCATAGAGATAGGGCACAGTAGACTTTACTGAGGGTCAGAAGGAGAGAAAGCCATTGGGCACCAGGTAGACTATTTTGCTTACCTAGTGAAACATTCACAAATCTCTCCAATACCCTATGCCAGGGGTGGGCAATTAATTTTCCTGAGGGGCCACATGAGAGATCGTGACTGTTATGAAGGGCCAAACCAATAGGACGAAATTAATTCTACTGAATATTAATATCAATATATTATAATTATTATATTATTGATAATTAATTATATTAATATTCATTTTATCACTTAATATTGAGCAGAGTTAAGTATGCTGACATCACCTATATATCATTTGTACCCGAGGACAGCCCCTTCTGTATACTGTATGAGCCCCCACAGCCCCTTATATACTGTAAGAGCCCTACACGGCCTCTCACATATGCGGCATGAGTCCCACACAGCCTTCCCCATATGCGGCATGAGCCCCACATAGCCTCCCTATAAATGCTGCATGAGCCACACACAGCCATCCTATATACACAGCATGAGCCCCACACAGCCTCCCTATAAATGCTGCATGAGCCACACACAGCCATCCTATATACACAGCATGAGCCCCACACAGCCTCCCCATATACACTGCATGAGCCCCACACACCCTCCACATATACACTGCATGAGCCTCACACAGCCTCCCTATATACACTGCATGAGCCCCACACAGCCTCCCTATATCCACTGCATGAGCCCCACACAGCCTCCTATATACACTGCATGAGACCACCACACCCTCCTATATACACTGCATGAGACCACCACACCCTCTCTATATACACTGCATGAGCCCCACACAGCCTCCCTATATACACTGCATGAGCCCCACACAGCCTCCCTATATACACTGCATGAGTGCCACACAGGCTCCCTATATACACTGCATGAGTCCCACACACCCTCCCTATATACACTGCATGAGTCCCACACAGGCTCCCTATATACACTGCATGAGCCCCACACAGCCTCCCTATATCCACTGCATGAGCCCCACACAGCCTCCTATATACACTGCATGAGACCACCACACCCTCCTATATACACTGCATGAGACCACCACACCCTCTCTATATACACTGCATGAGCCCCACACAGCCTCCCTATATACACTGCATGAGCCCCACACAGCCTCCCTATATACACTGCATGAGCCCCACACAGCCTCCCTATATACACTGCATGAGTGCCACACAGGCTCCCTATATACACTGCATGAGTCCCACACACCCTCCCTATATACACTGCATGAGTCCCACACAGGCTCCCTATATACACACTGCATGAGTCCCACACAGGCTCCCTATATACACTGCATGAGCCCCACACAGCCTCCCTATATACACTGCATGAGCCCCACACAGCCTCCCTATATACACTGCATGAGTCCCACACAGGCTCCCTATATACACTGCATGAGCCCCACACAGGCTCCCTATATACACTGCATGAGTCCCACACAGGCTCCCTATGTACACTGCATAAGCCCCACACTGCCTCCCTATATACTGCATGAGCCCCACACAGCCTCTCCATATACATTGCATGAGCCCCACACAGCCTCCGCATATACACTGCATGAGTCCCACACAGCCTCTCTATATACACTGTATGAGCCCCACACAGCCTCCCTATATACACTGCATGAGCCCCACACAGCATACCTATATATACTGCATGAGCCCCACACAACCTCCTCATATACACTGCATGAGTCGCACGCACCCTCTCTATATACACTGCATGAGCCCCACACAGCCTCCCTATATACACTGCATGAGCTCCACACAGCCTCCTATATACACTGCATGAGACCACCACACCCTCCTATATACACTGCATGAGACCACCACACCCTCTCTATATACACTGCATGAGCCCCACACAGCCTCCCTATATACACTGCATGAGCCCCACACAGCCTCCCTATATACACTGCATGAGTGCCACACAGGCTTCCTATATACACTGCATGAGTCCCACACACCCTCCCTATATACACTGCATGAGTCCCACACAGGCTCCCTATATACACACTGCATGAGTCCCACACAGGCTCCCTATATACACTGCATGAGCCCCACACAGCCTCCCTATATACACTGCATGAGTCCAACACAGGCTCCCTATATACACTGCATGAGTCCCACACAGGCTCCCTATATACACTGCATGAGCCCCACACAGCCTCCCTATATACACTGCATGAGTCCCACACAGGCTCCCTATGTACACTGCATAAGCCCCACACTGCCTCCCTATATACTGCATGAGCCCCACACAGCCTCTCCATATACACTGCATGAGTCCCACACAGCCTCTCTATATACACTGTATGAGCCCCACACAACCTCCCTATATACACTGCATGAGCCCCACACAGCCTCCCCATATATACTGCATGAGCCCCACACAGCATACCTATATATACTGCATGAGCCCCACACAACCTCCTCATATACACTGCATGAGTCGCACGCACCCTCTCTATATACACTGCATGAGCCCCACACAGCCTCCCTATATACACTGCATGAGCTCCACACACCCTCCCCATATACACTGCATGAGCCCCACACAGCCTCCCCATATACACTGCATGAGCCCCACACAGCCTCCCTGTATACACTGCATGAGCACCACACAGCCTCCTATATACACTGCATGAGCCCCACACAGCCTCTCTATATACACTGTATGAGCCCCACACAGCCTCCCTATATACACTGCATGAGCTCCACACACCCTCCCCATATACACTGCATGAGCACCACACAGCCTCCTATATACACTGCATGAGCCCCACACAGCATCCCTATATACACTGCATGAGTCCCACACAGCCTCCCTATATACACTGCATGAGTCCAACACAGGCTCCCTATATACACTGCATGAGTCCCACACAGGCTCCCTATATACACTGCATGAGCCCCACACAGCCTCCCTATATACACTGCATGAGTCCCACACAGGCTCCCTATGTACACTGCATAAGCCCCACACTGCCTCCCTATATACTGCATGAGCCCCACACAGCCTCTCCATATACACTGCATGAGTCCCACACAGCCTCTCTATATACACTGTATGAGCCCCACACAGCCTCCCTATATACACTGCATGAGCCCCACACAGCCTCCCCATATATACTGCATGAGCCCCACACAGCATACCTATATATACTGCATGAGCCCCACACAACCTCCTCATATACACTGCATGAGTCGCACGCACCCTCTCTATATACACTGCATGAGCCCCACACAGCCTCCCTATATACACTGCATGAGCTCCACACACCCTCCCCATATACACTGCATGAGCCCCACACAGCCTCCCCATATACACTGCATGAGCCCCACACAGCCTCCCTGTATACACTGCATGAGCACCACACAGCCTCCTATATACACTGCATGAGTCCCACACAGCCTCTCTATATACACTGTATGAGCCCCACACAGCCTCCCTATATACACTGCATGAGCTCCACACACCCTCCCCATATACACTGCATGAGCACCACACAGCCTCCTATATACACTGCATGAGCCCCACACAGCATCCCTATATACACTGCATGAGTCCCACACAGCCTCTCTATATACACTGTATGAGCCCCACACAGCCTCCCTATATACACTGCATGAGCTCCACACACCCTCCCCATATACACTGCATGAGCACCACACAGCCTCCTATATACACTGCATGAGTCCCACACAGCCTCTCTATATACACTGCATGAGCCCCACACAGCCTCCCTATATACACTGCATGAGTCCCACACAGCCTCCCTATATATACACTGCATGAGCCCCACACAGCCTCACTATATATACACTGCATGAGCCCCACACAGCCTCACTATATATACACTGCATGAGCCCCACACAGCCTCCCTATATACACTGCATGAGTCCCACACAGCCTCTCTATATACACTGCATGAGCCCCACACAGCCTCCCTATATACACTGCATGAGCCCCACACAGCCTCCCTATATACACTGCATGAGTCCCACACAGCCTCTCTATATACACTGTATGAGCCCCACACAGCCTCCCTATATACACTGCATGAGTCCCACACAGCCTCTCTATATACACTGTATGAGCCCCACACAGCCTCCCTATATACACTGCATGAGTGCCCACACAGCCTCCCTATATACACTGCATGAGTCCCACACAGCCTCTCTATATACACTGTATGAGCCCCACACAGCCTCCCTATATACACTGCATGAGCCCCACACAGCCTCCCTATATACACTGCATGAGTCCCACACAGCCTCTCTATATACACTGTATGAGCCCCACACAGCCTCCCTATATACACTGCATGAGCCCCACACAGCCTTCCTATATACACTGCATGAGTCCCACACAGCCTTTCTATATACACTGCATGAGTCCCACACACCCTCCCTATATACACTGCATGAGCCCCACACACCCTCCCCATATACACAGCATGAGCCCCACACAGCCTCTCTATATACACTGCATAAGTCCCAAACAGTGTTAGGGCTAGCGGAACGCACCGAGTAATGAGTAGGTAGCTACAAGGTGCGTTCGCAGCCCGGGGTCCACCGTGCAGAGATATCTGCTGCTAAGTAATGGCGGATGGACTCTGAGCTCACACATGGGTTAGGCTTCACCCCGTGTGAACTGGTAGCGAACTCTGTTGCCTCACAGAGTCGCGCTGTACACAATAACTAATACCCTAACTAGGCTAATTGCCCCCACTGATGCTAGCTGCCTGCCTGAGTGTACAGTCCCAATGCTAACAGCTTCACACCACATAAGAATTGAGTGGTATAGTATCCACTGGCATAAGCCAAAACACATTTGAGACTAGCGCATGGCCGTGCGGCCATGCGAGCCTTATATAGCTGCAGCAAGTAAAAGACCTTCCAAGAAGGACCAATGAGAGACTGCCATACCTGAGCACGTGACCCTAAATCTCCACTGAGAGATCTTGCCCTGGGCATGCTCAGTGTGTGCAAAGCAGGACTTAGACCTAGCACTTAAAGGACCTTCCAAGAAGGACCAATGACCTTAGCTGCAGTATCTGATCATGTGACCCTCGATCTCCACTGAGAGATCTTACTCTGGGCATGCTCAGAACGTGAAAAGCAGGACTTAGTCCCAGAAGCGTCTGCTCGCCGCTGCCCAGTATTGCCTTCAATGGCTGAAGCAGGAAATGCAGCAGTATCTCTTAGCACAGAGTCAGACTGAGCGAGACGCTGGGATCGCCGTCTCCGCTGAGCAGGCTCCACTGCGGCAGGAGAAGAATGGGAGACCGCAGCGGAGATGGCCCGAGATTCCCCCTGTGCAGAGGCAGGAACTCAACCCCTAACATTACCCCCCTCCTAGGGCCCCCCCCCCCTCTTTGGGCCTCGCTACGCTCGAAGGCAGCAATGAGCTGCGGAGCCCGAATGTGCTTAGCAGGTTCCCAGGATCTATCCTCAGAGCCGTAACCCCTCCAGTGTACCAAATAAAAAATTTTGCCACGAACCACCTTGCACCCCAAAATAGCGTTCAACTCGTAATCGTCCGTAGACGAACCCGATGTCCTGGCAGGTGACTCAGAAAACCGGGACATGTATATGGGCTTAAGGAGAGACACATGAAAGGTATCGGTGATACCTAGGCATGGAGGAAGGGCCAGACGGTAGACTACAGGATTAACCTGTTCGAGGACCTTGAAGGGACCCAAGTAGCGATGAACAAACTTAGTGGACTCAACACGCAGCCTGATGTTACGAGCGGAGAGCCACACTAAGTCGCCAGGGCAAAGGTCAGGGCAGGGCGCCGATGTGCATTGGCGGAGGACCTCATTCTCTCCTTGGAGGCCCGGATGGCATCCTGAGTGCGGTCCCAAATGTCTTGTGCCTCCACTGCCCAGTCTGCCACCCTGGAGTCATCAGAGGACACGGGCATAGGCACAGGAACCTGCGGATGCTGGCCGTAGTTAAGGAGGAAAGGAGTCTGACCGGTGGAGTCGGCTACAGCGTTGTTAAGGGCAAACTCTGCCCACGGTAGCAAGGATGCCCAGTCATCCTGCCTAGCAGAAACAAAATGTCACAAATAAGTGACCAGAGTCTGATTGGCTCTCTCAACCAACCCATTCGTCTTGGGATGATAAGCCAAAGAGAGATTCAACTCAATACTGAGTAGACGACAAAGCTCCCTCCAGAATCGAGACGCAAACTGGGGACCCCGGTCACTGACAATCTTGTCCGGCTTACCATGTAAGCAAAAGATATGTTTGATGAACAAGGCTGCCAGAGCCTGTTCAGATGGTAGCTGTGGAAGAGGCACCAAATGAACCATTTTTGAAAACTGGTCGGTGATCACCCAGATAATGGTGCAACTACGAGACTTGGGTAAGCCCACCACAAAGTCCATCCCGACCATCTCCCAGGGCCTGTCCGCCACCGGCAGAGGATAAAGCAAACCAGCTGGCCATTGCCGAGGGGACTTGTTCTTGGTGTAAGAGACACACGCCCGAACATAGTCTGCGACATCATGAGCCATATGCGGCCACCAGTATGTCCTCGCCAGTAACTCAGATGTCCTTTTGGAACCAAAATGTCCACCCACCCTGGACGAGTGTGCCCAAGAGAGAACCTCCGATCGCAAACTGGGTGGTACAAAAGTCTTGCCCGGAGGCACAGACTCTAGCGAAACCGGGGCCACAGTTCTCAGGCTCTCGGTGGGGACAATAAGCCGAGGCTCCTCTTCCTCTTCCACAGATGACAAAACGGAGTGAGAGAGAGCATCAGCACGAATGTTCTTCTCCCCAGAAAGAAAATGAAGGGTGAAATGGAACCGGGAGAAGAACAAGGACCATCTGGCCTGGCGAGAATTTAACCGCTGGGCTGTCTGCAGGTACACCAAATTTTTATGATCTGTGAAGACTTGGAAGGGAAAACGAGCTCCCTCCAAGAGATGTCTCCACTCCGAAAAAGCCAACTTCATGGCTAGCAACTCCCTGTCCCCGATGGAATAATTCCTCTCTGCTGATGAAAAGGTCTTAGAAAAGAAGAAGCAAGGATGCTTCCGACCTTGAGCATCCTTTTGGAAGAGGACTGCTCCAGCACCAACAGATGAGGCATCCACCTCCATGATAAATAGCTTATCTACATCGGGGCGATGTAGGATGGGAGCGCTAGCGAAGTGTGACTTTTTGGAGACAAAGACCTTGGAGACCTCCTCAGACCACAATTTGGGATTTGCCCCCTTCTTGGTGAGAGCAACCAAGGGAGCTACCAAAGTTGAGAAGTGCGGAATGAACTGGCGATAATAATTTATGAACCCCACAAAGCGCTGCACCACTTTGAGAGAATGGGGTTCCTGCCAGTCCATCACAGCCTGTAGTTTGGCAGGATCCATAGCCAATCCCTGGGCGGAGATGACATAGCCGAGGAAAGGTAAGGACTCCTGCTCAAACATACACTTCTCCAACTTGGCATAGAGGGAGTTTGCCCGTAGGAGGTCGAAGACTTTGCAAGCATCTCTCCAGTGGGAGTCAATATCTGGAGAGTAGATGAGAATATCATCCAGATAGACTACGACCGAGGTGGAAAGCATATCCCGGAAGATGTCATTCACAAAGTCTTGGAAAACGGCTGGGGCATTACAGAGCCCGAAGGGCATCACCAGATATTCATAGTGCCCATCCCTGGTGTTAAAAGCCGTCTTCCATTCGTCCCCCTCACAGATGCGAATCAGGTTGTAAGTACCCCGCAGATCTAGTTTAGTAAACACCCTTGCTTCCCGAAGCCTATCGAAGAGCTCAGATATCAGGGGCAAAGGATACTTATTCATAAAGGTGATGGCGTTAAGACCCCTGTAGTCTATGCATGGACGCAGTTCTGCATTCTTCTTCTGCACGAAGAAGAACCCAGCCCCAGCAGGTGACACTGACTTCCTGATGAACCCTCTTGCCAGATTCTCTTGAATGTACTGAGACATTGCCTCCGTCTCCGGGAGAGATAACGGATAAACTCGACCCCGGGGAGGCTCAGCACCAGGCAAGAGATCTATAGGACATTCATAAGGGCGATGGGGCGGAAGGGTCTCCGCCGCCTTTTTGGAGAACACATCTGCATAAGACCAATATTGCTTGGGAAGAGAGGATAGATCTGCGGGTACCTCTGTAGTAGCAACCTGAACACACTCACTCTGACACCTACCCCCACAAGATTCACCCCATCCCAGAATTCTGCCTGAGGACCACTCGATATGAGGAGAGTGGTACCGTAGCCAAGGTATCCCCAACAGGACCTCATCAATTCCCTCAGGAGTGATGAGCAGAGATATAATCTCCTAATGGGATTGCGACATGGACAGAGTAAAAGGGATGGTCTGGTGTGTTATTTGTGAGGGCAGTGTCGACCCATTCACCACTCGTACTGTTACTGGTTGAGCTAGGATAACCAGGGGTATTGTGTGCCGTTGGGTGAAGGCAGAAGACATAAAATTGCCCTCCGCCCAGAATCCACGCAGAGCTCTACCGAGTGGGAGGATGAGCCTATAGTAATTGTCCCTTTAAAGGACAATTTGGAGGCAAACGTCGTGTCTAGTGTACCTCCACCTACTACCACTAGATGCTGACGTTTCCTCGACCGCTGGTAACATCTCGTGGCAAGATGTCCTGACTGCTGGCAAACATGACAGACCTTGAGTGCACTAGCGGTTCGGGACTTAGATCCCGCTCGTGACACTTCCATGGCCTCATGTGACTCAGGAACCTGGACCGGAGATTCCAGAGGTTTGGCAAAGGTGGGAGCCAGCCGAAACCTCTGCCTACACTGGGCTCGCTCTAACCTCCGCTCGTTAAAACGGAGGTCAATTCGAGTAGAGACAGTTATTAACTCCTCCAGTGTGGCAGGAATCTCCCTAGTGGCCAGAGCGTCCTTAACGTGATCAGCCAGGCCCCTCCAAAATATGGGGAAAAGGGCTTTATCTGACCACTCCAGCTCAGAAGCTAAAGTAAGAAAGCGGAAAGAAAAATGGCTGACCAAGGACTCACCCTGAGTTAGTGCCAGTAGTTGGAGCGCTGTGTCATGGGTGACTTGAGGTCCTAAAAAGACCTTTTTCAGAGTGTTCAGGAACAGCGGAGCACTCTGCACCACATGATCACCATGCTCCCACAGCGGCTTAGCCCATTCCAACGCCCTGTCCGACAAGAGAGACACAATAAATCCCACCTTAGCCCGCTCTGTAGGAAAACGTGCAGCCAGGAGCTCGAGGTGAATAGAGCACTGACTCACGAATCCCCTACAAGATTTGCTATCTCCAGAAAATGTTTCTGGCAGCGGGAGGCAAGATAATGTCGGAACAGGGGTGGCAGTGGACAAGGTTGCTGCAACCACGCTAGCAGCCTGTACAGCAACTGCGGTAACATCCACAACTGAGGTTGAGCTCTCGAGAGCCGCCAACCTACCCTCCAGCTGCTGGATATACCACAAAGATTGCTGAATGTCCACCATTTACTAGCCAGACCCTGGCGCTAGTATTATGTTAGGGCTAGTGGAACGCACCGAGTAATGAGTAGGTAGCTACAAGGTGCGTTCGCAGCCCGGGGTCCACCGTGCAGAGATATCTGCTGCTAAGTAATGGCGGATGGACTCTGAGCTCACACGTGGGTAAGGCTTCATCCCGTGTGAACTGGTAGCGAACTCTGTTGCCTCACAGAGTCGCGCTGTACACAATAACTAATACCCCAACTAGGCTAATTGCCCCCACTGATGCTAGCTGCCTGCCTGAGTGTACAGTCCCAATGCTAACAGCTTCACACCACATAAGAATTGAGTGGTATAATATCCACTGGCATAAGCCAAAACACATTTGAGACTAGCGCATGGCCGTGCGGCCATGCGAGCCTTATATAGCTGCAGCAAGTAAAAGACCTTCCAAGAAGGACCAACGAGAGACTGCTATACCTGAGCATGTGACCCTAAATCTCCACTGAGAGATCTTGCCCTGGGCATGCTCAGTGTGTGCAAAGCAGGACTTAGACCTAGCACTTAAAGGACCTTCCAAGAAGGACCAATGACCTTAGCTGCAGTATCTGATCATGTGACCCTCGATCTCCACTGAGAGATCTTACTCTGGGCATGCTCAGAACGTGAAAAGCAGGACTTAGTCCCAGAAGCGTCTGCTCGCCGCTGCCCAGTACTGCCTTCAATGGCAGAAGCAGGAAATGCAGCAGTAACTCTTAGCACAGAGTCAGACTGAGCGAGATGCTGGGATCGCCGTCTCCGCTGGGCAGGCTCCACTGCGGCAGGAGAAGAATGGGAGATCGCAGCGGAGATGGCCCAAGATTCCCCCTGTGCAGAGGCAGGAACTTGACCCCTAACACACAGCCTCTCTATATACACTGTATGAGCCCCACACAGCCTCCCTATATACACTGCATGAGTCCCACACACCCTCCCTATATACACTGCATGAGCACCACACGGCCTCTCTATATACACTGTATGAGCCCCACACAGCCTCCCTATATACACTGTATGAGCCCCACACAGCCTTCCTATATACACTGCATGAGCCCCACACAGCCTTCCTATATACACTGCAAGAGCCCCACACAGCCTCCCCATATACACTGCATGAGTCCAACACAGCCTCTCTATATACACTGCATGAGCCCCACACAGCCTCCCTATATACATTGAATGAGCCACACACAGCCTCACTATATACACTGCATGAGCACCACACAGATTCCCCATATACACTGCATGAGTCCCACACAGCCTCTCTCTATACACTGTATGAGCCCCACACAGCCTCCCTATATACACACTGCATGAGTGCCACACAACCTCCCTATATACACTGCATGAGCCACACACACCCTCCCTATATACACAGCATGAGCCACACACACCCTCCATATACACACTGCATGAGCCCCACACACCCTCCCCATATACACTGCATGAGCCCCACACACCCTCCCTGTATACACTGCATGAGCCACACACAGCCTCCCTATATACTGCATGAGCGCCACACAACCTCCCTATATACACTGCATGAGCACCACACAGCCTCCCTATATACACTGCATAAGGCCCTAATAGCCTCCTCATGTGCAGCATGTCACTCCCATACCCTCCCCATGCCCACCCAAACATCCCATACACATGAAAAAAGCCACCACATACTCACCTCAGTCCCGTTCCATGGAACTCTGCTTCTGCTCCTTTTTCGGTGTCTCCGGTGCGCTGACTATCCGCAGTACACAGCTGACACAATGAAATGACATCATCACAATAGCTGTTTCACACACTGGTGGAGGAAGTGGCCGGAGGACCCTCCCAGTGCCTATGAAGACAACGGAGACAGCGAGCGGGTAGGCATGGTGCGGACCGTGGGCCTCTGGCTTCCAGCCCCACAGCTGTCTAGGTCCGCGGCCGGACTGAGACAGCCAGAGGGCCGGATATGGCACCCCCTGAAGAAGCAGAGTGCGAAACGAGCATTGAGGTTCCTTCTTTCCCATGTCCTCAGCAGGTTGGTTTATTTACACTACAATTTGCTAGTTATACTATTGACCATGCATGTGTGTGCCTTATGCTAGTGCAGTAATGCCTGTGTGTATATATGTGGCCAAGGCCGGACTGGGACTAAAATTCAGCCCTGGCATTCGAAGTTACACATGCCCGCTTGTCACATGGTGACTGTATAATATTTTTGTACACTGGTAGGTTACAAGAAGTGAGGGGAGTGTAACACGACTATATAAGATATAATTACAGCTGTATCCAGCATTTCAGCTCGGTCCTATTTATTACTTTTAGTTGCAGTACCAAGAAAAGCTGCTACTTTACCTACATAACTGGATCTCGTAGATAATGAAGGGATGAGACGACCAAAGGCTATGGAACCTCATTCTGATGCTCCATATACTTTGCTTACAGCCACTTTTGGTTCCGCTGCGTAGCACGAGACCCGGTGACTCTGAAGAGCGGTGACATCAGTAACGTCACCACTCTTCAGATATTCCGGGTCTTGCGCTGAACTCGGCAACTGTGAAGAGCGGTATTGTTACTACCATCACCGCTCTTCAGAGTCGCTGGGTCTCGCCAGGTCTGGGCTAGTAGTGGGGGTGTCTGATAGACACCTCTCCATTACTTACACCAGAGATTGATAGCAGCTGACATTACGCAGCTGACATCAACTCTAAAAATCATTACACATACCAGAATTAAATGCTCTGGCGGCTGGGAAAATCAGTAGAGTTAGTGCTATTTCCAGGCGTCGGGTTCTAACTACAACTGTCATCATCCTTGCCTGGTCTCCCTGCGAAGCATTTCTGCTGTATTTACATGCGCTGACCTCAGGCCACTAAATGAGTGTGATCGACAATAGTGAAGTCATTCGCTTGTTTCCCGGCCTCTTTACACCAACTGAGAAAGAATGATGGGGACAGAACAATCGCAATTAGATCAATCTGTCCCCATACAGTATAATGTTATCAGCAGCACATCTACAGTTTACACCAGCGATCTGCTGCTGAGAACAAGGATTTCTGTTCCCACATAAACAATCCAATCACTCGATGAATAGGCAGCATTTTGCTTGTTTAGTATAATACACCCCATAGTCCTCCATATATTATAATGTGCACCTCCGTCCTCCATATAGTATAATACACTCCTCAGTCCTCCATATAGTATAGTACACTCCTCATTTCTCCATATAGTATAATACACTCCTCAGTCCTCCATATAGTATAATACACACCTCATAGTCCTCCATATATTAAAATACACTGCTCAGTCCTCCATATAGTATAATGTGCACCTCAGTCCTCCATATAGTATAATACACTCCTCAGTCCTCCATATAGTATAATACACTCCTCAGTCCTCCATATAGTATTATACACTCCACATAGTCCTCCATATAGTATAATACACTCCTCAGTCCTCCATATAGTATAATACACTCCTCAGTCCTCCATATAGTATTATACACTCCACATAGTCCTCCATATAGTATAATACACTCCTCATAGACCTCTATATATTAAAATACACTGCAATTCCTCCATATAGTATAATACACTCCTCAGTCCTCTAAATAGTATAATACATTCCTCAGTCCTCCAAATAGTATAATACATTCCTCATAGTGCTCCATATAGTATAATGCCCCACCATTGTCATCCATGTAGTACAATTCACTTCCCATAGTATAATGCACCCCATTGTTCTTCATATAGTTTAATGTATTCCCCATAGTCCTCAATACAGTATAATGCAGCCCACATATAGTATAATGATGTCACCCCAGAGTATAATGCAACCACTTCACAGAATATATTGTAGCCCCCTGAGTATAATGTAACCCCCCAGAGAATATAATGCAGCCCCCTCATATAGTATAATGCAGCCCCTGCATATATAATATATGGTAGCCCCCTCAGAGCATAATGCAGCCCCCCATAGAATATAATGTAGCCCCTCCATAGAATATAATGCAGCACCCCATAGAATGTAATACAGCCCTCCCCCATAGAATGTAATGCAGCCAGCCTCCATAGAATGTAATGCAGCCAGGCCACCATAGAATGTAATGCAGCCAGCCACCCATAGAATGTAATGCAGCCAGCCCCCATAGAATGTAATGCAGCCAGCGATCGCACAACTGCTGTAACCGGAGGAGGAGGTTCCTTTTGTACCTCCTATTACTAAATGCACAGCACTTGTTTAGAGCTGAGTACATAGCTATTGGAAAAGCAAAGAGGGTATCAAACCGTTTCTACCCTCTTTATGGGGAGTCTGGCTATGTCTGACAGCTGACACCCCACTCTCACAGTGGCGCAATGTTGTGCAGCTGCTCTATTATGCCGAGGCATTTTAAAAAGTCATTGCAGGCTAGACCGCGGACCACCCGGACATTTGTCATCTTTGGGTCCAGAAGTAGACAATTTTATAGGATCTAGTTTCCCAGATACTTTAGGGAATTAAAAGAGTAATTTATTTTGTGTCAGAGCATGAATAGAATTATCCATCATATACATAATGATTTCCTTTCAATTACTTATTTCATGATTAGTCAGGGTAATTATCACATGTAGTTAATCTCTTTTTTTCGGTGTCTCACTAGTTACACACATAAGGAGCCCTTTATTCTCTACTAGCTTCCACAAAGGGAATTTTGAGAATAGTTCAAAGTTCACTTTCATTGTAGTATAATATGGTATTGGGAAAATGGGATACCCTGGGACATCACTTCTCTTATTAGTAAATTAGAACTTAAAGACATCAAGTTGTTTCCTCTTGACTGTGAATTAATTAATGTTGCTCCAGCAGCTTTAGATCACTTAGCTCAACTCATTAAGTGTAAATTCGAGTTATCGAATCTGACATGTTTGAATAAAGTGAAACAAGCACCGAATGTCCCAAATGACAATCAGACAGCGCTTATCCTCAGTGTTCACTATCATATCGTATTGTGATTGTACAGATAAATATGTTGTTAGTATCCATATGTTTAACATAATTAGACCGTTAAATCTAATTGACCAATATGGCTGCATTTCCTGTTGTCACTTTTTCATCAATATCTGAAAAAATATTGTGATCTCTGTGAGTAAAGAAAAAATATTAATTTTATCAAAACTACAATAATCTCATAAACTACATGGTCAAAATTAAAAGTGCATAACTAATTTTTATTTAATTCCATTTTAATTAAATGTCATGATGACATGATTTTCAGGAATCTATTTTTTTCAATAAGTGCAGTTTCAGTATAATGTCAGAAGCATGAGTTGCTTGACGCTAAAAAAATATCATTACTATAAAAGATTTTTAGGCTTTTGGAATCCCCTAAAACCCATTTTAACATGACAGTTATATTGACGTGTGTAAAGTTGTATGCTGCTCATTGTAGCATTAAACTGTAGTAGGCAAGTATCATACAGCATATAGTCATGGCCGAAAGTGTTGGCACCCTTGAAATTGTTCTAGAAAATGAAATATTTCTGCCAGAAAATTATTGCATTTACACATGTTTCATTATAGACATGTTTAATTCCTTTGTGTGCTTGGAACAAGACAAAAAAATGAGGAAAAAGGGCAAATTGGACATAATTTAACACAAAATCCCCAAAATGGGAAAGACATAATTTTTGTCATCTTTCCAAAATTGTGGATAAACAGCTATGTTTCAAGCATGTGATGCTAATTCAAACTCACCTGTGGCAAGTAATAGGTGTGGGCAATGTGAAAATCACACCTGAAACCAGATAAAAAATGGTGAAGTTGATTAAATTTTTGCATTGTGTGTCTGTGTATTACAAACATGCATGGAGAACAGAAAGAGCCAGGGGCGGGCTGGGCCATGGGGGAGAGGGGCAATTGCCCCCTGGGCTGGTCTCCTAGTTGCAGCTTTGGGCCGTTCAGCCAACTATTACTTTAGAAGCCGCACTGTCCCTTTATTTGCTCTTCCCAACAAGCAGCATCATGCTGATTGGTGGAGCAGAGGTCACTCAAGGGTGCAATGTCCTTCCAGCTCTCTGATTGGTGGAGAAGCCGTCCCTAGAGGCTGTACTGTATTTTTCCTGCTCCCTCAGTGTGTGCTCCCTTACCAATCGGAGAGCAGGAAGCAGACCGACCGTGCAGCTCTGCTGAGGAGATGCCGGCTGCCCCACACACCATGTGTAAAAACCTTCATGCAGAAGTGTGAGTAGCTGCAGGCAATCATGGAGGCTTCTGGTAAGGGGTCTCTTTGATTCTTAGTTGTTTGGGGGATGCATGATTGAAACTCAGCTCGAGGGGAGCTGTTGGGGTACATATCTGTGGGGCAGGCAGAAACAGGAGTGGAATTTTCTGTATGTCTCATTCTGTGTGATTAAATGCAGTCTCAAGTCCACAATTCAGTGTATTCCTTTGTATGTTTGTGTGCATGGTGACGTGTATTTGTACATGCGTGTATATGTGGTAAAATGTGTGAGTATATGTGGTGATATGTGTACATTTGCGTCTGTGTGTGCGAACTGTGTATATTTGCAACCGTGTACGTGGTGATATGTGTGCGTGGTGACCTGTGTGGATGAGTGTGTACATAGTGACATGAGTGTGTATGTGGTGATGTGGGTGTGAATGTGTACGTGGGGACGTATGTATGAGTGTGTGCATGGTGACCTGTGTGTGTACATGGTGACCTGTGTGTGTACATGGTGACCTGTGTGTGTATGAGTGGGTACGTGGTGACCTGTGTGTGTATGCGGTGACCGGAGTGTGTGCATGGTGACCTGTGTGTGTATGAGTGTGCACATAGTGACACGAGTGTGTATGTGGTGACATATGTATCTGTGTATATATGGTGACATGAGTGGGTACATGGTGACTTGTGTGTGTATGAGTGGGTACGTCGTGACCTGTGTGTGTATGCGGTGACCTGAGTGTGTACGTGGTGACCTGTGTGTGTATGAGTGTATACGTGGTGACATGAGTGTGTACGTGGTGACCTGTGTGTGTATGAGTGTGTACGTGGTGATCTGTGTGTGTGTACGTTGTGACATGAGTGTGTACGTGGTGACCTGTGTGTGTATGAGTGTATACGTTGTGACATGAGTGTGTACGTGGTGACCTGTGTGTGTATGAGTGTATACGTTGTGACATGAGTGTGTACGTGGTGACCTGAGTGTGTATGAGTGTACGTGGTGACCTGTGTGTGTATGAGTGTGTACTTTGGGACATGAGTGTGTACGTGGTGACCTGTGTGTTTATGAGTCTGTACGTTGTGACATGAGTGTGTACGTGGTGACCTGTGTGTGTATGTGTGTATGTGGTGATCTGTATGTGTACGTTGTGACATGAGTGTGTACGTGGTGACCTGTGTGTGTATGAGTGTGTACTTTGGGACATGAGTGTGTACGTGGTGACCTGTGTGTGTATGTGGTGATCTGTATGTGTACGTTGTGACATGAGTGTGTACGTGGTGACCTGTGTGTGTATGAGTTTGTATGTTGTGACATGAGTGTGTACATGGAGACCTGTGTGTGTATGAGTGTACGTGGTGACCTGAGTGTGTATGAGTGTATACGTTGTGACATGAGTGTGTATGTGGTGATCTGTGTGTGTATGAGTGTGTACGTTGTGACATGAGTGTGTACATGGTGATCTGTGTGTGTATGAGTGTGTACGTTGTGACATGAGTGTGTACGTGGTGACCTGAGTGTGTATGAGTGTGTACGTTGTGATATGTGTGTACGTGGTGACCTGTGTGTATGAGTGTGTACGTTGTGATATGAGTGTGTACGTGGTGACCTGAGTGTGTATGAGTGTATACGTTGTGACATGAGTGTGTACGTGGTGATCTGTGTGTGTATGAGTGTGTACGTTGTGACATGAGTGTGTACGTGGTGACCTGAGTGTGTATGAGTGTATACGTTGTGACATGAGTGTGTACGTGGTGATCTGTGTGTATGAGTGTGTACGTTGTGACATGAGTGTGTACGTGGTGACCTGAGTGTGTATGAGTGTATATGTTGTGACATGAGTGTGTACGTGGTGACCTGTGTGTGTATGAGTGTATACGTTGTGACATGAGTATGAGTGTACGTGGTGACCTGAGTGTGTATGAGTGTATACGTTGTGACATGAGTGTGTACGTGGTGACCTGAGTGTGTATGAGTGTATACGTTGTGACATGAGTATGAGTGTACGTGGTGACCTGAGTGTGTATGAGTGTATATGTTGTGACATGAGTGTGTACGTGGTGACCTGAGTGTGTATGAGTGTATACGTTGTGACATGAGTATGAGTGTACGTGGTGACCTGAGCCATCACTCTGTATACTCAGAGCGGTGACTGAACCCGCGCCGGCGCTTCTCCCACCCTGTGACTGAAACCCGAACGCTGGAGGGGAAAAAAAATAATTTTCTCCCACACAGTGTTCGGCTGAGGCAACTTTCACACATCAGGTGTTTGCTTTCAGGCACAATCCGTCAACTGTTGAAAAAAATGGATCTGTCGCAAATTGTGAGAAACTGAGGAGACAGATCTGTTTTTTTTTTTGCCGGATCCTTCTAGGTGATCCGGCATCCTAAGCCATCCGTCGCAATCCATCACTAATAAAAGTGTATGAGAAAAAAACTGATCCGGTGGCAATTGTTGCCAGATTCGTTTTTTCAAAATTCTCCGGATTGTGCCTGACGGCAAAAAACTTACCGTATGTGTGAAAGTAGCCTAAGTGTGGGCACTGGGCAGATTAGTAACACTATTAATATGCAGATAATTCCCATAGCTGTAGGTTAAGAGTGTTTTTCTGCAGTCAGGCTATGTTTGCGCAGTCAGGAATCCCTGCCCTTTGGTCGCAGCGGGGACCCCACTCCACCCAAAGCGCCGCCCACTGTTGTACGCACGGTAATTCCGGATGTGTTCATTGAACAAATGCGGAATCACCTCATCGTATTCATAGACTGTGTTATTTATCTTGCGGAGACTGAGCGTCTCCGCAAGATAAATAGACATGCTGCGGTCTATAAAGACGCGCCGCATGTCCGGTTATGCAGGGCCGCCGGATGCAGCCCTGCACGTATTCATGAAATCCCCTCCACTATGCTGTAACATGTGGACACTCCGGATTGGACGCTGCTGCTGTACGCAGCGTCCAATCCGCAGCAAAAACTGAAGAAATCTGGACAGTGGAAACATACCCTTAGAGATTAGATAGCTAGAGAGTAGTGATGAGCGAACATGCTCGGGTGGTCTCTGAGTATCTTGGGCATGCTCGTAGATTATGTTTGTGTCCACGTAGCTGCATTTTTTGCGGCTGCTAGACAGCCTGAATACATGTGGGGATTCCCTAACAAACAGGCAACTCCTGCATGTGTTTAGGTTGTCTAACAGCCGCAAATCATGCAGCTATGGGGACACAAACATAATCTATGAGCACGCCCAAGATACCATGCTCACTATATAATGCTCCATACAGTATAATGGGCACCACAGAGTGCTCCATACATAATGAGCTGCATATATTGCTCCATACGGAATTGACCCCGTATAATACTCCATACAGTATAGTGAGCCACATATAATTCTCCACACAGTATATGATGGGCCCCATCTATTGCTCCATATATAATGGGCCTCATATAATGCTCCATACAGTATATTATCGGCCCCATACAGTATACTGAGTCCCATATATTGCTCCATACAGAATGGGCCCATATAATACTCCTTACAAAAGGGTCCCATATAATACTCCTTACAGAATGGGTCCCATATAATACTCCATACAGAATGGGTCCCATATAATGCTCCAAAAATAATTGGCCCCATATAATGCTCCATATATAATTGGCCATATAAAATGCTCCATATATAATTAGTCCCATAAGATGCTTCATATATTATTGGCCCCATATACTGCTCCATATTGAATTGGCCCCATATAATGCTCCCTATAGAATTGGCTTCATAAGATGCTCCCTATATTATTGGCCCCGTAAGATGCTCCATATAGAATTAGCTCCATATAATGCTCCATATATGGGCCCCTTCTGATGGTCCCCATATATTGCTCCAAATATTAAAGAAATGAAATACTCACCTCTTGTTGCTTGTCGCTGCTCTGCTCTGGACTCCTCAGCGTCGGCGTCTTCCTGCTCTCTGTGCAGCGACTGCTCAGTCAGAGGGCGCGCACTGGTGACGTCATTGCGCCCTCTGACCTGAACGTCACAGAGGATGGAAGACACTGCAGTGCTGGAACTGGGAGAGGTAAGTATTGCAAGTGTCGGAGCCCGGAGCAGGCGGGGGGTCCACTCGCGGGGGCCGGCACTATAGCGCGCCAGTGTCCCCGACAGCGAGTGGGCCCCCTGCCTGTTCAGGGCCAGCCCTCCATAGTGGAACAACATATTCGGTTATTTCTACGCCCATTGGCTCCAATGACGGTCGGAGAATATTGCAAATACAATATTTGCCGCTGATCATAATCGGAACTGAAAAGTTCGCTCAACTCTACTAAAAAGGCCATTTAAGTTTAGTATGTATGAAATGGTTTCTTATCAGTAGCACCTCGGATGTGCAATACTCATGCTGAATGGTATGTGAGACCTTAAGGTACCGTCACACTTAGCGACGCTGCAGCGATACCGACAACGATCCGGATCGCTGCAGCGTCGCTGTTTGGTCGCTGGAGAGCTGTCACACAGACAGCTCTCCAGCGACCAACGATCCCGAGGTCCCCGGTAACCAGGGTAAACATCGGGTAACTAAGCGCAGGGCCGCGCTTAGTAACCCGATGTTTACCCTGGTTACCAGCGTAAAAAAACAAACAGTACATACTTACATTCAGCTGTCTGTCCCTTGCCGTCTGCTTCCTGCACTGACTGCTGGCCGTAAAGTGAAAGCAGAGCACAGCCACAGCGGTGAGTCACCGCTGTGTGACTCACCGCTGTGCTGTGCTTTCACTTTCACTTTGCGGCCAGCAGTCAGTGCAGGAAGCAGACGGCAAGGGACAGACAGCTGAATGTAAGTATGTACTGTTTGTTTTTTTACGCTGGTAACCAGGGTAAACATCGGGTTACTAAGCGCGGCCCTGCGCTTAGTTACCCGATGTTTACCCTGGTTACCAGTGAAGACATCGCTGAATCGGTGTCACACAAACCGATTCAGCGATGTCTGCGGGGAGTCCAGCGACGAAATAAAGTTCTGGACTTTCTTCCCCGACCAGCGACAGCACAGCAGGGGCCTGATCGCTGCTGCCTGTCACACTGGACGATATCGCTAGCGAGGACGCTGCAACGTCACGGATCGCTAGCGATATCGTCTAGTGTGACGGTACCTTTAGACTCCTTAACATAAAGATGGACCACCACTCCTGGGCCAGTGCTTTGTGTTTGCCCCCCAGGCTAAAATTTGCCAGTCAGCCCCTGGAAAGAGCAGAACAAAACTGTCTGAGTACTTAAAACCAAAAATGTTAAAAAATATCAACAATCTCAAAGTTACAAGTCCATCTCTAGAGGTCTTGATGTACCTTTGTCAACAGTGCGCTACACAATCAAAAAGTTTACAACCCATGGCACTGTAGCTAATCTCCCTGGATCCCTGGATGAGGACTACTGTGGGCAGAGAAAAATTCCTGAAAGGTTGCAACGCAGGATAGTCTGGATGGTGGTTAAGCAGCCCTAATCAAGTTCCAAAGAAATTCAGCTGTACTGTAGGATCAGGGTGCATGAGTGTCAGTGCAAACTATGAAACGCCATGGCAGTAGACTCGGGAGGAACCCCCAATACGTGAGCAAGCAAAAATCCTTTTGTGAAAGTGTCTTCTGGGCAGATGAGACCAGCATAGAGCTTTTTGGCAATACACATCACTCTACTGTGTAATGAAAAATGGAATGAGTCCTACAAAGAAAAGAACACAGTACCTACAGTCAGATATGGTGGAGGTTCAAATATGTTTTGGAGTTGTTTCAGTGGTTCTCGCACTGGGTGCCTTAATTGTGGGTAAGGAATAATTAAATCTGAAGCCTACCAAAGGACTTTTTGTCGCAATATAGTGCCTAGTGTTAGAAAGCTGGGTTTTTATCATAGGTCATAGGTCTCCCAGCAGGACAATGACCCCAATCATACTTCAAGAAGCATCCAGAAATAGATGGAAACAAAGAGAAAGAGAGTTCTGAAGTGATGAGGAATGAGTCCAGATCTAAATCCCATTTAACACCTGTGGAGAGATCTTTAAATTGCTGTTGGGAGAAGCCTCCCATCAAATATGAAATACCCAGAACAATTTGCAAAATAAGAGTGGTCCAACATTCCAGTTGAGAGGAGTATGAAACTTGTTGATGGTTCCAGGAAGTGACTGAGTGCAGTTATTTACTTCAAAGAGTGTGCAACCAAATGTTAAGTTGAGGTGCCAACAATTTTGTAGGCCCATTTTGGGGGTTTTGTGTGAAATTATGTCCAATTTGCCTTTTTTGCATTATTAATTTGTTTACAAAGGAAATAAACATGCAAATAATAAAACATATGTAATTGCAATAAGTTTCTGGGTGCCAACACTTTTGGCCATAATTGTATTGTCTGATTTATATTGTAAAGTTTTACTATGACAATTCTGATGTTCGTAAAACTAAAGTAACAATAAAAGCATCTACACAATTGCTTTTTGGTCCATAATAGGCGGTGGCAGCGCACTATGCAAAACTACTGGTAATTAACAAAAAATGGAGAATCTATATATATAATTGTCTAAGGGTTTTTCCGTCTGTCCGTCTGTCTGTCCTGGAAATCCCGTGTCTCTGATTGGTCGAGGCCGCCAGGCCTCGACCAATCAGCGACGGGCACAGTATCGACGTAGATGTCATAATGGTTGCCATGGCGACGATGATGTCATAAAGGTTGCCTCGACCAATCAGCGACGGGCACAGTCTGCCGCGAATTCTGGAATCATCATTGTCCATATACTACGGGGACATGCATATTCTAGAATACCCGATGCGTTAGAATCGGGCCACAATTTAGTTATTATTATAATCATTAATAGAATTCTTAATTTGGACATAATATGGTCATCCTGATCAGAATATAAATTGACAGATATACATAAAGTGAAACATCATCTTTTTTTAATTAAAATTTCACTTTCAATTAGTGATGGGCGAACTCCCCGATGTTCGGGATCGGCAGGTTCACCCTAGTTTTTTTTAAAGTTTGAGGCTGGAGATGACACGAACTTGCGTCCGAACCCCGAACTCGGACTTTCCATGTATGGGATGGGGGGAGCTGTAAAAAAAAAGCAGAAAATTGATAATAAACATTATAATTATACTTACCTATCCGGCTGCGCGTCCTCCCATCCCGCTGTCTCCCAGCCGCATCTGCTTCTGGAGCCGCTCATTAACTGCCGGCAGTATTCACTGCACTTGGCAGTCTTCCGCTGTTTCCGGCAGTGTTCATGCGGTGACGTCACCGCCGACAGCGGTGGGGAGACAGCGGGACGGGAGGACACATCGCTGGACAGGTAAGTATAATTATAATGTTTATTATTAATGTTATGCTTTTTTTTTTACAGCCCGAACTGGACCTGAACTCTAACACTATGTGTTCGGTACGGTCCCAAACTTTACAGTTCGGGTTTGCCCATCCCTTTTCGCAATCAAATGGCAGAATATCAAGGTTTCTTACATTTAACACTTTTCTGGTGACCTGTCTTGCTAAGCTACTATATTTAACAGAAGGAATGAGATGTTAATAAGCCAATGCTAATAAGATGTTTATTGTGCTTGTTTCTCCCCTAACAGTTTCCAGTTAGTAGAGAACTGTAAAAATGATGATGACATGCTACTGCCATCTTCTGGTCAATGGTAATATGTCACTACAAAAACCGAACCTGTGTAAAGGAAAAGGGAGCGAAAAAATCATACTTATAACATCACATGATAATATCATACAGTGTTCACATAACAATGACATGTATTAGTGGCTTAAGGAACAAAAGTAATTCACCCATGCAGTGCCAAATTACCGACCAATGGCCCTCTGCTATCTCAAACTAACACGTTTTTTGTCATGAATAAGAAGTATGGCACTTCGACACGAGTAGACAAAATAAAAAACGTAGAATCTTTTCGTGTGAACTTAAATTACCTTCATTCACCAGCAGTGTGAATTTTCCACATTTGTTTCTTCTACATTATCAAACTTGGTCCCTGTACCCATGGACCTGCTACAGCTAGGACTACATGATTTTCTAATGTTGTATAGTCACAACTTAATCAGATTAGTATAAAATGTATTCATTGAATCCATTTTAAACTGGACAAAACCCTATAGCACGTTTAATTACTTCCTTGGCATGTTCCTTATAAAAGCAGCAGAAGTAATTGTTTTGAAAGATATTAAAAGATGATATTTTTTTACCCACATACTCTGTGATGACGCTTCATTTGCAAACCCCCACTGCATGCTGGGATACTTAAACAAGACACCATCAGGGGGCAGAGGCTCTGGTCACTGCCACGGCCCCTGCCGCTACCCTAAAATGAAACGTCGTCAGTGACGTCTTGTTCAAGGACTGCTCTACTGAGCATTTGTCATTTGTCAATTCTGACCTATTCTTTGTAGGACTGTGTCACAGTGCAATATTCTTTTAAATGCACAGTGACAGTGCGGTCACTCGCCGACTCTGGTAAGTGACGAACTGGTAAGAGAGTGCACTGTCAGTGCACATAGTAAGGAGAATACCCGGTGAGTAGAGACTAGTCCTGCCTCCACAAGTGATGTCAAGTGTCCGTGTTATGAACAGACTGCACACTTATAAAAGATGGATGCATACCTTTTTTGTTTTTTCACATTGTGTACGTATTCATGGAAAGTGGACCAAACTTTGAAATGTCTCTGCTTTTTTTAGACCATTTGTTATGTTATTTCAGCCATAAGCTATAATATGCTCAGGTGCTATCTGCTAAAAAAAATGGATAGCAAAAAAATTCTTCAAGTTGAAAAGAAAAAAAAGTCCTTAAAGCTATTTAGAAATTGAAACCAGTCACTGGTTCACACAAATCTATTACACAGTGCAGATCAATGCAAGCTGCAAACTAAAAGGGTGGACATCCTGGGGATTTTGTTTTTGCAGCATTTTCAATTGTTTCAAATCACTCAGGTATGATTTTACACCAGAAACCTTGAAATACTGTGCAATATATGTTACTGCAATGTCTATTTCGTAATGTGCACTTAAATACACATCTGTCCACTGCCCCATGCACCAGATGAGTAACACAAGAGCTTCATGGCAACTTTACGCCCAGTGATCGCAGTAGGATTGTGTGTGTGATTAGCTGTGCATAGTAAAGCATGCATGTGTAAACAGATTGCGGGATGCAGTGAAAGACAGAAGGCAGAACAAGGGTTAACAAATATAACAGTTTTAATTTAACAGGGGTTATCTCCTCGCAGGGAGGTGCAGGGTTAATTGGGGAGAATAACTATCCAATTGCAAAGGATATGCAGAGTTATGGAACAATGAATCAGATAACGGCAGTCCTTGTGAATCACTTAACTTGGCAGTAGTTCCCCAGACTGAATTATGCAGGGAAGTCAATAGCGCCAACAACGGCTGGCACAGGGCTTGTACAAGAAGATTGAGCTGGTAACGGTGGTCCGTCTTCTGGCGGCAGCGGTCAGAGTCCGGTACCTTCCGCTGAGCCCCCAGTCCATAAACATATGTGGCTGGAGCAAACAAGGCCGCAGCACAATCAGGGTCTCCCGTGGGTGGGAAGGTATATGCTGGTAAGGGGCTGAAAACGTCTGTCCAGTACCCGGTTCTCTCTTTGCTGCACGTGCGCTGTACTCATGGTCATAAGCACACGGCACCTCGCTCTCTGCCAGCTACTGGGCGCGTTGCACTTCTCTCTCTATGCTGCGCACTGTTGTTCCTGCCAAGACTGTAGCATCGACAACAGCTGGCGCGATATTTCTCCAATGAGGTTCTGCAGACCACGGTCCAACGAGGGCAGCAGTGAACAGTCCTGAACTCTGCCCTGGCTCTTAGGCTGGCGTGCCACACTAAGCTGAACAGGGCTCCCGGCTCTTTCCTTATTACTGCGGTGGGCTCTGGCAGTGTCCCGGCATCGGATCTGATGCATTTGTTGCGGTCTAGCTGTGCACCCCACTGAGCCCACTGCGCACGCACCTTGCCTCTCTCACGGCTGGCGGGAAACTCCCCGAAACTGAGCGTGCTTTCCCTTTTAACCGCACCCCCAGCTTCCGGGTCAGAGCCCCTGTCCAGTCCTTTTTTGCCTTCCTCCAGGAAACAAAGGACGCAGGCTCGACAGTTCCGGACCCCGCACAGCACAGGTATGCGCAGCCCATACTTCCTTCTTACACTCTGTCTCTCCTTTAGCTCGCCATTCCATGGGCGAGACCTCTTTGTGCTCCTTTATGTTCTTTGGAGGTGCCCACAATTTTCACATCCATTTCTGCCTCTCTTGTACCACATTCTGACGAAGGAAATTGTTCTGTGCATACTGCAGGGGCGAAACACCAGGGTGGTCACATTGAGTACTTTGAGGCTCCTCTTGAATTTGCTCGTTAGGAGTACTCAGAACTTGAGTGGTAGAGTCAGATTGGGCCATAGAGGATGGGAGTATGTCTTAGTTCAATGGAGCATCTACGTACTTCCCTTGGACAGGTGGGCAACTATCCATTTCAGAGAATGAGACAAGTGGTTCTTCCTCATCACAATCGGGAACCTTTGGAGTGAGCATTTCAGGGACACTTCGCACTTTCTCCCCTCCTTCGGGATCTTGTGAAAGGCAATGTTGCGATATACTTTGGTGGACTACTTGGGGTAGGCGTCCCTTCTTCCCCTTTGGGTTGAATCTTACAGACGGGACCATTGGATCCAATTTGGCGTTTCACCAGATTCGCCTCCATGCACCTGAGTACCGCAGACAGCCCACTAGGCAGATGACGTCTTCTCCCTCACTTCTCAGCATCCGACATCATGACTCTGTCTGGCCCTGGGTGCGGCTTCCCTCTGCTCACTGTACCATTTCTTCCAGGTGCAGTGTTCTCTCCAGGTAGTATGACCTTCGGAGAGGTGAGCGAATCTTCGCCGTCATCTGTCTCATGTAGGGCAACTCCTGGACAGGTGTCCCATTTTTCCACACCTCCAACATTCACTTCTGCGCCTGTCTGGTGGGCACTTCGGTCAGGATCGCTTTCCTCCAGGAGAGGCATACCCCCTCTGTAATCACTCTTCGCCCCACAATATGGAATTAGATTCTGAGGCTGCTGCTGGGGTTGCTCTTACGCTCAGTTTCACTCCTCTAACTTCTCTTAACTCTTGCCGTGAGTTACCCCAAGGTATGGGTTTGGACTCCATGGCAGCAGCAAGGGCATCCTTTAGGCGCTTAGCTGAACAGGCCTCCTGGCTCTTTCCTTATTATTGCAGTATTATTGCCCGATACTGCATCATATCGGGAGCATCTCATTGCGGCCTGGCTGCACACACCACGGAGCCTGCTGTGCAAGCACCTTGCCTCTCATGGCTGGCGGGAAACTTCCTGATGCTGCACGCACTTTCTCTTTTAAACATGCCCCTAGCTTCCAGGTCAGAGCCCCAGTCCGGTCCTTTTTGCCTTCCTCCGGGAAACAACGGAGGCAGGCTTGACAGTCCCGGACCCAGTGCAGCATAGATACCCACAGCCCGGACTTCCTCCTTACATATGCAATTTATTTGGTCTCACATAAGTTGACACTAGGAATAAAGCACAGGACAGTTCAATGACTGAGGCAATAAAATTTTCATCAGCTCAGGTTCATTGTTTCCTTACAAAAGAGCAGTATAGGCAATATTGTCTTGTCTAAAAAAATGAGATATGATATGCAAAATATCTAGCTATAAAGGAAAGATGTGACAGACACAGTCTAAGGGTATGTGCACATGATCCTGAGTTCTGTGGGTTTGACATTATGCAGCATAAACCAAGCAAGAAAAAGTAAACACAGCCCTCTTGACAAAACAGCAAAAGAAAACAAAAGTCTTTTCCTAGCTGCTATCAAGTCCACTTTGGGCTAGCAAGGTCTGTGGTTCAGGTTTTAGCATATACGCAGCCTCCCACCCACTCTATGGTCGTCCACTAAAAACCCATCCCTTTATTTAAATTGGCTGCTAACTCCTTAAAACACTTTAGAGTGCTAAAGGAAAAACTTTTGGGTTTTTAGATCACTGAAGCCATGACCCTCAGCAAAATATATCTCCCCTCCAGCAGTTTGCCAGTGGCTTTGCCACAATATATAGTAGGCCAGAGTCACACTTAACATATGAAAAATCATTCTGATTTTCTCGCCCGAGAGTCGCACAAATGTTCTCCGAATGGTCATCCGTGTGTAATGTGTTTGTAATGCGATGATGCGATTTCCTCGCATCTATGTATCCCTATGACATACGTATGCAATCCGTATGACATGTGTATGGCTTTACACTTCTCACTGCTTTTCCCCAATGAATTTAATGGCTCAATGGGCTGAAATAAGGAAAATGTGTGCGTATTTCTCACAAGTCACACTGATGCTCCGTGTGGTGTCCGATTTTTTTTCTCGCACCCATGACTTGCATCGGCGAGACTTGGGTGATATAAGTGTACAATCGCAGCATGCTGTGATTTCACTTGCATATTGAATACGCCTGAGAAAAAAAACAGTGCTAGAAGCTGTCCCATAGATTAACAGTGGGCTGAGTGCTAAGCAATGTTTTCTCGCATAGCACTTGTCCGTATTATTATTATTTATTATTATGGTGCCATTTATTCCATGGCGCTTTAAATGTGAGGAGGGGTATACATAATAAAAAACAAGTACAATAATCTTAATTAATACAAGTCATGACTGGTACATGAGGAGAGGGGACCGTGTCCGCGAGGGCTCACAATCTACAAAGGATGGGTGAGAATACAGTAGGCGAGGGTAGAGCTGGTCATGCAGAGGTTTGGTTGATCGGTGGTTACTGCAGGTCGTAGGCTTGTCGGATGAGGTAGGCCTTCAGCTTCTTTTTGAAGGTTTTCATGGTAGGCGAGAGTCTGATGTGCTGGAGTAGAGAGTTCGAGAGTATGGGGGATGCGCGGGAGAAATCTTTTATGCAATTGTGGGAAGAGGAGATGAGAGAGGAGTATAGAAGGAGATCTTGTAAGGATCGGAGGTTGCGTGCAGGTAAGTACCGAGAGATGAGGTCACAGATGTATGGAGGATACAGATTGCGGATGGCTTTGTATGTCACGGTTAGGGTTTTGAGCTGGAGTCATTGGATAATGGGGAACCAGTTAAGGGATTGACAGAGGGGAGAGGCTGGTGAATAGAGGGGGGACAGGTGGATTAGTTGGGCAGCAGAGTTTAGAATAAATTGGAGGGGTGCGTGAGTGTTAGAGGGGAGGCCACAGAGCAGGAGGTTGCAACAGTCAAGGCGGGCAATTATAAGGGCATGGACTAGGGTTTTTGCAGATTCTTGATTTAGGAATGTACGGATCCGGGAAATATTTTTGAGTTGAAGTCGGCAGGAAGTGGAAATGGCTTGGATATGTGGTTTGAAGGAGAGATCAATGTCAAGGATTACCCCGAGGCAGCGAGCTTGTAGGACTGGGGAGAGTGTGCAGCCATTTACTTTAATGGATAGGTCTGCTGGTCTGTAGTCTATGCTAGTTTGACTCCGGCCACATATATACAATCATAGCCAAAAGTGTTGGCACCCTTGAAATTGTTCTAGAAAATGAAGTATTTCTCCTAGAAAATGATTGAAATTACACGTTTTATTATAGACATGTTTATTTCCTTTGTGTGTATTGGAACAACACAAAACTGAGAAAAAAGGCAAATTGCACATAATTTCACACAAAACCCCCAAAATGGGCCGAACAAAATTGTAACTTAATATTTGGTTGCACACCCTTTGGAATTTATAATTGCATTCAATCACTTCCTATAACCATCAACAAGCTTGTTTCAGCTCTCAACTGGAAATTTGGACCACTCTTCTTTTGCACACTGCTCCAGATCTCCTCCCAACCGCAATTTTAAGATCTCTCCATGTGTGTTCAATGGGATTTAGAACCAGATCTATTGCTGTACACTTCAGAACTCTGCAGCGCTGTGTTTACATCCATTCCTGGGTGCTATTTGAAGTAAGTTTTGGGTCATTGTCCTGCTGGAAGACCTATGACCTAGAAAGCAATCCCAGCTTTCTAACACTGGGCACTACATTGGGACCCAAAATCCTTTGGTAAACTTCAGATTTCATGATTCCTTAACCAAAATCAAAACACCCAGTGCCAGAGGCTGCAAAATATCTTTGAACCTCCACCATAGCTGACTTTAGGTACTTTGTTGGCTTCTTTGTAGGACTCATTCCATTTTCAGTACACATTAGAGTGATGTGCCTTGCCATAAATCTCTATGTTGGTCTAATATGTCCACAAGATGCTTTTCAAGAGGGATTTGAATTACTCACATACATTTTGGAAAACTGCAGTGTAGCTTTTTTATGTTTTTGTGTCAGCAGTATGTCATCTTGGGTCTCCTGCCATAGCGTTTCAATACTTTTGTATGTCGATGGACAGTTCATGCTGACACTTATGCACCTTGAGCCTCCAGTACAGCATTAAATTGTTTGGAACTCTATAGGGGATGCTGATCCACCATCCATACTATCCTGTGTTGAAACATTTAATCAATCTGACATTTCTATTCTCCTCTTTCTGTTCTCCATGCTTAGTGTGGTACACACAGGCAAACATTGCAAAGATTGATTCAACTTCTCCCCTTTTTATCTGGTTTTAAGTCCATATTGCCCACATCTGTTACTTGCCACAGGAAAGTTTGAAAGAGCATCACATGCTTGAAATAAAGTTTTTTTACCCACTATTTTGGAAAGGAGACAACAATTTTGTCTGACACATTTTGGGGATTTTGTGTGTCATTTGTCCAATTTGCCTTTTTTCCTCTGTTTTTTTTGGTTGTTCCCATACACACAAAGGAAATAAACATGTGTATAACAAAACTAAATAATTTTTTGAGAGAAATACATCATTTTCTAGAACAATTTCAAGGGTGCCAATTAGGGATTGGCGAAACTGAATGATAAAATTCGGGGTCCATACAGGACACCTAGTGTCCGTGAATGGACACTGAACAAAGACTTCACCTGGAAAACTGTGTTACTGTTTGGGTGTGGCTGCCTGAACAAAGCTTATTGAAAGGTTGCAAAACTGTCAATTAACAAGCTTTTCTGTTGCTGGCACTTATAGCTCCATCACAGCCGTGCCACGTAATGGCATGGCTGTGATTGGTCAGTGAACAAAGAGCACCATGTGTGCTCGAAACACGTTCAGCTAATTTATGGCTTCTTTTCTGGAATAGCTGTGCAGTCATTCCCAAGCAGCTTTTTCTGAATTTTAATATTTGGAAATAAATTTGATGATTTTTTATTCTGGAGCTGGATTTTCTTCTTACTTATGTGATTGGTCAGTGCAATACCTAAAAATAATAATAATAAAAAAGACATGGTGTCTCCTTTTTGATAACAAGCACAGGTAAAACAGGTAGCTGTGGTCTGCAGCCCTCAGCTGTCTGATTTATCTTGGCTGGTTATCAAAAATAGAGGGGCCTTCACACTGTTTTTTTTTTAAATTATTTAAATAAATAATTTAAAAAAAATGGCTTTGGGTCTCCCCTATTTTGATAACCAGCCAAGGTAAAGCAGACATCTGAGGACTGGTATTCTCAAGCTGGGAAGGTCCATGGATATTTGGCCCTCCCTAGCCTAAAAATATCAGCATGCAGCAGCCCCTGAAAATGCGAATCCACTAGATGCTCCAATTCTGGCGATTTGCCTGACTCTTTCCGCTTGCCTTGGTGCATTGGCAAGGGGCCTAATATTTTGTGGTTAATGTAAGCTGTGCAATGTCCACTGACATCAAACCCAGGGGTTAGTAATGGAGAGAGGTCTATCAGACACCCCATTACTAACCCCATAGTCAAAAGTAATAAACAAATACACAGAGAAAAGTTGTTTAATTGTACAAAACACTTATTCACCCTCTTTTACACATTTACTACCTTTAAAAAATGAAATAATCCAAAGGGGTCCGCTGTAAATCCATCCAATGTCCAACGACGAGCCCCAACTCTGCTACATCTAGATGCAGTGCTGAACGGTGACATCAGTAATGTGACCGCTCAGCAAGACAATTGGAACACACTGGTAGTAGTGTGTGGATCTGGCTGTCTTGACTAGCACTGATGTCAGGTTATTGCAGTTTATAGCCGATAAACTGCGATAACCTTACTGACGTCACCGCTCGCAGTGTGATGTTAAGCATCAGAATTGGCGCATCTAAAGGTTGTGCCTTTTCTGGTGTGGTTAAGGGCTTGTTATTAGTTTGGGAGGTGGCCAATATCCTTGGCCACTTCCCAGCCTATTAACATCAGCCTGCAGCTGTCTGCTTAGGCTTTGCTAGTTTTTAAAAATAGGGGTGACACTACATCATTTTTGGGGGATCCCTTTTATTAGCTAAATGCATAGACATGAAGCTACATGCGCACTGCACTAATTGTATATCTCGCTGGCATATCTCTTACTATGCACAGGCACTGGCTGGCAAAATCTCTTAACAGTGTCACCTGCTCTCGCTGTACCAGCAAGACAAGGTGCACAATGATGAGAGTAATCTTCAGTAGCGAGTTTGGTTTTGTTTTGTTACCAAAACAGTACCCGAGCCTGAATCCAGACCCCATTCAGATGAATGGGGGGCCTGAACATCCGCAGTATGCCATTCTGTCATCTACATGACAGCACGGAAAATACTGGATCTGATCATTGGTAAGATCATTACCACCGGTTAGAGAGCTGTGGTTCCCACGCTGTCATATGATAGCGTGAGCCAGCAGCTGTGACAGGAGGTAAAATGTTTACCACCGGTCACAGAGGTGTCGGATGATGTGAGTACTACTCCCATCAGCCTACACCTGCTGTCACTAATAAAAGCAAGAGCAGGTGCCGCTCATGGTATTTTCATCAGCCGTGCCTGCACTATAAAGAAATACATTTTAAAAAAAATGACAAGTGGGTCTCTTCTATTTTTGATAACTATGTCAGGCAAAAATGACAGCTGTGGGCTGCAACTTTTAACTGTCAGCCTTATCATGGCTGGTTATCAAGAATAGAGGGGTCCCCATGCCAATTTTTAAAAATTATTTAAGTGAATAATTAAAAAAACAGGCATGAGTTTCCCCCTATTTTTGACAACCAGCTAAGCTAAAGAAGACAGCTGGGGGATGGTTTTCTCAAGCTGGTAAGGGGCCATGGATATTTCCCCACCCAGCCTAAAAAGAGCAGCTTGAAGCTGCCCCAGAAAAGGCGCATCTATTAGGTATAATAATTGTGGCACCTTGCCTGGCTCATCCCACTTGCCCTGTAGCAGTGGGATATTTGTGGGGTTGATGTCACCTTTGTAATGTCATGTGACATCAAGCCCAAGCATTAGTAATGAAGAGGCAGAACCCTAACCCTAAGACGCCTCTTCAATAGTAAACCCTTATGTTTATTGAAAATAAAAAATACCAAAAAAGTCCTATATTTGAAATAAAAATCCACACCGTTTGTCAAAAAATTACTTAAAAATAATAAAGTTCTACTCACCTGATGCCCATTCCATTAAAGCCCTTGTCACCTAAAATAATAAACAACTATGATACTCACCTTACGCCAATTCCATTGAAGCCCATGTTCACATTAAAAAAAATAAAAAATAAACAACCATATTCCTCACCTGTCTGAAGTGAAGATACTAAAAAATGTCTCACAATGATTTGGATGATTTGGAGAGCAGTCACATCAGTGACCACTCTACCCATCATCCAGCTTTCATTGACAGGAACGTAATCACTCCTGTCAGTGTCTAGCACTAAGCTCCTGTGAGAAAGTCACCAGAGTTCATAGCTGAATCCCTGCAAAATGACCTACAGAAGGCCACTAACATTCATGTGTCTGCTCAAATGGTCAGAAACAGACTCCATGAGAGTGGTATAAGTGCCCGACGGTCACAAGTGCATGTTGTGCTTACAGCACAACAACGTGCAGGGTGATTTGCATTTGCCAGAGAACACCACGATTGGCAGATTCAACATTAGCCCCCTGTGCTATTCACAGATAAGAGCTGGTTCACAGTGAGCACATGTAGCACACATGACAGAGTAAGGAGACAGTGTGGAGAACATTCTGCTGTCTGAAATATCCTCCAGCATCAACGATTGGGCAATGGGTAAGTAATGGTGTGGGGAGGCATTTCTTTGTAGGGCCACACAGCCCTCCATGTGCTAGCCAGAGATATCCTGACTGCCATTAGGTACCGGGATGAGATCCACAGACCCATTGTTAGATCATATGCAGGTGCACTGGGCCCTGGTTTCATTCTGATGAATGACAATGCTAGGCCTCATATGGCTGAAGTGTGTTAGCAGTTCCTACATGATTAAAGCATTGATGCTATGGACTTGCCTGACCGTCCCCCAGACCTGAATCCAATCAAGCACATCTGGAACATCATTTCTTGTTCCATCCACTAATGCCATGTTGCACCAAAGACTGTCCAGGAGTTGACTGATGCATTAATCCAGGTCTGGGAGGAGATTTCTCAGGAGAACATCCGCCACCTCATTAGGAGCATGCCCAGGCATTGTAGGGAGGTCATACAGACAAGTGGAGGCCACACACTACTGAGCATCATTTCCTTTTATATAGTGAATAAAGACTTGCAACTGGAATATTTCACTCAGCGATAACTAGGTATTTAGTGTTCCTTTTATTTTTTTGAGCAGGGTATTATTATTATTTATTATTATAGCGCCATTTATTCCATGGCGCGTTACATGTGAGGAGAGGTATACATAATAAAAACAAGTACAATAATCTTAAACAATACAGGTCACAACTGGTACAGGAAGAGAGAGGACCCTGCTCTCGAGGGCTCACAATCAACAAAGGATGGGTGAGGATACAGTAGGCGAGGGTAGAGCTGGTCGTGCAGAGGTTTGGTCGATTGGTGGTTACTGCAGGTTGTAGGCTTGTCGGAAGAGGTGGGTCTTCAGGTTCTTTTTGAAGGTTTCGATGGTAGGCGAGAGTCTGATATGTTGTGGCAGAGAGTTCCAGAGTAGGGGTGATGCGCGAGAGAAATCTTGTATGCGATTGTGTGAAGAGGAGATAAGAAGGGAGTAGAGAAGGAGATCTTATGAGGATCGGAGGTTGCGTGCAGGAAAGTACCAGGAGATGAGGTCACAGATGTATGGAGGAGTCAGGTTGTGGATGGCTTTGTATGTCATAGTTAGGGTTTTGTACTGGAGTCTCTGGGTAATAGGGAGCCAGTGAAGGGATTGACAGAGGGGAGATGCCGGGGAATAGTGGTGGACAGGTGGATTAGTTGGGCAGCAGAGTTTAGAATAGATTGGAGGGGTGTGAGAGTGTTAGAGGGGAGGCCAGAGAGCAGGAGGTTACAGTAGTCGAGGCAGGAGATGATGATGGCATGGACTAGGGTTTTTGCAGATTCTTGGTTTAGGAATGTACGGATCCTTTTGAGTTGAAGGTGGCAGGAAGTAGAAAGTAGATCAGTTAATGGACACAGAATGGTCAGATTTTGGCAAGACAAAAGTTTTGTCACCCACAGAAAGTAATGTGATATTCAAACAAATATTTACTTAAAATACAAATATATGTTGCATAACATTGGTGAATGAAGTTGTGGTGCTATTAGAGTCATATTTAGTATTTTGTGTGACTTCCATGAGCTTGAAGGACTGCATCCATGCGATTCAACAATGATTCATACAATTTATTAATGAAGTCATCGGAAATAGCAAAGAATGCAGTCTTACATGCTTCCCAGAGTTCATCTAGATTCTTTTTTTGTCTTCCAAGCTTCCTCTTACATCCGACCACAAACATGCTCAATGATGTTCATGTCTGGTGACTGGGCTGGCCAGTCCTTGAGCACCTTGATCTTTTTTGCCTGGAGGAACTTTGTTGTAGAGATGGATGTATGAGATGGAGCACCATCCTGCTGCAGAATTTGACCCCTTTTATGATTTGGAATATAAGAGGTAGCTAATACTTTTTGATATTTAAGGCTATTGATATTGCCTTCCACCTTGCAAATGTTTCGCACACCCCATACTGAATGTAACCCCAGACCATGATCTTTCCACCATCAAATTTAACTGTTTAAGGTTTAGGGTGTATTTTGGATCCATATGGACTCCAGTAGGTCTCCTGCAGTATTTGCAGTGGCTGTGGTGTAATTCTACTGAAGATTCATCAGAGAAATCCACCTTCTGCCACTTTTCCAGCATCCATCTGTTTAGCAGGCTGTGGGACTTTGCAAATGCCACACGTTTTTTTATTTGCCTTTTGTTTAGTGCTGGCTTCTGGGCACTGATTCAACCATGGAGGCCATTTCGAGACAGAATCCTACAAACTGTTCTAGTTGACACAGGGACTTGAGGTGACCAGGCCTGTTGGAGCTCTGCTGCAGTTGAAGAGAGGCTTGCTTTGGATTTTCTAACCAACAAACTTTCCTCCTGAGCAGTTGTCTTGCGGGGTCTGCAGACCTGGGCTTGTCAAACACATCTCCAGTCTCTTCAAATCATTTGTTTAATTCTTTGTTCTTGATGCTGAGACACATTAAAGGTGCCAGCCACCTCTGCAGTGGATCTGGTCTTCAGCCTATTGATAATCCAGACTTTGGTCGCAGGGTAGATTTTTGACATATTGTTGGAGCTCAAGTTGCAGCTCAAGTGAAGGTCTGGGGTGCTGGGTATCTTTTTATACACACACAGTAATTAACAGATCATTTACTGAGCACAGGTGAGGATGTAAACTAGGATAGGGTGCATTATATGACCAGGCGACAAAACTTTTGTCTTGACAAAATCTGACCATTCTTTGTCCATTAACTGATCAATATTTCTGCATTGATGACAATTTATTTTCTTAACCTAAACCACATTTTGGAGGGTTTCAGCTTTCAAAAGAGTAACTTATACAACCAATGGATGAATTTAAATTCAGGTTATAAGCTTTTATTTAGATAACATGGATAAGCGACATAACTTCTGTCAGGGAGTGTGCAGCACAATTTACTGTTATGATTCAAGACGTGGGTCAATGAACAGATTTCTGGCATGATGGCCAAAGGAGTAATGAACTGAGACACATTTTCAATGTAAAGTGAAAAGATGTGAAAAGAATCATTTTACCAAAGTGCATATTTTATTATTCTATGCATATAAAGCACCACATTAAGGTTAATAAGTGAGTATCAATTGCATCCACGTATGTACACAAAAATAGATATAGAGCTCCTCTATTCTATTCTACCAAGGCAGTAAAACTGAAATTTCAATCTTAAAATAGTCACTAAAACCGACGTTTCTGACTATGAGAAATATATGTCTCTACCTTCCAATGTTTTGCTTCAGGAGGGCCTGTAAATGAGCTGCATACACTATAAAACTATCAATATCATAATTTACTGAAGTAATACCCTTATTACATAAAAGCTAAATTTTGTGTTTTGCTAAGTGCAATCAATGCATGTAAATACTAGCGTGCAAAACGTAACTCATACGTCTAACAATTTTATGGCTCATAGTTGGAAAGTCTTATTTACTCAGACGGATTTATTTTTTAATTTAGTTTATAGTTTACAATACAAATGTACAATAGCTCAGTCTGTCCATTAATTATGATATACGTGGCCTCATGAGTCTGATGGGTCCCTGCCCAGTGTGAACACCTCTCTAAGGCTAATGTCTGAATGCATGGGTGAATTACAGCTGGTTTCTGCCAACCCATAAATGTAGTTTGACGTTGGTTGATAGGCAGGCATTATTTGGCCAAATTTTGTGCAAAGTGTCTCATGTATTTTTCATGTATTTTTCTTAATGATCAGAAGCCATTTTTACTATTCACATTTCATATATTTCACATTGACATGCTTTAACATGATTGAGCGCAGCCATTTTTGTATATTGTACATGTAAGTAGCTGTTTTTTGGTATGCACCTGTTCAGACTAGTTTTTGATGTGCTGGTCAGTTTTCTGTTATTTGTATGCCAGCTTTCTGACTGAGCACTCCGCCATTCACCATGTGGTGATTTTAATTACAGCTGGTTCCTGCCAACCCATAAATGTAGGCTTTACTAAGAAAGGTGTCCACATTCACCCATGCATTCAGACATTAGCCTTAGAACGGTGTTCACACTGATCAGGGACCCATCAGACTCATGAGGCCACCTTGACGTTGGTTGACGGGCAGACATTATTTGGCCAAATTTTGTGCAAAGCGTCTCATGTATTTTTCATGTATTTTTCATAATATTCAAAAGCCATTTTTGCTATTCACATTTCATATATTTCACATTGACATGCTTTAATACGATTGAGTGCAGCCATTTTCATATATTGTGCATGACGTATCAGGGCTCCTAGCAAAGAAGGCTAACACCGCTCCCTTACCAAACCTCATCTTAATTGAAACTTCAGTTCAAAGCTCTAAATGCTTGCCCAGACCCTGATACCTCATGCATGGCCCATGGCTGACTGCTGCTGTGCAATTATCAATTTTCTACTGTGGGTCAATTGATCAGTCAACTACCTGTGTTAATATCCTTACATGTTTCTACCAAAAGTAGTCTATGAAACTGAAGTTTGTGTGACCTCAGTGTGGCTGGGAGAGAAAAAAAGTTTCAGCTGTTGCATGAGGTATCATGGCTCACAGCACAAAAGGCTTACACCGTTCTCTTACCCACCTCGTCCTAACTTGAATCTTCAATTGAAAGCTATAAATGCTGCCCCAGACCTTGATACCTCATGCATGGCACATGGCTGACGGCTGCTGTGCCATTATCAAATTTCTACTGTGGGTCAATTGATGCCACTTTTCCTGTTGCTTGACTCTAGATTGAGCTGTTTGGGAAGCTTTCTGTCCCTCCTTATGGTGTTGTGTATAAGTTTGGTTTTTCTCAATGGGGTTCGGGTACGTTAAACGAACCGTTCGGCGAACAACGGGACATTCCTTGAGCCAAACCGAACCAAGCCATGAAAGGTTCACTTATCTCTAATTATAAAATCTAGAATATCTTTAATCAGCCTGAAACCTAAATTCTTGTAAAGTTTGGTGATCACTTTTCTAATCTCAGTTTGACTTCATCTATCATCTGACATGAAAGAACTGCAAGGCTGATCCCCTCTCCAAAACTCTTGATCTGGTTTATACCACTTTGGGGTTCTCCCCAAATAAACCCTCACTAGAAGACCATAAAATGTAACTTTTGCTCTATTAATTAACCTCTTCGCAACATAAGCCGTACTAGTACTGCTCTGCGGAAGGTGCGTTTGTGCCCAGAGCAATATTAGTACAGCGCCGCAGTCGTGCGGCTTCACTCTGATGCCACTGTTAGTAGTGACAAGGGGCTCGCTGCACAATTTCTTCAGAACAATGCGATGCAATCGTGTTCTTCTGATCATCTCCATGGAGACCCCCCGACACCAAGATGGCCACGGGGTCCTACCGGGTCCTGCAGGGAGGTGGCTTGTGGGCTCCTGCTAAGAGCAGGCGCCGGCATGCCTCCTTCCCTGCCTGTCAGATCCTGATCTAAAACTCTGCTGTAATATAGTAATGTCCCTTATGGGACAATGTAATAAAGTTTTTAAAACAATTATAAATTGTAAAAACATTTTTGAAAAAAATCGAAATAAAGGAAAAAAAATATATTTTACTAATAAATACATTTATTTATGTAAACAATAAAAGTACACATATTTGGTATCGCCGCATCTGTATCGACCCACTCTATAAAACTGTCCCACTAGTTAACCACTTCAGTGAACACCGTAAAAAAAAGAGGCAAGAAAACAACGCTTTATAATCATACCGCCGAACAAAACGTGCAATAAAACACAATCAAAACAATGGATGTAAATAAAAATGGTACCGCTGAAAATGTCATCTTGTCCCACAAAAAACAGCTGTAATACAGCTTCATCAGCTGAACATTAAAAAAGTTATAGCTCTCAGAATAAAGCGATGCAAAATAATTATTTTTTCTATAAAATAGTTTTTATTGTGTAAAAGCGCCAAAACATAAAAAAATAATATTAATGAGGTATCTCTCTAATCGTACTGACCCAAAGAATAAAGCTGTCTTACCAATTTTACAACATAGGAACGGTATTAAAAAAAAGCAGTTCCTGAATTGCTGTTTTTTGTTCATTCTGTCTCCCAAATATCGGAATAGAAAGCAATCAAAAAATGTCATGTGCCTGAAAATTACATCAATAGAAACGTCAGCTAATCCTTCAAAAAAACAAGCGCTCACATGACTCTGTCGGCTGAAATATGAAAAATATGAAAAATGTATAGCTCTCAAAATATGGTGATGCAAAAACTAGTTTTCGCAATAAAAAGCATCTTTTAGTGTGTGACAGCAGCTGAACATAAAAACCCGATAAAAATCTGGTATCACTGTAATCACACCAACCCCAAGCATAAAGTCGCCTAATCACTTATACTGCATGAGGAGTAGCATAAAAAATAAATAAAACCAATTCACATGCTGTTGATTTTTTCATTCTGTCTCCCAAAGATCGCAGTAAGGCTCGGCACACATTTATCCTGCGCTCTGTGCTGAGTGTTAACACCATGGTTTCCGTGTAAATGTTTGAAATATGTGATTCAGACAGAACCTCTGGTGGAAGATTTCCTATAATGAGGCAGATGGAGGTACTGTGGGCACCATAGGACCTGTGATTCAGCGGTGTCCATCTTTTTTAGGATTGCATGAAAGTGCCATCGGCCACAATTTTATGCACTTCTGAAAAAAAAGGAAACCGCATAGCAGAGGTCAGACGGAGTCCAGAGTAACTCCTGCTTCACTATAGTGAATGGATCCCTCGGTGGTTTCATCTTAATCACGTCATTCAGAGATTTAAATGGAAACCCCAATCAATGTAAGTGGTCAGCGTAGAGTGCCGGATAACTGTGATCCCAAATATTAAATAAAATGTTCCCAATAAAAGCTTCCAATCAATCCACAAAAAAGCAGGTCCCCACTCAGATCTGTAATCTATTAATGGAAATATATGACGCTTCCATGATACTGGTAGCACAAAGGGTCTGGAAAAGAGAAATGGCTACTCACCCTCCAAAAGAAATTCAGCAAATTTTCCGCTTCCAAATCCAAATGCCTCCCTCCCTTCTTAGCCCCAGTGTGCCTAAATAACATTTAGCACCCGCATGTTTGACATTTCTGTAGTGATGAGAGCCCACCAAATGTACAGGTGTGTGTCTCCAGAAGCATGAGCTGGGCATAATGTTCTGGTCACTTCAACGGCAGTTTGCAATTTTCACTCAGGAACATCCACTGCTGCCTGTTTCTGGAAAACACCCATGGAGTAAAAATCATCATTACATCTGTAGATAAATTCCCAAAACTTTATAATTTCCAAATGGGATCACTTGAGGGGGATTCTGCTTTTCTAGCTCTTAGGGGCTCTTTATATGGAATCCACAAACTAGTCTAGGAAAATCGGCCCTCCAGGAGGCAAATAGCGCTCTGTCCCTCCCAAGAAAACTCCGTATGGCAAAGTAATACTGTGCAGCCACATATGGGGTATTTCTACATTCAGCAGAAAATGTGGGACAAATTCTGGTGCCATTTTTACCTATTTCCCTGTGTGAAAATGTAAAATGTGCGCATAACACACAATCTTGGTGGTAAAAATGTAAATGATTTTTCTTCACTTCCCAATGGCATAAAGGTTTGTTACACACCTGTGGTGTCAATATAATCACTGCACCCCTAGATTATTACATTGAGTGGTTTAGTTGGTAAAATGGTGTCACTTATGTGGGGTTCTGCTGTTCTGGCACCTCTGGGGCTCTGTCAATGTAACATGTCACCCTCAAACAAGTGCAGCAAAATCTGCACTGTAAGGGTATGTGCACACGTCAGGATTTTTAGCGTTTTTTTTTGCGGAATTTCGCAATAAAAACGCTATAAAATCGCTAAAAAAAACGCAAACATTATGCATCCTATCATTTAGAATGCATTCCGCATTTTTTGTGCATATGTTTGCGTTTTTTTCCGCAAAAAAAAACGCATACCGCAAAAAATCCGGACATGTTCATTACTTTTGCGGATTTTTTGCGGATTTCCCATCAAATTGGAGTGTCCGGAAAAAAACGCAAAAAATCCGCAAAAAATCCGAGCAAAAAACGCGCCAAAAACGCGCAAAATCCTCGCTAAAAAAGCACGCGGATTTCTGGCAGAATTCTCAGGATTTTGTCAGGAAAAAATCCTGACGTGTGCACATACCCAAATACTTCCTTCTGAGCTTTGCACTGTGCCTCAAAAGTAATTTTTGACCACATGTGGGGTATTAATGTACTCAGGAGAAATTGCACAACAAACTTTGGGGTCCGCTAATTATTCCATCAAAGTTTGCATTCAAAAAGTCAAATGGCACTCCTTCCTTTCCAATCTCTGTCATGCGCTCAAACAGTAGTATTCCCCACATATGGGGTATCGGCATACTCAGGAGGAATTGCACAACAAATTGTATGGATCAATTTCTCCTGTTACCCTTATGAAAATGCAAAATATGGAGCTAAAAAAGATTTATTTGGGAAAAATTAGATTTTTTTTATTTCCACGGCTCCACACTATAAACTTTTGTGAAGCACCTGTGGGTTCAAGGTGCTCAATACACATCTAGATAGGTTCCATAAGGGGTCTAGTTTCCAAAATGGTGTCACGTATTGGGGGTTTCCACTGTTTAGACACATCAAGGGCTCTCGAAACGCAACATGGCAACCGCTAATTAATCCCTCATATTTTACATTCAAAAAGTCAAATGGCATTCCTTCCCTTCCAAGCCCTGCAGTGTGCCCAACAGAGTAGATTTCCCCCACATATGGGGTATTGGCATGCTCAGAAGAAATTGAACAACAAAATGAATGGTCCATTTTCTCCTATTTCCATTGAGAAAGTAAAAACAAATAGGTCTAAATGAAAATTTTTGTGAAAGAAAAGTAAATGTTTATTTTTTCTTTCCACATTCCAAAAATTCATGTGAAGCCCCTGAAGGGTTAATAAACTTCTTGAATGTGTTATTTTGGGTATGTTCTGTTATATAGGCCCCTCAAAGTCACTTCAAGTGTGAGATAGTCCCTAAAAAAATGGTCTTGCAAATTTTGTTGTAAAAATTAGAAATTGCTGGTCAAATTTTGACCCTTAAAACTTCCTAACAAAAAAAAATTGAAAAATTGTGCTGATGTAAAGTAGACATGTGGGAAGTTGTATTTATTAACTATTTTGTGCGATATGACTCTCTGACTTTCAATAAAAATTTAAAGTTTAAAAATTGCAAAATTTTCAAACTTTTAGCTAATTTTCCATTTTTTTTTCACAAATAAGAGTTACATCAATAAAATGTTACTGATATCATAAAGTACAATATGTCTCGAGAAAATATTCTCAGAATCACCGTGATCAGTTGAAATGTTCCAGAGTTATTACCTCATTAAGTGACAGTGGTCAGAATTGTAAAAATTGGCCTGGTCATTAAAGGGAACCTGTCACCCCGAAAATCGCGGGTGAGGTAAGCCCACCGGCATCAGGGGCTTATCTGCAGCATTCTGTAATGCTGTAGATAAGCCCCCGATGTTACCTGAAAAAGGAGAAAAAGACGTTATATTATACTCACCCAGGGGTGGTCCCGCTGCTGGTCAGGTCGGATGGGCGTCTCTGGTCCGCTGCGGCGCCTCCCATCTTCATTACAAGACGTCCTCTTCTGATCTTCAGCCACGGCTCCGGCGCAGGCGTACTTTGCTCTGCCCTGTTGAGGGCAGACAAAGTACTGCAGTGCGCAGGCGCTGGGCCTCTGACCTTTCCGGCGCCTGCGAACTGCAGTACTATCCTCTGCCCTCAAGAGGGCAGAGCAAAGTACGCCTGCGCCGGAGCCGTGGCTGAAGATCAGAAGAGGACGTCTTGTAATGAAGATGGGAGGCGCCACAGCGGACCAGAGACGCCCATCCGACCTGACCAGCAGCGGGACCGCCCCTGGGTGAGTATAATACAACGTCTTTTTCTCCTCTTTCAGGTAACATCGGGGACTTATCTACAGCATTACAGAATGCTGCAGATAAGCCCCTGATGCCGGTGGGCTTACCTCACCCGCGATTTTCGGGGTGACAGGTTCCCTTTAAGGTGAAAACAGGCTTTGTCTCAAAGGGGTTAAAATAAAGAATAGAGAAAGTGTATAAAACGTTTTCTCCCTCATCTGTCTAAGAAGTTTTCAGTTATTTTAAGCAGTATTCCTGCTAATTTATATTTAGAAAGTGTATAGCACCCTGTATACTAATACATATTGGCATAATAGGACAACAAATTTTAGCATCAGCGTCCCCCCAACATTCTAGCAGCGTCATCCCCTGATTCCATGTTTTATTAGGCCCTCTACTACTTCTATTTAAAAGGATATTGAAGTACCTTCTTCTAATTTTTGGCATCCCTTGCACTTACAGTAGTTCATACGCTTCACCTGTGTAGGAGACCCACTCTTTAGTAATGGGAAAAAATGCTTTTCTGAGGATCCACCTTCTAGTTGACAGAATTTTTTTGAAACCAAAAGCTTCATCAAAGCTGGCAGTGTTACTTGCATTCCTCCACAGTTTGTTGCTGCCACCTACAAGAAAAATCTTTTCAGGGCCAGTTCAAATTCCGTATATATTCTACAATAATGCCACTCTTATATGCAATTTGTGTAGACTTATGTGTGGCACTAGGTATAGCGCATGACATGCATCTAGTCAGGGATTATTGCCTTATAATGTCTAAGTCTTCCTGCTGCTGCTTTTTCTATGGACTCATAGACCGATTCATTTTTTTACAGTTGTCTATACTTATAAATGTATCAAAACAGACAAAACTGATTTAATATGTCCATCCACAGTCTCTCTCTGGCATCTGTATGTAAGAGGTAGTAGTGGGACAGTTTAGCTGGAATTACCACTTCTGAACTCTCAAGTACTTTGTTTCTATTTCTGGGTGTTTTTTAAGTAGGTTTGGGGTTATTGTCTGCTGGCCCTCCAAAATGCTTTGTCAGGGCTGGTGTTATGATCTGGTGGCCTAGGAGCAGCATGAGACGTACTCTGGAGAAGGTGGTACCTGTACTGAACGCAGACCCTGAACTTAACAACACAACTAGATGTAGCCGTGGGATGTACCTAACGCTCCCTAGACACCTCGACACAGCCTGAGGACTAAATACCCCTAAAGATAGAAATGGAAAACTATCTTGCCTCAGAGAAAATCACCAAAGGAAAGACAGCCCCCTACAAATATTGACTGTGAGAGGAGAGGGAAATGACATACGCAGACTGAAATCAGAATTTAGCAGAGGAGGCCATTCTAGCTAAATAGAAAGTATAGTACAGAGAACTATGCTTTCAGTATTAAAACACTAGAAAATATCCACCACAGAAAATACAAAACTCCACATCTGACTAAAGACATGGAGGGTATATCTGCATCTCCAGAGATACCGCTTGGCTGCAAAAAATCCTTTCACAGACAAGCTGGACAAGACAATACATGAAAATGCACAGAACTATAAGGCCCACAGCATGTGGCCAGCAAAAAGAAAGCCAGGACTTATCTTTGAAGAAAAGCACAGCAAACAGCAGACACCAGAAAAGGATGTGAATCCTCCAAAAACAATGGACAACTGGCACTGACTAAAGGATCAGGCAGGACTAAATAGCTGATTTCAAATTGCAAAAAGTGAACACACCTGATAGATGCTGCGATCCACAGACAGCCGCACTACCACTCATAACCACCGGAGGGAACCCAAGAGCAGAATTCACAACACTACCCCCCCCCTTGAGGAGGGGTCACCGAACCCTCACCAGAGCCGCCAGGCCGATCAGGACGAGCCAAATGAAAGGCACGAACCAAATTGTCAGCATGAACATTGGAGGCAACAACCCAAGAATTATCCTTCTGGCCATAACCCTTCCATTTGACCAGATACTGAAGCTTCCGCCTCGAAAAACGAGAATCCAAAATCTTCTCAACCACATACTCCAACTCCCCAGCAATCAACACCGGAGCCGGAGGATCAACAGAGGGAACAACGGGCACCACATACTTCCGCAACAAAGATCTATGGAAAACATTATGGATGGAAAAAGAGGCTGGAAGGGCCAAACGAAAAGACACTGGATTGATAATCTCAGAAATCTTATAAGGACCAATAAACCGAGGCTTGAACTTAGGGGAAGAAACCTTCATAGGAACATGACTGGAAGACAACCAGACCAAATCCCCAACCCGAAGCCGGGAACCAACACACCGACGACGGTTAGCAAAATGCTGAGCCTCCTCCTGAGACAACACCAAATTGTCCACCACATGAGCCCAAATCTGCTGCAGCCTGTCAACCACAGAATCCACACCAGGACAATCAGAAGGCTCAACCTGCCCTGAAGAAAAACGAGGATGAAAACCAAAATTACAAAAAAAAAGGCGAAACCAAGGTAGCAGAACTAGCCCGATTATTAAGGGCAAACTCGGCCAATGGTAAGAAAGCCACCCAATCATCCTGATCAGCAGACACAAAGCATCTCAAATAGGTTTCCAAAGTCTGATTAGTTCGCTCAGTTTGGCCATTTGTCTGAGGATGAAATGCGGAAGAAAAAGACAAATCAATGCCCAGCTTAGCACAAAAGGCCCGCCAAAACCTGGAAACAAACTGGGAACCTCTATCAGACACAATATTCTCCGGAATGCCATGCAAACGAACCACATGCTGAAAAAACAACGGAACCAAATCAGAAGAGGAAGGCAATTTAGGCAAAGGTACCAAATGAACCATCTTAGAAAACCGGTCACAAACCACCCAGATAACAGACATCCTCTGGGAAACCGGAAGGTCCGAAATAAAATCCATAGAAATATGCGTCCATGGTCTCTCAGGGACCGGCAAAGGCAGAAGCAACCCACTAGCACGGGAACAGCAAGGCTTAGCCCGCGCACAAATCCCACAGGACTGCACAAAAGAACGCACATCCCACGACAAAGAAGGCCACCAAAAGGACCTACCAACCAAATCTCTGGTACCAAAAATCCCAGGATGGCCAGCCAACACAGAGCAATGAACCCCAGAAATCACTTTACTAGTCCATCTATCAGGAACAAACAGTTTCCCCACTGGACAGCGGTCAGGTTTATTAGCCTGAAATTCCTGAAGAACCCGTCGTAAATCAGGGGAGATGGCAGAAAGAATAACTCCTTCCTTCAAAATGCTGACCGGCTCAAGAACCCCAGGGGAATCAGGAAAAAAACTCCTAGAGAGGGCATCTACCTTAATATTCTTAGTACCAGGAATGTATGAGACCACAAAATCAAAACGGGAGAAAAACAGGGACCATCGAGCCTGTCTAGGATTCAGCCGTTTGGCAGACTCGAGGTAAATCAGATTCTTATGATCGGTCAGGACCACAATACGGTGCTTGGCCCCATCAAGCCAATGTCGCCACTCCTCAAATGCCCACTTCATAGCCAACAACTCCCGATTGCCGACATCATAAATGCGTTCCGCAGGCGAAAACTTCCTAGAAAAGAAGGCACACGGTTTCATCAAGGAACCATCAGAATTCCTCTGAGACAAAACGGCCCCTGCCCCAATCTCAGATGCGTCAACCTCAACCTGAAATGGAAGAGAAACATCCGGCTGACGGAACACAGGGGCAGAAGTCAATCGGCGTTTAAGCTCCTGAAAGGCAGAAACAGCCGCGGAGGACCAATTCGTCACATCAGCGCCTTTCTTCGTCAAATCGGTCAGAGGCTTAACCACACTGGAGAAGTTGGCAATGAAATGAGGATAAAAATCAGCAAAGCCCAAGAATTTCTGAAGGCTCTTCACAGATGTGGGTTGAATCCAATCATGAATGGCCTGAACCTTAACCGGATCCATTTCTACAGATGAGGGAGAAAAAATGAAGCCCAAAAAAGAAACCTTCTGCACTCCAAAGAGGCACTTCGACCCCTTCACAAATAAAGCATTATCACGGAGGATCTGAAATACCATCCTGACCTGCTTCACATGAGACTCCCAATCATCAGAAAAAATGAAAATATCATCCAAATATACAACCATAAATTTATCAAGATAACTCCGAAAGATATCATGCATGAAGGACTGGAACACAGATGGGGCATTAGAGAGTCCGAATGGCATCACAAGGTATTCAAAATGGCCTTCGGGTGTATTAAATGCAGTTTTCCATTCGTCACCCTGCTTAATACGAATAAGATTATATGCCCCTCGAAGGTCAATCTTAGTAAACCAGCTAGCCCCCTTAATCCTAGCAAACAAATCAGTAAGCAAAGGCAAAGGGTATTGAAATTTGACCGTGATCTTATTCAAGAGGCGATAATCAATACAGGGTCTCAAGGAGCCATCCTTCTTGGCAACAAAAAAAAACCTGCTCCCAATGGTGAAGAAGATGGCCGAATATGCCCCTTCTCCAAAGACTCCTTAATATAGCTCCGCATAGCGGCATGTTCTGGTACAGACAGGTTGAAAAGTCGGCCCTTAGGGAACTTACAACCTGGAATCAAGTCAATAGCACAATCACAGTCCCTATGCGGTGGAAGGGAACTGGATTTGGGCTCATCGAATACATCCTGGAAATCTGACAAAAACTCAGGAATTTCAGAAGAGGGGGAAGAGGAAATTGACATCAAAGGAACGTGACCATGAACCCCCTGACAACCCCAACTAGTCACAGACATAGATCTCCAATCCAACACCGGATTATGCACCTGTAACCATGGAAAACCCAGCACAATATCATCATGCAAATTATGCAACACCAGAAAATGACAATCTTCCTGATGGACTGGCACCATGCGCATGGTCAGCTGTGTCCAAAACTGAGGTTTATTTATAGCCAACAGTGTAGCATCAATACCCCTTAAAGCAATAGGGTTCTGCAAAGGTTGCAAGGGGAAACCACAACGTCTGGCAAATTCTAAGTCCATTAAGTTCAGAGCGGCGCCTGAATCCACAAATGCCATGACAGAAAATGATGATAATGAGCAGATAACAGAAATTTAGGTTGTACAGTACTGATGGTAACAGAACTAGCGATTCTGTTAGTACGCTTAGGGCAATCAGAAATAACATGAACAGAATCGCCGCAGTAAAAACACAACCCATTCTGACGCCTGAATCCTTGACGTTCAGCTCTAGACAAAATCCTATCACACTGCATATGCTCAGGACTCCGCTCAGAGGACAACGCCACAGTGTGCACAACTCTGCGCTCGCACAAGCGCCGATCAATCTGAACGGCCAGAGACATAGAATCACTCAGACCAGAAGGCGTGGGGAATCCCACCATAACATCTTTAACGGACTCAGAAAGGCCCTTTCTGAAAATTGCCGCCAAGGCATCCTCATTCCATTTAGTCAGTACAGACCATTTTCTAAATTTCTGGCAATACGATTCTGCCGCTTCTTGACCCTGACACAGGGCCAACAAGATCTTCTCAGCTTGATCCACAGAATTAGGCTCATCAAACAATAACCCCAATGCTTGAAAGAAAGAGTCAACATTAAGCAAAGCAGGATTGCCAGTTTCCAGGGAAAATGCCCAATCCTGTGGGTCACCACGCAGCAGGGATATGATCTTAACCTGTTGAATAGGATCACCAGAGGACCGGGGTCTCAATGCAAAAAACAGTTTACAGTTATTTTTGAAACTCAAAAATTTGGATCTGTCACCAAAGAATACATCAGGAGTGGGAATCTTAGGTTCTAAGGCAGGAGTCTGAACAATATAATCTGAAATACCCTGTACCCTAGCAGCAAGCTGATCCACACGAGAAACTAACTCCTGAACATTCATGTTATTACTAGGTTCCGCAGCCACCCAGAGATTAAGAGGGAGGAACAGAAAAAACAGGCTAAGGAAAAAAAAATGGCTCAAAACCTGTCCTCCTTTCTTCTGAGATGCAATTAACTCATTGTTGGCCAGTTGTACTGTTATGATCTGGTGACCTAGGAGCAGCATGAGACGTACTCTGGAGAAGGTGGTACCTGTACTGAACGCAGACCCTGAACTTAACAACACAACTAGATGTAGCCGTGGGATTTACCTAACGCTCCCTAGACACCTCGACACAGCCTGAGGACTAAATACCCCTACAGATAGAAACGGAAAACTATCTTGCCTCAGAGAAAATCCCCAAAGGAAAGACAGCCCCCTACAAATATTGACTGTGAGAGGAGAGGGAAATTACAGTGGGGCAAAAAAGTATTTAGTCAGTCAGCAATAGTGCAAGTTCCACCACTTAAAAAGATGAGAGGCGTCTGTAATTTACATCATAGGTAGACCTCAACTATGGGAGACAAACTGAGATAAAAAAATCCAGAAAATCACATTGTCTGTTTTTTTATCATTTTTTTTGCATATTATGGTGGAAAATAAGTATTTGGTCAGAAACAAAAAATCAAGATTTCTGGCTCTCACAGACCTGTAACTTCTTCTTTAAGAGTCTACTCTTTCCTCCACTCATTACCTGTAGTAATGGCACCTGTTTAAACTTGTTATCAGTATAAAAAGACACCTGTGCACACCCTCAAACAGTCTGACTCCAAACTCCACTATGGTGAAGACCAAAGAGCTGTCAAAGGACACCAGAAACAAAATTGTAGCCCTGCACCAGGCTGGGAAGACTGAATCTGCAATAGCCAACCAGCTTGGAGTGAAGAAATCAACAGTGGGAGCAATAATTAGAAAATGGAAGACATACAAGACCACTGATAATCTCCCTCGATCTGGGGCTCCACGCAAAATCCCACCCCGTGGGGTCAGAATGATCACAAGAACGGTGAGCAAAAATCCCAGAACCACGCGGGGGGACCTAGTGAATGAACTGCAGAGAGCTGGGACCAATGTAACAAGGCCTACCATAAGTAACACACTACGCCACCATGGACTCAGATCCTGCAGTGCCAGACGTGTTCCACTGCTTAAGCCAGTACATGTCCGGGCCCGTCTGAAGTTTGCTAGAGAGCATTTGGATGATCCAGAGGAGTTTTGGGAGAATGTCCTATGGTCTGATGAAACCAAACTGGAACTGTTTGGTAGAAACACAACTTGTCGTGTTTGGAGGAAAAAGAATACTGAGTTGCATCCATCAAACACAATACCTACTGTAAAGCATGGTGGTGGAAACATCATGCTTTGGGGCTGTTTCTCTGCAAAGGGGCCAGGACGACTGATTCGGGTACATGAAAGAATGAATGGGGCCATGTATCGTGAGATTTTGAGTGCAAACCTCCTTCCATCAGCAAGGGCATTGAAGATGAAACGTGGCTGGGTCTTTCAACATGACAATGATCCAAAGCACACCGCCAGGGCAACGAAGGAGTGGCTTCGTAAGAAGCATTTCAAGGTCCTGGAGTGGCCTAGCCAGTCTCCAGATCTCAACCCTATAGAAAACCTTTGGAGGGAGTTGAAAGTCCGTGTTGCCAAGCGAAAAGCCAAAAACATCACTGCTCTAGAGGAGATCTGCATGGAGGAATGGGCCAACATACCAACAACAGTGTGTGGCAACCTTGTGAAGACTTACAGAAAACGTTTGACCTCTGTCATTGCCAACAAAGGATATATTACAAAGTATTGAGATGAAATTTTGTTTCTGACCAAATACTTATTTTCCACCATAATATGCAAATAAAATGTTAAAAAAATAGACAATGTGATTTTCTGGATTTTTTTTTCTCAGTTTGTCTCCCATAGTTGAGGTCTACCTATGATGTAAATTACAGACGCCTCTCATCTTTTTAAGTGGTGGAACTTGCACTATTGCTGACTGACTAAATACTTTTTTGCCCCACTGTATATACGCAGACTGAAATCAGAATTTAGCAGAGGAGGCCATTCTAGCTAAATAGAAAGTATAGTACAGAGAACTATAGAAAATATCCACCACAGAAAATACAAAACTCCACATCTGACTAAAGACATGGAGGGTATATCTGCATCTCCAGAGATACCGCTTGGCTGCAAAAAATCCTTTCACAGACAAGCTGGACAAGACAATACATGAAAATGCACAGAACTATAAGGCCCACAGCATGTGGACAGCAAAAACAAAGCCAGGACTTATCTTTGAAGAAAAGCACAGCAAACAGCAGACACCAGAAAAGGATGTGAATCCTCCAAAAACAATGGACAACTGGCACTGACTAAAGGATCAAGCAGGACTAAATAGCTGATTTCAAATTGCAAAAAGTGAACACACCTGATAGATGCTGCGATCCACAGACAGCCGCACTACCACTCATAACCACCGGAGGGAGCCCAAGAGCAGAATTCACAACAGGCTGGCTGCTGGCCCTCTAAAATTAGAGTGAGGATCACCTGATGGCCCTCTGACAATAGTGAGGGCCACCTGATGGCCCTCTACAAATAGTAATGGCCACCTAATGGTCCTGAAAAAAAATGTGGCTTTTAGAGTCCCTCCATCATAAATTAAACACAATGTGTCTGATAATGTCTCACACTCCACATGGACAGATAAGGTATTAAAATGCTAAAATTGCATTTCCTGCAGACAGTTTTTTCACCATTGAAAGCTATACACATGTGAAAAAATGCAGCAAAAAACAGCCAAAACACTTCACCAGTTTTTTTGTGACATATAAGCCGGGGAATAAAAACATTACGGCAGATGCCTTATCTTGTTGTCCTGGGGGTGGAACTAATTGTGAACCAGTACCTATTCTACAAAAAGGGGTGTATATGGCGTCTATAAGCTCCGATCTTGAAAAGGAGGTCCTTGACGCTCAAGGTGATGCCCCTGCTGCCTGTCTGTTAGGTAAACTGTGCCTGTGAGAGTCCTTAGCGAGCATTATGACTCGGTCTTGGCTGGACATCCTGGTGATAAAGCCACCACTGGTCTTCTCACTCAGCGTTTTTGGTGGCCAGTAGTTCATTTGGATGTGCGGTGGTATGTAGCTGCCTGCAGTGTCTGTGCATGTTCTAAGACCTCTCAAACTTGTCCGTCGGGGTCTCTCCAACCATTGGAGATTCCCAGTAGACCTTGGGCTCACTTATCGGTCCATTTTATCACAGATCTATCCTTGTCAGTGGGGAATACTGTATTTTTGGTGATGGTGAATAAATTCAGTAAAATGTCTCATTTTATTGCATTACCTGCTTTACCTAATGCCAAAACCTTGGCGCAAATTTACATCAGTGAAATTGTAAAATTACATGGGATCCCAACTGATATTGTTTTTGACTGGAGAGTGCAGTTTATTTCCAAGTTTTGCAGGGCGTCTTGCATCCATTTGAGGATCCAGCTGTCGTTCTCTTCTGCATTTCACCCACAATCTAATGGGCAGACTGAAAGGGTTAACCAGAATCGGAAACTTATCTTAAGTGTTTTGCATCTCAGAATTGGGTTACCTACTTACCGCTAGCGGAATTTGCAGTAAATAATCATCATGAGTCTACTGATAAGTCCCCGTTCTTCAGGACATACGGGTTTCATCCTCAGTTCAGCTCACTTAATAAGAATTGTTCTTCTGGAGACCTGAAGAAGAACGGTTTTCATCATCTAATACATTAATTTGAGGAAGATGCTTTCCAAATATAAAAGTGTGGCTGATCGGAGACGTTTGGGGGGTTCGGAACTGTGTGTTGGTGACTTGGTGTCGTTGTCCTCTAGGAACATTAAGTTGAAGATTGGAAACTGGGTCCCAGTTTTATTGGTCCTCATAAGATCGCAGCCGTCATCAATCCCGTGGCATTCCACCTTGCTTTGCCACCCACCTTTAGGATCCGTAATGTGTTTCAGCGATCGCTCCTCAAAATATATGTTGCATCTTCTGTACCATCACAACTACTTCTATCTCCAGTCATTGTGGATGGAAACTTAAAATTTCAGATACCAGAAATCATGGATTCTCGCTTAGTTCGTCGGTCGCTTTAGTATGTGGATATCAGCATGTACGCCTATGCGGCCAGACTGATCCGGTCTTTTCACGTGGCATACCCTGATAATCTCGGTCCTGAGATTCTGAAGGTCCATCGTAGAAGGGGGGGTACTGTCATGGGATTTCCGTGACAGAGAGGAGCCAGAAGACCGCAGCACCTCATTGCTCCTACTTCTGCGCTGCAAAGAAGGACTTCACCTTCTTTTAAATGGTGTAAATTTATTTTGGCAGTACAGGGTTTAATCAGTCATGCTGAGAGTTCTGGTAGCTAGGACTCTCGGCTGAGCACTTTTAGTCACTCCTATCCCCAATATAATCTGGGTCCTGATTGACGCACATCATCAGAGGTAGCTTTTGTTGCATGGCTGGGATGATAGCAGTTGGTGCTTATGGTTATATGAGTAGTAGCTTGGTGGGTTTATGTGTAACTGTTGTTTGGTTTAGTGCGTAATAATTCCCTTCTCTTTCCTAACTTTGGTTTTACCCCATCCTCCATTCCCCAGTGCATTCCTCTTTTATATGTGAGAATATTTGTATGCTTGGTATTTTCTGTTTCCCCTATACATGTTACCTTTTTCATCTGATTGGTGTACTATGGTGCACTACAACTCCCCTCATCCCTGGGTGGGGGAAGGGTGCAGATGGAGGGTCGATTAAGGAGATAAGGCAAGGTGCATGGACCCAGCATCTTCACCTTCAGAAGTAACATTGAGAACAGGGTGAGCTAGGGTGTCCCCTAGTGTTAGGGACAGGGATGAAGCCCCGGGTCACTCAACAACAGATTTGTGACGTAGGCCAAGGTGTGAAGGAGCTTTTTTTTCCTCTTATTTATTTTGCTTTATATGCAAGACATTTTCCTGGGAAAGAATGTTTCATTAACATTTTTTCCAGTCAAATCCATTTTAAGTTTGATTTTGTATGTTTTATTGTCAGTCAGTAAAAATGGCGTAATATTCTGACAACAATGTTCCCAGCAGCGACATGGAATTCATACATGCTTCTAGGGGTCTTTCCTATGCTGTGCCCATGCCATTTCAGTGCTGATTACACAGTTTTCAGCTATTTTTAGACCCATCCATGGGGAGTACCACCTAAAAAATGCATGAGTTTCCTTTGACCTCCATTATATTAGCGACTCAGGTTGAGTACCAGAGCATTACGATTTGCTCGACTTGAGTAATGAGTACCTGAGCATTTTAGTGCCTGCTCATAACTAAAAATTATGCAAGTTTGTCTCACACATACAATATTTGCATGTGGAGGAGTGCAGATCGCCAGAATTGTGTGCCCCTTGTGTGAGAACCCAAGCAGGTTAACCCATACTATTGTACAGTGGCATGTAAAAGTTTGGGCACCACTGGTCAAAATTACTGTTATTGTAAACAGTAAATCAAGTTGAAGATGAATTGATTTCTAAGAGGCCTAAAGCTAAATATGACATATTTCCTTTGCATTTTAAGCAAAAAAAAAAAAAATATATATATATATATATAACGCTGGGAGTGTCACTCTGTCCGAAGCCTTTATAGACTGCGCAGGCGCAAGCGCCGGCGCAGTCTGGGCCTCACAGAGTGACGCTCCCGGGAGATCGCGGTATGCGTTCACACTGAACGCACACCGCGATCTCAAACAGAGAAGCAGGGACCGCCAGGAGGGTGAGTATCGGCCATATTCACCTGTCCTGCGTTCCACCGCTGAGCGCCGCCATCTTCCCGGTCTTCGGCCTGTGACCTTCAGTTCAGAGGGTGCGATGACGCGCTTAATGCGCGCCGGCGCCGCCCTCTGACTGAACAGTCACAGCCAGGAGACCGGGAAGATGGCGCCCAGCGGTGGAACGCAGGACAGGTGAATATAGTAAGTGCTGGGGGGCCTGAGCTGGCGGCGATACCGGCACCTGACCCCCACAGCACGCTGGTGTCCCCGCCTGCTCAGGCCCCCGGATGGGTGCAGCACATGAAAGGATGGGGACTCAGGATGGGTGCAGCACATACCAGGATGGGGGTGCAGGATGGGTGCAGCACATGACAGGATGGGGGCGCAGGATGGGTGCAGCACATGACAGGATGGGGACGCAGGATGGGTGCAGCACATGACAGGATGGGGACGCAGGATGGGTGCAGCACATGACAGGATGGGGACGCAGAATGGGGACGCAGGATGGGTGCAGCACATACCAGGATGGGGACGCAAGATGGGTGCAGCACATGACAGGATGGGGACGCAGGATGGGGACGCAGGATGGGTGCAGCACATACCAGGATGGGGACGCAGGATCGGTGCAGCACATGACAGGATGGGGACGCAGGATCGGGACGCAGGATGGGTGCAGCACATACCAGGATGGAGACGCAGGATGGGTGCAGCACATGACAGGATGGGGACGCAGGATGGGTGCAGCACATGACAGGATGGAGACGCAGGATGGGTGCAGCACATGACAGGATGGGGACGAAGGATGGGTGCAGCACATACCAGGATGGGGACGCAGGATGGGTGCAGCACATGACAGGATGGGGACGCAGGATGGGTGCAGCACATGACAGGATGGGGACGCAGGATGGGTGCAGCACATACCAAGGATGGGGACGCAGGATGGGTGCAGCACATGACAGGATGGGGACGCAGGATGGGTGCAGCACATGACAGGATGGGGACGCAGGATGGGTGCAGCACATGACAGGATGGGGATGCAGGATGGGGACGCAGGATGGGTGCAGCACATACCAGGATGGGAACGCAGGATGTGTGCAGCACATGACAGGATGGGGACGCAGGATGGGTGCAGCACATGACAGGATGAGGGCGCAGGATGGGTGCAGCACATGACAGGATGGGGACGCAGGATGGGTGCAGCACATGACAGGATGGGGACACAGGATGGGTGCAGCGCATGACAGGATGGGGACGCAGAATGGGTGCAGCACATGACAGGATGGGGACGCAGGATGGGGACGCAGGATGGGTGCAGCACATACCAGGATGGGGACGCAGGATGGGTCCACACATGACAGGATGGGGACGCAGGATGGGTGCAGCACATGACAGGATGAGGGTGCAGGATGGGTGCAGCACATACCAGGATGGGGACGCAGGATCGGTGCAGCACATGACAGGATGGGGACGCAGGATGGGGACGCAGGATGGGTGCAGCACATACCAGGATGGGGATGCAGGATGGGTGCAGCATATGACCGGATGGGGGCGCAGGATGGGTGCAGCACATGACAGGATGGGGACGCAGGATGGGTGCAGCACATGACAGGATGGGAACGCAGGATGGGTGCAGCACATGACAGGATGGGGACGCAGGATGGGTGCAGCACATACCAGGATGGGGACGCAGGATGGGTGCAGCACATGACAGGATGGGGATGCAGGATGGGGACGCAGGATGGGTGCAGCACATACCAGGATGGGGACGCAGGATGGGTGCAGCACATGACAGTATGGGGATGCAGGATGGGTGCAGCACATGACAGGATGAAGGCGCAGGATGGGTGCAGCACATGACAGGATGGGGATGCAGGATGGGTGCAGCACATGACAGGATGGGGACACAGGATGGGTGCAGCGCATGACAGGATGGGGACGCAGGATGGGGACGCAGGATGGGTGCAGCACATACCAGGATGGGGACCCAGGATGGGTGCAGCACATGACAGGATGGGGGCGCAGGATGGGTGCAGCACATGACAGGATGGGGACGCAGGATGGGTGCAGCACATGACAGGATGGGGACGCAGGATGGGTGCAGCACATGACAGGATGGGGACGCAGGATGGGTGCAGCACATGACAGGATGGGGGCGCAGGATGGAGCAGCACATGACAGGATGGGGACGCAGGATGGGTGCAGCACATGACAGGATGGGGACGCAGGATGGGTGCAGCACATGACAGGATGGGGACGCAGGATGGAGCAGCATATGACAGGATGGAGACCATATACCAATATAAATGCTCGCCACCCGGGTGTAGAACGGGTTCAATAGCTAGTATATATATATATAGTAGAAAAAAAGGAACAGCACAACTCTAGTACTTATCTTCAGGTGCAGGGCCTCAAGCAACCAGTCCAGCGATTGCAGCAAGTTTACAGACACTCAAAAAAGAGGCAGCACTCCATAGTTTAAGTGAAAAATGTGGAAGGTTTAATCGACCCACATAGCCAGGCGACGTTTCAGCTCCATCTGAGCCTTTATCAAGGCTTGATAAAGGCTCAGATGGAGCTGAAACGTCGCCCGGCTATGTGGGTCGATTAAACCTTCCACATATTTTTTACTTAAACTATGGAGTGCTGCCTCTTTTTTGAGTGTCTATATATATATATATATATATATATATATATATATGTATCTATTTTTTTCATCTTTTACATTTTATAAACAGCCTATTAGTGATGCCCATACTATTAGATCAGGCGGGCTGCCTAGCACTATCCAAATGCATCTCATGTGAACAGACATCACTGGCTGCACACTGGCTGCACACTGAAAAAGTGTGGAAAATGCATATCAAATATGTATTATAATTAATCAGTGTGCTGACGCATCGTGTATGTACATGCTTGTATATTGGTCACATAGCGTATTTGAACACCTGAACGTTAATTTAATGCTAAGAGGGTGCGAGCCTTATTTTTTTGGTGGGCCAGGGAGTTGTTTTTTTGCTTTTATGTTTTCATGTTTTTTGTCTATTTTTATGACTTCAATAAATCGCAAAAGATGAATCAGGTTCTGTGTATATAAGGGTATGTGCACACAACATCTTATATACATGCGGCTTTTCCTGGAGCATTTTAGCCAGTGTTTCTTCAGATTTTCTTTTGGTGTCCCAACTTCCAGAATCTTTATTAGATGATTTAGGGCTCGATTACACTGGTGAATATTCTCTCATGCGAGAGAATCGGGCCAACTAAGGCTACGTTCACATTTGCGTTGTGCGGTGCTGCGTCGGCGACGCAACGCACAACGCAAACAAGAACGCATGCAAAACGCATTGTTTTGTGACGCATGCGTCCTTTTTCGGCATGATTTTGGACGCAAAAAAATGCAACTTGCTGCGTCCTCTGCGCCCTGACGCTTGCGCCAAAAAAGACGCATGCATCACAAAACGCATGAAAATGCATGTCCATGCGCACCCATGTTAAATATAGGGGCGCATTACGCATGCGTCGCCGTGGCTGCGCCCGACGCAGCCCCGCAAAGCGCTAATGTGAACGTAGCCTTAGCTAATGTCACTAGGCTCAAACTCTGTCTGATCTAAAGCCTCTCTTATATGACAGTATTTCAGTTTGTATTTTACATTAGTATTTACAAGCAGAACTATGAGCTGACCCAATTGAGAAAAGATAAGTCTAAAGTGCAAACTTTACCCATCAACTGGTTCTTTTATATCATCCTCTCCTGGTTATGAAGTACAAATACTTATGCAAAATACTGACTCCAATAGTAAAAATGGTCTTACATTTATTCTGTAGTTATAAAGAAATGAAGCCTTAAAGAAAACATATTGATCAGGTTGAAGCAATTATATAATACTAGATGGCAGCCCGATTCTAAAGAATCGGGAGTCTAGAATCCATATATACTTTATTTATTCAAATGTAAGAATAATACAATTAATAAATAATAGTAAGAAAGAACAAAAATAATAGGCAGTATATGGAGAAAACACCAAACAAAGGTTCAAAATTGGTGTGAAAATGTCACTGAACCACTTCACAACTAAATATATATAGTTTTGGTAAATGGTATTATCATTTTTTTGACGAAATTCGGCAGGAGCTTGAAGAGCAACGTCACTGGGCCCGCCTCCACGCAGTAGAAACTTGCTGTGAGGTAAAAATTCAAAAATCACACCAAAATGGCGGGCGGAGTGTGTCACAGTACGGCACGTTTCTGATTGGTCGCTCGCAGCAGGCGGCAACCAATCAGACACTGGACACTGTTGACGTCACTTATCTCCGGACATTAGCTCCGGACATTAGCTCCGGACATTATCTCTGGACATTATCTCCGCACATTAGCTCCGGACATTAGCTCCGGACATTAGCTCCGGACAAAGCCACGGAAGTTGGCACAAATTGCATGAAGTAGTATTCTAGGCAATTAATCTCCGGACATTAGCTCCGGACATTAGCTCCGGACATTAGCTCCGGACATTAACTCCGGACAAAGCCACGGAAGTTGGCACAAATTGCAGGAAGTAGTATTCTAGGCAATTATATATTAGACAATTGTAAGTTAAGCTACAATCACACACAATTATTTGGCCAGCATTTTTACCTGTGCTTTGTATGCTTTTTTGAATTTACATTAAAGTATTTTAGCGTCTTGTGATATAAAAAAAAAACCTTGCAGAAACATGTAAAGCCTTTACATCAAAAATACAAATAAAAACACAATATACATGCTGGTTATGAAGACAAAGAAGAGGTCTATCACCGCCACAACGAGGGCACTTGAACACTTCAAGTACCCGAGTCCCCCCCAAACTTGACCTCTATGGCCCTTTCAATACCGCTCTGCAATCCGAGAGCCCACAAATTGATGCCCACAGCATTTAAATGGACACTGTCTCCCAAGAGAAATTCATCTCCCCCCTTTTCCAATTCAAATGACGGATAAACAGACCTCCATTCCTGACGACAAAGCTAGGTACCGCCCGATTCACCTTAATTCTAGCTTTGTCAATCCTATCCACAGATCTGGCGTGTCCTCAGCCCCTCCTCGGGACGATATCTGACCACACCACTAGCAAATCTCAGAAAGACACCCATAGCCTCAACAGATCGTGTTTAATATCACGTATCAATTCACGGCAAGGGCGAACCCCCAAATCGTTGCCCCCTACATGAAAAATTAAAATGTCAGGAGATCTATCCAGCCTAATACCATTGTGTACCTCCTGCATTTGCCCACTCCAACACAAACCCCTAAAACCCAACCACCTGACCACGGCCACGTCCTTTAAAAAACCGAGCTGACGTCCGTCCCACCGAACATCCGCTAGCCTTGCGCCCCAATAAACGAAAGAGTGGCCGATGATCCAAACCAACAGAGGACTTTGACCTAAAAAATACAAACAACTTAGAGTCCATACAAATGACACAACAAATACAGGCGTACAAGAAAAACCCCAGGCCATCATGGTATAACATAGCTCTTGTAACGCCAAGACTCCCATCTCCCTATCCTCTGAACCACTTCAGGGGCCAACCCCCCCAAAGCTGCTTCGGTCGCGGCCCCAATACGAAATGAGTGCGACGCAAAACGAGAAGCGTCTAAACCCAGCCCCGACAAAGCTTTCCGAAAAACAGCAACAAACTGGAATTTGGATAAAAAAGATCCATCTTCATGACACAACAAAGGACCATCCATAGGCGGCCGAAGGCTAGTAAAAACCTGAAAACAACGAACAGGACACATAAGCGAACCACGGACCGAGCCCAACTCAACCCATTTACCTTTTCTCGTCTGGTCAGTCTTCGACCGACGTAACCAGAAATATAAACGAATCTCAATAAGCACCACATCCTTGGCCCAAAGCCCCCCTCACCTAAACGTGGTGGGAGACACCAGCTCCCCAACCCACAAGGCCCCAAAAAATGCCAGGGAAAAGGCTAAATGAAATAGAGCCAACCCAAAGTCGGATAAGCAAATTTCGTTCAAACGCATGCCCGCCTGTTCCAACATGCCAAAAGAGACTGGGCGCCTGCGATCACCTTGCCCCACCACTCTATCCACCTTCGAAGCTGACCACCCCTCTTCCGCGCCGCGTCTCAACTACAACAACAAAGCACTCAGTTGGTCCTCACCCCGGTTAGTGGCGCCGCATGACACCAACCAAGATTCCCAATCGCACCATACAGACTGATACGCCGACCACGTGCTGGGAGCCAAAGACGCGTGAATCAAAGGTCCTGCAGCCCGGATACCACGCTCCAAAGCTCCGGCGGGCAGTCCAGACCCGTCTCCTCCGCATCCGGGGCCAGAGACCGAAACCCTTCCCACTGAAACCGAGACAAAGAGTCAGCCACAGCATTCTCCACTCCGGGCACATGAGCCGCAGTAATGTACACATTGATAGACATGCAAAACAACACCAACTGACAGAGAACCCTGATAACCGCAGAAGAAGAAGCCATCAAACTGTTTATGACACACACAACTGCCATATTGTCACAATTAAAATGAACCCTCCGATTGTGCAAATCCTCCTTCCACAAGTAAACTGCAACCAAGATAGGAAAGATTTCCAACAAAGTGACGTTCTTCACCAACCCCAACGCGAACCACTCGTCAGGCCACCTAGTGGCACACCACCCGCAACAAAAAAAGACGCCAAAACCAACACCGCCTGAAGCATCGGTAAACAAATCTAGATCAGCGTTGCCCACCACGTCCTCCATCAACAACGAACGGCCATTATACCATGCCAAAAACTTGTCCCACACCTCCAAGTCAGCCTTATGTTCGCTAGACAGGCGAACAAAATGATGCGGGGCCTTAACCCCCACCGTGGCGCAGGCTAGCCTCCTCGAACCAACCCCCCCCGCCCCATCGGGATGATCCTGCAGGCAAAATTCAATTTACCGAGGAGGGACTGAAACTCCCAGTTAACCGAGTCAATAACAATGCCCAGGAACGAAAGACTTGTGCAAGGCCCCTCTGTTTTCTCCAGCGCCAACGGAACACCAAAGCTCCGCTACCCATATCACTGTCCTCAAAACCATGTCACAACATCCGGACTGACCCGGCCCGATGCACAAAAAGTCCCCCAAATAGTGAATGACCGAATTCAAACACGACACCTCCCAAACGACTCACTCAAGAAAGGAACTAAAAGCCTCGAAGTATGCGCAAGACAGCGAGCAACCCATCGGCAAACATCTATCCACGTAAAACCCGCCGTTCCAATAACAGCCCGACAGCCTCACGCAGTTCGGATGAACGGGCAATAAATGAAAAGCCGACTCAATATCAGTCTTGGCCAACAGCTCGCCCCTCCCACAACTACGCACCCAGCGTGCAGCCTCATCAAATGAAGTATAAACCACGGAGCAAACCTCCGGGTCTATCCCGTCGTTCACGGACCTCCCCTTAGGGTAAGACAAATGCTGAATCAGTCTGAACTTGTGCGGTTCCTTCTTCGGAACCACACCCAACGGCGAAACTACCAAATCCTCTAACGGCGGAAAGGGAAAAGGTCCGGACATTCTCCCCAACTAAACCTCCTTATGCAACTTATCTGACACCACCGCCGCGTGTAACTCAGCTGATCTCAAGTTCTTCATGACCTGCCTGCCTGACCTGAGGCCCAGGTGTCGTCCTGCATGGCCTGAGTCCCTGGTGTCATCCCGCCTGGCCTGAGTCCCTGGTGTCGTCCCGCCTGGCCTGAGTCCCTGGTGTCGTCCGGCCTGGCCTGAGTCCCGGTGTCGTCCGGCCTGGCCTGAGTCCCTAGTGTCGTCCAGCCTGGCCTGAGTCCCTGGTGTCGTCCCACCTGGCCTGAGTCCCTGGTGTCGCCCGGCCTGGCCTGAGTCCCCTCCCAGGAGTCGTCCGGCCTGGCCTGAGTCCATGTGTCGCCCGGCCTACCCTGAGTGCCTGGTGTCGTCCGGCCTGGCCTGAGTCCAAGGTGTCCTCCGGCCTGGCCTGAGTCCCTGGTGTCGTCTGGCCTGGCCTAAGTCCCTGGTGTCGTCCTGCCTGGCATGAGTCCCTGGTGTCGTCCAGCCTGGCCTGAGCATCCCTGGTGTCGTCCCGCCTGGCCTGAGTCCCTGGTGTCGTCCCGACTGGCCTGAGTCACTGGTGTCGTCCCGCCTGGCCTGAGTCCCTGGTGTCGTCCCTGCTGGCCTGAGTCCCTGGTGTCGTCCCGCCTGGCCTGAGTCCCTGGTGTCGTCCGGCCTGGCCTGAGTCCCTGGTGTCGTCTGGCCTGGCCTGAGTCCCGTTTCGCCTGGCCTGAGTCCCTGGTGTCGTCCCGGCTGGCCTGAGTCCCTGGTGTCGTCCCGCCTGGCCTGAGTCCCTGGTGTCGTCCGGCCTGGCCTGAGTCCCTGGTGTCGTCCCGCCTGGCCTGAGTCCCTGGTGTCGTCTGGCCTGGCCTGAGTCCCGTTTCGCCTGGCCTAAGTCCCTGGTGTCGTCCCACCTGGCCTAAGTCCCTGGTGTCGTCCAGCCTGGCCTGAGTCTCTGGTGTCGTCCGGCCTGGCCTGAGCATCCCTGGTGTCGTCCGGCCTGGCCTGAGCATCCTTGGTGTTGTCCGGCCTGGCCTGAGTCCCTGGTGTCGTCCCGCCTGGCCTGAGTCCCTGGTGTCGTCTGGCCTGACCTGAGTCCCTGGTGTCGTCCAGGCTGGCCTGAGTTCCTGGTGTAGTCTGACCTGGCTTGAGTCCCTGGTGTAGTCTGGCCTGGCCTGTGTCCCTGGTGTCGTCCGGCTTGGCCTGAGTCCCTGGTGTCGTCCGGCCTGGCCTGACTCCCTGGTGTCGTCCCGCATGGCCTTAGACCCTGGTGACGTCCCGCCTGACCTGAGTCCCTGGGGTCGTCGGCCTGGCCTGAGTCCCTGGTGTCGTCGGCCTGGCCTGAGTCCCTGGTGTCGTCCGTCCTGGCCTGAGTCCCTGTGTCATCCCGCCTGGCCTGAGTCACTGGTGTCATCCTGCCTGGCTTGAGTCCCTGGTGTCGTCCGGCCTGGCCTGAGTCCCTGGTGTCGACCCGCCTGGCCTGAGTCTCTGGTGTCGTCCCGCCTTGCCTGAGTCCAAGTTGTCGTCCCGCCTGGCCTGAGTCCCTGGTGTCGTCCCGCGTGGCCTGAGTCCCTGGTGTCGCCTGGCCTAGCCTGAGTCCCTGGTGTCGCCCCGCCTGGCCAGAGTCCCTGGTGTCGTCCCGCCTGGCTTGAGTCCCTGGTGTCGCCCCGCCTGGCCAGAGTCCCTGGTGTCATCCTGCCTGGCTTGAGTCCCTGGTGTCGTCCGGCCTGGCCTGAGTCCCTGGTGTCGACCCACCTGGCCTGAGTCTCTGGTGTCGTCCCGCCTTGCCTGAGTCCAAGTTGTCGTCCCGCCTGGCCTGAGTCCCTGGTGTCGTCCCGCGTGGCCTGAGTCCCTGGTGTCGCCTGGCCTAGCCTGAGTCCCTGGTGTCGCCTCGCCTGGCCAGAGTCCCTGGTGTCGTCCCGCCTGGCTTGAGTCCCTGGTGTCGCCCCGCCTGGCCAGAGTCCCTGGTGTCGTCCCGCCTGGCTTGAGTCCCTGGTGTCACCCGGCCTGGCCTGAGTCCCTGGTGTGCTCCCGCCTGGCCTGAGTCCCTGGTGTCCTCCAGCCTGGCCTGAGTCCCTGGTGTCGTCCGGCCTGGCCTGAGTCCCTGGTGTTGTCTGACCTGGCCTGAGTCCCTGGTGTCGTCCGACCTGGCCTGAGTCCCTGGTGTCATCCCGCCTGGCTTGAGTCCCTGGTGTCATCCCGCCTGGCCTGAGTCCCTGGTGTCGTCCGGCCTGGCCTGAGTCCCTGGTGTCGTCCGGCCTGGCCTGAGTCCCTGGTGTCGTCCGGCCTGGCCTGAGTCCCTGGTGTCGCCCGACCTGGCCTGAGTCCCTGGTGTCGTCCCGCCTGGCCTGATTCCCTGGTCTCGTCCCGCCTGGCCTGAGTCCCTGGTGTCGTCCCGCCTGGCCTGAGCCCTGGTGTCGTCCGGCCTGGCCTGAGTCCCTGGTGTATTCCAACCTGGCCTGAGTCCCTGGTGTAGTCTGGCCTGGCTTGAGTCCCTGGTGTAGTCCGGCCTGGCCTGAGTTCCTGGTGTCTTCCCGCCTGGCCTGAGTCCCTGGTGTCACCCGGCCTGGCCTGAGTCCCTGGTGTCGTCCGGCCTGGCCTGAGTCCCTGGTGTTTTCCCACCTGCCTGAGTCCCTGGTGTCGTCCGGCCTGGCCTGAGTCCCTGGTGTCGTCCGGCCTGGCCTGAGTCCCTGGTGTCACCCGGCCTGGCCTGAGTCCCTGGTGTCCTCCCGCCTGGGCTGAGTCCCTGGTGTCCTCCCGCCTGGCCTGAGTCCCTGGTGTCGTCCGGCCTGGCCTGAGTCCCTGGTGTCGTCCGACCTGGCCTGAGTCCCTGGTGTTGTCCGACCTGGCCTGAGTCCCTGGTGTCATCCCGCCTGGCTTGAGTCCCTGGTGTCGTCCCGCCTGGCCTGAGTCCCTGGTGTCGTCCGGCCTGGCCTGAGTCCCTGGCGTCGTCCGGCCTCGCCTGAGTCCCTGGTGTCGTCCGGCCTCGCCTGAGTCCCTGGTGTCGCCCGACCTGGCCTGAGTCCCTGGTGTCGTCCCGCCTGGCCTGAGTCCCTGGTCTCGTCCCGCCTGGCCTGAGTCCCTGGTGTCGCCTGGCCTGAGTCCCTGGTGTCGTCCCGCCTGGCCTGAGTCCCTGGTCTCGTCCCGCCTGGCCTGAGTCCCTGGTGTCGTCCAGCCTGAGTCCCTGGTGTCGTCCAGCCTGGCCTGAGTCCCTGGTGTCGAGCTTAGAGTGCATCTACTGTGTAAGCAGCAGTGATGTGCTTATATGTATGCTGCGGAAAGTGCACATAAATTGCCTGCTTTAAAGTTATATATGTATAGTATACATGCTGCATAGAAATACAAACATTAGATCTTTATCCACTATTTATCGAAATCTACAGCAGTAAAGTGTTATCAAATCATACACAAATTTACACCTCCAGGAAATTTTAAATAGCTGCAAAAGTATTTTTCCTATTTTTTTTACTATTTAAAGCTGTGGTGTGTTTTAAATTTATGTGCGTCTAATAGTTTGAAAATATGATACTTTCCATAAATTATTAGGAAAATGTTTAAATTACACCTATCAAAAAACAGCCTCCTCCATATCCACTCTAGCTGTCCTACCATCACCAAGATAGGTGCTTTTTCTGCACATCTATATATATAATTGTCAAAGGGGTACTTCCGTCTGTCTGTCCCGGAAATCCCGCGCCCTGATTGGTCACGGCAGCTGCCTGTCATGGCTGCCGCGACCAATCAGCGACGGGCACAGTCCGATTAGTCCCTCCCCTACTCCCCTGCAGTCAGTGTGCCCGGCGCCCGCTCCAGAATCCCCTCTAGTCACCGCTCACACAGGGTTAATGGCAGCGGTAACGGGCCGCGGTGTAACGCGCTGTTACCGCTGCTATTAACCCTGTGTGTCCCCAACTATTTACTATTGATGCTACCTATGCAGCATCAATAGTAAAAATATGTCATGTTAAAAATAATAATGAAAAAAAAACCTGCTATACTCACCATCTGCCGCCTTTCCCGCTCCTTGGGACGCTTCGGTGACCACTCCATGCAAGCAGCAGGTTCCGGTGCCAAGGATTGTATGCGACAAGGACCTGCCATGATGTCACGGTCATGTGACCGTGACGTCATCACAGGTCCTGCGTTCATACCAGCCCTGGGACCGGAAGCTGCCGCTTGCAATGGAGCGGTCACCGGAGCGTCCCGAGGAGCGGGAAAGGCGGCGGATGGTGAATATAGCAGGACTTCAACGGGGCTTCGGAAGGTGAGTATATGTTTATTTTTTGTTTTAAGTCTCTATATTACGTGGCTCTGTGCTGTATACTCCGTCGCTGTGCAATATACTACGTGGCTGGGCAATATACTACGTGACTGGCCAATATACTACGTGGCTGGGCAATATACTACGTGGCTCTGTGCTGTATACTCCATCGCTGTGCAATATACTACGTGACTGGGCAACATACTACGTGACTGGGCAATATACTACGTGACTGGGCAATATACTACGTGACTGGGCAATATACTACATCGCTAATATACTACCTCGCTGAGCAATATACTACGTGGCTGGGCAATATACTACGTGCCTGGGAAATATACTACGTGGGCTGTGCAATATACTACGTGACTGGGCAATATACTACGTGGCTGGGCAATATACTACATGACTGGGCAATATACTACGTGGCTGGGCAATATACTACATGACTGGGCAATATACTACGTGGCTGGGCAATATACTACGTGGCTGTGCAATATACTACGTGACTGGGCAATATACTACGTGGCTGGGCAATATACTACATGACTGGGCAATATACTACGTGGCTGGGCAATATACTACGTGACTGGGCAATATACTACGTGGCTGGGCAATATACTACATGACTGGGCAATATACTATGTGGACATGCATATTCTAGAATACCCGATGCGTTAGAATCGGGCCACCATCTAGTTTAAGTATAATTAATCTTCAAACAATATGCTTCTAATTTAGATAAAGTAGCTGTAAGGTACGTCATGCAAATTCTGCATGTGAGATCTGCCTATTAAACAATAGCTATAATTTGTATTTATGAAACTCCCATTTTTTCCATGCCTGACCTACACTACTTCATTTTTTTAGTAGGTTTTAGCACATAATGGTGTAATGGTGTGGCCTTCATCTATCGGAACCATCCATCTCTCTCACAGTCAGCACAGTAAACACATATTATGATCCCGGGCAAGGGGTGACACCTGCTGCAATCCTTACAGCCTGCAATACTGCTGCTATTGTACTGGGATCCTAGAAAGTTATGCCACAGGGAAAACAGTGGAGGGGAGAAATACAGAAATGGGTCGTTGGTACTTATCCGTCACTTAGTAAATCACAATCTTCCATCTATGGCCTGAGGAAAATGCTGGTCTTGTTTGGCACCGAAGGGAAGGACACATCTGCCGGTGAGACGACTGCTCTGCTCCAGTGATTGGCTGCAACTGGTGCGATTGGAAGCTGGAACTATGTAATAAGGGAGAACGCGATGATGTCATAAGAGACAATAGAAGCCCAGGAGGAGCACAACAATAACTCCTGCAGCAGCAATTCATTATTTTCACTGCATTGAAAACATTGTAATATGTTTTTTAATCTGGAATAAATATTTATTTAGAGGTAACTCTCGATTAAACTGTTTCCCACTAAATATAACTATGGCACAGTCACTATATCATTAATGACAAAATATATATACCGTACATTAAATATATATATATATATATATAGCTGATTCTGGTACTAATAGTAATCAGCGCTCGTTTTATCTGATGTAGAGATCAGATTCTGTTATATACTGTATACTGTATACAGTGATGTAAAAGATTACATGATGACTACCTGCAGCCACCACTAGAGGGAGCATAAGAGCTACTGGAATAAAGCTATACATTACACAATGTGCATACACCATATATACACTATACTGACAAATGCACATACATTGCATACGCTGATATTGTTATGCCCCGCACCTATATATTCTGTATATACACAAACCTACCATATATACGCTACTTGCAGATGGATATAGACTTTATAGACACTGTCCACACATATCTGCACATTCACACATCCCCCTTATATACACTGCACACATACACAGTCACCTCTAAATACACTGCATAAACACATACGCCATATATAAGTACACGTGTATATATATATATATATATATGTATATATATATATATATATATGTATATATATATATATATATATGCATATATATATATATATATATATATATATATATATACCAAACAGAAAAAGAAGGCAGCACTCCAATGGTTTGAAAAGGTGAAAAAACTGTGAAGTTTATTTCAGACCCACATCTCGCGACGTTTCGGCTCGCACTGAGCCTTTCTCAAGCAATGGGTGGTAACAGGTTGTGTCCTTATATACATATAACCTTCAATCATTTACATAGTAAATAGCCATACATATGTTTACAGTTATTGTGATAAATTTACATCTTACTCAAAAAACGCTCCATGTGTTACCCTGGTGTGTAAAGTGCATTGTGCTAAGGTGCTTCAGACTTCTCTTATTTCCACATACCCGCTGATATTACTACTTTCAAGGCTGTTTATATTTTATTCCCTGATATATATATATAATGATTCATATCCTCTGATATTGATAAAACATAGCGCCTACCCCGCTGAACAGATGGAGTCACATGGAGGACTGTAAAGCCGCTGAATTCGGCGTTCTCTAAGTCTTAGTGCGCATGACAGTGCCTCCCATACCCACGTGTTGTGAAACCAGCCAGTGAGATTACAAGCGCTCCTTCCTTCTGCCTGCGCGTGCGCATAGGGGCTATGTCCGCCCCACACCTCCATCTTAGTTGTGGCAGCGCCGACCTCTATATTATACACAGGAGTTCTCTCATAAATATTCCTCCACGCTTTTATATTATATAATTTTTTATGTATGTAGATACCGATTGGGTCATTATTCTAATCCACTTTCAGCTAGCAGGACGGCACCTTATTCAGGCTGTCTCCCGCTGCCGATGGGCCTCTACCTTGACCTGTGACCTTCTCAGATCACACAGTCTCCGTAGTAGGACCCACGTCAGTGTGCTCTTTTATCATGCCCAGTATCTCTGAAAGAAAGAAACTTACTTCTAGTATATATAAAGGTAATGCTAATTTCATATTTATTAAGTCATATATAGATAACCTCAACTAGCCAGCAAACCAACATCAGGTAAATATGGGAGAAATATTTTTGAACTAGAATATATGCAAAAATTAAAGTATATTAATAACTGTGTCCTCCTCTGTGAACTTCCAATCCATTATCAGCAGGGCAAGGACCTTTTCACTGGGAGTGGAGTTACATCTAAAAAAATACAAACATAACACTTATTAAAATAGGAGCAGTAGAACAGTCTTCATTCTGCATGATCCATATTAGCAACTGGAGTGTATATACAGCCAATTCACGTAAGCATTTCCCTTTAAGGTAGGACCATTTGTGGATGGATTTTAAACTCTACATTTAAGCCTTTCGGCTTTAGTGTGTCTAACTCTTAAATCCAACGGAGTTCCAATTTTTTTAAAAGACACATTCTGTCCCCCCCTCTTCTTTGGGCTGGAACTGTATCTATTATTCTGAATTTTAGTGGGTCCTACTACGGAGACTGTGTGATCTGAGAAGGTCACAGGTCAAGGTAGAGGCCCATCGGCAGCGGGAGACAGCCTGAATAAGGTGCCGTCCTGCTAGCTGAAAGTGGATTAGAATAATGACCCAATCGGTATCTACATACATAAAAAATTATATAATATAAAAGCGTGGAGGAATATTTATGAGAGAACTCCTGTGTATAATATAGAGGTCGGCGCTGCCACAACTAAGATGGAGGTGTGGGGCGGACATAGCCCCTATGCGCACGCGCAGGCAGAAGGAAGGAGCGCTTGTAATCTCACTGGCTGGTTTCACAACACGTGGGTATGGGAGGCACTGTCATGCGCACTAAGACTTAGAGAACGCCGAATTCAGCGGCTTTACAGTCCTCCATGTGACTCCATCTGTTCAGCGGGGTAGGCGCTATGTTTTATCAATATCAGAGGATATGAATCATTATATATATATATCAGGGAATAAAATATAAACAGCCTTGAAAGTAGTAATATCAGCGGGTATGTGGAAATAAGAGAAGTCTGAAGCACCTTAGACACTTTACACACCAGGGTAACACATGGAGCGTTTTTTGAGTAAGATGTAAATTTATCACAATAACTGTAAACATATGTATGGCTATTTACTATGTAAATGATTGAAGGTTATATGTATATAAGGACACAACCTGTTACCACCCATTGCTTGAGAAAGGCTCAGTGCGAGCCGAAACGTGGCGAGATGTGGGTCTGAAATAAACTTCACAGTTTTTTCACCCTTTCAAACCATTGGAGTGCTGCCTTCTTTTTCTGTTTGGCATATTACGTGGATGGACATGTGGATGGTCTTATCCAGGAGGCTTAGCGCCCACCGGTGAGCATTGTGCTGCCCTCATTTTTTCTTACATATATATATATATATATATATATATATATATATATATATATATATATATATATATATATATATATCTACTATATAAAGCTGAATGTGTGTGTGTGTGTATGTCCGGGATTGGCATCTGCACCGTCGCAGCTACAGCCACAAAATTTTGCACAGTCACACGTCTGGACCCTGAGAGCGTCATAGGCTATATTGTGAGGCGAAATTTTAACCCCGCGCGTTCCAATTCACCAAACAATTTTGCCCCTATCTACATAATGGGGAAAAAAGTGAAAGGAAAAGTGTTGGAAGCGTCGCAGCTACAGCAACAAAATTTTGCACAGTCACACGTCTGGACCCTGAAAGCGTCATAGGCTATGTTGTGAGGTGAAATTTTAACCCCGCGCTTTCCAATTCACCAAACAATTTTGCCCCTATCTACATAATGGGGAAAAGTGAAAGGAAAAGTGTTGGAGGCAAATTGACAGCTGCCAAATGTGAACAAGGGGGACTTAAAGAGTGAGAGCGATGGCACCAAAGAGTATATACCGATCAGTTGCTAAGGTGGGGCCCCGACATGAGATACTCACCACACATGGGGATATGAACACACACACAAAATGCGCCACACACTACCACGTGCTTGAACACATATCACCCTCAGCACACATTTCACCACACATACACCAACCTTGCCACATAAAAGTCGAAACACAAAAGTCGCCGCTCAAAACTCGCCACGCGCAAAACTCGCCACATGCAAAAACTAGGCTCACGCAAAACTCGCCACAAGTGCAAAACTCACCTCATGGAAAACTCGCCACACGCAAAACTTGCACACGCGGAAAAATTGCCACATGCACAAAATTTGCAACACATGCAAAAGTTGCCTCACACAAAACTTGCACATACTCAAAAGGCACCAGACATAAAACTCACCACGCGCAAAACTCGCCATGCGCAAAACTTGCTGCACACAACTTGCTACACTAACCTGTCACATGCAACTCGACACAAAAAGTTGCTACACGCATGTTGCCACACAAAACTCATCTCACAAAAGTCGCTACATGCATGTCGCCACACACAACTCAACACACACAACTTGACAAACGAAACTCGCCCTAAAACACACACAAGTCTGGTATTAGCCTTCAAAAATAAAAATCTGATTAATAAGCAGACAAACTACAAGAGCAACAAATGTACCATATAGGAAATACGGCAGCTGTCGGTCACATGACCTGTCTATTATGTGTATGTGTGAGCTAGTATATACTGCCAGGGGGGAGGGCTTCCTGTTGGCTGGGGATCAGGCTGCCAATTTATCTTACAAATACTGAGGTAAAAATACTGAGCAAATATCGTGTGAATGAGGTCTAATACAGGAGATCACACAGGTATATACTATATACAGGGGAGATGACACACAGATATATACTATATACAGGAGAGATGACACACAGGTATATACTATTTACAGGAGGAGATGACATACAGGTACATACTATATACAGGAGGAGATGACATACAGGTATATACTATATACAGGAGGAGATGACACACAGGTATATACTATACTAAACTATACTATACTTAGACAATTATATATATAGATATAGGAGATGACATACAGGTGTATACTATATATAAGGGAGATGACAAACATGTATATACTGAGGTGAAAATGAGAGGTGTGAGGTGAAAATGAAAAGGTGTGAGTGCAAAATGAGAGGAGTGAGGTAAAATAGTGGAGTGATCGGAAAATGACAGATGTGAGGTCGAAATGACAAGTGTTAGGGGGGAATGAGAGGAGTGAGGGGGAAAATGAGAGATGTGATTGGGAAAATGAGAGGTGTGATGGGAAAATAAGAGAAGTGAGGTGCTATAACTAACCACAGATATTTACTATGCCCAGGCAACGCCGGGCTCTTCAGCTAGTATATATATATATATATATATATATATATTTCAAAGACCCACAATACACGTACATCCTTACACGTCACTTAGTAAATCCCATTCTTCCATTTGTGGCCTGGAGAAAATGCTGGTCTTGTTTGGACACATCGGCCGGTGAGACGACTGCTCTGCTCCAGTGATCGGCTGCAACTGGTGCGAATGGCGGATGGAGCTATGGAATAAGGGAGAAGGCGATGATGTCATAAAGAGGTGATGTCAGAAGAGATAATAGAAGCCCACTTCACTGCATTGAAGATATTGGAATAGGTTTTATAATCTGGAATAAATATTTATTTAGAGGCTTCTCTCTGATAAAACAACCACCCCTAATATCCACAACACAGGATGCGCCCCAGAATTACTGCTATTGTGCACATAAGAAACTCTAACTATGGACATCCTGGTACTAAAGGCGACATGACGGTTACTGGCAGCCTCCAGTAGAAAGTATATTACATGTCCCGTGTAAACACTTACCGCCGGGCTGTAGAGGGCGCAATTGGAAAAAAAAATGAAGAAACTCACCAACTATCTTACACCAGCGCCACCACACAGGCTCCTCCCTCCGGCTGCAGCACAGTGATGGCCGTGGCGCAGGCGGTCCCTGACAGCGCTCTCTGCCTGACCCCGGCCGTCGGTACCTCCCTGCTGTGTCAGCGCCGCCCAGGACAGAAGATCAGGCGCTCTGCTTGTCATCTCAGCAGGACACAGGCTACTTCTGGCCGTTAGAGGTCGCTGTCATGCAGGGGACGTCAGGCAGAGCTATCACATCACTGCAAGACACTGGCCAGCGTCGACTGAGACGTGACGGTGCCCCCGCAGCCTGGAGTAGGGGAGCATAAAATATTTTATTTTTTTCTTATGTTATTTGTCCACTAACTGGGGGGGAACATTATATTATATAGGTCTGTGGGGATACTATAAGTGGGTCTGTGGGGACATTATATCATATATGGGTCTGTGGGGACATTATATTATACTAGATGGTGGCCCAAGTCTAACGCACCGGGTATTCTAGAATATGCATGTCCACATAGTATATTGCACAGCCCACGTAGTATATTGCCCAGCCACGTAGTATATTGCCCAGTCACATAGTATATTGCCCAGCCACGTAGTATATTGCCCAGTCACATAGTATATTGCCCAGCCACCTAGTATATTGCCCAGTCACATAGTATATTGCCCAGCCACGTAGTATATTGCCCAGTCACGTAGTATATTGCCCAGCCACGTAGTATATTGCCCAGCCACGTAGTATATTGCCAAGTCACGTAGTATATTGCCCAGCGACGTAGTATATTGCCCAGCCACATAGTATATTGCCCAGCCACGTAGTATATTGCCCAGTCACGTAGTATATTGCCCAGTCACGTATTATATTGCCCAGCCACGTAGTATATTGCCCAACGACGTAGTATATTGCCCAGCCACGTAGTATATTGCCCAGTCACGTATTATATTGCCCAGCCACCTAGTATATTGCCAAGTCACGTAGTATATTGCCCAGCCACGTAGTATATTGCCCAGCGACGTAGTATATTAGCGATGTACTATATTGCCCAGTCACGTAGTATATTGCCCAGTCACGTAGTATATTGTCCAGTCACGTACTATATTGCCAAGCCATGTAGTATATTGCCCAGCCACGTAGTATATTGCCCAGTCACGTAGTATATTGCCCAGTCACGTAGTATATTGCCCAGTCACGTAGTATATTGCCCAGCCACGTAATATATTGCCCAGTCACGTAGTATATTGCCCAGCCACGTAGTATATTGCCCAGTCACGTAGTATATTGCCCAGTCACGTAGTATATTGCCCAGTCACGTAGTATATTGCCCAGTCACGTAGTATATTGCCCAGCCACGTAGTATATTGCCCAGTCACGTAGTATATTGCCCAGTCACGTAGTATATTGCCCAGTCACGTAGTATATTGCCCAGTCACGTAGTATATTGCCCAGTCACGTAGTATATTGCCCAGCCACGTAGTATATTGCCCAGTCACGTAGTATATTGCCCAGCCACGTAGTATATTGCCCAACCACGTAGTATATTGCCCGGTCACGTAGTATATTGCCCAGTCACGTAGTATATTGCACAGCGACGGAGTATACAGCACAGAGCCACGTAATATAGAGACTTAAAACAAAAAAGAAACATATACTCACGTTCCAAAGGCCCGTTGAAGTCCTGCTATATTCACCATCCGCTGCCTTTCCCGCTCCTCGGGACGCTCCGGTGACCGCACCATTGCAAGCGGCAGCTTCCGGTCCCAGGGCTGGTATGAGCGCAGGACCTGTGATGACGTCGCTGTCACATGACTGTGACATCATGGCAAGTCCTTGTCGCATACAATCCTTGGCACCGGAACCTGCATCTTGCATGGAGTGGTCACCGGAGCGTCCCGAGGAGCGGGAAAGGCGGCAGATGGTGAGTATAGCAGAGTTTTTTTTTTATTATCATTTTTAAAATGACATATTTTTACTATTGATGCTGCATACGCAGCATCAATAGTAAATAGTTGGGGACACACAGGGTTAATAGCAGCAGTAACGGAGCGCGTTACACCGCAGCCCGTTACCGCTGCCATTAACCCTGTGTGAGCGGTGACTGTAGGGGATTCTGGAGCGGGCACCGGGCACACTGACTGCAGGGGAGTAGGGGAGGGACTAATTGGACTGTGCCCGTCGCTGATTGGTCGCGGCAGCCATGACAGGCAGCTGCTGCGACCAATCAGTGACGCGGGACTTCCGGGACAGACAGACGGAAGTACCCCTTAGACAATTATATATATAGATGTGGGTCTGTGGGGATATTATAATCTATGTGGGTCTGTGGGGGCATTTTATTATATGTGGGTCTGTGGGGGCATTTTATTATATGTAGGTCTGTGGGGACATTTTATTATATGTGGGTCTGTGGGGACATTATATTATATGTGGGTCTGTGGGGATATTATAATCTATGTACGTCTGTGGGGACATTTTATTATATGTGAGTCTGTGGGGACATTATATGTGGGTGTGGGGGGATATTATAATCTATGTGGGTGTAATACTGTTAAGGCTGGAAAACGAGTCCAAAGGGTGAACCCACAGGACCGCGACAGCGAACCTCCCCTGGGCGAGTAGACCAGGTGGACCACCCCCCTATACAGGGAGCGTTAGGAGCAGGACCAGGGGAGACTAATGCTACGGCAGCTGGTACCCAAGAAATGAAAAAGGTAACGTGGAGAGACAAACCGGAATGCCAGGTGAGGACGTTGGAAACCGGACTAGGACGAGACAACAGACTGGAACAGCAGGAACTCGGGTACACAGGAGGGATGAAGATAATGGGAAACCTGGTTGGAGAGCTGGGCGAAGATACAGGATCACTGACGAGGATGACACAGACAGCAGGAACTCAGGAGGGATGGAGGTAACAGATGACCAGAACTAAAGGACTAACCAGAAGGGAGACAAAAGTCAGGCACAAGATATATCAAAAGGTAAAACGAAGGATACTCAGGAGAGTACGTAGGGAGACGAGAGGGCCACAGACACTTGCAAAATACAAATGATAATCAGGCACTGCCAGGAGGAAGAGGCGGCCTGATAAGCAGAGCGGCAGCATACCTTCCTGGTCAGAGTCCTCCAGGGGAGTAGAGCAGAGCGGAAGGAGCAACGTGAATCAGAGAGATGAGGATGCGCGTGCGCCGTGAAAGCCATTGCGCGCGCGCACCCAACCAGAAGCAGAGGCCGGCTGCGTGAGCAGAAGAGAAGACGCCGAAGAAGGAGCGGGACCGCATCGGGACGCCGTGGAGCGGTGAGTATGAAAAGGTACCCGGGAAGGCGGCAGTGACGGCGTAACAGTACCCCCCTCCTTACAACCCTCCCTCTTAAGACCGGAAATAAATCTTGCAAAAATCTGAGGAGCCTGGATGTTCTCCCGAGGCTCCCAAGATCGCTCCGCAGGACCAAAACCCTTCCAATGCACCAAAAAAAAGGTCCGACCTCTAAGAGTCTTCATGGCCAGAATGTCCTTAACTTCAAAAACATTATCAGAGAAAACAGGCCGAGGAAACCGCGTAGAGGAAGCATGGAAGTGATTAAGCACAACTGGCTTGAGGAGGGAAGCGTGAAAAGAATTGGGAATAAGGAGTGAAGAGGGTAACTTTAACTTGTAAGAAACATCATTAATGCGGGACAAAACCTCAAAAGGTCCAATATAACGGGGACCCAACTTACGAGAGGGAATCTTTAACCCCTTCCCGACCTTTGACGCCACGTAGGCGTCATGAAAGTCGGTGCCAATCCGACCCATGACGCCTATGTGGCGTCATGGAAAGATTGCGTCCCTACAGATCGGGTGAAAGGGTTAACTCCCATTTCACCCGATCTGCAGGGACAGGGGGAGTGGTAGTTCAGCCCAGGAGGGGTGGCTTCACCCCCCCGTGGCTACGATCGCTCTGATTGGCTGTTGAAAGTGAAACTGCCAATCAGAGCGATTTGTAATATTTCACCTATTATAACTGGTGAAATATTACAATCCAGCCATGGCCGATGCTGCAATATCATCGGCCATGGCTGGAAACACTGGTCTGCCCCCCACCCCACCGATCGCCCCTCCAAGCCACCGATCTGTCTGGTACACTGCTCCGGCTCCCCTCCGTCATGTGCTCCGCTCCCCCCGTGCTCTTGTCCGCTCCCCCTGTGCTCCAATCCACCCCCCCATGCTCTGATCCACCCCCCCCCGTGCTTCGATCCACCCCCCGCGTTCCGATCCACCCCCCATGCTCCGATCCACCCCCCCGTGCTTTTCCCACCCCATCATACTTACCGATCCTCCCGGGGTCCGTCCGTCTTCTCCATGGGCGCCGCCATCTTCCAAAATGCGCCCGCCGAATCTGCTGGCCGGCAGATTCGTTCCAAAGTGCATTTTGATCACTGAGATATAACCTATCACAGTGATCAAAATAAAAAAAAATAGTAAATGACCCCCCCCCCCCCTTTGTCACCCCCATAGGTAGGGACAATAATAAAATATTTTTTTTTTCCACTAAATTTAGAATAGGGTTAGGGTTAGGGTATGTGCACACGTATTCTGGTCCTCTGCGGATTTGATAATGTAATGTAATGTAAACCGCTGCGTTTCCGTGCAGTTTTTCTGCAGCATGTGTACAGCGATTTTTGTTTCCCATAGGTTTACATTGAACTGTAAACTCATGGGAAACCGCTGCGGATCCGCAGTGTTTTCCGCAGCGTGTGCACATACCTTTAGAATTAGGCCATGTGTACACGGTGCGGATTTGGCTGCGGATCCGCAGCGGATTGGCCGCTGCAGATTCGCAGCAGTGTTCCATCAGGTTTACAGTACCATGTAAACCTATGGAAAACCAAATCCGCTGTGCCCATGGTGCGGAAAATACCGCGCGGAAACGCTGCGTTGTATTTTCCGCAGCATGTCAATTCTTTGTGCGGATTCCGCAGCGTTTTACACCTGTTCCTCAATAGGAATCCACAGGTGAAATCCGCACAAAAAACACTGGAAATCTGCGGTAAATCCGCAGGTAAAACACAGTGCCTTTTACCCGCGGATTTTTCAAAAATGATGCTGAAAAATCTCACACGAATCCGCAACGTGGGCACATAGTCTTAGGGTTAGAGTTGGAATTAGGGTTGTGGTTAGGGTTGTGATTAGGGTTATGGCTACAGTTGGGATTAGGGTTAGGGGTGTGGGGGGGTTAGTGTTGGAGGTAGAATTGAGGGGTTTCCATTGTTTAGGCACATCAGGGGTCTCCAAACGCAACATGGCGCCACCATTGATTCCAGTCAATCTTGTATTCAAAAAGTCAAATGGTGCTCCCTCACTTCCGAGCCCCGACGTGTGCCCAAACAGTGGTTTACCCCCACATATGGGGTACCAGCATACTCAGGACAAACTGCGCAAGAATTACTGGGGTCCAATTTCTCCTGTTACCCTTGTGAAAATAAAAAAATGCTTGCTAAAACATTTTTGAGGAAAGAAAAATGATTTTTTATTTTCACGGCTCTGTGTTGTAAACGTCTGTGAAGCACTTGGGGGTTCAAAGTGCTCACCACATATCTAGATAAGTTCCTTGGGGGGGTCTAGTTTCTAAAATGTGGTCACTTGTGGGGGGTTTCTACTGTTTAGGCACACCAGAGGCTCTGAAAACGCAACGTGACACCCGCAGACCATTCCATCAAAGTCTGCATTTCAAAAGTCACTACTTCCCTTCTGAGCCCCAACGTGTGCCCAAACAGTGGTTTACCCCCACACATGGGGTATCAGCGTACTCAGGAGAAACTGGACAACAACTTTTGGGGTCCAATTTCTCCTGTAACCCTTGGGGAAATAAAAAATTCTGGGCTAAAAAATTATTTTTGAGGAAAGAAAATGTATTTATTATTTTCACGGCTCTGCGTTATAAACTTCTGTGAAGCACTTGGGGGTTCAAAGTGCTCACCACACATCTAGATAAGTTCCTTTCGGGGTCTAGTTTTCAAAATGGGGTCACTTGTGGGGGGTTTCTACTGTTTAGCCACATCAGGAGCTCTGCAAACGCAACGTGACGCCCGCAGAGCATTCCATCAAAGTCTGCATTTCAAAACGTCACTACTTCACTTCCGAGCCCCGGCATGTGCCCAAACAGTAGTTTACCCCCACATATGGGGTATCAGCGTACTCAGGAGAAACTGGACAACAACTTTTGGGGTCAAATTTCTCCTGTTACCCTTGGGAAAATAAAAAATTGCAGGCTAAAAGATAATTTTTTAGAAAATATATATATTTTTTTTCATGGCTCTGCGTTATAAACTTCTGTGAAGCACTTGGGGGTTCAAAGTCCTCACCACACATCTAGATTAGTTCCTTTGGGGGTCTAGTTTCCAAAATGGGGTCATTTGTGGGGGATCTCCAATGTTTAGGCACACAGGGGCTCTCCAAACGTGACATGGTGTCCGCTAATGATTGGAGCTAATTTTCCATTTAAAAAGCCAAATGGCGTGCCTTCCCTTCCGAGCCCTGCCGTGCGCCCAAACAGTAGTTTACCCCCACATATGGGGTATCAGCGTACTCAGGACAAACTGGACAACAACATTTGGGGTCCAATTTCTCCTATTACCCTTGGCAAAATAGGAAATTCCAGGCTAAAAAATCATTTTTGAGGAAAGAAAAATTATTTTTTATTTTCATGGCTCTGCGTTATAAACTTCTGTGAAGCACCTGGGGGTTTAAAGTGCTCAATATGCATCTAGATAAGTTCCTTGGGGGGTCTAGTTTCCAAAATGGGGTCACTTGTGGGGGAGCTCCAATGCTTAGGCACACAGGGTCTCTCCAAACGCGACATGGTGTCCGCTAACGATGGAGATAATTTTTCATTCAAAAAGTCAAATGGCGCTCCTTCCCTTCCGAGCCTTACCATGTGCCCAAACAGTGGTTTACCCCCACATGTGAGGTATCGGTGTACTCAGAAGAAATTGCCCAACAAATTTTATGATCCATTTTATCCTGTTGCCCATGTGGAAATGAATAAATTGAGGCTAAAAGAATTTTTTTGTGAAAAAAAAGTACTTTTTCATTTTTACGGATCAATTTGTGAAGCACCTGGGGGTTCAAAGTGCTCACTATGCATCTAGATAAGTTCCTTGGGGCGTCTAGTTTCCAAAATGGGGTCACTTGTGGGGGAGATCCAATTTTTATTCACACGGGGGCTCTCCAAACGTGACATGGTGTCCGCTAAAGAGTGGAGCCAATTTTTCATTCAAAAAGTCAAATGGCGCTCTTTCCCTTCCAAGCCCTGCCGTGCGCCCAAACAGTGGTTTACCCCCACATATGAGGTATCAGCGTACTCAGGACAAATTGGACAACATCTTTCGTGGTTCAGTTTCTCCTTTTACCATTGGGAAAATAAAAAAAATTGTTGCTAAATGATAATTTTTGTGACTAAAAAGTTAAATGTTCATTTTTTCCTTCCATGTTGCTTCTGCTGCTGTGAAGCACCTGAAGGGTTAATAAACTTCTTGAATGTGGTTTTGTGCACCTTGAGGGGTGCAGTTTTTAGAATGGTGTCACTTTTGGGTATTTTCAGCCATATAGACCCCTCAAACTGACTTCAAATGTGAGGTGGTCCCTAAAAATAATGGTTTTGTAAATTTCGTTGTAAAAATGAGAAATCGCTGGTCAAATTTTAACCCTTATAACTTCCTAGCAAAAAAAAATTTTGTTTCCAAAATTGTGCTGATGTAAAGTATACATGTGGGAAATGTTATTTATTAACTATTTTATGTCACATAGCTCTCTGGTTTAACAGAATAAAAATTCAATATGTGAAAATTGCGAAATTTTCAAAATTTTCGCCAAATTTCCGTTTTTATCACAAATAAACGCAGAATTTATTGACCTAAATTTACCACTAACATGAAGCCCAATATGTCACGAAAAAACAATCTCAGAACCGCTAGGATCCGTTGAAGCGTTCCTGAGTTATTACCTCATAAAGGGACACTGGGCAGAATTGCAAAAAACGGCCAGGTCATTAAGGTCAAAATTATTATTATTATTATTATTATTATTATTATTATATATATAGCACCATTGATTCCATGGTGCTGTACATGAGAAGGGGTTACATACAAGTTACAAATATCACATACAGTAAACAAACTAACAATGACGGACTGATACAGAGGGGCGAGGACCCTGCCCTTGCGGGCTTACATTCTACAGGATTATGGGGAAGGAGACAGTAGGTTGAGGGTTGCAGGAGCTCCGGTGTTGGTGAAGCGGTAGCTCCGGTGTTGGTGAGGCGGTAGCTCCGGTGTTGGTGAGGCGGTAGCTTCGATAGTGATGAGGCAGCAGCGGTGTCAGTGCAGGCTGTAGGCTTTCCTGAAGAGATGAGTTTTCAGGTTCCGTCTGAAGGATCCGACTGTGGTTGATAGTCGGACGTGTTGGGGCAGAGAGTTCCAGAGGATGGGGGATATTCGGGAGAAGTGTTGGAGGCGATTGGTTGAGGAGCGAATAAGTGTGGAGGAGAGAAGGAGGTCTTGGGAGGATCGGAGATCACGTGAGGGAAGATATCGAGAGATTAGTTCAGAGATATATGGAGGAGACAGGTTGTGGATGGCTTTGTAGGTCAGTAGTAGCAATTTGAACTGGATACGCTGAGGGAATGGGAGCCAGTGAAGAGATTTGCAGAGGGGGGAAGCGGAGGAGTAGAGAGGAGAGAGATGGATTAGTCGGGCAGCAGAGTTAAGGATGGACTGGAGAGGTGCAAGGGTGTTAGCAGGAAGGCCACAGAAAAGGATGTTGCGGTAGTCAAGGTGGGAAATGATGAGGCCGTGCACAAGCATTTTAGTGGATTGGGGGTTGAGGAAAGGACGGATCCTGGAGATATTTTTGAGCTGGAGGAGACAGGAGGTGGAAAGAGCTTGGATGTGTGGTTTGAAGGACAGGGCAGAGTCGAAGGTTACTCCGAGGCAGCGGACTTCGGGTACAGGGGAAAGCATGATGTCATTGACTGCGATAGATAGGTCAGGTAAGGAAGATTTGTGGGATGGAGGAAAGATGAGTTCAGATTTGTCCACATTGAGTTTGAGGAAGCGAGAGGAGAAGAAGGAGGATATGGCTGATAGGCACTCTGGGATTCTGGACAGCAGAGCGGTGACGTCTGGGCCAGAGAGGTAGATCTGAGTGTCATCAGCATAGAGGTGGTACTGGAATCCATGGGACTTTATGAGTTGTCCCAAGCCAAGTGTATAGATTGAGAAGAGTAGGGGTCCTAGAACAGAGCCTTGGGGGACTCCAACAGAGAGAGGGTGGGATGAGGAGGTAGTATGGGAGTGGGAGACGCTGAATGTGCGGTTGGAAAGGTACGAGGCGATCCAGGATAGGGCGAGGTCTTTGATGCCAAAGGAGGAGAGCATCTGCAGTAGGAGGCAGTGGTCAACTGTGTCGAAAGCAGAGGACAGGTCTAGAAGGAGGAGTACAGAGTATTGTCCAGTAGCTTTGGCGGTAAGTAGGTCGTTAGTGATTTTGGTCAGGGCAGTCTCAGTTGAGTGATGGGGCGGAAACCAGATTGTAGATTGTCGTACAACAAGTTAGATGAGAGGTGGGAGGAGAGTTCAGCATGGACGTGCTGCTCCATGAGTTTGGAAGCAAATGGGAGCAGCGATATTGGGCGATAGCTGGACATAGCAGTTGGATCGAGGGTTGGCTTTTTAAGGATAGGCGTGATTGTGGCATGTTTGAACGCAGAGGGGAAGGTGCCAGAAGTTAGTGATAGGTTGAAGAGGTGGGTTAGGGATGGGATAAGTGTGGTGGTGAGGTTGGGGAGGAGGTGGGATGGGATGGGGTCGAGCGCACAGGTGGTGAGGTGGGATTTGGAGAGAAGACAATTAAGTCCCCCTTCAGTGATGTTGGATAGGGAGGTTATGGGGTTTGGGCATTGGTCTGGTATACAAAGGGGTTGTGGTAAAATAGGCTGGGTCATGAAGGGGTTAAGTGAATGAACCTGGAGGACAACCACACCTTATCACCAGGATGATATAGAGGAGGATCTAAACGCCTTTTGTCCACCTGTCTCTTCATCCTGTCACAAGCTAACTCAAGAGCGGTCTTGGTCTCCTGCCAAATCCTGGAGAACTCCCCAGACAGAAGATCAGCTGCAGGCACGCCCGAGGCTGGAGGAACCGGCAGAGGAACACCGGGATGTTAAACAGAATAGCAAAATGGCCGACAGCACATGGGATAAGTGGATGCACGTCCTAGTTCCACTGGACCCCCATGGAGAGTGTACATACCAAGTAAACAATGAAGGACAGCATCCAATCCAGGTGAAAGTGTTCAAAAATGGATTCCTTTATTTGCCAAAGTGCAACGTTTCAACCCACATGGGTCTTTGTCAAGCATAAAATACATTGGTAATGGTGGGTTTTTATAGGGAGTGGATTACCATCCACCAATCCCCACAAATTAACCACCTACATAATAAATATCTTTTAAAACACAACAATGTATCTACATATAGTATATCTTATATACATAACAAATGTCAGGGCAGAGTAAAAAAAAATCATTTCACAAATGGCACTATATTGTATAGAATATCCCCAAACAGGTTATCTGCAAAACCATTATATATAACCATAGCAACCAGACACCAATAGCTGGGTATGTTACATCCAGCACATTATCATTCTGCCTATCAGAGCTAATTTAGTAACCCCTTCGGTCACATGTCTATGATCCACCAATACACATCCTGCCTGTGTTGTACCAATCCCACACAGCACCCAGCATGCATCATGTCTTACAACTACCAATCACTTCACTTGTACCAGTAATGTTTACAAACATCTCCATACCAATAGATGAGCTGCACTATAGCAGCACATGTCGGCCACAAGTGTGTCTCATCCAATCCACTCAATCGATACATACGCCTCCAGGTCAGATGGCCGGTGCTTCATGTCTGCGTGCTGGCGTGCGGACCCACAAAGCTCCACCCACCACAGCGCCATCACCGATGACGCAACATAGTGAGGGAGATGTGTACAAAACAAACCCCCGCACCAATAGGAGAGCTGGGTTGCAAAGGCACTGCCATGCGTGTGTTACCTTAAATAAACGACACCCATAAACTTGCTACTACGTCAGGGGGCCGGTGCTCCACGCCAGTGTATCGGCGCGCAGGCACACACAGCTCCACCCATCACATCGCCATCACCAGTGACGCAACACGGTGAGGGAGACAGTGCACGCCCACCGCCGCACCACCGCGCATGCGCCCCGGACTTGTATCAGACTACCCCAGATCATATACTCACTCTGTATTAAAACAGAGTATCCAGCGACTATTCACCCCACGTCAGTGTACAGGTGTACAAGGCCCCGCAGCCTATATAGCGTAGGCGCACAAATGAAAAAGGACACACAACAAATGCAACGCTATAAGGCGACGCCTCCTCAAAGGGAGAGCGCCCCCTAGCCAACCTGGCAAAAAGCTTAATAAAACATTCATATCAATGAATCATATGTCACACTAATATACAGTACATACTAAACAGTGCCTGAAGTCTTTAGGCACTGTTTAGTATGTATATTATTTCTCCCCTATGTGGTCTTACCATAGAACCCTGAACTCAACATGTGATTGATCACCTTTATGAATCCACCTGCCTCAGTGTGACATATGATTCATTGATATGAATGTTTTATTAAGCTTTTTGCCAGGTTGGCTAAGGGGCGCTCTCCCTTTGAGGAGGCGTCGCCTTATAGCGTTGCATTTGTTGTGTGTCCTTTTTCATGTGTGCGCCTACGCTATATAGGCTGCGGGGCCTTGTACACCTGTACACTGACGTGGGGTGAATAGTCGCTGGATACTCTGTTTTAATACAGAGTGAGTATATGATCTGGGGTAGTCTGATACAAGTCCGGGGCGCATGCGCGGTGGTGCGGCGATGGGCGTGCACTGTCTCCCTCACCGTGTTGCGCCACTGGTGATAGTGATGGCGATGTGATGGGTGGAGCTGTGTGTGCCTGCGCGCCGATACACTGGCGTGGAGCACCGGTGCCCTGACGTAGTAGCAAGTTTATGGGTGTCATTTATTTAAGTTAACACACGCATGGCAGTGCCTTTGCAACCCAGCTCTCCTATTGGTGCGGGGGTTTGTTTTGTACACATCCTTGGGTATGCAGTGTGACATGAATCCGGTGTGCATGCGCAGTGGTGCGGCGGTGGGTGTACGCTGTCTCCCTCACTATGTTGCGTCATCGGTGATGGCGCTGCGGTGGGTGGAGCTTTGTGGGACCGCACGCCAGCACGCAGGCATGAAGCACCGGCCGTCTGACCTGGAGGCGTATGTATCGATTGAGTGGATTGGATGAGACACACTTGTGGCCGACATGTGCTGCTATAGTGCAGCTCATCTATTGGTATGGAGATGTTTGTAAACATTACTGGTACAAGTGAAGTGATTGGTGGTTGTAAGGCATGATGCATGCTGGGTGCTGTGTGGGATTGGTACAACACAGGCAGGATGTGTATTGGTGGATCATAGACATGTGACCGAAGGGGTTACTAAATTAGCTCTGATAGGCAGAATGATAATGTGCTGGATGTAACATACCCAGCTATTGGTGCCTGGTTGCTATGGTTATATATACGGTTTTGCAGATAACCTGTTTGGGGATATTCTATACAATATAGTGCCATTTGTGAAATGATTTTTTTTAATTCTGCCCTGACATTTGTTATGTATATAAGATATACTATATGTAGATATATTGTTGTGTTGTTTTAAAAGATATTTACTATGTAGGTGGTTACTTTGTGGGGATTGGTGGATGGTAATCCACTCCCTATAAAAACCCACCATTACCAATGTATTTTATGCTTGACAAAGACCCATGTGGGTTGAAACGTTGCACTTTGGCAAATAAAGGAATCCATTTTTGAACACTTTCACCTGGATTGGATGCTGTCCTTCATTGTTTACTTGGTATGAACACCGGGATGTTGCCCGTAGACGACATAGAAAGGTGTCTTGGAAGAAGATTCACTGGTATGGTTGTTGTATGCGAATTCAGCCCCTGGAAGTAAATCAACCCAGTCACTTTGACGGGAGTTAGAAAAATAACAGAGAAAAGTCACCAAAGTCTGATTTGTACGTTCCACTTGACAGTTGGACTGTGGGTGGTAGGTGGAGGAGAAGTCCAGCGTGATGTCCATATATTTACACAGGGCTCTCCAGAATCGAGAGGTGAATTGGACTCCCCTGTCCGAAACGATATGTTGAGGAAAGCCATGAATCCGGAAAACATGTTGGACAAAAACTTTAGCCAAGTCAGGAGCAGAGGGCAGGCCTGGCAGAGAAATGAAGTGAGCCATCTTGGAAAACCTGTCCACAACCACAAGGATGACAGTGCAGCCAGAAGAGCGAGGCAAATCGGTGATAAAATCCATTGCGATGTGTTGCCATGGAGCCGATGGAACAGGAAGCGGAAGAAGACCAGAAGGTAGCCGCTTAGGAACCTTATTCTTGGCACAAGATGGACAGGAAGAAATAAAACTTTGAACATCTTGAGAAAGGGTTGGCCACCAGTAGTAGCGAGAGACAATCAAATTATTCTTCTTGACACCAACATGACCTGCAATTTTTGAGGCATGACCCCACCGTAAGACCCGCCTCCTGTCTCGTCTGGAGACAAAGGTCTTACCAGAAGGTAAGGAAGACATATCAACTGGTGCAACCATGATGACCTTGGAGGGATCCAAGATGTGCGAGGGTTCCTCCTCAGTATCGGTAGAGAGAAAGGATCTGGAGAGAGTGTCAGCTTTGAGATTCTTATTGCCAGGACGGAAGTGTAATTCCAAATTAAAAAGAGCAAAGAACAAAGACCATCTAGCTTGCCGAGGATTAAGTCTTTGTGCCAAATGGATATACGCTAGATTCTTGTGGTCAGTGTAGATCTTAAATGGATGAACAGCTCCCTCCAACAGATATCTCCATTCTTGCAAGGCCAACTTAATGGCCAAATAACTCCCTGTCTCCAATGGAATAATTCCGTTCCGAAGAAGAGAACGTCTTGGAGAAGAAACCGCAGGAGACAAGCCGACCAGACGGAGATTTTTGAGAAAGTGCTGCTAGAGCTCCAATGACTGAGGCATCTACCTCAAGAATAAAAGGTTTGTTATCCTCTGGACGATGGAGTACTGGAGCTGTGGCAGAGGCTTGATTCAAAGACTGGAAGGCCTCGTTAGCTTCAGACGACCAGACTTGAGGATTGGAACCCTTGCGAATCAGAGAGGTAATGGGACTGATTAGAGAAGAAAAGTGTGGGATGAATTGACGATAATAATTCGCGAACCCGAGGAATCGCTGAATTGCCTTGACGCCATGAGGACGAGGCCAGTTGAGCACGGCGGACACCTCCGGATCCATGCAAAGACCAGAGTCCGAGATGATATATCCCAGGAAGGGAAGACAACTCAAAAGTGCATTTTTCAAGCTTGGCAAAAAGATGATTCTCCCTCAAATGCCGAAGAACGAAGCGGACATCTCTTCTATGGGTAGATAGATCTGGGGAGTACACAAGAATGTCGTCCAAATATACAACCACACACGAATATAGAAGATCAAAGAACACGTCATTCACAAATTCTTGGAAAACCACAGGAGCATTGCATAGGCCAATGGGCATGACCAAGTATTCATAATGACCATCTCTGGTATTAAATGCGGTTTTCCATTCATCTCCGGGATGGATTCGGATTAAATTATAGGCTCCGCGAAGATCAAGTTTGGTAAAGATTCGTGCTCCCCGTAGCCGATCAAAAAGTTCCAGGATGAGAGGAAGCGGATATTTGTTCTTAATCGTGATATTGTTAAGACCCCTGTAGTCAATACAGGGACGGAGAGACCCATCTTTCATCTTAACAAAAAAGAAACCTGCACCAGCTGGAGAGGACTTCCGGATGAAACCCCTGGCCAAATTCTCCTAGATATAGTCAGTCATGGCTTGGGACTCGAGAGGATTCAAAGGGTAAATTCTACCTCTAGGCAGGGTTGACCCGGGGACGAGGTCTATAGGGCAGTCGTAAGGACAATGTGGTGGCAAGCTTTCCGCTTCTTTCTTGTTGAAGACATCTGCAAAGGAACAATAGGCCGGAGGTAGATCAGCAGGCCCAGTAGTAGACCGGGAAGAAGTTAAAGGCTGGACGGCGAGCAGACAGGTAGACTGGCAGGAATGCCCCCAACGTAGGACATCACCAGAACGCCAATCCAAGACAGGTTCATGAAATATTAACCACGGAAGACCCAGAAAAAACGTATAGGAAAACGATGGCAATATGTAGAAGGCGATCCTCTCCCAATGCAAAGCGCTGAACTGTAGTTCCACCTCTTCGGTAACCAAGGTAACGGTCTCCCGCAAGGGTCTGCCGTCAACTGAAGCAATCTGCCGAGGAGACTCCAAGGACTTGACAGGAATATGAAACCTTTTGACCGCTTCAAGCTGAATAAAATTCCCCGCTGCTCCAGAGTCAATATAAGCCACCTCGGAAAAATGACTGGACACTAAATTCAACAAAACAGAGAGAGTAAAGGGCTGAGAGGTATAACTGACACCTAGGGAGACCTCTCTTACATGTCCTAGGTGGAGGCGTTTCCCGGCCTCACCGGACAAGAACGCAGAAGATGGGTAGCACTGCCACAATAGAAACAGAGACCCTGTGCGAGCCTCTCCTTGCGATGTAGTTCCGCCATCTTAATTTGGTCCACTTGCATGGGTTCAGGAGCAGAAGCCGCAGAAGACGAGACATGTGACGGACGAGGAGTATTGCGAGGGGTAGTAGCTTGACGAGGAAGTCTCTTCTCCCTGGCAGATTCACGGAGACGCTCCTGAAAGCACAAATCTATGCGGGTTGCCAAAGAAATAAGATCCTCCAAGGACACTGGAGTATCTCAACCCGGCAGCTCATCTTTGATGCGACCAGACAGACCACGCCAAAAAGCCCCTACTAAGGCCTTGTTCCAACCTAATTCGGAGGACAACGTACGGAAACGGACAGCGTACTGACCGTCGGTAAGCGAGCCCTGATGAAGATTGAAAAGGGACTCAGTGGTAAAGACCATCCGAAAGGTCTCCAAGAAAGTGGAAAGTCGAGAGATAAGAGGATAATTCCGTTCCCAGAGAGGGTTAACTGTTATGACCTGGTGGTTAAGAGGCCACACTGATATGACCTGGTGGCTAAAACGCAACATGGAGCGAGCTCTGAGAAGGTGGTATCTCTACTGACCGCAGTCTCTAATCCTAACAACAACACTAGAAATAGCCGTGGGATGTTCCTGACTCTCCCTAGACACCTCTTCACAGCCTAAGAAATAACTACCCCTAAAGAAGGAAATAGAAAGCTATCTTGCCTCAGAGAAAACCCCCAAAAGGAAAGATAACCCCCCCACAAATATTGACTGTGAAAGGAGAGGGAAATGACGAACACAGAAATGAAATTAGAATTCAGCAAAGGGGAGGCCAATACTAAACTAGATAGACAGAGAGCAAAGGATACTGTGCGGTCAGTATTAAAAACTACAAAATCCATGCAGAGTTTACAAAAATGAACTCCACACCGACTCACGGTGTGGAGGGGCAAATCTGCTTTCCCAGAGCTTCCAGCTAGCCAAAATAAGACATAGTGACAAGCTGGACAAAAGAGACAAAATGCAAAGCAATAGAGTCCAAACAAATGGACAAACAAACTAGCAAAACTTATCTTTTGCAGACAAGGACTGGCCATATGAGAAATCCAAGGGAAGAATCAAATCCAACCAAGAACATTGACAGCAGGCATGGACTAAAGCCCAGAGCAGGTTTAAATAACAAACCCAGGCAAGGCGATTAGTGAAGGCAGCTGCTACAGCTACCTAACGGAGCAGCAGTTCCACTCAAAACCACCAGAGGGAGCCCAAGGGCAGAACTCGCAAACATACCATTAGCAACCACAGGAGGGAGCTCCAGAACGGAACTCACAACAGTACCCCCCCTTGAGGAGGGGTCACCGAACCCTCACCAGAGCTCCCAGGCCGATCAGGTCGAGCCAAATGGAAAGCATGAACCAAATCGGGAGCATGAACATCGGAGGCAACAACCCAAGAATTATCCTCCTGGCCATAATCCTTCCACTTGACCAGATACTGAAGCTTCCACCTCGAAAAGCGAGAATCCAAAATCTTCTCTACCACATATTCCAATTCCCCCTCAACCAACACCGGAGCAGGAGGATCAAAGGAGGGAACCATAGGTACCACATATCTCCGCAACAAGGATCTATGGAACACATTATGAATGGAAGAGGAAGCTGGAAGGGCCAAACGAAAAGACACTGGATTGATAATTTCAGAAATCTTATAAGGCCCAATAAAGTGAGGCTTGAACTTAGGGGAAGAAACCTTCATAGGAACATGACGAGAAGACAACCAGACCAAATCCCCAACACGAAGCCGGGGACCAACACACCGACGACGGTTAGCAAAACGCTAAGCCTTCTCCTGAGACAACGTCAAATTGTCCACCACATGAGTCCAAATTTGCTGCAACCTGTCCACCACAGAATCCACACCAGGATAGTCAGAAGGCTCAAGCTGCCCTGAAGAAAAACGAGGATGAAACCAAAGTTACAAAAAAAAGCGAAACCAAGGTAGCCGAACTAGCCCGATTATTAAGGGCAAACTCGGCCAACGGCAAAAAGGTCACCCAATCATCCTGATCAGCAGACACGAAGCATCTCAAATAGGTTTCCAAGGTCTGATTGGTTCGCTCCGTTTGGCCATTTGTCTGAGGATGGAATGCAGAAGAAAGAGACAAATCAATGCCCATTCTAGCACAAAAGGACTGCCAAAACCTAGAAACGAACTGGGAACCTCTGTCAGACACAATATTCTCAGGAATACCATGCAAACGAACCACATGCTGAAAAAATAATGGAACCAAATCAGAAGAGGAAGGCGACTTAGGCAACGGCACCAAATGGACCATCTTAGAAAACCGGTCACAAACCACCCAGATGACAGACATCTTCTGAGAAACAGGAAGATCAGAAATAAAATCCATGGAAATATGCGTCCATGGCCTCTCAGGAATAGGCAAAGGCAAAAGCAACCCGCTGGCACGGGAACAGCAAGGCTTAGCCCGAGCACAGGTCCCACAGGACTGCACAAACGAACGCACATCCCGCGACAAGGAAGGCCACCAAAAGGACCTAGCCACCAAATCTCTGGTACCGAAAATCCCAGGGTGACCAGCCAACACCGAACCATGAACTTCAGAAATTACCCTACTAGTCCATCTATCAGGAACAAACAATTTCCCCACAGGACAGCGGTCAGGTTTATCAACCTGAAACTCTTGAAGTACCCGCCGTAAATCAGGGGAGATGGCAGAAAGAATCACCCCCTCCTTGAGGATCCCAGCCGGCTCAAGAACTCCCGGAGAATCAGGCAAAAAACTCCTAGAAAGGGCATCAGCCTTCACATTCTTAGATCCAGGAATATACGAGACCACAAAATCAAAACGTGAGAAAAACAAAGACCACCGAGCCTGTCTAGGATTCAACCGCTTAGCAGACTCGAGGTACATCAGATTCTTGTGATCAGTCAAGACCACCACGCGATGCTTGGCTCAAGCCAATGTCGCCACTCCTCAAATGCCCACTTCATACCCAACAACTCCCGATTGCCGACATCATAATTACGCTCAGAAGATGAAAATTTTCTGGAGAAGAAGGCACATGGTTTCATCAAAGAGCCATCAGAATTTCTCTGAGACAAAACGGCCCCTGACCCAATCTCAAAAGCATCAACCTTAACCTGAAAAGGGAGAGAAACATCTGGCTGACGCAACACAGGGGCAGAAGTAAAACGACGTTTAAGCTCCTGAAAGGCCTCAACAGCCGCAGAGGACCAATTCACCACATCAGCGCCCTTCCTCGTCAAATCGGTCAGAGGCTTCACCACACTAGAAAAATTAGCAATAAAGCGACGATAAAAATTGGCAAAGCCCAAAAATTTCTGAAGGCTCTTTACAGATGTAGGTTGAGTCCAATCATGAATGGCCTGGACTTTAACAGGGTCCATTTCAATAGCCGAGGGAGAAAAAATGAAACCCAAAAAAGAAACCCTCTGAACTCCAAAGAGGCACTTAGACCCCTTCACAAACAACGCATTAGAACGAAGGACCTGAAACACCATCCTAACCTGCTTCACATGAGACTCCCAATCATCGGAGAAAACCAAAATATCATCCAAATACACAATCATAAATTTATCCAGATAATTCCGGAAGATATCATACATAAAGGACTGAAATACCGATGGAGCATTAGAGAGCCCGAATGGCATCACAAGATATTCAAAATGGCCTTCAGGCGTATTAAATGCTGTTTTCCATTCATCACCTTGTTTAATACGCACAAGATTATACGCCCCTCGGAGGTCGATTTTAGTAAACCAACTAGCACCCTTAATCCGAGCAAACAAATCAGAAAGCAAAGGCAACGGATACTGGAATTTGACAGTGATCTTATTGAGAAGGCGATAATCTATACAGGGTCTCAAGGAGCCATCCTCCTTGGCTGCAGGGCCTGCTGTACTGTTATGACCTGGTGGTTAAGAGGCCACACTGAAATGACCTGGTGGCTAAAACGCAACATGGAACGAGCTCTGAGAAGGTGGTATCTCTACTGACCGCAGTCCCTAATCACAACTAGAAATAGCCATGGGATGTTCCTGACACTCCCTAGACACCTCGTCACAGCCTAAGATATAACTACCCCTAAAGAAGGAAATAGAAAGCTATATTGCCTCAGAGAAACCCCCAAAAGGAAAGATAGCCCCCCACAAATATTGACTGTGAAAGGAGAGGGAAATGACGAACACAGAAATGAAATTAGAATTCAGCAAAGGGGAGGCCAATACTAAACTAGATAGACAGAGAGCAAAGGATACTGTGCAGTCAGTATTAAAAACTACAAAATCCACGCAGAGTTTACAAAAATGAACTCCACACCGATTCACAGTGTGGAGGGGCAAATCTGCTTTCCCAGAGCTTCCAGCCAGCCAAAATAACACATAGTGACAAGCTGGACAAAAGAGACAAAATGCAAAGCAATAGAGTCCAAACAAATGGACAAACAAACTAGCAAAACTTATCTTTTGCAGACAAGGACTGGCCATATGAGAAATCCAAGGGAAGAATCAAATCCAACCAAGAACATTGACAGCAGGCATGAACTAAAGCCCAGAGCAGGTTTAAATAACAAACCCAGGCAAGGCGATTAGTGAAGGCAGCTGCTACAGCTACCTAACGGAGCAGCAGTTCCACTCGAAACCACCAGAGGGAGCCCAAGGGCAGAACTCGCAAACATACCATTAGCAACCACAGGAGGGAGCTCCAGAACGGAACTCACAACAGGATACACATACACGGGCAGGCAGTTGGATGGCAGACATGGAGTTGTCAGGTGTGCAGTGGTCGAAGGTACAAGACCTGTGTCAAGTCCTTCAGTGTTTTGAGGAATGCACATGGCTGGTTAGTGCAGACAACGCCATAATAAGCATGAGCATCCCCCTAATGCGTCTGCTGATGCAAAGTTTGACGCACATAAAGGAGCAGGCGTCTGCAGCCGAGGAAGAGGGAAGCCTTGATGACAGTCAGCCATTGTCTGATCAGGGCAGTCTACAGGACGAGGTAGCGGGTGAAGAGGAGGAGGACAAGGGGGATGATGGGGATGAGTATTTTTTGAATGAGGAAGCTTCTCCGGGGCCAATAGCAACTGATGGCGTTGCAAGGTCGGGTTCTGTTTTTTTTAGGGAGACAAGTGACGTAGATTTGCCTGAAACTGCCCCTCAACCCAGCACAACCGCAGATTTGACAACTGGAACTTTGGCCCACATGGCGGATTATGCCTTACGTATCCTCAAAATTGACCCATGCATTATTAAAATGATGACCGATGACGATTACTGGTTGGCCTGCCTCCTTGATCCTCGCTATAAAGGCAAATTGCAAAATATCATGCCACATGAGAACCTCGAACAAATAATAGCAACCAAACAAGCAACTCTTGTAGACCGTTTGATTCAGGCATTCCCAGCACACAGCGCCGGTGATAGTTCTCACACGAGCTGCAGGGGGCAACAGGGCAGAGGTGTTAGAGTTGCACAAATCAGAAGTGGCGTTGGACAGAGGGGTTTTCTGACCAGGTTGTGGAGTGATTTCGCAATTACCGCAGACAGGACAGGTACTGCAGCATCAGTTCAGAGTGACAGGAGACAACATTTGTCCAGCATGGTTACTAACTATTTTTCATCCCTTATTGATGTTCTCCCTCAACCGTCATTCCCATTTGATTACTGGGCATCCAAAATAGACACCTGGCCTGAATTGGCAGAATATGCATTGCAGGAGCTTGCTTGCCCAGCAGCTAGTGTGCTATCAGAAAGAGTATTCAGTGCTGCTGGTTCAATATTGACCGAAAAAAGGACTCGTCTGGCTACCCAAAATGTTGATGATCTAACCTTCATTAAAATGAACCACTCATGGATTTCGAATTATTTTGCCCCACCTTTCCCGGCTGACACCTAGCTTTCCTATGAAAAGGTCTTGCTTGTGGACTGCTCTGACTGAGTTTTCCAATCTCGTAATTTGCAGCAGCTGTTTGTCCAGCATACAACATGTTGACACCTCCCTAAATGGGCTAACTCCCCCCACGGGGCCGTGGTCGCGCCACTTGGCGCAAGCACCCGTGAGAGTGCCATTTGTCTGAAGGGCTGGGTGTGCCCGCTTTTGGTCGACGGCACTGCAACTGGGTCCCTCATAGTACAATAAAGTGTCTCTGGTGGTGGTGGTGCGCACCCAACGTCAGACACACCGTTGTAACATGAGGGGCCCTGGGCCTGTACCGCTGGCCACAACAGAGTTCCCCCCCAGCTCAAACAGTGCTCTACCACTTGCAAAATTATCTCTCACAGCTCCACCTATGTTTAGTCTATGCGCTGACATCCTTCAATGCCTGGCACTGACAATACCAATTTGTTGACATGTATGATGCTAGTTAAAATAGTCAGGGTCAGTGTCCTATATTGACACCAGTAAATACTTAGCGCCAAATTACTATGTTTGAAACTCAGCAGAGGAGCCCACCTCTGTACCTAAGTATGCCACCCTTTTGTTTTTTGGTTTTGTTGTTTTGCGAGACATTAACATCTATTTATTTTTGGGGAGTACTAACTGTGTCAGACATTCTTTCCAATCGTCCTCCGCTGACCACACCAATGCTGCCTGTGTACCTCTGCAAGATAATTGAAACTGCTTTGAGCCTAATTTTTTTATTTTAGGCCTACTAAGTGTCTGCGGTCCCTCCTTCCAATTGTCCACCGCTGACCACACCAATGCTGCCTGTGTACCTCTGCAAAATAATTCAAACTGCTTTGAGCCTAATTTTTTTATTTTAGGCCTACTAAGTGTCTGCGGTCCCTCCTTCCAATTGTCCACCGCTGACCACACCAATGCTGCCTGTGTACCTCTGCAAGATAATTCAAACTGCTTTGAGCCTAGTTTTTTTCATTTTAGGCCTACTAAGTGTCTGCGGTCCCTCCTTCCAATTGTCCACCGCTGACCACACCAATGCTGCCTGTGTACCTCTGCAAGATAATTCAAACTGCTTTGAGCCTAATTTTTTTTATTTTAGGCCTACTAAGTGTCTGCGGTCCCTCCTTCCAATTGTCCACCGCTGACCACACCAATGCTGCCTGTGTACCTCTGCAAGATAATTCTAACTGCTTTGAGCCTAATTATTTTAGGCCTACTAAGTCTGTCTGCAGTCCCTCCTTCCATTTGTCCTCCGCTGAGCACACCAATGCCGACCGTGTACCCATGTAACTTTTTGTCATCCTGCAGTGAGCCTACTTTGTGGTGTAAGGTCTACTAGCAGTGTCTGCCTGCGCCACTTAATACAGCTGTCCTCTAAAAAAAAAAAGGCGGATTTTCAGCTTGTCAGAATTATAAAACTGCATTGGGGCCACAAGTTTCATCGTGGTCTACAAACTGAGTCTTCCTCTCCAAGGTGTTCTCCAGGTTGCCTCTCCATAGCTTCTATCTTCTAGCTCTCGTTAAGTAGTTGTTGAAACAACACTGCATTAGGCCTACTAGTTGGATCTGGGTCGTAGAGACGGTGTCTGCTGCTCAAAGGTGTTCTCCAGGTTGCCTCTCCATAGCTTCTATCTTCTAGCTCTCGTTAAGTAGTTGTTGAAACAACACTGCATTAGGCCTACAAGTTGGGTCTGGGTCGTAGAGAAGGTGTCTGCCGCTCCAAGGTGTTCTCCAGGTTGCCTCTCCATAGCTTCTATCTTCTAGCTCTCGTTAAGTAGTTGTTGAAACAACACTGCATTAGGCCTACAAGTTGGGTCTGGGTTGTAGAGACGGTGTCTGCCGCTCCAAGGTGTTCTCCAGGTTGCCTCTCCATAGCTTCTATCTTCTAGCTCTCGTTAAGTAGTTGTTGAAACAACACTGCATTAGGCCTACAAGTTGGGTCTGGGTCGTAGAGACGGTGTCTGCCGCTCCAAGGTGTTCTCCAGGTTGCCTCTCCATAGCTTCTATCTTCTAGCTCTCGTTAAGTAGTTGTTGAAACAACACTGCATTAGGCCTACAAGTTGGGTCTGGGTTGTAGAGACGGTGTCTGCCGCTCCAAGGTGTTCTCCAGGTTGCCTCTCCATAGCTTCTATCTTCTAGCTCTCGTTAAGTAGTTGTTGAAACAACACTGCATTAGGCCTACAAGTTGGATCTGGGTCGTAGAGACGGTGTCTGCTGCTCCAAGGTGTTCTCCAGGTTGCCTCTCCATAGCTTCTATCTTCTAGCTCTCGTTAAGTAGTTGTTGAAACAACACTGCATTAGGCCTACAAGTTGGGTCTGGTGTTGTGGATTCTGTTTTTGGGCTCCCTCTGGTGGTTACAGATGGTACTGGGTGACTTGTGTTCTCTGCGGTCTCTGGTGTCCACCTGTTCTATCAGGATATGGGAGTTTCCTATTTAACCTGGCTTTCTTGTCATTTCCTCGCCGGCGATCAATGTAATCAGTGTGTCTTGTTACCTCTGCTTCCCGCTTCTGTAATCTTCAGGACAAGCTAAGTTTTTGATTTTCCTGTTCCACGTTTTGCTTTATTTTTGTTTTAGTCCAGCTTGCAGTTATGTGATTCCTTGTTGCTGGTTGCTCTAGTGGGCTGATATTACTCCTCATGTTCCATGAGTTGGCACATGAGTTCAGGTAATTTCAGGATGGTTTTTTGTAGGGTTTTTCGCTGACCGCGCAGTTCACTTTTGTATCCTCTGCTAGCTAGTTTTAGCGGGCCTCATTTTGCTGAATCTGTTTTCATTACTACGTATGTGCTTTCCTCTCATTTCACCGTCATTACATGTGGGGGGCTGCTATTTCTGTGGGGGGGTTTCTCTGGAGGCAAGAGAGGTCTTTGTTTCTTCTAATAGGGGAAGCTAGTCCTTCGGCTGGCGCGAGACGTCTAGAATCATCGTAGGCACGTTCCCCGGCTACTGCTAGTGTTGTGAATTAGGTTCAGGATCGCGGTCAGCTCAGTTTCCATCACCCTAGAGCTTGTTCTGTTTTTTGTGTGCTTGTCCTTTTGTGATCCCCTGCCATTGGGATCATGACAGTATCGCCGGCCCGAAAGTGGTAATCGTATTGGCTGAAGTAGGAGGAAAAGTAGTCTGAGGAAGTTTTTTTTTTTTTTTTTTTTTTTTTTCCTTCCCTCAGAGTTTGCTGCCTAGCCTTAATTGCAGCCTGGCTGCGTCTTACCTCCTCTTAATTCCTTGAATGGCTCTGACCTCAGCTGTTTATCATGGACGTCCAGAGTTTGGCTTCCAGCCTGAATAATCTTGCTGCTAAGGTTCAAAATATACAAGATTTTGTTGTACATGCTCCTATGTCTGAACCTAGAATTCCTATCCCAGAGTTTTTTTTCTGGAGATAGATCTAGTTTTCTGAATTTTAGGAACAATTGCAAGTTGTTTCTTTCTTTGAAATCTCGCTCCTCTGGAGACCCTGCTCAGCAAGTTAAGATTGTAATATCTTTCCTGCGGGGTGACCCTCAGAATTGGGCATTTGCATTGGCACCAGGGGATCCTGCGTTGCTCAATGTGGATGCGTTTTTTCTGGCATTGGGTTTGCTCTATGAGGAACCTAACCTAGAGATTCAGGCTGAAAAAGCTTTATTGGCTCTCTCTCAGGGGCAAGATGAAGCAGAAATATATTGTCAGAAATTTCGGAAATGGTCGGTGCTTACTCAGTAGAATGAGTGCGCCCTGGCTGCAAGATTCAGAGATGGCCTTTCTGAGGCCATTAAAGATGTTATGGTGGGGTTCCCTGCGCCTACAGGTCTGAATGAGTCTATGACTATGGCTATTCAGATTGATCGGCGTTTACGGGAGCGCAAACCTGTGCACCATTTAGCGGTGTCTTCTGAACAGGCACCTGAGACAATGCAATGTGATAGAATTCAGTCCAGAAGTGAACGGCAAAACAATAGGCGGAAAAATGGGTTGTGTTTTTATTGTGGTGATTCAGCTCATGTTATATCAGCATGCTCTAAACGCACAAAAAAGGTTGATAAGTCTGTTGCCATTAGTACTTTACAGTCTAAGTTCATTCTGTCTGTGACTCTGATTTGTTCATTATCAGCCATTTCCGTCGATGCCTATGTGGATTCAGGCGCTGCCCTGAGTCTTATGGATTGGTCATTTGCCAACCGCTGTGGGTTTAGTCTGGAGCCTCTGGAAGTCCCTATTCCTTTGAAAGGAATTGACTCTACACCTTTGGCTGTGAATAAACCTCAGTACTGGACACACGTGACCATGCGTATGACTCCCGTTCATCAGGAGGTGATTCGCTTCCTGGTACTGTATAATTTACATGATGTCTTAGTGCTTGGTCTGCCATGGTTACAAACTCATAACCCAGTCTTGGACTGGAAAACGATGTCTGTGTTAAGCTGGGGATGTCAGGGGGTTCATGATGATGCACCTCCGATTTCTATCACTTCATCTACTCCTTCTGAGGTTCCTGTATTTTTGTCTGATTATCAGGATGTTTTTGAGGAGCCTAAGCTCAATTCGCTTCCTCCTCACAGGGATTGCGATTGTGCTATAGATTTGATTCCTGGCAGTAAATTTCCTAAAGGTCGTTTGTTCAATCTGTCAGTGCCAGAGCATACTGCTATGCGGGATTATGTTAAGGAGTCCTTGGAAAAGGGACATATCCATCCATCTTCGTCTCCTTTGGGAGCAGGTTTTTTTTTCGTGGCCAAAATAGATGGTTCCTTGAGGCCTTGTATAGATTATCGTCTTTTGAATAAGATTACGGTCAAATATCAGTATTCTTTGCCATTGTTGACTGATTTGTTCGCTCACATTAAGGGGGCTAAATGGTTCACTAAGATTGATCTTCGGGGTGCGTATAATCTTGTGCGGATAAAGCAGGGTGATGAGTGGAAAACCGCATTTAATACGCCTGAGGGCCATTTTGAGTATTTGGTGATGCCTTTTGGACTTTCTAATGCTCCTACTGTCTTCCAGTCCTTTATGCACGATATTTTCCGTGAATATCTGGATAAATTTATGATTGTGTATTTGGATGATGTTTTGGTTTTTTCTGATGACTGGGAGTCCCATGTTCAGCAGGTCAGGAAGGTGTTTCAGGTCCTGTGGGCCAATTCTTTGTTTGTAAAAGGTTCAAAGTGTCTCTTTGGAGTCCAGAAGATTTCTTTTTTGGGGTATATTTTTTCCCCTTCTACTATTGAGATGGATCCCGTCAAGGTTCAAGCTATTTGTGACTGGACGCAGCCTACATCTCTTATGAGTCTACAGAAGTTCTTGGGCTTTGCTAATTTTTATCGTCGTTTCATAACTAATTTTTCTAGTGTTGTTAAGCCTTTGACGGATTTGACTAAAAAGGGTGCTGATGTTGCTGATTGGTCTCCTGCGGCTGTGGAGGCCTTTCAGGAACTTAAGCGCCGGTTTTCTTCTGCTCCTGTGTTGCGTCAGCCAGATGTTTCGCTTCCTTTTCAGGTTGAGGTTGATGCTTCTGAGATTGGAGCGGGGGCGGTTTTGTCACAGAGAAGCTCCGATTGCTCGGTGATGAAGCCATGTGCGTTCTTTTCTAGAAAGTTTTCGCCCACTGAGCGGAATTATGATGTTGGTAATCGGGAGCTTTTTGGCCATGAAGTGGGCATTTGAGGAGTGGCGTCATTGGCTTGAGGGTGCTAGACATCGTGTGGTGGTCTTGACTGATCACAAAAATCTGATTTACCTTGAGTCTGCCAAGCGTCTGAATCCTAGACAGGCTCGTTGGTCACTGTTTTTCTCCCGTTTCGATTTTGTGGTTTCATACCTGCCAGGTTCAAAGAATGTGAAGGCGGATGCTCTTTCTAGGAGTTTTGTGCCTGATTCCCCTGGAAATTCTGAGCCCACTGGTATCCTTAGGGATGGGGTGATTTTGTCGGCTGTCTTCCCAGACTTGCGACGTGCTTTGCAGGAGTTTCAGGTGGATAAACCTGATCGTTGTCCGCCTAAAAGACTGTTTGGACCAGTAGAGTCATCTCCGAGGTCCATTCTTCTGCGTTGGCAGGTCATCCTGGAATATTTGGTACTAGAGACTTGGTGGCCAGGTCTTTTTGGTGGCCTTCCTTGTCGAGGGATGTGCGTTCTTTTGTGCAGTCTTGTGAAGTTTGCGCTCGGGCTAAGCCTTGCTGTTCTCGGGCCAGTGGATTGTTGTCACCTTTGCCTATCCCGAAGAGGCCTTGGACGCACATTTCCATGGACTTTATTTCGGATCTCCCTGTCTCTCAAAAAATGTCCGTCATCTGGGTTGTGTGTGACCGCTTTTCTAAGATGGTTCATCTGGTCCCCTTGCCTAAGTTACCTTCCTCCTCTGAGTTGGTCCCTCTGTTTTTTCAGAACGTGGTTCGTTTGCATGGGATTCCGGAGAACATTGTTTCTGACAGGAGATCCCAGTTTGTGTCTAGATTTTGGCGCACGTTCTGAGCTAAGATGGGCATTGATTTGTCCTTTTCGTCTGCATTCCATCCTCAGACGAATGGCCAGACGGAACGAACTAATCAGACCTTGGAAACTTATTTAAGGTGTTTTGTTTCTGCTGATCAAGATGACTGGGTTACCTTTTTGCCGCTTGCCGAATTTGCCCTTAATAATCGGGCTAGTTCTGCTACCTTGGTTTCTCCTTTCTTTTGTAATTCGGGGTTTCATCCTCGTTTTTCCTCTGGTCAGGTGGAGCCTTCTGATTGTCCTGGAGTGGACATGGTGGTGGATAGGTTGCATCAGATTTGGAGTCATGTGGTGGACAATTTGAAGTTGTCCCAGGAGAGGGCTCAGCAGTTTGCTAATCGCCGTCGCCGCGTGGGTCCTCGACTTCGTGTTGGGGACTTGGTGTGGTTGTCTTCTCGTTTTGTTCCTATGAAGGTCTCTTCTCCTAAGTTCAAGCCTCGGTTTATCGGTCCCTATAGGATCTTGGAAATTCTTAACCCTGTGTCGTTTCGTTTGGATCTCCCGGCATCGTTTGCTATTCATAATGTGTTCCATCGGTCGTTGTTGCGGAAGTATGAGGTACCTGTTGTTCCTTCGCTTGAGCCTCCTGCTCCGGTGCTGGTGGAGGGAGAATTGGAGTATGTTGTGGAGAAGATCTTGGATTCTCGTGTTTCCAGACGGAAACTTCAGTATTTGGTCAAGTGGAAGGGTTATGGTCAGGAGGATAATTCTTGGGTGGTTGCCTCTGATGTTCATGCTGCTGATTTGGTCCGTGCATTTCATAGGGCTCATCCTGGTCGCCCTGGTGGTTCTCGTGAGGGTTCGGTGACCCCTCCTCAAGGGGGGGTACTGTTGTGGATTCTGTTTTTGGGCTCCCTCTGGTGGTTACAGATGGTACTGGATGACTTGTGTTCTCTGCGGTCTCTGGTGTCCACCTGTTCTATCAGGATATGGGAGTTTCCTATTTAACCTGGCTTTCTTGTCATTTCCTCGCCGGCGATCAATGTAATCAGTGTGTCTTGTTACCTCTGCTTCCCGCTTCTGTAATCTTCAGGACAAGCTAAGTTTTTGATTTTCCTGTTCCACGTTTTGCTTTATTTTTGTTTTAGTCCAGCTTGCAGTTATGTGATTCCTTGTTGCTGGTTGCTCTAGTGGGCTGATATTACTCCTCATGTTCCATGAGTTGGCACATGAGTTCAGGTAATTTCAGGATGGTTTTTTGTAGGGTTTTTCGCTGACCGCGCAGTTCACTTTTGTATCCTCTGCTATCTAGTTTTAGCGGGCCTCATTTTGCTGAATCTGTTTTCATTACTACGTATGTGCTTTCCTCTCATTTCACCGTCATTACATGTGGGGGGCTGCTATTTCTGTGGGGGGGTTTCTCTGGAGGCAAGAGAGGTCTTTGTTTCTTCTAATAGGGGAAGCTAGTCCTTCGGCTGGCGCGAGACGTCTAGAATCATCGTAGGCACGTTCCCCGGCTACTGCTAGTGTTGTGAATTAGGTTCAGGATCGCGGTCAGCTCAGTTTCCATCACCCTAGAGCTTGTTCTGTTTTTTGTGTGCTTGTCCTTTTGTGATCCCCTGCCATTGGGATCATGACAGTCTGGGTCGTAGAGATGGTGTCTGCCGCTCCAAGGTGTTCTCCAGGTTGCCACATAATCGAAGCTGCACAGAGCCTATTTTGTTATTTTAGGCCTACTAAGTCTTTCTGCGGTCCCTCCTTCCAATTGTCCTCCACTGAGCACACCAATGCAGACCGTGTACCCATTTAACCTTTTTTAAACCTGCGTCGAGCCAACTTTGTGGTGTAAGGCCTACTTGTAGTGTCTGGCTGCGCCACTCAATACAGCTGTCCTCTTTAAAAAAATGACCTGCAATTATCGGAATTTTAAAACTGCAGTGGGCCTACTAGTTTGGTTGGGGCCTACTAACAGTGTCTGCCGCTCCAAGGTGTTCTCCTGGTTGCCTTTCCTGAGCTTCTATCTTCAGGTTCTTGTTAAATAGTTGTTAAATGGAACAACTGCATTTGGCCTACTAGTTGGGTTGGGGCCTACTAACAGTGTCTGCCCCTCCTTGCTGTTCTCCTGGTTTCCTGTCCTGAACTTCCATTTTCAGGCTCTCGTTAAGTTGTTGTTAATGTTAGACTGCATTTGGCCTACTAGTTGGGTTGGGGCCTACTATCGGTGTCGGCCGCTCCTTGCTGTTCTCCACTGAACAAAGCTGTGCCGCCTGTTTACTACTGTTGCCAATTTTGAACTGCATTTAGACTACTTACTGATTTGGGCCTACTCTCTGTGTCAGCCTCTCATTACAGTTGTCCTCCACGGAACAAAGCAATGCCCCCTGGTTAGTCCTGTTACCAATTTTGAACTGTATTTAGCCCACTTTATTCTTTGGGCCTATATCTGTGTTTCCTCCTCATCCTGCCCATTGCCCAGCCAGTGATAGATGAGTCTGCTGGTACATTGACCCATAACGCAACATTCCTTGTGCACGCTACACAGCAAGATTGTGACCCTACTGAAAGTCAGGTTCCCCTTCCCGCATACCATACCACCTTACACGGGGACAAAGAGGAAGGTGCAGATGAAAGTGCAGGTTCCTTCATCAGGTGGGGGGGAGGAATACTCGTTGGCGACGTCACTGGCACAGGGCCCCTCATAGTACGCAAAAGTGTCGCTGCCGGTGGGAGGCGCACCCGCCATGCAAACACACCGCCGTACTTTGAGGGGCCCTGTGCCAGTGCCAACGCCAATGAGTGGGCCCCCCCTGCTTGCTCAGGATCACAGCACTTGCAAAGTTGAAATACTTACCTCTCCCTGCTCCACTGCCATGACGTGGTCCAGATTTCCTGGGCCCACTAAATACTTGAACCAGCCCTACCCCCCACAACTTTAGCCAAATGACCCCCAATTTCCAATGCCTTACTATTATTATAAGGTAAATTTAGATTGACAAGCTTCAGGAACAAGAATGTATGTTTTTTGCCATTAAAATGGGCACTGTACATGTTTTCCTGGCCTCCACTCACTGCCGACTATGCTCCCCCATTGACTTGCATTGGGTTTCGTGTTTCGGTCGATCCCCGACTTTTCGCGACAATCGGCCGATTCCACTCGACTCGACTTTTGAGATAGTCGGGTTTCGCGAAACCCGACTCGACCCTAAAAAAATAAAAGTCGCTCAACCCTACTTCAGAGTTCACACTGACAGACGGCTTTTACCATTCAGAACTTTGGGAAAGATGAGTAACAAGCGCTGATATTTACACATGGATAATCTGTTCGTAATTATTTCATCTATTTTTATGTTTTGCTGGAATTTGGTTTTTCTGTGGACAATTCAATAAACCACTACATTTTTTATGAGAATATCATGACATTTTTCCTTTAAGAGTAACGCACCTGGTAAAGTCCTGATTAAATAAATGTGCAAAATAAGCATATTTAACACCCTAAACCTAGCCCTAACCCTAGCCCTAATGGGAAAATGGAAATAAATACATTTTTTAAAATTTTTTTATGTTTTCCTAACTAAGGGGGCGATGAAGGGGGTTTGATTTACTTTTATAGCGGGTTTTTTAGCAGATTTTTATGATTGGCAGCCGTCACACACTAAAATACGCTTTGTATTGCAAAAAATATTTTTTGCGTTACCACATTTTGAGACCTATAATTTTTCAATATTTTGGTCCTCATAGTCATGTGAGGTCTAGTTTTTTGTGGGACGAGTTGACCTTTTTATTGGTACCATTTTTGGGCATGTGATATTTTTTGATCACTTTTTTATTCCGATTTTTGTGAGGCAGAATGACCAAACCCAGCTATTCATGAATTTCTTTTGGGGGGGCGTTTATAACGTTCCACGTTTGGTAAAACATAAATACCGTATATACTCAAGTATAAGCCAAGATTTTCAGCCCATTTTTTTGGGCTGAAAGTCCCCCTCTCGGCTTATACTCGAGTCATATACCCGGGTGTCAGCAGGGGAGGGGGAGCGGGGGCTGTGTAGTCATACTTACCTGCTCCCAGCGCGGTCCCTGCAGTCCCTGGCTTCTCCGGCGCTGCAGATTCTTCCTGCACTGAGCGGTCACATGGCACCGCTCATTACAGAAATGAATAGGCAGCTCCACCCCCATAGGGGAGGAGCCGCATATTCATTGCTGTAAATGATCGGTGCCATGTGACCGCTCAATTACAGGAAGAAGCTGCAGCGGCGGAGAAGCCAGGGACTGCAGGGACCGCGCCGCAGCAGGTAAGGGGAGCGCAGCGCTATAATTACCTGCTCCTTGCTCCGGCTCCGTCTGCAGCGTCCTCTAGCAATGACGCTCAGGTTAGAGGGCGCTGTGACGTAGTCAGTGCGCGCCCTCTGCTGAGCGTCAGTGCTGGAGACGGAGCCGCAGAGGAGCAGGTAATTATTGAAAGCGCCGGCGTCCTGAGAAGAGAGGTGAGTATGTGATTTTTTTTTTTATGGCAGCACCAGCAGCATTCTAAGGAGCACCTATGGGGCCATAAAGGTGCAGAGCATATAAGGGGCACAGCATTATAAGGAGCACCTATGGGGCCATAAAGGTGCAGAGCATATATGGGGCACAGCATTATAAGGAGCACCTATGGGGCCATAAAGGTGCAGAGCATATAAGGGGCACAGCATTATAAGGAGCACCTATGGGGCCATAAAGGTGCAGAGCATATAAGGGGCACAGCATTATAAGGAGCACCTATGGGGCCATAAAGGTGCAGAGCATATAAGGGGCACAGCATTATAAGGAGCACCTATGGGGCCATAAAGGTGCAGAGCATATAAGGGGCACAGCATTATAAGGAGCACCTATGGGGCCATAAAGGTGCAGAGCATATAAGGGGCACAGCATTATAAGGAGCACCTATGGGGCCATAAAGGTGCAGAGCATATATGGGGCACAGCATTATAAGGAGCACCTATGGGGCCATAAAGGTGCAGAGCATATAAGGGGCACAGCATTATAAGGAGCATCTATGGGGCCATAAAGGTGCAGAGCATATATGGGGCACAGCATTATAAGGAGCACCTATGGGGCCATAAAGGTGCAGAGCATATATGGGGCACAGCATTATAAGGAGCACCTATGGGGCCATAAAGGTGCAGAGCATATATGGGGCACAGCATTATAAGGAGCACCTATGGGGCCATAAAGGTGCAGAGCATATATGGGGCACAGCATTATAAGGAGCACCTATGGGGCCATAAAGGTGCAGAGCATATATGGGGCACAGCATTATAAGGAGCACCTATGGGGCCATAAAGGTGCAGAGCATAAATGGGGCACAGCATTATAAGGAGCACCTATGGGGCCATAAAGGTGCAGAGCATATATGGGGCACAGCATTATAAGGAGCACCTATGGGGCCATAATCAAAGGTGCAGAGCATATATGGCACAGCATTATAAGGAGCATCTATGGGGCCATAATCAACGGTGCAGAGCATTCTATATAGCACAGTTGTATATGGAGCATCTATGGGGCCATAATCAACGGTGCAGAGCATTCTATATAGCACAGTTGTATATGGAGCATCTATGGGGCAATAATGAACGGTATGGAGCATCTATTTTTATTTTTGAAATTCACCGGTAAATGCTGCATTTTCTACCCTAGGCTTATACTCGAGTCAATAAGTTTTCCCAGTTTTTTGTGGCAAAATTAGGGGGGTCGGCTTATACTCGGGTCGGCTTATACTCGAGTATATACGGTAGAAGTTTTATTCTTCGGGTCAGTATGATTACAGCGATACCTCATTTAGATAATTTTTGTATGTTTTGGCGCTTTTATATGATAAAAACTATTTTACAGAAAAAATAATTGTTTTTGCATCGCTTTATTCTGAGAGCTATAACTTTTTTATTTTTTTGCCGATGATGCTGTATAGTGGCTCGTTTTTTGCGGGACAAGATGACGCTTTCAGTGGTACCATGTTTATTTATATCTGTCTTTTTGATCACGTGTTATTCCACTTTTTGTTCGGCGGTATGATAATTTAGCGTTGTTTTTTGCCTTTTTTTTTTTAGCGGTGTTCACTGAAGGGGTTAACTGGTGGGCCAGTTTTATAGGTTGGGTCGTTACGGACATGCCAATACTACATATGTGTACTTTTATTGTTTTTTTTTTTATTTAGATAAGGAAACGTATTTATGGGAACAATATTTTTTTTTCTCTTTATTTAGGTTTTTTTTTTTATATACACATTTACACATTTTTTTTTTACTTTTTTACTTTGTCCCAGGGGGGACATCAATGTATAGTGACAGATCGCTGATCTGACACTTTGCAGAGCACTGTGTCAGATCAGCAATCTGATGTGCACTGCTCCTGGCTTACCAGCTCCTGCTCTGAGCAGGCACTTGGTAAGCCACCTCCCTGCAGGACCTGGAAGTGGCCCCGTGGCCATTTTGGATCCGGGGCCTGCAGGGAGGAGACGCTCAGTACAAGGTGAGCACATCGCCTTTGTACCGATCGTCTCAGTGAAGCACACAGGGAGCCCCCTCCCTGCGCGATGCTTCCCTGTACTGCAGGAACACTGTGATCATGTGCCGGATGTCAGCTGCGATAGTCAGTTGATACTAGGCCTCAATCGGCCGCGCTCCCCCCGTGAGCGCGGCCGATCGCATATGACGTACTATCCCGTCACTGGGAATTAAGTCCCAGGTCACCTTGACAGGATAGTACATCATATGGGATTAAGGGGTTAAGGAGCAAGAAGAAAACAAATAATGTGGTTTCTCCTAAGACGCATGGAGGAACAATGGCTGCTGTTCCCTTCACAGTGTCAATATTAGACCACAATGCAACAGGAACAATCCCACAATGACCTAGGAACTTCCCATAACACATTGCAAATTAAACTAGAATCTAAGCATTACACGACACCAGGGACTCAGGCCTGGCGGGACGACACCAGGGACTCAGGCCAGGCGGGACGACACCAGGGACGCAGGCCAGGAGGGATGCCACCAGGGACTCAGGCCAGGCTGGACGACACCAGGGACTCAGGCCGGATGACACCAGGGACTCAGGCCACTCCGGACGGCACCAGGGACTCATGCCAGGCCGGACGACACCAGGGACTCAGTCCAGGCCGGACGACACCAGGGACTCAGGCCAGGTGGGACGACACCAGGGACTCAGGCCAGGCTGTATGACACCAGGGACTCAGGCCAGGCCGGAAAACACCAGGGACTCAGGCCAGGCCGGACGACACCAGGGACTCAGGCCAGGCGGTATGACACCAGTGACTCGGGCCGGTTGACACCAGGGACTCAGGCCAGGCCGGACGACACCAGGGACTCAGGCAAGGCGGGACGACAACAGGGACTCAGGCCAGGCCGGATGACATCAGGAACTCAGGCCAGGCGGGACGACACCAGGGACTCCGGCCAGGACGGACAACACCAGGGACTCAGGCCGGACGACACCAGGGACTCAGGCCAGGACGGACAACACCAGGGACTCAGGCCGGACGACACCAGGGACTCAGGCCAGGCCGGACGACACCAGGGACTCAGGCCAGGCCGGAAGACACCAGGGACTCAGGCCAGGCCGGAAGACACCAGGGACTCAGGCCAGGCCGGACAACACCAGGGACTCAGGCCAGGCCAGACGACACCAGGGACTCAGGCCATTTGGGAAGACACCAGGGACTCAGGCCAGGCAGGACAACACCAGGGACTCAGGCCAGGCGGGACGACACCAGGGACTCAGGCCAGGCGGGACGACACCAGGGACTCAGGCCAGGCGGGCCAACACCAGGGACTCAGGCCAGGCCGGACGACTCCAGGGACTCAGGCCAGGTGGGACGACACCAGGGACTCAGGCCGGACGACACCAGGGACTCAGGCCGGACGACACCAGGGACTCAGGCCAGGTGGTACGACACCAGGGACTCAGGCCAGGCCGGACAACACCATGGACTCAGGCCAGGTGGGACGACACCAGGGACTCAGGCCACACCGTATGACACCAGGGACTCAGGCCAGGCCGGACGACACCAAGGACTCACCAGGGACTCAGGCCAGGCGAGACGACACCAGGGACTCAGGCCAGGTGGGACGACACCAGGGACTCAGTCCAGGCAGGACGACACCAGGGACTCAGGCCAGGCGGGACGACACCAGGGAATCAGGCCAGGCGGGATGACACCAGGGACTCAGGCCAGGCGGGACGACACCAGGGACTCAGGCCAGGTGGGACGACACCAGAGACTCAGGTCAGGCGGGATGACACCAGGGAAACCATCCCTAAAACCCAACAATAACTTCCCCATCTGGGAACCTATTTATATAGGGGACCATCGCGTCCAGCCTCTCTGGCGTCACCCCCTTTTGAATTGTCCTCTGGCTTTCCTTTTTTCTTGAAGCACTTGGCGGCGCCATGGGATGAACCGCTGCAATGCGAGCACGCGTGTTTAAACTTACAGGTAGCTCCGAATTTGCACTGGCCGTCATTAAACTGCCAGCATAACCCGTGCTTCTGACCTCCCGATTGTCCGGACTGACCCCCTGAACCCGAGGAACTTCCTTGCGATGCAGAGTGGCCGGCAGTTCCGGCACTGCCTTGCAAGGAATGGCCAAATTTCTTCGGCGCCATAACCCGCAGCCACAAACCGATGTCCTTCTGATCCCATCTAATCGACGGAGGAACTGCGTATCGAATCCATGCAACAAAAAAATGCGGAACAGTTTTCTGGAGCCTTGTCGCCAACCACGCTTGCCAAAATCTCAAATGCTTGCAATCAATTCACGAACGTCTGAGGAATAAGACGCCAACTCCGCTTTTCCTCATCCTCCTTCTTACTGTCCTACTTCTTGCTCTTATCTAAATTAAATTTCTCCAAAGGAAGAAGCGAGAAGATCTCCATGTACTCATCCTTCCAAATCTTCTCTCTCACTTCCTTTTCTAAGTGAGCCCCCAGCGGCCCCTCAAAACAAACGTAAACCTCGCCCCGTGCTTTATCATCAAAACAAATTCCGCCTTCTTCTCAGTCTGCACTGACACAGAAACGGGCTCAGACGGCCTACTTGGCACCGCCTAACCCCCTCCAGACCCTCCTACACCTAACTCCTTGGCATCCACCCCGCCAATGGTGGCAGCACCGACCTAACGCCTCCCAACCGTGAAAGGAACTCGGGGATGCTAAACAACTACTCCCCTACCCCTTCTTTCCCCAAATCCGACCGAACCCGCGGATGCTCCCCCGTAGCCACGGCCTCACCCCCCTGACTAACCGTAACTACCGGGGAAAACGATAACAATGGCGACAAAACAGACGTAGAATTGTCTTCACCAAGCTGCATGGGAGCTGGAGTCCCCCCAGCCGCAGTCGTCCCACCCGTCCAGCCGACACCTGCTCCCGATCCGCTCTTTGGCACCACCTGGATCAGAGGCTCGCCGTGCAATGCAGACACATCCGTTCCAGCCCCGTCCAGGCCTGCTGCCGTTGGTGCTGATGCGGCCCTACATGGAGGCACCCCAGGCCCACTGCTGGAAACCACCAAACGGCCCTCTGTTGCGACTCCCTCTGGATCCAGTCAATGATGTGGGGGAAGGTCCAGCGTTCCTGGTCGGGCACGACAGCTCCGCAAGTCCGGCGGCGCTGCCTGCCACTGCAGCCGCAGAAGGTTTCCCACGTTGTTTGGGATGTGCTGGTGAAACAGGCCACAGGGCAGCGCCATTACCGCGGCGCCCTGCTGTGACATCAGAGGAAGTGATGGAGGATCCGGATGCCCCCCGGAGTGAGGGAGGAGAAAGCCTGTCCACCGCCGCAGGCCCCAGCGTGGCAGGTGGATTCCTCCTGGACCGAGCCCTGCTTGGACCCTTGCTGGCAGGCGCTCGGTCTGGAGGGTCCCTGGAGGGGCTCCATCTCTGCCGCTGAGGTTGAGGCATGTCGGGGGACAGTCGCTCTGGGGGCCGGACCCGCCGGGAGCGGCGCTCGCCTGCAGCCGCCGATGGGACATCCCCGCTGCCTCCGCCCAGGATGCTGGTCACCTGGGCCTCCAGCCAGCCAGGAGGCTGGTTCGCAGCAGCAGCCCGCAGCCTCTGCAGCACCTGTTCAACGGATGCCATGGTAGGTTCTCACGCTTGGTCTCCAGAGCGGGAACTGGCCAACCCCGCCCCCTCATTGCCCTATATACCTCCCTAATGCATACCACCTTCCTCCCCTAAAACATGACCCCACCCCTTCTATCCTTCTCCAAACCCCTGTCATGACGGCCTGCATGTACGCCGTCTGGGGGAGGGGACGGCTCACTCCGGCCTGCTCTTTAGTTTTCCTTTATATTTTAATGACTGCTGCCTTTAAATAAAAAACGAAATTTGTTTTTGCAAAGGCTGTGTAAGGCCGGTTTCACATTTGCGGTTGTGTCTGCAGCGTTTCTACCGCAGATATCCGCATGCGTTGTGTATTCCTATATTTAACATTAGGGACGCATGCGTTTTTGATTGTTCGCGTTTTTCCGCGTTTGACGATGCATGCGTCGTTTCGTCGTTTGCGGCTTGGTGCGGAAATGCAACATGTCGTAATTTTTAGAGGCGTCAATTTGCCACCTGGAAACGTATGCGGTCTATTGCACAAGGATTGCGACAAAAAAAGCATTGCTTTCTATATGAATGCATGCGTTCACAAGCACATGCGTTTGCTTGCATTCGTGAACGCATGCGTTTCACAAGAGAAAAACATGTCTAGACACTGATAAGCCACCCCCACATACAAGGAGATAAAGGGAGGGAGTGGACAGTTGCAGGTCACTTCACAGCAGACACAGAAGCAGACGAGACGCACGCTACATCCTTGAAGGAAAACAGGACACTGAACAATTTGAGTATATCCTATCTAATGCCTTTATTTTCTATTTTCTCTCTCTACATGTCCTATTTTCTGCCATTTCTTCCATACCGCCACCACCACGATTCAGCAGGACCCTGGCATGGCCTTCCGTACCACCACCACCACGATGCAGCAGGACCCTGGCATGGCCTTCAGTACCGCTACCACCACAATGCAGCAGGACCCTGGCATGGCCTTCCATACCGCCACCACCACGATGCAGCAGGACCCTGGCATTGCCTTTCGCTCTACAAGCGCTATGGACTCTGGCATGGCTGCACGCTCTACAAGCGCTATGGACTCTGGCATGGCTGCCCACTCTACGAGCACTATGGACTCTGGCATGGCTGCACGCTCTACAAGCACTATGGACTCTAGCATGGCTGCATGCTCTATGAGCACTATGGACTCTGGCATGGCTGCACGCTCTATGAGCACTATGGACTCTGGCATGGCTGCACGCTCTACGAGCACTATGGACTCTGGCATGGCTGCACGGTCTACGAGCACTATGGACTCTGGCATGGCTGCACGCTCTGCGAGCAACATGGACTCTGACACAGTGCAGCCGGACCCCGACAGGTCACCCACCACTACGCCACGCCATATGAGCCCACCAAGGCTTCCCAGAACCCGGCAAACCCCCAAAAAAACAAAAAAAAACCCCAGAGGATTCTTAGTGTTCCTCTTCCTTCACCTCTCAATGTGTCTGTAATGTCAGGTTTGTCTCACCCTTCCAGTGCGTCTCAAGCCTCTCGTGTGTCAAGCCGTTGTCCATGGTTAGCCAGGCCTCAGTGCTTTACACCCCCCGTTTACATCACTCTACCCCAAGCCGGCGCAGTTAAATAAATTTTTTGGTTGTTAAAAAATAAAAAAAATTTGATTTGCCCTAATTATGTTTGGTTTATTGTGTCTTTCGTCGCCGGCAACACACACCGTGCACCAAATAAGAAACTTCGCCACACACTTTATTTTTTGGCCACATCTTATCCCCAGTAGTTATATAAAAAAAAGACTGCAGTTTTGTGTGTCTTTAGTATAGAGATATGAGGTGGGCCAAAAAATGTATACTTGTATTATCTCCATAATCTCTTCTTTCTGCTTAGTCTGTTACTAGTGTTGCAGTCAGAAGAGAAAATGGCGGAAATACAGTGCAGAACTCTACTGAACAGGTCAGGTGTCAAAAAACTCATTAGTTAGGACACCTGACCTGGGGAGTAGAGAACTGCCTTGTATAACCTCCATTTTCTCTTCTGTGTACATTATCTATTACACACAAACTGAAGGGACGATGGTGATCACAAACGGCATATCTATGCTCACCTGCACAGGTGTCAGAAATAGTGAATTCATGAGGCTGTTATATGTGCATCATGAATTCATTATTTAGGACACCTGACTTGATGAGTATAGATCCCTTTAGTGTGACAGTCATTGTCTCTTCAGTCTGTGTCCAATGGATACAGCAGAACAAAATCAGGATGCAATGACGTCAACAAGCTTACCAATAAAGCAACATGGCTGCCGTCACACTAGCAGTATGTGGTCAGTGTTTTATATCAGTATTTGTAAGCCAAAACAAGGAGTGGAGCCAATTCCTCTAGTGGAATCGCTCTACGGAGCTGGGTGTCTTGTCTCCGTATGGCTCCTTGGACACGAGCAAGCAAATCCCGGAACGAGCCTTGCAACATCCTTGTATATTCATGGAATTTCTCCGAGTTGGCATTAAGCTCGCCATACAGCGTGTGATAGGCTCCACGGCTCTCTTGTAGTTCGATAATGGGGTGTCTCCAAAAACGCCTACGTTGTCTCCTCCATCTGTCGCGATTTCTGTCTTGCTCCCAAGCAAAAGCACAGGCAAGAAACAGCTTGATGCTTAAATCCAGGTTGAAATAAAAGCTCTCCATGGGATGATCCATCATGCCACAGGATACAGGAGCAAAATCTGAAGATTACAGCTGTTCAGGGGTCTATATAAAGAAATCCCATAATACACGCCCTCTGTAGTCCCATTGGCGGTGTCTGGTTATCTAGATTTTTCTCTTGTGAAATTTCTCATAATGCGCACCAAAAACACAAATGCAGGAAAAAAACGCATGTAAACGCGTACAAACGCCAGTTTTTTTTTACCGCATATCGTTCCTGCATGCGTCTAAGAGACGCCGCATTTGTATGCAATTATATGTGTTTTTTCCACCACTTGCGGATGTGGATTAAACGCTGCGGAGTAAACGCTGCGGATTTAGACGCAAATGTGAAACTAGCCTAATATGTGTTTATATCTGTTAATCTCATTTTCTATGTGGAAAATATTGAAGCACTTCAATTCAGTCGTGTGACATATACAACCTTGCATGAGCGAACTACAAGATAACGTTAGGGAACTTTCAGTGGTTAATGTGTCACCTAAAAAAAGGCATATCTATGTCAAGTTTGCTTTTAACATGTATCGAGCAATGACACAAAGTTGTGCCAATTTCAAAATGATACATACATTTTAGAATATAATGTACAGACTGTATGAGCACAAAAACACATCTTGTTTTCATTTTGGATTTCTTCACAGTCCTATCTTGGTGCAATATAATTCCTTTAATTGGAATGTATCACATGAAAATGTAATTCAGGTCATTATTATAGTTTAGATTTGTACAAATATTGTGTTGCTTTTTTATATATTTTGGGACTACTAAGCATATGTAATAGGCTGATATGTGTTTTTGCTTTTAAGTTCATTTGTCAGTTCTGTTGTATAGGTTGGTAAAAAAAAGTTTTGTCAGTAGCTTGCATAACTACTAATGGCAATGAAATAACTCAGCTTAAAGAAATTTTCCAGGACTCAAGAATAAAAGGCCTATTCTAGAGATTGGTCATCAATATGAGAACAGTGTGGATCCAAAACCTGACACACCCAACTATATATAGGGCTCATGAAGATGGGCTTATAAATTGGACCTCAGCTATCTGATTTTGTTGACTGCACATTGACCTATGTTACTCTATGTAGTTCTCTCTCAGCCTAAGGCCGGGGTCACACTAGACCGTAATACGGACGAGTGCAATGCGATAAAAAATCGAATAGCACTCGCCCCAATGTTAATCTATGGGGCAGCTCCCATCATCCGATATTTTCTCGGCCGTATTCAGGATCCGAGTGAAATCGCAGCATGCTGCGATTGTCAGCGTATCTCGGGCGAGAATCACCAATGAAAGTCTATGGGTGCGAGAAAACATCGGATTACATACGGACCATGCGTGTGCATTGCAAGAAATACGGAAGACTTCTCCAGGTGACAGGAAATTGAATCATCCATTATCAGGAAGCTTTGGCATGCTAATTTCTGGCCCACGCTGGATTGCAAACCAGGAAGCACATCTCCACAGAGTGTTATGTTGTAGCAGCATGGCCAGGCATATTAATGTGGAGATGCTCATTGCTCTGGTCCATGATAGGCCCGAATTATGGGACCAACGCGACGCACATTATGCGGACCGTGCACGTAAAGACGCAGCATGGAGGGCAATATGTCGCCACATGTTCCCCGATTTTGATGAGCGACCTCAAGAGGTTCAGCAAGAAATATGTAAGTACCATTCTTCAAATTTTTTTTTTTTTTTCATGTAAGCCTGAAAGCATCATATGTGTTTTGCTTATGATGTGAGTAAATCATCCATGCTCTTGGTTGAAGATGCAAAAACATTCCCAAGAGACACAAATATGGCTTTAAATTATTTTAGCTATAGTCCGTTAATATAGGGACAAAGGAATTTTATGTCCCCCTAGCCTCCTGGGCCCATGTGTTTTGGCAAAGCCTGTAACTGTTTGTGTGTGATATTTATCTCAAATGTTTTGTATATTTGCAGTCAATGATGTAAATAGACGCTGGCGGAGTTGCCGGGACCAATACCGGCGTGAGCGTCAAGTTCATGGGCGGAGTGGTGATGCAGCCCCCAAAAAAAGGAAATACCTTTATTATGATCGACTAAATTTTCTTGCCCCGGTGATTGAGCTACGACCGTAAGTGCATGCATGTGTACAAATATTTAACACATTTTATGATGTGAATATGTATGTATTTTTTAATATAAATAATGTTTTGTGAAATACAGAACAGAGTCAAATCTGACTGAAAGAGAGACTGGATCTGACTCTGAGTTGCTGATTGACCCTGTTGCTAAAGATGCAGAATTGGCTGGACCATCTGGGCAAGCAACAGGCAGCAACCACCCTCCCCCACCACCACAACCAGCAGCAGCGTCTACCGCTCCACAGGAGGCAAATCCTGAGGTTGATGAAGGAGGCCAGAGCAGCAGTCCAACATTGGCTCTGGATACATCACCACAGCCTACTACCAGACCAAACCGTGGTCGTCGCAGAAGGGTGGCTTTGAACATTGGCACCAGGAGGCAAGTTGATACCGGGGTGTTGGACTATTTGTCCCGAGCTGCCAATGATGATGGGGAGGAAGCTTACTTCCGCAGTCTTGCCCGCTATTTACGTCCCATTCCCCGCTCGCTCAGGCTGCGGACCAGAGGTTGCATCCAAATTTTGCTAGATGCGGCAACACCCCCAAACAACCCGACTAATATCTTTAATTATCTTGAACGGTGGCAAATGTCATCTACCAACCTTCTGGTGGTGCAAGACCTTCCACAGGACCAATCACAAACTGTGTCAGCACCACCCCCGCAACCTATAGCTCCCCAACAACAGCCTGCACAAACCACACAACAAGGCCAAAACAGGGGTATTTATGCTTTTGCAGCACATCCCCAATCTGACCACTTGAACAGACACATGTTTGGAGGCTGGTCCCAACATGTGTCTGCTCGACATGGCCATATTGGGGGTTCTGAACAAATGGGTCAAGCCAGTAGCCAGGACTTGATGCCCTTCTACCCTCCACATCAAGTGTTAGGTCATACACATGATCGCAGTTTGCAGCAACACCCGCAATTTCTATCTGCAATAACACAGGTAGACAGAGTGGTTGGTCAACCACCCAGGCCAAGTTCCGCACATGCTGGACACCCGCCATCACCACCCCCAACCTACCATAACCTGTAATGTTTTGGATGTTAGATTTTGCCTGTCATTTTGGCTTTTTGTTGGCCTTAGTTTTTTGTGACCATGGCATGTAAAGCTGTGTTGTTTGTTTTGTTTAAATTACATATGAAAATTGAAATATGTTTTGGGAATACATATATATGCGCAGAGCAGTAAAAATTTGTTCGGAAAAGTCTTATGTATTGGTCCAGCTACATACATGATTTGTCAACTTTACACACTTACATCTTTTCATCATCAGATACATATTACACCAATTTCTGAAGAAAATTATGTGAATTATTAAGTTAGAATCTAAAAATAAATTAAGGCAAAACAGCATTGTCTTGCCAAACCGTAGATCCTTCTGGTGACACAAAAAAATTGGTTAAAACATCACGAACTTTTAGGCCAGAGGGCTGACGACGTGAAGGACGAACACGTGTAGTTGTCAAGACAGTATTTGCATAATCAATGTCATCTGCAGCAGATGATGGGCAATCATGGTCTCTTGTAAAGTTGTGAAGAACAACACATGCTTTAATCACGCCATTTACATTGCCTTCACTCAGTTGGATTGCAGACTGAAGGACCCGCCATTTTGCACTGAGAATGCCGAATGAACACTCGACCAGACGGCGGGCACGGGAAAGACGCAAATTAAAGATTCTGTGCCGGTAGTCCAGGCCTCTCCGTGGATAGGGTCTCATGACGTTCCTTGATAATTGAAAGGCCTCATCTGCTACCATCATGTAAGGCACCGCATCCAAATTAGCACCTGGTATGTGACTTGGGGGTGGGAGATCCAATTCATTGTTGCGCAGCCGCCGACCCATAATGGAAGAACTGAAGACTCTAGAGTCTCCAGTTCTCCCATAGGCCCCAATATCTACAATTATAAACCTGTAGTTGCTGTCGACTAGGGCCAACAGCACTACAGAGAAAAACTGTTTATAATTATAGAATTGGGTCCCTGAACCTGGCGGCTTACGCACACGGATGTGCTTTCCGTCAAGTGCCCCAATACAGTGCGGAAACTGGCATGTGTCCTGAAATCCTTGAGCAATACTTAACCAGTCTGCAATTTTTGGTTCAGGCATCACCTCTTGATGGAGTCTTCTCCAGATTTCCGTGCATGTATCCCGCACAATCCCAGAAATTGTAGATTTGCCCAATAAAAACTCTAAATGCAGGGCCGCATATGATAGGCCAGTGGCAAGGAAGCTAAAAGACAAAATAATATTTTTTTCAAAGATAAAATTAACACAATACAGGGTGATATGGGGCAATCAAACACTTTTTTTTAATTTAAAAAAAAATGAGATGCTATGGCTTTGATCTTTTAAAAAAATTACATTAAGAAAATAAGGACAAATTATGTTGAAGTTACTTAACCATTTAAGTATCTAATTTGAATAAGGGGTATCGACAAAAAAATGAGTAACAGATTGGGTCAATTAGTATTAAGGCATACCGCAAGGTAAGGATAAGGCGCTCCTCAGCTGAAATAGATTTGCGCATCCTGGTGTCCTTCTTCGTGATCCCTGGACGCAAAATCTCCAACAAAATGTCAAAGGTTTGAATCCTCATCCGACAATAGTTGAAGAACTTGTCCGGATTAGTCCTCAGAGCAGCATACAGACGGCTGAAATGGCCTTTATTGATACGTTGTTTGATAAGTGGATGTACCCACATCCGTCTCCGCCTCCTCGGATCTACAATAACTGGGTATGGCTGCCCAAAACGTTGGGAAAGTACCCAGTTGAAAAGCACACGCTCTGTGGTGTTGAAAGTCAGTCGATCAGACATGTTGCTCATCAATCCGAAGTGCATCAACACAAGCAGGGACTCTACTGCATAGATTGGTGGGTGGCACCTGTGTTTAGGGCCATTAAATAATGTTCTTGGTGATGATTTACATTTTTTCAGGTGGAAAAACCGTTATATGTCCATTTTGCAAGCCTGTGAGAAATTCTCGCCATACGGATGCCATACGGATGTCACACGGATGTCAAACGGCTCATTTGATGCGAGAAAATCGCATCCTCGCACTGCACTCGGATCACTGTTTTGTAAAAATTTGTGCGATTCTCGTCCGTCAAAAACGGACCGTTTTTTTATACGTTGTGTGTGTCCCCGGCCTAACTGTCCATCTGTCCATGAAAAAACAGTCAGAGCATGTGCTACTTTCCTCTGAGTCTTGGATAAGACCCATCCAATCAAGTCTATGGCTGAGTTAAAAAAAATCAGATCTCACATGGAACATCCGTACTGTATCTGATTTTTACCTATATGTTTCAGTTATAAACATAGGAAACATTTTTGATTGTGTACACTTTTTAATGTACAGTGGGGCAAAAAAGTATTTAGTCAGTCAGCAAAGGTGCAAGTTCCACCACTTAAAAAGATGAGAGGCGTCTGTAATTTACATCATAGGTAGACCTCAACTATGGGAGACAAACTGAGAAAAAAAAATCCAGAAAATCACATTGTCTGTTTTTTTAACAATTTATTTGCATAATATGGTGGAAAATAAGTATTTGGTCAGAAACAAAATTTCATCTCAATACTTTGTAATATATCCTTTGTTGGCAATGACAGAGGTCAAACGTTTTCTGTAAGTCTTCACAAGGTTGCCACACACTGTTGTTGGTATGTTGGCCCATTCCTCCATGCAGATCTCCTCTAGAGCAGTGATGTTTTTGGCTTTTCGCTTGGCAACACGGACTTTCAACTCCCTCCAAAGGTTTTCTATAGGGTTGAGATCTGGAGACTGGCTAGGCCACTCCAGGACCTTGAAATGCTTCTTACGAAGCCACTCCTTCGTTGCCCTGGCGGTGTGCTTTGGATCATTGTCATGTTGAAAGACCCAGCCACGTTTCATCTTCAATGCCCTTGCTGATGGAAGGAGGTTTGCACTCAAAATCTCACGATACATGGCCCCATTCATTCTTTCATGTACCCGGATCAGTCGTCCTGGCCCCTTTGCAGAGAAACAGCCCCAAAGCATGATGTTTCCATCACCATGCTTTACAGTAGGTATGGTGTTTGATGGATGCAACTCAGTATTCTTTTTCCTCCAAACACGACAAGTTGTGTTTCTACCAAACAGTTCCAGTTTGGTTTCATCAGACCATAGGAAATTCTCCCAAAACTCCTCTGGATCATCCAAATGCCCTCTAGCAAACTTCAGACGGGCCCGGACATGTACTGGCTTAAGCAGTGGGACACGTCTGGCACTGCAGGATCTGAGTCCATGGTGGCGTAGTGTGTTACTTATGGTAGGCCTTGTTACATTGGTCCCAGCTCTCTGCAGTTCATTCACTAGGTCCCCCCGCGTGGTTCTGGGATTTTTGCTCACCGTTCTTGTGATCATTCTGACCCCACGGGGTGGGATTTTGCATGGAGCCCCAGATCGAGGGAGATTATCAGTGGTCTTGTATGTCTTCCATTTTCTAATTATTGCTCCCACTGTTGATTTCTTCACTCCAAGCTGGTTGGCTATTGCAGATTCAGTCTTCCCAGCCTGGTTCAGGGCTACAATTTTGTTTCTGGTGTCCTTTGACAGCTCTTTGGTCTTCACCATAATGGAGTTTGGAGCCAGACTGTTTGAGGGTGTGCACAGGTGTCTTTTTATACTGATAACAAGTTTAAACAGATGCCATTACTACAGGTAATGAGTGGAGGAAAGAGGAGACTCTTAAAGAAGAAGTTACAGGTCTGTGAGAGCCAGAAATCTTGATTGTTTGTTTCTGACCAAATACTTATTTTCCACCATAATATGCAAATAAATTGTTAAAAAAACAGACAATGTGATTTTCTGGATTTTTTTTTCTCAGTTTGTCTCTCATAGTTGAGGTCTACCTATGATGTAAATTACAGACGCCTCTCATCTTTTTAAGTGGTGGAACTTGCACTATTGCTGACTGACTAAATACTTTTTTGCCCCACTGTAGATGTATGAAAACGGATCACACATGGACATTAAATGGATGTCCGATGGACATAAAAAACTGGACACAAGGATGAAAATTGGACGAAATTTAGAAAAAAAATTGTCCAGGATTAGACTCAGATGATTTCTCACCCACTCGTCTGTAGGATTCCATAAACAATGTCCGAAAGGTCTTAACAAACATTTGAGGTTCTCGAGCTTCATCTAAATCCATGCGCTATGGAACATATTAGGGCCATCTAGGATCAGCTTTAATGTCTGTATATGCTCCTGTTAGCCACTTTTTCTGGATATTTGAAACCTACTATGGGGATTTCTTTGTTAGAATTACTCTTTGGACTATCATTTGTTTTTTTCATTATTGTATTCACCTGGAATTAAGTTCTATGACAGAATAGGCACAATAATGTACAATAATGTACTGTATTTTCTGGCGTATAAGACTACTTTTTAACCCCTGAAAATCTTCTCAAAAGTCGGGTGTCGTCTTATACGCCAGGTGTCGTCTTATATGGCAGATGCGGAGTAATCTGCGGTCGCCGCATATTGTGGGGGGAGCGGTCCCAATGATGAGGTGAGGGGGCGCCTCACCGGGAAGGTGTAAGTGAAGCAGAGGCAGAGAAGGAGATAATAGGATACAAGGGCGAGCCAGATGAGTGAAAGAGGAGTGTTTTTCTAGGCACAGCATCGCTATCTCTCTTTTTTGCATACCCCTGGCATCCCAGACGCTGACAGTTTGCTTCACTTACACCTTCCTGGTGAGGCGCTCCCTCACCTCATTATCAGGACCACTCCCCCCACTATATACAGAGACCGCAGATTCCTCCGCACCCACCCTATAAGACGACACCTGGCATATAAGACAACCCCCGACTTTTGAGAAGATTTTATATTTTAACTGGAAAAGTTGGGGGTCGTCTTATACGCCCAGTCGTCTTATACGCCGGAAAATACAGTATTGACACTTTTTTAAGTCGATCCTTGTTAGTGTGGTGTTTTGTGATTTTTTTTCAATGATAGTGAGGATATAGTTTTTACCTTACCTTTTTTGAAACCCATAGTGTTTGTCATAATTACCTGCTGGATAGCAGAAATAGCCCATTTTTATTAAGAATGATGCTATCCCTATCAATAGAAAGCTGTGGAGTGCATGATATGTCCCAGTGACATCACTTCCAGTAGTGGTAATGTTGAAAACATCTTGAGCTCCAAATACATCATTTCTGCCTGCAGGCTATTGAAAAATAACATGATGCGTTACATCGATGTCACTTCCCTGTGTTCCACCAGTGTCACTTCCTGTTGTTGGTTGCTGAGAGTGCGTTCCATTGACATCACTTCCCTGTGTTCCACCTGTGTTATTTCCAGTTGTGATTGCTGGGAGTGCATTCCATTGATGCCACTTCCTTATGTCCCGAGCACAGGTTTTTTGAAAAGGATGATGGCTCTCCATATGAGGGGGTGAGTGGCTATTTCATTACTCTCCACCTGGAAGGGACTCATTCACTTACTATAAATGAGCATTCTCCACGTTAAACTCTGCACCGGTCCCGTGAGGAACCCTTAGTGACACAGGTCTTATTCATGGAGGATTTTTTTCCCCTTGTTATTGTACCAGAGGGAATTATGTATTCTGGAGCAATATCATTTTGAAAGACTGATAAATGTTGACAAATCGATAGTTGGAATAAAAAGAGGAGAAGCCAGCGCTGCTTATGGTCAGAACGCAATACATAAAGTGCACATGCATATATTAATTTCTAACTGTAATTCAAAATGAGACATTTAGAAAACAATTGATCAATTCTTTGAGCCACCCCGCTACGTCAAGTCATTCTCATAATGGGACAGTCCTACTCCTAGTTTTCTTATATTCGCTGTGCCATTACGGCCTCCTACATGTATTAAAATCAAGACCACATTAAATGCAAACTGTACCTGAAGCATTTCTGAATCACTCCCATGGTGCCAGAAGGGCAAGCGCAGTTAGAAATCAATATGTGCATGGCACTTTATGTATTGCATTCTGACCATAAGCAGAGCTGGCTTCTTTTTTTTAAATCAATAGTTGGACATTGTTCTAATTAACTGCCTCAGAATAGGAGTTTTGCTCTGCCCCTTGAAGATTGTACCAAGATAAGAGAGCCCCTTTTTTTGCAGTCACATTCTATCTGTGTATGCTTTGGATTTGAAAATAATGACATACAATGGGTACGAAAAGTATTCAGACCCCTTTAAATTTTTCACTCTTTGTTTCATTGCAGCCATTTGGTAAATTCAAAAAAGTTCATTTTTGTTTCTCTGCACCCCATCTTCATTAAAAAACAGAAATGTTTGCAAATTTACTAAAAAGGAAAAAAATGAAATATCACATGGTCATAAGTATTCTGACCTTTTGTTCAGTATTGAGTAGAAGCACCTTTTGAGCTAGTACAGCTATGAGTCTTCTTGGCAATGATGCAACAAGTTTTTCACACCTGGATTTGGGGATCCTCTGCCATTCTTCCTTGCAGATCCTCTCCAGTTCCATCAAGTTGGATGGTGAACGTTGGTGGACTGCCATTTTCAGGTCTCTCCAGAGATGCTCAATTGGGTATAGGTCAGAGCTCTGGCTGGGCCAGTCAAGAATGGTCATAGAGTTGTTCTGAAGCCACTCCTTTGTTATTTTAGCTGTGTGCTTAGGGTCATTGTCTTGTTGGAAGGTGAACCTTTGGCCAAGTCTGAGGTCCAGAGCACTCTGGAAGAGGTTTTCATCCAGGATATCTCTGTACTTTATCTTTCCTTCAATGGCATCCAGTCGTCCTGTCCCTGCAGCTGAAAAACTCCCCCCAAAGCATGATGCTGCCACCACCATGTTTCACTATTTGATTGTATTTGGCAGGTGATGAGCAGTGCCTAGTTTTCTTCACACATACTTCTTATAATTATCACCAAAAAGATCTATCTTCGTGTCATCAGTCAAGAGAAACATATTTCTCATAGTCTGGGACACCTTCATGTGTTTATTAGCAAAGTCTATGCAGGCTTTCATATGTCTTGCACTGAGGAGAGGCTTCAGTTGGGCCACTCTGCCATAAAGACCCGACAGGTGGAGGGCTGCAGTGATAGTTGACTTTGTGGAACTTTCTCCCATCTCCCTACTGCATCTCTGGAGCTCAGCTACAGTGATGTTGGGGTTCTTCTTTACCTTTCTCACTAAGACTCTTCTCCCACGATTGCTCAGTTTGGCTGGACGGCCAGGTCTAGGAAGACTTCTGGTGGCCCCAAGCTTCTTCCATTTAAGGATTATAGAGGCCACTGTGCTCTTAGGAACCTTAGCTACTTGGCCAATTCCTTTGACCTCATGATTCTCATTTGGTCTCACATGCACTGTGAGTTGTGGAGTCTTATATAGACTGGTGTGTGCCTTTCTAAATCAAGTCCTATCAGTTTAATTAAACACAGCTGGACTCCAATGAAGGAGTAGAGCCACCTCAAGGAGGATCACAAGGAAATGGACAGCATGTGACTTAAATATTAGTGTCTGAGCAAAGGGTCTGAATACTTATTATGACCACGTGATATTTCAGTTTTTCTTTTTTAATAAATATACAAAAATGTCTACATTTGTTTTTTTTTCAGTCAAGATGTGGTGCAGAGTGTACATTAATGAGAAAAAAATGAACTTTTTTCTAATTTACCAAATGGCTGCAATGAAACAAAAAGTGAAAAATGTAAAGGGGTCTGAATACTTTCCGTATCCACTGTAGCTATACAACATCTGTTCTAAACTGTCATGTGAATTCTTATTTAAATATGCATACTTTTTTCCATTCTTTTACTATCTGTACCGTGTATTTTTTAATTTGGATAGGGTATAATTGCAACACTTCTAGATGGCACATGTGGTTTGTTTACCCACTGTGCCACAGACCAGGGCGATATCTGGCAGCAGATGCTGACTCCAAAGGGCAGAGACATTACTTCAGATTCTAAGACAAAGCAGAATGGCCACTTGGGACAAGTTCAGACAGTACGGCCTCTTGTGATAATTTCTGACAGGACAGACAGTTGCGACAGATTCACAGAATGCAGACTGGATGACCACAGGGATAAGTTTTCCAGTTCTGGCGTGTGTATTCAGCCTCCAGGGTGGCAGCCAGGTACCGTCGATGCGGCCACAGGGTACAGGTACCGCAGATATGGTTTAGGGATATGGACAACGCCAATGTGGTCGCAGGAAACAAGGACTAATTATGGAGGCTAAAAGGAACACAGGATTCAGGACACTAACAGGTTAGGAAAGGGGGACCTGGCAAGATACAATTGCACACCAAACCACGTAAACAGAACTATAGGGGCTGTTCAGGCCCCTCCCATTAGTAGAGAGTGCTTTTAATGCAAGATGTATCCCAGCTATTGGCTGGGAGACACGCTGCAGGTGAACGCACTTTAATTAAATGCCTCTCAGAAGTTACTGGGAACATTTACCATGTGCGCGCTGCCCCTTTAAGAAGACATGAGCACACACACTTGTTCCTTAGACACGCTGCTGGGACACCGTGTGGTGTGCACGGAGGACGAAAGAGGCAGAAGCAGGAACATGCTGGGAGCTGTGCTGTGGGCTGTGGCGGTGAGTAAGCCGTCGTCCATGCATGGAGGGAGAAGAGATAACATGCAGAAGTGCTGGGCATAGCACTACAATAATTAGGATTACGAGGGACACTGACATTGCGTGGGGGTGCCACTTTGGTAAAATTAGGATTCTAACCTCTGCTTCAGGTAGGGATAGGTAAAGGGAATAACTAGGGACATGATAGGTCCATCTGTATTTCTGTCTGGCAAAACGAGTCTAACCCTGACCACATTCCCTATATACTCTTCAGTATCTTTGTCTGCCATGTCTTTTTAGAATTGTTAGTCCTATATACGTTTAAAATAATAATAAAAGTTAATTTTTAGGGGCCTACTTTTTCTTCGGATTTCAAGTGAGCCCCTATTTTTCTTATCTACGAATTGATTAAAAATGGGTCATGGCTAAGTCTGCCAGCAACATAATGATCCAAAACATACAGCCAAGGCAACAAAGCAGTGGCTCAAAAAAAGCACATTAAGGTCATGGTTTGGCCTAGCCAGTCTCCAGACCTTAATCCCATAGAAAACTTATGGAGGGAGTTGAAGCTCTGAGTTGCCAAGTGACAGCCTCAAAATCTAAATGATTTACAGATGATCTGCAAAGAGGAGTGGACCAAAATTCCTCCTGACATGTAAGCAAACCTCGTCATCAACTGCAAAAAACCTCTTACTGCTGTGCTTGCGATCAAGGGTTTTGCCATTAATTATAAGTCTTGTTTGCCAGAGGGATCAAATACTTATTTCTCACTGCAAAATGAAATTAAATTTATATAATTTATGCAAATGTGATTTTCTGTATTGTATTTTTGATATTCTATCTATCAATGTTAAAATTAACCTAGCCTTGAAATTTTAGACTGTGCATGTATTTGTCAGTGGGCAAACTTACAAAATCAGCAATGGATCAAATACTTGTTTCCCCCCCTGTATCCCCGGAAATTTACTTTTTGAACCAAGACAACATATTTTTCAAGTTGAACAGATTAAAAATTGTCTCTCAATCTTTGGAGTAACATCCAATAGAGATGTGTGGATCAATCCCCAAGAGATCTAGTTTCAGTCGAATTTCCTGAAATTGGCAGTTGCATGTGAATTCAAACATTTTGAGAATGGGTTCATTGATCACACAAAAATATCTTGCTGGCACCATTTCTCAGACTGCTGAAGCATCAGAGAGTGGGCTAACATAACTTTCCATTGCTGCGCAAGCCCCCCATAAAGCCCTGCATCTATGACATCATACCTTGCACAGTAGTGTTCAGTACCAGGGCCATCACAGATCCACGATTCCCAGTGTAGCACAGGTTCTACCTCAGAGTCGTTGTTCATCTCCAGAGTCACAGGGTAAGTCTTCCTCTTCTGTAGTGTGTAATCTCTTATGATCAGTGAGGTTCTCTTTCTCTCTCCTCTTTTGATATAAGCTGTTATGGTCAGTGGGGTTCACGCTCTCTCTCTTTTGCCTGTAAAGTGTAACTCTGTGGTCAGGGAAGTCTCTTTCTCTCCCTCCTTTCCCCTGTGTGTATTTTCTAAGCTATTGCAATCTTTACAGTATTGAGATTTGCTCTAATTTATTTGCAGCAAAATTAATTTTGGAGGAAAATTCAGCAAAGTTGGTGAATTTGAATTTGTTCATCTCTATCATGCATATATGTCGGATATGAGACTCGTCGTTGTGTAATGGGTAAGACCTGATTGTGTGTCTTTACTTGTACTAATATTTTTAAATGTTTTATACGGTATTTTTTAATTGAAAAATTACTAATTTTTTTTAGATATTTTTATTATTAGTTACTAGTATCATCATCCATTTTGTATATACACCTATTTCATCACCTATGTTGAGAAAGACTGTGGGTGGCAAAATAAAAAGAAAAAAATATATTTAAATTAAATGATTGAGCCATACATTTTCGGGAGTTTACATAGTAGCAGTTGACATTAAGTACATGAAGTGTAAAGTGAAACAAATGAGTCAGCTGTCTTCAGCAGATAAAACAGAAGGATATGCAAAATCCTGTGGTCGTGAGTAGCAAACAAAAGTCTGTGGCTTGCAGTATCTATCTCCATTGCACCTAGAAGATAAAAAATACCACTTTTTAACCAGAAATAAAAAATAAAACTGAAATTGTGCAATTACCAGCATACCAAGGTAACTTGGGTTCCTTGGTTTGAGTTCTTGTAAGGCAATAATAAAACTTATAGTTCATTATCAACATTTATAACCAATGTTTTTAAATCTAAGTAAGCAATTCAAAAACATTTGTATTTTACGATTAAATAGACACATTCGGAAGAGAGAAGCCCCAGGGTCCTAAACTGCAAACTCTGCAGACGTTATTCCATTACTGAGATGCAGTATTTTTATAGCCTTCTATTGCACTATTATTCCATCAATGTATGCTAACATTATTTGTGCACTGTGATTGTATATTTAGGGGTCTCTATGACATCCCTTGTCTAATTTTCTGAATTCAGGTTCTATTAGTGGAAGCCTAGAAGTTTACAGACATATTGAATTTGATGCAAGCTGCATACGTTTGTCTTTGATAAGCTTTCCTAGAATTGCAACATTTAAATACAATGCTGTAAGTTAGAAGCATGAAGCTCTCATGTTTTTAAAGATTTATTATGAAATCATTTAGAACAATTTTAAAATAATATTAAACAACTAATAACTTTTTTAAAAAGGGCACAATAGTGACCAATAGGGTTGAGCGACCTTGACCTTTTTGGAGTCGAGCCGTGTTTCGCGAAATCCGACTATCTTAAAAGTCGAGTGGAGTGGAATCGGCCGATTATCGCGAAAAGTCGGGTATCGACTGAAACACGAAACCCAATGCAAGTGAATGGGGGAGCATAGTCGGCAGTGAGTGGAGGCCAGGAAAACACCTACACTGCCCATTTTAAAGGCAAAAACATCCATTCTTGTTACAGAAGCTTGTCAATCGTAATTTAGCTTATAATAATTGGAAGGCATTTGAAATTGGGGGTCATTTGGCTAAAGTTGTGGGGGGAAGGGCTGGTTCAAGTAATTAGTGGGCCCAGTAAATCTGGACCACGTCACGGCAGTGGAGCAGGGAGAGGTAAGTATTTCAACTTTGCAAGTGCTGTGATCCTGAGCAAGCAGGGGGGCCCACTCGTTGGCATTGGCACTGGCACAGGGCCCCTCAAAGTACAACGGTGTGTTTGCACGGCGGGGGCGCCTCCCACCGGCAGCAACACTTTTGCGTACTATGAGAGGCCCTGTGCCATTGACGTCGCCAGCTAGTATTCCTCCCCCCACCTGATGAAGGAACCTGCACTTTCATCTGCACCTTCCTCTTTGTCCCCGTGTAAGGTGGTATGGTATGCGGGAAGGGGGACCTGACTTTCAGCAGGGTCACAATCTTGCAGTGTAGCGTGCACGGGAAATGTTGCGTTATGGGTCAATGTACCAGCAGACTCATCTATCACTGGCTGGGCAATGGGCAGGATGAGGAGGAAACACAGATATAGGCCCAAAGAATAAAGTGGGCTAAATGCAGTTCAAAATTGGTAACACAGGACTAATCAGGGGGCATTGCAGTGGAGGACAACTGGAATGAGAGGCTGACACAGAGAGTAGGCCCAAATCAGTAAGTAGTCGAAATGCAGTTCAAAATTGGCAACAGTAGTAAACAGGTGGCACAGCTTTGTTCAGTGGAGGAGAACAGCAAGGAGTGGCAGACACCGATAGTAGGCCCCAACCCAACTAGTAGGCCAAATGCAGTCTAACATTAACAACTACTTAACGAGAGCCTGAAAATGGAATTTGAGGACAGGAAACCAGGAGAACAGCAAGGAGCGGCAGACACTGTTAGTAGGCCCCAAACCAACTAGTACGCCAAATGCAGTTGTTCCATTTAAGCACTATTTAACAAGAGCCTGAAGATAGAAGCTTAGGAAAGGCAACCTGGAGAACACCTTGGAGCGGAAGACACCGTCTCTACACCCCATACCCAATTTGTAGGCCTAATGCAGTGTAGTTTGCAACAACTACTAAACGAGAGTAGGAAGATCGAAGCAATGTGGACGAAACCTGGGGCACACCTTGGGGCGGCAGACACCGTTAGTAGGCCCTACCAAAGATGTAGCCCCAATGCAGTTTTAAAATTCCTAGAGGCTGAAAACAAGACTATTGACGCTCTGCTTTTTTCAAAGGAAGACAGCTGTATTGAGTGGCGCAGACAGACACAGGTAGTAGGCCTTAAGCCAAAAATGTGGCTCACTGCAGTTTAAAAAAGGTTACAGGGGTACACAGGCAACATTGCTCTGGGCAGTGGAGGACAATTTCAATAGTGGACCGCAGACAGACTTTGTACGCCTACTATTAAAAAAAGTATGCTCTATGCAATTAAAAATAGGTTCCAGTGGTACACGGGCAGCAGTGGTCTGGTCAGTGGAGGAGTAGTAGAAAGAACGGGCCGCAGACAGGCTTCTAAGGCCTAACATAATAACATATGGCTGTAGGCACTTTATAATTGGCTCCAGGGGTACACGGGCAGCAGTGGTCTGGTCAGTGTAGGAGTAGTAGAAAGAACGGGCCGCAGACAGACTTCTAAGGCCTAACATAATAACATATGGCTGTAGGCACTTTATAATTGGTTCCAGGGGTACACGGGCAGCAGTGGTCTGGTCAGTGGAGGCCTAGTGGAAGGAGGGACCGCAGACAGGCTTCGAAGGCCTAACATAAAAAAAAATTGGGCTGTAGGCACTTTTAAATAGGTTCCAGGGGTACACGGGCAGCAGTGGTCTGGTCAGTGTAGGAGTAGTAGAAAGAACGGGCCGCAGACAGGCTTCTAAGGCCTAACATAATAACATATGGCTGTATGCACTTTATAATTGGTTCCAGGGGTACACGGGCAGCAGTGGTCTGGTCAGTGGAGGCCTAGTGGAAGGAGGGACCGCAGACAGGCTTCGAAGGCCTAACATAATAAAAATTGGGCTGTAGGCACTTTTAAATAGGTTCCAGGGGTACACGGGCAGCAGTGGTCTGGTCAGTGTAGGAGTAGTAGAAAGAACGGGCCGCAGACAGGCTTCTAAGGCCTAACATAATAACATATGGCTGTAGGCACTTTATAATTGGTTCCAGGGGTACACGGGCAGCAGTGGTCTGGTCAGTGTAGGAGTAGTAGAAAGAACGGGCCGCAGACAGGCTTCTAAGGCCTAACATAATAACATATGGCTGTAGGCACTTTATAATTGGTTCCAGGGGTACACGGGCAGCAGTGGTCTGGTCAGTGGAGGCCTAGTGGAAGGAGGGACCGCAGACAGGCTTCGAAGGCCTAACATAAAAAAAATTGGGCTGTAGGCACTTTTAAATAGGTTCCAGGGGTACACGGGCAGCAGTGGTCTGGTCAGTGGAGGAGTAGTAGAAAGAACGGGCCGCAGACAGGCTTCTAAGGCCTAACATAATAACATATGGCTGTAGGCACTTTATAATTGGTTCCAAGGGTACACGGGCAGCAGTGGTCTGGTCAGTGTAGGAGTAGTAGAAAGAACGGGCCGCAGAGAGGCTTCTAAGGCCTAACATAATAACATATGGCTGTAGGCACTTTATAATTGGTTCCAGGGGTACACGGGCAGCAGTGGTCTGGTCAGTGTAGGAGTAGTAGAAAGAACGGGCCGCAGACAGGCTTCTAAGGCCTAACATAATAACATATGGCTGTAGGCACTTTATAATTGGTTCCAGGGGTACACGGGCAGCAGTGGTCTGGTCAGTGTAGGAGTAGTAGAAAGAACGGGCCGCAGACAGGCTTCTAAGGCCCTACCAAAGATGTAGCCCCAATGCAGTTTTAAAATTCCTAGAGGCTGAAAACAAGACTATTGACGCTCTGCTTTTTTCAAAGGAAGACAGCTGTATTGAGTGGCGCAGACAGACACAGGTAGTAGGCCTTAAGCCAAAAATGTGGCTCACTGCAGTTTAAAAAAGGTTACAGGGGTACACAGGCAACATTGCTCTGGGCAGTGGAGGACAATTTCAATAGTGGACCGCAGACAGACTTTGTACGCCTACTATTAAAAAAAGTATGCTCTATGCAATTAAAAATAGGTTCCAGTGGTACACGGGCAGCAGTGGTCTGGTCAGTGGAGGAGTAGTAGAAAGAACGGGCCGCAGACAGGCTTCTAAGGCCTAACATAATAACATATGGCTGTAGGCACTTTATAATTGGCTCCAGGGGTACACGGGCAGCAGTGGTCTGGTCAGTGTAGGAGTAGTAGAAAGAACGGGCCGCAGACAGACTTCTAAGGCCTAACATAATAACATATGGCTGTAGGCACTTTATAATTGGTTCCAGGGGTACACGGGCAGCAGTGGTCTGGTCAGTGGAGGCCTAGTGGAAGGAGGGACCGCAGACAGGCTTCGAAGGCCTAACATAATAAAAATTGGGCTGTAGGCACTTTTAAATAGGTTCCAGGGGTACACGGGCAGCAGTGGTCTGGTCAGTGTAGGAGTAGTAGAAAGAACGGGCCGCAGACAGGCTTCTAAGGCCTAACATAATAACATATGGCTGTAGGCACTTTATAATTGGTTCCAGGGGTACACGGGCAGCAGTGGTCTGGTCAGTGTAGGAGTAGTAGAAAGAACGGGCCGCAGACAGGCTTCTAAGGCCTAACATAATAACATATGGCTGTAGGCACTTTATAATTGGTTCCAGGGGTACACGGGCAGCAGTGGTCTGGTCAGTGGAGGCCTAGTGGAAGGAGGGACCGCAGACAGGCTTCGAAGGCCTAACATAAAAAAAATTGGGCTGTAGGCACTTTTAAATAGGTTCCAGGGGTACACGGGCAGCAGTGGTCTGGTCAGTGGAGGAGTAGTAGAAAGAACGGGCCGCAGACAGGCTTCTAAGGCCTAACATAATAACATATGGCTGTAGGCACTTTATAATTGGTTCCAGGGGTACACGGGCAGCAGTGGTCTGGTCAGTGTAGGAGTAGTAGAAAGAACGGGCCGCAGAGAGGCTTCTAAGGCCTAACATAATAACATATGGCTGTAGGCACTTTATAATTGGTTCCAGGGGTACACGGGCAGCAGTGGTCTGGTCAGTGTAGGAGTAGTAGAAAGAACGGGCCGCAGACAGGCTTCTAAGGCCTAACATAATAACATATGGCTGTAGGCACTTTATAATTGGTTCCAGGGGTACACGGGCAGCAGTGGTCTGGTCAGTGTAGGAGTAGTAGAAAGAACGGGCCGCAGACAGGCTTCTAAGGCCTAACATAATAACATATGGCTGTAGGCACTTTATAATTGGTTCCAGGGGTGCAAGGGCAGCAGTGGTCTGGTCAGTGGAGGCCTAGTGGAAGGAGGGACCGCAGACAGGCTTCAAAGGCCTAGCATAAAAAAAATTGGGCTGTAGGCACTTTTAAATAGGTTCCAGGGGTACACGGGCAGCAGTGGTCTGGTCAGTATAGGAGTAGTAGAAAGAACGGGCCGCAGACAGGCTTCTAAGGCCTAACATAATAACATATGGCTGTAGGCACTTTATAATTGGTTCCAGGGGTACACGGGCAGCAGTGGTCTGGTCAGTGTAGGAGTAGTAGAAAGAACGGGCCGCAGACAGGCTTCTAAGGCCTAACATAATAACATATGGCTGTAGGCACTTTATAATTGGTTCCAGGGGTACACGGGCAGCAGTGGTCTGGTCAGTGTAGGAGTAGTAGAAAGAACGGGCCGCAGACAGGCTTCTAAGGCCTAACATAATAACATATGGCTGTAGGCACTTTATAATTGGTTCCAGGGGTGCAAGGGCAGCAGTGGTCTGGTCAGTGGAGGCCTAGTGGAAGGAGGGACCGCAGACAGGCTTCAAAGGCCTAGCATAAAAAAAATTGGGCTGTAGGCACTTTTAAATAGGTTCCAGGGGTACACGGGCAGCAGTGGTCTGGTCAGTATAGGAGTAGTAGAAAGAACGGGCCGCAGACAGGCTTCTAAGGCCTAACATAATAACATATGGCTGTAGGCACTTTATAATTGGTTCCAGGGGTACACGGGCAGCAGTGGTCTGGTCAGTGTAGGAGTAGTAGAAAGAACGGGCCTGCAGACAGGCTTCTAAGGCCTAACATAATAACATATGGCTGTAGGCACTTTATAATTGGTTCCAGGGGTACACGGGCAGCAGTGGTCTGGTCAGTGGAGGCCTAGTGGAAGGAGGGACCGCAGACAGGCTTCGAAGGCCTAACATAATAACATATGGCTGTAGGCACTTTATAATTGGTTCCAGGGGTACACGGGCAGCAGTGGTCTGGTCAGTGGAGGAGTAGTAGAAAGAACGGGCCGCAGACAGGCTTCTAAGGCCTAACATAATAACATATGGCTGTAGGCACTTTATAATTAGTTCCAGGGGTACACGGGCAGCAGTGGTCTGGTCAGTGTAGGAGTAGTAGAAAGAACGGGCCGCAGACAGGCTTCTAAGGCCTAACATAATAACATATGGCTGTAGGCACTTTATAATTGGTTCCAGGGGTACACGGGCAGCAGTGGTCTGGTCAGTGTAGGAGTAGTAGAAAGAACGGGCCGCAGACAGGCTTCTAAGGCCTAACATAATAACATATGGCTGTAGGCACTTTATAATTGGTTCCAGGGGTACACGGGCAGCAGTGGTCTGGTCAGTGTAGGAGTAGTAGAAAGAACGGGCCGCAGACAGGCTTCTAAGGCCTAACATAATAACATATGGCTGTAGGCACTTTATAATTGGTTCCAGGGGTGCAAGGGCAGCAGTGGTCTGGTCAGTGGAGGCCTAGTGGAAGGAGGGACCGCAGACAGGCTTCAAAGGCCTAGCATAAAAAAAATTGGGCTGTAGGCACTTTTAAATAGGTTCCAGGGGTACACGGGCAGCAGTGGTCTGGTCAGTATAGGAGTAGTAGAAAGAACGGGCCGCAGACAGGCTTCTAAGGCCTAACATAATAACATATGGCTGTAGGCACTTTATAATTGGTTCCAGGGGTACACGGGCAGCAGTGGTCTGGTCAGTGTAGGAGTAGTAGAAAGAACGGGCCTGCAGACAGGCTTCTAAGGCCTAACATAATAACATATGGCTGTAGGCACTTTATAATTGGTTCCAGGGGTACACGGGCAGCAGTGGTCTGGTCAGTGGAGGCCTAGTGGAAGGAGGGACCGCAGACAGGCTTCGAAGGCCTAACATAATAACATATGGCTGTAGGCACTTTATAATTGGTTCCAGGGGTGCACGGGCAGCAGTGGTCTGGTCATTGTAGGAGTAGTAGAAAGAACGGGCCGCAGACAGGCTTCTAAGGCCTAACATAATAACATATGGCTGTAGGCACTTTATAATTGGTTCCAGGGGTACACGGGCAGCAGTGGTCTGCTCAGTGTAGGAGTAGTAGAAAGAACGGGCCGCAGACAGGCTTCTAAGGCCTAACATAATAACATATGGCTGTAGGCACTTTATAATTAGTTCCAGGGGTACACGGGCAGCAGTGGTCTGGTCAGTGTAGGAGTAGTAGAAAGAACGGGCCGCAGACAGGCTTCTAAGGCCTAACATAATAACATATGGCTGTAGGCACTTTATAATTGGTTCCAGGGGTACACGGGCAGCAGTGGTCTGGTCAGTGTAGGAGTAGTAGAAAGAACGGGCCGCAGACAGGCTTCTAAGGCCTAACATAATAACATATGGCTGTAGGCACTTTATAATTGGTTCCAGGGGTACACGGGCAGCAGTGGTCTGGTCAGTGTAGGAGTAGTAGAAGGAACGGGCCGCAGACAGGCTTCTAAGGCCTAACATAATAACATATGGCTGTAGGCACTTTATAATTGGTTCCAGGGGTACGCGGGCAGCAGTGGTCTGGTCAGTGGAGGCCTAGTGGAAGGAGGGACCGCAAACAGGCTTCAAAGGCCTAACATAATAAAATTTGACTGGCTGTAGGCACTTTATAATTGGTTCCAGGGGTACACGGGCAGCAGTAGACAGGTCAGTGGAGGCCTAGTGGAAGGAGGGACCGCAGACAGGCTTCGAAGGCCTAACATAATAAAATTGGGCTGGCTGTAGGCAATTTAAAATTGGTTCCAAGGGGTACACGGGCAGCAGTGGTCTGGTCAGCGGAGGCCGATTGTAATGAGTGTCTGCCAGTTAGTAGTCCAAAACAATAAATAAATGTGAATGTCTCGCATTAAAACAAAACGAAAACACTAAAGGCTGCAATCATTAGGTACAGGGGTGGGATCCTCTGCGTAGTTTCAGACCTACTAATTTGGCGCAAAGTATTTACTTTGGTAAATAGAGGACACTGCCCCTGACTATGTTAAGTACCATCATACATGTCAACACAATGGTATTGTCAGTGGCAGGAATGGAAGGATGTCAGCGCATAGACTAAACATTGGTGGAAGTGTGAGAGATAACTGTGGAAGTGGTAGAGCAATGTTTGACCTGGGGGTGGGTGAACTCTCTTATGGCCGGCGGTACAGGCCCAGGGCCCCTCATGTTACAACAGTGTGTCTGACGTTGGGTGCACACCACCACCGCCAGAGACACTTTATTGAACTATGAGGGACCCAGTGGCAGTGCTGTCGACCAAAAGCGGGCACACCCACCTCTTCAGACAAACAGCACTCTCACGGGTGCTTGCGGCAAGTCGCGATAACACGGCCCCGTGTGGGGAGTTTGGCCATTTAGGGAGGTGTAAACATGTCGTATGCTGGACAATCAGCTGCAGCAAATTAAGACATTAGAAAAGTAATTCACAGTAGTCCACAGGCAAGAGCTTTTCATAGGAAAGCTAGATGTCGGCCGGGCAAGGTGGGGCAAAAGAATTCGAAATCCAGTTGTGGTTCATTTTAATGAATGTTAGATCATCAACATTTTGGGTAGCCAGACGAGTCCTTTTTTCGGTTAATATTGAACCTGCAGCACTGAATACTCTTTCTGATAGGACACTAGCTGCCGGGCAAGCAAGCTCCTGCAATGCATATTCTGCCAATTCTGGCCAGGTGTCTAATTTGGATGCCCAGTAATCAATTGGGAATGACAGTTGAGGGAGAACATCGATAAGGGATGAAAAATAGTTTGTAACCATACTGGACAAATGTTGTCTCCTGTCACTTTCAATTGATGCAGCAGTACCTGTCCTGTCTGCGGTCATAGCAAAATCACTCCACAACCTGGTCAGAAAACCCCTCTGTCCAACGCCACTTCTGATGTGTGCACCCCTAACACTCCTGGTCTGCTGCCCCCTGGAGCTCGTGTGAGAACGATCACGTGCGCTGTGTGCTGGGAACGCCTGAAGCAAACGGTCAACAAGAGTTGATTGTTTGGTTGCTAATATTAGTTCCAAGTTCTCATGTGGCATAATATTTTGCAATTTGCCTTTATAGCGAGGATCAAGGAGGCAGGCCAACCAGTAATCGTCATCGTTCATCATTTTAGTAATGCGTGTGTCCCTTTTGAGGATACGTAAGGCATAATCCGCCATGTGGGCCAAAGTTCCAGTTGTCAAATCTGCGGTTGTGATTGGTTGAGGGGCAGTTTCAGGCAAATCAACGTCACTTGTGTCCCTCAAAAAAACAGAACCCGGCCTTTGCCACGCAACCAATTTCCAGTGCCCCCGGGAAAGCTTCCTCATTAAAAATATACTCATCCCCATCATCCTCCTCGTCCTCCACCTCCTCTTTGCCCGCTACCTCATCCTGTACACTGCCCTGACCAGACAATGGCTGACTGTCATCAAGGCTTACCTCTTCCTCTGGTGCAGACGCCTGATCCTTTATGTGCGTCAAACTTTGCATCAGCAGACACATTAGGGGGATGCTCATGCTTATTATGGCATTGTCTGCACTAACCAGCCGTGTGCATTCCTCAAAACACTGAAGGACTTGACACATGTCTTGTATCTTCGACCACTGCACACCTGACAACTCCATGTCTGCCATCCTACTGCCTGCCCGTGTATGTGTATCCTCCCACAAAAACATAACAGCCCGCCTCTGTTCGCACAGTCTCTGAAGCATGTGCAGTGTTGAGTTCCACCTTGTTGCAACGTCTATGATTAGGCCATGCTGGGGAAGGTTCAAAGACCGCTGATAGGTCTGCATACGGCTGGAGTGTACAGGCGAATGGCGGATATGTGAGCAAAGTCCACGCACTTTGAGGAGCAGGTCGGAGAACCCAGGATAAGTTTTCAATAAGCACTGCACCACCAGGTTTAAGGTGTGAGACAGACAAGGAATGTGTTTCAGTTGGGAAAGGGAGATGGCAGCCATGAAATTCCTTCCGTTATCACTCACTACCTTGCCTGCCTCAAGATCTACTGTGCCCAGCCACAACTGCGTTTCTTGCTGCAAGAACTCGGACAGAACTTCCGTGGTGTGTCTGTTGTCGCCCAAACACTTCATAGCCAATACAGCCTGCTGACGCTTGCCAGTAGCTGGCCCATAATGGGACAACTGGTGTGCAACAGTGACAGCTGCCGATGGAGTGGTTGGGCGACTGCGGTCTGTGGAAGAGCTCTCGCTTCTGCAGGAGGACGAGGAGGAGGAGGAGGGGGTGCGAACGCCTACAGCCAACTGTTTCCTAGACCGTGGGCTAGGCACAACTGTCCCGAAATTGATGTCCCCTGTGGACCCTGCATCCACCACATTCACCCAGTGTGCCGTGATGGACACGTAACGTCCCTGGCCATGCCTACTGGTCCATGCATCTGTAGTCAGGTGCACCTTTGTACTCACAGATTGCCTGAGTGCATGGACGATGCGCTGTTTAACATGCTGGTGCAGGGCTGGGATGGCTTTTCTGGAAAAAAAGTGTCGACTGGGTAGCTCGTAGCGTGGTTCAGCGTACTCCATCAGGGCTTTGAAAGCTTCGCTTTCAACTAACCGGTAGGGCATCATCTCTAACGAGATTAGTCTAGCTATGTGGGCGTTAAAACCCTGTGTACGCGGATGCGAGGATAAGTACTTCCTTTTTCTAACCAGAGTCTCATGTAGGGTGAGCTGGACTGGAGAGCTGGAGATCGTGGAACTAGCGGGTGTGCCGGTGGACATGGCAGACTGAGAGACGGTTGGAGACGGTATTGTTTCCGCCGGTGCCCTAGATGCAGTATTTCCTCCTACTAAACTGGTGATTCCCTGACCCTGACTGCTTTGGGCTGGCAAAGAAACCTGCACAGATACTGCCGGTGGTGCGGAAAATGGTGGCCTTACAGTGACGGAAGGGATGTTGCGTTGCTGACTAGCTTCATTGGCCGAGGGTGCTACAACCTTAAGAGACGTTTGGTAGTTAGTCCAGGCTTGCAAATGCATGGTGGTTAAATGTCTACGCATGCAACTTGTATTGAGACTTTTCAGATTCTGACCTCTGCTTAAGCTAATTGAACATTTTTGACAGATGACTTTGCGCTGATCAATTGGATGTTGTTTAAAAAAATGCCAGACTGCACTCTTCCTAGCATCGGATCCCTTTTCAGGAATTGCAGACTGAGCTTTAACCGGATGGCCACGCTGTCCTCCAACAGGTTTTGGCTTTGCCACGCGTTTTGGGCCAGATACGGGCCCTGCAGATGGAACCTGTTGCGATGTTGATGCCTGCTGCGGCCCCTCCTCCACCTCCGCTTCAGAACTACTGCCGCCTGCACCCTGTTCCCCCAATGGCTGCCAATCGGGGTCAACAACTGGGTCATCTATAACCTCCTCTTCTAGCTCGTGTGCAACTTCATCTGTGTCACCGTGTCGGTCGGTGGTATAGCGTTCGTGACGGGGCAACATAGTCTCATCAGGGTCTGATTGTGGATCAGTACCCTGAGAGGGCAATGTTGTGGTCTGAGTCAAAGGACCAGCATAGTAGTCTGGCTGTGGCTGTGCATCAGTGCACTCCATGTCAGAATCTACTTGTAATGGGCATGGCCTGTTAACTGTTTCACTTTCTAAGCCAGGGACGGTATGTGTAAAGAGCTCCATGGAGTAACCCGTTGTGTCGCCTGCTGCATCCTTCTCTCTTGTTGTTGTTTTTGCTGAAGAGGACAAGGAAGAAACTTGTCCCTGACCGTGAACATCCACAAACGACGCGCTGCTTTTACATTTACCAGTTTCAGAAGAGGAGGCAATGAGCTAGAGGCTGAGTCAGCAAAGTAAGCCAAAACTTGCTGTTGCTGCTCCGGCTTTAAAAGCGGTTTTCCTACTCCCAGAAAAGAGAGCGTTCGAGGCCTTGTGTAGCCAGACGACGAACCTGGCTCCACAGCTCCAGACTTAGGTGGAATATTTTTTTTCCCACGACCACCTGATGCTCCACTACCACCATTACCAGCTGACAATGAACGCCCACGGCCACGACCTCTTGCACCAGACTTCCTCATTGTTTTAAAAACTTAACCAAAGTAACTTTATTTATTGCTGTCAAACAACTTACACGGTGAGCTATAACTTCAGTATGATTTCGATATCCCTTTACAGGTTGGTGAGACCGCAAGGAAAATCAGGCACAATGTTACACACTCTGTTTTCTGTGGCACCAAATCAGAGAGATGCCACACACGCAGGACTGTCACTCAAGCACAAATGTCAATATTAATCTCCCATTTTTTTTTTTTTTCAGGGAGAATTTAGAAACAAAATAAAATAAAATGTTTTTTTCAGGAAGAATTTAGAAACCAAATAAAATAAAATGATTTCTTCAGGGAGAATTTAGAAACCAAATTAAAAAAAATAGCCTTTCTATGGCCCAGTGCCCACTATTTGAGAGAGAGAGATGGCACACCCAGGAGTCAAGACTGGCACACAAGCAGAAAGGGCAATATTAATCTCCCACTGATTTTTTTTTTTTTCAGGGAGACTTTAGAAACAAAATAAAATAAAATGATTTTTTCAGGAAGAATTTAGAAACCAAATAAAATACAATGATTTTTTCAGGGAGAATTTTGAAACCAAATAAAAAAAATAGGCTTTCTATGGCCCACTGAGTGAGAGATGGCACACATAGGAGTCAGGAGTGGCACACAAGCCCAGAGGCCAATATTTATCTCCCACTGATTGATTAATTGATTTTTTCAGGTAGAATTTAGAAACCAAATCAACCCCCCAAAAAATAGGCTTTCTATGGCCCACTATTTGAGAGAGAGAGATGGCACACCCAGGAGTCAAGACTGGCACACAAGCAGAAAGGGCAATATTAATCTCCCACTGTTTTTTTTTTTTTTTTTCAGGAAGACTTTAGAAACAAAATAAAATAAAATGATTTTTTCAGGAAGAATTTAGAAACCAAATAAAATAAAATGATATTTTCAGGGAGAATTTAGAAACCAAATAAAAAAATAGCCTTTCTATGGCCCAGTGCCCACTATTTGAGAGAGAGAGATGGCACACCCAGGAGTCAAGACTGGCACACAAGCAGAAAGGGCAATATTAATCTCCCACTGTTTTTTTTTTTTTTTTCAGGGAGACTTTAGAAAAAAAAAATAATAGAATAAAATGATTTTTTCAGGAAGAATTTAGAAACCAAATAAAATAAAATGATTTTTTCAGGGAGAATTTAGAAAACAAATAAAACAAAAATAGGCTTTCTATGTCCCACTGAGTGAGAGATGACGCACACAGGAGTCAGGAGTGGCACACAAGCCCAGAGGCCAATATTTTTCTCCCAATGATTGATGTATGATTGATGTAGTGATTTTTTCAGGTAGATTTTGGAACCCAAATCAAGCAAAAAAAATAATAGGCTTTCTATGGCCCACAATTGGAGAGAGAGAGAGAGATGGCACACCCAGGAGTCAAGACTGGCACACAAGCAGAAAGGGCAATATTAATCTCCCACTGATTTTTTTTTTTTTTTTCAGGGAGACTTTAGAAAAAAAAATAGAATAAAATGATTTTTTCAGGAAGAATTTAGAAACCAAATAAAATAAAATGATTTTTTCAGGGAGAATTTAGAAAACAAATAAAACAAAAATAGGCTTTCTATGGCCCACTGAGTGAGAGGTGACGCACACAGGAGTCAGGAGTGGCACACAAGCCCAGAGGCCAATATTTTTCTCCCAATGATTGATGTATGATTGATGTAGTGATTTTTTCAGGTAGATTTTGGAACCCAAATCAAGCAAAAAAAATAATAGGCTTTCTATGGCCCACAATTGGAGAGAGAGAGAGAGATGGCACACCCAGGAGTCAAGACTGGCACACAAGCAGAAAGGGCAATATTAATCTCCCACTGATTTTTTTTTTTTTTTCAGGAAGACTTTAGAAACAAAATAAAATAAAATGATTTTTTCAGGAAGAATTTAGAAACCAAATAAAATAAAATGATATTTTCAGGGAGAATTTAGAAACCAAATAAAAAAATAGCCTTTCTATGGCCCAGTGCCCACTATTTGAGAGAGAGAGATGGCACACCCAGGAGTCAAGACTGGCACACAAGCAGAAAGGGCAATATTAATCTCCCACTGATTTTTTTTTTTTTCAGGGAGACTTTAGAAACAAAATAAAATAAAATGATTTTTTCAGGAAGAATTTAGAAACCAAATAAAATAAAAAGTTTTATTCAGGGAGATTTTAGAACCCCCCTCCCTCCACCCCCCCCCCCCCCCAAAAAAAAATAGGCTTTCTATGGCCCACTGAGTGAGAGATGGCACACACAGGAGTCAGGAGTGGCACACAAGCCCAGAGGCCAATATTTATCTTCCACTGATTGATTTATTGATTTTTTCAGGTAGAATTTAGAACCCAAATCAACCAAAAAAAAAAATAGGCTTTCTATGGCCCACTGAGTGAGAGATGGCACACACAGGAGTCAGGAGTGGCACACAAGCCCAGAGGCAAATATTTATCTCCCACTGATTGATTTATTGATTTTTTCAGGTAGAATTTAGAACCCAAATCAACCAAAAAAATAAATAGGCTTTCTATGGCCCACTGAGTGAGAGATGGCACACACAGGAGTCAGGAGTGGCACACAAGCCCAGAGGCCAATATTTATCTCCCACTGATTGATTTATTGATTTTTTCAGGTAGAATTTAGAACCCAAATCAACCAAAAAAATAAATAGGCTTTCTATGGCCCACTGAGTGAGATGGCACACACAGGAGTCAGGAGAGGCACACAAGCCCAGAGGCCAATATTTATCTCCCACTGATTGATTTATTGATTTTTTCAGGTAGAATTTAGAACCCATATCAACCAAAAAAATAAATAGGCTTTTTATGGCCCACTGAGTGAGAGATGGCACACACAGGAGTCAGGAGTGGCACACAAGCCCAGAGGCCAATAGCCAATATTTATCTCCCACTGATTGATTTATTGATTTTTTCAGGTAGAATTTAGAACCCAAATCAACCAAAAAAATGAATAGGCTTTCTATGGCCCACTGAGTGAGAGATGGCACACACAGGAGTCAGGAGTGGCACACAAGCCCAGAAGCCAATATTTATCTCCCACTGATTGATTTATTGATTTTTTCAGGTAGAATTTAGAACCCAAATCAACCAAAAAATAAATAGGCTTTCTATGGCCCACTGAGTGAGAGATGGCACACACAGGAGTCAGGAGTGGCACACAAGCCCAGAGGCCAATATTTATCTCCCACTGATTGATTTATTGATTTTTTCAGGTAGAATTTAGAACCCAAATCAACCAAAAAAATAAATAGGCTTTCTATGGCCCACTGAGTGAGAGATGGCACACACAGGGATGGCACTCTAGCAGAAATGCCAATCTTAATCTCCCACAAAAAAAAAAAACAGGGACTGTCCTACAATTACTATCTCCCTGCAGTAATCTCAGCCGGGTATGGCAGGCAGCAATAAGGAGTGGACTGATGCACAAATGAAATAAAAAGTGTGGACAAACAAAAAAGATAGCTGTGCAGAAAGGAAGGAACAAGAGGATTTGTGCTTTGAAAAAAGCAGTTGGTTTGCACAGCGGCGTACACACAGCAATGCAGCTATCAGGGAGCCTTCTAGGGCAGCCCAATGAGCTACAGCGCTGAGAAAAAAAAAAATGTAGCCTCCACTGTCCCTGCAAACCGAAGGTGGTGTTGGACAGTGGAAATCGCTACAGCACAAGCGGTTTGGTGGTTAATGGACCCTGCCAAACGCTATCCCTGCTTCTGACGAAGCGGCAGCAACCTCTCCCTAAGCTCAGATCAGCAGCAGTAAGATGGCGGTCGGCGGGAACGCCCCTTTATGGCCCCTGTGACGCCGCAGACAGCAAGCCAATCACTGCAATGCCCTTCTCTAAGATGGTGGGGACCAGGACCTATGTCATCACGCTGCCCACACTCTGCGTTCACCTTCATTGGCTGAGAAATGGCGCTTTTCGCGTAATTGAAACGCGACTTTGGCGCGAAAGTCGCGTACCGCATGGCCGACCCCACACAGGGGTCGGATTGGGTTTCATGAAACCCGACTTTGTCAAAAGTCGGCGACTTTTGAAAATGAACGACCCGTTTCGCTCAACCCTAGTGACCAATAGTGACCCTCTTAGTCAAGTGCAATAGATTTGTGTATAACTATCTCAGAAACCAATCACATAAAATATAAGATAGCAAGGCCAATGGGCATGTTCACATCTACATTTTGGTTCTGTATCAGTCACATGATGGATACCATTATCACTGAAAAAAATCCTAATAAAGGGAATCTGTCATGTAAACAAATTCCGTTAACCTGCAGATATGGGGTTAAGCTGCAGGATAGGAGCAGTAGTGGAGTATATTAATACACATTTAATAAAACATATATAGAAGGGAGTGCATACGTATTTAAAATTGTAGGTCGTTTAGTTCTGTCACAGTACCTATCACATTTGGCAGGAATAATAGCGCTGTGCTCCCCAAATACTAGATGGAATCTCTAAACAAAACCTCAAATGTGCATGAGATCAAAGTCTCAATCAAATGACATTACTATTTTCAGAAATGCAAACAATAAACACATAAAAGCAACCACAATATCTATAAATAAACATATTAGTATAGTAAGGTGGCACAGTTTGCCTTTTTTAAAAGCTTTCGATGAATTCCCTTTTTTACGCAGAGCGTTCCATGGTCTCACAGTTCTTACAATAAAGAAGCCTCTTCTATGCAAAGTATGAAACATTTTCCTGTATTGTAGTTTACATTCCTGTGTATAAATAGATATTGAAGAATAATTAATTATTGGGTCACCGCCAAGCAGAAACCCATTTTTATAAAATTAATAACACTGTTCCTTTTAATATTTCTAGACAATACAGTCCACTATCTAAATGTAATACTTTAGTTCCAACTTTAATCTCCTCTTCACCACATTGCGATTTTCATTTTTTGCGCTTTTGTTTCTTACCCTTCTTCCAAGAGCCATGATTTGTTTTATTTTTCGTCTTCTGCAGACCGCCGGCTGTCTTGACAGCCAATCCGTGCCCCACAAAATCACGTGAAAAGGTGCCGACTTGTGACACCCTTCCGGCAGGCGCATGTTAAATGCCCCTGTCAGTGATTGACAGCAATATTTTACTGGTTACCAGACACAAATGGATTTTGGAACCACCCACGGTTGTTAAAAGAGCATGACAGCTGATCACATCAGCTGTCTTGTGCGAGGAAGGACTGGGGCTCAGAGTTGGAGTTCACATAAAAGGCAGGGACACGACCTTGCACATATCAGTATGTGCAAGGTTGTGAAGAGGTTATGACTATGCACATCTCCAAACAGTTTTAGTTGGTTGATTTGCTTAATGTATGCAGTATGCAAATTTAAGCAACTTTCTAACTAGTCTTAATTATCTGGTTAAAGATTGCTGCCTTACATGAACAGCAGATTGGTGCTGCTGACACTGTATGGAGCGAGCTCAGGAGTTGAGCCCATTCCATACAACACACCCGACACCCATCAGTAAGTGATGCAATTGAAGATAACTCTCTTTGAATTGCTTTAGCTATTAAACATCAATGTCAAGAGCTGGAGCGGCATTTATCAGGTTTCAATTTGCCGGGCATCAAGGACATAATTTGCCGATTGGTTACAATGGCAGCTATGGGCCTTATGAAGGCCCTCATATGTACCATGGGCTTCATTAGAGATTGGTCATGCCACAATACACTTCTATCATATTGTATTGTAGTGTATTGCCTAGGTGAATCAATCACAGGTTGAAGTCCCATAAGGGGATTGTGTAAAGATATAAAGGACGTATAAAAGTTTAAATCACTCCCTTTTTCCTCAAACATAGATATTGAATTGATCATTCCATTGTGGTCCATGGTTATTGATCTTTCTTGATAGATAACACTTTACCAGGCTGTCTCAGACTTTGTATATTTTCCATGTCAGTAGTACTGAAATAGGTAGCCAACTTCTAATATTGGCAGTTTTTTTTATCTACAAGTGTGGTAGGCAGGTCTGATTCTGCCTCAATTTCTATAGTGGATTGTGGAAAGCAGGTCTGCTTTTGTACCATTGTAATAGTGTCTTTGTTGTGTTCCTTTTAATGTTTATATTAAATGTTACATTTTAAATTCCAATCTCTTGCTGACTCTGTTATCTATTGTGGGACTTCTATCCTTTACTGTGGATTTTTTTTGCTAAAATCAAAATTTGATATCACTATTTTTCATATCACACATGAGTATGGTTGGTTAATTACCACTGGAATAGACAGTAATCATTGGCTGACTGTGGTGAAGGACATATTCTCTGATTGAGAACTTTTGCAAAAGACGTATACACTGTCCTTTCAACACAGTGGACCATTTCCTCCTTGTACAGATGTTCTCATTTCTTGGCATGACAGACTTGGCCCTATCTTGGATCTCCTCACACCTAACAGACAAGTACATTCAGTGCCTCCCACTAACACACCCCCTCATCATCTTGTCCCATAGCTGTCAGTGTCCCCCAAGGTTCAGTTCTAGGACCCTTGCTCTTCCCATTCTACATCTTTGGCCTGGGACAGCTCATGGAGTCTTACGGCTTTCAATATCATCTCTATGCTGAAGACACATAGATCTACCTCTCTAGACCTTATATCACCATTTTACTAACTAGAATCCTACAATGTCTGTCAGCTATTTCTTATTTCTTCTCTGCTAGGTTTCTAAAACTTATCATGGATAAAGACAAATGCATCCTCTTTTCAATATGTCATTCAACCCCCCCCAACTGACCTATTCAGCAAAGTCAATGGCTGCCCAATGTCCCCAGTCCGCAAGCTTGGCTCTGATCTCTCCTTCAAATCTGAGGTCTAAGTCCTTTCCACTTCCTGCTGACTCAAACTCAAAAATATCTCCCAGATCTGAACATTCCTCAACCATAAATCTGCAAAAACACTAGTGCATTCCCTCATTATCTCCTACTTCGCCTACTGCTACCTCCCACCCTGTGGCCTGCCTTCTAACACTCTTGCACCTATATAATCTATCCTAAACTCTGCTGCCTGACTAATCCACCTGTCACCTCGCTATTCTCCGGCTTCTCCCCCCTGTCAATCCCTGCATTGGCTCCACATTGCCCCAATACTCCTGTTCAAAACTCTAACTTTGGCATACAAAGACATCCAAAACCTATCTGTACATCTGTGACCCAGAGTCACGGTACTTACCTGCACACAACTTCCAATCATCACAATATCTCCTTCTATACTCCCCTTTTATCTCCTCTTCCCGCAATCGCATACTAGATTTTTCCTAGATCCCCTCAACTCTGGAACTGTGTACCCCAACATATCATACACACGCCTACCATGGGAACCTTCAAAAAGAACCTGAAGAACCACCTCTTCTGACAAGCCTACAACCTAAACTAATCCTTGCTCCACCATACCGCTGCACAAGCAGCTCTACCCTCACCTATTGTATCCTCACCCAACCCTTGTAGACTGTGATCCCTCACGGGCAGGGTCCTCTCTACTCCAAACCAGTTGGTCACTTGTATTATTTAACCCTCCGTCAGGAACAATGGATCTGACAGGCGCAGCACTTCTACTTTCATTTCTCCCTTCTTACCAGATTTTCAGGAAACCCCCTTCCTCTAGATAGTCTTCTGGCTCTAGCTGCTGTGTGAAACCTGATACCACAGTTGGTCTGCAGAGCTTCAGGAAGGAAGATATAGCTGTGCTGGCTTTTCAGGCTCATTGGTCCCTAACACATCACACTTTATAAGGTTGGTATGTAATGTTTTTAGTCATTACTATTGTTTATTTAGCTTGTTTTATGAATGGATAGAGAAAGGTTTGTGGATATTTCATATAAATAAGGCAGATTTTCTTACAAATGAATGGCTATTTGGTGGGAGTTTTGAAATTTGTGTATATCAAAGTTATTACTTTTATGTTGAGTAAATGGGTTGTTTTGCACCTGATAATGTGTAGTCTCTTTTATTACATCCCTATGAAGGTCACTGATCACTTTTCGATCACTGAAATTGAGAAAATTAGATATTCTAGGCATTTTTCTAGCCTGCGCTTGACTGGCACATTGTTCCATTACGAGTTAGTGCGAATATTGTTACTGACGGAGGGTTAAGATTATTGTCCTTCTTTTTATTATGTTTACCCCTTTTTACATGTAAAGCGCCATGGAATAAATTGCTCTATAACAATAAATAATAATAATATTACTGCTGTGCGACTGCCAAAGAAAGGGAGTCAAGTAGACCCTAGAGTAACAGAAATTTTCAAAAAACTGCAATTATAGAATTTATATTCTAGGGAAATTGATGACACTTTAGCAGTGTGTGGCAATAATTTTGGCAAATGTTTGTACTCTAAGTGGGGTCTCCTTCATGTGTGTAGCCTATAACAGTAGGGCTCCCAGACTGGCAGACCTGCACTTACTTGACAAAAAGAAAGCATTTAGAGAATTAAAGGAAGTAGGTAGTGAGGAGGCATTAAATAAATACAAAAAATTAAATAAATTCTGTAAAAAGTAAATCAAGGCAGCAAAGATTGAGACAGAGAGACTCATTGCCAGAGAGAGTAAAAATAATCCTAAAATATTCTTTAACTACATAAATAGTGAGAAACTAAAAAATGATAATGTTGGCCCCCTTAAAATAGTCTGGGTGAAATAGTGGATGAGGATGAGGAAAAAGCCAATATGCTAAATGACTTTTTTTCATCAGTATTTACACAAGAAAATCCCATGGCAGACAAAATGACTAGTGATATAAATTCCCAATTAAATGTCACCTGCTTAACCCAGCAGGAAGTGTGGCGGCGTCTAAAACTCACTAAAATTGACAAATCTCCAGGCCCGGATGGGATACACCCTCGAGTACTGCAGGAATTAAGTACAGTCATTGATAGACCATTATTTTTAATCTTTAAAGACTCCATAATAACAGGGTCTGTGCCACAGGACTGGCGTATAGCAAATGTGGTGCCAATATTCAAAAAGGGGACAAAAACTGAACTCGGAAATTATAGGCCAGTAAGCTTAACCTCTACTGTGGGTAAAATCCTGGAGGGCATTCTATACTGGAGTATCTGAAGAGGAATAACCTCATGACCCAGTATCAGCACGGGTTTACTAGGGACCGTTCATGTCAGACTAATCTGATCAGCTTCTATGAAGAGGTAAGTTCTGGACTGGACCAAGGGAACCCAGTGGATGTAGTGTATATGGACTTTTCAAAAGCTTTTGATACGGTGCCACACAAAAGGTTGATACATAAAATGAGAATAATGGGGATAGGGGAAAATATGTGCAAGTGGGTTGAGAGCTGGCTCAGGGATAGGAAACAAAGGGTGGTTATTAATGGAGCACATTCGGACTGGGTTGCAGTTAGCAGTGGGGTACCACAGGGGTCAGTATTGGGCCCTCTTCTTTTTAACATATTCATTAATGACCTTGTAGGGGGCATTCAGAATAGAATTTCAGTATTTGCAGATGACACTAAACTCTGCAGGGTAATCAATACAGAGGAGGACAATTTTATATTACAGGATGATTTATGTAAACTAGAAGCTTGGGCTGATAAATGGCAAATGAGCTTTAATGGGGATAAATGTAAGGCCATGCACTTGGGTAGAAGTAATAAGATGTATAATTATGTGCATAATTCTAAAACTCTGGGCAAAACCGTCAATGAAAAAGACCTGGGTGTATGGGTGGATGACAAACTCATATTCAGTGGCCAGTGTCAGGCAGCTGCTACAAAGGCAAATAAAATAATGGGATGCATTAAAAGAGGCATAGATGCTCATGAGGAGAACATAATTTTACCTCTATACAAGTCACTAGTTCGACCACACTTAGAATACTGTGCACAGTTCTGGTCTCCGGTGTATAAGAAAGACATAGCTGAACTAGAGCGGGTGCAGAGAAGAGCAACCAAGGTTATTAGAGGACTGGGGGGTCTGCAATACCAAGATAGGTTATTACACTTGGGGCTATTTAGTTTGGAAAAACGAAGACTAAGGGGTGATCTTATTTTAATGTATAAATATATGAGGGGACAGTACAAAGACCTTTCTGATGATCTTTTTAGACATAGACCTGAAACAGGGACAAGGGGGCATCCTCTGCGTTTGGAGGAAAAAATGTTTAAGCATAATAACAGACGCAGATTCTTTACTGTAAGAGCAGTGAGACTATGGAACTCTCTGCCGTATGATGTTGTAATGAGCGATTCTTTACTTAAATTTAAGAGGGGACTGGATACTTTTCTGGAAAAGTATAATGTTACAGGGTATATATTATAGATTCCTCGATAGGGCGTTGATCCAGGGAACTAGTCTGATTGCCGTATGTGGAGTCGGGAAGGAATTTTTTTCCCCAATGTGGAGCTTACTCTTTGCCACATGGTTTTTTTTTGCCTTCCTCTGGATCAACATGTTAGGGCATGTTAGGTTAGGCTATGGGTTGAACTAGATGGACTTATAGTCTTCCTTCAACCTTAATAACTATGTAACTATGTAACTATGATACAGTGTTGGGGTTACTAAGGAGTCCTCCTACGAAGTGGTTACTAGTAGAAGGGCCAAGATACGGTATGGGGCTACTAAGGGGGGCCATCATACAGCATGGAATCTACCAAAGGGGCCATAATACAGACTGAGGGATACTAACGGCGTCCTAATATGGAGTGGGTGCTAATAAGGGGGCCCTCCTACAGAGTTGGGGCTTCTATTGGGGCCATCAGAGTGAGCTCTATTAAGGGAGCCATCTTACAGAGTTTTGGCTAAAAAGGGGCTAATATACTATATTGACTACAGTGGAGGCCATCATACAGGTTAGGGACTAATATGGGGGCTATCATACAGTGAGGGAGCCATTATACATCGTAGGGGCTACAGTGAGGACATTGTACAGTGTGGGAGCCATCAAACAGTATGGGGGCTACTATGTGGCCATTATACAATGTGTGGACTACTGTGCAGACAACATATAACTTTTGAGATGTTATGTGGTCTATAGTAACGCTGTAGGGACATATGTTTGTATAAAACGGGGCTGTTGAGACAACTTTCTGTGTTTAAGGGTGCTTTAGTGACATATTGTATAGAGGGGAGCTGTACAGGGGATGTCTCAGAGGACATTATTAATGTTATGTGGGCACTTATTATAGGGGCACTTGGGTATTGTTAGTGTTAAAGTGACTCATATGGGACATTATTACTTTCTAGGAGGCAAAATGTGGGCACTGTTTTCTAGGGCACTTTCACAAGGCATTAATATATTCTAGAGGTCTTTTTTCCCATCTAGAGGGCTTACCATCTAGAGGGCACAAAGGAGGCATCTTACTTTCTGAGGGGCACAGTGGTGGCCCTTAATATGTGGGGCACTAAATGTAATGCTGTTTTGTACCACACAGCAGGCACAGTAATGAAGACAAATGCAATAGCAGCTCAGTATTGTGGTGACAGTGGGATGAGGAGTTTTTGCAGGTTGGGAATAGATGGAGACAGGGCTGAAAATGTGAGGTCATATTTGTCTTTGTTATACTCTCTGCAGAGAAGTCATCATGTAAGTCTCGGCCAGATGGAAAGATGGGAAAAGTGAATGACTGCATCAGAAACAATGTCAGCTGTAAGTTACTTTATATAATTGTTCTGTAATCTCTTCTATTTTCTGTATCTACCACTATGTGGTCATCACCATATGGTAATAATATCAGTGTTGCCCTTTGTATAGTGATTTACTTTCAGTAACAACTGGGAAATCTGCTGAGGTTCCCCTATGCCTATTAAGGTGACCCACTGTAGTTTGAATCAGGGTTACCTGGCTAGAGGGCCATTCAGATGTTTGCCCCTCCCCCAGGCTGAACCCCTAGCTATGTCTTTGGTGTGATGTAGCATGGCACGGGGCAGTAGCCGTGGCAAGTAGTGTTGAGCGATACCGTCCGATACTTGAAAGTATCGGTATCGGATAGTATCGGCCGATACCCGAAAAGTATCGGATATCGCCGATACCGATATCCGATACCAATACAAGTCAATGGGACACCAAGTATCGGAAGGTATCCTCATGGTTCCCAGGGTCTGAAGGAAAGGAAACTCTCCTTCAGACCCTGGGATCCATATTAATGTGCAAAATAAAGAATTAAAATAAAAAATATTGATATGTTCACCTCTCCGGCGGCCCCTGGACATCACGCTGGTAACCGGCCGGCTTCTTTGTTTAAAATGAGCGCCTTTAGGACCTGCGAATGATGTTGCGGATTCTGATTGGCCGCGTGCCGCTCATGTGACCGCCACGCGACCAATCAGAAGCCGCGACGTCATTCGCAGGTCCTCAATTCCTAGAATTAGGAGTTTAGTGAATGAGAATGACGTCGCGGCTTCTGATTGGTCGCGTGGCGGTCACATGGGCGGCACGCGACCAATCAGAATCCGCAACGTCATTCGCAGGTCCTAAAGGCGCTCATTTTAAACAAAGAAGCCAACCGGTTACCAGCGTGATGTCCAGGGGCCGCCGGAGAGGTGAGCATATCAATATTTTTTATTTTAATTCTTTATTTTACACATCCCTATGGATCCGATACCGATACCCGATACCACAAAAGTATCGGATCTCGGTATCGGAATTCCGATACCACAAGTATCGGCCGATACCCGATACTTGCGGTATCGGAATGCTCATCACTAGTGGCAAGGTACTTGTCTCTTACGCCCTGACACATAGAAGGTGGGAGTCCTGGCTGGTTGTGTGCATGTCATCTAAAGGAGCTCTACACCTTTGCAGACCACATGGTGCTTGTGACTTTGAATGGCTGGGACTGGATATTGAATAGTTCAAAGAGTAAGACCACCACTCAAAAACAAACAGTTTTTAACTCAACATTAACTTGGAGGGAACTATGCACAATAGCTAGCCGGTGCATAACTTCCCAAACGTTTCTTTTGCAATGCAGAGCATCTTCACACACAGTCTCTCTACCTCTTCAAGTTTACTTGTTCCTGACTCAAGTTTCTCTGACTTCACTACCACCCAGCATACTTGTAAGGGGTGTACCGGGACCGTGAGATGCTCCACTCCCTTTCCTCATGCTGATAATGTATATAATTATATATAATGCTTCTGATGCTGCTATGTACATATCTTTAAATGTTGTGCAGATAGGGAAAGTATAGTACCTCAGTATGGACACTAGATGGAGGTACAATAGTGTACATAGTTTACATAGAAGGAGCCAACCATGGATAAGATGGAGGGTTTTCCTTCTCTGAGTTAGTAGCGGCCTTAGAGCCCAGTTAGGGCAGTCAGTTCTGTAACATTTCAAGTAAAGAGCCCAGCCGTCCAGGGCCATTGGTCAAGCAGTGCCGCAGAATAAGAATGCAGTTCGCTCCAAGATGTGGCAGCTTTCTACATGGGCAGATGCCCTCATGCCTTGTGCGAAACAGACAAGGGAATTCCTAAACGTAGTGAAGCTGAACAGGGAGGATGCTGTGGTAACAATCGAGATGGGATGAACCGGGTACAAACTGAAGGACATAGGGAAGAGCACAGGGAAAGTGAAGGATATGAACGGTACAGAACTCTGTGTTGATGCTGTAACTAATGTGGACATGCTGTGATTTAAAACAAGTAAAGTTCTATGTTTAAAGTTGGAATTGGACTCTGTCTCTGTGCAACAACGCCAGCAGCAAAACTTCGGCCGTGCAGATGGGACCCTGATGGTGCAGACTGCGTAGCTGAAGGTACGCTGCAAAGGGAACATTGTATTCATGTGACAGAGTACCAGGGCACGATTGAGCAAGTTATATCAGCAACTACTATGGCCCTGGCGCCCCCCCACATACTCCAACAGTCAAGTTAGTCAGAGTCCTATTCTTAATCTGCGGTTCTGCATACTCTTCTCTTTTAAGTGAAATAGTTTGAGAATATGGCCATTTACTTATCTTCTCCACCTGCAAATGCCTTGGAACTCCTGTCTGGGGCTCTCTTTGTCTCATGTTCTCTGTTAGCCTGTTCAGTCCTGGCTCGTTACCTCTCCGGGTACTTAGGGCCGCACCCCTGGGCATCCTGTCACAGGACCCATCTCCAGAACATCACTCTGTCCTTTGGACAATTCTCGCTTTTCCTCTCTCTCTCTTTACTCATGATACGATACGATACGATACGATACACTTTATTGATCCCGTGGGAAATTATGGTATCACAGCAGCACAACTTAAATCATAAAAATCATAAGGGAATTACATAGTTGACAGAAGAACATTATACATTATACATTAGAATAGGACATACACAACAAGTGAACTGAAATGTAGAGAAATAAGTAGACATTCACCTTGGTGGTTTAACCCTAATGTTATTGTTGTACATTCCCATAGCAGTTGACACAAACGATTTCCTATATTTTTCCTTCTTACACCTCAGAAGTATTAGCCGGTTACTGAAGGTGCTCTTCTGTCTCATGAATAGCTCATATAGTGGATGTGCATTATTGTTCATAATTGTCATACACTTTTTCAGAGTTCTTTTCTCCACTACCTCCTCAAGAGAGTCCAGCTTGCAGCCCACAGCAGAATTTGCCTTCTTAATAATCTTATTCAGCTTATTAGCATCAGAGGCCCGCACACTACTACCCCAGCACGTGATTGCAAAAAAGATGGCACTTGCCACTACAGATTGGTAGAACATTTCTAACATTTTGCTACACGCATTAAAAGACCTCAGTTTCCTTAGGAAATACAGTCTGCTCATCCCCTTCTTGTAGACAAACTCTGAGTGGCATCTCCAGTCCAGTTTGCTATCCAAATGGACCCCCAAATATTTGTAACTCTTCACCTGCTCTACCTCCTGACCAGCAATAGTGATCGGTAAGCATTCCATCTTTATCCTGCTATAGTTGGCCACCAACTCCTTAGTTTTCTTAACATTTAGTTGTAGATAGTTACCATTGCACCAATCCACGAAATTCGACACCACCCTTCTGTATTCCTCATCCCCCTGATCTCCCCTAATGCATCCCACAACCACAGAGTCATCCGAAAATTTTTGAAGGTGGCAAAGTTCAGATTTATACTGAAAGTCTGAAGTATACAGTGTGAATAGAAAGGGCGCAAGCACCGTTCCCTGGGGGGCATCTACACTACTCAGTAATCTGCTTGACACCACTGCTCCCATCTGTACCAACTGTGGCCGATCTGATAGGTAGTCAGTTATCCAATTTCTCATCCCCTCCTCCACCTTCATATCAGTCATCTTTTTGTGTAGTAAAAGTGGCTGCAGGGAGTTAAATGCACTCGAGAAATCGAAGAACATCGCTCGCACCATGGTACCGTCAGTCTCCAGAAATGAATGTACCCTATGTAACAGGGAAAGGATAGCATCATCCACCCCCAATCTATGTCGGTAGGCAAACTGAAGGGGATCGATAAAAGCGTTAACCCTCGGTCTTAAGTGAGCAAGCACTAATCTTTCCAAGGCCTTCATAGCGTGAGATGTTAAGGCTACAGGACGATAGTCATTTAGGGTTGCAGGAGAAGAAGTCTTGGGTACCGGCACCAGACAGGAAGTTTTCCATAACACTGGTACCCTCTGTGTTTGTATACTTCCATTAAATAGGCGTGTAAAGACAGTACACAGCTGGTCTGCACAAACTTTAAGGACATGTGAGCTGAGTCCATCTGGTCCTGCTGCTTTACCAATGTTAAGTGACTTAAACTGCCTCCTCACATCATTTTCGGATACTCTAAATTTAGTCTGCTCATCCTTCAATATCGATGTTGCAGAATTTGCACCCAATTCCCATCCACTATCAGTTGGCAGTACACATGTACTGCTAAATCTATTGAAATACTCATTCATCTCATTAGCCTTGTCCATTGTTCCTGGATCATTTTCAGGCCTCAGCTTAAGCCCAGTCAGTAATTTCATTCCTGACCAAACCTCCCTGGTATTATTGTGGGACAGTTTCTTTTCAAGTTTAATTCTGAAGGCTTCCTGGGCCTCCTTTATTTTATGCTTCAATTCATGCTGTATCATTTTAATTTCCTCTTTGTCACCTAGTTTAAATGCCTTTTTTTTCCTGTTGAGCAAATGCTTCAATTCCTTTGTTATCCATGGCTTGTTGTTTGCAAAACACCTAATCTTTTTAGTCGGCACCAACATATCAGTGCAGAAGTTAATGTAGTCAGTCACTCTACCAACCACTTCATTAACATTTGTATACTCGTCCATTGTCCCAAGCAACACATCCCAGTCTGTAAGATGAAAGCAATCCTGCAAAGCCTGTTCATTTGTTGGACTCCACATTCTAACTGATTTAATCATAGCAGGCTGTTTTCTAACAACAGGTTGGTAGACTGGTGACAATAGTATAAGATTGTGATCAGACTTCCCCAAGGGCGGCAGTGTAGACGATGAATAAGCATTCTTGACATTCGCATAGAGTAAGTCCAACGTAATTTTGTCACGTGTTGTACATTTAACAAATTGATAGAATTTAGGTAAGGCAGTAGAAATTTTAGGTCGGTTAAAATCCCCAGAGATTACAGTAAGCGAGTTGGGGTGTTTCAGCTGGAGCCGAGCAATGACTCCTGACAGCACTTCATGATCCCATGCCTCAGTCTCTAATCATGCCAAGGACACCCACGTTATGCAACTCTGCTTAGTAATCAGGTCAAAAGTCTGCTCTAGCTTCAAGCTAGGCTCAAAACCGACTTTCTAACAGGAAGCAGTGTCTGTCCATTCACTTTAGCCCCTCCCAATCTGGGCCAGTCCCAACTTTTAGCACTGTTTTCCCCTACTAACTGAATGTTGCTGGGCAGAGTACAGCTCTAACACTAACAAAGCATGTCACTAAACACATTGCACATCTAAATACATTGAAACAATACACGTTTCTTCAAGTGGGAATGTGGGTAGCATGTTCATCTCCTTACATATGCTTTATCCAATAAGCACCTAACACACAGTGGGGAAATGAAGGGTTGGGTAACTATACATGACACACATATATTGTCAATTTTTAGTGCCAGTGTTAAGAGTTGCTTTAAACATACTTAATGATAAAATGCTAGTAGAAGTTTATCATACCTTAGTGCACCTGACATTTTGCAAGAGGGACAGAAGCCATGTGCATGTATTCGCTGTTTTGCTCCTTTGTCAGCTCCATGTTTCTAGCATGACATTCTTTGCATTGCTGTCAAAAACAGTGATTATTATTAAAACCAGAAACTGCTCACACACCCCTACTGAGAATAGTGAGCAAATAAATGACACATGATTTAAGATTTTACATTGCATTTGTTGGTGATGCATATCCTGCCTCTTCTACTTTCCATTTTATGGGGTTTGCATTTAGTAGGGACTAGAGATGAGCAACCTCATTATATTGCACTACATGCTGGCCCGATTCTAATGCATCGGGTATTCTAGAATATGTATGTATGTATGTATGCATGTATGTATGTATATAGCAGCCACATAGTATATAGCACAGACCACGTAGTATATAGGAGCCACGTAGTATATAGCGGCCACGCAGTATATAACACAGGCCACGCAGTATATAACACATCTCATGCAGTATATAACACAGCCCACGTAATATATAGCAAAGCCCACGCAGTATATAACACAGCCCATGCAGTATATTACACAGCCCACACAGTATATAACACAGCACGCGCAGTATATAACACAGCACACGCAGTATATAACACAGCCCATGCAGTATATAGCACAGCCCACGCAGTATATAACACAGCCCACGTAATATATAGCACAGCCCACGCAGTATATAACACAGCCACGCAGTATATAACACAGCCCACACAGTATATAACAGGCCACACAGTATATAACACAGGCCACGCAGTATATAACACAGGCCACAGAGTATATAACAGTGGCCACGCAGTATATAACAGTGGCCATGCAGTATATAACACAGCCCACGCAGTATATAACACAGCCCACGCAGTATATAACACAGCCCACGCAGTATATAACACTGCCTACGTAGTGTATAACACTGCCCACATAGTATATAACACTGCCCACATAGTATATAACACTGCCCACGTAGTATATAACAGCCATGCAGTATACAACACAGCCCACGTAATTTATAGCACAGCTCATGCAGTATATAACACAGCCCACGTAGTATACAGCAGTGTGGGCACCATATCCCTGTTAAAAAAAATAATTAAAATAAAAAATAGTTATATACTCACCCTCCGGCGTCTAGCGAAGCTGTCCTGATGCGCGCGCGGCTGCCGCCAGCTTCTGTTCCCAGAGATGCATTGTGAAATTACAACGTAAAACAAAGTCCAGCTCACCATGATCGGCATCCTTAGAAACTCGGAGCACGGAACCGCTGTGTCAGGGCGTGGAGGAATCGAGAAAAAGATGAGGAATCCAGCTCAACGAGGTAGTGAAAAAAACTTTCTTTATTCACTTCAAATCATGTTCAGTGGAGGATAAAACATCAGCAGCAACAAGGAATAAAATGCGATATCAACGCGTTTCTGGTGAACAAGCACCCTTAATCATGATATCATGATCACGATCATGATATAGGTGGCGCTATAGAGTTAAGTCCTCTTTTTCTCAGAAGAGGCAATTTGCATATATAATTTAACCCAATCCACAAGGTGTGTTGGATATCCCTAAAGCTTTTTTAAGCAATTTGGATTATTTGGACCATCCTGGTACAGGGTCAGTCTGGCCCAACGGAGAACACGAGGATTCTCCAGTGGCCCCAGGCACTGACATCTGCTGGCATAAAAGGTTGAAAGCTGCCTAGGGCTGATACAAATAACCATGGTACCGCTGAAAACGTCATCTTGTCCCGCAAAGAACGAACCACCATACAGCATCATCAGCAAAAAAATAAAAAAGTTATAGTCCTGAGAATAAAGCGATGCAAAAATAATTATTTTTTCTATAAAATAGTTTTTATCGTATAAAAACGCCAAAACATAAAAAATGATATAAATGAGGTATCGCTGTAATCATACTGACCCGAAGAATAAAACTGCTTTATCAATTTTACCAAACGCAGAACGGTATAAACGCCTCCCCCAAAAGAAATTCATGAATAGCTGGTTTTTGGTCATTCTGCCTCACAAAAAACGGAATAAAAAGCGATCAAAATATGTCACGTGCCCGAAAATGTTACCATTAAAAACGTCAACTCGTCCCGCAAAAAACAAGACCTCACATGACTCTGTGGACCAAAATATGGAAAAATTATAGCTCTCAAAATGTGGTAACGCAAAAAATATTTTTTGCAATAAAAAGCGTCTTTCAGTGTGTGACAGCTGCCAATCATAAATATCCGCTAAAAAACCCGCTATAAAAGTAAATCAAAGCCCCCTTCATCACCCCCTTAGTTAGGGAAAATTTTAAAAAACTGTATTTATTTCCATTTTCCCATTAGGGCTAGGGTTAGGGTTAGGGTTAGGGTTAGGGCTAGGGTTAGGGTTAGGGCTAGGGTTAGGGCTAGGGTTAGGGCTAGGGTTAGGGCTAGCGCTAGGATTAGTGCTAGGGCTAAGGTTAAGGCTAGGGTTAGGGCTAGGGTTAGGTTTAGGGTTAGGGTTGGGGCTAGGGTTAAGGCTACACTTAGGGTTGGGGCTAAAGTTAGGGTTAGGGTTGGGGCTAAAGTTAGGGTTAGGGTTTAGATTACATTTACAGTTGGGAATAGGGTTGGGATTAGGGTTAGGGGTGTGTCAGGGTTAGAGGTGTGGTTAGGGTTACTGTTGGGATTAGGGTTAGGGGTGTGTTTGGATTAGGGTTTCAGTTATAATTGGGGGGTTTCCACTGTTTAGGCACATCAGGGTCTCTCCAAACGCGACATGGCGTCCGATCTCAATTCCAGCCAATTCTGCATTAAAAAAGTAAAACAGTGCTTCTTCCCTTCCGAGCTCTCCCGTGTGCCCAAACAGGGGTTTACCCCAACATATGCAGTATCAGCGTACTCAGGACAAATAGGACAACAACTTTCGGGGTCCAATTTCTCCTGTTACCCTTGGGAAAATACAAAACTGGGGGCTAAAAAATAATTTTTGTTGGAAAAAAAAGATTTTTTATTTTCACGGCTCTGCGTTATAAACTGTAGTGAAACACTTGGGGGTTCAAAGTTCTCACAACACATCGAGATAAGTTCCCTGGGGGGTCTAGTTTCCAATATGGGGTCACTTGTGGGGGGTTTCTACTGTTTAGGTACATTAGGGGCTCTGCAAACGCAATGTGATGCCTGCAGACCATTCCATCTAAGTCTGCATTCCAAATGGCACTCCTTCCCTTCCAAGCCCTCCCATGCGCCCAAATGGTGGTTCCCCCCCACATATGGGGTATCAGCGTACTCAGGACAAATTGGACAACAACTTTTGGGGTCGAATTTCTCCTCTTACCTTCGGGAAAATACAAAATTGGGGGCTAAAAAATAATTTTTGGGGGAAAGTTTTTTTTTTTTTTCACGGCTCTGCGTTACAAACTGTAGTGAAACACTTGGGGGTTCAAAGCTCTCACAAGACATCTAGATGAGTTCCTTAGGGGGTCTAGTTTACAAAATGGTGTCACTTGTGGGTGTTTCTACTGTTTAGGTACATTAGGGGCTCTGCAAACGCAATGTGACAACTGCAGACCATTCCATCTAAGTCTGCATTCCAAATGGATACATTTCAAAAACCTGACCGGCACATCCAAACATAGACTAAGTGTGAACAGGTGCTGAACCTAGAGTCGCCAACTCGTATATAGTTAAGTAAATAAGGCAGCACACTGCAGCGCTAGAACATGCAAACTTGAAATACGAAGTTTGAACTGCATTACTGCACTAGAAATATGAAAAATGAGAGCGTTTAGCGCATAAAAATGGCCAATTTTATGTGTACCTGGTAGCCCCTTTACAGCATCTCTCTTATACAAGGTCCTACACTTGCCTTACCTCGCTGAGAATAAATGTCTCCATCTGAATGGGTACATGTGAAACCTCTTCCTAGACTAAAATTCTCTCTCTCTGTGGAGGGGTATTGGACCTGCTGTAATTAAAACACCTGTGGCTAGGAGGCGGAGTGCACGATCAGAAGGCTAAAGAATACATTTCAAAAACCTGACCGGCACATCCAAACATAAACTAAGTGTGAACAGGTGCTGAACCTAGAGTCGCCAACTCGTATATAGTTAAGTAAATAAGGCAGCACACTGCAGCGCTAGAACATGCAAACTTGAAATACAAAATTTGAACTGCATTACTGCACTAGAAATATGAAAAAGAGAGAGCGTTTAGCGCATAAAAATTACCCTCGGAAAGGCTAAAAAATAATTTTTGTGGGAAAAAATTTTTGTTTTATTTTTACGGCTCTGCATTATTAACTTCTGTGAAGCCCTTGGTGGGCCAAAGCGCTCACCACACATCTAGATAAGTTCCTTCGGGGGTCTACTTTCCAAAATGGTGTCACTTGTGGGGGTTTCCACTGTTTAGGTACATTAGGGGCTCTGCAAACGCAATGTGACACCTGCAGACCATTCCATCTAAGTCTGCATTCCAAATGGCGCTCCTTCCCTTCCGAGCCCTCCCATGCGCCCAAACAGTGGTTCCCCCACACATATGATGTATCATCGCACTCAGGACAAATTGGGCAACAAATTTTGGGGTCCGATTTCTCCTGTTACCCTCGAGAAAATACAAAACTGGGGGCTAAAAAAATTATTTTTGTGGGAAAAAATTTTTGTTTTATTTTTACGGCTCTGCATTATAAACTTCTGTGAAGCCCTTGGTGGGTCAAAGCACTCAAACACATCTAGATAAGTTCCTTAGGGGGTCTACTTTCCAAAATGGTGTCACTTGTGGGGGGTTTCAATGTTTAGGCACATCAGTGGCTCTCCAAACGCAACATGGCGTCCCATCTCAATTCCTGTCAATTTTGCATTGAAAAGTCAAACGGCGCTCCTTCCCTTCCGAGCTCTCCCATGCGCCCAAACAGTGGTTTACCCCCACATATGGGGTATCATCGTACTCAGGACAAATTGTACAACAACTTTTGGGGTCCAATTTCTTCTCTTCCCCTTGGGAAAATAAAAAATTGGGGGCGAAAAATAATTTTTGTTTAAAAATATGATTTTTTTATTTTTACGGTTCTGCATTATAAACTTCTGTGAAGCACTTGGTGGGTCAAAGTGCTCACCACACCTCTAGATAAGTTCCTTAGGGAGTCTACTTTCCAAAATGGTGTCATCTGTGGGGGGTTTCAATGTTTAGGCACATCATTGGCTCTCCAAACGCAACATGGCTTCCCATCTCAAATCCTGTCAATTTTGCATTGAAAAGTCAAACGGCGCTCCTTCCCTTCCGAGCTCTCCCATGCGCCCAAACAGCCGATTATCGCGAAAAGTCGGGGATCGACCGAAACACGAAACCCAATGCAAGTCAATGGGGGAGCATAGTCGGCAGTGAGTGGAGGCCAGGAAAACACCTACAGTGCCCATTTTAATGGCAAAAACATCCATTCCTGTTACTGAAGCTTGTCAATCTTAATTTACCTTATAATAATAGTAAGGCATTGGAAATTGGGGGTCATTTGGCTAAAGTTGTGGGGGGTAGGGCTGGTTCAAGTATTTAGTGGGCCCAGGAAATCTGGACCACGTCACGGCAGTGGAGCAGGGAGAGGTAAGTATTTCAACTTTGCAAGTGCTGTGATCCTGAGCAAGCAGGGGGGCCCACTCGTTGGCATTGGCACTGGCACAGGGCCACTCAAAGTATGGCGGTGTGTTTGCACGGCGGGGGTGCCTCCCACTGGTAGCGACACTTTTGCGTACTATGAGGGGCCCTGTGCCAGTGACGTCGCCAACGAGTATTCCTCCCCCCACCTGATGAAGGAACCTGCACTTTCATCTGCACCTTCCTCTTTGTCCCCGTGTAAGGTGGTATGGTATGCGGGAAGGGGAACCTGACTTTCAGCAGGGTCACAATCTTGCTGTGTAGCATGCACGGGGAATGTTGCGTTATGGGTCAATGTACCAGCAGACTCATCTATCACTGGCTGGGCAATGGGCAGGATGAGGAAGAAACACAGATATAGGCCCAAAGAATAAAGTGGGCTAAATGCAGTTCAAAATTGGTAACAGGACTAACCAGGGGGCATTGCTTTGTTCTGTGGAGGACAACTGTAATGAGAGGCTGACACAGTGAGTAGGCCCAAATCAGTAAGTAGGCTAAATGCAGTTCAAAATTGGTAACAGAAGTAAACAGGCGGCACTGGTTTGTTCAGTGGAGGAGAACATCAAGGAGCGGCAGACACCGTTAGTAGGGCCAACAAAACAAGTAGGCCAAATGCAGTGTTATATTAAAAGCAATTTAACGAGAGCCTGAAGATAGAAGCTAGGGAAAGGCAACCTGGAGAACACCTTGGAGCGGAAGACACAGTTTGTAGAACCAAGACCCAACTTGTAGGCCTAATGCAGTGTTGTTTCAACAACTACTTAACAAGAGCATGAAGATTGAAGCTATGGAGAGGCAACCTGGAGAACACCTTGGAGCGGCAGACACCGTCTCTACAACCCAGACCCAACTTGTAGGCCAAATGCAGTGTTGTTTCAACAACTACTTAACAAGAGCATGAAGATTGAAGCTATGGAGAGGCAACCTGGAGAACACCTTGGAGCGGCAGACACCGTCTCTACAACCCAGACCCAACTTGTAGGCCTAATGCAGTTTTGTTTCAACAACTACTTAACAAGAGCATGAAGATTGAAGCTATGGAGAGGCAACCTGGCGAACACCTTGGAGCGGCAGACACCGTCTCTACAACCCAGACCCAACTTGTAGGCCTAATGCAGTGTTGTTTCAACAACTACTTAACAAGAGCATGATGATTGAAGCTATTGAGAGGCAACATGGAGAACACCTTGGAGCGGCAGACACCGTCTCTACAACCCAGACCCAACTTGTAGGCCTAATGCAGTGTTGTTTCAACAACTACTTAACAAGAGCATGAAGATTGAAGCTATGGAGAGGCAACCTGGAGAACACCTTGCAGCGGAAGACACCGTTTGTGGAACCCAGACCCACCTTGTAGGCCTAATGCAGTGTTGTTTCAACAACTACTTAACAAGAGCATGAAGATTGAAGCTATGGAGAGGCAACCTGGAGAACACCTTGGAGCGGCAGACACCCTCTCTACAACCCAGACCCAACTTGTAGGCCTGATGCAGTGTTGTTTCAACAACTACTTAACAAGAGCATGAAGATTGAAGCTATTGAGAGGCAACCTGGAGAACACCATTGAGCAGCAGACACCGTCTCTACAACCCAGACCCAACTTGTAGGCCTAATGCAGTGTTGTTTCAACAACTACTTAACAAGAGCATGAAGATTGAAGCTATGGAGAGGCAACCTGGAGAACACCTTGGAGCGGCAGACACCGTCTCTACAACCCAGACCCAACTTGTAGGCCTAATGCAGTGTTGTTTCAACAACTACTTAACAAGAGCATGAAGATTGAAGCTATGGAGAGGCAACCTGGAGAACACCTTGGAGCGGCAGACACCGTCTCTACAACCCAGACCCAACTTGTAGGCCTAATGCAGTGTTGTTTCAACAACTACTTAACAAGAGCATGAAGATTGAAGCTATGGAGAGGCAACCTGGAGAACACCTTGGAGCGGCAGACAATCTTAGTAGGCCCCAACCAAACTAGTAGCCCCACTGCAGTTGTTCGATTAAAAAACTATTTAAGACGAGCCTGAAGATTGAAGCTCAGGAAAGTAAACCAGGAGAACACCTTGGAGCGACAGACACTGTTAGTAGGCCCCAACCAAACTAGTAGCCCCACTGCAGTTGTTCAATTAAAAAACTAATTAAGACGAGCCTGAAGATTGAAGCTCAGGAAAGTAAATCAGGAGAACACCTTGGAGCGACAGACAATCTTAGTAGGCCCCAACCAAACTAGTAGCCCCACTGCAGTTGTTCGATTAAAAAACTATTTAAGACGAGCCTGAAGATTGAAGCTCAGGAAAGTAAACCAGTAGAACACCTTGGAGCGACAGACAATCTTAGTAGGCCCCAACCAAACTAGTAGCCCCACTGCAGTTCGATTAAAAAACTATTTAAGACGAGCCTGAAGATTGAAGCTTAGGAAAGTAAACCAGGAGAACACCTTGGAGCGACAGACACTGTTAGTTGGCCCCAACCAAACTATTAGCCCCACTGCAGTTGTTCGATTAAAAAACTAATTAAGACGAGCCTGAAGATTGAAGCTCAGGAAAGTAAATCAGGAGAATACCTTGGAGCGACAGACAATCTTAGTAGGCCCCAACCAAACTAATAGCCCCACTGCAGTTGTTCGATTAAAAAACTATTTAAGACGAGCCTGAAGATTGAAGCTCAGGAAAGTAAACCAGGAGAACACGTTGGAGTGACAGACAATCTTAGTAGGCCCCAACCAAACTAGTAGCCCCACTGCAGTTGTTCGATTAAAAAACTATTTAAGACGAGCCTGAAGATTGAAGCTCAGGAAAGTAAACCAGGAGAACACCTTGGAGCGACAGACAATCTTAGTAGGCCCCAAACAAACTAGTAGCCCCACTGCAGTTGTTCGATTACAAAACTATTTAAGACGAGCCTGAAGATTGAAGCTCAGGAAAGGCAACCAGGAGAACACCTTGGAGCGGCAGACACCATCTCTACAACCCAGACCAAACTTGTAGGCCTAATGCAGTGTTGTTTCAACAACTACTTAACAAGAGCTTCAAGCTAGAAGCGAGGGAGAGGCAACAGAGAGAACACCTTGGAGCGGAAGACTCAGTTTGTAGACCACGACGAAACTTGTGGCCCCAATGCAGTTTTATAATTCTGACAAGCTGAAAATCCGCCATTTTTGGTAATATTTTTTGAGGAGGACAGCTGTATTAAGTGGCGCAGACAGACACGGCTAGTAGGCCTTACACCACAAAGTTGGCTCACTGCAGGATGACAAAAAGTTATATGGATACACGGTCGGCATTGGTGTGCTCAGCGGAGGACAAATGGAAGGAGGGACCGCAGACAGACTTAGTAGGCCTAAAATTAAAAAAAAAATTGGGCTCAAAGCTGTTTGAATTATCTTGTCTTGCAGGATTACACAGGCAGCATTGGTGTGGTCAGCGGAGGACAATTGGAAGGAGGGACCGCAGACAGACTTAGTAGGCCTAAAATAAAAAAATTAGGCTCAAAGCTGTTTGAATTATCTTGCAGAGGTACACAGGCAGCATTGGTGTGGTCAGTGGAGGACAATTGGAAGGAGGAACCGCAGACAGACTTAGTAGGCCTAAAATAAAAAAAATTAGGCTCAAAGCTGTTTGAAATATCTTGCAGAGGTACACAGGCAGCATTGGTGTGGTCAGCGGAGGACGATTGGAAGGAGTGTCTGACACAGTTAGTACTCCCCAAAAATAATTAAATGTTACTGTCTCGCAAAACAACAAAAACAAAAAACAAAAGGGTGGCATACTTAGGTACAGGGGTGGGCTCCTCTGCTGAGTTTCAAACATAGTGATTTGGTGCTAAGTATTTACTGGTGTCAATATAGGACACTGACCCTGACTATTTTAACTAGCATCATACATGTCAACAAATTGGTATTGTCAGTGCCAGGCATTGGAGGATGTCAGCGCATAGACTAAACATTGGTGGAGCTGTGAGAGATAATTTTGCAAGTGGTAGAGCACTGTTTGAGCTGGGGGGAACTCTCTTGTGGCCGGCGGTACAGGCCAAGGGCCCCTCATGTTACAACGGTGTATCTGACGTTGGGTGCGCACCACCACCGCCAGAGACACTTTATTGTACTATGAGGGACCCAGTTGCAGTGCCGTCGACCAAAAGCGGGCACACCCACCTCTTCAGACAAATGGCGCTCTCACGGGTGCTTGCGCCAAGTGGCGCGACCACGGCCCCTTGGGGGGAGTTAGCCCATTTAGGGAGGTGTCAACATGTTGTATGCTGGACAAACAGCTGCTGCTAATTAAGAGATAGGAACAGTCAGTAAGACGAGTCCACAAGCAAGACCTTTTTATAGGAAAGCTAGGTGTCAGCCGGGAAAGGTGGGGCAAAATAATTCAAAATCCATGAGTGGTTCATTTTAATGAAGGTTAGATCATCAACATTTTGGGTAGCCAGATGAGTCCTTTTTTCGGTCAATATTGAACCAGCAGCACTGAATACTCTTTCTGATAGCACACTAGCTGCTGGGCAAGCAAGCTCCTGCAATGCATATTCTGCCAATTCAGGCCAGGTGTCTATTTTGGATGCCCAGTAATCAAATGGGAATGACAGTTGAGGGAGAACATCGATAAGGGATGAAAAATAGTTAGTAACCATGCTGGACAAATGTTGTCTCCTGTCACTCTGAATTGATGCTGCAGTACCTGTCCTGTCTGCGGTCATTGCGAAATCACTCCACAACCTGGTCAGAAAACCCCTCTGTCCAACGCCACTTCTGATTTGTGCAACTCTAACACCTCTGCCCTGTTGCCCCCTGCAGCTCGCGTGAGAACCATCACCGGTGCTGTGTGCTGGGAATGCCTGAATCAAACAGTCTACAAGAGTTGCTTGTTTGGTTGCTAATATTTGTTCGAGGTTCTCATGTGGCATGATATTTTGCAATTTGCCTTTATAGCGAGGATCAAAAAGGCAGGCCAACCAGTAATCATCATCGCTCATCATTTTAATAATGCGTGGGTCCCTTTTGAGGATACGTAAGGCATAATCCGCCATGTGGGCCAAAGTTCCAGTTGTCAAATCTGTGGTTGTGCTGGGTTGAGGGGCAGTTTCAGGCAAATCTATGTCACTTGTCTCCCTAAAAAAAACAGAACCCGGCCTTGCAACGCCACCAGTTGCTATTGGCCCCGGAGAAGCTTCCTCATTCAAAAAATACTCATCCCCATCATCCCCCTTGTCCTCCTCCTCTTCGCCTGCTACCTCGTCCTGTAGATTGCCCTGACCAGACAATGGCTGACTGTCATCAAGGCTTCCCTCCTCCTCGGCTGCAGACGCCTGCTCCTTTATGTGCGTCAAACTTTGCATCAGCAGACGCATTAGGGGGATGCTCATGCTTATTATGGCGTTGTCTGCACTAACCAGCCGTGTGCATTCCTCAAAACACTGATGGACTTGACACAGGTCTTGTAGCTTCGACCACTGCACACCTGGCAACTCCATGTCTGCCATCCAACTGCCCGCCCGTGTATGTGTATCCTCCCACAAATACATAACAGCACGCCTCTGTTCGCACAGTCTCTGAAGCATGTGCAGTGTGGAGTTCCACCTTGTTGCAACGTTGATGATTAGGCAATGCTGGGGAAGGTTCAAAGACCGCTGATGGTTCTGCATACGGCTGGAGTGCACGGGCGAACGGCAGATAAGCGAGCAAAGTCTGCGCACTTGGAGGAGCAGGTCGGGTAACCCTGGATAACTTTTCAGGAAGCACTGCACCACCAGGTTTAAGGTGTGAGCCAGGCAAGGAAGGTGTTTCAGTTGTGAAAGGGCTATGGCAGCCATAAAATTCCTTCCGTTATTACTCACTACCTTGCCTGCCTCAAGATGTACAGTGCCCAGCCATGACTGAGTTTCTTTCTGCAAGAACTCGGACAGAACTTCCGCGGTGTGTCTGTTGTCACCCAAACACTTCATTGCCAATACAGCCTGCTGACGCTTGCCACTAGGTGTCCCATAATGGCACACCTCGTGTGCAACAGTGGCAGCTGCGGATGGAGTGCTCGTGCGACTGCGGTCTGTGGATGAGCTCTCGCTTCTGCTGGAGGACGAGGAGGAGGAGGAGGGGGGGCCAACGCCTACAGCCAACTGTTTCCTAGACCGTGGGCTAGGCAGAACTGTCCCAATATTGCTGTCCCCTGTGGACCCTGCATTCACCACATTAACCCAGTGAGCCGTGATGGACACGTAACGTCCCTGGCCATGCCTACTGGTCCATGCATCTGTTGTCAGGTGCACCTTTGTACTCACAGATTGCCTGAGTGCATGGACGATGCGGTCTTTTACATGCTGGTGGAGGGCTGGGATGGCTTTTCTCGAAAAGAAGTGTCGACTGGGTAGCTCGTAGCGTGGTTCAGCGTAGTCCATCAGGGCTTTGAAAGCTTTGCTTTCAACTAACCGGTAGGGCATCATCTCTAATGAGATTAGTATAGCAATATGGGCGTTGAAACCCTGTGTACGCGGATGCGAGGATGAGTACTTCCTTTTCCTAACGAGAGTCTCATGTAGGGTGAGCTGGACTGGAGAGCTGCAGATCGTGGAACTAGCGGGGGTGCCGGTGGACATGGCAGACTAAGAGAGGGTTGGAGATGGTATTCTTGCCGGTGCCCTACATGCAGTGTTTCCTACTACGAAACTGGTGATTCCCTGACAGCTTTGGCCTGGCGACGAAATCTGCACATTTGCTGCAGGCGGTGCTGAAATGGTGGGCTTACAGTGAGGGAAGGGATGTAGCGTGTTGTGAATTCAGCTTTTGGGCTCCCTCCGGTGGTTGTAGAGGGTAATGCAGTTGTGCCTGGACCGCAGGAGTGGACAGGTGTATCTACTAATTGCAAAACTGACTGGGGTATATAGCTTTGCTGGATCCTTTAGTCAGTGCCAGTTGTCCATTGTTCTTGAAGGATTCACTTCCCTGCTGGTCTCTCCAGTTTGCTGTGTTTTTCTACAAAGATAAGTCCTGGCTTTGTTTTTGCTGTCCACCTGCAGTGGACCTTATAGTTCTGTGCATTTTCATGTTTTTGTCTTGCCCAGCTTGGTCTGTGAAGGATTTTTTGCAGCCTAACTATTTCTCTGGAGATGCAGATATACCCCCCATGTCTTTAGTCAGATGTGGTGATTCGTATTTTCTGTGGTGGATATTTTCTAGTGTTTTTATACTGACCGCATAGTACTCTGTTCTATTCTTTTTTTTTAGCTAGTATGGCCTCCTATGCTAAAATCTGATTTCATATCTACGTATGTTATTTTCCTCTCTAACAGTACAACTGGCCCACAATGAGTTAATTGCATCTCAGAAGAAGGTGGAAAGATTTTGAGCCATTTTTTTTCCTTAGCCTGTTTGGTCTGTTCCTCCCTCTTTACCTCTGGGTGGCTACGGAGTCTAGTATTAACATGAATGTTCAGGAGTTAGTTTCTCGGGTGGATCAGCTTGCTGCTAGGGTACAGGGTATTCCAGATTTCATTGTTCAGACTCCTGCCTTAGAGCCTAAGATTCCCACTCCTGATTTATTCTTTGGTGACAGATCCAAATTTTTGAGTTTCAAAAATAACTGTAAACTGTTTTTTGCATTAAGACCTCGGTCTTCTGGTGATCCTATTCAGCAGGTTAAAATCATCATATCTCTACTGCGTGGTGACCCACAGGATTGGGCATTTTCCCTGGAATCTGGCAATCCTGCTTTGCTTAATGTTGATTCGTTCTTTCAGGCATTGGGGTTGTTGTATGATGAGCCTAATTCTGTGGATCAGGCTGGGAAAATCTTGTTAGCCCTGTGTCAAGGTCAAGAAGCGGCAGAATTGTATTACCAGAAATTTAGAAAATGGTCTGTACTGACTTAATGGAATGAGGATGCCTTGGCGGCAATTTTCAGAAAGGGTCTTTCTGAATCCGTTAAAGATGTTATGGTGGGGTTCCCCACGCCTGCTGGTCTGAGTGATTCTATGTCTCTGGCCATTCAGATTGATCGGCGCTTGCGTGAGCGCAGAATTGTGCACACTGTGGCGTTGTCCTCTGAGCGGAGCCCTGAGCCTATGCAGTGTGATAGGATTTTGTCTAGAGCTGAACGTCAAAGATTCAGGCATCAGAATAGGTTGTGTTTTTACTGCGGCGATTCTGCTCATGTTATTTCTGATTGCCCTAAGCGTACAAAGAGAATCGCTAGTTCTGTTACCAACAGTACTGTACAACCTAAATTTCTGTTATCTGTGACCTTGATCTGCTCATTATCATCATTTTCTGTCATGGCATTTGTGGATTCAGGCGCCGCTCTGAACTTAATGGACTTAGAATTTGCCAGACGTTGTGGTTTCCCCTTGCAGCCTTTGCAGAACCCTATTCCTTTGAGGGGCATTGATGCTACACCGTTGGCTAAAAATAAACCTCAGTTTTGGACACATCTGACCATGCACATGGCGCCAGCCCATCAGGAAGATTGTCGTTTTCTGGTGTTGCATAATTTGCATGATGATATTGTGCTGGGTTTTCCATGGTTGCAGCTACATAATCCGGTGTTAGATTGGAAATCCATGTCTGTGACTAGTTGGGGTTGTCAGGGGGTTCATGATCAGGTTCCTTTGATGTCAATGTCCTCTCCCCCCTCTTCTGAAGTTCCTGAGTTTTTGTCTGACTTCCAGGATGTATTCGATGAGCCCAAATCCAGTTCCCTTCCACCGCACAGGAACTGTGATTGTGCTATTGATTTGATTCCAGGTTGTAAGTTCCCTAAGGGACGACTTTTCAACCTGTCTGTGCCTGAACATACCGCCATGCAGAGCTATATTAAGGAGTCTTTGGAGAAAGGGCATATTCGGCCATCTTCTTCACCGTTGGGAGCGGGGTTCTTTTTTGTTGCCAAGAAGGATGGCTCCCTGTATTGATTATCGCCTCTTGAATAAGATCACGGTTAAATTTCAATACCCCTTGCCTTTGCTTACTGATTTGTTTGCTAGGATTAAGGAGGCTAGCTGGTTTACTAAGATTGACCTTCGAGGGGCATATAATCTTATTCGTATCAAGCAGGGTGATGATTGGAAAACTGCATTTAATACGCCCGAAGGCCATTTTGAATACCTTGTGATGCCATTCGGACTCTCTAATGCCCCATCTGTGTTCCAATCCTTCATGCATGATATCTTTCGGAGTTATCTTGATAAATTCATGGTTGTATATTTGGATGATATTTTGATTTTTTCCAATGATTGGGAGTCTCATGTGAAACAGGTCAGGATGGTATTTCAGATCCTCCGTAATAATGCTTTGTTTGTGAAGGGGTCAAAGTGCCTCTTTGGAGTGCAGAAGGTTTCTTTTTTTGGGTTTCATTTTTTCTCCCTCATCTATAGAAATGGATCCAGTTAAGGTTCAGGCCATTCATGATTGGATTCAGCCCACATCTGTGAAGAGCCTTCAGAAATTTTTGGGCTTTGCTAATTTTTATCGTCGTTTCATTGCCAACTTCTCCAGTGTGGTTAAACCTCTAACCGATTTGACCAAGAAAGGCGCTGATGTGACGAATTGGTCCCCTGCGGCTGTTTCTGCCTTTCAGGAGCTTAAACGCTGATTTACTTCTGCCCCTGTGTTGCGTCAGCCAGATGTTTCTCTTCCATTTCAGGTTGAGGTTGACGCGTCTGAGATTGGGGCGGGGGCCATTTTGTCTCAGAGGAATTCTGATGGTTCCTTGATGAAACCGTGTGCCTTCTTTTCTCGGAAGTTTTCGCCTGCGGAACGCAATTATGATGTCGGCAATCGGGAGTTGTTGGCTATGAAGTGGGCATTTTGAGGAGTGGCGACACTGGCTTGAGGGGGCCAAGCACCATATTGTGGTCCTGACCGATCATAAGAATCTGATTTACCTCGAGTCTGCCAAACGGCTGAACCCTAGACAGGCTCGATGGTCCCTGTTTTTCTCCCGTTTTGATTTTGTGGTCTCGTACATTCCTGGTACTAAGAATGTTAAGGCGGATGCACTCTCTAGGAGTTTTTTTCCTGATTCCCCTGGGGTTCTTGAGCCGGTCGGCATTTTGAAGGAAGGGGTGATTCTTTCTGCCATCTCCCCTGATTAGCGACGGGTTGTTCAGGAATTTCAGGCTGATAAGCCTGACCGTTGTCCTGTGGGGAAACTTTTTGTTCCTGATAGATGGACTAGTAAAGTGATTTCTGAGGTTCATTGTTCTGTGTTGGCTGGCCATCCTGGGATTTTTGGTACCAGAGATTTGGTTGGTAGGTCCTTTTGGTGGCCTTCTTTGTCACGGGATATGCGTTGTTTTGTGCAGTCCTGTGGGATTTGTGCGCGGGCTAAGCCTTGCTGTTCCCGCGCTAGTGGGTTGCTTTTGCCATTGCCGGTCCCTGAGAGACCTTGGACGCATATTTCTATGGATTTTATTTCCGATCTTCCTGTTTCCCAAAGAATGTCGGTTATCTGGGTTGTTTGTGACCGATTTTCTAAGATGGTTCATTTGGTGCCTTTGCCTAAATTGCCTTCTTCTTCTGATTTGGTTCCGTTGTTTTTTCAGCATGTGGTCCGTTTGCATGGTATTCCGGAGAATATTGTGTCCGACAGAGGTTCCCAGTTTGTTTCCAGGTTTTGGCGGGCCTTTTGTGCCAAGCTGGGCATTGATTTGTCTTTTTCCTCTGCATTTCATCCTCAGACAAATGGCCAGACTGAGCGAACTAATCAGACCTTGGAGACCTATTTGAGATGCTTTGTGTCTGCTGATCAGGATGATTGGGTGGCTTTTTTGCCATTGGCAGAGTTTGCCCTTAATAATCGGGCTAGTTCGGCTACTTTGGTTTCGCCTTTTTTTTGTAACTTTGGTTTTCATCCTCGTTTTTCTTCTGGGCAGGTTGAGCCTTCTGACCTTCCTGGTGTGGATTCTGTGGTCGACAGGTTGCAGCAGATTTGGGCTTGTGTGGTGGACAATTTGGTGCTGTCTCAGGAGGAGGCTCAGCGTTTTGCTAACCGTCGTCGGTGTGTAGGTTCCCGACTTCGGGTTGGTGATCTGGTTTGGTTATCTTCCTGTCATGTTCCTATGAAGGTTTCTTCCCCTAAGTTTAAGCCTCAATTTATTGGTCCTTATAGGATTTCTGAGATTATTAATCCGGTGTCCTTTCGCCTGGCGCTTCCGGCCTCGTTTGCTATTCATAATGTCTTCCATAGATCTTTGTTGCGGAAATATGTGGAGCCCGTTGTTACCTCTGTTGATCCTCCGGCCCCTGTATTGGTCGATGGGGAGTTGGAATATGTTGTTGAGAAGATTTTGGATTCCCGTTTTTCGAGGCGGAAGCTTCAATACCTTTTCAAGTGGAAGGGTTATGGCCAGGAGGATAATTCTTGGGTTTCTGCCTCTGATGTCCATGCCGTTGATTTGGTTCGTGCCTTTCATCGGGCTCATCCTGATCAGCCTGGGGGCTCTTGTGAGGGTTCGGTGACCCCTGCTCAAGGGGGGGTACTGTTGTGAATTCAGCTTTTGGGCTCCCTCCGGTGGTTGTAGAGGGTAATGCAGTTGTGCCTGGACCGCAGGAGTGGACAGGTGTATCTACTAATTGCAAAACTGGCTGGGGTATATAGCTTTGCTGGATCCTTTAGTCAGTGCCAGTTGTCCATTGTTCTTGAAGGATTCACTTCCCTGCTGGTCTCTCCAGTTTGCTGTGTTTTTCTACAAAGATAAGTCCTGGCTTTGTTTTTGCTGTCCACCTGCAGTGGACCTTATAGCTCTGTGCATTTTCATGTTTTTGTCTTGCCCAGCTTGGTCTGTGAAGGATTTTTTGCAGCCTAGCTATTTCTCTGGAGATGCAGATATACCCCCCATGTCTTTAGTCAGATGTGGTGATTCATATTTTCTGTGGTGGATATTTTCTAGTGTTTTTATACTGACCGCATAGTACTCTGTTCTATTCTTTCTTTTTAGCTAGTATGGCCTCCTATGCTAAAATCTGATTTCATATCTACGTATGTTATTTCCCTCTCCTCTCACAGTCAATATTTGTGGGGGGCTATCTATCCTTTGGGGATTTTCTCTGAGGCAAGATAGGTTTCCTGTTTCTGTCTTTAGGGGTAGTTAGATCTTAGGCTGTGTTGAGGGGTCTAGGGAGCGTTAGGTACCCCCCACGGCTACTTTTAGTTGCGCTGCTAGGTTCAGGGTTTGCGGTCAGTACAAGGACCACCTTCTCCAGAGTACGTCTCATGCTGCTCCAAGGCCACCAGATCATAACAGTAGCGTTGCTGACTAGCTTCATTGGCCGAGGGTGCTACAACCTTAAGGGACGTTTGGTAGTTAGTCCAGGCTTGCAAATGCATGGTGGTTAAATGTCTACGCATGCAACTTGTATTTAGACTTTTAAGATTCTGACCTCTGCTTAAGGTAGTTGAACATTTTTGACAGATGACTTTGCGCTGATCATTTGGATGTTGTTTAAAAAAATGCCAGACTGCACTCTTTCTACTATTGGATACCTTTTCAGGCATTGCAGACTGAGCTTCTTTAAACGTATGTCCACGCTGTCCTACAACTGGTTATGCAACGCATTTTTGGCCAGATACGGGCGTGGCAGATATAACCTGTTGCGATGTTGATGCCGTCTGCGGTTCCTCCTACTCCGCTTCTGAGCTACTGCCGCCTGCACCCTGTTCCCCAATGGCTGCCAAACGGGGTCAACAACTGGGTCATCTATGACCTCCTCTTCTATCTCGTGTGCAACTTCGTCTGTGTCACCGTGTAAGCCGGTGGTATAGCGTTCGTGACGGGGCACCATAGTCTCATCAGGGTCTGCTTCTGGATCAGTACACCGCGAGGGCAATGTTGTGGTCTGAGTCAAAAGAACAGCATAGTAATCTGGCTGTGGCTGTGCATCTGTGCACTCCATGTCCGATTCAACTTGTAATGGGCATGGCCTGTTAACTGTTTCACTTTCTAACCCAGGAACTGTATGTGTAAAGAGCTCCATGGAGTAACCCGTTGTGTCGCCTGACGCATCCTTCTCTGTTGTACTTGGTGAAGAAGACAAGGAAGCGACTTGTCCCTGACCGTGAACATCCACTACTGACGCGCTGCTTTTACATTTAGCAGTTTCAGAAGAGGAGGCGAAAGAGCTAGAGGCTGAGCCAGCAAGGAAAGCCAAAACTTGTTCTTGGTGCTCCGGCTTTAAAAGCGGTTTTCCTACTCCCAGAAAAGGGAGCGTTCGAGGCCTTGTGTAGCCAGGCGACGAACCTGGCTCAACAACTCGAGACTTAGGTGCTATATTGCTTTTCCCACGACCATCTGATGCTCCACCACCACTACCATCATTACCGGCTGGCAATGACCGCCCACGGCCACGACCTCTTCCACCAGACTTCCTCATTGTTTGGAAAACGTGAGCAAACTAACTGTATTTGCTACTGTAAAACCAGTTACAAGGTGAACTCAAACTTCTGTTGGATTTATATATCCCTTTATAGGTGGGTCAGACTGCAGGGAAAATCAGGCCCAATGTATAACAGTACACACCTTCAGTGGCAGACAGATATGCCAGGACTGACGCAGATGCAGACACTAACAATTCAAATCTCCCCCTTTTTATTTTTTCTGGGAGAATATTGAATAAATGTGGCCCACTCTCATACAGTATATGTTCTGTGGCACAAAATTTGAGACAGGTGGCGCACACACAGGAGTGGCACTGAAGCGGAAATGCCAATCTTAATCTCCCACAATTTTTTTTTTAAGGGAGAATTGAAAAGAAATCTGACCCAGTATTACACACTGGGTTTAATGTGGCACACAATTTGAGACAGGTGGCACACACTGGAGTGGCACTGAAGCAGAAATGCCAATCTTAACCCCTTTACCCCCAAGGGTGGTTTGCACGTTAATGACCGGGCCAATTTTTACAATTCTGACCACTGTCCCTTTATGAGGTTATAACTCTGGAACGCTTCAATGGATCCTGGTGATTCTGACATTGTTTTCTCGTGACATATTGTACTTCATGACAATGGTAAAAATTCTTTGATAGTACCTGCGTTTATTTGTGAAAAAAACGGAAATTTGGCGAAAATTATGAAAATTTCGCAATTTTCCAACTTTGAATTTTTATGCAATTAAATCACAGAGATATTAAGTATTTTGTGTGACATAAGTAACATTTCCCACATGTCTACTTTACATCAGCACAATTTTGGAACCAAAATTTTTTTTTGTTAGGGAGTTATAAGGGTTAAAAGTTGACCAGCAATTTCTCATTTCTACAACACCATTTTATTTTAGGGACCACATCTCATTTGAAGTCATTATGAGGGGTCTATATGATAGAAAATACCCAAGTGTGACACCATTCTAAAAACTACACCCCTCAAGGTGCTCAAAACCATATTCAAGAAGTTTATTAACCCTTCTGGTGCTTCACAGGAATTTTTTGAATGTTTAAATAAAAATGAACATTTAACTTTTTTTCACAAAAAATTTAATTCAGCTCCAATTTGTTTTATTTTACCAAGGGTAACAGGAGAAAATGGACCCCAAACATTGTTGTACAATTTGTCCTGAGTATGCCAATACCCCACATGTGGGGGTAAACCACTGTTTGGGCGCATGGCAGAGCTCGGAAGCGAAGGAGTGCCATTTGACTTTTCAATGCAAAATTGACTGGAATTGAGATGGGACGCCATGTTTCGTTTGGAGAGCCCCTGATGTGGCTAAACATTGAAACCCCCACAAGTGACACCATTTTGGAAAGTAGACCCCCTAAGGAACTTATCTAGAGGTGTGGTGAGCACTTTGACCCACCAAGTGCTTCACAGAAGTTTATAATGTAGAACCGTAAAAATAAAAAATCATATTTTTTCACAAAAATTATCTTTTTGCCCCCAATTTTTTATTTTCCCAAGGGTAAGAGAAGAAATTGGACCCCAAAAGTTGTTGTACAATTTGTCCTGAGTACGCTGATAGCCCATATGTGGGGGTAAACCACTGTTTGGGCGGATGGGAGAGCTCGAAAGGGAAGGAGCGCCGTTTGACTTTTCAAAGCAAAATTGACAGGAATTGAGATGGGACGCCATGTTGCGTTTGAAGAGCCACTGATGTGCCTAAACATTGAAACCCCCCACAAATGACACCATTTTGGAAAATAGACCCCCTAAGGAACTTATCTAGAGGTGTGGTGAGCACTTTGACCCACCAAGTGCTTCACAGAAGTTTATAATGCAGAGCCGTAAAAATAAAACAAAATTTTTTTCCCACAAAAATTATTTTTTTAGCCCCAGTTTTGTATTTTCCTGAGGGTAACAGGAGAAATTGGACCCCAAAATTTGTTGCCCAATTTGTCCTGAGTGCGATGATACACCATATGTGGGGGGAACCACTGTTTGGGCACATGGGAGGGCTCAGAAGGGAAGGAGTGCCATTTGAATGCAGACTTAGATGGAATGGTCTGCAGGTGTCACATTGCATTTGCAGAGCCCCTAATGTACCTAAACAGTAGAAACCCCCCACAAGTGACACCATTTTGGAAAGTAGACCCCCTTAGGAACTTATCTAGATGTGTGCTGAGCGCTTTGACCCACCAAGGGCTTCACAGAAGTTTATAATGGAGAGCCGTAAAAATAAAACAAAAATTTTTTCCCACAAAAATAATTTTTTAGCCCCCAGTTTTGTATTTTCCCGAGGGTAACAGGAGAAATTCGACCCCAAAAGTTGTTGTCCAATTTGTCCTGAGTACGCTGATACCCCGTATGTTGGGGGAAACCACCGTTTGAGCGCATGGCAGAGCTCGGAAGGGAAGGAGCGCCATTTGGAATGCAGACTTAGATGGAATGGTCTGCAGACGTCACATTGCGTTTGCAGAACCCCTAATGTACCTAAACAGTAGAAACCCCCCACAAGTGACCCCATATTGGAAACTAGACCCCCCAGGGAACTAATCTAGATGTGTTGTGAGAACTTTGAACCCCCAAGTGTTTCACTACAGTTTATAACGCAAAGCCATGAAAATAAAAAATCTTTTTTTTTCCCACAAAAAATATGTTTTAGCCCCAAGTTTTGTATTTTCCCAAGGGTAACAGGAGAAATTGGACCCCGAAAGTTGTTGTCCTATTTGTCCTGAGTACGCTGATACCACATATGTTGGGGTAAACCCCTGTTTGGGCACACGGGAGGGCTCGGAAGGGAAGAAGCACTGTTTTACTTTTTCAACGCAGAATTGGCTGGAATTGAGATCGGACGCCATGTCGCGTTTGGAGAGCCCCTGATGTGCCTAAACAGTGGAAACCCCACAATTATAACTGAAACCCTAATCCAAACACATCCCTAACCCTAATCCCAACAGTAACCCTAACCACACCTCTAACCCTGACACACCCCTAACCCTAATCCCAACCCTATTCCCAACCGTAAATGTAATCTAAACCCTTACTGTAACTTTTGCCCCAACCCAAACTGTAGCCCTAGCCCTAACCCTAGCCCTAACCCTAATCCTAACGCTAGCCCTAACCCTAGCCCTAACCCTAGCCCTAACCCTAACCCTAGCCCTAACCCTAGCCCTAGCCCTAACCCTAACCCTAGCCCTAACCCTAACCCTAGCCCTAACCCTAGCCCTAACCCTAACCCTAGCCCTAGCCCTAACCCTAACCCTAACCCTAGCCCTAACCCTAGCCCTAGCCCTAGCCCTAACCCTAGCCCTAACCCTAGCCCTAACTCTAACCCTAGCCCTAATGGGAAAATGGAAATAAATACATTTTTTTAATTTTTCCCTAACTAAGGGGGTGATGAAGGGGGGTTTGATTTACTTTTATAGCGGGTTTTTTAGCGGATTTTTATGATTGGCAGCCGTCACACACTGAAAGACGCTTTTTATTGCAAAAAATATTTTTTGCGTTACCACATTTTGAGAGCTATAATTTTTCTATATTTTGGTGCACAGAGTCATGTGAGGTCTAGTTTTTTGCAGGACGAGTTGACGTTTTTATTGGTAACATTTTCGGGCACGTGACATTTTTTGATCGCTTTTTATTCCGATTTTTGTGAGGCAGAATGACCAAAAACCAGCTATTCATGAATTTCTTTTGGGGGAGGCGTTTATACCGTTCCGCGTTTGGTAAAATTGATAAAGCAGCTTTATTCTTCGGGTCAGTACGATTACAGCGACACCTCATTTATATCATTTTTTTATGTTTTGGCGCTTTTATACGATAAAAACTATTTTATAGAAAAAATAATTATTTTGGCATCGCTTTATTCTCAGGACTATAACTTTTTTAATTTTTTGCTGATGATGCTGTATGGCGGCTCGTTTTTTGCGGGACAAGATGACGTTTTCAGCGGTACCATGGTTATTTATATCTGTCTTTTTGATCGCGTGTTATTCCACGTTTTGTTCGGCGGTATGATAATAAAGCGTTGTTTTTTTGCCTCGTTTTTTTTTTTTTTTTCTTACGGTGTTTACTGAATGGGTTAACTAGTGGGCCAGTTTTATAGGTCGGGCCGTTACGGACGCGGCGATACTAAATATGTGTACTTTTATTTTTATTTTTTTTATTTAGATAAAGAAATGTATTTATGGGAATAATATTTTTTTTTTTTTCATTATTTTGGAATTTTTTTTTTTTTTTTTTTTACACATTTGAAATTTTTTTTTTTTTACTTTTTTACTTTGTCCCAGGGGGGGACATCACAGATCAGTGATCTGACAGTTTGCCCAGCACTCTGTCAGATCACTGATCTTACTTACAGTGCTGCAGCCTTCACAGTGCCTGCTCTGAGCAGGCTCTGTGAAGCCACCTCCCTCCCTGCAGGACCCGGATCCGCGGCCATCTTGGATCCGGGGCTGGAGGGAGCAGGGAGGGAGGTGAGACCCTCGCAGCAACGCGATCACATCGCAATGCTGCGGGGGGCTCAGGGAAGCCCGCAGGGAGCCCCCTCCCTGCGGGAAGCTTCCCTGTACCGCCGGCACATCGCGATCATCTTTGATCGCGGTGTGCCGGGGGTTAATGTGCCGGGGGCGGTCCGTGACCGCTCCTGGCACATAGTGCCGGATGTCAGCTGCGATAGGCAGCTGACACCCGGCCGCGATCGGCGGCGCTCCCCCCGTGAGCGCCGCCGATCGCGCTGGACGTACTATCCCGTCCATGGTCATAGGGGCCCACCCCACATGGACGGGATAGTACGTCCGATGTCAGAAAGGGGTTAATCTCCCACTATTTTTATTTCTGGGAGAATTGGCAAGAAATCAGGCCCACTGTTAGACTGTATGTTTTCTGTGCCAGAAAATGAGACACAGATGCCACACACAGGACTGCCACTGATACAGATTTGCCAATTTTAATCTGCACCCTTTTTTTTTCTTCAGGGAGACTAGTGATTAAATCTGGGCCACTGTATTAGAGTCTATTTTCTGTGGCAGAAAGTGGCTTGAAGAGATATAACGAAACAAAAAAAAAAGGGACTGTACTACAATTACTATCTCCCTGCAGTAATCTCAGCAATGTATGGCAGCCAGCAATAACAAGGAGTGGACTGCTGCACAAAAAAAGTCAACAGTGTGGACAAACAAACAAGAAAGCTGTGCAGAAAGGAAGGAACAACAGGATTTGTGCTTTGAAAAAAGCAGTTGGTTTGCACAGCGGTGTACAAACAGCAATGCAGCTATCAGGGAGCCTTCTAGGGCAGCCCAATGAGCTACAGCGCTGAGGGAAAAAAAATGTAGCCCCTGTGACGCTGCAGAAAGCAAGCCAATCACTGCAATGCCCTTCTCTAAGATGGTGGGGACTGAGACCTATGTCATCATGCTGCCCACACTCTGCGTCCACCTTCATTGGCTGAGAAATGGCGCTTTTCGCGTCATTGAAACGCGACTTTGGCGCAAAAGTCGCGTACCGCATGGACGACCCCACACAGGGATCGGGTCGGGTTTCATGAAACCCGACTTTGCCAAAAGTCGGCGACTTATGAAAATGACCGACCCGTTTCTCTCAACCCTACTCACCACACCTCTAGATAAGTTTCTTAGGGGGTCTACTTTCTAAAATGGTGTCACTTGTGGGGGGTTTCAATGTTTAGGCCCATCAGGGGCTCTCCAAACGCAACATTGTGTCCCATCTCGATTCCAGTCAATTTTGCATTGAAAAGTCAAATGGCGCTCCTTCGCTTCCGAGCTCTGTCATGCGCCCAAACAGTGGTTTACCCCCACATATGGGGTATCGTGTACTCAGGACAAATTGTACAACAACTTTTGGGGTCCATTTTCTCCTGTTACTCTTGGTAAAATAAAACAAATTGGAGCTGAAGTAAATTTTTTGTGAAAAAAAGTTAAATGTTCATTTTTATTTAAACATTCCAAATATTCCTGTGAAGCACCAGAAGGGTTAATAAACTTCTTGAATATGGTTTTGAGCACCTTGAGGGGTGTAGTTTTTAGAATGGTGTCACACTTGGGTATTTTCTATCATATAGACCCCTCAAAATGGCTTCAAATGAGATGTGGTCCCTAAAAAAAATGGTGTTGTAAAAATGAGAAATTGCTGGTCAACTTTTAACCCTTATAACTCCCTAACAAAAAAAAATTTTGGTTCCAAAATTGTGCTGATATAAAGTAGACATGTGGGAATGTTACTTATTAAGTATTTTGTGTGACATATCTCTGTGATTTAATTGCATAAAAATTCAAAGTTGGAAAATTGCGAAATTTTCATAATTTTCGCCAAATTTCCGTTTTTTTCACAAATAAACGCAGGTACTATCAAATATTTTTTACCACTATCATGAAGTACAATATGTCTTGAGAAAACAGTGTCAGAATCCCAAAGATCCGTTGAAGCGTTCCAAAGTTATAACCTCATAAAGGGACAGTGGTCAGAATTGTAAAAATTGGCCCGGTCATTAATGTGCAAACCACCCTTGGGGGTAAAGGGGTTAAATACACAAATATAAATGAACATGTATCACTGCTTAAAAGTCCTTTACTATAAAGCCTCATTCACACTTATTTTATGGCACAGAGCCTCTGAAATGTCCAAGCACTCGGTGAGGCTATATTGTACCAAGGTATGCTTCCAATTGGACTCCATATGATTCTATATGGTAGTTGCTGTGTTATGGAGGGATCTTCCTCTGGGAAGATTGTTTTTAGAGGGAGAGGACCTGTATAATTCAAAGCTATAATGGTGCATTGTACAGCAGCACAACGAGTCCCCACATCTCTGTGCTTCAACGACATAAGGACTTTTTGTGCTGTGGTACCGTCTTTATGCACTTAGCTCTGTCAGGTGTAGGCAGCTTAAGCATTCATAAAGAAAAGTGTTACCTGATTACTTTGGTTAGTACCCACCTTTCTTTTTGAGCTCATAATTACTGCAGCTATGAAACATGCAAACAGGAGGGTAGAAACTCCAATCAAAACCAACGTTTCTACAAATGACAGTATATGACAAGCTGGGGAGTTCATGTGAAAATCTAATATAAAAAAAATAAAATACAGTAATTACAAATGAATAAACTTAAAAAATAGATTAATAATAGCAAACTACAGTACTGTATAACAATTTTTCATCATAAAAATTGAACTACATTGCAAAAGCGGCATCACCGCAATCATATTGACTTACAGTACCTTGCGAAAGTATTCGGCTCCCTGGAACTTTATAACCTTTTCCCACATATGCTTCAAACATAAAGATACCAAACGTTAATTTTTGGTGAAGAATCAACAAGTGGAACAGAATTGTGAAGTTGAACAAAATTTATTTGTTATTTTACACTTTTGTGGAAATTCAAAAACTGAAAAGTGGGGCATGCAATATTATTCGGCCCAGGGCCGGACTGGCCATCGGGCACTTCTGGCAAATGCCAGAAGGGCCGGTCCCTCTAATGGGCCGCTCGGTCACCTCCCTCTTCAGAGTGCACGTCAGGCAGCATTTGCTTGCCGTGCACACAGAATCACGCTGCACTGATGAAACCAGCAGGACCAGGGGAGGCCGCTCTGTTGTTCTGTGCCGCCCCCTCCCTTGACCCTGCTGATTTCAATTCTGCTGTGTGATCATGTACACAAGCAGGGGGCTCTGTGCAGGTCCCTGTGCAGAAGTTGTAGGCCTCCCGGCGCTGTACTGTACCATACAGTTGTACAAGTGCCGGCCAGCCATCCCAGTATTGCAGACACACATGATGGGAGGGTGGACATCACCTGCGAGCCACCAGGATGAGAGGAGCTTCTGTGATGAGGTCAGTCAGCAGAGCAGGGGGCAAGGGCTGGAGGTCGCTGGCAGGGTTGGATTTTGCCATGTGGTATTTGCAGTTGAACTAAGGCAGGGTGAGATTTATTGCGCAGCTTGATGCTTGACACAGGTCTGGTCGTGCTGTCAGTGGGGTCATCAGCTCCAGTGTGGCCTGATCTTTGTGTAAGAATAAGCTGCAGCAATAACTCACAGCAGACAGCTGTATACAGGATCATAGGCTGATCACTCCTGAGCTTGGCTGCAGGACATCATACACTGAATATATATAGAGCCACCATATATTATATCATGTATGTCCTGTAGCCCGGTCCACGAGCGATCAGTCAGTGGATATATCTTAGTATACACAGTGTATAGGAGAATATGTCACTGACATATCCTATACTGTTTGAACAGACATCTGATCTTATATACAGGATAATGTGTGATGATATAAGACCTGATGTCTGTATACATAGTGTAATATATAACACTAGCTGAAGAGCCCGGCGTTGCCTGGACATAGTAAGTAACTGCCATCCCGCTCTCTCCTTCTGCAGCCCCGCTCTCCACTCGCCGTCCCGCCTTGTCCCTCCAAAGCCCAGCTCTTCACCCACCGTCCCGCTTTCTCCCTCAGCAGCTCCACAGCCCCGCTGTCTCTCTCCGCAGCCCAGCTGTCCATCCACCATCATGCTCTCTCCTTCTTCAGCCCCAATCTACAATCATCATCCCGCATTCTCCCTCCACAGCCCCACTCTCCCCCTCAGCAGCCCCGCTCTCCACTCACCTTCCCACTGTCTCCCTCCGCAGCCCCACTCTCCACTCGCCATCCAACTTTGTACCTCCAAAGCCTAGCTCTCCACCCACGTCCCGCTTTCTCCCTCAGCAGCTCCACAGCCCCGCTGTCTCTCTCCGCAGCCCAGCTGTCCATCCACCATCACGCTCTCTCCTGCTGCAGCCCCATTCTACAATCATCATCCCGCATTCTCCCTCCACAGCCCCACTCTTCCTCTCAGCAGCCCCGCTCTCTACTGGCCATCCCACTGTCTCCCTCCAAAGTCCCGCTCTCCAATGGCTGTCTGGGGCTCTCCATCCACAGCCCCACTCCACTTGCCGTCCCTCTCTGCACTCGCCATCCTGCTCTTCAACCGCACCAACATATGGTCTCACAAGGGGTCTGAGGATCTCATCTCGGTACATAATGGCAGTCAGGCTACCTCTGGCGAGCACATGGAGGGCTGTGCGCCACTCCAAAGAAATGCCACCCCACCCCATTACTGACCCACTGCCAAACCGGTCATGCTGAAGGATGTTGCAGGCAGCAGATCACTCTTCAAAGCATCTCCAGACTCTGTCATGTCTGTCACTGTATGGACAAATGTCTTTTTTCGGCCTTACTAACTATGTTACTATGTATGTTACTATGTCACATGTGCTCAGTGTGAACCTGCTTTCATCTGTGAAGAGCACAGGGTGCCAGTGGGGAATTTGCCAATCCTGGTGTTCTGTGGCAAATGTCAATTATCCTGCACGGTGATGGGCTGTGAGCACAACCCCCATCTGTGGACGTCGGGCACTCGGACCATCCTCATGGAGTCGGTTTCTAACCATTTGTGCAGACACATGCACATTTGTGGCCTGCTGAAGGTCATTTTGCAGGGCTCTGGTAGTGCTCCTTCTGTAGCGGTCCTGCTGCTGGGTTGTTGCCCTCCTACGGCCCCCTCCACATCTCCAGATGCCCTAGTCTGTCTCCTGGTAGCACCTCAAGCCTCTGGACACTACGCTGACAGACACAGCAAACCTTCTTGCCACAGCTCGCATTGATGTGCCATCCTGGATGAGCTGCACTACCTGAGCCACTTGTGTGGGTTGTAGAGTCCATCTCATGCTACCACGAGTGTGAAAGCACAACCAACATTCAAAAGTGACCAAAACATCAGCCAGAAAGCATTGGTACTGAGATGTGGTCTGTGGTCCCCACCTGCAGAACCACTCCTTTATTGAGGGTGTCTTGATAATTGCCAATAATTTCCATCTGTTGTCTATTCCATTTGCGCAACAGCATGTGAAATTGATTGTCAATCAGTGTTGCTTCCTAAGTGGACAGTTTGATTTCACAGAAGTTTGATTTACTTGGAGTTATATTCTGTTGTTTACGTGTTCCCTTTATTTTTTTGAGCAGTGTATATAACTGTACTGTGATCTCTTATATGTTCTGCAGAGCTGAGATCTACCAGTATATGGTCACGATATGACGGTAACACAGATCTTGGCCTTTGTAGAGAATTTTGGTGGCTTAGTGGTTAGCAATGTTGCTTTGCAGCACTGGGGTCCTGAGTTCAAATCCTACTAAGGACAATTTCTGCAAGGAGTTTGTATGTTCTCCCGATGTTTGCGTGGGTTTCTTCCAGGTACTCTGGTTTTCTCTCACACTCCAATGACTCATAGGGAATGTAGATTGTGAGCTCCAATGGGGACAGTAAAGATAACATCTGTAAAGTGCTGTGGAATTAATGGCACTATATCAGTGATTAAAATAAATAGATAAATATTAGCTCAGTGGGTATATGACTCTTTGCATCAGCTATATGAAGATGCCGCAGCAGCACTATGTAGAGCTCAGCATCATCTTCATTATCTATGAGACCCAGCTCTGTGTGTAAAATAGCAGCTTTGCCTGATCCTGCACCTAAGAGCAATAAAAAGGACTGAGCTGTAATACTGGGCACAGCTCTAGGTTATATAGTCGTGTTACACGCACCTCACTTCTTGTGACCTATAGGTACACATACATATTACATATTCACCATGTGACAAGTGGGCCTGTGTACCTTCAAATGCCAGGGCTGAATTTTAGTCCCAGTCCGGCCCTGATTCGGCCCCTTTACTTTCAGTGCAGCAAAGTCACTCCAGAAGTTCATTGTGGATTTCTGAATGATCCAATGTTGTCCTAAATGCCTAGTGATGATAAATATAATCCACGTGTGTGTAATCAAGTCTCCATATAAATGCACCTGCTCTGTGATAGTCTCAGGTTTCTGTTTGAAGCACAGAGAGCATCATGAAGACCAAGGAACACAACAGGCAGGTCTGTGATACTGTTGTGGAGAAGTTTAAAGCCGAATTTGGATACAAAATGATTTCCAAAGCTTTAAACATCCCAAGGAGCACTGTGCAAGCAATCATATTGAAATGGAAGAAGTATCATACCACTGCAAATCTACCAAGACCCGGCCGTCTCTCTAAACCTTCATTTCAAACAAGGAGAAGACTGATCAGAGATGCAGCCAAGAGGCGCATGATCACACTGGATGAACTACAGAGATCTACAGCTGAGGTGGGACAGTCTGTCCATAGGACAACAATCAGTTGTATACTGCACAAATCTGGCCTTTATGGAAGAGTGACAAGAAGAAAGCCATTTCTCAAAGATATCCATAAAAAGTGTTGTTTAAAGTTTGCAACAAGTCACCTGAAAGACACACCAAACATGTGGAAGAAGGTGCTCTGGTCAGATGAAACCAAAATCGAACTTTTTGGCAACAATGCCAAACGATATGTTTGGCGTAAAGGCAACACAGCTCATCACCCTGAACACACCATCCCCACTGTCAAACATGGTGGTGGCAGCATCATGGTTTGGGCCTGCTTTTCCTCAGTAAGGACAGGGAAGATGGTTAAAATTGATGGGAAGATGGATGGAGCCAAAGCCAGGACAATTCTTGAAGAAAACCTGTCGGAGTCTGCAAAAGACCTGAGAGTGGAACGGAGATTTGTCTTCCAACAAGACAATGATCCCAAACATAAAGCAAAATCTACAATGGAATGATTCACAAATAAACGTATCCAGGTGTTAGAATAGCAAAGTCAAAGTCCAGACCTCAATCCAATCGAGAATCTGTGGAAAGAGCTGAAAACTGATTTTCACAAACGATCTCCATCCAACCTCACTGAGCTCAAGCTGTTTGCCAAGGAAGAATGGGCAAGAATTTCAGTCTCTCAATGTACAAAACTGATAGAGACATACCCCAAGCGACTTGCAACTGCAATTGCAGGAACAGGTGGCGCAACAAAGTATTACGTTAAAGGGGCCGAATAATATTGCACGCCCCACTTTTCAGTTTTTGAATTTCCACAAAAATGTAAAATAACCATTAAATTTTGTTCAATTTCACAATTGTGTTCCACTTGTTGTTGATTCTTTACCAAAAATGTACATTTAGTATCTTTATGTTTGAAGCTTAATATGTGGGAAAAGGTTGAAAAGTTCCAGGGGGCCGAATACTTTCACAAGGCACTGTATATAATACAGTAATTGTTATTTATATATACAGATTTCTTTTTCATTTTGTGTGTCTCTAACTATTGCTTATCAATTTTATATGTGAATAGCCTCTTTAGAGAAAAAGAAGACTTGAACTCTAGCACCACCTAACTGATGTAGCAACTCTAAAAGTCAATAATGACCCTTTAACGAGCCTTGTCACATGACCTGGGATAAATGCCAAATCAGAACCTCAATTTGCAGACATGTATTTTAGGGCATTGCCATTCCTCAGTGCAAAGCACGAGATCTGCTTTGGTTGTATTAATGGCCTCCAGCTCAAGATTAAGGGGCAACATTACCTGTAGAACCCACTCAGAGGTCTCTCATACAGCAAACGTAGAATTCAATTCAAATAAATTCATTTATCTCTAATAGCTGCACCAATACTGCATGTGTGAATTTAGCCTTACAGTTCATGTATCAATCATATTAGAAAAAAGAGAACTTACCATGGACATACAAAAGTGTCCTATTCACAATTACATTTGAAAGAGGAGGTGGAGAAAAAATGTGCATACGACAACTGTATTTATCAGCATGCTCCTTATCAAGGTCAGTAAGACTGAAAGAAAATGTGCCATTGAATTGTTGAATATGACATTGTCCTTTGTCTGTCCGGCTTTGCAATTTTAGTTTATTATTCAAAGTATATGCCAAACATGCCACACCTCCTTTATCGCCTCTTTCTAGAGTCAAGTTAAACGTAGAATTCTCTGGAGGAATAAATCGGCAGAGTTCCACTTTTCCCATATGAAAAGAAACCACTAGATGTGGCCATGGTTCTCTATTCCCAATAGTTTGTGCTATAAAAAAAAATAACAGATATTATTATGGCATGGTTTATGAGTAGTAGATCTAAAATCATGTTCATGAGTTTATTATCTTTTAGTCAAAAATATTATATTTAAATATTTATATTATTACCGGTATATATTATAACTGAAAACTTTCAGAGAATTTTACAAAATGCTTTTTACATCTTTTGGTCGCCACTATACCCCCATTTTGCTTGCTATATGCAATAAATAGGATTGAAGGAAAGGTATATTAACCAAGTTTTCCTGACTTAAGCTAAATTTTTACTATATGATATGTTCACATTTATTTATCTATAAGAGATGTATTAAGCAGTGATGAGCGAATGTGCTCGTCACTACTCGTTACTCGCCCGAGTATCGGGGTACTCGCCGAGCAGCGAGCATTTCCAGAATTATTCGGCGGTAACTGCAGTCTCCACCCCACGTTTTTGGCGGACTTTAGAGACCCAATCACGGTGCAGGGATAGTCTGCCAGGCCAAGAAACGCCACAGCCATCTTTGATGTGGTCGTGCTCTGATTGGCTGGGCCGTACAGCATCATCCTGAGTATAAGAGACCTGGCGTCACTCTGCTCGCCGCATTCTGTTCCTGTTTCAGCGAGAGTAGGGAGAGCTGCTGCCGAGATAGGGTCAGAATCGTGGTTTTAGGGTTAGCCTTCCTTTAGTGTTAGGGTCGTGACCGACCCGTTTTAGGTTTTAAATGGATACAAATTCTACATACATTTGTTTATTGCATCAAGACTTTTTGACTTTTTCAGGAACTTATTGTTAAACAAAATACAATAAAATAAAACTATTTTACTAAATTGTAAAATGCTCTTATTAAAATTATAACATTTGTGTTGTTGGGGTCAATTTCGACCCAGGTCTAATATAAGAGTAAAAAAAAACAATAATAAGTCCCAAAACTGAACTCATAAACACAATATAAACCAACAGCCCACAGCCAGCTCTACCTCCAACAACTTGAGTCAGGGACATGTCCAGGCATGAATGGCCAAATCAGCTTAGAGTTGGTACTTTGCAGAGTATAGTTTATATTATTCTTTTGAGATTCATTTGACAATATTTTTATATTGAAAATGAAGGGTATGCTCTCAAATGAAAGACCCAGGGGGCCACAACAAAAATATTTAAATCAATCCTTCCATGGATGAGAAACCCTAACAAGGTAACTAAGAGGTAAGAAACAAATTAGATCATAATTAACTGTTTTTAGGGTATCCTAGGGGTGATTTAAGACACGGGTCAAAACCGACCCGTTAACATAAGAAAGAGTAACAGAAAGCTAACACTAGAGGAAGGTTAAATTCACCAAAAAAGGCCTCATATATCTGCGTGCTCCAAGTTTGGTCATTAGAGGCCGGTGTACTTATTTTTTGGCTTTGTGATACTCAAATTCTATACAGCGCTATTTAGCATAAAAACAAATTGGAAGGCCACTGATTTCCCAGTGTGGTATTTCTGTTACAGCCGTGCTCCAAGTTTGGGCATTGGAGGCCGGTGTACTTATTTTTTGGCTGTGTGATACTCAAATTCTATACAGCGCTATTTCGCATAAATTAGCTTAAAAAAAAAAATTTGAATACAGTCTGTTAGGTCAGGCTGAGGCCTGCCTGGTGTTTGGGTTTGAAAAATTGTAGATTTGCAGGCATACTGATCACATATTATTTTGCTACTAATAAAGACATTTGTGTTGAGCCTTTGAAATACTGCAGTAGTCCATTTAAAATGCTTAAGGCAAGGGACAGGGAAGTGGATGTGATGCTGATGGTGCAAGGTGAAAGTGAGAGCGTGGGCAAGGTGAAAGTGGGCAACAACAAAGACCCACATCTTCTCACTCGACCTTCCTATCCCAATTTCTAGTTGACCTTAGCACCAAACTATTGAAGCCAGAGCAGTGTGAAGCGATTGTTGGTTGGATAGCGGATAATGTTTCCAGTCACTTAGCCACCACCACCACCTTGTCTTCCACACAGTCAAGTCTGATGAGTAGTGTTGAGCATTCCGATACCGCAAGTATCGGGTATCAGCCGATACTTGCGGTATCGGAATTCCGATACCGAGATCCGATATTTTTGTGGTATCGGGTATCGGTATCGGAGGTGTAAAATAAAGAATTAAAATAAAAAATATTGTTATATTCACCTCTCCGGCGGCCCCTGGAACATCACCGCGAGTCACCGGCGTCCGGCAGGCTTCTTTGTTCAAAATGAGCGCCTTTAGGACCTGCGGAATGACGTCGCGGCTTCTGATTGGTCGCGTGCCGCCCATGTGACCGCCACGCGACCAATCAGAAGCCGCGACGTCATTCCTCAGATAAATTCCTAGAATGAGCGCCTTTAGGACCTGTGGAATGACGTCGCGGCCTCTGATTGGTCGCGTGGCGGTCACATGGGCGGCACGCGACCAATCAGAAGCCGCGACGTCATTCCGCAGGTCCTAAAGGCGCTCATTTTGAACATAGAAGCCTGCTGGACGCCGGTTCCTCGCGGTGATGTTCCAGGGGCCGCCGGAGAGGTGAATATAACAATATTTTTTATTTTAATTCTTTATTTTACACCTCACTATGGATCCCAGGGCCTGAAGGAGCGTTTCCTCTCCTTCAGACCCTGGGATCCATCAGGATACCTTCCGATACTTGATGTCCCATTGACTTGTATTGGTATCGGGTATCGGTATCGGCGATATCCGATACTTTTCGGGTATCGGCCGATACTATCCGATACCGATACTTTCAAGTATCGGACGGTATCGCTCAACACTACTGATGAGCTATGAGTGTGGCCAGGATATTCCTCACCCTGATCCTCCTTCCTCCCACCATGCCGAGTGCCCTCAGACAACTGATCCCACACTTGGACACTCTGAAGAGCTGTTCAGTTTTCCATTTCAAGATTCAGAAATCTCTGCCAGTCAACTTGAAGTGGGGAAAGATGAGATCGCATGTAGAGCTGCCCAAAGCTTTGACCAGCCCCGATCACATGAAGGCGATGATGAGAAAGTGTCACAATAGGTGGACAATGATGAGACACAATTGCCAGAAAGTCAGGAGGAGGAGCAGGGTGCAGATGTGGAAGGCGAGGTGGTGGATGACATAGTGACTGACCCAACCTGGCAGGAGGACATGCATAGTGAGGACAGCAGCACAAATGGGGAAGGAGGCATATACCCCCAACAGGCAGGAAGAAGCAGTGTGGTGGTCACAGACAGAAGGCGTGCATCCGTTCCCTGTAACACCAACATGAGTGAGGTTGCCATTCCACCTGTGAGATCTTCCTGAGTCTGGCTATTTTTCAAAGACTCTGCGGATAAGCTCAAACAGGCCATTTGTAGCACCTGCCATGCCCGCATCAGCAGGGATAGCAAAACAACCAGCATGACCACCACCTGCATGATCAGGCACAAGCAAGCAAAGCACCTGACTTTGTGGGTTAAACCACAGGATCCATGACCACTGCCTGCTGGTCACATCACTGCTTCTTCCACTGTTATGCATAGAAGCCCATCCCCTGTACAACGTGCATGTGAAGATACCTCTAGCCCTGCACCTGTTGTGGCCCACAGTCAAGGAGCACCATCAGCAAGCCCATTCACGTCCTTGACCCAGCACAGCGTTGAGCTCACCGACTGTTGTGTGATGTCCCCACGCGCTGGGACTCTACGCTGCATATGTTGGAAAAGATTTGTGAGCAGAAGAGGGCCGTTGTTCACTACCAACATCAACAAGGCCGTCAAAATTCAGGTCAGACTCCACAAATAAGACCTCAGGACTGAATATGGATGTCAGACATATGTAACATCTTATGATGAACACCACGCACCAACCCATTTCCTCAGGTAGTGAATGGGCCACACTCCACAATTAATATAAACATAATGACCATAAAGTAATTAAACTACATTCAGTCATGAAGTGTTTAAATACTAATCCAACCTTTATTAACACATAGACAGTACAAAACATTAAAACAGTGCCTCAAAGTCAGATAAAACTTTAAATTTCAAGATAAGCGAACAGAGCAGCAGGTATATCCCACCTAAATAATTAAAATTCATCCTTTATGGAATGCACATTGCACATATCCATATACTGCTTCAGTGGAGCCTGGGACGAGAAATCCCGCCTAACAACCAATGTCACCCAGGCACATGCTACAAAATATTCTGTCCACCGTAGGATAACTTCCCTGTCACATTACAAAAAGGCATTGCACAAGGATAAATAGGCGATCTGTTCAATACATATTACCTTGGTTGAAACCGCTGCTCTCCTGCCTCGTGGCACGCTATATCTTGACATATTGACGTTGGATTAGTATTTAAACACTTCATGACTGAATGTAGTTTAATTACTCTATGGTCATTATGTTTATATGTAACATCTTATAAAACTTTAAGGACTGCACCAAGATGGTGAGCGGCGATGACGCCATAATTAGCATCACCAACCCGCTTCTCAACATTCTGAAAAACTTTCTGCTCACAATCAAAGAGGATGCATTGCAGGTGGTCACGAGGACATGGAGCAAGGAAACATGCAGGGGGAATTACACTCAGCCCAGCCTCATGTCTTCTCAATGTGGATTGGTAGGCAATGAGGAGGAGAAGAAAGTACAGGAGCTACTTTCATGTACTGCAAACACATCTGTATTAGCTTCTGTTCAGCGGGGATGGCCTGAGGACAGGGAGGAGGATGAGGATGAGGAGGAGGAGGACAGCATGGTCAGTTGTCCTGTTGGTGAGGACACGGAAGTCTTGCCTGTTAGCAGTCGGGCACGTATGGCTGACTTTATGTTGCGCTGCATTTCACGTGACCCTCAGATTATCAAAATTTTGGGTGACACTCATTACTGGTTGGTGACACTTCTAGACCCACGCTACAAGGAGAACTTTCAATGTCTTCTGCCTGAGGCAGAGAGGTGTACTAAAATGTTGCAGTACCACAGGGCCCTTGTAGTGGAATTACTTAGAAAATTCCCATGTGAGAACGCTGGCAGCAGAGTTTGTTGTACAACCAAGGACTCCAAGCGTGAGATACAGAAGTACAATCCAGCTCAGGCAGGGGAACAATGGCCAAGTTCTGGGACAGTTTTCTTAGACCCTCACATCGTGGCGGCACAGAGGCAAGGGGTGCTGTCACAAGAAGTGCAATGTTTGGGAAGATGGTGAGGGAGTATCTTGCAGATCGTACAAACATCCTCCGTGATTCCCCTGTGCCTTTTAATTATTGGGTATCCAAGATTGACACGTGGCATGAACTGGCTCTCTACGTCTTGGAGGTCATGGCATGCACAGCTGTTAGCGTTCTGTCAGAGAGGGCTTTTAGTGCTGCTGGTGGAATTATAACAGATAAGCGCATCCGCCTGTCAAATGAAAATGCTGACAGGCTGACTCTTATAAAAATGAACAAGGCCTGGATTAGGAAAGATTTCTGTATACCACCAAGGGAAAACAGCGAAACATAACCTCAAATACATTCTCTCTTTTGGGGAGGTGTATTTTCATGCACCTCTTCACAACGACACATGGATTAATGCTTCCACATTTGGTCTGTTTGTTGTTCTCCTCCTCCTTATCCTCTTCCTCATCATCCAGAACCACTAGATGACCAGGGTGCACGTGCTCAGTACTGTTATAGGCCGGTGATTTTTGGGCACGGGGCCTGTGAGGGCACTATTTTATTTTGCAAAAGTAGGACCCCACATTGGGGAATTGCGCATTACATTACATTGGGCCTACTTCTTAAGTCTGTCTCCTGCAATGTGTCCTTTAACTGCCACTAGATGACCAGGGTGCATGTGCTCAGTGCTGTTATAGGCCAGTGAATTTTGGGGGATTTGTAAACAAGATTGAAATACTCTATACTGAATGCATTCAGACAATCACATAGCTGCATTTCTTGTAAAGCATTTAGAGATGTGACAGACAATGCTCATAGTGACACAATCTTGATAAATGTTTGTTTAGTCACTTCACAAACAGTTCTAAGCCTCTATATGTTTGCTGTTTGGCATTGTAAAATATTAAGGTTTACTGAAACTATGCCGGTGGTGGTTTGATCTAAATCCTTGTGGCTTTTATTTTCTAGTGGTTTATGTCCCCTCGTCTGATGACTCCATGTTATCTAAGTTTCATCCAACCTTGAAAAGTGGCCACTTGAAGGTGTGGGTGAAACTAGAGTTACTGCATAGTGTTTTTTACTATATAAGACCAGTGAAACATGACTAAGACAGATGTTAAAACTGGGGTACCTGTACATGTACTGTGTGCTGATACCTGCATAATTAGGGACGCCCATGCAGTGTAGGTAATCTCCCAGGGGTTCTCTGTCTTGGTGTTGCTTCTCTGATATTCCAGACGGATGATGTTTAAAAGCCTATTGGTGATTATCTAAGTATACTGTATGTAGTTAATCTACATATATACGTAATCACTATATTTATTTAATCATTATATGTACTTATTAACCTGTGTATGTTAACACATACAAAAGTGTATGCACTCACACTATTCAATCATAGTATTCCTTGAATTTTGTAGTTTGCAATAAAATTATCTTGTATTACAAGTATTAGCCTTTTTTAAAGCCGTATCTGACCCTTAGTGTTAAAAACATGTCAAATAAAATTGCCAAATTCTCCTGTAAATAAGTATGCAAAGAGGGATCCGTCATACCATTAAAAATACGAGTGAATTTTCCTGGGCCCATCCAGTATGTGGGTTCCAATGCCTAATGGGGTCCATATGACGGACTATGAAGCAGGGCTCACCTTCCTGCCAATATATAAAACAAAGGAGTATGGAGCACACAATGGATATTGTGAAGTGGATTTTCATGGGCCCATACAGTATGTGGGCTCCAAGGCCTGATGGGGTGCATATGACTGACTATGCAGCATGGCTCGCCTTCCTGCCAATGTATAAAACAAAGAAGTATGGAGCATACAATGCATATTCTGAAGTGGATTTTCATGGGCCCATCCAGTATGTCGGTTCCAAGGCCTGATGGGGTGCATATGACTATGCAGCAGGGCTCGCCTTCCTGCCAATGTATAAAACAAAGGAGTATGGAGCACAAAATGCATATTGTGAAGTGGATTTTCATGGGCCGATACAGCATGTGGGGTCCAAGGCCTTATGGTTTGCATATGACTGACTATGCAGCAGGGCTGGTCTTGCCATAAATGTGTAAAACAAAGGAGTAGGGGAGTACAAAATGTATATTGTGAAGTGGATTTTAATGGGCCCATCCAGTATGTGGATTCCAACGCCTTATGGGGTGCATATGACTGACTATGCATCAGGGCTTGCCTTCCTGCCAATATATAAAACAAAGGAGTATGGAGCACAAAATGCATATTGTGAAGTGGATTTTCATGGACCCATCCTTTATGTGGGTTCCAAGGCCTAATGGGGTGCATATGACTATGCAGCAGGGTTCGGCTTCCTGCCAATGTATAAAACAAATGAGTATGGAGCACAAAATGCATATTGTGAAGTGGATTTTCATGGGTCCATAAAGTATGTGGGTTCCAAGGCCTAATAGGGTGCATATGACTGACTATGCCGCAGGACTCGCCTTCCTGCCAATGTATAAAACAAAGGAGTATGGAGCACAAAATGCATTTTGTGAATAGGATTTTCATGAGCCCATCCACTATGTGAGTTCCAAGGCCTAATGGGGTGCATATGACAGACTATGCAGCAGGGCTGGCGTTGCTTCCAATGTGTAAAACAAAGGAGTATGGAGCACAAAATGCATATTCTGAAATTGATTTTCATGGGCCCATGCAGTACGTGGGTTCCAAGGCCTAATGGGGTGCATATGACTGACTATGCAGCTGGGCTCGCCTTCCTGCCAATGTATAAAACAAAGAAGTATGGAGCATACAATGCATATTCTGAAGTGGATTTTCATGGGCCCATCCTTTATGTGGGTTCCAAGGCCTAATGGGGTGCATATGACTGACTATGCAGCAGGGCTGGCCTTGCTGCCAATGTGTAAAACCAAGGAGTATAGGAGTACAAAATGCATATTGTGAAGTGGATTTTAATGTGCCCATCCACTATGTGGGTTCCAAGGCCTAATGGGGTGCATATGACTGACTATGCCGCAGGACTCGCCTTCCTGCCAATGTATAAAACAAAGGAGTATGAAGCACAAAATGCATTTTGTGAGTAGGATTTTCATGAGCCCATCCACTATGTGGGTTCCAAGGCCTAATGGGGTGCATATGACTGACTATGCAGCAGGGCTGGCCTTGCTGCCATTGTGTAAAACCAAGGAGTATAGGAGTACAAAATGCATATTGTGAAGTGGATTTTCATGGCCCCATCCACTATGTGGTTTCCAAGGCCTAATGGAGTGCATGTGACTGACTATGCATCAGGGCTCGCCTTCCTGCCAATGTATAAAACAAAGGAATATGGAGCACAAAATGCATATTCTGAAGTGGATTTTAATGGGCCCATCCAGTATGTGGGTTCCAAGGCCTAATGGGGTGCATATGAATGACTATGCAGCAGGGCTGACCTTGCTGCCAATGTGTAAAACAAAGGAGTACGGGAGTACAAAATGCATATTGTGAAGTGGATTTTCATGGGCCCATACAGTATGTGGGTTCCAAGGCTTATTGGGGTGCATATGAATTGGTAGCAGGGCAGGCCTTGCATTCAATGCGAGATTTTTGCAGGAGGCCCTCCTGGGCATGTTATGAAAGGGGTATTGTGGTGCGTCGTAATTCTTGGCAGTCCATCCACTCACAACATCTGCTACAACAGCTTAGGAGACCCACTGTTTCATAATGGCCCTTTAAGAAGATTAATGCTGCCTGATGCACCAGTAAAAATAGGCTCTGTGACTTTAAGAGTCCCTCCTTCGTACATGAAACAAGATGGGTCTACTTATGTGTCACACACCACATGGCCAGCTAGGGGTGTTAAATGTTACAATGACATTTCCCAATGAATGAATTTGTAGTGGTTGAAAGCAATGTTAAAGTTAAAAAACGCTTCAAAAACGCAGCATCTGAACTAAGCCTAAGTGGGAGAGGAAATTTTTGGTCGGGGGTTAAATATTTGGCCTTACAGGCAAGTCATTCACCTGCAAAGGATGTACCTTGACATATTTCCAAGCAAAACCCGTTTTGGTTTCGTTTTCATGTGTTTTTTGTGGCATGAATCTCAGAAGAAAAATGATTAAAGCGGTGAACTATGAGTCAGGAATGCTTCCAGGGGCAATCCCCATGATGTCCCTGTGTCATGTGAACAGTGTTTCCCTCATTTTCAGACATTTTTAGACCTTAAAAGGACCCCCGGGGGATTGAGGTAGAAATACTCGGGTCTCCCATAGACTTACATTGGGCTTAAAAATGATTTTAAAATCCGAAATGTTGGCCTACTAAAATGTATGTTCAATAAATGCACTCAATACTTGGTCGGGGCTCCTTTTGCATCAATTACTGCATCAATGCAGCGTGGCATGGAGGCGATCTGCCTGTGGCACTGCTGAGGTGTTATGGAGGCCCAGGTTGTTTTGATTGCAGCCTTCAGCTTGTCTGCATTGTTGGGTCTGGTGTCTCTCATCTTCCTCTTGACAATACCCCATAGATTCTCTATGGGGTTAAGGTCAGGCGAGTTTGCTGGCCAATTAAACACAGTGATACTGTTGTTTTTAAACCAGGTATTGATACTTTTGTCAGTGTCGACAGGTGCCAAGTCCTGCTGGAGAATGAAATTTCCATCTCCAAAAAGCTTGTCGGCCGTGGGAAGCATGAAGTGCTCTAAAATTTGCAGGTAGATGGCTGCACTGACTTTGGTTTTAATAAAACACAGTGGACCTACACCAGCAGATGACATGGCTCCCCAAAACCATCACTGATTGTGGAAACTTGGCACTAGACCTCCAGCACCTTGGATTGTGTGCCTTTCCACTCTTCCTCCAGAGTCTGGGTCCTTGATTTCCAAATGAAATGCAAAATTTACTTTCATCTGACAGCAACACCTTGGACCACTTATCAGCAGTCCAGTTCTTTTTCTCCTTCGCCGAGGTAAGACGCTTCTGTCTATTGGTCATGAGTAACTTGACATAAGGAATGTGACACTTGTAGCCCATGTCCTGGATATGACTGTGTGTGGTGGCTCTTGAAGCAATTACTCCAGCAACAGTCCACTCCTTGTGAATCTCCCACAAATTTTTGAATTACCTTCTCTTAACAATCCTTTCAAGGCTGTGGTTATCCCGGTTGCTTGTGCACCTTTTTCTACCACACGTTTTCCTTCCACTCAACTTTCCATTAATATGCTTGGATACAGCACTCTGTGAACAGCCAATTTCTTTACTATTGACCTTTTGTGGCTTACCCTCCTTGTGGAGTGTGTCAATGACTGACGTGTGGACATCTGTCAAGCCAGCTGTCTTTCCCTACTGAAACAGACTGAGGGGCCTTTTTAAATGCTTAAGAAGCCTTTACAGGTGCTTTTTATTAATTACTGAGATAATGACTTTTGGGTTTTCACTGGCTGTAAGCCATAATCATCAACATAAACAGAAATAAACACTTGAAATAGATCACTCTGTTTGGTTCTATATCACATATGAGTTTCACTTTTTGTATTGAAGAACTAATTAACTTTTTGATGATATTCTAATTATGTGTGAAGCACCTTTATTTTGCGGGATTTTTATATGTTTACATGCTGTCATGCAGGCCCCACCGCTGACCCAAACAGCATTTGCTAGCACATCCCTAAATTCAAATGAAAAGATAGATTCAAATAAAACATATGTCAATATGTTTAATTTGAATCTATATTTTCATTCAAATTAAGGAAGCATGTGGTCGCAAATGCTGCTGGGTTAGCAGTGGGGCCTGCATGCTCTTTTTCCGGTTACCAACAATAATATTAGCTATAGTCTAGTATGGAATTTCCTTTATTTCTCTTGTCAAAAAATGTGAACAATTACCTTTTAATGCATTCTAGTTTCCAACAGTGTTTTGCATATATTTTATCAACTTAAAACTACCCATTCAGTAATTTGAGTTGCATATTTCGAGGTTCACGTACTGAACCCATGGGCATTGTTGTGGGACAGTTACTGTACTAAAAATTCAAGCCACACTCATGGACATTTTACCCCAAAACTATATTTGAGGAATCAACAGCCTTCATAAAAGCCTCCCAGAGAGAAGAAACATGCATCTTATGCTCCTGTAATGGCACAAGTTAGTTTTAGAGACAATATTAGGCTAACACGCTGTGCTTTTGCAGCATTTTTTTTTTCAAATTGAAAACTGCTTTTAACACTACCAGCAAAAGCTAGGAGAATACAGAAAGTTTATGCAAACAATTTCTTTTTTCTGAATACCGTATATACTCGAGTATAAGCTGCGATTTTCAGCCCACTTTTTTGGGCTGAAAGTGACCCTCTCGGCTTATACTCGAGTCAGTGTCGGTGTGGGGTCGGCGGGTGAGGGGGAGCGGCGGCTGTGATATACTTACCTGCTCCTGGCGCTGTCCCTGCATGTCCCATGGTCTCCGGGCAGCGCTTTCTGTGTTCAGCGGTCACGTGGTACCGCTCATTAAAGTAATGAATATGCACGCATATTCATTACTCTAATGAGTGGTACGTGACCGCTGAACACAGGAAGATGCCGCCGGCTCCTGGAGACCATCTGACAGTGAGTATATCAGGGGAGGGGGAGCATTGCGCGATAGTCACCTTCCACATTCCACCGCTGCTCGCTGCTCTGTCTTCCATCCTCTGGCTGTGACTGTTCAGGTCAGAGGGCGCGATGACGCGATTAGTGTGCGCGCCACCCTCTGCCTGAACAGTCAGTGCTGAGGATGGAAGACAGAGCAGCGCGCAGCGATGAAATGAGGAAAGTGACTATCGCAAGTGCCGGGGGCCTGAGCGAAGAGAGGTAAGTATGTGATTTTTTTATTTTAATCGCAACAACAGCAAATGGGGAAGATGTGCGGAGCATCTTATGGGGCATATATGAGGAGCATCGTATGGAGCATATATGAGGAACATCTTATGGGGCATATATGAGGAGCATTTTATGGGGCATAATGTGTGGAGCATCTCATGGGGCCACAATGTATGGAGCATCATATGGGGCATAATGTGTGGAGCATCTCATGGGGTTCCTAATGTGTGGAGCATCTTATGGGGCCACAATGTATGGGGCGATAATGTGTGGAGCATCTCATGGGGCCATAATGTGTGGAGCATCTTATTGGGCCATAATGTGTGGAGCATCTCATGGGGCCATAATGTATGGAGCATCTCATGGGGCCCCTAATGTGTGGAGCATCTTATGGGGCCATAATGTGTGGAGCATCTTATGGGGCCATCAACCTTTATGCAGCATTGTATGGGGCAAATGTTTCTATGGTGCATCTTATGGGGCCATTATTAACCTTTGTGCAGCATTATATGGGGTTTATTTTAATATGGAGCATCTTATGGGGCCCATCATGAACTGTATGGAGCATTATATGGGGCTCCTGATCTAATATTGATATTCAAAAACACTTAACCTACTGATGTTTCAATTAATTTTACTTTTATTGGTATCTATTTTTATTTTTGACATTTACCGGTAGCTGCTGCATTTCCCACCCTAGTATTATACTCGAGTCAATAAGTTTTCCCAATTTTTGTGGCAAAATTAGGGGGGTCTGTAAATAAAAAAAGGTTGCATTTTTTAAATCTGCAACATGACAATTCTGTCAGTGCTTTTGCAGAATTTTTTCATCATAGAGAGCAAATAGGAAGTGCAAAATTGCTGCTATATATACAACCATCTTTTTTGCTGTTTTTTCTGCATTTTTGCTGCTCTTTTGGTGAGCTAAACTAACTTTATTAAACATGTAGTGTATGCAAACGTCACATATAATCCATGCCAAAAAACGCAGCAAAAGCACAACAAAAAAGCAGCAAAAATGTGCAAAACCTGCTTTTGTAAGCAGCTTCTTTACTGACAAGAGAGCAGGTTTTGCCTGCAGAAAAAAAAACACTGCAAAAACACAATGTGTGAACATAACCTAAAATGTTTAATAATTAAATCATTACCAGATAAAAAGAAAATTGGATCAGACCAAACAATAACCTAACTAGAATCTTACCTTATTCTTCCTGCCATCAAAAGAAAATGTATTTAACATCTCTTATATAATACAAAATAAATTAATGGATAATGAAAATATGTCATTGTTTTATATCTAAATGCCCTCTACTGCCTGAATATCTACAAGATGTTCAGATATTTATATACACTCTGTTGTATGCAAACACTGAGATGCTCATACACCATGAGATACAGTGTAGAGGAGAGATCCTCCTTAACGTGAATTCAAGGATGATTTAGGCTTTCTTTAACCTGGGATAAATGTGCAATTTGTTGCACTAGCCCAGTGCCTAATATCACTGGATAAGGTAAAGTGGCTTTTTCACACATATTCACATGAAAGGAAAATGTCGCTGGTGTCTGTACATTCAGTTCTGGCCAAAATGTGACTGCTGCTGCCAATCACTAGCTGAAGTTGTCACATTCTTGATACAGCGGTCACATGGCAATTCACGTGTCAGAGTTGGAGCAGTGGGGGTCAGAAACTGAATAATAATAGTAATAAAAATGATAATTTGATTTTATATAGCACCAAAATATTCTGCAGCACTTTACAATTGAGTGGGGACATGTACAGACAATATATTCAATACAAGTTAAGACAATTTAAGCATTCACATTAGGAGTGAGGGCCCTGCTCGCAAGCTTACAGTTTAAAATAATGTTTTTTACTAATTTTTCATTGATGTTTTGTAGTTTTTAAATCACGGATAGAAGCTCCCATTAATTAAATTAAACCCCTTCTAGAATCAAGCTTAAGTATATGCATATCATACAGTACAAATAAAAGCAATACAAAACTAAACTAAACATACAAAGTAACTAATATCGCAGACTACTAATGGTTTTGTATATATTGTTCTAGCAAGTGTTTAAATAGTTTTGGATTATCTGTAATATTTCACTGAATTTACATGTTTTTAATTTATTTTATACTACATTGCATTTTATTTGGGACAAAAAAGCAAAAATGTATTTTGTATCTGGTTAGTCAATGAACTAATTAAAAAAAAAACATACGTATGTGTACACATATACACACACAACAAATATATTTGCGCCGGATGTGCTTCATAAAGCTTACGATCTACTAAACTTGTCACAAATAGTGCTTATCCGAAGTGTACATTTTTAGATTACTGTCAATTAATATCAATTAGTCGACTAACCTCACATAGATCCACAATCCATCTTTATATTATATTATCTGATTTCAAAATAAAATAGAAAAATTAAAAAGACTTACCAAAAACCTGTAATGAAATCAGCAGAAAGAAGCCAACAAGACAAGTGTTCATCATAAAGATTGTTTTACGTAACATGTTATCTGTTTAAATATTGGATTGTTACAACTGATAAAAGAAAAAGCCCCAGATTAGCTCTGCCCTGAAATGATGTAAGAGACTTGATCTGTGTAAAACATGTTTTTAGCGGAAAGGTTTAGTTAGCATATACGTATGCCTTGTACTTGCCATTTGATGTGGTTTCTCAAAAACAAGGTGACTTCAGTGGAAAACTTACCTTTCCATCGCAAATTTTCCCTACGTTGATTTATTCTAATTCAGTCCATTGGTTACAGAATGTAATTGTCTTTTCTTCTTAAAAACAAATGGTTAAGTTAAATAACAGAGAGCGCATCTATTTACTTCCTATTTCAGGATCTTCGTTCTCTTTTTCTCTGGGGTATTCATCAACTTAATGACACCTAAGCCTTACCATTGGTCAACGCATGTGCTAAAATTACAGCTTTCTAACAGTGTATCTAATTTATCTTCTGAAACCATAAAAACTTGCTCTGAGAATAGCGTTGAGCCAGCGTCTCCGATGAGAGTCGTCATCCTCACTACCCGGCGCCTGTGAATAGCTGTACTTTATTGCAATTCACAGTTATCGGAGCTGCATTCTGGAAATATGAACTACATCAGAGGAGCCTTGTGGGAACCCTTTTGATAATAAATTGGTGAATGAGGAATAGCGTGGGGGAAGACTTTATTTAAATAAAGTATTTGTTTCTGTGTGTGTTTTTATTTTTTATTAATGGATTAGTAATGGGGGTGTCTGATAGACACCTTTCCATTTCTAACCCCTCGGCTTGATGCCAGCTGACATTACACAGCTGACATCACCCCCAAAAAATATTACCGTAATTGTCACCGCACCAGGGTAATCATGAAGATCCAGGCAAAGCTCCAGAATTGGCTCATCTAATGTGATGCACCAATACTAGCATGATTGCGGGCTGGCATTTTTAGTCTGGGAAAGGCCCAATAACAAGGGACCTTCACAAAAAAGCCCCCAGCTGTCTTTTTTACCTTGGTTGCTTTTCAAAAATAAGGGGGATCAAGTAATTTTTAAAATGTTTTAGTTATTTATTAGTTTAAGCATAAGCTCTCCCTCCTAGATCAACTTTCCATAAACTGCTTTCTGAGGAAATTGAGTAGCGCATCATGTCACCGGGTCTCATATAAGACCGATGACGCGATGCGGCTGGCCAATCAAAGTAATACCAGTAGCCAAGATGGCTACGGCATTACCATGTATGGAAGGCAATCCTTGCGTGATTTTTGGTTGTCTAACAGCCACAAAACATGTGAGTCGGGGACTTGAGCACTGTGCTCAAGCACCTGCGATACTCGATTGAATAACAAGCAGACCCAAGTACACCAGTGCTCGATCGAGTATCAAGCAAGGGCGTGCATGCTCACTCATCATTAGTAAGAATCTATCAGCTCAAAAAAGGCCACCACAGCCAGGTATGGAGCTGGCTTCTCATTTCAGCAGGATCCATGGGATCCTTAATTCTTCACACTTTTAACCAGGGCGACAAAGTTTTAGACAAAGTGGGCCCATCGGAAATGTTTAAAGTGCGGCCCTACATTTAACATACTGCACCATCACACTCGTTTAGGTTGCATTTATATGCACTGAGTGGGCCGCCAATACGCCTTTTAACGGCAGCCGCTAAGGGTACTTAAACCACAGCGCCGTTAATTAACGGAGCTGTGGAAAAAGTAAATAGCGCCCCCCAGAGTCGGATTTTCTCCGGGGTTTCGGCTGCCGGGGGTAGCCGAGACCCCAGAGAACATGATTCGGGGGGGGTTTTACCGACCCCGCATTTGCGATTGCCGGAAATTAACCGTTTACCGGCGATCGCAAAAAAAAACTCGATTTCTTTTTAATTTCTCTGTCCTCCGATGTGATCGCACATCAGAGGACAGAGAAATGGAGTCCCAGGTAGCCCCCCAATACTTACCTGTCTCCCCGGTGATCCTCGTGGCTGCCGATGGGCGCCGCCATCTTCACCGGCACCGGGAGAATCTTTGGGGTCTCGGCTAGCCCCGGCTAAGGAACATGATCGGGGTCAGTTTTACCGCAAAAAAAATAAATAAAGCAAAGTGTAATTCTCTGTCCTCTGATGTGATCGCACATCAGAGGACAGAGAAATAGGGTGATTCGGGGACCCTATTATACTCACCAGTGTCCCTGGGTCCTCCTGCTGCTCCTCCTGGCCGCCGGCATCTTCTTGGCAAAAGAAAATGGCGGGCGCATGCGCAGTGCGCCCGCCATCTGTCGCCATCTGCCATCCGGCAGGAGAAGAGCAGTTGGGGCTAAAATTAGGGTTAGGGTTAAGGCTAGGGTTAGGGTTAGGGCTAGGGTTAGGGTTAGGGCTAGGGTTAGGGCTAGGGTTAGGGCTAGGGTTAGGGTTAGGGCTAGGGTTAGGGTTAGGGCTAGGGTGAGGGCTAGGGTTAGGGTTAGGGCTAGGGTTAGGGTTTGGGTTAGGGCTAAATTTAGGGTTAGGGTTGGGGCTAAATTTAGGGTTAGGCTTCTTTCACACTTATGTCGGTACGGGGCCATCGCAATGCGTCGGCCCGACATACCGATGCACGTTGTGAAAATTGTGCACAACGTGGGCAGCGGATGTAGTTTTTCAACGCATCCGCTGCCCAATCTATGTCCTGGGGAGGAGGGGGCGGAGTTACGGCCACGCATGCGCGGTCAGAAATGGCGGACGCGACGTACAAAAAAACGTTACATTGAACTTTTTTTGTGCCAACGGTCCGCCAAAACACAACTGATCCAGTGCACAAAGGACGCGACGTGTGGCCATCCGTCACAATCCGTCGGCAATACAAGTCTATGGGCAAAATACGCATCCTGAGGGCACATTTGCAGGATCCGTTTTTTGTCCAAAACGACGGATTGCGACGGATGCCAAACGACGCAAGTGTGAAAGCAGCCTTAGGACTAGGGTTAGGGTTGGGGCTAAAGTTAGGGTTAGAGTTGGGATTAGGGTTAAGGTTTGGCTTAGGGTTGGTATTAGGGTTAGGGTTGGCATTAGGGTTACGCTGGGGATTAGGGTTAGGTTTGGGATTAGGGTTAAGGTTAGGGTTGTGATTAGGGGTGTATTGGGATTAGGGTTAGGTTTGAGGTTAGGGTTGAGATTAGGATTAGGGGTGTGTTGGATTTAGGGTTTTGATTAGGGTTATGGTTAGGGTTGACATTAGGGTTGTTTTGGGGTAAGGGTTGCGATTATCGTTAGGGTTAGGGATTAGGATTATGGATCGGGTTGGGATTAGGGTTAGGGGTGTGTGAGGGTTAGGGTTGGAGCTAGAATTGGGGGGTTTCCACTGTTTAGGTACATCAGGGGGTCTCCAAACACGACAGCCAATTTTGCGCTCAAAATGTCAACTGGTGCTCCCTCCCTTCTGAGCTCTGCCGTGCGCCCAAACAGTGGGTTACCCCCACATATGGGGCATCAGCGTACTCAGGATAAATTGGACAACAAGTTTTGGGGTCCAATTTCTCCTGTTACCCTTGTGAAAATAAAAACTTGGGGGTTACAAAATCTTTTTTGTGGAAAAAAAATATTTTTTTATTTTCACGACTCTGCATTCTAAACTTCTGTGAAGCACTTGGGCATTCAAAGTTCTCACCACACATCTAGATAAGTTCCTTGGGGGGTCTAGTTTCCAAAATGGGGTCACTTGTGGGGAGTTACTAGTGTTTAGGTACATCAGGGGCTCTGCAATCGCAACATAATGCCCACAGACCATTCTATCTAAGTCTGCATTCCAAAACGGCGCTCCTTCCCTTCCGAGCTCTGCCGTGCGCCCAAACAGTGGTTTACCCCCACATATGGGGTACCAGCATACTCAGGACAAATTGGACAACAACTTTTGGGATCCAATTTCTCTTGTTACCCTTGTGAAAATAAAAACTTGGGGGCTAAAAAATCTTTTTTGTGGAAAAAAAAATATTTTTTTATTTTCACGACTCTGCATTCTAAACTTCTGTGAAGCACTTGGGCTTTCAAAGTTCTCACCACACATCTAGATAAGTTCCATGGGGGGTCTAGTTTCTAAGGGCTCTCCAAACGCGACATGGCGTCCGATCTCAATTCCAGACAATTCTACATTGAAAAAGTAAAATGGCGCTCCTTCTCTTCCAAGCCCTGCCGTGCACCCAAACAGTGGTTTACCCCCACATATGGGGTATTGTCGTATTCAGGAGAAATAGCACAACAACTTTTGTGGTCTAATTTCTCCTGTTACCCTTGTGAAAATAAGAATTTGTGGGCAAAAAGATCATTTTTGTGTAAACAAATGCGATTTTTTATTTTCACGGCACTACATTATAAACTTCTGTGAAGCTCTTGGGGGTTCAAAGTGCTCACCACACATCTAGATAAGTTCCTTAAGGGGTCTAGTTTACAAAATGGTGTCACTTGTGGGGGGTTTCCACTGTTTAGACACATCAGGGGCTCTCTAAACGCGACATGGCGTCCGATCTCAATTCCTGCCAATTCTACATAGAAAAAGTCAAACGGCGCTCCTTCTCTTCCAAGCCCTGCCGTGCACCCAAACAGTGGTTTACCCCCACATATGGGGTATTGTCGTATTCAGGAGAAATAGCACAACAACTTTTGTGGTCTAATTTCTCCTGTTACCCTTGTGAAAATAAGAATTTGTGGGCGAAAAGATCATTTTTGTGTAAACAAATGCGATTTTTTATTTTCACGGCACTACATTATAAACTTCTGTGAAGCTCTTGGGGGTTCAAAGTGCTCACCACACATCTAGATAAGTTCCTTAAGGGGTCTAGTTTACAAAATGGTGTCACTTGTGGGGGGTTTCCACTGTTTAGGCACATCAGGGGCTCTCTAAACGTGACATGGCGTCCGATCTCAATTCCAGCCAATTCTGTATTGAAAAAGTCAAACGGCGCTCCTTCAATTCCAAGTTCTGCGGTGCACCCAAACAGTGGTTTACCCCCACATATGGGGTATTGGCGTATTCAGGAGATATTGCATAACAAAATTTATGGTTACATTTCTGTTTTTACACTTGTGAAAATAAAAAAAAGGTTCTGAATTAAAATGTTTGCAAAAAAAGTTAAATGTTCATTTTTTCCTTCCACATTGTTTCAGTTCCTGTGAAGCACGTAAAGAGTTAATAAACTTCTTGAATGTGGTTTTGAGAATCTTGAGGGGTGTAGTTTTTAGAAAGGTGTCACACTTCATTATTTTCTATCATATAGACCCCTCAAAATGACTTCAAATGTGATGTGGTCCCTAAAAAAAATGGTCTTGTAAAAATGAGAAATTGCTGGTCAACTTTTAACCCTTATAACTCCCTAACAAAAAAAAATTTGTTTCCAAAATTGTGCTGATGCAAAGTAGACATGTGGGAAATGTTATTTATTAACTATTTTTCATGACATATCTCTCTGATTTAAGGGCATAAAAATACAAAGTTTGAAAATTGCAAAATTTAAAAAATTTTCGCCATATTTCCGTTTTTTTCATAAATAATCGCAAGTGATATCGAAGAAATGTTACCACTAACATGAAGTACAATATGTGATGAAAAAACATTCTCAGAATCAGCAGGATCCGTTGAAGCTTTCCAGAGTTTTAACCTCATAAAGTGACAGTGGTCAGAATTGCAAAAATTGGCTCGGTCATTAAGTACCAAATTGGCTCTGTCACTAAGGGGTTAAGCTAGTGCAATCAACAGTATTGTAGTCATTTAGCAATTGCTTATCGGCCTGTTTACAGAAGTTGATGAAGAAAGATGGGGACAGAACGAACATTAATAGATCAATCCATCCCAATACAGTATCATGTTATCAGCAGCATATGTACAGTTTACACTGGGTGGTGTGCTGCTGAGAACAACAATGTTTGTTCCGCCATAAACAATTCAGTTGAATGAGCTACATTTTGCTTATTCTTTTGGGGATTGCCAAAATGCTTACATCATCAGCACTTTCACTTCCCCTTCATTTACAGTATGCATTTTCAAATTGCTCTGTCTTTGGAAACCAAGTTTCATTGAATAATTGACACTAAATTTTATTAATATAACAAAAATATGGTCACTAGTAGCAGCCAAGGTTTTTTTATTTCAATCCACTGTCATTTCACACAAAGCACGTTAAACTGTATGGGTGAATAGTCAGTTTTTAAAGCAAAAGAAATTTCAAACCGCCATAATTTCACACAAAGCACATTAAACTGTATGGATGACAATAGTCAATTTTTGGAACAAAAAATGAGGACCCCTGTGGAAGTCCAAGCGGTTTTGAAAAATTTTAAACCACTGTCATTTCACATAAAGCAGGGTAAACTTAGGAACAATGCCTCGCCTTTTAATGTTTTAACCTTGTTTCAGAAAAGAAATCAAATTTTCCTGGATGGTCATGCTGGAACTTTTTTCCAGTTTTTTCGTCTACTTTCCTGTGAACACCAGTGGAATCAGATTATATATATGGAGGACTTAATTCTTGTATTGCTAGATCAAGGTTCCTCAAATTGTAAGATGTCTTAAATTTGTTGGCGGGGGTAGTTTATCTAGATGTGATTATGAAGTACAAAGACATAATTATGGCTGTAACAATCTCTGGTTCAACAATATAATTGACTCATGCAGAACTAATTTCTATTTTAAACAAGGTTTGGGAGATAAATAAAATGTAAATTGTGAAATATATTTAAGTTTTGCATGGATTTCCTCTACAGATGGCCTTGACACCACTTTGGTTTGCCTGGCAAGGTCCAGGTACCACTTTGGTCTATGTGGTGACGCCCCAATGAGAAAAGTTTGAGAAGCCCTGCTCTAGATGGTTTAACCCCTTCCCGACTTGTGACACCATGTAGGCATCATGAAAGTCGGTGCCAATCCAACCTGTGATGTCAATGTGGCGTCATGGAGGGATTATGTCACTGCTGATTGGGTGAAAGGGTTACCTCCAATTTCACCAGATCTGCAGGGACAGGGGGAGAGGTACTTCAGCCCAGGGGGGGTGGCTTTGCCCCCATGTGGCTAAGATCGCTCTGATTGGCTGTTCAAAGTGAAACAGCCAATCAGAGCAATTTGTAATATTTCACCTATGAAACTTGGTGAAATATTACAATCCAGCCATGGCTGATGCTGTAATATCATCGGCCATGGCTGGAAATCGCGATCTGCCCCCTCCACCGACTGACAGCGGCGATCTGCCGCCGCTGTCAGTCTTTTCTCCCCTCCGTTCTGTGCTCCGCTGCCCTCCTCTCCCCTCCATCCTGTCCAGCACCCCCCCGCTGTCCGATCCCACTCCCTGTACCTCTGGAGTCCCGGGGTCCCTCCCGGTGTCCGTCTGGCATCTAAGATGGGTGCCACCATCTTCCAAAATGGCGGGCGCATACGCAGTGCGCCCGCTGAATCTGTCGGCCTGCAGATTCATTACAGGTACATTTTGATCACTGTGATAGGTTATATCACAGTGATCAAAATAAAAAAATAGTAAATAAAGCCCCCCTTATCACCCCCATAGGTAGGGAAAATAATGAAATAAATAAAATATTTTTATTTTTATTTTTCCACTAGGGTTAGGGTTAGAACTAGGTTTAGGGTTAGGGCTAGGGTTAGGGTTAGGGCTAGGGTTAGGGTTGCAATTAGGGTTAGGGTTAGAATTAGGGTTGGGGTTGCAAATAGGGTTCGAATTAGACTTTGTGCACATGGTGCGGATTTGGCTGTGGAACCGCAGCGGATTGGCCGCTGCGGATTCGTGGCAGTTTTCCATCATGTTTACAATACCATGTAAACCTATGGTAAACCAAATCCGCTGTGCCCATGTGCAGAAAATACCGTGCGGAAACACTGCGTTGTATTTTCCGCAGCATGTCAATTCTTTGTGCGGATTCCGCAGCGTTTTACACCTGTTCCTCAATAGGAATATGCAGGTGACATCCGCACAAAAAAACACTGGAAATCCACAGTAAATCCGCAAGTAAAACACAGTGCGTTTTACCTGCGGATTTTTCAAAAACGGTGCAGAAAAATCCGCACACAAATCCGCAACATGGGCACATAGCCTTAGGGTTAGGGCTGGAACTAGAGTTAGGGTTGGAATTAGGGTTAGGGTTGGAATTAAGGTTAAGATTAGGATTAGGGGTGTGTTTACCCAAACCATCGGGGTATAAGCGTACTCAGGAAAAATTGTACAACAATTTTAGGGGTCTAATTTCTCCTGTTACCCTTGGAAAAATAAAAAAATGGGGGCTAAAAAATTATTTTTGTGGGAAAAAAAAGATTTTTTATTTTCACGGCTCTGCGTTATAAAATTCTATGAAGCAGTTAGGGGTTCAAAGTGCTCACCACACATCTAGATAAGTTCCTTGGGGGTCTAGTTTCCAAAATGGGGTCACTTGTGGGGGGTTTCTACTGTTTAGACACATCAGGGGCTCTGGAAACGTAACATGACACCTGCAGACCATTCCATCAAAGTCTGCAGTTCAAAAAGTCACTACTTCCCTTCCGAGCTCTGCCATGCACCCAAACAGTGGTTTACTCCCACATATGGGGTATCAGCGTACTCAGGACAAACTGGACAACAACGTTTGTGGTCTAATTTCTCCTGTTACCCTTGTAAAAATAAAAAATTGTGTGCTAAAAAATAATTTTTGAGGAAAGAAAAATGATTTTTATTTTCACTGCTCTGCGTTATAAACTTCTGTGAAGCACTTGGGGGTTCAGAGTGCTCACCACACATCTAGATAAGTTCCCTGGGGGCTCTAGTTTCCAAGATATGGTCAATTGTGGGGGTTTCTACTGTTTAGGCATATCAGGGGCTCTGCAAACGTAACATGACGCCCGCAGACCATTCCATCAAAGTCTGCATTCCAAAACATCACTACTTCCCTTCCGAGCCCCGACGTGTGCCCAAACAGTGGTTCACCCCCACATATGGGGTATGATCATACTCAGGACAAACTGGACAACAACTTTCGGGGTCCAATTTCTCCTGTTACCCTTGTGAAAATAAAAAATTGTGGGCTAAAAAATAATTTTTGAGGAAAGAAAAAAGATTTTTTATTTTCATGGCTCTGCGTTATAAACTTCTGTGAAGCACTTGGGGGTTCAAAGTGCTCATCACACAACTAGATGAGTTCCTTGGGGGTTCTAGTTTCCAAAATGGTGTCACCTGTGGGGAAGTTCAAATGTTTAGGCACACAGGGGCTCTCCAAAAGCGGCATGGTGACCGCTAATGATTGGAGCTAATTTTTCATTCAAAAAGTCAAATGGTGCTCCTTCTCTTCCGAGCCTTGCCGTGTGCCCAAACAGTGGTGTACCCCCACATGTGAGGTATCCGTGTACTCAGGAGAAATTGTCCAACACATTTTAAGATCCATTTTATCCTGTAGCCCATGAGAAAATGAAACAATTGAGGCTAAAAGAATTTTTTTGTGAAAAAAAGTACTTTTTCATTTTTACAGATCAATTTGTGAAGCACCTGGGGGTTGAAAGTGCTCACTATGCATCTAGATAAGTTCCTTGGGGCATCTAGTTTCCAAAATGGGGTCACTTGTGGGGGAGCTCCAATGTTTAGGTACACAGGTACTCTCCAAACATGACATGGTATCCGCTATCGATTGGAGCTAATTTTTCATTCAAAAAGTCAAATGGCGCTCCTTCCCTTCCGAGCCTTGTCGTGTGCCCAAACAGTGGTTTACCCCCACATATTAGGTATCGGTGTACTCAGGAGAAATTGCCCAACAAATTTTAGGATCCATTTTATCATGTTACCCATGTGAAAATGAAAAAATTGATGCTAAAAGATATTTTTGGTGAAAAAAAAGTACTTTTTCATTTTTACGGATCAATTTGTGAAGCACCTTGGGGTTTAAAGTGCTCACTATGCATCTAGATAAGTTCCGTGGGGAGTCTAGTTTCCAAAATGGGGTCCCTTGTGGGGGAGCTCCAATCTTTAGGCACACAGGGGCTCTCCAAACGCGACATGGTGTCCGCTAAAGATTGGAGCCAATTTGTCATTAAAAAAGTCAAATGGCGCTCCTTCCCTTCCGAGCCCTACCGTGCACCCAAACAGTGATTCCCCCCCACATATGGGGTATCGGCGTACTCAGGACAAATTGTACAACAACTTTAGGGGTCCAGTTTATCCTTTTAAAAACATTGTTGCTAAAAGTTCATTTTTGTGACAAAAAGTTAAATGTTCATTTTTTCCTTCCACGTTTCTTCTGCTGCTGTGAAGCACCTGAAAGGTTAAAAAAAACTTCTTGAATGTGGTTTTGAGCACCTTGAGGGGTGCAGATTTTATAAAGGTGTCACTTTTGGGAATTTTCAGCCATATAGACCCCTCAAAGTGACTTCAAATGTGAGGTGGTCCCTAAAAAAAATGGTTTTGTTAATTTTGTTGTTAAAATGAGAAATCGCTGGTCAAATTTTAACCCTTATAACTTCCTAGCAAAAAAAAAATTTTGTTTCCAAAATTATGCTGATGTAAAGTAGACATGTGGGAATTGTTATTTATTAAGTATTTTGTGTCACATAACTCTCTGGTTTAACAGAATAAAAATTCAAAATTTTAAAATTGCTAAATTTTCTAAATTTTTGCCAAAGTTCCGTTTTTTTCACAAATAAACGCAAAAATTATCAACCTAAATTTACCACTAATATGAAGCTCAATATGTCACGAAAAAACATTTTCAGAATATCTAGGATCCGTTGAAGCGTTCTTGAGTTATTACCTCATAAAGGGACACTGGTCAGAATTGCAAAAAATGGCCAGGTCATTAAGGTCAAAATAGGCTGGGTCATAAAGGGGTTAACAAAGATATATTATATTCCATTCATAGACTTTTTTTCTGTTTACCATTATCATGGCACTTTTTGTTGCAATTGTGTAGCAAAAAGGCAACAAGAAACAGTGATTGTGATTTGACCACCAAATGAGAATGCACCCTTACCTTCAAAATTACTGTTTTGACACAGATTTTATTCTGGTAGTGAAATGTGCTGTGCAAACCCGAAGCATTTCTTAGTACTTTTAAGTCAACTTTTTAAGCTGATTTTCTATAGAACCATTTTTCTTCTTTTATTTGATTCAGTGGTCAAATTTTGAGCTTTTTTCAGGCTGAAATGCATTAAAATATGTGTTAGGAGTCGAGTTTCCTCTGCTGCACAGGGGGAATCTCGATCCGTCTCCGCTGCGGTCTCCCATTCTCCTCCAGCCGCAGTGGAGTCTGCTCAGCAGGGACATCGCTCCCAGTGTCTTGCTCGCTCTCACTCTGTACAGAGAGTTACTGCTGCTTCTTCAGCTCCTGCCATTAAAGTCAGTGCTGGTCAGCGGCGAGCGGACTTCCCTGGGACTAAGTCCTTGTTTGCGCACACTGAGCATGCCCAGAGCAAGATCTCCAGTTGGAGATCGAGGGTCATGTGCTCTGGCTCTGCAGCGCATTCCATTGGTCCTCTTGGCAGGCCCTGGAAGGGCAAAGTTTCTGTGGCCACTTCCTGTCCTGCAATTATATAAACTGCGCATGACCGCACGGCCATGCGCTAGTGTACAATTGAATACGTGTGTTTGTTGTGAGTGCAAGTCGTTCATTAAATACCCCTACCCTATTGTATGACTGTTCGCGTATGGAGTATGGCTGCTATCTAGCGCCCGACAAATCACTCAACGTGTCACACACGTATCAGCGTCTATTGCTGTGACCGCCAGTGTGGCGCCACGCGCCAGTAGTGCGCTTCCTGACCCACGTCTGGGTGCTTAGTGGTGCCTGCCAGCACGGCACAGTTCGCACTTCGGTGCTCTAATTATAAGAGTTGCCTAACACACCCTGTTGCGGTGTTGTGTCAGCAAGTGGTCTAATCGGACTTCAATCCTAGTTGGGGTTAAGTTCGCTGTCTGCTTGCTCGCCTTCTATGTGCGGTACCGCGATCCTGTGACGCAACAGGATCGCTTCCTTCACGTTGGTTGAAGTTTAACCCACGCGAGTATACTTATGAGTACCGCCATATAGTCCGTCATTACTCAGCAGCAGGTTCCATCTCTGCACGGTGGACCCCGGGCTACGAACGCACCGTACACCATCAGTCTTATTATTTGGTGCGTTCCGCTAGCCCTAACATTACACTAGCGCCAGGGTCTGGCTAGTGATGACGGACAAACAGCAATCCCTGCGGTATATACAGCAGCTGGAGGGTAGGCTCTCGAGAGCGCAACCTCAGCTGTGGATGTTACCGCAGTTGCTGTACAGGCTGCCAGCGTGGCTGCAGCAACTTTGTCCATTGCCACCCCTGTTCCGACATTTTCTCGCCTCCCGCTGCCAGAAAAATTTTCTGGTAATAGCAAATTTTGTAGGGGATTCGTGAGTCAGTGCTCTATTCATCTCGAGCTTCTGGCTGCACGTTTCCCCACAGAGTGGGCTAAGGTAGGATTTATTGTGTCTCTATTGTCGGACAGGGCGTTGGAATGGGCTACGCCGCTGTGGGAGCGTGGCGATCATGTGGTGCAGAGTGCTCCTCTGTTTTTGAGCACTTTAAAACAGGTCTTTTTAGGACCTCAAGTCACCCATGACACTGCGCTCCAACTGCTGGCATTAACTCAGGGTGAGTCCTTGGTCAGTCATTTTGCCGTCCAATTCCGCACTTTAGCATCTGAGCTGGAATGGTCGGATAAAGCTCTTATCCCCATATTTTGGAGGGGCTTGGCTGACCATGTAAAGGACGCTCTGGCCACTAGGGAGATTCCTGCCACACTGGAGGAGTTAATAACAGTCTCCACTCGAATTGACCTCCGTTTTAACGAGCAGAGGTTAGAGCGAGCCCAGTGTAGGCAGAGGTTTCGGCTGGCTCCTACTTTCGCCAAACCTCTGGAATCTCCGGTCCTGGTTCCTGAGTCACATGAGGCCAGGGAAGTGTCACAAGCGGGACCTAAGTCCCGGACCGCTTGTGCACTCAGGGTCTGTCATGTTTGCCAGCAGTCTGGACATTTAGCCACCAGATGTCCTCAGCGGTCGAGGAAACGTCAGCGTCTAGTGGTCGTAGGTGGAGGTACACTAGACACGGCGACGTTTGCCTCTAAATTGTCCTTTAAGGGGACAATTACTATAGGCTCATTCTCCCACTCGGTAGAGCTCTGCGTGGATTCTGGGGCGGAGGGCAATTTTATGTCTTCTGCCTTCGCCCAACGCCACGCAATACCTCTGGTTATGCTAGCTCAACCTGTAACGGTACGAGTGGTGAATGGGTCGACTCTGCCCTCACAGATAACTCACCAGACCATCCCTTTACTCTGTCCATGTTGCCATCTCATCAGGAGATTATTTCTCTGCTCGTCATTCCAGAGGGAATTGATGAAGTCCTGTTGGGAATACCTTGGCTACGGTACCACTCTCCTCATATCGAGTGGTCCTCAGGCAGAATTCTGGGATGGGGTGAGTCTTGTGGGGGTAGGTGTCAGAGGGAGTGCGTTCAGGTTGCTACAACTGAGGTACCCGCAGATCTATCCTCTCTCCCCAAGCAGTATTGGTCGTATGCAGACGTATTCTCCAAAAAGGCGGCGGAGACCCTTCCGCCCCATCGCCCCTATGACTGTCCTATTGACCTCTTGCCTGGTGCTGAGCCTCCCCGGGGTCGAGTCTATCCGCTATCTCTCCCGGAGACGGAGGCAATGTCACAGTACATCCAGGAAAATCTGGCAAGAGGGTTCATCAGGAAGTCAGTGTCACCTGCTGGGGCAGGGTTCTTCTTCGTGCAGAAGAAGAGTGGGGAATTGCGTCCATGCATAGACTACAGGGGTCTTAACGCCATCACCGTTAAGAATAAATACCCTTTGCCTTTGATATCTGAACTGTTCGATAGGCTTCGGGGAGCAAGGGTATTTCCTAAATTAGATCTGCGGGGTGCTTACAACCTGATTCGCATCCATGAGGGGGACGAATGGAAGACGGCTTTTAACACCAGGGATGGGCACTATGAATATCTGGTGATGCCCTTTGGGCTCTGTAATGCCCCAGCCGTTTTCCAAGACTTTGTGAACGATATCTTCCGGGATATGCTTTCCACCTCGGTCGTAGTCTATCTGGATGATATTCTCATCTACTCTCCAGATATTGACTCCCACCGGAGAGATGTTTGCAAAGTCTTCGACCTCCTACGGGCAAACTCACTCTATGCCAAGTTGGAAAAGTGTATGTTTGAGCAGGAGTCCTTACCTTTCCTAGGCTACATCATCTCAGCCCAGGGATTGGCTATGGATCCTGCCAAACTACAGGCTGTGATGGACTGGCAGGAACCCCATTCTCTTAAAGCGGTGCAGCGCTTTATGGGGTTCATCAATTATTATCGCCAGTCCATCCCGCATTTCTCAACTTTGGTAGCTCCCTTGGTTGCCCTCACCAAGAAGGGGGCGAATCCCAAATTGTGGTCTGAGGAGGTCTCCAAGGCTTTTATCTCTATAAAGTCACACTTCGCTAGCGCTCCCATTCTTCATCGCCCCGATGTTGATAAGCCATTTATCATGGAGGTGGATGCCTCTTCTGTTGGTGCTGGAGCAGTCCTCTTCCAAAAGGATGCTCAAGGTCGGAAGCATCCTTGCTTCTTTTTCTCCAAGACCTTCGCACCAGCAGAGAGGAATTATTCCATCGGGGACAGGGAGTTGCTAGCCATGAAGTTGGCTTTCTCGGAGTGGAGACATCTCTTGGAGGGAGCACGTTTTCCCTTCCAAGTCTTCACAGATCACAAAAATTTGGTGTATCTGCAGACAGCTCAGCGGTTGAATTCTCGCCAGGCCAGATGGTCCTTGTTCTTCTCCCGGTTTCATTTCACCCTCCATTTCCTTTCTGGGGAGAAGAACATTCGGGCCGACGCTCTCTCTCGCTCCGTTGTGTCATCTGCGGAGGAGGAGGAGGAGCCTCGGCTTATTGTCCCCACCAAGAGTTTGAGAACCGTGGCCCCGGTTTCGCTGGAGTCTGTGCCCCCGGGCAAGACTTTTGTTCCATCTAGTTTGCGACCGGAGGTTCTCTCTTGGGCGCACTCGTCCAGGGTGGGTGGACATTTTGGTACTAAAAGGACATCAGAGTTACTGGCGAGGACATACTGGTGGCCGCATATGGCTCGTGATGTCGCGGAGTACGTTCGGGCGTGTGTCTCTTGCGCCAGGAACAAGACTCCTCGGCAACGGCCAGCTGGGTTGCTTTATCCTCTGCCCGTGGCTGACAGGCCCTGGGAGATGGTCGGGATGGACTTTGTGGTTGGCTTACCCAAGTCTCGTAATTGCACCATTATCTGGGTGATCACCGATCATTTTTCCAAAATGGTGCATTTGGTGCCTCTTCCACAGCTACCATCTGCACGGGCGTTGGCTGTCTTGTTTATCAAGCATATCTTTCGCTTACACGGTATGCCAGACAAAATTGTTAGTGACCGGGGTCCCCAGTTTGCGTCTCGATTCTGGAGGGAGCTATGTCGTCTACTCAGTATTGAGTTAAATCTCTCTTCGGCATATCATCCCGAGACGAATGGGTTGGTAGAAAGGGCCAACCAGACCTTGGTCACATATCTGCGACATTTTGTTTCTGCCAGACAGGATGACTGGGCATCCTTGCTACCGTGGGCAGAGTTTGCACTTAACAATGCCGTAGCCGACTCTACCGGTCAGACTCCATTCCTCTTAAATTACGGCCAGCATCCGCGTGTTCCTGTGCCCATGCCTGTGTCTTCCGCTGATCCCAGGGTGGCAGACTGGGCTGTGGAGGCACGGGACATTTGGGATCGCACGCAGGATGCCATTCGGGCCTCCAAGGAGAGAATGAGGTCCTCCGCCGATGTTCATCGGCGCCCCGCTCCGACTTTTGCCCCTGGCGACTTCGTGTGGCTCTCCGCCCGTAACATCAGGCTGCGAGTTGAGTCCACTAAGTTTGCTCCTCGCTACTTGGGTCCCTTCAAGGTTCTCGAACAGGTTAATCCTGTGGTCTACCGCCTGGCTCTTCCTCCACGCTTGGGTATCACCGACACCTTTCATGTGTCCCTCTTGAAACCCGAATACATGTCCCGGTTTTCCGAGTCATCTGCCGGGACATCGGGTTCGTTTACGGACGATTACGAGGTGAACGCTATTTTGGGGTGCAAGGTGGTACGCGGCAAAAAGTATTATTTGGTGGATTGGAAGGGTTATGGTCCAGAGGACAGGTCTTGGGAGCCTGCTGAAAACATTCGGGCCCCACAGCTCATTGCTGCCTTCGAGCGTAGCGAGGCCCAAGGAGGGGGGGTAATGTTAGGAGTCGAGTTTCCTCTGCTGCACAGGGGGAATCTCGATCCGTCTCCGCTGCGGTCTCCCATTCTCCTCCAGCCGCAGTGGAGTCTGCTCAGCAGGGACGTCGCTCCCAGTGTCTTGCTCGCTCTCACTCTGTACAGAGAGTTACTGCTGCTTCTTCAGCTCCTGCCATTAAAGTCAGTGCTGGTCAGCGGCGAGCGGACTTCCCTGGGACGAAGTCCTTGTTTGCGCACACTGAGCATGCCCAGAGCAAGATCTCCCGTTGGAGATCGAGGGTCATGTGCTCTGGCTCTGCAGCGCATTCCATTGGTCCTCTTGGCAGGCCCTGGAAGGGCAAAGTTTCTGTGGCCACTTCCTGTCCTGCAATTATATAAACTGCGCATGACCGCACGGCCATGCGCTAGTGTACAATTGAATACGTGTGTTTGTTGTGAGTGCAAGTCGTTCATTAAATACCCCTACCCTATTGTATGACTGTTCGCGTATGGAGTATGGCTGCTATCTAGCGCCCGACAAATCACTCAACGTGTCACACACGTATCAGCGTCTATTGCTGTGACCGCCAGTGCGGCGCCACGCGCCAGTAGTGCGCTTCCTGACCCACGTCTGGGTGCTTAGTGGTGCCTGCCAGCACGGCACAGTTCGCACTTCGGTGCTCTAATTATAAGAGTTGCCTAACACACCCTGTTGCGGTGTTGTGTCAGCAAGTGGTCTAATCGGACTTCAATCCTAGTTGGGGTTAAGTTCGCTGACTGCTTGCTCGCCTTCTATGTGCGATACCGCGATCCTGTGACGCAACAGGATCGCTTCCTTCACGTTGGGTGAAGTTTAACCCACGCGAGTATACTTATGAGTACCGCCATATAGTCCGTCATTACTCAGCAGCAGGTTCCATCTCTGCACGGTGGACCCCGGGCTACGAACGCACCGTACACCATCAGTCTTATTATTTGGTGCGTTCCGCTAGCCCTAACAATATGACTTTGCTTTGTTCTGGAAAAATACGTGGAAAAAAATAGCACCAGGTGCAATGTAGGAATTTTTTTGCTCAGAGATCAAAAGGAAGCTTTGCATAAGCTTTCTATTTTAAAAAGATTACTCAACAAGTGTTTTATATATTTTATATGTGGATTTTGGTGTACAGTCTACTCTAATATCCTCTTAAAAACCCCTGTGTAAAATGCCCGTAACAATTCTGCTGCTCCTAAGGTTTCATGATAGTGTATTCATTTCAATGAGAAATTGGTGATGCACGTTTACGTCTACACATATTCTCTGTAGATTGAAAATTGTTGAATTGAGCAAAGAGCTGGAAAAAAAAAGACAGCACAATAATATTTTTTTCTATTTGAGATTTGAACAACTATACAGTGGAGAATCCGTGAATCTATATAGGTGTCATTAAATGGTTCTACAAAACAATAATAATAATAATAATAATAATAATAATAACAAGAGCTGTAAAGTAACAATAACAATGAAATCTGAGACTGGATTCCCACATGTATTAATGTTGTACTTTCATTGCTATTTTAAAAGATTCTTTAGCTATGGATGCTGCTGCCAACTGTTCCTATAATAAAATTCTAATATTCTACAGACACAGCACTTTTGTTTTTGCTTGTGACATTACATTTGATGGTTGTTTGGAGTCTGTGGGATAGCAAGGGACAATGGCCTCCTACTCTGTTCCTCAGGCTAGGGGACCCTAGGATATCACTGTCCCCAGGATTACCCCAGAAGTGTATGAGAAAACACAGACAAGACAGACAGGGAAAACACAGTAATAAACACTAAGGAACAAAAAGTAAAGCTAGTGAGGCAAGGAAGCAACACAAACAAAGACACCAAACGAAAAGGAAAGGCTACACCAAAAATTGCTTGCAACAAACTTAGGGATAGCCATCAGTAAGCCTGGATATGTCCACCTCTCCAGACCAGATTAGACAAACTATAGCTTACATTACCTGAATAGTCAAGCCAGCATACATAGGAGGAGAGAAGATATGACTGCCTCTCCCACAGCATGTGAATAAAGGAGATTAACAATCTAGCCCAGCAGAGATTTAACTCTTGCTAACCTGCTTCAGAGCTACAAGTCTTTGAGTCGACGCTCAAGTCTCCCTGTGCTGATTAAAACGAATATTGCAAAAATCTATGGATTCCACAGACCCCGGCACTATTATAAGAGTCAGTGGTACTTGCAGAAACCTCCTTGTGACAATACCCCTCTCTATAAAAGGACCCCTGGACCCTCAGCACCCAGACTGTCCGGATGAAGATGAAGAAAAGTTCTATCCAGACGTTCAGCATGGATATCAGAGGCTGGTACCCAAGTCCACTCCTCTAGACTGTTGCCCCACCAGTGAGCCAAATATTGCAATGAATGGCAAATTAAATTAAAATTGACAATCTTGCATACTTAAAGCTCTATTGACCCAATCCACTAGGACTGGAGGCAGTGGTAAGGGAAGAGAGGTTACAGAAGACACATACTTTTGTAGCATCGACATCTCTGCATGTTGTCCCTCATCCCTGGCAGAAACGCAGGCTTACACACACCCCCAGCCCCTTTCCCCCACTTCCTCCATCTCTGCTGATGCCCAGAGTGTGAGCACTGCGTGCAGATCGCCGGGCACTTAAAGGGTCTGTGCACGTCATCATAAAATGTCCCCAGTCATTGGCTGAGGGACACCTACTATTATAGGCCCCTCCTCCAGCATGGAGGTGCTAGAGCAGCGTGAATAGTTAGCCAATAGCATGCTTGCTAGTTTTCAGGTCCCCATTCCCGCCAGTCAGTATTCTAGTTCTGCACCTGTCTGTCCGTACCTGCTTGTCTATCTGCATTACAGTCTGCACCTGCCAGTGTTCATCTGTACTTCAGCCTGTCCAGTCTGCACCTGACAGTGCTCATCTGTCTACCTGACCCATCTGTATCCATGGCTCCTGTGTTCCTCCAGTGCCTGCATCTGTTGTCATAACTGTTACACACTTCCTGGCCATTTCTTCCTCCTGTCCATTGTGGGTCAGCTGTCATCTACCCGAGGTCAGTCCTTGTGTAGCACTTGTTTCCTTCTCATTTGTTGCTCCTTGAATTGCGGTATTGTCAACTGCCGTGCAACTGAGGTCGGACTTGGTGAGGCACCTAGTGTTGTCCACTTGGTGAGGCCCAGTGTTGTCCAGCAAAGGAACTACAAGCTGAGATATTTCAAGGTAAGAAAAATGGATTTAATTAATATGTATGCTAAATCAAGTCAGATGGAATTTTTAAGTTTGTACAAATCTAGTCTTGAAATGTTCTGGCTGAGTTTATATGCAGAATGCAAGATATCAAATCTAAAGATAGATTCTAAGCTAAAGTATACTAAAGAAAAAGATCAACTGAAAAATATTTTACATTTGGTTAATGTATTTCATAAGTTTGTTTCAGAGAAATCTAAAAAAGACTGTGTAGAAAGAGTTTCAACGGAATGTAGTGATTTTCCCAAGATTGACTGTAATATGGAGAGTAAACAAGATATGAGGCATGTCTCTGTAATGGCCACTCAAAGTGACCTTGTGTCTCAAGATGTAAAACAAGATGGAGGAAACGTAGAAGGAGACAAGAGAACAGATAAATATAATGTACAAGGTACAGATGTACAACGGCCACTAAAAATAGAAGACAACTCAGAAGCCCAACTCCAAACTAAATCTAGGAAAGTCTCGTTAAAATTATGCAAAATCATTCCTGCATATGATGACAAAATCCATGTGTGCAGAATTTCAGAGATATTTGAGAGTTTTGCTGATAAGTTTGATTTAACTAATGAAGAAAAAAATCAGTTGTTTAAAATGTGGCTTCCATTAACTTTTTCCAGAAGATTCTCATTAAAATTGCAGAATGATGAGTTCCATGAAGAAATGTGCTCCATACTCCTTTTATACATTGGCGGCAAGGCCAGCCCTGCTGCATAGTCAGTCATATGCACCCCATTAAGCCTTGGAACCCACATACTGGATGTGCCCATGAAAATTCACTTCACAATATGCATTTTGTACTCCCGTACTACTTGGTTTTACACATTGGCGGCAAGGCCAGCCCTGATGCATAGTCAGTCATATGCACCCCATTAGGCCTTGGAACCCACATAGTGGATGGGCCCAGGAAAATCCACTTCACAATATGCATTTTGTACTCTCGTACTCCTTAGTTTTATACATTGCCAGCAAGGCCTGCCCTGCTGCATAGTCAGTCATATGCACCCCATTAGGCCTTGGAACCCACATAGCTGATGGGCTCAGGAAAATCCACTTCACAAGATGAATTTTGTGCTCCATACTCCTTTGTTTTATACATTGGCAGGAAGGCAAGCCCTGCTGCATAGTCAGTTATATGCACCCCATTAGGCCTTGGAACCCACATAGTGGATGCACCCATGAAAATCCACTTCACAATATGCATTGTGTGCTCCATACTCCTTTGTTTTATACATTGGCAGGAAGGCGAGCCCTGCTGCATAGTCATATGTACCCCATTAGGCCGTGAAACCCACATACTGGATGGGCCCAGGAAAATTCACTTGTATTTTTAATGGTATGATGGTTCCCTCTTTGCACAATTATTTACAGGAGAATTTTGAAATTTTATTTGACATGTTTTCAACACTAAGTTTCAGATATGGCTCTAAAAAAAGGCAAATACTTGCAATCCAAACTGCAAAATTCATGGAATAGTATGATTGAATTATGTGAGTGCATACACTTTTGTATGTGGTAACATACACAGGTTAATAAGTACATATAAGGATTAAATAAATATAGTGATTATGTATATATGAAGATTAACTACATACAGTATAGTTAGATAAGCACCAAGAGGCTTTTAAACATCATCCGTCTGGAATATCAGAGAAGCAACACCAAGACAGAGAACCCCTGGGAGATTACCTACACTGCATGGGCATCCCCAATTATGCAGGTATCAGCACACTGTACATGTACAGGTACCCCAGTTTTGGCATCTTTCTTAGTCATGTTTCTCTGGTCTTATATAGTGAATAACACTATGAAGTAACTCTAGATTTACCCACACCTTCATGTGGCCACTTTTCACGGTTGGATGAAACTGAGTTATCATGGAGTCATCAGACGAGGGGCCATAAACCCCTAGAAAATAAAAGCCACAAGGATTTAGATCAAACCACCACCGGCATAGTTTCAGTAAACCTTAATGTTTTACAATGACAAACAGCAAACATATAGAGGCTTAGAACTGTTTGTAAAGTGAATAAACAAACATTTATCAAGATTGTGTCACTGTGAGCATCGTCTGTCACATCTCTAAATGTTTTACAAGAAATGCAGCTATGTGATTGTCTGAATGCATTTGGTGTACAGTATTTCAATCTTGTTTACAAATCGCAATTTGTATATTCTCCATTTGTACATTTGAGGCGGACAAAGTTAATGCTCGCAAGGAGAGAAACAAATATAGTGGACAAAGCTATATTTTTAATGAACTACTGAGGCAAAGTAACAGCATTGCTTTATCAAATTTATATGAAGTGTATTGTGTCCAATGTTAGCAACCAGGCAACACAAAAAGGAGCTTATCAAGTGAGCTCTTTAAGGTACACAAATGTTATGAAGTGTTTTCCAACAAGGATGTGGTTTCACCAATGGGGGGTACCTTTTGTAAAAATAGACTAGTGCCATTACAGTCCCCCTTGACCAAACTTCACTGGCTTATAGCAGTAGAAAGCACTTTCACCCTGGTAATCTAGTGGCAGTTAAACAAGAGACATTGCAGGAGACAGGGTTAAGAAATAGGCACAATGGAATGCCATGCCCAATTCCCCAATGTTTGGTCCTTTTTGGACAGATTAAAATAGTGCCATCACAGCCCCCTAGACCTAAATGCCACGTACAGACCACGTTCACACTGGTGATCTACTGGTGGGAACTGGACAGATTGCTGGAAACAGAGTTAAGAAGTAGGCCCAAAGTAATGCCATGCCCAATTCCCCAATGCAAAATCCTTTTCTTTAAAATAAAAGAGTAGCTTGACAACCCCCTTGGCCAAAATACACCGTACAGAGCACACTGACCCTGGTGATCTAGTGGCAGGTACAAGACAGATTGCAGGAGACCGAGTTAAGAAGTAAGCCTAATGTAATGTCATGCCCAATTCCCCAATGTGTTGTCCTTTTTAAAAAAAATAAAAGAGTGCCATCACAGCACCCTTGGCCAAAAAGCACCGTACAGACCACGTTCACCCTGGTGATCTACTGGCAGGTACCGGACAGATTGCAGGAGACCGAGTTAAGAAGTACGCCCAGAGAAATGTCATACCCAATTCCCCAATGTGTTGTCCTTTTTGGACTTAAAAATGTAGTTCCATCACAGACCACTTGCCCAAAATTCACCGGCCTATAACAGTACTGAGCACGTGCACCCTGGTCATGTAGTGGCAGTTAAAGGACACATTGCAGGTGACAGACTCAAGAAGTAGGCCCAATGTAATGTAATGCCCAAATCCCCAATGCGGGGTCCTGTTTTTACAAAATGAATTAGTGCCTTCACAGCCCCCGTGCCCAAAAATCACCAGCCTATAACAGTACTGAGCACGAGTTAAGAAGTCAGCCCAATGTAATGTCATGCCAAATTCCCCAATGTAAAATCCTTTTTTTTAAAATAAAAGGGTGCCATCACAGGCCTCCTGGCCAACATGCACCGTACAGAGCACGTTCACCCTGGTGATCTACTGGCAGGTACAGGACAGATTGCTGGAGACAGAGTTAAGAAGTAGGCCCAATGTAATCCCATTCCCAATTCCCCAATGTGTTGTCCTTTTTTAAAAAAATAAAAAAGTGAAATCACAGCCCCCTTGGCCAAAATGCACCTTACAGAGCACGTTCACCCTGGTGATCTAGTGGCAGTTACATTTTAGATTGCAGGAGACCGAGTTAAGAAGTCAGTCCAATGTAATGCCATGCCCACTCTCCAATGTGTTGCCCTTTTTTAAAAAAATAAAAGAGTGCCATCACAGCACCCTTGGCCAAAATGCACAGTACAGACCACGTTGAACCTGGTGATAAAGTGGTTCTGGAACTTCTGGATGAGGAGGATGAGGATAAGGAGGAGGATAAAAACAAATCTGGAAGCATATACCCATGTGTGGTTATGAAGAGGTGCATGAGAATACACCTCCCCAAAAGAGAGAATGTATTTGAGGTTATGTTTCGCTGTTTTCACTTGGTGGTGTACAGAAGTCTTTCCCAATCCAGGCCTTGTTCATTTTGATAAGAGTCAGCCTGTCAGCATTTTCAGTTGACAGGCGGATGTGCTTATTTGTTATAATTCCACCAGTGGCACTAAAAACCCTCTCTGACAGAACGCTAGCAGCAGGGCAGGCCAGGACCTCCAAGGCGTAGAGTGCCAGTTCATGCAACGTGTCCAGCTTGGATACCCAATAATTAAAAGGCACAGAGGAATCACAGAGGACGTTTGTACGATCTGCAAGGTACTCCCTCACCATCTTCCCAAACATTGCACTTCTTGTGACAGCACCCCTTGCCTCTGTGCCGCCACGATGGGAGGGTCTGAGAAAACTGTCCCAGAACTTGGCCATTGTTCCCCTGCCTGAGCTGGATTGTACTTCTGTCTCTCTCGCTTGGAGTCCTTGGTTGTACAACAAACTCTGACATCTGCTGCCAGCGTTCTCACATGGGAATTTTTTAAGTAATTCTGCTACAAGGGCCCTGTGGTACTGCAACATTTTAGTACACCTCTCTGCCTCAGGCAGAAGAGATTGAAAGTTCTCCTTGTAGCGTGGGTCTAGAAGTGTCACCAACAAGTAATGAGTGTCACCCAAAATTTTGATAATCCAAGGGTCAAGTGAAATGCAGCTCAACATAAAGTCAGCCATACATGCCAGACTGCTAACAGGCAAGACTTCCGTGTCCTCACCAACAGGACGACTGACCATGCTGTCTTCCTCCTCCTCATCCTCATTCTCCTCCTCCCTGTTCTAGGCCATCCCCGCTGAACAGAAGCTAATACAGATGTGTTTGCAGTAACATCTATAGTGCATCAAAGTAGCTCCTGTTCTTCCTCCTCCTCCTCCCCCTCATTGCTTACCAATCCATGTTGAGAAGACATGAGGCTGGGCTGAGTGTAATCCCCCTGTATATTTCCTTGCTCCATCATGTCCTCATGCTCCGCCTGCAATGCATCCTCTTTGATTGTGAGCAGAGAGTTTTTCAGAATGCTGAGAAGCGTGATGGTGATGCTAATTGTGGCGTCATTGGCACTCGCCATCTTGGTGCAGTCCTCAAAGTTTTGAGGATGTTACATATGTCTGACATCCATGTCCACTCCTGAGGTCTTATGTGTGGATTCTGACCTGAAATTCGACGGCCTTGTTTATGTTGGTAGTCAACAATGGCCCTCTTCTGCTCACAAATCCTTTCCAACATATGCAGCATAGAGTTCCAGCGCGTGGGAACATCACACAACAGTCGGTGAGCTGGAAGCTGAAATTGCTGCTGAAGCATGGCAAGGGCAGCTGAAGCTGTAGCTGACTTTCTAAAATGGGCAGACAGGTGACGTACTTTCACTAGCAGATCCGGCAGCTCCGGTTAGCTTTTCAGAAAACGTTGAACAACAAGGTTAAGCACATGGGCCAAGAAAGGTACGTGTGTGAGCTCACCACTAGGTTATGGCCATTGTCACACACGACCATGCCTGGCTGTAGGTTCAGCGGTGTCATCCAAACATCTGACTGCTCTTTCAGTCCTGTCCACAACTCTTCTGCATTGTGCGGTTTGTCACTTATGCAGATTAGCTTCAGCAAAGCCTGTTGCCGCGTGGCTGAGACATTGCTGCAGTGCTTCCAGCTTCTGACTGATGTGTTGATTTCAGACATGGAGGATAAAGAGAAGGAAGAGGAGGTACAGGAGCTGTAGACTGTGGGGCAACCCTGATTGATGTAGGGCCAGCAATCCTCGGCGTGGGGAGGATGCGTTCCATCCCAAGGTCCGACTGGGTCCTGGCTTCCACTATGTTAACCCAGCGTGCCGACATTGAGATGTACCGTCCCTGTCCACAAGCACTTGTCAACGTGTCCTTGGTTAGGTGAACTTTCCCGGTAACAGCATTGTTGAGGGCATGGGTAATGTTGTGGGAAACATGCTGGTGTAATGCCGATACAGCACACCTGGAGAAATAGTGGCGACTGGGGACCGAGTACCTTGGGATGGCGCTGCCATCAGGTTACGGAAAGCTTCCGTCTCAATGAGACTAAAAGGCAGCATTTCTAGTGCAAGCAGAAGAGAAATATTAGAATTGAGGACTGTGGCCTGTGGGGCATTGGCTGTGTATTTCCGCTTGCGTTCCAAAGACTGGGTTATAGACAACTGAATGCTGTGCTGGGACAAGGACGTGGGTGCGCTTGCTGATGGTGCTGCTTGACTGTGAGCCACAATAGGTGCAGGGCTAGAGCCATCTTCACATGCACAGTGTACTAAGGATTGGCTTCTATGCAAAACAGTGGAAGAAGCAGTGGTGTGAATAGCAGGCAGTGGTCCTGGAGCCTGGGGTACGGCCCACAAAGTTGGGTGCTTTGCTTGCATGTGCCTGATCATGCTGGTGGTGGTCAGGCTGGTTGTTTTGCTACCCCTGCTAATGCGGGCATGGCAGGTGCTGCAAATGGCCTCTTTGGTGTTGTCGGCATAGTCTTTAATAAATAGCCAGACTCGGGAAGATCTCACAAGTAGAATGGCAACTTCACTGATGTTGGTGTTACGGGGAACGGATGCTGGCCTTTTGTCTGTGGCCACCACACTGCTTCTTCCTGCCTGTTGGGGGATATGTCTCCTTCCCCATTTTTGCTGCTGTCCTCGCTATGCATGTTCTCCTTCCAGGTTGGTTCAGTCACTATGTCATCCACCTCATCTTCCACATCCGCACCCTGCTCATCTTCCTGACTTTCTGGCAATTTGTGGCACTTTCCCACCATCGCCTTCGTGTGACCGTGGCTGGTCAAAGCTTTGGGCAGCTCTACATGTGATCTCATCTTTCCCCACTTCAAGTTGACCAGCAGAGATTTCTGAATCTTGAAATGGAAAACTGAACAGCTCTTCAGAGTGTCCAAGTGCGGGATCAATTGTTTCAGGGCACTTAGCATTGTGGGAGGAAGGAGGATCAGGGTGAGGAATATCCTGGCCACACTCATGGCTACTCAGACTTGACCGTGTGGAAGACAAGGTGGTGGTGGTGGCTAAGTGACTGGAAGAATTATCCGCTATCCAACCAACAACCGTTTCACACTGCTCTTGCTTCAATAGTAGTGTGCTGCGGTCCCCTAGAAACTGGGACAGGAAGGTCGAGTGAGAAGATGTGGGTCTTTGTTGTTGCCTGCTTTCTCCTTGCCCACAGCCTCGTCCACTGGATGCACCATCAGCATCACGTCCACTTCCCTGTCCCTTGCCCCTTGCCTAAACCATTTTAAATGGACTACTGCACTATTTCCAATGCTCAACACAAATGTCTTTATTAAATTACCAACAAACCCTTAAATTCTTATGATGACACAGATAAAATATCACTATTTATTTATATACCAATTAAAACCATACTACAACTACAACCAGATAATCACATAGAACACACAACTGTGCACTCTGAATAACCCTGCCAAACAAATCCTATTTATACTGCCTACCTATCAGTGGAGGTTGGCACCCTAAACACAGATACGAGAATGGCGCCCCCACTCACCGTCGGCTGACCCTATGTCTCCTAGTATGAACCCTAAGTAAAGGTGTCACATTTGGAACAGCACATATACTGGACAGGAAAAGATAGGCAGGTGTAATGGCTGAATGTATATATATATATATATATATATATATATCCATATATATAGGCTAGGTTTGTGGCAGGGTGAGACACACGGACAAAAAACCAACAATGTGCATAACAAAAAAGTGCTCGTGTATAAAAAATGGGCCTCACTACCTCTGTACCCTGCTGCTGTGCACACTGCCTGGCTGTGGAGGTTGGCACCCTACTTGATTAAGGAGTCAATCGACTCATCCATTAGATTTATGCAACTACTTCTTGAGGAGGAAAGGAAACTCTTTGACCTCTCTACCATACAACTGAATAAATCAATAGATAACATTTTACGGTTAAAAAGTGATCCAGATTTCAACAGACGGGAGGGCTTGTTGCAGACTTCAGTAGAAAAATATCAATCTTTTATCAAAGAAAGAAAACAATCACAATTTCAAAGGGATCTGAAAGCCTTTAGTGACAATCAGGCTTATAGTTTCAATCAAAACAGTATCTCTGATATTTTGTCATCAGACATTGATAACTCAGATACTGAGCATCTGCAAGCAAGTGCCTCCTATAGGGGTGGAAAACGGTTCAGGCAAAGATGGAGGGGCAGGGGCAGAAATTACAACAGAGGCCCTCAAAGGAATGGACAACCACAACACGATGGCAGAGGATCCAATACTGCAAATGGCCCCTCTTCCTCAGCACCTTCTCCTGCGTCCTCCTACTCTTTTTTAGAGAGGTGTGCAAATACGGGATACTTCCTAAGGCCCAAAGTGGCTTAAATCAGGGCCAGATTATAAACCTATCTGATTACGACCTATCAAGTGATGAGTATAGCCTTCTCAAAAAGGGCCTTAATTATGTTCCAGTGAACAAATATGATAGCTTTGGTTGGACGAAGGATTTAAATCTGTTTTGCAGAAAGCTTAAATGGAAAAAAATTTTTGCACATAATAATCAGATCACATTGAATAGTGATATTTTATCTGTGTCATCATAAGAATTTAAGGGTTTGTTGGTAATTCAATTATTGATCTCTGTGACCTTTATTTGGCTGTCAGTACAGCCTAAGAGTTTACAAATGTCTTTATTAGTAGCGAAATAATATGTGATCAGTATGCCTGCAAATCTACGATTTTTCAAACCCAAACACCAGGCAGGCCTCAGCCTGACCTAACAGACTGTATTCAATTTTTGCTGTTTTTTTTTTAAAAAAGTTAATTTATGCGAAATAGTGCTGTATAGAATTTGAGTATCACACAGACAAAAAATAAGTACACCGGCCTACAATGCCCAAACTTAGAGCAGAGATACATGAGAGCCCTCACAGAAATACAGCACTGGCAAATCTGTGGCCTTTGAATTTATTTTTATGCGAAATAGCGCTGTATAGAATTTGAGTATCACACAGCCACAAAGTAAGTACAACCGGCCTCCAATGTACAAACTTGGAGAACAGAGATATATGACGGCTGTAACAGAAATAATACACTAGCAAATCTATGGCCTTTCAATTTTTTAATGCTAAACAGCGCTGTGTAGAATTTAGGTATCACACAACCACAATGTAAGTACACTGCCCTCCAATGCCCAAACTTAAAGCACATAGATATATGACAGCTGTAATGGAAATATCACACTGGCAAATCTGTGGCCTTTGAATTTTTTTGGATGCTAAATAGCACTGTATAGAATTTGAGTATCACAGAGCCACAAAGTAAGTACAGCGGTCTCCAATGCCCAAACTTAGAGCATAGAGATATATGACGGCTGTAACGGAAATACCACACTGGCAAATCTGTGGCCTTTCAATTTTTTGGGATGCTAAATAGCGCTGTATAGAATTTGAGTATCACACAGTCACAAAATAAGTACACCGGCCTCCAATGACCAAACTTGGAGCACAGAAATATGACGGTTGACGGCTGTAACGGAAATACCACACTGGCAAATCTGTGGCCTTTCAATTTTTTTGGATTATAAATAGCGCTGTATAGAATTTGAGTATCAGACAGCCACAAAGTAAGTACACCGGCCTCCAATGCCCAAACTTAGAGCACAGAGATATATGACGGCTGTAACGGAAATACCACACTGGCAAATCTGTGGCCTTTGAATTTTTTGGGATGCTAAATAGCGCTGTATAGAATTTGAGTATCACACAGCCACAAAATAAGTACATCGGCCTCCAATGACCAAACTTGGAGCACAGAGATATATGACTGTTGACGGCTGTAACGGAAATATCACACTTGCAAACCTTGGCCTTTGAATTTTTTTTAGATGCTAAATAGCGCTGTATAGAATTTGTGTATCACACAGCCACAAAGTATGCACATTGGCCTCCAATGACCAAACTTGGAGCACAGAGAAATATGAGGCCTTTTTGTGTGAATTTTAAACACCAAAAAAAAAAAAGGGCACAAGGGTAGCACTCACAACTATGCTATGTACGCCTGACAAACTATCACTTTTCAATAGGCCTCAGTGTGATAGAACAGACTGCATTTTTTTTTTTTTTGCGGGGGGGGAATGTGTGGAAAAAATGTATATGGACAGTAAAGGATGCAGTGGGAGCAATGGACGCACATACAGTGCCTGCAGGCCTTGCACTGATGTGTATATGCTGTGCCCTGCCTGCCTAGCGCTGCAATATCAGGATCCACGAATTAGCCCTAAAAAGGACTGTTGGTTTCTCAGGAGTTGTGGATGTAAGAGTTGCAGACCTACACTAACTCTAAAACCACGATTCTGACCCTATCTCGGCAGCAGCTCTTCCTACTCTTGCTGAAACAGGAACAGAATGCGGTGAGCAGGGTGGAACCTGGTCTCTTATACTCGGGATGGTGCTGTACGGCCCAGCCAATCACTGCCACAACACGACCACAACAAAGCTGGCTGTGGCGTTTCATGGCCTGGCAGACAAACCCTGCACCATGATTGGGTCTCTAAAGTCCGCCAAAACTGCTGGGTGGAGACTGCAAGTACCGCCGAATAATCCCAGAAATGCTCGCTGCTCAGCGAGTACCCCAAGTACCCCGATACTCGGGCGAGTAACGAATAGTGGCGAGCACGTTCGCTCATCACTAGAGATTTCAGCTTTGATTCTATGCGAAGTACATAAATCAGTTTTTAGAGGAGAACTAATCTCAATCACTTCATATCTTAACAAGCAGAGGTAACAAAAGATGAGAACTCTATATGATGAAATAATGATCTGGACACCCAGCATAAAAAGCAGGCAGGGCCACAACTGTTGACTGAACTAACCAAAAAAAGACAACAGCTGAAAGAAATTCTAAACTTAACATCGGCAAAATGGTATGCCTCATGGCACACTAAAATGTTCATCCATGGAGACAAAGTCACAAAACTCATGCTATCGAGACCAAGGGTATGTTTACACGGTCAGGAAGCGCTGCGTGTTTGATTCTCTGTACAGCCACAGTGTCAAACACGCAGCGTCCAGACGTTACAGCATAGTGGAGGGGATTTAATTAAATCCTGTCTCCACTATGCGTTAAAAGACGCAAGCGGCAGACCTGCGTATCTGGACATGCGGCACGTCTTTCAAGAACTCAGCATGTCTGTTTACAATGCGGCGACGCTCCGTTGCCGCACCGTAAATTTACCATAGACTATTATTAGATGCGGGAAAAGGCATCTAATGATTAGGTACATGCGTAGTAACTGCATTAACGCAGCTTACTACGCATGTCTACTAATTTAAATAATCTCTTACCTGTCACACCGCCGGAGGTCCGCATCCAATGCAGTTTTCGCGATGACTGAGCTCACCGCGAGAACTGCTGTGCACGTGACCGCAGGGGTTTTCTCCAGTCAGCCTTGGCTAGTTCTCATGGTCAGCTGACTGTGAGAACTAGAATGTAGGTGATCGCCGGAGAGTTATCTCCGGCGGTCATCTACAAGCTCTGCTATGTCTGGATGTCAGGCATCCAGATGTAGCAGAGCTGGACTCTGTGCTAATGGACTCGTCGTGGGACACTCGTTAAGGGACTGTGTCGGACCAGGGAGTATACTGTTGGTTTATTTTTATTTTTTTTTCAGAAGATCGATGGCTTCACTTGGATTACCAGTATAATAAAGTTGGCAAAACTGTGTGATGTTTTATTTCATTAAAATACTTTACTATGCCTGTGTTGTGTTTATTTAACCCTTTACAAACTATAGGATTAGTAATGGATAGGTATCTTATTGACGCCTCTCCATTACTAAGCCGGCTTAATGTCACCTTTATAAAGGTGACCTTAACCCCTTATTACCTAATATGCCACCACTACAGGGCAGTGGGAAGAGAGAGGATAAGCACCGGAATTGGTGCATCTTAGAGATGAGCCATTTCTGGGGTGGCTGTGAGCTGGTGTTTGTAGCTGGGGGCGGCCAATATCTACGGCCCCTTCCTAGGCTATTAATATCAGCCCGCAACTGTCTGCATAGCCTTTTCTGGCTATAAATGATAGGGGGACCCCACGTAATTTTTTTGGGGGGTCCCCCTATTTTAATAGCCAGTAAAGGCTAAATATACAGCTGCGGGCCGATATTCATAGCCTGGGAATATCCATGGATTTTACCCACTTCCCAGGCTATAATTTTGGCACCAAGTCACTGGCTTTCCCTCTCTGGTGCAGAAAATTGTGCAGGAGCCCACTCCATTTTTTAAAATTAAACAGATCTTGCATTAAAGGCTGGGATCACGCTTGCAAGAAACTCACACAAGTATTGCACCTCAGTACCTGGCACTCGGATCGGAGCGTTCAGCTGCATAGAAATACATGCAGCCACAAACTCCAGTCCCGAGTGTCGGCAGCAGTTCCGGATATTGAGTTGCAAGACTCATGCAAGTTTCTCGCATGTGTGATCCCGGCCTAACTCTTTTTGTACCATTTTATTATGTTTATTACTAAACATTGGGATTGGTATTATCTATAGACATATCAATCTATCTATCTACAGTAAAAGATGCAAGTGGCAGACCTGCGTATCTGGACATGCGGCACGTCTTTCAAGAACTCAGCATGTCTGTTTACAATGCGGCGACGCTCCGTTGCCGCACCGTAAATTTACCATAGACTATCATTAGATGCGGGAAAAGGCATCTAATGATTAGGTACATGCGTAGTAACTGCATTAACGCAGTTTACTACGCATGTCTACTAATTTAAATAATCTCTTACCTGTCACACCGCCGGAGGTCCGCGTCCAATGCAGTTTTCGCGATGACTGAGCTCACCGCGAGAACTGCGGTGCACGTGACCCCAGGGTGTTATGATAAGGTAATTCAGTACCACAATGGACATAGAGGTCAGAGCACATACAGTGACCTGACAATAACCCAAAAACATTGAACGAGCTCTGAGACGTGGGAACTCTGCTGACCGCAATCCCTAATCCTCTCCAACCACACTAGAGGCAGCCGTGGATTGCGCCTAACGCTCCCTATGCAACTCGGCACGGCCTGAGAAACTAGCTAGCCTGAAGATAGAAAATAAGCCTACCTTGCCTCAGAGAAATACCCCAAAGGAAAAGGCAGCCCCCACATATAATGACTGTGAGTTAAGATGAAAAGACAAACGTAGAGATGAAATAGATTTAGCAAAGTGAGGCCCGACTTTCTGAACAGAGCGAGGATAGGAAAGGTAACTTTGCGGTCAACACAAAACCCTACAAAAACCACGCAAAGGGGGCAAAAAGACCCTCCGTACCGAACTAACGGCACAGAGGTACACCCTCTGCGTCCCAGAGCTTCCAGCAAGCAGAAAAAAACAAATAGACAAGCTGGACAGAAAAAACAGCAAACAAAATAGCAAAGCGGAACTTAGCTATGCAGAGCAGCAGGCCACAGGAATGATCCACGAGGAAACAGGTCCAATACTAGAACATTGACTGGAGGCCAGGATCAAAGCACTAGGTGGAGTTAAATAGAGCAGCACCTAACGACTTCACCACATCACCTGAGGAAGGAAACTCAGAAGCCGCAGTACCACTTCCCTCCACAAACGGAAGCTCACAGAGAGAATCAGCCGAAGTACCACTTGTGACCACAGGAGGGAGCTCTGCCACAGAATTCACAACAGTACCCCCCCCGTTGAGGAGGGGTCACCGAACCCTCACCAGAGCCCCCAGGACGACCAGGATGAGCCATATGAAAGGCACGAACAAGATCGGGAGCATGGACATCAGAGGCAAAGACCCAGGAATTATCTTCCTGAGCATAACCCTTCCACTTAACCAGATACTGGAGTTTCCGTCTTGAAACACGAGAATCCAAAATCTTCTCCACAATATACTCCAACTCCCCCTCCACCAAAACCGGGGCAGGAGGATCAACAGATGGAACCATAGGTGCCACGTATCTCCGCAACAATGACCTATGGAATACATTATGTATGGAAAAAGAATCTGGAAGGGTCAGACGAAAAGACACAGAATTAAGAACCTCAGAAATCCTATACGGACCAATGAAACGAGGTTTAAACTTAGGAGAGGAAACCTTCATAGGAATATGACGAGAAGATAACCAAACAAATCCCCAGCACGAAGTCGGGGACCCACACAGCGTCTGCGATTAGCGAAACGTTGAGCCTTCTCCTGGGACAAGATCAAATTGTCCACCACATGAGTCCAAATCTGCTGCAACCTGTCCACCACAGTATCCACACCAGGACAGTCCGAAGACTCAACCTGCCCTGAAGAGAAACGAGGATGGAACCCAGAGTTGCAGAAAAACGGCGAAACCAAGGTAGCCGAGCTGGCCCGATTATTAAGGGCGAACTCAGCCAAAGGCAAAAAGGACACCCAGTCATCCTGATCAGCAGAAACAAAGCATCTCAGATATGTTTCCAAGGTCTGATTGGTTCGTTCAGTCTGGCCATTAGTCTGAGGATGGAGAGCCGAGGAAAAAGACAAGTCAATGCCCATCCTACCACAAAAGGCTCTCCAAAACCTCGAAACAAACTGGGAACCTCTGTCAGAAACGATATTCTCTGGAATGCCATGTAAACGAACCACATGCTGGAAGAACAATGGCACCAAATCAGAGGAGGAAGGCAATTTAGACAAGGGTACCAAATGGACCATCTTAGAGAAGCGATCACAGACCACCCAAATGACTGACATCTTTTGAGAGACGGGAAGATCTGAAATAAAATCCATAGAGATATGTGTCCAAGGCCTCTTCGGGACCGGCAAGGGCAAAAGCAACCCACTGGCACGAGAACAGCAGGGCTTAGCCCGAGCACAAATCCCACAGGACTGCACAAAAGAACGCACATCCCGCGACAGAGATGGCCACCAAAAGGATCTAGCCACTAACTCTCTGGTACCAAAGATTCCAGGATGACCAGCCAAGACCGATCAATGAACCTCAGAGATAACTTTATTCGTCCACCTATCAGGGACAAACAGTTTCTCCGCTGGGCAACGATCAGGTTTATTAGCCTGAAATTTTTGCAGCACCCGCCGCAAATCAGGGGAGATGGCAGACACAATTACTCCCTCTTTGAGGATACCCGCCGGCTCAGATAAACCCGGAGAGTCGGGCACAAAACTCCTAGACAGAGCATCCGCCTTCACATTTTTAGAGCCCGGAAGGTACGAAATCACAAAGTCAAAACGGTCAAAAAACAGCGACCAACGAGCCTGTCTAGGATTCAACCGCTTGGCAGACTCGAGATAAGTCAAGTTCTTATGATCAGTCAAGACCACCACGCGATGCTTAGCTCCTTCAAGCCAATGACGCCACTCCTCGAATGCCCACTTCATGGCCAGCAACTCTCGATTGCCCACATCATAATTTCGCTCAGCAGGCGAAAACTTCCTGGAAAAGAAGGCGCATGGTTTCATCACCGAGCAATCAGAACTTCTCTGCGACAAAACAGCCCCTGCTCCAATCTCAGAAGCATCAACCTCGACCTGGAATGGAAGCGAAACATCTGGTTGACACAACACAGGGGCAGAAGAAAAACGACGCTTTAACTCTTGAAAAGCTTCAACAGCAGCAGAAGACCAATTGACCACATCAGCACCCTTCTTGGTCAAATCGGTCAATGGTTTAGCAATACTAGAAAAATTGCAGATGAAGCGACGATAAAAATTAGCAAAGCCCAGGAACTTTTGCAGACTTTTCAGAGATGTCGGCTGAGTCCAATCATGGATGGCTTGGACCTTAACAGGGTCCATCTCGATAGTAGAAGGGGAAAAGATGAACCCCAAAAATGAAACCTTCTGAACACCAAAGAGACACTTTGATCCATTCACAAACAAAGAATTAGCACGCAGGACCTGAAACACCGTTCTGACCTGCTTCACATGAGACTCCCAATCATCCGAGAAGATCAAAATGTCATCCAAGTACACGATCAGGAATTTATCCAGGTACTCTCGGAAGATGTCATGCATAAAGGACTGAAACACTGATGGAGCATTGGCAAGTCCGAATGGCATTACTAGATACTCAAAATGGTGCTCGGGCGTATTAAATGCAGTTTTCCATTCATCGCCTCGCTTAATACGCACAAGATTATACGCACCACGAAGATCTATCTTGGTGAACCAACTAGCCCCCTTAATCCGAGCAAACAAATCAGATAACAACGGCAAGGGGTACTGAAATTTAACCGTGATCTTAATTAGAAGGTGGTAATCTATACAAGGTCTCAGCGAACCATCCTTCTTGGCTACAAAAAAGAACCCTGCTCCTAATGGCGACGATGACGGGCGAATATGCCCCTTCTCCAAGGACTCCTTCACTGTTATGAAAGGCAATTCAGAAACACAATGTACATAGCGATCAGAGCACATACAGTGATCTGACAATGACCCAAAATAATAGAACGAGCTCTGAGACGTGGAAACTCTGTAGACCGCAATTCCTGATCCTCTCCAAACACAACTAGAGGCAGCTGTGGATTGCGCCTAACGCTCCCTATGCAACTCGGCACAGTCTGAGAAACTAACTAGCCTGAAGATAGAAAAATAAGCCTACCTTGCCTCAGAGAAATACCCCAAAGGAAAAGGCAGCCCCCCACATATAATGACTGTGAGTAAGATGAAAAGACAAACGTAGGGATGAAATAGATTTAGCAAAGTGAGGCCCGACTTTCTGAACAGAGCGAGGATAGGAAAGGTAACTTTGCGGTCTACACAAAAACCCTAAAGAAAACCACGCAAAGGGGGCAAAAAGACCCTCCGTACCGAACTAACGGCACGGAGGTACACCCTTTGCGTCCCAGAGCTTCCAGCAAAACAAATAGACAAGCTAGACAGAAAAAATAGCAACAAATAGCAAAGAAGCACTTAGCTATGCAGAGCAGCAGGCCACAGGAATGATCCAGAGAAACACAAGTCCAACACTGGAACATTGACAGGAAGCATGGATCAAAGCATCAGGTGGAGTTAAGTAGAGAAGCAGCTAACGACCTCACCAGATCACCTGAGGGAGGAAACTCAGAAGCTGCAGTACCACTTTCCTCCACAAATGGAAGCTCCCAGAGAGAATCAGCCGAAGTACCACTTGTGACCACAGGAGTGAACTCTGCCACAGAATTCACAACAGTACCCTCACCCTTGAGGAGGGGTCACCGAACCCTCACCAGAGCCCCCAGGCCGACCAGGATGAGCCACATGAAAGGCACGAACAAGATCGGGAGCATGGACATCAGAGGCAAAAACCCAGGAATTATCTTCCTGAGCATAACCCTTCCATTTAACCAGATACTGGAGTTTCCGTCTTGAAACACGAGAATCCAAAATCTTCTCCACAATATACTCCAATTCCCCCTCCACCAAAACCGGGGCAGGAGGCTCAACAGATGGGACTATAGGTGCCACGTATCTCCGCAACAATGACCTATGGAATACGTTATGTATGGAAAAAGAATCTGGAAGGGTCAGACGAAAAGACACAGGATTAAGAACCTCAGAAATCCTATACGGACCAATAAAACGAGGTTTAAACTTAGGAGAGGAAACCTTCATAGGAATATGACGAGAAGATAACCAAACCAGATCCCCAACACGAAGTCGGGGACCCACACAGCGTCTGCGATTAGCAAAAAGTTGAGCCTTCTCCTGGGACAAGGTCAAATTGTCCACTACCTGAGTCCAAATCTGCTGCAACCTGTCCACCACAGTATCCACACCAGGACAGTCCGAAGACTCAACCTGTCCTGAAGAGAAACGAGGATGGAACCCAGAATTGCAGAAAAACGGCGAAACCAAGGTAGCCGAGCTGGCCCGATTATTAAGGGCGAACTCAGCCAAAGGCAAAAAGGACACCCAGTCATCCTGATCAGCAGAAACAAAGCATCTCAGATATGTTTCCAAGGTCTGATTGGTTCGTTCGGTCTGGCCATTAGTCTGAGGATGGAAAGCCGAGGAAAAAGACAAGTCAATGCACATCCTACCACAAAAGGCTCGCCAAAACCTCGAAACAAACTGGGAACCTCTGTCAGAAACAATATTCTCTGGAATGCCATGCAAACGAACCACATGCTGGAAGAACAAAGGCACCAAATCAGAGGAGGAAGGCAATTTAGACAAGGGTACCAGATGGACCATCTTAGAAAGGCGATCACAGACCACCCAAATGACTGACATCTTTTGAGAAACGGGAAGGTCAGAAATAAAATCCATAGAGATATGTGTCCAAGGCCTCTTCGGGACCGGCAAGGGCAAAAGCAACCCACTGGCACGAGAACAGCAGGGCTTAGCCCGAGCACAAATCCCACAGGACTGCACAAAAGTACGCACATCCCGCGACAGAGAGGGCCACCAAAAGGATCTAGCCACTAACTCTCTGGTACCAAAGATTCCAGGATGACCAGCCAACACCGAACAATGAAGTTCAGAGATAACTCTATTCGTCCACCTATCAGGGACAAACAGTTTCTCCGCTGGGCAATGATCAGGTTTATTAGCCTGAAATTTTTGCAGCACCCGCCGCAAATCAGGGGAGATGGCAGACACAATTACTCCTTCCTTGAGGATACCCGTCGGCTCAGATAAACCCGGAGAGTCGGGCACAAAACTCCTAGACAGAGCATCCGCCTTCACATTTTTAGAGCCCGGAAGGTACGAAATCACAAAGTCAAAACGGGCAAAAAACAACGACCAACGAGCCTGTCTAGGATTCAAGCGCTTGGCAGACTCGAGATAAGTCAAGTTCTTATGATCAGTCAATACCACCACGCGATGCTTAGCTCCTTCAAGCCAATGACGCCACTCCTCGAATGCCCACTTCATGGCCAGCAACTCTCGGTTGCCCACATCATAATTTCGCTCAGCAGGCGAAAACTTCCTGGAAAAGAAACCGCATGGTTTCATCACTGAGCAACCAGAACCTCTCTGTGACAAAACAGCCCCTGCTCCAATCTCAGAAGCATCAACCTCGACCTGGAACGGAAGAGAAACATCTGGTTGACACAACACAGGGGCAGAAGAAAAACGACGCTTCAGCTCTTGAAAAGCTTCCACAGCAGCAGAAGACCAATTGACCAAATCAGCACCCTTCTTGGTCAAATCGGTCAATGGTTTGGCAACACTAGAAAAATAGCAGATGAAGCGAAGATAAAAATTAGCAAAGCCCAGGAACTTTTGCAGACTTTTCAGAGATGTCGGCTGAGTCCAATCATGGATGGCTTGGACCTTAACCGGATCCATCTCGATAGTAGAAGGGGAAAAGATGAACCCCAAAAATGAAACCTTCTGCACACCAAAGAGACACTTTGATCCCTTCACAAACAAAGAATTAGCACGCAGGACCTGAAAAACCGTTCTGACCTGCTTCACATGAGACTCCCAATCATCCGAGAAGATCAAAATGTCATCCAAGTACACAATCAGGAATTTATCCAGGTACTCACGGAAGATGTCATGCATAAAGGATTGAAACACTGATGGAGCATTGGCAAGTCCGAACGGCATCACTAGATACTCAAAATGACCCTCGGGCGTATTAAATGCAGTTTTCCATTCATCGCCTTGCCTGATTCTCACCAGAATATACGCACCACGAAGATCAATCTTAGTGAACCAACTAGCCCCCTTAATCCGAGCAAACAAATCAGATAACAATGGCAAGGGGTACTGAAATTTAACAGTGATCTTATTAAGAAGGCGGTAATCTATACACGGTCTCAACGAACCATCCTTCTTGGCTACAAAAAAGAACCCTGCTCCTAATGGCGACGATGACGGGCGAATATGCCCCTTCTCCAGGGATTCCTTCACATAACTGCGCATAGCGGTGTGCTCAGGGACGGATAAATTAAACAGTCGATCTTTTGGGAATTTACTACCAGGAATCAAATTGATAGCACAATCACAATCCCTATGCGGAGGCAGGGCATCGGACTTGGGCTCATCAAATACATCCCGGTAATCAGACAAGAACTCTGGAACCTCAGAAGGGGTGGATGACGAAATTGACAGAAATGGAACATCACCATGTACCCCCTGACAACCCCAGCTGGACACCAACATGGAATTCCAATCCAATACTGGATTATGGGCTTGTAGCCATGGCAACCCCAACATGACCACATCATGCAGATTATGCAACACCAGAAAGCGAATAACCTCCTGATGTGCAGGAGTCATGCACATGGTCAGCTGGGTCCAGTATTGAGGCTTATTCTTGGCCAAAGGTGTAGCATCAATACCTCTCAATGGAATAGGACACTGCAAGGGCTCCAATAAAAACCCACAACGTTTAGCATAATCCAAGTCCATCAAATTCAGGGCAGCGCCTGAATCCACAAACGCCATGACAGAATACGACGACAAGGAGCATATCAAGGTAACGGACAGAAGAAATTTTGACTGTACAGTACCAATGGCGGCAGACCTAGCGAACCGCTTAGTGCGCTTAGGACAATCAGAGATAGCATGAGTGGAATCACCACAGTAGAAACACAGCCCATTCAGACGTCTGTGTTCTTGCCGTTCAACTCTGGTCATAGTCCTATCGCACTGCATAGGCTCAGGTTTAATCTCAGGTAATACCGCCAAATGGTACACAGATTTACGCTCACGCAAGCGTCGACCGATCTGAATGGCCAAAGACATAGACTCATTCAAACCAGCGGGCATAGGAAATCCCACCATGACATCCTTAATGGCTTCAGAGAGACCCTTTCTGAAAATGGCTGCAAGCGCAGATTCATTCCATAGAGTGAGCACGGACCATTTTCTAAATTTCTGGCAATATAGCTCTATCTCATCCTGAGCCTGACAAAGAGACAGCAAATTTTTTTCTGCCTGATCTACTGAATTAGGCTCATCGTACAGCAATCCAAGCGCCAGGAAAAACGCATCGATATCACTCAATGCAGGATCTCCTGACGCAAGAGAAATTGCCCAGTCCTGAGGGTCGCCACGCAAAAAAGAAATGACGATCCTAACCTGTTGCGCTGGGTCACCAGAGGAGCGAGGTTTCAAAGCCAGAAAGTTTACAATTATTCTTGAAACTCAGAAATTTAGTTCTATCTCCAAAATACAAATCTGGAATAGGAATTCTCGGTTCTAACAAAGAATTCTGAACCACAAAATTTTGAATATCTTGAACTCTTGCCGTGAGCTGATCTACACATGAAGACAGACCTTTAATGTCCATTGTAACACCTGTGTCCTGAACCACCCAAATGTCTAGGGGAAAAAAAAGACAAATCACAGTGCAAAGGAAAAAAAAATGGTCTCAGAACTTCTTTTTTCCCTCTATTGAGAATCATTAGTACTTTTGGCTTCCTGTACTGTTATGAAAGGCAATTCGGAAACACAATGTACATAGCGATCAGAGCACAAACAGTGATCTGACAATGACCCAAAATAATAGAACGAGCTCTGAGACGTGGAAACTCTGTAGACCGCAATTCCTGATCCTCTCCAAACACAACTAGAGGCAGCTGTGGATTGCGCCTAACGCTCCCTATGCAACTCGGCACAGTCTGAGAAACTAACTAGCCTGAAGATAGAAAAATAAGCCTACCTTGCCTCAGAGAAATACCCCAAAGGAAAAGGCAGCCCCCCACATATAATGACTGTGAGTAAGATGAAAAGACAAACGTAGGGATGAAATAGATTTAGCAAAGTGAGGCCCGACTTTCTGAACAGAGCGAGGATAGGAAAGGTAACTTTGCGGTCTACACAAAAACCCTAAAGAAAACCACGCAAAGGGGGCAAAAAGACCCTCCGTACCGAACTAACGGCACGGAGGTACACCCTTTGCGTCCCAGAGCTTCCAGCAAAACAAATAGACAAGCTAGACAGAAAAAATAGCAACAAATAGCAAAGAAGCACTTAGCTATGCAGAGCAGCAGGCCACAGGAATGATCCAGAGAAACACAAGTCCAACACTGGAACATTGACAGGAAGCATGGATCAAAGCATCAGGTGGAGTTAAGTAGAGAAGCAGCTAACGACCTCACCAGATCACCTGAGGGAGGAAACTCAGTGTTAGGACTGGCGGAACGCACCAAGACAGATGGTATAGATGCGTTCGCAGTCCGGGGTCCACCGTGCAGGTGAAAACCTGCTGCTAGCAATTAGCAGACTATATGGCGGTACACTAGAGTATACACGCGTGGGTTAACCTCACCCAGCGTGAAAGAAGCAATCCTGTTAAGGCACAGGACCGCGGTACCGCACCTAAAGCGCGAGCAAGTAGTCAGCGAACTCAACCCCAACTGGGATTGAAGTCCGATTAGACCCTTGCTGGCGCAACACCGCAACTGGGTGTGAAATGAAACAGAAGAGCATGCAGTGCCGCACTGACGAACGCCAATAACCACCCAGGCTTGGGTAAGGAAAGCACAGAGGAAGTGCACGGCGCCGTACTGGCGGTCACAGCAACTGGACGCTATAATGTGTGACTAGTGCTGTAGGATAAGTCGGGCGCTAGGTAGCAGCCATACACCTTCCGCGAACAGTCATACTATAGGGTAGGGGTATCCAAGGACGACTTGCACTCACAACATACACACATTAGCAATTGTTTGACAATACTAGCGCATGGCCGTGCGGTCATGCGCAGTTTATATAGCAGCAGCACAGGAAGTGGCCACAACACTTTTGCCCTTCTAGGACCTGCCAAGAGGACCAATGGAATGTGCTGCAGAGCCTGAGCACATGACCCTCGATCTCCAACAGGAAACCTTACGCTGGGCATGCTCAGTACGTGCAGACAAGGACTTAGTCCCAGAGAAGTCCGCTCGCTGCTGACCAGCACAGACTTTAATAGCAGAGACTGGAGAAGCAGCAGTAACTCTCAGAACAGAGTGAGAATGAGCAAGACGCTGGGACCGACGTCCTTGCTGAGCAGACTCCACTGCGGCTGGACAAAAATGGGAGACCGCAGCGGAGGTGGCTCGAGATTCCCTCTGTGCAGAAGCGGGAACTCGACCCCTAACATTACCCCCCCCCTCCTAGGGCCCCCCCCTCCTTGGGCCTCGCTACGTTCGAAGGCAGCAATGAGCTGCGGAGCCCGAATGTGCTCAGCAGGCTCCCAGGACCTATCCTCAGGGCCGTAACCCTTCCAGTCCACCAAAAAAAATTTTTTGCCACGTACCACCTTGCACCCCAAGATAGCGTTCACCTCGAAATCGTCCGTAGACGAACCCGATGTCCCGGCAGATGACTCCGAAAACCGAGACATGTATACGGGCTTAAGGACACATGAAAGGTGTCGGTGATACCAAGGCGTGGAGGAAGGGCCAGACGGTAGACCACAGGATTAACCTGTTCGAGGACCTTGAAGGGACCCAAGTAGCGAGGAACAAATTTAGTGGACTCAACTCGCAGCCTGATGTTACGGGCGGAGAGCCACACCAAGTCGCCAGGAGCAAAGGACGGGGCGGGGCGCTGATGAGCATCGGCGGAGGACCTCATTCTCTCCTTAGAGGCCCGAATGGCATCCTGAGTGCGGTCCCAAATATCCCGTGCCTCCACAGCCCAGTCTGCCACCCTGGAGTCTGTGGAAGACACAGGCATAGGCACAGGTACCCGTGGATGCTGACCATAGTTGAGGAGGAATGGGGTTTGTCCAGTGGAGTCGGCTACGGCGTTGTTCAGCGCAAACTCTGCCCATGATAGCAAGGATGCCCAGTCATCCTGCCTGGCTGAAACAAAATGTCGCAGGTATGTGACCAAGGTCTGGTTGGCCCTCTCTACCAACCCATTCGTCTTGGGATGATAAGCGGAAGAGAGATTCAACTCAATACTGAGAAGACGACACAGCTCTCTCCAGAACCGAGACGCAAACTGGGGACCCCGGTCACTGACAATTTTGTCAGGCATACCATGTAGGCGGAAGATGTGCTTAATGAACAACGCAGCCAAGGCCCGTGCAGAAGGTAACCGTGGTAGCAGCACCAAATGCACCATTTTCGAGAAATGATCGGTGATGACCCAAATGATGGTACAGCCGCGAGACTTGGGCAAACCCACGACAAAGTCCATCCCGACCATCTCCCTGGGCCTATCTGCCACCGACAAGGGATAGAGCAACCCAGCTGGCCTTTGACGCGGAGATTTATTTTTGGCGCAGGAGACACACGCCAGAATATAATCCCTGACATCCCGGACCGTATGCGGCCACTAGTACGTCCTCGCCAGTAGCTCAGATGTCCTCTTTGTCCCAAACTGTCCACCCACTCTGGATGAATGAGCCCAAGAGAGAACCTCCGGACACAAATTAATGGGCACAAAAGTCTTGCCCGGAGGCACAGACTCAAGCAAAACCGGTGCTACGGTTCTCAGGCTCTCAGAGGGAACAATAAGCCGAGGCTCCTCTTCCTCCTCTTCAGTTGACATAAGGGAGCGAGAGAGAGCATCAGCACGAATATTCTTCTCCCCGGCGAGAAAATGAAGAGAAAAGTGGAACCGGGAAAAGAACAAGGACCATCTGGCTTGGCGAGAATTTAGCCGCTGGGCTGTCTGTAAGTAGACCAAATTTTTGTGGTCAGTGTAAACCTGGAAGGGAAACCGCGCACCTTCCAGAAGATGTCTCCACTCTGAAAAGGCCAACTTCATTGCTAGCAGCTCCCTATCCCCGATGGAGTAGTTTCTCTCCGCTGGCGAGAAAGTCTTAGAGAAGAAGAAGCATGGATGCTTTCGACCTTGAGCATCCTTCTGGTAGAGGACTGCTCCAGCACCAACGGACGAGGCATCCACCTCCATTAGGAATGGCTTATCCACATCGGGACGATGTAAGATGGGAGCGCTAGCAAAGTGGGACTTAATAGAAGTGAAGGCTTTGGAGACCTCTTCCGACCACAATTTAGGATTCGCTCCCTTCTTGGTGAGGGCTACCAAGGGAGCTACCAGAGTTGAGAAGTGGGGAATAAACTGGCGGTAATAATTAATGAACCCCATAAAGTGCTGCACCGCTTTAAGAGAATGGGGCTCTTGCCAGTCCATCACAGCCTGTAGTTTGGCAGGATCCATAGCCAATCCCTGGGCGGAGATGATATAGCCCAGGAACGGCAAAGACTCCTGCTCAAACATACACTTCTCCAACTTAGCGTAAAGAGAGTTTGCCCGTAGGAGGTCGGAGACTCTGCCAACATCTCTCCGGTGGGAGTCAATATCTGGAGAAAAGATGAGAATATCATCCAGATAGACTACAACTGAGGTGGAAAGCATATCCCGGAAGATGTCGTTGACAAAGTCTTGAAAAACGGCTGGGGCATTACAGAGCCCGAAGGGCATCACCAGATACTCATAGTGCCCATCTCTGGTGTTAAACGCCGTTTTCCATTCGTCCCCCTCACGGATGCGAATCAGGTTGTAAGCACCCCGCAGATCTAATTTAGTAAATACCCTTGCTCCCCGAAGCCTATCGAAGAGCTCAGATATCAAGGGCAAAGGATACTTGTTCTTAACGGTGATAGCGTTAAGACCCCTGTAGTCTATGCATGGACGTAGCTCCCCATTCTTCTTCTGCATGAAGAAGAACCCTGCCCCAGCAGGTGACACTGACTTCCTGATAAACCCTCTTGCCAGATTCTCTTGAATGTACTGAGACATGGCCTCCGTCTCCGGGAGAGATAATGGATAAACTCGACCCCGGGGAGGCTCCGCACCAGGCAAGAGATCAATAGGACAGTCATAGGGGCGATGGGGCGGAAGGGTCTCCGCCGCCTTCTTGGAGAACACGTCTGCGTAAGACCAATATTGCTTGGGGAGAGAGGATAGATCTGCGGGTACCTCAGTAGTAGCAACCTTAACGCACTCTCGGTGACACCTACCCCACATGATTCACCCCATCCCAGAATTCTGCCTGAGGACCACTCGATGTGAGGAGAGTGGTACCATAGCCAAGGTATCCCCAACAGGACCTCATCAATACCCTCAGGAATGACGAGCAGAGAAATAATCTCCTGATGGGATGGCGACAGGGACAGAGTAACAGGGATGGTCTGATGTGTTATCTGTGTGGGGAGTGTCGACCCATTCACCACTCGTACCGTTACTGGTTGAGATAGCATAACCAGGGGTATTGCGTGACGTTGGGCGAAGGCAGAAGACATAAAATTGCCCTCCGCCCCAGAATCCACGCAGAGGTCTACCGAGTGGGAGGATGAGCCAAAGGTAATTGTCCCCTTAAAGGACAATTTGGAGGCAAACGTCGCAGTGTCTAGTGCACCTCCACCTACTACCACTAGACGCTGACGTTTCCTCGACCGCTGATGACATCTGGTGGCAAGATGTCCTGACTGTTGGCAAACATGGCAACCCTGGAGTGCACGAGCGGTCTGGGACTTAGATCCCGCTCGTGACACCACCTTAGGTTTCTGGAACTCAGGAGCCTGGACTGGAGATTCCAAAGGTTTGGCGAAGGTGGGAGCCAGCCGAAACCTCTGCCTACACTGGGCTCGCTCTAACCTCTGCTCGTGAAAACGGAGGTCAATGCGAGTAGATACTGCTATTAACTCCTCCAGTGTGGCGGGAATCTCCCTAGTGGCCAGAGCATCCTTAACGTGGTCAGCCATCCCCCTCCAAAATATAGGGATAAGGGCTTTATCCGACCACTCCAGCTCAGATGCCAGAGTGCGGAAATGGACGGCAAAATGGCTGACCAAGGATGAGCCCTGAGTCAGTGCCAACAGTTGGAGCGCCGTGTCATGGGTGACACGAGGTCCTAGAAAGACCTGTTTCAGAGTGCTCAGGAATAACGGAACACTCTGCACCACATGATCGCCACGCTCCCACAGCGGCGTAGCCCACTGCAACGCCCTGTCCGACAATAAGGAAATTATAAAGCCCACCTTAGCCCGCTCTGTAGGGAAATGAGAGGCCAGAAGCTCGAGATGTATTGAGCACTGACTCACGAAACCCCTACAGGACTTACTGTCACCAGAAAATTTCTCTGGTAGCGGGAGGCGAGATAGCGTCGGTACAGGAGCGGCAGTGGACAAGGTAGCTGCAGCCACACTTGCAGCTTGAACAGCGACAGCAGTAACATCCACAGCTGAGGTTGAACGCTCAAGAGCCGCCAACCTTCCCTCCAGCTGCTGGATGTACCACTGTAAACGCTGGTCGTCCGCCATTTTACTAGCCAGACCCTGGCGCTAGTATTCTGTTAGGACTGGCGGAATGCACCAAGACAGATGGTATAGATGCGTTCGCAGTCCGGGGTCCACCGTGCAGGTGAAAACCTGCTGCTAGCAATTAGCAGACTACATGGCGGTACACTAGAGTATACACGCGTGGGTTAACCTCACCCAGCGTGAAAGAAGCAATCCTGTTAAGGCACAGGACCGCGGTACCGCACCTAAAGCGCGAGCAAGTAGTCAGCGAACTCAACCCCAACTGGGATTGAAGTCCGATTAGACCCTTGCTGGCGCAACACCGCAACTGGGTGTGAAATGAAACAGAAGAGCATGCAGTGCCGCACTGACGAACGCCAATAACCACCCAGGCTTGGGTAAGGAAAGCACAGAGGAAGTGCACGGCGCCGTACTGGCGGTCACAGCAACTGGACGCTATAATGTGTGACTAGTGCTGTAGGATAAGTCGGGCGCTAGGTAGCAGCCATACACCTTCCGCGAACAGTCATACTATAGGGTAGGGGTATCCAAGGACGACTTGCACTCACAACATACACACATTAGCAATTGTTTGACAATACTAGCGCATGGCCGTGCGGTCATGCGCAGTTTATATAGCAGCAGCACAGGAAGTGGCCACAGCACTTTTGCCCTTCTAGGACCTGCCAAGAGGACCAATGGAATGTGCTGCAGAGCCTGAGCACATGACCCTCGATCTCCAATGGGAAAACTTACGCTGGGCATGCTCAGTACGTGCAGACAAGGACTTAGTCCCAGAGAAGTCCGCTCGCTGCTGACCAGCACAGACTTTAATAGCAGAGACTGGAGAAGCAGCAGTAACTCTCAGAACAGAGTGAGAATGAGCAAGACGCTGGGACCGATGTCCTTGCTGAGCAGACTCCACTGCGGCTGGACAAGAATGGGAGACCGCAGCGGAGGTGGCTCGAGATTCCCCCTGTGCAGAAGCGGGAACTCGACCCCTAACACTCAGAAGCTGCAGTACCACTTTCCTCCACAAACGGAAGCTCCCAGAGAGAATCAGCCGAAGTACCACTTGTGACCACAGGAGTGAACTCTGCCACAGAATTCACAACACTTCACATAACTTCAGTACCTGGCACTCGGATCAGAGCGTTCAGCTGCATAGAAATACATGCAGCCACAAACTCCAGTCCCGAGTGTCGGCAGCAGTTCCGGATATTGAGTTGCAAGACTCATGCAAGTTTCTCGCATGTGTGATCCCGGCCTAACTCTTTTTGTACCATTTTATTATGTTTATTACTAAACATCGGGATTGGTATTATCTATAGACATATCTATCTATCTATCTACAGTAAAAGATGCAAGCGGCAGACCTGCGTATCTGGACATGCGGCATGTCTTTCAAGAACTCAGCATGTCTGTTTACAATGCGGCGACGCTCCGTTGCCGCACCGTAAATTTACCATAGACTATCATTAGATGCGAGAAAAGGCATCTAATGATTAGGTACATGCGTAGTAACTGCATTAACGCAGCTTACTACGCATGTCTACAAATTTAAATAATCTCTTACCTGTCACACCGCCGGAGGTCCGCGTCCAATGCAGTTTTCGCGATGACTGAGCTCACCGCGAGAACTGCTGTGCACGTGACCCCAGGGTGTTATGATAAGGTAATTCAGTACCACAATGGACATAGAGGTCAGAGCACATACAGTGACCTGACAATAACCCAAAAACATTGAACGAGCTCTGAGACGTGGGAACTCTGCTGACCGCAATCCCTAATCCTCTCCAACCACACTAGAGGCAGCCGTGGATTGCGCCTAACGCTCCCTATGCAACTCGGCACGGCCTGAGAAACTAGATAGCCTGAAGATAGAAAATAAGCCTACCTTAACATAGTAACATAGTAACATAGTAACATAGTTAGTAAGGCCGAAAAAAGACATTTGTCCATCCAGTTCAGCCTATATTCCATCATAATAAATACCCAGATCTACGTCCTTCTACAGAACCTAATAATTGTATGATACAATATTGTTCTGCTCCAGGAAGACATCCAGGCCTCTCTTGAACCCCTCGACTGAGTTCGCCATCACCACCTCCTCAGGCAAGCAATTCCAGATTCTCACTGCCCTAACAGTAAAGAATCCTCTTCTATGTTGGTGGAAAAACCTTCTCTCCTCCAGACGCAAAGAATGCCCCCTTGTGCCCGTCACCTTCCTTGGTGACCTACCTTGCCTCAGAGAAATACCCCAAAGGAAAAGGCAGCCCCCACATATAATGACTGTGAGTTGAGATGAAAAGACAAACGTAGAGATGAAATAGATTTAGCAAAGTGAGGCCCGACTTTCTGAACAGAGCGAGGATAGGAAAGGTAACTTTGCGGTCAACACAAAACCCTACAAAAACCACGCAAAGGGGGCAAAAAGACCCTCCGTACCGAACTAACGGCACGGAGGTACACCCTCTGCGTCCCAGAGCTTCCAGTAAGCAGAAAAAAACAAATAGACAAGCTGGACAGAAAAAACAGCAAACAAAATAGCAAAGCGGAACTTAGCTATGCAGAGCAGCAGGCCACAGGAACGATCCAGGAGGAAACAGGTCCAATACTAGAACATTGACTGGAGGCCAGGATCAAAGCACTAGGTGGAGTTAAATAGAGCAGCACCTAATGACTTCACCACATCACCTAATGACTTCACCACATCACCTGAGGAAGGAAACTCAGAAGCCGCAGTACCACTTCCCTCCACCAACGGAAGCTCACAGAGAGAATCAGCCGAAGTACCACTTGTGACCACAGGAGGGAGCTCTGCCACAGAATTCACAACACCAGGGGTTTTCTCCAGTCACCCTAGGCTAGTTCTCATGGTCAGCTGACTGCGAGAACCAGAATGTAGGTGATCGCCAGAGAGTTATCTCCGGCGGTCATCTACAAGCTCTGCTATGTCTGGATATCAGGCATCCAGATGTAGAAGAGCTGGACTCGTCGTGGGACACTCGTTAAGGGATTGTGTCGGACCAGGGAGTATACTGTTGGTTAATTTTTATTTTTTTTCAGAAGATCGATGGCTTCACTTGGATTACCAGTATAATAAAGTTGGCAAAACTGTGTGATGTTTTATTTCATTAAAATACTTTATTATGCCTGTGTTGTGTTTATTTAACCCTTTACAAACTATAGGATTAGTAATGGATAGGTATCTTACTGACGCCTCTCCATTACTAAGCCGGCTTAATGTCACCTTTATAAAGGTGACTTTAACCCCTTATTACCTAATATGCCACCACTACAAGGCAGTGGGAAGAGAGAGGATAAGCACCGGAATTGGTGCATCTTAGAGATAAGCCATTTCTGGGGTGGCTGTGAGCTGGTGTTTGTAGCTGGGGGCGGCCAATATCTACAGCCCCTTCCTAGGCTATTAATATCAGCCCGCAACTGTCTGCATAGCCTTTTCTGGCTATAAATGATAGGGGGACCCCAAGTAATTTTTTTGGGTCCCCCTATTTTAATAGCCAGTAAAGGCTAAATATACAGCTGCGGGCTGGGAATATCCATGGATTTTACCCACTTCCCAGGCTATAATTTTGGCACCAAGTCACTGGCTTTCCCTCTCTGGTGCAAAAAATTGTGCAGGAGCCCACTCCATTTTTTAAAATTAAACAGATCTTGCATTAAAGGCTGGGATCACGCTTGCAAGAAACTCACACAAGTATTGCACCTCAGTACCTGGCACTCGGATCGGAGCGTTTAGCTGCATAGAAATACATGCAGCCACAAACTCCAGTCCCGAGTGTCGGCAGCAGTTCCGGATATTGAGTTGCAAGACTCATGCAAGTTTCTCGCATGTGTGATCCCGGCCTAACTCTTTTTGTACCATTTTATTATGTTTATTACTAAACATCGGGATTGGTATTATCTATAGACATACAGTTAGGGCCAGAAATATTTGGACAGTGACACAATTTTCGCGATTTGGGCTCTGCATGCCACCACATTGGATTTGAAATGAAACCTCTACAACAGAATTCAAGTGCAGATTGTAACGTTTAATTTGAAGGGTTGAACAAAAATATCTGATAGAAAATGTAGGAATTGTACACATTTCTTTACAAACACTCCACATTTTAGGAGGTCAAAAGTAATTGGACAAATAAACATAACCCAATCAAAATATTTTTATTTTCAATATTTTGTTGCAAATCCTTTGGAGGCAATCACTGCCTTAAGTCTGGAACCCATGGACATCACCAAACGCTGGGTTTCCTCCTTCTTAATGCTTTGCCAGGCCTTTACAGCCGCAGCCTTCAGGTCTTGCTTGTTTGTGGGTCTTTCCGTCTTAAGTCTGGATTTGAGCAAGTGAAATGCATGCTCAGTTGGGTTTAGATCTGGAGATTGACTTGGCCATTGCAGAATGTTCCACTTTTTGGCACTCATGAACGCCTGGGTAGCTTTGGCTGTATGCTTGGGGTCATTGTCCATCTGTACTATGAAGCGCCGTCCAATCAACTTTGCAGCATTTGGCTGAATCTGGGCTGAAAGTATATCCCGGTACACTTCAGAATTCATCCGGCTACTCTTGTCTGCTCTTATGTCATCAATAAACACAAGTGACCCAGTGCCATTGAAAGCCATGCATGCCCATGCCATCACGTTGCCTCCACCATGTTTTACAGAGGATGTGGTGTGCCTTGGATCATGTGCCGTTCCCTTTCTTCTCCAAACTTTTTTCTTCCCATCATTCTGGTACAGGTTGATCTTTGTCTCATCTGTCCATAGAATACTTTTCCAGAACTGAGCTGGCTTCTTGAGGTGTTTTTCTGCAAATTTAACTCTGGCCTGTCTATTTTTGGTATTGATGAATGGTTTGCATCTAGATGTGAACCCTTTGTATTTACTGTCATGGAGTCTTCTCTTTACTGTTGACTTAGAGACAGATACACCTACTTCACTGAGAGTGTTCTGGACTTCAGTTGATGTTGTGAACGGGTTCTTCTTCACCAAATTAAGTATGCGGCGATCATCCACCACTGTTGTCATCCGTGGACGCCCAGGCCTTTTTGAGTTCCCCAGCTCACCAGTCAATTCCTTTTTTCTCAGAATGTACCCAACTGTTGATTTTGCTACTCCAAGCATGTCTGCTATCTCTCTGATGGATTTTTTCTTTTTTTTTCAGCCTCAGGATGTTCTGCTTCACCTCAATTGAGAGTTCCTTTGACCGCATGTTGTCTGCTCACAGCAACAGCTTCCAAATGCAAAACCACACACCTGGAATCCACCCCTGACCTTTTAACTACTTCATTGATTACAGGTTAACGAGGGAGACGCCTTCAGAGTTAATTGCAGCCCTTAGAGTCCATTGTCCAATTACTTTTGGTCCCTTGAAAAAGAGTACGCTATGCATTACAGAGCTATGATTCCTAAACCCTTTCTCCGATTTGGATGTGGAAACTATCATATTGCAGCTGGGAGTGTGCACTTTCAGCCCATATTATATATATAATTGTATTTCTGAACATGTTTTTGTAAACAGCTAAAATAACAAAACTTGTGTCACTGTCCAAATATTTCTGGCCCTAACTGTATCTATCTATCTATGTATCTATCTATCTATCTATCTAATATCCATCTATCTATTATCCATCTACATACCGTATATACTCGAGTATAAGCCGAGATTTTCAGCCCAATTTTTTGGGCTGAAAGTGCCCCTCTCGGCTTATACTCGAGTCAATGTGGGTGGCAGGGTCGGCGGGTGAGGGGGTGAGGGCGCTGAGGTATACTTACCTAGTCCCAGCGATCCTCGCGCTGTCCCTGCCGTCCCACGGGCTTCTGTGCTGCAGCTTCTTCCCCTCTTCAGCGGTCACGTGGGACCGCTCATTAGAGATATGAATAAGCGGCTCCACCTCCCATAGGGGCGGAGCCGCCTATTCATTCCTCTAATCAGCGGTGCCGGTGACCGCTGACAGGAAGAGCTGCGGCACCGAAGACCAGACAGAGGGACAGCGCGAGGATCGCCAGGACTAGGTAAGTATAGCATATTCACCTGTCCTCGTTCCAGCCGCCGGGCGCCGCTCCATCTTCCCGGCCGGCACCTCCATCTTCCCGGCGTCTGCGCTCTGACTGTTCAGGCAGAGGGCACGATGACGCATACAGTGTGCGCGGCGCCCTCTGCCTGATCAGTCAGAGCAGAGACGCCGGGAAGATGGATGTGCCGGAACGAGACGCCGGGAGCTGCAATCAAGGGAGGTGAGTATGTGTTTTTTTTTTTTATTGCAGCAGCGGCGGCAGAGATTTCTATGGGGCACAATGAACGGTGCAGAGCACCGTATATGGCACAGCAATGGGGCACAATGAACGGTGCAAAGCACCGTATATGGCACAGCAATGGGGCACAATGAACGGTGCAGAACACCGTATATGGCACAGCAATGGGGCACAATGAACGGTGCAGAGCACCGTATATGGGCACAGATATGGGGCACAATGAACGGTGCAGAGCACTGTATATGGCACAGCAATGGGGCACAATGAACGGTGCAGAGCACCGTATATGGGCACAGATATGGGGCACAATGAACGGTGCAGAGCACCGTATATGGCACAGCAATGGGGCACAATGAACGGTGCAGAGCACCGTATATGGGCACAGATATGGGGCACAATGAACGGTGCAGAGCACCGTATATGGCACAGCAATGGGGCACAATGAACGGAGCAGAGCACCGTATATGGGCACAGATATGGGGCACAATGAACGGTGCAGAGCACTGTATATGGCACAGCAATGGGGCACAATGAACGGTGCAGAGCACCGTATATGGCACAGCAATGGGGCACAATGAACGGTGCAGAGCACCATATATGGCACAGCAATGGGGCACAATGAACGGTGCAGAGCACTGTATATGGCACAGCAATGGGGCACAATGAACGGTGCAGAGCACCGTATATGGCACAGCAATGGGGCACAATGAACGGTGCAGAGCACCGTATATGGCACAGCAATGGGGCACAATGAACGGTGCAGAGCACTGTATATGGCACAGCAATGGGGCACAATGAACGGTGCAGAGCACCGTATATGGCACAGCTATGGGGCGCAATGAACGGTGCAGAGCACTATATGGGGCACAGCTATGGGGAAATAATGAACGGTGTAGAGCACTATATGGCACAGCTATGGGGAAATAATGATCTATTTTTATTTTTGAAATTCACCGGTAAATGCTGCATTTCCACCCTAGGCTTATACTCGAGTCAATAAGTTTTCCCAGTTTTTTGTGGCAAAATTAGGGGGTCGGCTTATACTCGGGTCGGCTTATACTCGAGTATATACGGTATCTATTATGCATCTATCTATCTTTCTATCTATCCATCTATCTATTATCTACCTATTATCTGTCTATCTGTGTGTGTGTAAACACTATTCTTCAATGGAATATGTAAAAGAAGAGCTTGGACAAGGAAATTACATCACAATTCTTTTTGTTTGTATATCTTTTTTTAGCTCACAAAACACATACAATTCCGCATCAAAATAACACAAAAAAGCAACAAAAGCAAATAAAAAATGCATCAAAAACGCAGGTGACCTGCCAGTGACTTCAGATGCAGATTTTAACTGCGTCAAGTCCTGAGCAAATACTGAGCCATTCCTAACCGTGGAAACATACTCTAAGACGACATTAAGCTCGCTCCTATATTCATTCAATTAAAACTTCAAATGGGCAAAGTACCCAAAGCTATGCACACATAGAGACAGAGCTCTTCAACTACTATAGACAGCTATATAACGTACACCCAATGGAAACCAACCCCGACCAACTAAAAAGAAAACCTTCCTGACCCGATTGAAACTACCACAGTTGACGGAACCTCAACAACATCAGTTAACCAGACCATTCCGACTGGATGAACTTCGGTCTACCCTGTCAAAGAGCCCGATCAGGAAAGCACCTGCTCCTGATGGACTGCCATCAATCTAATATATAAAGCTGAATGTGTGTGTGTATGTGTGTATGTATGTATGTATGTCCGGGATTGGCATCTGCACCGTTGCAGCTACAGCCACAAAATTTTGCACAGTCACACATCTGGACCCCGAGAGCGTCATAGGCTATGTTGTGAGGTGAAATTTTAACCCCGGGCTTTCCAATTCACCAAACAATTTTGCCCATATCTACATAATGGGGAAAAGTGAAAGGAAAAGTGTTGGAGGCAAATTGACAGCTGCCAGATGTGAACAAGGGGGACTTAAAGAATGAGAGCGATGGTGCCAAAGAGTATATACCATACAGTTGCTAAGGTGGGGCCCTGACATGGGATACTCACCACACACGGGGATATGAACACACACACAAAATGCGCCACACACTACCACGTGCTTGAACACATATTACCCTCAGCACACATTTCACCACACATACACCAACCTCGCCACATAAAGTCTAAACACAAAAGTCACCGCTCAAAACTCGCCACGCGCAAAACTCGCCACATGCAAAAACTAGGCTCACGCAAAACTCGCCACAAGTGCAAAACTCACCTCATGGAAAACTCGCCACACGCAAAACTTGCACACGCGGAAAAATTGTCACATGCACAAAAGTTGCAACACATGCAAAAGTTGCCTCACGCAAAACTTGCACATATTCAAAAGGCACCACACATAAAACTCACCACGCGCAAAACTCGCCATGCGCAAAACTTGCTGCACACAACTTGCTACACTAACCTGTCACATGCAACTCGACACACAAAAAGTTGCTACACGCATGTTGCCACACAAAACTCATCTCACAAAAATCGCTACATGCATGTCACCACACGCAACTCAACACACACAACTTGACAAACGAAACTTGCCCTAAAACACACACAAGTCTGGTATTATCCTTCAGAAATAAAAATCTGATTATTAAGCAGACAAACTACAAGAGCAACAAATGTACCATATAGGAAATACGGCAGCTGTCAGTCACATGACCTGTCTATTATGTGTATGTGTGAGCTAATATATACTGCCAGGGGGAGGGCTTCCTGTTGGCTGGGGATTTATCAGGCTGCCAATTTAGCTTACAAATACTGAGGTAAAAATACTGAGCAAATAACATGTGAACGAGGTCTAATACAGGAGGAGATGACACACAGGTATATACTATATACAGGGGAGATGACAAACAGATATATACTATATACAGGAGAGATGACACACAGGTATATACTATATAGTGGAGGAGATGACATACAGGTACATACTATATACAGGAGGAGATGACATACAGGTATATACTATATACAGGAGGAGATGACACACATGTATATACTATATACAGGAGCAGATGACCTACAGGTATATACTATATACAGGAGGAGATGACATACAGGTATATGCTATATATAGAAGATGACATACAGGTATATACTATATACAGGAGGAGATGACACACAGATATATACTATATACAGGGGAGATGACACACAGGTATATACTATATACAGGAGGAGATGACATACAGGTATATACTATATATAGAAGGAGATGACATACAGGTATATACTATATATAGGAGGAGATGACATACATGTATATACTATATACAGGAGAGATGACACACAGCAGGTATATACTATATACAGGGGAGATGACATACAGGTATATACTATATACAGGAGATGACATACAGGTGTATACTATATATAAGGGAGATGACAAACATGTATATACTGAGGTGAAAATGAGAGGTGTGAGGTGAAAATGAAAAGGTGTGAGTGCAAAATGAGAGGAGTGAGGGAAAATAGTGGAGTGATTGGAAAATGACAGATCTGAGGTCGAAATGACAAGTGTTAGGGGGGAATGAGAGGAGTGAGGGAGAAAATGAGAGGTGTGAGGGAGAAAATGAGAGATGTGAGGGGGAAAATGAAAGATGTGATTGGGAAAATGAGAAGCGTGATGGGAAAATAAGAGAAGTGAGGTGCTATAACTAACCACAGATATTTACTATGCCCAGGCAACGCCGGGCTCTTCAGCTAGTATACTATAAATCCTTCCCCTCGATACTTCTCCCACGCCTGTTGAATATGTGCAACTTGGTGCTGACTGGAAACCAGTTCCCCGCCCAAGCACTAGAAGCCAAAATATCATTAATATATAAAGAAGATAAGGACCAAGATTAAAGCAGTAGCTATAGACCGATCTCATTATTAAATGTTGATCTGAAATTATTCGTTAGCCTGTTAGTACGTAGAATTGCTGAGTTCTTACCAACTTTAATAACTCTGAACCAAACAGGATTTGTGGGGGGAAGAGAGGGGAAAGACAATGCGTATAAAATACTACATCTCATGCATTATGCAAAAGGGGAAGAATACTACCTTTGGTCTTACTTGGGATGGATGCAGAGAAGGCCCTTGACAGGGTGGACTGGACCTATTTAGAGAAAGAGTTAGATAGTTTTGGCTTCCCACAACAACTAATTTCAACCATAATGAAGATGTACAAAGACCCACGGCCCGCATTAGAATTAATGGCTCATTGACAGATAAGTTCACCATTAAAAATGGCACATGACAGGGCTGCTCTCTGTCACCACTGCTTTTCGTATTGACGATGGAACCCTTGTTCAGCGCTATACAGCAAAGTCAGGAAATTGAAGGCATCAAAATAGGAAAAACCCATTATAAAATAGCTGCTTTTGCTGACGACCTCCTTGTCCTGATGACAAGACCACTCAGAAGCTTTCCTGCTTTGATGAAGATTCTTGATGAATACAATAGCCTCTCAAACTTTAAGGTCAACGTGTCCAAATCTGAGGCATTGGATCTAAATGTTCCCCAGCACACCATTACCAAATTAAAAAACCTATATCAATTCGCATGGACTAAACATTACATTACTTATCTAGGAATTAAAATAAGCAGAACACATAAAGAATTACTTCTACCCAATTACTACCCCCTACTCGATAAGGTAACCTCTTCCATCCGGTCTTGGAGAGATCAATTTTTATCATGGACAGGGAGGAAAAACCTACTAAAAAGTCTGATACTGCCCAAATTCACCTATATGTTTCAAATGCTGCTTATCCATATTCCAGACTCCTTCTTTGCCATAGTTAATTCTTTATTTTACAAATATATCTGGAAAAACACTAAACCCCGTATAGCATTTCATACTCATTATCTAAATCAAATGGTGGTATGGGTCCTCCTGATATTAGGAAATATTATTGTGCCACGGTACTGTCACGGACAGTAGATCTAATCCAATGCTCACAGAGCAAACAGTGGATGGCGGTGGAAGGAGAACTGTCGCCTCTACCTCTAAGACCACTTCTAGTGATCTATAGTAGGGAACACCCACCCCCCTTCACTCCAATCCGCTTACCTGAGTACTTATCAAGATCTAGGCAAAAACATGCAACATTCTCTTACCTCCTTCACCCCCACTACTACCACTCTCTAATATATTGACCCAACCAATAAAAATTACAACTAAAAGGGAAAATTGTAAGCAACAATCAAGCGACGTCTCTATAGACCAATTAATAGTTGATGGTGTGCTTCTTTTGCTATCAGATATTTGTACACTACCGGGCCTCTCGAGCTACAATTTTATACAATATTCCACACTTAAAGAGTCACTGAAACAACTACATTACAACGCAGATTCGACTCAGAAACCCACATCATTTGAAGCTTTACGAGGGGCGATCCAAAAGTAATGATAATCAATACTAAACACAATGAATATAGTCAAAAAATAAATTTATTTTTCTACATAGTCTCCTAACAAGTCTATACATTTAGTCTATCTCTTTTCTAAACTTAGAATTCCCTTCGAAAAAAATCCTTGATCTTGACCCTCAAAAAAATCCCCAACAGCAGTTATCACGTCGCTATTGTCATCAAATTTCTTGCCCCGGAGGTGTTCCTTGAGTCGAGGAAAGAGAAAGAAGTCACTGGGGGCTAGATCTGGCCAATAGGGGGGGTGTTCCACCAGTTCAAAGCCCGCTTCTTGAATGGTAGCCATGGCAACAGCAGCTTTGTGAGCTGGCGCGTTATCTTGATGAAACAGCACTCCAGCCCGCAGTTTGCCGCGCCTTTTCTCCTTGATAGCCTCCTGCAATCTTCTTATTTCTTCTGCGTAGTAGGAACCCGTAATAGTGGCTCCCTTCTCCAAATAGTCCACCTTAATAATTCCTTCAGTGTCCCAAAAAACGGACGCCATAACCTTCCCTGCTGAGCTTGACACTTTGAATTTCTTCGGCGTCGGTTCGTCGGCTCGTTTCCATGTCATCGATTGTTGTTTAGTTTCGGGATCAAAGTGGTGGATCCAGGTCTCGTCCATGGTCAAAGAACGTGACAAAAAATTTTCCTTGTCTGCTTGGAACTTTTCGAGATTTGCTATTGAAATGTCAACTCGTTTCTTCTTTTGTTCGTCGGTTAACATTTTTGGCACCCAACGCGCGGAGACCTTTCTCATATGCAATTCTTTTGCAAGGATTCTTTGAATACTGCCATATGAGATCCCTGTGACCTCAGCTACATGCCTGATAGTCACTCTTCGATCTGCCAATACAACTTCTTCAACTTTTTTCACGTTTTCTTCATTGAGGGACGTGGATGGGCGTCCTTCACGATGTTCATTTTCCGTCGATCTTCTTCCCAGCTTAAATTCCTTGGCCCAGCGTGCAACTGTGGAATATGGAGGAGAAGAGTCCCCCAATGTTTCCACCAAGTCGCTGTGTATGTCTTTGGTAGTCATTTTTTTCAAGCAGAGGTATTTGATGACAGCTCTGAGCTCGTTTTTTTCCATTTTGATGTTCACTCCTCGGCAGTTCATATTCAAATGAATGTAGCTCCCGGGAATCGTGGTCTATTTAAGTAATTTTTTTTCCTGGACTAGTGGTTACCTAAGAGAGAAGAAAACATTTTATTTTAATTTCTGTGTGCTATAGAAATAACCGATTATCATTACTTTTGGATCGCCCCTCGTATGTGCTAAATCATCTAGACCGTTGAAAGTACTCTCCACAATCTATCAGGCACTTCTATCCGAACACCTTTGTTTAAAAAGAGCTTTTATAACAAAATGGGGAAAAGACCTGGGTTACATGTTTACAAAAGCACAAATGTTACATATTTATAAACATTCTCATGGCCCAACAAACTGCATGAAAACCCAAGAAAATTCCTATAAAATAGTATCTAGGTGGTATATTTCACAGTCGCAGATTCAGAAGCGGTGAGCAAACTCTCAAATTACATGCTGGAGATACAGAACTGAAGATGGGGATTATATACACTTCTGGTTGTCATGCCCGATGCTTTTGGTCATTAACCGAGTCGGCTGTTCAGGAGATTACCGGAAAAAAGTGAAACTGACACCAGAGATAGCGCTGCTAAATTTTCCCGTGTGGCCTGGCCACTTATGTGCCTCCACTCTAGCTCACAATATATTTGCTGCTGCCAAACTATTAATTTCTACATACTGGAAGTCAACCAATATACCCACATACCCTAAACTACTGCCAAAAATAGATCAACTATACCAAATGACTGAATTTGTGGCCTTAGTAAATCATTTACAAACAGCCTTCAAGGAGATCTGGCGCCCCTGGACTCAATTCAGATCTAGTTGTCATTTGGTCAATGTTGGATAATCTTAAACATTACACGATGCTATATTATGATGTCCCCCCGCTCCCCCTTTCTCCTTATTTTCTCTATCCTTTCTCACCATATTTTCACTATCTTTTACTATTTCTTTAATTGTTATTCATTTCTCTGTTGGTAATATTTAGCTGACAGAGCACAATATGTGCCCTGCCACATAGTTACGATTATTAGCTCTCAACTGCAATGGTTAACGTTATAACCATCACTAGTAATATAACTGTTAGCAATATGGAAGCACTATTTGATTTCTCCCAACAATTTGCTTGAGATCTACTGTATATGTCTCTGAGCCATTGGGCTTGTTTGTCTGTTATTATGCATTTGAACTTAATAAAAAGACAATTGAAAAGAAAAGACTGTCTTGCGTCTCTGGCTTTCCTGTTCCCGATTGACTCTGACTTTTTTGGCTTGTTTCTGACCACGTGTATTGCGGTGACCTCTGGTACTTTGTTCCCTCTCTGATGCTGACCCAGCTTTTCCTGTCTATTCTTTCGCCACCTAGTGGCTTATGCCTGCTGCTGTGTGATTTCACTGTATGTGCATTTGTCTTCCTTCACCCGCACCCCCTGGTGGAGGTTGTGTGCTACTGCGCTGTAGCAGGCATTACATACAATGTTTCTGAAACTTTTCCTATTACACATTCCTGTGTAGGTTATTTCTCTTTTCACTGGTTATTGTATATTGTATATTATTTACTACAGGCTTTATACTTTGGTACTCTCACTGGGCTATTTTGCATATTCATGCTGTGTTTTTCCCTTCCCTTTTTTGTAGGTGACGTGAGTATGGTTTAATTTAGAATAATTCATTAGATTCATTAAAGGAGTCTGCGTATTTCTTTATGGCTGTGAGTTTTTTGTATGCAATTTCACTATGGGGTTAGTAATGTGGGTGTCTTATAAACGCCTCTTCATTAGAGTTGAGCAAGTTTGTTCAGGTTCCTCTTATTCGGCAAGCTATAGTACTTACTGAATAAGCTGCAGAGTGAACCCGGCTGCCTGGAGCGCGCCGGCTGATCAGCACCGCAGCTGCATGTGTCGCGGCTGTGTCACAGTCATCACATGCATGGAGAGCCCAGCAAATTACCGTATTTTTCAGACTATAAGCCACTCCGGACTATAAGACAAAGCAAAAGAGGGAAAAAGGGAAAGGAGATTGTCAGCTCACCTGTAGTAGATGCAATTTGTTCAGCAGGCAACTCGCACGGAGTCGTCTCAGAAAGGAAGGGGATCCTCCAGCGATGAAACCAGTGAAGTCGATATAACAATGAAAAAACTTTATTGGAACTATACAAGGACATAAAAACTGGACATCACCCCACACCTGGATGGGCAAACCGACGCGTTTCAGCAAAACAGCCTTAATCATGGTAACCATAACATAAGATGCACCCCAAATTTACAGAAGAAAAATACCAGTAGGTTAAAAAATGAGTGCGTCAAATGAGGGTTCATCTTACAGTCCGAATTCAGCTACCAGGGGGTAGGGTGTGATCGAGAGCGCTGGTTGAGCAGGGTTTTACAGGAGGTGTTCGGTAGTCTGGGGATGATCTGATTCATCCCAAGCTGGTGCAGCAGGGTCGGTGATGCAGGGGCTCCACCATTTTGTGAAAGCCCGGAGCCCCCATACATCCCAGGATGGTGTATGACAGTTTCGCAGATTCTCGGTGGTGCGGGGGCTCCGTCAACATTTTGTGAAAGTGATGCGCCCACAGGGCAGTGGGGTACTCGGTACCAAGTCCGGTCGCAAACGGGATGTCACGGTGGCTGCGACCTGGTCCGTGGCCCTGAGCATCAATGTTAAAGGGGGTTAAATGTTCAAAGTTTGTTGTGACGCCACCTGTGGAGTTAGGTCAGTAGTGGGACTGACGCTGCATTAAAGGGGTCCCCATGGGGTTGTTGCAGCAGCCCAGATGTTACACTTCCCACAGGTGAAGCGGGGTCCCCAGGGGTCCTACGGTGTGTGGCATAGATGGTAAAGCCGGTGAATAAATGGAGGAGACAAGTGATAAGTCTTTACCTGGTTTACTTGTGGGTGACAGGCCACAGTCCAGGGTACCAGGCAACAGGTGGGTTAGAAGTCGGGGCAGTCCAGAGACAAGCGGGGTCCCTTGGGTAGGTCAGGTAGGAGCCTTCCACTCTGCGCTCACTGTCTCTGAGATCCCTGCTGCCACTAAGTGTCTCAAACAGGGTCCTTATTCATTCTCCTGTCCTGGGACAGGTACCTGTATGGCAGGCAGCTTGAGCCGTGCCTACTGGGGTCCTTTCACGGTGACTCCAGGCTCCAAGGTACTGCTGTGCCAAAGGTAAATATGGGCAAAGTCCATGTAATTCAATGCCCTCCAGTTCTGCTGTGCGTATTATAGTCCACAAAAGCCTTGGGTTCCCGGTTTCTCTGCACATTGACTCCCTGGGGCCTACTCGTGGCCCCCTGGAGTCCTGTATGTTCATTGTGCTCCGTCCCTGTCTGTCCTCGCACACAGACTCTCTATATGACTGAACTGACTTCGCCTCCAAACCAGGATCTTTATCCAGGGAAGCTGCCCTAAAACAGGGTTTTGAGCTCACCCTCCTGGCCTGGATTTGGAAGGTGTTGTGTGTGTGTTAACCTAACAAAGAGAATCTCACTTGTCTCCAGACATAGCACTGCCCTCCCCGAGAGGAAGGCAGCACTACTGTGGTACCCGAACTCCTGGGGTGCCACAACAGCCCAGAGCCCCCGCACTTCCATTGCTGTAATGCTGTGGTCTCCAGAAAAATGGCTGCTGGAGACGGCGTCTCCTGAGATCTCAATCTACACATGCGCCGCCTCCTGCGGCTATTTTCCTAGACACCACCGCATTGCAGCAATGGAAGTGCGGGGGCTTCGGGCTTTTACAAAATGTCGGCGTAGCCCCCGCACCACCGAGAAATTCCAAAACTGCCGTGCAACAGCCTGGGATGAGACTCCTGATAAGTACATACAGACTATAAGACGCACCCCCCATTTTCCTCCAAAATTTTTTGGGAACAAAGTGCGTCTTAAAAGTGCGTCTTAAAAATAAGGTACTCTATGTTAAAGCTCATGTTAAAATCGCATTGCAATCGGATTTCAATTGGATGCTAGGTGTGAAAAATTGGATTGTACAAGCATGAAAATTGCATGGCACTTGCATGACACTAGTACTACTTTTCTTGACCAAAATCGGAACATTTGTTTTAATGGTGATGGATTCGAGCTTGAGATGTTGTCCCCTAGCTGGACCACACACGGTTTACATTCTGAAATGTGGCCTGATGTATGGTCCACACTATTAGCCAAAGCAATTTAGATTCTGAAACGAGGCTGGTCTCTGGCCCACACTATTAGCACAAAGGAATTAGATGCTGGAAGGTTGATTTCACACATGATCCTATCTATCTAAACTAACTGAATGGCCACATGACCTTGTTGTCACCACAGGTCTTGATGCACTCCCAACATCAGAAACTGTACTAATAATGCACAATTGCTATTATCAATGTCATTTATGAAGCAAAGGCTTGGGGGCCCCTATGGTGGTGGGAACCGCGGACAATTGCCCAGATTGCCAGCCCCTAACGTCAAACCTGTTTATGCCTTCTTCACACACAGTTCCTTGTGGCTTGCAAAAAAATGCCATAATTTTCCTGCATTATTACAAACTTTCTTTTTTTTCTATGTTGATATTTTTCTATCTTTTTTTTTAGATTTCAATTTATATGTAGAATCCTAGGGGCAAAAAAAAAACCCAAACAAACACTTGACTAATAAGAATGAGAAAAAAAACCCACCATAATCACACTTTAGTACAGGGGTGTCAAACTGCATTCCTCGAGGGCCGCAAACCATGCGTGTTTTCAAGATTTCCTTAGCTTTGCACAAGGTGCTGGAATCATTATGTGTGTAGGTGATTAAATTATCACCTGTGCAGTACAAGGAAATCCTGAAAACATGACCTGTTTGCAGCCCTTGAGGAATGCAGTTTGACACCCCTGCTTTAGTATGCTTTACATTACCTTACAAAAAACTTCTGTCAAAAGACAGAAAAATGCCAAGGGGCTACATACAAACCTCAAGAAATACACTTTAGTATGTCACAAATTTTCATTGCACATTTGCAGCAGATTTTTCTACAAGTACACCCTGTGTGAACTAGTAAGAACTCTTAAACTGACATCAGGGATATTGGCTGCGTTGGAAATGTACAATGCATTAGATTGTCAACCTCAATTACCGTATATTGGTTTCTCCAAAAGCCTAAATCACAGTTGAATGTACATATGTATATTTGATTAAAAAAACAGTGTAGTTGGAATGTTTGTATAGCTCAAATTATAATGACACTCCCTTGTCATGTAGATGTGCAGCTCTATATGTGTAGTTTAAAAAAAATCCAGAATGACTGTACTTACAGCAAAGGTAAACTGTAATGAACACAAACACTTTTGTGTCTCTTTTAGCTGGAAATCAACATAAAATGAAATGCACTTTCGTTTGCATACCCTTCCAACACCTTAATTGTCAAATTTGTTAATCCATATTATCAGTCAAGATAATGGCAATTTTCCTTATTTACCACTGGGGGGTGCTGTAACACCATATTTGACAGAACACTCGATATCATTTTAGGCTTACCATATTTACTGCATATTTTAAAAGTTCTTAAGTATTATGATGATTATTATTATTATTATTATTATTACAAGCCTGTGCAGAGTAAATCTGTTTGTGGTACTAAGTAGTAGATGATTAATTTGTTATGCAAGTTGTATTATAATAATTATTCATTAATTTAAAAATGTAAATGTGTTTAAAAATATAATATTTTTTGTGTTAGTTGATTCATGCCTAATCCATTGCTATAGGGGTTGACTGGGACACATTGTCTACATGTCTACATGAACAGGTCAGTTTGACACTTGATTATAGTTGCTATGTATTATCTGCTATTATCTATCCTCATGAGTGATTGCTATATGCTATTTTATGATCCTGTCATAGCTTACTACTAGAGTTGAGCGACTTTCACTTTTTTAGGATCGAGTCGGGTTTCGCCAAACCCCCTTGTTCAAAAGTCGGGTCAGGTGAAATCGGCCGATTATTTCGAAAAGTCGGGGGCCGACCAAAACACGAAACCCAATGCAAGTCAATGGGGAATCAAAGTCGGCAGTGAGTGGAGGACAGGAAAACACCTACAGTGCCCATTTTAATGCCAAAAACATCAATTCTTATTTCTTAAGCTTGTCAATCTTAATTTACTTTATAATAATAGTTAGGCATTGAAAACAGGGGGTCATTTGGCTAAAGTTGTGGGGGGGGGGAGGGGGGTAGGGCTGGTTCAAGATTTTTGTGGGCCCAGAAAACGCAGAATAAGTCACGGCGGTGGAGCAGGGAGAGGTGATCCTGAGCAAACAGGGGGGGCCCACTAGTTGGCACTGGCACAGGGCCCTTCATAGTACAGCGGTGTGTTTGATGGCGGGTGGCACCTCCCACTGCCAGAGACACTTTTGCGTACTATGAGGGGCCCTGTGCCAGTGCCAACGAGTATGCCCCCCCACCTGATGAAGGAACCTGCACTTTCATCTGCACCTTCCTCTTTGTCCCCGTGTAAGGTGGTATAGAGTGCGGGAAGGGGAACCTGACTTTCAGCAGGGTCAGATTCAGGCTGTGTAGAGTGCAAGGGGAATGTAGTGGTCTGGGTCAATGTACTAGCAGACTCATCTAGCAGTGGCTGGGCAATGGGCAGGATGAGGAGGAGACACAGATATAGGCCCAAATAATAAAGTAGGCTAAATGCAGTTCAAAATTGGTAACAGGACTAAACAGGCGGCATAGCTTTGTTCTGTGGAGGACAATTGTAATGAGTGTCGCAGACACAGGTAGTAGGCCCAAAATACAAAAGTAGGCTAAATTCAGTTCAAAATTGATAACAGGACTAAACAGGCGGCATTGCTTTGTTCAGTGGAGGACAATTTTAATGAGTGGCGCTGACACAGGGAGTAGGCCCAAAATACAAAAGTAGGCTAAATTCAGTTCAAAATTGGTAACAGGACTAAACAGGCGGCATTGTTTTGTTCAGTGGAGGACAATTGTAATGAGTGGCGCAGACACAGGTAGTAGGCCCAAAATACAAAAGTAGGCTAAATTCAGTTCAAAATTGATAACAGGACTAAACAGGCGGCATTGCTTTGTTCAGTGGAGGACAATTGTAATGAGTGGCGCAGACACAGTTAGTAGGCCCAAAATACAAAAGTAAGCTAAATGCAGTTCAAAATTGGTAACGGGACTAAACAGGCGGCATAGCTTTGCTAAGTGGAGGACAATTGTAATGAACGGCGCAGACACAGGTAGTAGGCCCAAAATACAAAAGTAGGCTAAATGCAGTTCAAAATTGGTAAGAGGACTAAACAGGCCGCATTGCTCTGTTCAGTGGAGGACAATTGTAACGAGTGGCGCAGACAGTTAGTAGGCCCAAAATAAAAAGTAGGCTAGATGCAGTTCAAAATTGGTAACAGGACTAAACAGGCGGCATAGCTTTGTTCTGTGGAGGACAATTGTAATGAGTGGTGCAAACACAGGTAGTAGGCCCAAAATACAAAAGTAGGCTAAATTCAGTTCAAAATTGGTAACAGGACTAAAGAGGCGGCATAGCTTTGTTCTGTGGATGACAATTTTAATGAGTGGCGCAGACACAGGTAGTAGGCCCAAAATACAAAAGTAGGCTAAATGCAGTTCAAAATTGGTAACAGGACTAAACAGGCGGCATTGCTTTGTTCAGTGGAGGACAATTGTAACGAGTGGCGCAGACACAGTTAGTAGGCCCAAAATAAAAAAGTAGGCTAAATGCAGATCAAAATTGGTAACAGGACTAAACAGGCGGCATAACTGTTCTGTGGAGGACAATTTTAATGAGTGGCGAAGACACAGGTAGCAGGCCCAAAATACAAAAGAAGGCTAAATGAAGTTCAAAATTGGTAACAGGACTAAACAGGCGGCATAGCTTTGTTAAGTGGAGGACAATTGTAATGAGTGGTGCAGACACAGGTAGTAGGCCCAAAATACAAAAGTAGGCTAAATGCAGTTCAAAATTGGTAACACGACTAAACAGGCGGCATAGCTTTGTTCTGTGGAGGACAATTGTAATGAGTGGCGCAGACACAGGTAGTAGGCCCAAAATACAAAAGTAGGCTAAATTCAGTTCAAAATTGGTAACAGGACTAAACAGGCAGCATAGCTTTGTTCTGTGGAGGACAATTGTAATGAGTGGCGCAGACACAGGTAGTAGTCCCAAAATACAAAAGTAGGCTAAATGCAGTTCAAAATTGGTAACAGGACTAAACAGGCGGCATTGCTTTGTTCAGTGGAGGACAATTGTAACGAGTGGCGCAGACACAGTTAGTAGGCCCAAAATAAAAAAGTAGGCTAAATGCAGATCAAAATTGGTAACAGGACTAAACAGGCGGCATAACTGTTCTGTGGAGGACAATTTTAATGAGTGGCGAAGACACAGGTAGCAGGCCCAAAATACAAAAGAAGGCTAAATAAAGTTCAAAATTGGTAACAGGACTAAACAGGCGGCATAGCTTTGTTAAGTGGAGGACAATTGTAATGAGTGGGGCAGACACAGGTAGTAGGCCCAAAATACAAAACTAGGCTAAATGCAGTTCAAAATTGGTAACATGACTAAACAGGCGGCATAGCTTTGTTCTGTGGAGGACAATTGTAATGAGTGGCGCAGACACAGGTAGTAGGCCCAAAATACAAAAGTAGGCTAAATTCAGTTCAAAATTGGTAACAGGACTAAACAGGCAGCATAGCTTTGTTCTGTGGAGGACAATTGTAATGAGTGGGGCAGACACAGGTAGTAGGCCCAAACTACAAAACTAGGCTAAATGCAGTTCAAAATTGGTAACATGACTAAACAGGCGGCATAGCTTTGTTCTGTGGAGGACAATTGTAATGAGTGGGGCAGACACAGGTAGTAGGCTCAAAATACAAAACTAGGCTAAATGCAGTTCAAAATTGGTAACATGACTAAACAGGCGGCATAGCTTTGTTCTGTGGAGGACAATTGTAATGAGTGGCGCAGACACAGGTAGTAGGCCCAAAATACAAAAGTAGGCTAAATTCAGTTCAAAATTGGTAACAGGACTAAACAGGCAGCATAGCTTTGTTCTGTGGAGGACAATTGTAATGAGTGGCGCAGACACAGGTAGTAGGCCCAAAATACAAAAGTAGGCTAAATTCAGTTCAAAATTGGTAACAGGACTAAAGAGGCGGCATAGCTTTGTTCTGTGGATGACAATTTTAATGAGTGGCGCAGACACAGGTAGTAGGCACAAAATACAAAAGTAGGCTAAATGCAGTTCAAAATTGGTAACAGGACTAAACAGGCGGCACAGCTTTGTTCAGTGGAGGACAATTGTAATCAGTGGTGCAGACACAGGTAGTAGGCCCAAAATAAAAAAGTAGGCTAAATGCAGTTCAAATTTGGTAACAGGACTAAACAGGCGGCATAGCTTTGTTCTGTGGATGACAATTGTAATGAGTGGAGCAGCCACAGGTAGTAGGCCCAAAATACAAAAGTAGGCTAAATTCAGTTCAAAATTGGTAACAGGACTAAACAGGCAGCATAGCTTTGTTCTGTGGAGGACAATTGTAATGAGTGGCGCAGACACAGGTAGTAGTCCCAAAATACAAAAGTAGGCTAAATGCAGTTCAAAATTGGTAACAGGACTAAACAGGCGGCATTGCTTTGTTCAGTGGAGGACAATTGTAACGAGTGGCGCAGACACAGTTAGTAGGCCCAAAATAAAAAAGTAGGCTAAATGCAGATCAAAATTGGTAACAGGACTAAACAGGCGGCATAACTGTTCTGTGGAGGACAATTTTAATGAGTGGCGAAGACACAGGTAGCAGGCCCAAAATACAAAAGAAGGCTAAATGAAGTTCAAAATTGGTAACAGGACTAAACAGGCGGCATAGCTTTGTTAAGTGGAGGACAATTGTAATGAGTGGTGCAGACACAGGTAGTAGGCCCAAAATACAAAAGTAGGCTAAATGCAGTTCAAAATTGGTAACACGACTAAACAGGCGGCATAGCTTTGTTCTGTGGCGGACAATTGTAATGAGTGGCGCAGACACAGGTAGTAGGCCCAAAATACAAAAGTAGGCTAAATTCAGTTCAAAATTGGTAACAGGACTAAACAGGCAGCATAGCTTTGTTCTGTGGAGGACAATTGTAATGAGTGGCGCAGACACAGGTAGTAGTCCCAAAATATAAAAGTAGGCTAAATGCAGTTCAAAATTGGTAACAGGACTAAACAGGCGGCATTGCTTTGTTCAGTGGAGGACAATTGTAACGAGTGGCGCAGACACAGTTAGTAGGCCCAAAATAAAAAAGTAGGCTAAATGCAGATCAAAATTCGTAACAGGACTAAACAGGCGGCATAACTGTTCTGTGGAGGACAATTTTAATGAGTGGCGAAGACACAGGTAGCAGGCCCAAAATACAAAAGAAGGCTAAATAAAGTTCAAAATTGGTAACAGGACTAAACAGGCGGCATAGCTTTGTTAAGTGGAGGACAATTGTAATGAGTGGGGCAGACACAGGTAGTAGGCCCAAAATACAAAACTAGGCTAAATGCAGTTCAAAATTGGTAACATGACTAAACAGGCGGCATAGCTTTGTTCTGTGGAGGACAATTGTAATGAGTGGCGCAGACACAGGTAGTAGGCCCAAAATACAAAAGTAGGTTAAATTCAGTTCAAAATTGGTAACAGGACTAAACAGGCAGCATAGCTTTGTTCTGTGGAGGACAATTGTAATGAGTGGCGCAGACACAGGTAGTAGTCCCAAAATACAAAAGTAGGCTAAATGCAGTTCAAAATTGGTAACAGGACTAAACAGGCGACATTGCTTTGTTCAGTGGAGGACAATTGTAACGAGTGGCGCAGACACAGTTAGTAGGCCCAAAATAAAAAAGTAGGCTAAATGCAGATCAAAATTGGTAACAGGACTAAACAGGCGGCATAACTGTTCTGTGGAGGACAATTTTAATGAGTGGCGAAGACACAGGTAGCAGGCCCAAAATACAAAAGAAGGCTAAATGAAGTTCAAAATTGGTAACAGGACTAAACAGGCGGCATAGCTTTGTTAAGTGGAGGACAATTGTAATGAGTGGTGCAGACACAGGTAGTAGGCCCAAAATACAAAAGTAGGCTAAATGCAGTTCAAAATTGGTAACACGACTAAACAGGCGGCATAGCTTTGTTCTGTGGAGGACAATTGTAATGAGTGGCGCAGACACAGGTAGTAGGCCCAAAATACAAAAGTAGGCTAAGTGCAGTTCAAAATTGGTAACAGGACTAAACAGGCGGCATTGCTTTGTTCAGTGGAGGACAATTGTAACGAGTGGCGCAGACACAGTTAGTAGGCCCAAAATAAAAAAGTAGGCTAAATGCAGATCAAAATTGGTAACAGGACTAAACAGGCAGCATAACATTGTTCTGTGGAGGACAATTTTAATGAGTGGCGAAGACACAGGTAGCAGGCCCAAAATACAAAAGAAGGCTAAATGAAGTTCAAAATTGGTAAAAGGACTAAACAGGCGGCATAGCTTTGTTAAGAGGAGGACAATTGTAATGAATGGCGCAGACACAGGTAGTAGGCCCAAAATACAATAGTACGCTAAATTCAGTTCAAAATTGGTAACAGGACTAAACAGGCGGCCTAGCTTTGTTCTGTGGAGTGTTGTGAATTCTGTTGTCGGGCTCCCTCCTGTGGTCATGAATGGTACTTCGGCTGGTTCTGTCCATGGACTTCCTCTGGTGGGTGTTTCTGAGTTTCCTTCCTCATGTGACGAGGTTAATTCGTTAGCTGGCTGCACTATTTAACTCCACCTAGATCATTGCTCCATGCCTCCTGTCTATGTTCCAGTATTGGTCTAGTTCACTCCTGGATCGTTCTTGTGACCTGTCTTCCCAGCAGAAGCTAAGTTCCAGCTTGTATTTCTTTGGTTTGCTATTTTTCTGTCCAGCTTGCTATTATTATTGTTGTCTTGCTTGCTGGAAGCTCTGGGACGCAGAGGGAGCGCCTCCGCACCGTGAGTCGGTGCGGAGGGTCTTTTTGCGCCCTCTGCGTGGTCTTTTTGTAGGTTTTTGTGCTGACCGCAAAGTAACCTTTCCTATCCTCGGTCTGTTCAGTAAGTCGGGCCTCACTTTGCTAAATCTATTTCATCTCTGTGTTTGTATTTTCATCTTTACTCACAGTCATTATATGTGGGGGGCTGCCTTTTCCTTTGGGGAATTTCTCTGAGGCAAGTTAGGCTTTATTTTTCTATCTTCAGGGCTAGCTAGTTCCTTAGGCTGTGCCGAGTTGCATAGGGAGCGTTAGGCGCAATCCACGGCTATTTCTAGTGTGTTTGATAGGATTAGGGATTGCGGTAAGCAGAGTTCCCACGTCCCAGAGCTCGTCCTTATTATCAGTAACTATCAGGTCATTCCGTGTGCTCTTAACCACCAGGTCCATTATTGTCCTGACCACCAGGTCATAACAGTGGAGGACAATTGTAATGAGTGGCGCAGACACAGGTAATAGGCCCAAAATACAAAAGTAGGCTAAATTCAGTTCAAAATTGGTAACAGGACTAAACAGGCGGCATTGCTTTGTTCAGTGGAGGACAATTGTTACGAGTGGTGCAGACACAGTTAGTAGGCCCAAAATAATAAAGTAGGCTAAATGCAGTTCAAAATTAATAACAGCACTAAATAGGCGGCATAGCTTTGTTCTGTGGAGGACAATTGTAATGAGTGGCGCAGACACAGGTAGTAGGCCCAAAATACAAAAGTAGGCTAAATTCAGTTCAAAATTGATAACAGGACTAAACAGGCGGCATTGCTTTGTTCAGTGGAGGACAATTTTAATGAGTGGCGCAGACACAGGGAGTAGGCCCAAAATACAAAAGTAGGCTAAATTCAGTTCAAAATTGGTAACAGGACTAAACAGGCGGCATTGTTTTGTTCAGTGGAGGACAATTGTAATGAGTGGCCCAGACACAGGTAGTAGGCCCAAAATACAAAAGTAGGCTAAATTCATTTCAAAATTGATAACAGGACTAAACAGGCGGCATTGCTTTGTTCAGTGGAGGACAATTGTAATGAGTGGCGCAGACACAGTTAGTAGGCCCAAAATACAAAAGTAAGCTAAATGCAGTTCAAAATTGGTAACGGGACTAAACAGGCGGCATAGCTTTGTTAAGTGGAGGACAATTGTAATGAACGGCGTAGACACAGATAGTAGGCCCAAAATACAAAAGTAGGCTAAATGCAGTTCAAAATTGGTAAGAGGACTAAACAGGCGGCATTGCTCTGTACAGTGGAGGACAATTGTAACGAGTGGCGCAGACAGTTAGTAGGCCCAAAATAAAAAGTAGGCTAGATGCAGTTCAAAATTGGTAACAGGACTAAACAGGCGGCATAGCTTTGTTCTGTGGAGGACAATTGTAATGAGTGGTGCAAACACAGGTAGTAGGCCCAAAATACAAAAGTAGGCTAAATTCAGTTCAAAATTGGTAACAGGACTAAAGAGGCGGCATAGCTTTGTTCTGTGGATGACAATTTTAATGAGTGGCGCAGACACAGGTAGTAGGCCCAAAATACAAAAGTAGGCTAAATGCAGTTCAAAATTGGTAACAGGACTAAACAGGCGGCACAGCTTTGTTCAGTGGAGGACAATTGTAATCAGTGGTGCAGACACAGGTAGTAGGCCCAAAATAAAAAAGTAGGCTAAATGCAGTTCAAATTTGGTAACAGGACTAAACAGGCGGCATAGCTTTGTTCTGTGGATGACAATTGTAATGAGTGGAGCAGCCACAGGTAGTAGGCCCAAAATACAAAAGTAGGCTAAATTCAGTTCAAAATTGGTAACAGGACTAAACAGGCAGCATAGCTTTGTTCTGTGGAGGACAATTGTAATGAGTGGCGCAGACACAGGTAGTAGTCCCAAAATACAAAAGTAGGCTAAATGCAGTTCAAAATTGGTAACAGGACTAAACAGGCGGCATTGCTTTGTTCAGTGGAGGACAATTGTAACGAGTGGCGCAGACACAGTTAGTAGGCCCAAAATAAAAAAGTAGGCTAAATGCAGATCAAATTTGGTAACAGGACTAAACAGGCGGCATAACTGTTCTGTGGAGGACAATTTTAATGAGTGGCGAAGACACAGGTAGCAGGCCCAAAATACAAAAGAAGGCTAAATGAAGTTCAAAATTGGTAACAGGACTAAACAGGCGGCATAGCTTTGTTAAGTGGAGGACAATTGTAATGAGTGGTGCAGACACAGGTAGTAGGCCCAAAATACAAAAGTAGGCTAAATGCAGTTCAAAATTGGTAACACGACTAAACAGGCGGCATAGCTTTGTTCTGTGGAGGACAATTGTAATGAGTGGCGCAGACACAGGTAGTAGGCCCAAAATACAAAAGTAGGCTAAATGCAGTTCAAAATTGGTAACAGGACTAAACAGGCGGCATTGCTTTGCTCAGTGGAGGACAATTGTAACGAGTGGCGCAGACACAGTTAGTAGGCCCAAAATAAAAAGTAGGCTGAATGCAGATCAAAATTGGTAACAGGACTAAACAGGCAGCATAACTTTGTTCTGTGGAGGACAATTTTAATGAGTGGCGAAGACACAGGTAGCAGGCCCAAAATACAAAAGAAGGCTAAATGAAGTTCAAAATTGGTAAAAGGACTAAACAGGCGGCATAGCTTTGTTAAGAGGAGGACAATTGTAATGAATGGCGCAGACACAGGTAGTAGGCCCAAAATACAATAGTACGCTAAATTCAGTTCAAAATTGGTAACAGGACTAAACAGGCGGCCTAGCTTTGTTCTGTGGAGTGTTGTGAATTCTGTTGTCGGGCTCCCTCCTGTGGTCATGAATGGTACTTCGGCTGGTTCTGTCCATGGACTTCCTCTGGTGGGTGTTTCTGAGTTTCCTTCCTCATGTGACGAGGTTAATTCGTTAGCTGGCTGCACTATTTAACTCCACCTAGATCATTGCTCCATGCCTCCTGTCTATGTTCCAGTATTGGTCTAGTTCACTCCTGGATCGTTCTTGTGACCTGTCTTCCCAGCAGAAGCTAAGTTCCAGCTTGTATTTCTTTGGTTTGCTATTTTTCTGTCCAGCTTGCTATTATTATTGTTGTCTTGCTTGCTGGAAGCTCTGGGACGCAGAGGGAGCGCCTCCGCACCGTGAGTCGGTGCGGAGGGTCTTTTTGCGCCCTCTGCGTGGTCTTTTTGTAGGTTTTTGTGCTGACCGCAAAGTAACCTTTCCTATCCTCGGTCTGTTCAGTAAGTCGGGCCTCACTTTGCTAAATCTATTTCATCTCTGTGTTTGTATTTTCATCTTTACTCACAGTCATTATATGTGGGGGGCTGCCTTTTCCTTTGGGGAATTTCTCTGAGGCAAGGTAGGCTTTATTTTTCTATCTTTAGGGCTAGCTAGTTCTGAGGCTGTGACGAGTTGCATAGGGAGCGTTAGGCGCAATCCACGGCTATTTCTAGTGTGTTTGATAGGATTAGGGATTGCGGTAAGCAGAGTTCCCACGTCCCAGAGCTCGTCCTTATTATCAGTAACTATCAGGTCATTCCGTGTGCTCTTAACCACCAGGTCCATTATTGTCCTGACCACCAGGTCATAACAGTGGAGGACAATTGTAATGAGTGGCGCAGACACAGGTAATAGGCCCAAAATACAAAAGTAGGCTAAATTAAGTTCAAAATTGGTAACAGGACTAAACAGGCGGAATAGCTTTGTTCTGTGGACAACAATTTTAATGAGTGGCGCAGACACAGGTAGTAGGCCCAAAATACAAAAGTAGGCTAAATGCAGTTCAAAATTGGTAACAGGACTAAACAGGCGGCATTGCTTTGTTCAGTGGAGGACAATTGTAACGAGTGGTGCAGACACAGTTAGTAGGCCCAAAATAAAAAAGTGGGCTAAAGGCAGGTCAAAATTGGTAACAGGACTAAACAGACGGCATAACTTTGTTCTGTGGAGGACAATTTTAATGAGTGGCGAAGACACAGGTAGCAGGCCCAAAATACAAAAGTAGGCTAAATGAAGTTCAAAATTGGTAACAGGACTAAACAGGCGGCATAGCTTTGTTAAGTGGAGGACAATTGTAATGAATGGCGCAGACACAGGTAGTAGGCCCAAAATACAATAGTACGATAAATTCAGTTCAAAATTGGTAACAGGACTAAACAGGCAGCATAGCTTTGTTCTGTGGAGGACAATTGTAATGAGTTGCGCAGACATGGGTAGTAGGCCCAAAATACAAAAGTAGGCTAAATGCAGTTCAAAATTGGTAACAGGGCTAAACCAGCGGCATTGCTTTGTTCAGTGGAGGACAATTGTAACGAGTGGCGCAGACACAGTTAGTAGGCCCAAAATAATAAAGTAGGCTAAATGCAGTTCAAAATTGGTAACAGGACTAAACAGGTGGCATAGCTTTTTTCTGTGGAAGACATTTGTAATGAGTGGCGCAGACACAGGTCGTAGGCCCAAAATACAAAAGTAGGCTATATTCAGTTCAAAATTGGTAACAGGACTAAACAGGCGGAATAGCTTTGTTCTGTGGACAACAATTTTAATGAGTGGCGCAGACACAGGTAGTAGGCCCAAAATACAAAAGTAGGCTAAATGCAGTTCAAAATTGGTAACAGGACTAAACAGGTGGCATAGCTTTGTTCAGTGGAGGACAATTGTAATGAGTGGTGCAGACACAGGTAGTAGGCCCAAAATACCAAAGTAGGCTAAATTCAGTTCAAAATTGGTAACAGGACTAAACAGGCAGCATTGCTTTTTTCTGTGGTGGACAATTGTAATGAGTGGCGCAGACACATGTAGTAGGCCCAAAATACAAAAGTAGGCTAAATTCAGTTCAAAATTGGTAACAGGACTAAACAGGCGGAATAGCTTTGTTCTGTGGATGACAATTTTAATGAGTGGCGCAGACACAGGTAGTAGGCCCAAAATACAAAAGTAGGCTAAATTCCGTTCAAAATTGGTAACAGGACTAAACAGGCAGCATAGCTTTGTTCAGTGGAGGACAATTTTTATGAGTGGCGAAGACACAAGTAGCAGGCCCAAAATACAAAAGTAGGCTAAATGCAGTTCAAAATTGGTAACAGGACTAAACAGGCGGCATTGCTTTGTTCAGTGGAGGACAACTGTAACGAGTGGCGCAGACACAGTTTGTAGGCCCAAAATAAAAAAGTAGGCTAAATGCAGTTCAAAATTGGTAACAGGACTAAACAGGCGGCATAGCTGTGTTCTGTGGAGGACAACTGTAATGAGTGGCGCAGACACAGGTCGTAGGCCCAAAATACAAAAGTAGGCTATATTCAGTTCAAAATTGGTAACAGGACTAAACAGGCGGAATAGCTTTGTTCTGTGGACAACAATTTTAATGAGTTGCGCAGACACAGGTAGTAGGCCCAAAATACAAAAGTAGGCTAAATGCAGTTCAAAATTGGTAACAGGACTAAACAGGTGGCATAGCTTTGTTCAGTGGAGGACAATTGTAATGAGTGGTGCAGACACAGGTAGTAGGCCCAAAATACCAAAGTAGGCTAAATTCAGTTCAAAATTGGTAACAGGACTAAACAGGCAGCATTGCTTTTTTCTGTGGTGGACAATTGTAATGAGTGGCGCAGACACATGTAGTAGGCCCAAAATACAAAAGTAGGCTAAATTCAGTTCAAAATTGGTAACAGGACTAAACAGGCGGAATAGCTTTGTTCTGTGGATGACAATTTTAATGAGTGGCGCAGACACAGGTAGTAGGCCCAAAATACAAAAGTAGGCTAAATTCCGTTCAAAATTGGTAACAGGACTAAACAGGCAGCATAGCTTTGTTCAGTGGAGGACAATTTTTATGAGTGGCGAAGACACAAGTAGCAGGCCCAAAATACAAAAGTAGGCTAAATGCAGTTCAAAATTGGTAACAGGACTAAACAGGCGGCATTGCTTTGTTCAGTGGAGGACAACTGTAACGAGTGGCGCAGACACAGTTTGTAGGCCCAAAATAAAAAAGTAGGCTAAATGCAGTTCAAAATTGGTAACAGGACTAAACAGGCGGCATAGCTGTGTTCTGTGGAGGACAACTGTAATGAGTGGCGCAGACACAGGTAGTAGGCCCAAAATATAAAAGTAGGCTAAATTCAGTTCAAAATTGGTAACAGGACTAAACAGGCGGAATAGCTGTTAGGGGTCGAGTTCCCGCTTCTGCACAAGGGGAATCTCGAGCCACTTCCGCTGCGGTCTCCCATTCTTGTCCAGCCGCAGTGGAGCCTGCTCAGCAAGGACGTCGGTCCCAGCGTCTTGCTCATTCTCACTCTGTTCTGAGAGTTAGTGCTGCTTCTCCAATCTCTGCCATTAAAGTCAGTGCTGGTCAGCAGCGAGCGGACTTCTCTGGGACTAAGTCCTTGTCTGCATGTACTGAGCATGCCCAGCGTAAGGTCTCCCGTTGGAGATCGAGGGTCATGTGCTCAGGCTCTGCAGCACATTCTATTGGTCCTCTTGGCAGGTCCTAGAAGGGCAAAAGTGCTGTGGCCACTTCCTGTGCTGCTGCTATATAAACTGCGCATGACCGCACGGCCATGCGCTAGTATTGTCTTACAATTGCTTATGTGTGTATGTTGTGAGTGCAAGTCGTCCTTGGAAACCCCTACCCTATTGAATGTCTGTTCGCGGAAGGTGTATGGCTGCTACCTAGCGCCCGACTTAGCCTACAGCACTAAACACACATCACAGCGTCCTGTAGCTGTGCCTGCCAGTACAGCGCCGTGCGCCTGCCTTGCGCTTTCCATACCCGAGTCTGGGTGGTTAGTGGCATCCGTTAGTGCGGCATCGCTCGCACTCTTGTGCACATAGATTTCTTAAGGTTCTCTACACACCCAGTTGCGGTGTTACGCCAGCAAGGGTCTAATCGGGCTCCAATCCCTTCTGGGGTTAAGTCCGCTGACCACTTGCTCGCGCACTAGTGCGGTACTGCGGTCCTGTGAATTAACAGGATCGCTTTCTTCACGCTGGGTGAGGTTTAACCCACGCGTGTATACTTTAGTGTACCGCCATATGGTCTGCAAATTGCTAGCAGCAGGTTCTCACCTGCACGGTGGACCCCGGACTGCGAACGCACCTTTATCATCTGTCTTGGTGCGTTCCGCCAGTCCTAACAGAATACTAGCGCCAGGGTCTGGCTAGTAAAATGGCGGACGATCAGCGTTTACAGCAGTACATCCAGCAGCTGGAGGGAAGGTTGGCGGCTCTTGAGCGTTCAACCTCAGCTGTGGATGTTACTGCTGTCGCTGTTCAGGCTGCAAGTGTGGCTGCAGCTACCTTGTCCACTGCCGCTCTTGTACCGACGCTATCTCGCCTCCCGCTACCAGAGAAATTTTCTGGTGACAGTAAGTCCTGTAGGGGTTTCGTGAGTCAGTGCTCAATACATCTCGAGCTTCTGGCCTCTCGTTTCCCTACAGAGCGGGCTAAGGTGGGCTTTATAATTTCCTTATTGTCGGACAGGGCGTTGCAGTGGGCTACGCCGCTGTGGGAGCGTGGCGATCATGTGGTGCAGAGTGCTCCGTTATTCCTGAGCACTCTGAAACAGGTCTTTCTAGGACCTCGTGTCACCCATGACACGGCGCTCCAACTGTTGGCACTGACTCAGGGCTCGTCCTTGGTCAGCCTTTTTGCCGTCCATTTCCGCACTCTGGCATCTGAGCTGGAGTGGTCGGATAAAGCCCTTATCCCTATATTTTGGAGGGGGCTGGCTGACCACGTTAAGGATGCTCTGGCAACTAGGGAGATTCCCGCCACACTGGAGGAGTTAATAGCAGTATCTACTCGCATTGACCTCCGTTTTCACGAGCGGAGGTTAGAGCGAGCCCAGTGTAGGCAGAGGTTTCGGCTGGCTCCCACCTTCGCCAAACCTTTGGAATCTCCAGTTCAGGCTCCTGAGTTCCAGGAACCTAAGGTGGTGTCACGAGCGGGATCTAAGTCCCAGACTGCTCGTGCACTCCAGGGTTGCCATGTTTGCCAACAGTCAGGACATCTTGCCACCAGATGTCATCAGTGGTCGAGGAAACGTCAGCGTCTAGTGGTAGTAGGTGGAGGTGCACTAGACACTGCGACGTTTGCCTCCAAATTGTCCTTTAAGGGGACAATTACCTTTGGCTCATCCTCCCACTCGGTAGACCTCTGCGTGGATTCTGGGGCGGAGGGCAATTTTATGTCTTCTGCCTTCGCCCAACGTCACGCAATACCCCTGGTTATGCTATCCCAACCAGTAACGGTACGAGTGGTGAATGGGTCGACACTCCCCGCACAGATAACACATCAGACCATCCCTGTTACTCTGTCCCTGTCGCCATCCCATCAGGAGATTATTTCTCTGCTCGTCATTCCTGAGGGTATTGATGAGGTCCTGTTGGGGATACCTTGGCTACGGTACCACTCTCCTCACATCGAGTGGTCCTCAGGCAGAATTCTGGGATGGGGTGAATCATGTGGGGGTAGGTGTCACCGAGAGTGCGTTCAGGTTGCTACTACTGAGGTACCCGCAGATCTATCCTCTCTCCCCAAGCAATATTGGTCTTATGCAGACGTGTTCTCCAAGAAGGCGGCGGAGACCCTTCCGCCCCATCGCCCCTATGACTGTCCTATCGATCTCTTGCCTGGTGCTGAGCCTCCCCGGGGTCGAGTCTATCCATTATCTCTCCCGGAAACGGAGGCAATGTCTCAGTACATACAAGAGAATCTGGCAAGAGGGTTCATCAGGAAGTCAGTGTCACCTGCTGGGGCAGGGTTCTTCTTCGTGCAGAAGAAGAATGGAGAACTACGTCCATGCATAGACTACAGGGGTCTTAATGCTATCACAGTTAAGAACAAGTACCCTTTGCCGTTGATATCTGAGCTTTTCGATAGGCTTCGGGGAGCTAGAGTGTTTACGAAACTAGATCTGCGGGGTGCTTACAACCTGATTCGCATCCGTGAGGGGGACGAGTGGAAAACGGCATTTAACACCAGAGATGGGCATTATGAGTATCTGGTGATGCCCTTCGGGCTCTGTAATGCACCTGCCGTTTTTCAAGACTTTGTCAACGACATCTTCCGGGATATGCTTTCCACCTCGGTTGTAGTCTATCTGGATGATATTCTCATCTTTTCTCCAGATATTGACTCCCACCGGAGAGATGTTGGCAGAGTCTTCGACCTCCTACGGGCAAACTCTCTTTACGCAAAGTTGGAGAAGTGTGTGTTTGAGCAGGAGTCCCTACCTTTCCTGGGCTATATCATCTCCGCCCAGGGATTGGCTATGGATCCTGCCAAACTACAGGCTGTGATGGACTGGCAAGAGCCCCATTCTCTTAAAGCGGTGCAGCGCTTTATGGGGTTCATAAACTATTACCGCCAGTTCATTCCCCACTTCTCAACTCTGGTAGCTCCCTTGGTAGCCCTCACCAAGAAGGGAGCGAATCCCAAATTGAGGTCGGAAGAGGTCTCCAAGGCCTTCACTTCTATTAAGTCCCACTTTGCTAGCGCTCCCATCTTACATCGTCCCGATGTGGATAAGCCTTTCCTACTGGAGGTGGATGCCTCGTCCGTTGGTGCTGGAGCAGTCCTCTACCAAAAGGATGCTCAAGGTCGGAAGCATCCATGCTTCTTCTTCTCCAAGACCTTCACGCCAGCGGAGAGGAACTACTCCATCGGGGACAGGGAGTTGCTAGCAATGAAGTTGGCCTTTTCGGAGTGGAGACACCTTCTGGAAGGTGCGCGGTTTCCCTTCCAAGTTTACACGGACGACAAAAATTTGGTCTATTTGCAGACAGCCCAGCGGCTAAATTCTCGCCAGGCCAGATGGTCTCTGTTCTTCTCCCGGTTCCACTTTTCCCTTCATTATCTCGCCGGGGAGAAGAATATCCGTGCTGACGCTCTCTCTCGCTCCCTTATGTCAACTGAGGAGGAGGAAGAGGAGCCTCGGCTTATTGTCCCTTCCGAGAGCCTGAGAACCGTGGCGCCGGATTCGCTAGAGTCTGTGCCTCTGGGCAAGACTTTTGTGCCCATTAATTTGCGACCGGAGGTTCTCTCTTGGGCTCATTCGTCCAGGGTGGGTGGACACTTTGGGACAAAGAGGACATCTGAGCTACTGGCGAGGACGTACTGGTGGCCGCATATGGTCCGGGATGTCAGGGATTATGTTCTGGCGTGTGTCTCCTGCGCCAAAAATAAATCTCCGCGTCAAAGGCCAGCTGGTTTGCTCTATCCCTTGCCGGTGGCAGATAGGCCCTGGGAGATGGTCGGGATGGACTTTGTTGTGGGTTTGCCCAAGTCTCGCGGCTGTACCATCATTTGGGTCATCACCGATCATTTCTCAAAAATGGTGCATTTGGTGCCGCTGCCGCGGTTACCTTCTGCACGGGCCTTGGCAGCGTTGTTCATCAGACATATCTTCCGCCTACATGGTATGCCAGACAAAATTGTCAGTGACCGGGGTCCCCAGTTTGCGTCTCGGTTCTGGAGAGAGCTCTGTCGTCTTCTCAGTATTGAGTTGAATCTCTCTTCCGCTTATCATCCTGAGACGAATGGGTTGGTAGAGAGGGCCAACCAGACCTTGGTCACATACCTGCGACATTTTGTTTCAGCCAGGCAGGATGACTGGGCATCCTTGCTATCATGGGCAGAGTTTGCACTGAACAACGCCGTAGCCGACTCCACTGGTCAAACCCCATTCCTCCTCAACTATGGTCAGCATCCACGGGTACCTGTGCCTATGCCCGTGTCTTCCGCCGACTCCAGGGTGGCAGACTGGGCTGTGGAGGCACGGGATATTTGGGACCGCACTCAGGATGCCATTCAGGACTCTAAGGAGAGAATGAGGTCCTCCGCTGATGCTCATCGGCGCCCCGCTCCGACCTTTGCTCCTGGCGACTTGGTGTGGCTCTCCGCCCGTAACATCAGGCTGCGAGTTGAGTCCACTAAATTTGCTCCTCGCTACTTGGGTCCATTCAAGGTCCTCGAGCAGGTTAATCCTGTGGTCTATCGTTTGGCCCTTCCACCACGCCTGGGTATCACCGACACCTTTCATGTGTCCCTCTTGAAACCCGTGTATATGTCCCGGTTTTCCGAGTCATCTGCTGGGACATCGGGTTCGTCTACGGACGATTATGAGGTGAACGCTATTTTGGGGTGCAAGGTGGTGCATGGTAAAAAATTTTATTTGGTGGACTGGAAGGGTTATGGCCCCGAGGACAGGTCCTGGGAGCCTGTTGAGCACATTCGGGCTCCGCAGCTCATTGCTGCCTTCGAACGTAGCGAGGCTCAAGGAGGGGGGGGCCATGTTAGGGGTCGAGTTCCCGCTTCTGCACAGGGGGAATCTCGAGCCACTTCCGCTGCGGTCTCCCATTCTTGTCCAGCCGCAGTGGAGCCTGCTCAGCAAGGACGTCGGTCCCAGCGTCTTGCTCATTCTCACTCTGTTCTGAGAGTTAGTGCTGCTTCTCCAATCTCTGCCATTAAAGTCAGTGCTGGTCAGCAGCGAGCGGACTTCTCTGGGACTAAGTCCTTGTCTGCATGTACTGAGCATGCCCAGCGTAAGGTCTCCCGTTGGAGATCGAGGGTCATGTGCTCAGGCTCTGCAGCACATTCTATTGGTCCTCTTGGCAGGTCCTAGAAGGGCAAAAGTGCTGTGGCCACTTCCTGTGCTGCTGCTATATAAACTGCGCATGACCGCACGGCCATGCGCTAGTATTGTCTTACAATTGCTTATGTGTGTATGTTGTGAGTGCAAGTCGTCCTTGGAAACCCCTACCCTATTGAATGTCTGTTCGCGGAAGGTGTATGGCTGCTACCTAGCGCCCGACTTAGCCTACAGCACTAAACACACATCACAGCGTCCTGTAGCTGTGCCTGCCAGTACGGCGCCGTGCGCCTGCCTTGCGCTTTCCATACCCGAGTCTGGGTGGTTAGTGGCGTCCGTTAGTGCGGCATCGCTCGCACTCTTGTGCACATACAGTTAGGTCCATATATATTTGGACAGAGACAACATTTTTCTAATTTTGATTATATACATTACCACAATGAATTTTAAACAAAACAACTCAGTTGCACTTGAAGTTCAGACTTTCAGCTTTCATTTGAGAGTATCCACATAAAAATTGGATGAAGGGTTTAGGAGTTTCAGCTCCTTAACATGTGACACCCTGTTTTTAAAGGGACCAAAAGTAATTGGACACTTGACTCCAAGGCTATTTCATGGACAGGTGTGGGCAATCCCTTCATTATGTCATTCTCAATTAAGCAGATAAAAGGCCTGGAGTTGATTTGAGGTGTGGTGCTTGCATTTGGAAGGTTTTGTTGTGAAGTAAATATGTGGTCAAAGGAGCTCTCCATGCAGGTGAAACAAGCCATCCTTATGCTGCAAAAACAGAAGAAAACAATCCAAGAAATTGCTACAATATTCGTAGTGGCAAAATCTACAGTTTGGTACATCCTGAGAAAGAAAGAAAGCACTGGTGAACTCATCAATGCAAAAAGACCTGGGCGCCTACGGAATACAACAGTGGTGGATGATCGCAGAATAATCTCTATGGTTAAGAGAAACCCCTTCACAACAACCAACCAAGTGAACAACACTCTCCAGGAGGTAGGCGTATCAATATCCAAATCTACCATAAAGAGAAGACTGCATGAAAGTAAATACAGAGGATTCACTGCACGGTGCAAGCAACTCATAAGCATCAAGAATGAAAAGGCTAGACAGAACTTTGCTAAAAAACATCTAAAAAAACCAGCACAGTTCTGGAAGAACATTCTTTGGACAGATGAAACCAAGATCAACCTCTACCAGAATGATGGAAAGAGAAAAGTATGGTGAAGGCAGGGTACAGCTCATAATCCAAAGCATACCACATCATCTGTAAAACACGGGGGAGACAGTGTGATGGCTTGGGCATGCTTGACTGCCAGTGGCACTGGGTCACTAGTGTTTATTGATGATGTGACACAGGACAGAAGCAGCTGAATGAATTCTGAGGTATTCAGAGACATACTGTGTGCTCAGATCCAGCCAAATGCAGCCAAACTGATTTGTTGCCGTTTCATACTACAGATGGACAATGACCCAAAACATAAAGCCAAAGCAACCCAGGAGTTTATTAAAGCAAAGAAGTGGAATGTTCTTGAATGGCCAAGTCAGTCACCTGATCTCCACCCAATTGCGCATGCATTGCACTTGTTAAAGACTAAACTTCAGACAGAAAGGCCCACAAACAAACAGCAACTGAAAACCACCGCAGTGAAGGCCTGGCAGAGCATCAAAAAGGAGGAAACACAGCGTCTGGTGGTGTCCATGAGTTCAAGACTTCAGGCAGTCATTGTCAACAAAGGGTTTTCAACCAAGTACTAAAAATGAACATTTTATTTGAAATCATTGAATCTGTCCAATTACTTTTGATCCCTTTAAAAACAGGGTGGCACATGTTAAGGAGCTGAAACTCCTAAATCCTTCATCCAATTTTAATGTGGATACCCTCAAATGAAAGCTGAAAGTCTGAACTTCAACTACATCTGAATTGTTTTGTTTAAAATTCACTGTGGTAATGTCTGTAACCAAAATTAGAAAAATGTTGTCTCTGTCCAAATATATATCGACCTAACTGTAGATTTCTTAAGGTTCTCTACACACCCAGTTGCGGTGTTACGCCAGCAAGGGTCTAATCGGGCTCCAATCCCTTCTGGGGTTAAGTCCGCTGACCACTTGCTCGCGCACTAGTGCGGTACTGCGGTCCTGTGAATTAACAGGATCGCTTTCTTCACGCTGGGTGAGGTTTAACCCACGCGTGTATACTTTAGTGTACCGCCATATGGTCTGCAAATTGCTAGCAGCAGGTTCTCACCTGCACGGTGGACCCCGGACTGCGAACGCACCTTTATCATCTGTCTTGGTGCGTTCCGCCAGTCCTAACAATAGCTTTGTTCTGTGGACAACAATTTTAATGAGTGGCGCAGACACAGGTATTAGGCCCAAAATACAAAAGTAGGCTAAATTCAGTTCAAAATTGGTAACAGGACTAAACAGGCGGCATTGCTTTGTTCAGTGTAGGACAATTGTAACGAGTGGCGCAGACACAGTTAGTAGGCCCAAAAAAGTAGGCTAAATGCAGTTCAAAATTGGTAACAGGACTAAACAGGCGGCATAGCTTTGTTCTGTGGATGACAATTGTAATGAGTGGCGCATACACAAGTAATAGGCCCAAAATGCAAAAGTAGGATAAATTCAGTTCAAAATTGGTAACAGGACTAAACAGGCGGAATAGCTTTGTTCTGTGGACGACAATTTTAATGAGTGGCGCAGACACAGGTAGTAGGCCCAAAATACAAAAGTAGGCTAAATGCAGTTCAAAATTGGTAACAGGACTAAACAGGCGGCATAGCTTTGTTCTGTGGAAGACAATTTTAATGAGTGGCGAAGACACAGGTAGCAGGCCCAAAATACAAAAGTAGGCTAAATTCAGATCAAAATTGGTAACAGGACTAAACAGGCAGCATAGCTTTGTTCTGTGGAGGACAATTGTAACGAGTGGCGCAGACACAGGTAGCAGGCCCAAAATACAAAAGTAGGCTTAATGCAGTTCAAAATTGGTAACAGGACTAAACAGACGGCATAGCTTTGTTAAGTGGAGGATAATTGTAATGAATGGCTCAGACACAGGTAGTAGGCCCAAAATACAAAAGTACGCTAAATTCAGTTCAAAATTGGTAACAGGACTAAACAGGCAGCATTGCTTTGTTCAGTGGAGGACAATTGTAACGAGTGGCGCAGACACAGTTAGTAGGCCCAAAATTAAAAAGTAGGCTAAATGCAGTTCAAAATTGGTAACAGGACTAAAAAGGCGGCATAGCTTTGTTCTGTGTTGGACAATTGTAATGAGTGGCGCAGACACAGGTAGTAGGCCCAAAATACAAAAGTAGGCTAAATGCAGTTCAAAATTGGTAACAGGACTAAACAGGCGGCATAGCTTTGTTAAGTGGAGGACAATTGTAATGAATGGCGCAGACACAGGTAGTAGGCCCAAAATACAAAAGTACGCTAAATTCAGTTCAAAATTGGCAACAGGACTAAACAGGCGGCATTGCTTTGTTCAGTGGAGGACAATTGTAACGAGTGGCGCAGACACAGTTAGTAGGCCCAAGATAAAAAAGTAGGCTAAATGCAGTTCAAAATTGGTAACAGGACTAAACAGGCGGCATAGCTTTGTTCTGTGGAGGACAACTGTAATGAGTGGCGCAGACACAGGTAGTAGGCCCAAAATATAAAAGTAGGCTAAATTCAGTTCAAAATTGGTAACAGGATTAAACAGGCGGAATATCTTTGTTCTGTGGACAACAATTTTAATGAGTGGTGCAGACACAGGTATTAGGCCCAAAATACAAAAGTAGGCTAAATTCAGTTCAAAATTGGTAACAGGACTAAACAGGCGGCATTGCTTTTTTCAGTGGAGGACAATTGTAACGAGTGGCGCAGACACAGTTATTAGGCCCAAAAAAGTAGGCTAAATGCAGTTCAAAATTGGTAACAGGACTAAACAGGCGGCATAGCTTTGTTCTGTGGATGACAATTGTAATGAGTGGCGCAGACACAAGTAATAGGCCCAAAATGCAAAAGTAGGCTAAATTCAGTTCAAAATTGGTAACAGGACTAAACAGGCGGAAAAGCTTTGTTCTGTGGACGACAATTTTAATGAGTGGCGCAGACACAGGTAGTAGGCCCAAAATACAAAAGTAGGCTAAATGCAGTTCAAAATTGGTAACAGGACTAAACAGGCGGCATTGCTTTGTTCAGTGGAGGACAATTGTAACGAGTGTCGCAGACACAGTTAGTAGGCCCAAAATAAAAAAGTAGGCTAAATTCAGTTCAAAATTGGTAACAGGACTAAACAGGCGGCATTGCTTTGTTCAGTGGAGGACAATTGTAACGAGTGTCGCAGACACAGTTAGTAGGCCCAAAATTAACAAGTAGGCTTAATGCAGTTCAAAATTGGTAACAGGACTAAACAGACGGCATAGCTTTGTTAAGTGGAGGACAATTGTAATGAATGGCGCAGACACAGGTAGTAGGCCCAAAATACAAAAGTACGCTAAATTCAGTTCAAAATTGGTAACAGGACTAAACAGGCGGCATTGCTTTGTTCAGTGGAGGACAATTGTAACGAGTGGCGCAGACACAGTTAGTAGGCCCAAAATAAATAAGTAGGCTAAATGCAGTTCAAAATTGGTAACAGGACTAAAAAAGCGGCATAGCTTTGTTCTGAGGAGGACAATTGTAATGAGTGGTGCAGACACAGGTAGTAGGCCCAAAATACAAAAGTAGGCTAAATTCAGTTCAAATTTGGTAACAGGACTAAACAGGCAGAATAGCTTTGTTCTGTGGAGGACAATTGTAATGAGTGGCGCAGACACAGGTAGTAGGCCAAAAATACAAAAGTAGGCTAAATGCAGATCAAAATTGGTAACACGACTAAACAGGCGGCATTGCTTTGTTCAGTGGAGGACAATTGTAACGAGTGTCGCAGACACAGTTAGTAGGCCCAAAATTAACAAGTAGGCTAAATGCAGTTCAAAATTGGTAACAGGACTAAAGAGGCGGCATAGCTTTGTTAAGTGGAGGACAATTGTAATGAGTGGCGCAGACACAGGCAGTAGGCCCAAAATACAAAAGTAGGCTAAATTCAGTTCAAAATTTGTAACAGGACTGAACAGGCGGCATAGTTTTGTTCTGTGGAGGACAATTGTAACGAGTGGCGCAGACACAGGTAGTAGGCCCAAAATACAAAAGTAGGCTAAATTTAGTTCAAAATTGGTAACAGGACTAAACAGGCGGCTTAGCTTTGTTAAGTGGAGGACAATCGTAATGAATGGCGCAGACACAGGTAGTAGGCCCAAAATACCAAAGTAGGCTAAATTCAGTTCAAAATTGGTAACAGTGCTAAACAAGCGGCCTAGCTTTGTTCTGTGGAGGACAATTGTAATGAGAGGCGCAGACACAGGTAGTAGGCCCAAAATAGAAAAGTAGGCTAAATTCAGTTCAAAATTGGTAACAGGACTAAACAGGCAGCATAGCTTTTTTCTGTGGAGGACAATTGTAATGAGTGGCGCTGACACAGGTAGTAGGCCCAAAAGTAGGCTAAATGCAGTTCAAAATTGGTAAGAGGACTAAACAGGCGGCATTACTTTGTTCAGTGGAGGACAATTGTAACGAGTGGCGCAGACACAGTTAGTAGGCCCAAAATAAAAAAGTAGGCTAAATGCAGTTCAAAATTGGTAACAGGACTAAACAGGCGACATAGCTTTGTTCTGTGGAGGACTATTGTAATGAGTGGCGCAGACACAGGTAGTAGGCCCAAAATACAAAAGTAGGCTACATTCAGTTGAAAATTGGTAACAGGACTAAACAGGCGGAATAGCTTTGTTTTGTGGATGACGATTTTAATGAGTGGCGCAGACACAGGTAGTAGGCCCAAAATACAAAAGTAGGCAAAATGCAGTTCAAAATTGATAACAGGACTAAACAGGCGGCATAGCTTTGTTCTGTGGACGACAACTGACTGTAATAAGTGGTGCAGACACAGGTAGTAGGCCCAAAATAAAAAAGTAGGCTAAATGCAGTTCAAAATTGGTAACAGGAATAAACAGGCGGCATAGCTTTGTTCAGTGGAGGACAATTGTAATGAGTGGTGCAGACACAGGTAGTAGGCCCAAAATATAAAAGTAGGCTAAATGCAGTTCAAAATTGGTAACAGGACTAAACAGGCGGAATAGCTTTGTTCAGTGGAGGATAATTGTAATGAGTGGCGCAGACACAGGTAGTAGGCCCAAAATAAAAAAGTAGGCTAAATTCAGTTCAAAATTGGTATCAGGACTAAACAGGCGGCATAGCTTTGTTAAGTGGAGGACAATTGTAATGAGTGGCGCATACACAGGTAGTAGGCCCAAAATACAAAAGTAGGCTAAATTCAGTTCAAAATTAGTAACAGGATTAAACAGAAGGCATTGCTTTGTTCAGTGGATGACAATTGTAACGAGTGGCGCAGACACAGTTAGTAGGCCCAAAATAAAAAAAGTAGGCTAAATGCAGTTCAAAATTGGTAAAAGGACTAAACAGGCGGCATAGCTTTGTTAAATGGAGGACAATTGTAATGAGTGGCGCAGACACAGGTAGCAGGCCCAAATTACAAAAGTAGGCTAAAAGCAGTTCAAAATTGGTAACAGGACTAAACAGGCGACATAGCTTTGTTCTGTGGAGGACAATTGTAATGAGTGGCGCAGACACAGGTAGTAGGCCCAAAATACAAAAGTAGGAAAAAAGCAGTTCAAAATTGGTAACAGGACTAAACAGGCGGCATAGCTAGGTACTGGGGTGGGCTCCTCTGCTGAGTAGCAGACAGTGGTAGTAGGCACAATGTATTAACTGGTCTAAATGGAGGCCAGGGCCACTGTATATTTTAACTATCATCTATCATTTCAACAAATTTGTATTGGCAGTGCCATTGAAGGATTTAACAGCACCGACTACACAGTGGTGGAGCAGGGAGCGGTAAGTATTGCTAGTGGTAGAGCACTGTTCGAGCTGGGGGGAACATTTTCTTGTGGGCGGCGGTACTGGCACAGGGCCCCTCATATTACGACGGTGTGTCTGATGTTGGTTGTGCACCACCACCGTCAGAGACACTTCATTGTACTATGAGGGTGTTGTGAATTCTATTGTCAAGCTCCCTCCTGTGGTCATGAATGGTACTTCGGCTGGTTCTGTCCATGGGCTTCCTCTGGTGGTTGTGAGTGGGGCTGCGGCTTCTGAGTTTCCTTCCACAGGTGACGAGGTTAATTCGTTAGCTGGCTGCTCTTTTTAACTCCACTTAGATCATTGCTCCATGCCACCTGTCAATGCTCTAGTATTGGTCTAGTTCGCTCCTGGATCGTTCTGGTGACCTGTCTTCTCCAGCAGAAGCTAAGTTCCTGCTTGTTTTTCTCTTGTTTGCTATTTTTCTGTCCAGCTTGCTATTTTGATTTTTGTCTTGCTTGCTGAAAGCTCTAGGATGCAGAGGGGCGCCTCCGCACCGTGAGTCGGTGCGGAGGGTCTTTTTGCGCACTCTGCGTGGTTTTTTGTAGTTTTTGTGCTGACCGCAAAGTTACCTTTCCTATCCTCTGTCTATTCAGTAAGTCGGGCCTCTCTTTGCTAAAATCTATTTCATCTCTGTGTTTGTGATTTTCATCTTAACTCACAGTCATTATATGTGGGGGGCTGCCTTTTCCTTTGGGGAATTTTTCTGAGGCAAGGTAGGCTTTATTTTTCTATCTTTAGGGCTAGCTAGTTCTGAGGCTGTGACGAGTTGCATAGGGAGCGTTAGGAGCAATCCACGGCTATTTCTAGTGTGTGTGATAGGATTAGGGATTGCGGTCAGCAGAGTTCCCACGTCCCAGAGCATGTCCTATATTATTGTAACTATCAGGTCTTTCCGTGTGCTCTTAACCACCAGGTCCATTATTGTCCTAACCACCAGGTCATAACAGTACAGGTGGCCCAAAGTATTAATGCATCTCAATAGAGGGATAAGAGAAGTTCTGAGACCATTTTTTTTTCTTTGCAGTGTGTTTTGTCTCTCTTTTCCCCTTTACCTCTGGGTGGTTCAGGATACAGGTGTAGATATGGACATTCAAGGTCTGTCCTCTTGGATGGATGATCTCACTGCAAGGGTACAAAACATTCAGGATTTTGTGGTTCAGAATCCGATGTCAGAGCCTAGGATTCCTATTCCTGATTTGTTTTTTGGGGATAGATCTAAGTTTCTGAATTTCAAAAATTATTGTAAATTGTTTCTTGCTTTGAAACCTCGCTCCTCAGGTGACCCTGTTCAACAAGTGAAAATCATTATTTCTTTGTTACGTGGCGACCCTCAAGACTGGGCATTTTCCCTTGCGCCAGGAGATCCGGCATTGCGTGATGTTGATGCGTTTTTTCTGGCGCTTGGATTGCTTTATGATGAACCAAATTCAGTGGATCAGGCAGAGAAAATCTTGCTGGCTCTGTGTCAGGGTCAGGATGAGGTAGAGATATATTGTCAGAAGTTTAGGAAGTGGTCTGTACTCACTCAGTGGAATGAGTGTGCCCTGGCAGCAATTTTCAGAAAGGGTCTCTCTGAAGCCCTTAAGGATGTCATGGTGGGATTTACCATGCCTGCTGGTCTGAATGAGTCTATGTCTTTGGCAATTCAGATCGATCGACGCTTGCGTGAGCGTAAAGCTGTGCACCATTTGGCGGTATTATCTGAGCATAGACCTGAGCCTATGCAATGTGATAGGACTTTGACCAGAGCTGAACGGCAAGAACACAGACGTCGAAATGGGCTGTGTTTTTACTGTGGTGATTCCACTCATGCTATCTCCGATTGTCCTAAGCGCACTAAGCGGTTCGCTAGGTCTGCCACCATTGGTACGGTACAGTCGAAATTTCTTTTGTCCGTTACTCTGATTTGCTCTTTGTCATCCTATTCTGTTATGGCATTTGTGGATTCAGGCGCTGCCCTGAATTTGATGGACTTGGAGTTTGCTAAGCGCTGTGGTTTTTTCTTGGAGCCCTTGCAGTATCCTATTTCATTGAGAGGAATTGATGCTACGCCTTTGGCCAAGAATAAGCCTCAGTACTGGACCCAATTGACCATGTGCATGGCTCCTGCACATCAGGAGGATATTCGCTTTTTGGTGTTGCATAGTCTGCATGATGTGGTCGTTTTGGGGTTGCCATGGCTACAGGTCCATAATCCAGTATTGGATTGGAAATCTATGTCTGTGTCCAGCTGGGATTGTCAGGGGGTACATGGTGATGTTCCATTTTTGTCAATTTCGTCGTCCACTCCTTCTGAAGTCCCGGAGTTTTTGTCGGATTACTGGGATGTATTTGATGAGCCCAAATCCAGTGCCCTACCTCCTCATAGGGATTGCGATTGTGCTATTAATTTGATTCCTGGTAGTAAGTTTCCTAAGGGCCGACTGTTCAATTTATCTGTGCCAGAACACGCCGCTATGCGGAGTTATATAAAGGAATCCTTGGAGAAATGTCATATTCCCCCGTCGTCATCACCATTGGGAGCAGGGTTCTTTTTTGTGGTCAAGAAGGATGGTTCTTTGAGACCTTGTATTGATTACCGCCTTCTTAATAAAATTACTGTCAGGTTTCAGTATCCTTTGCCGCTGCTGTCTGATTTGTTTGCTCGTATTAAAGGGGCTAGTTGGTTCACCAAGATAGATCTTCGAGGGGCGTATAATCTTGTGCGTATTAAACAGGGCGATGAGTGGAAAACAGCATTTAATACTCCCGAGGGCCATTTTGAGTACCTGGTTATGCCATTCGGGCTTTCCAATGCTCCATCAGTATTTCAGTCCAGTATTTCAGTCCTTTATGCATGACATCTTCCGAGAGTACCTGGATAAATTCCTGATTGTATATTTGGATGATATTTTGGTCTTTTCAAATGATTGGGAGTCTCACATGAAGCAGGTCAGAATGGTGTTCCAGGTCCTTCGTGCGAATTCTTTGTTTGTGAAGGGGTCAAAGTGTCTCTTTGGAGTTCAGAAGGTTTCATTTTGGGGTTTCATTTTTTCCCCTTCTACTATCGAGATGGACCCTGTTAAAGTCCAGGCCGTTTATGATTGGACTCAGCCGACATCTGTGAAGAGCCTGCAAAAGTTCCTGGGCTTTGCTAATTTTTATCGTCGCTTCATCAGTAATTTTTCTAGTGTTGCTAAACCGTTGACTGATTTGACCAAGAAGGGTGCTGATGTGGTCAATTGGTCTTCTGCGGCTGTGGAAGCTTTTCAGGAGTTGAAGCGTCGTTTTTCTTCTGCCCCTGTGTTGTGCCAGCCAGATGTTTCGCTCCCGTTTCAGGTCGAGGTTGATGCTTCTGAGATTGGAGCAGGGGCTGTTTTGTCGCAAAGAAGTTCTGATGGCTCGGTGATGAAACCATGTGCCTTCTTTTCTAGAAAGTTTTCGCCTGCTGAGCGCAATTATGATGTTGGCAATCGAGAGTTGTTGGCCATGAAGTGGGCATTCGAGGAGTGGCGTCATTGGCTTGAAGGAGCCAAGCATCGCGTGGTGGTCTTGACGGATCACAAGAATTTGACTTATCTCGAGTCTGCCAAATGGTTGAATCCTAGACAGGCTCGATGGTCGCTATTTTTCTCCCGTTTTGATTTTGTGGTTTCGTACCTTCCGGGCTCTAAGAATGTGAAGGCTGATGCCCTGTCAAGGAGTTTTGTGCCCGACTCTCCGGGTGTTCCTGAGCCCGGCGGGTATTCTCAAAGAGGGGGTAATTTTGTCTGCCATCTCCCCTGATTTGCGGCGGGTGCTGCAAAAATTTCAGGCTGATAGACCTGACCGTTGCCCAGCGGAGAAACTGTTTGTCCCTGATAAATGGACTAGTAGAGTTATCTCTGAGGTTCATTGTTCGGTGTTGGCTGGTCATCCTGGAATCTTTGGTACCAGAGATTTGGTGGCTAGATCCTTTTGGTGGCCGTCTTTGTCACGGGATGTGCGTTCTTTTGTGCAGTCCTGTGGGACTTGTGCTCGGGCTAAGCCCTGCTGTTCTCGTGCCAGTGGGTTGCTTTTGCCCTTGCCGGTCCCGAAGAGGCCCTGGACGCATATTTCTATGGATTTTATTTCGGATCTCCCTGTCTCTCAAAAGATGTCGGTCATTTGGGTGGTTTGTGATCGCTTCTCTAAGATGGTCCATTTGGTACCCTTGTCTAAATTGCGTTCCTCCTCTGATTTGGTGCCATTGTTTTTCCAGCATGTGGTTCGTTTACATGGCATTCCGGAGAACATCGTTTCGGACAGAGGTTCCCAGTTTGTTTCGAGGTTTTGGCGATCCTTTTGTGCTAGGATGGGCATTGATTTGTCATTTTCCTCGGCTTTCCATCCTCAGACAAATGGCCAAACCGAAGGAACTAATCAGACTTTGGAAACATATCTGAGATGCTTTGTTTCTGCTGATCAGGATGATTGGGTGTCCTTTTTGCCTTTGGCTGAGTTCGCCCTTAATAATCGGGCCAGCTCGGCTAATTTGGTTTCGCCGCTTTTCTGCAATTCTGGTTTCCATCCTCGTTTCTCTTCAGGGCAGGTTGAGTCTTCGGACTGTCCTGGTGTAGATACTGTGGTGGATAGGTTGCAGCAGATTTGGACTCATGTGGTGGACAATTTGACATTGTCCCAGGAGAAGGCTCAATGTTTCGCTAACCGCCGGCGCTGTGTGGGTCCCCGACTTCGTGTTGGGGATTTGGTTTGGTTGTCGTCTCGTTATGTTCCTATGAAGGTTTCCTCTCCTAAGTTTAAGCCTCGTTTCATTGGTCCATATAAGATTTCTGAGGTTCTCAATCCTGTGTCATTTCGTTTGACCCTTCCAGCTTCTTTTGCCATCCATAATGTGTTCCATAGGTCGTTGTTGCGGAGATATGTGGCGCCTGTGGTTCCATCCGTTGATCCTCCTGCCCCGGTGTTGGTTGAGGGGGAGTTGGAGTATGTGGTGGAGAAGATTTTGGATTCTCGTATTTCGAGACGGAAACTCCAGTACCTGGTCAAGTGGAAGGGTTATGGTCAGGAAGATAATTCCTGGGTCTTTGCCTCTGATGTTCATGCTGCCGATCTGGTTCGTGCCTTTCATTTGGCTCTTCCTGGTCGGCCTGGGGGCTCTGGTGAGGGTTCCGTGACCCCTCCTCAAGGGGGGGTACTGTTGTGAATTCTGTTGTCAAGCTCCCTCCTGTGGTCATGAATGGTACTTCGGCTGGTTCTGTCCATGGGCTTCCTCTGGTGGTTGTGAGTGGGGCTGCGGCTTCTGAGTTTCCTTCCACAGGTGATGAGGTTAATTCGTTAGCTGGCTTCTCTATTTAACTCCACTTAGATCATTGCTCCATGCCACCTGTCAATGTTCTAGTATTGGTCTAGTTCGCTCCTGGATCGTTCTGGTGACCTGTCTTCTCCAGCAGAAGCTAAGTTCCTGCTTGTTTTTCTCTTGTTTGCTATTTTTCTGTCCAGCTTGCTATTTTGATTTTTGTCTTGCTTGCTGGAAGCTCTGGGATGCAGAGGGGCGCCTCCGCACCGTGAGTCGGTGCGGAGGGTCTTTTTGCGCACTCTGCGTGGTTTTTTGTAGTTTTTGTGCTGACTGCAAAGTTACCTTTCCTATCCTCTGTCTGTTCAGTAAGTCGGGCCTCTCTTTGCTAAAATCTATTTCATCTCTGTGTTTGTGATTTTCATCTTAACTCACAGTCATTATATGTGGGGGGCTGCCTTTTCCTTTGGGGAATTTCTCTGAGGCAAGGTAGGCTTTATTTTTCTATCTTTAGGGCTAGCTAGTTCTGAGGCTGTGACGAGTTGCATAGGGAGCGTTAGGAGCAATCCACGGCTATTTCTAGTGTGTGTGATAGGATTAGGGATTGCGGTCAGCAGAGTTCCCACGTCCCAGAGCTTGTCCTATATTATTGTAACTATCACGTCTTTCCGTGTGCTCTTAACCACCAGGTCCATTATTGTCCTAACCACTAGGTCATAACAGAGGGACCCTGTACCAGTGCCGTCACCCAAGAGTGGGCGCATCCAACTGTCCAGGCAAACGGCACTCACACGGATGCTTGCGCCAGGTGATGACCACGGCCCTGTGGCGGGAGTCAGCCCATTTAGGGAGGTAAAAAAATGGCCTATGGTGGATATTCAGCAGCTGCAAATGGAGGAATTGGAGATGTCAGTAAGAGGAGGCCAAAAGCAAGACATATTTCAGGCAAGGTACGTGTCAGCAGGAGAAGGTGGGGCAAAATAATTTGAAATCCATGATTGGTTCATTTTAATGAAGGATAGATCATCAACATTCTGGGTAGCCAGACGTGTCCTTTTTTCGGTCAGTATTGAACCAGCAGCACTGATGCTGTAGCACACTAGAAGCAGGGCAAGTTGAGTTCCTGTAATGCATATTCTGCCAATTCAGGCCAGGTGTCTATTTTAGATGCCCAGTACTCAAAGGAGAATGACCTGTGAGGGAGAACATCAATAAGGGAGGAAAAGAATTTCGTAACCATACCGAACAAATGCTGTCTCCTGTCACTATGAATCGATGCAGCACTACCTGTCGTGTCAGCGGTCATTGCAAAATGACAACCTGGTCATAAAACCACTCTGTCCAATGCCACTTTGGATTTGTGCACCTCTAACACCTCTGCCATGTTGCCCCCTACGGCTCGTGTGAGAGCCATCACCGCCGCTGTGTGCTGGGAATGCCTGAACCAAACGGTCTACAAGAGTTGCTTGCTTGGTAGCCAATATTTGCTCAAGGTTCTCATGTGGCATGATATTTTGTAATTTTCCATTTATATTGTGGATCCAGGAGGTAGGCCAACCAGTAATTGTCATCGGTCATCATTTTGATAATGCGGGGGTCCCTTTTTAGGATACGCAAGGCATACTCAGCCATGTGGGTCAATGTTTCAGGTGTCAATTCACTGCTAGTGCTGGGATGCTCATGCTTATGATGGCGTCGTCTGCACTTACGAGCTGTGTGCATACCTCAAAACACTGAAGGACTTGACAGAGGTCTCGGAGCTTCGACCACTGCACACCAGACAACTTCATGTCTGCCATCCAACTGCCTGCCCGTGTATGTGTATCCTCCCACAAACTAATCACAGCACGCCTCTGTTCACACAGCCTCTGAACCATGTGCAGTGTGGAGTTCCACCTTGTTGCAACATTGATTATTAGGCGGTGCTGGGGAAGATTCAGCAATCGCTGATGGTTCAGCATACAGCTGGAGTGTACGGGCGACTGGCGGATATGCGAGCAAAGTCTTCGCACCTTCAGGAGCAGGGCTGGTAACTCCGGATAATTTTTGAGGAAGCACTGCACCACCAGGTTCAAGGTGTGAGCCAGGCAAGGTATGTGTTTAAGTTCTGAAAGGGCTATGGCAGCTATAAAATTCCTTCTGTAATCACTGACTACCTTGCCTGCCTCAAGATGTACACTGCCCAGCCATGACTGAGTTTGTTGCTGCAAGTACTCGGCCAGTACTTTCGCGGTATGTCTGTTGTCGCCCAAACACTTCATTTTTAACACACCCTGCTGACGCTTACCACTAGCTGTTCGATAATGGGACACCTTGTGTGCAACACTGGCAGCTGCGGATGGAGTAGTTGTGTGACTGCGCTCTGTGGATGAGCTTTTGCTTCTGGAGGAGGAGGAGGAGGGGTTGTGAACGCATACAGCCAACTGTTTCCTAGACCGTAGGCAGAACTGTCCCACTATGGCTGTTCCCTGTGGACCCTGTATCCACCACATTAACCCAGTGTGCCGTGATGGACACGTAACATCCCTGGCCATGCCTACTGGACCATGCATCTGTTGTGAGGTGCACCTCTACTGACTGATTGCCTCAGTGCATGGACAATGCGGTCCTTGACATGCTGGTAGAGGGCTGGGATGGCTTTTCTCGCAAAGAAGTGTCGACTGGGTAAGTCATAGCGTGGTACTGCATAGGCCATCAGGGCTTTGAAAGCCTTGCTTTCAACCAACCGGTAGGGCATCATCTCTAACAAGATTAGTCTAGCAATGTGGGCGTTCAAACCCTGTGTACGTGGATGAGAGGATGAGTACTTTCTTTTCCTAACGAGAGTCTCTTGTAGGGTGAGCTGGACTGGAGAGGTGCATATGGTGGAACTAGTGGTGGTGGTGGTGGTGGACATGGCAGATTGAGAGAGGGTTGGTGATGGTATTCTGGATTTTGGCCTACATACAGTGTTTCCTACCAATAACCTTGTGATTCCCTGACTGCTTTGGCCTTCCGATAATACCTCCACATTTGCTGCTGGTGGTGTCCAAACTGGTGGGCTTACAGTGAGGGAAGCAATGTAGCGTTGCTGACTACCTTCATTCTGAGCAGGTGCACCAACGGTACGGGACGTTTGGTAGTTAGTCCAGGCTTGCAAGTGCATGCTGGTTAAATGTCTAAGCATGCACGTTGTATTTAACTTTTGAAGATTCTTCCCTCTGCTAAAGGTCTTTGAGCATTTCTTACAGATAACTTTTGACTGATCATTCGGATCTTGGTTAAAAAATTGCCACACTGCACTCTTCCTACTATGGAATACATTTTCAGGCATTGCACGCTGTGCTACTTTCACCGGATGGCCACGCTGTCCTAAAACTGTTTTTGTTTTTGACAAACGTTTTTGGCCTGATACGGGCCTGCCAGATGACAGCTGTTGCGATGTAGATGGCTGCTGCGGATCATCCTCCTCCGCTTCAGAGCTACAGGCAGCGGCATCCTCTTCCCCCAATGGCTGCCAATCTGGGTCAACAACTGGGTCAGCTATCACCTCCTCTTCAATGTCTTATGCACCTTCCTCTGTGTCACCGTGTAAGGTGCTATAGTGTTAGGGACAGGGCACCATAGTCTCATCAGGGTCAGATTCTGGCTCAGTACACTGCAAGGGCAATGTAGTGATCTGAGTCAATGGAACAGCATTATAATCTAGCTGTGGCTGTGCATCAGTGCACTCCATGTCCGATTCATCTTGTAATGAAGACCCACCTCTTCCGACAAGCCTACGACCTGCAGTGATCCCCAATCTACTGAACCGCCACATGACCAGCTCTACCCTCACCTAGTGTATCCTCACCCATCCCCTGTAGACTGTCAGCCCTCGCGGGCAGGGTCCTCTCTCCTCCTGTACTTGTGTGTGCCTTGTTTTACTCATGTTTATTGTACTTGCCTATATTTGCCCCATTCGCATGTAAAGCGCCATGGAATAAATGGCGTTATAAAAATGAATAATAATAATAATAATAATAATAATGGGCAGTTAACAATTTCTCGTTCTAACCCAGGCACGGTATGTGTAAAGAGCTCCATGGAGTAACCTGTAGTGTCACCTGACGCATCCTTCACTTTTGGTTTGGGTGAAGGACACAAGGAAACGTCTTGTTCCTGACCGGGAACATCCACTGATGACTCGCTGCTTTTATATTTGGAACTTTCTGAAGAGGAGGTGAAAGAGCTAGAGGCTGAGTCAGCAATGAAAGCCAAAACTTTTTCCTGCTGCTCCGGCTTTAAACGCTGTTTTCCTACTCCCAGAAAAGGGAGCCTTCAAGGCCTTGTGTAGCCAGACAATGACGCTGGCTCAACACCTCCAGCCTTAGACGCTATTGTGCTTTTGCCACTACCACCAGATGCACCACCACCATCAGTACCAGCTGGCGACCACCGCCCATGGCCTCTTCCACGAGACTTCCTCATTTTTTAGAAAATCTAACCAAAATAACAACCGTTATATGGTACTGTAAAACAAGGTAGAAGGTGTATATAAACTTGTTGAAAATTTGAATCTCCCTTTTTTTGGGGGGATACTGACCCAAAACTCAGGTCCAATGTATAAAACAACGCAATCTAAGTGGCAGAAAGTGGCTGGCTGACATACACCAAACTAACAGGACTGCAGTAGATCCCCCTTGTGAGAATTTGAAACTCCCTTTTTTGGGGGGAGACTGACCCAAAACTCAGGCCCAGTGTATAAAACAACACAATCTAAGTGGCAGAAAGTGGCTGGCTGACATACACCAAACTAACAGGACTGCAGTAGATCCACTTTGTGAGAATTTGAAACTCCCTTTTTGGGGGGAGACTGACCCAAAACTCAGGCCCAGTGTATAAAACAACGCAATCTAAGTGGCAGAAAGTGGCTGGCTGACATACACCAAACTAACAGGACTGCAGTAGATCCACTTTGTGAGAATTTGAAACTCCCTTTTTTGGGGGGAGACTGACCCAAAACTCAGGCCCAGTGTATAAAACAACACAATCTAAGTGGCAGAAAGTGGCTGGCTGACATACACCAAACTAACAGGACTGCAGTAGATCCACTTTGTGAGAATTTGAAACTCCCTTTTTTGGGGGGAGACTGACCCAAAACTCAGGCCCAGTGTATAAAGCAACGCAATCTAAGTGGCAGAAAGTGGCTGGCTGACATACACCAAACTAACAGGACTGCAGTAGATCCACTCTGTGAGAATTTGAAACTCCCTTTTTTGGGGGAAGACTGACCCAAAACTCAGGCCCAGTGTATAAAACAATGCAATGTAAGTGGCAGAAAGTGGCTGGCTGACATACACCAAATTACCAGGACTGCAGTAGATCCACTTTGTGAGAATTTGAAACTCCCTTTTTGGGGGGAGACTGACCCAAAACTCAGGCCCAGTGTATAAAACAACGCAATCTAAGTGGCAGAAAGTGGCTGGCTGACATACACCAAACTAACAGGACTGCAGTAGATCCACTTTGTGAGAATTTGAAACTCCCTTTTTTGGGGGGAGACTGACCCAAAACTCAGGCCCAGTGTATAAAACAACACAATCTAAGTGGCAGAAAGTGGCTGGCTGACATACACCAAACAGGACTGCAGTAGATCCACTTTGTGAGAATTTGAAACTCCCTTTTTTGGGGGGAGGCTGACCGGGACTGGGAAAAGAAAACTACTATACATTAGCAAAAAAACATGCAATTTTTAAAATGCTATAAAACAAGTTAATTTATCTGTGCTTCCCTTTATGGGAGGTGAGAACACTTGAACGTTGCAAAACAATAACATATTTACATTACTGACTAAAGACAATACAGATGCGACCAGTAGCAGATGTACCAACTAACTATGAAATGGAACTACCCATACAGGTATACTATCTATGAAGTGCAAAAGCAAACAGTTTATCTTTATTTAAGTGCAAAACAGTTATTCCTTCCTAAGTGCAAACTTTATTAGCTAACTAACTAATTATCTAAGTAACTCACTGTTTAACCCCTCCGGGTTCACTTTATTGAAATGCAGAACAGTTTATCACCCCCCACGGGCTCACTGTATCTTCCTTCAATTTTAGGGTACCGTCACACTATACGATTTACCAACGATCACGACCAGCGATACGACCTGGCCGTGATCGTTGGTAAGTCGTAGTGTGGTCGCTGGAGAACTGTCACACAGACAGCTCTCCAGCGACCAACGATGCCGAGGTCCCCGGGTAACCAGGGTAAACATCGGGTTACTAAGCGCAGGACCGTGCTTAGTAACCCGATGTTTACCCTGGTTACCAGCGTAAAAAAAAACAAACAGTACATACTTACATTCCGGTGTCTGTCCCTTGCCGTCTGCTTCCCGCACTCACTGACTGCCGGCCGTAAAGTGAAAGCACAGCACAGCGGTGACGACACCGCTGTGCTCTGCTTTCACTTTACGGCCGGCAGTCAGTGAGTGCGGGAAGCAGACGGCAAGGGACCTGACGGACACCGGAATGTAAGTATGTAGTGTTTTTTTTTTTTTACATTTACGCTGGTAACCAGGGTAAACATCGGGTTACTAAGTGCGGTCCTGCGCTTAGTAACCCGATGTTTACCCTGGTTACAAGCGAACGCATCGCTAGATCGGTGTCACACACACCGATCTCGCGATGACAGCGGGAGATCCAGCGACGAAAGAATGTTCCAAACGATCTGCTACGATGTACAATTCTCAGCAGTATCCCTGATCGCTGCTGCGTGTCAGACACAGCGATATCGTAACGATATCGCTGGAACGTCACGAATCTTACCGTCGTAGCGACAAAAGTGCCACTGTGTGACGATACCCTTATACACAGTACATCATCTCAGACTATCTAACTTTAATTCTACCATATTAGCTACATACTATCAACTATGTAAACATTATCACTATCTAAACCTAAATTTTCAACTTTATTTGCTATATTACTCTATAATATATTAACTCTTTAGCAAAGTGCAACAAATATACATTCCCTTTAAGGGCAAAGTCAAGTCTTTTTCTGAGGTAGTGCAAACAGTCACATCATCAATATTCAAGTCAATTTAAAGGTGACGAACCCCCAACCTTGGTCATGGGTGGGCTACAAGACGTGTATCCTGACCCAGAATTCTGCCACACCAACGGGTTTTTCTTCAGGTCTGAAAAGCAAAACAGTTTTTACAGCAAGATTAACGGCAGTCTCTGTAAAAGCCTCCTTTGTAAAACCAGTAGGAAGCACCTTTACGAAGGTGCAAACTATTTACAAGGGACAGTTTCTGACCATGCGCAGTTTATGATTCACAGTTCGTTGAAGTAAGACAACCTGTGCAAAACATAGGATCCCTTTAAGCAGGAGACCCCTTTAAGGAATAACCCTAGACGTGTTTAAAGTAGAAAAAGGAAATGTTAGTAACTATTTACAATCTTGTTGGATTCTTTCTAGGCAGATGGCTTCCAGGGCTTCACTTGGCACAGAACCCTTCTTGGCCTGGGAAGGGTAGGATACAAGGTTACACCCGGTGCCAGATAAAACCTATTGGTTTGTCTCTTGTGAATTGTCATATCATGCACAGCAATGGAGGTCTTCACCGCTTGATGATGGGCATTTACTGCAGCAGAGGTAGCAGCTGCTGCAAGATCAGTCCCTGGAACGGAGTCAATAGCGGTGGCACGAGCAGTCGCTGGAGTGGGGTCACTTTTCATACCTGCTTCAGATGCGGTCCCTCCGGTGCCGGTCAGCTCCACTAGTGGCGGCGACTGCAGCGGTACGGGCAGCGGCTCCGGAAGCGAAGCAAGGAGCGGCGCTGGAGGCGGTGCCGGTCGGTCCTCCGCAGGCGTTGTCCGGCATGCGGCCTTGGTGTTCACCCGCAGCTGCAGGAGCTGGTCAATTAGCTCCTCCACATGGCTGGCTCCTTCCTTGTCCTTTTCCTGCTCTCTTCTCGGTGGGCGGTTTCTTTTTCTTTGTCTCTGCCCGCCATTGAGGATCAGGAGGCGGATCTCGGCTGCTGACGGACATGTCCTCAAGGTACAGAGATATTTGGACTGGGCAGCCATTATTTTTCACGCTTCTCAGTTCGTTTACGCCCACAACGCCACGCCCTTCTTCTTCTCTTGCGCTCCTCGTGGCGCTGTAATAGTGGCGATTTTGGTGGGAATTTTGGCGGTAAATGGCAATACACAGTTCTTTCAACAAATCACAGTTCAAGTACGATTCTGGCACAGTTCTTAGGCGCACATGACCTGATTTTAGTCTTAAGTAGATCCTGTTCGTGACGCCAAAATTGGATTGCCCCCAGTAGGGCAGTGGGGTACTCGGAGCCGGGCCCTTCGGTTCTCAAGGGGGATGTCACGGTGGCTGACCCAGTCCGTGGCCCTAGGGGCGTCCGTTGATAAAAGGGGGAAAGGTCGTAAAAGGGGAAATGTCAGGGTGACCGACGCTGCTTAGGGGTCCGCTGGGGTGATGTTACGGCAGCTAAATGGTATACCTTCCCACAGGTGAAGTGTGTCCCCAGGGCTTCCCAGAGTGTAGATGGTGTATGGTATGAGGTGCAGTGAAGAACAAGGGCACAAGGGTGCAGTCTCTTTACCTTTACTGAAGGCTTCAGCATCCATAGTCCAGAGCACCAGATCACAGGGTAGGCAGAGTCCAGCCCATCTGAAGGCAAGCCAGAGTCCCCTTATCCAGGTGGAAATTAGTAGCCTTCCTCTAGCGCCTAGGTGTTGTAGTACCTCCCTGCTGTGCGTCTCGGTAAGGTCCTCACAACTGTTGTGGATGTTATGTCTTTCTCTCTCTGTCCCCCTGATGGTAAGGATAGGACAATCCCATATGACTGATGGCCTGAGGCTTTTTACAGGGACTCTAGCACGCCCTGGCCCCCACAGTTGCCACCGTGCCTCCTGAGTATAAGGTCGGGCGACTAATATGGAATTAGCTGTCCTGCCGGTCTCTGGAGCCAGGCTTGGAGACGATAACTCCCTCGATGTTCCGGCTACCGGCTTCTGCGCCTCAGAGGGTGCCTACCTTTTACAGGGCAGACCTCCTTCTGGTTTCCTGTCCTTTTGCTATGACTTTGTTTCTCACTCTCTGCAACACAATTCCCTTCAATGTCTCTTTTTTAGGATGCTGTCGCATCAGTAGGCAGGCGCAGCTCCGTGTCCTTCTGTCTAGCCCTCTGACAGGATCCCACCCCTGTCAGGGACCCACTACCTGAGTGGAGCTCAGATAGCAGCTCACTGGGTGAAGCCCAGCTCGCTTCTGCCTAACTTCCTATCCAGACCACCAGTTTTACCTAATTGTGAAGAGTGCCCTACTAAATAGGAGCATAGCTCCCCCTGGTGGACTGGAGTGTGAAGTGTGGTGTGTGGTATGTGATACCTAATAAAGTGATCTCCTTTATTGCCATCAGACGTAACATCACTACCCCTGGTGGAAGAATGACATTATTGCAACGGCCAGGACCCTGGGGCGCTGCACTTGTTTGCAGCAATCAACACACATAAAATTATTAGAAAAAAAAGCGCGCGCCACTCTCCTCATCAAATTCATCTCCCCATCCTGCCCACTCATCATACAGCAATACTATATTAGGCAAAGTCGTATAAAAGCATTAGTGGAAACGCAATGATTTACTGAACTGTGATTGACTTTTGCCGACTGTGAGTGAAAATGCTCGTGAAAGCGAACACAAATCCCGAATGTGCTACTTTTGTGCCGGATTTGAGATTGGTGAAAATTTTCCGAACATGTTCGCTCAGCTCTAGTTTTTAGTTGTGTCTCTTCGGTTTTAGGTGTCTTTATATACTTTGAGGCATGATTGCTGCATTCCTACTAGATATTGGCAGGTCCATATTTCAAATTTTTCATAATAATATCATTATAACAGATGTTTCTGACTCATCACTTTTAAATAATATTTTTTTTAGTTACAGACATCCCCATTGTATTTGATTCTTAAGTTTCTGATTATTCCCACTTTCATAACAGTGAGCGGCAAGTCACCGACTAATTCAAGACACTGTTTCGTCTAATTCCACTTTATGCCACTGACTTTTAGTAAAGATTCAAGGAATAAAGGTCAATCAATTTTTGTAACATAGTACTCTAGCCTACTTTGTGAGAGATGGTTTTCACTGCCACCTCTCATTTAAACAAAAGCATTAAATTTTAAGCTACATGTATATATATATATATATATATATATATATATATATATATATATATATATATATATATATATATAATTTTATGCACTTATTGTTTATATGCTTGTTGCATAAGAAATGTAGGTCAAGTCAAAATTAGAATGTCATGATCAAAATGATTAATATGATTAATACAAGTGACCTTCATCAATAAGAACTGCTGTGTTTTTAGTTTCATTCCTTTGTTCATGAGATGGAAAATATTTTTTAATACCTGTTAGTGGTTTTCTTATGCAAATAATCCACAGTCCACCACATAGTCCTATATGAGAAAGAACTCTCATGTTAGCATCAGCAGTTTTTAGTGAATCATGTCTTCCTATATAGTCATTTACAAGAAGTTGCCAAACCTTCAAAAGAAATGAACTGTCAAGCTCTTTCCAAAATACACCATCATGATACACATAAAATACTGACGAGACATTCCTTATATTTACTGTCAAGTATCATGACGCACCCAATGTCATTTTATGTGGTTTCTTTATAATCTAAACTTGGAAAAGAAACATATGTTTTATTATTGTCAGTTCCTAAAAGACAAACACATAAGGTTAGCTGATGTCTGAACTAAAGCTTACTTTACTTGAGATGTAGGCTTTTATTATAGGAATAGTTTTGAACAGCAATAGTGTTCCACTCAAGCATTTAGACTCTGCATTAAAGTTTATTTTTTTGGAAGCTCCACAGACTACTGTCAGGATTTGAAGGGGAGGGAATTCACAAATCTGTCAAGCATAACTCAGCAAATACAACAAAGGTGAACTCAGGGGTGAATTAAGAGTAGTCAATGCCCCAGGCTCTTTAGGAGGCGTGAGCACCACCCCCCAGTTCCTGATGTATCACATGACATGTCATATGATCCCCTTTGATAGATTATGTGATATGTCATGCTATTAAAGGTACCGTCACACTGAACGATATCGTTAACGATATCGTTGCTTTTTGTGACGTAGCAACGATATAGTTAACGAAATTGTTATGTGTGACAGCGACCAACGATCAGGCCCCTGCTGGGAGATCGTTGGTCACTGGGGAAAGTCCAGCACTTTATTTTGTCGCTGGATCTCCCGCTGACATTGCTGAATCGGCATGTGTGACGCCGATTCAGCGATGTCGTCACTGGTAACCAGGGTAAACATCGGGTTACTAAGCGCAGGGCCGCACTTAGTAACTCGATGTTTACCCTGGTTACCGTTGTAAATGTAAAAAAACAAACACTACATACTTACATTCCCGGTGTCTGGTCATGTCCCTCGCCTTCAGCTTCCCGCACTGACTGAGCGCCGGCCAGCCGTAAAGCACAGCACAGCGGTGACGTCACCGCTGTACTTTACGGCCGGCGCTTAGTCAGTGCTGGAAGCTGAAGGCGAGGGACATGACCAGACACTGGGAATGTAAGTACCATATATACTCGAGTATAAGCCGAGATTTTCAGCCCAAATTTTTGGGCTGAAAGTGCCCCTCTCGGCTTACACTCGAGTCACGGTAGCGATGCGGTCAGCGGGTGAGGGGGTGAGGGCGCTGAGGTTTACTTACCTAGTCCCAGCGATCCTCGCGCTGTCCCTGCCTTCCTCCCCGTCTTCTGTGCTGCAGCTTCTTCCCCTCTTCAGCGGTCACGTGGGACCGCTCATTACAGAAATGAATAGGCGGCTCCACCTCCCATAGGGGTGGAGCCGCCTATTCATTTCTCTAATCAGCGGTGCCGGTGACCGCTGACAGGAAGAGGCTGCAGCACAGAAGACGGGGAGGAAGGCAGGGACAGCGCGAGGATCGCTGGGACTAGGTGAGTATGTTATATTTACCTGTCCACGTTCCAGCCGCCGGGCGCCCCTCCATCTTCCCGGCGTCTGCGCTCTGACTGTTCAGGTCAGAGGGCGCGATGACGCATATAGAGTGCGCGGCGCCCTCTGCCTGATCAGTCAGAGCGGGGAGACGCCGGAACGAGACGCTGGGAGCTGCAATCAAGAGAGGTGAGTATGTGTGTTGTTTTTTTTATTGCAGCAGCAGCAGCCATGGCACAGATTTATGTGCAGCATCTATGGGGCACAATGAACGCTGCAGAGCACAGTATGGGGCATCTGTGCAGCATCTATGGGGCACAATGAACGCTGCAGAGCACTATATGGGGCATCTGTGCAGCATCTATGGGGCACAATGAACGCTGCAGAGCAATATATGGGGCATCTGTGCAGCATCTATGGGGCACAATGAACGCTGCAGAGCACTATATGGGGCATCTGTGCAGCATCTATGGGGCACAATGAACGCTGCAGAGCACTATATGGGGCATCTGTGCAGCATCTATGGGGCACAATGAACGCTGCAGAGCACTATATGGGGCATCAGTGCAGCATCTATGGGGCACAATGAACGCTGCAGAGCACTATATGGGGCATCTGTGCAGCATCTATGGGGCACAATGAACGCTGCAGAGCACTATATGGGGCATCTGTGCAGCATCTATGGGGCACAATGAACGCTGCAGAGCACTATATGGGGCATCTGTGCAGCATCTATGGGGCACAATGAATGCTGCAGAGCACTATATGGGGCATCTGTGCAGCATCTATGGGGCAATATGAACGGTGCAGAGCACTATGGGGCATCTGTGCAGCATCTATGGGGCAATATGAACGGTGCAGAGCACTATATGGCACAGCTATGGGGAAATAATGATCTATTTTTATTTTTGAAATTCACCGGTAAATGCTGCATTTCCACCCTAGGCTTATACTCGAGTCAATAAGTTTTCCCAGTTTTTTGTGGCAAAATTAGGGGGGTCGGCTTATACTCGGGTCGGCTTATACTCGAGTCTATACGGTATGTAGTGTTTGTTTTTTTACATTTACAACGGTAACCAGGGTAAACATCGGGTTACTAAGCGCGGCCCTGCGCTTAGTAACCCGATGTTTACCCTGGTTACCCGGGGACTTCAGGATCGTTGGTCGCTGGAGAGCTGTCTGTGTGACAGGTCTCCAGCGACCAAACAGCGACGCTGCAGCGATCGACATCGTTGTCGGTATCGCTGCAGCGTCGCTTAGTGTGACGGTACCTTAACACTTGAAATGAGTGAACTTGCTTGAAAAATGTTCAGCAATCTCAAATTCAGCATAACAGTAGCACATTCAAATTCATGTTCGTTTTCTCAAGAATTATTCCTCAAAGTCGGCAAAATTCTTTCACAAATCAGTAAAAGAGGAGAGGCAGAGTGTAATTTTTTTTCCAGTTCTTTTTGGTTTGTAATAACTTAATGTGTGTACATTCCAGCAGCCAATCAGGGCGCAGAGACCATACACAACATGATGACACAAAGTCTTCTGTAACTGTCTCCTGAAGTTACATGTTCCTGTCCAAAAAAAAGTGGACATCTTGTTTTGCTATGCCATTTTCTCAGTGTAAGGGTATGTGCACACGTCAGGTTTTTTTCCTGACAAAATCCTGAGAATTCTGCCAGAAATCCGCGTCTTTTTTTGCGCGGATTTTGCGCGGACTTTGCGCGGATTTTTTGCGTTTTTTTTTTTTTCAGGAATGTCCTTTTTGATATGGAATCCGCAAAAAATCTGCAAAAAGAATGAGCATGTCCGTTCTTTTTGCGGAATGCGTTTTTTTTTTGCGGAAAAAAACACTAACATATGCACAAAAAATGCGGAATGCATTCTAAAAGATAGGATGCATAATGTTAGCGTTTTTTTACCGGATTTATAGCGTTTTTATTGCTAAATTCCGCAAAAAAAACGCTAAAAATCCGGACGTGTGCACATACCCTAACAGCGCAGAGAGGCTGCTGCTGATGATGATGATGGAAGTGAACTTGTCAGTTAGCTAGATAAGATCCTGTCCTGTGTGAAATCGATCTTCCAGCATCTAACTGGATTGCACTTAAACTGTGTTGCAGTTTGAGTGCCAGCAAGGACCGTGGGGTACTCGGGCCGAATCCTGTGGTACTTAAAGAGGTGGTCACGGAAGCAATGACCCGGTCCGTGGCCCTGGGCGTCCAACAAAAATGAAGAAGGGAAGTGGAAAATAAAGGCTATGTGGAATAATTTGTGACGCCACCTGTGGTGTTCTGCCAGGATGACCGAGGCAGCTTAAAGGGACTGATGGGGCAGATGGCAACGTAACGAGGATGGTTCTGCTCTCCACAGGTGGAGTGGGGCCCCAGGGCTAGCGGTGCAATTGGTGAGGGATGATAGACTGTGGAGTGCAGGACTGAAGGTACAGGAAATAATTGGAGGACACAGGGATTGCAGTATCCTTTACCTTTTACTGAAGAATTGCAGGTGCAGTTGGAGCGCCTGCCAGGACCGTGAGGTATTCGGTACCGGACTGGTTCTTTTCTTAAAGGGGTAGTCATGGTGGCAGTGACCCGCTCCGTGGCCCTGGGCATCCAGAAAAAGGGGGTTAATGGAAATGGGAATAAAGTCTAATGTAGAATGTTCATGACGCCACCTGTGATATTCGGTCAGGGGTGGCCAATGCAGCTTGTAATGTATGACTCCCCACAGGTAGAGCTTAATCCCCAGAGGGCTCCCAGTGTAGTTGGTAAGGATGATAGATGGTGAAGTGCAGGAAAGAATTAGAGGACACAAGGTTGCAGTCTCTTTAGCTTTTACTGGTAGAGTGTGGGCACAGTCCAGGGTACAGTTAACAGGTGACGGTGAGGTCTGGGCAGCCTGGAAGCGATTCAGAATCCCCCTAGCCAGGTGGGGTTGAAAGCCTTCCTTACTGCACTGTGTTCTCAGTCCCTTGCTGCCTGAGGCTTAATACAAGGTCCTCTCTCAATCTGTCCTTTTAAGTGGACACTACCTGCATGGCAGGCAACTCAAGCCTTTTTTACAGGTGTCCCTTCTCATGGTGACTCCGGGCCCTATCTGCTGCTGTGCCTTCAGGTGTAATGGTGATCAGGAGACTTGAAATCTACTGCCCACCGGTTTCTGCACAACCACAACCTCAGAATTCCGGTCTTTGGTTTCTTGCGCTGATTTTGGAGTGAATCCACTGCAGCTCCACTCCCAGTATCTTTCCTCTCCTTTGCCTCTTCTCCCCTCACAGTCTCTTACAATCTGCCTGACTCTCCTTTCAGGAGCTGCAGAACCGCATGTCTGCTCAGCTCCAGCTCTCCTCACAGACTCTTATAACGTCTCCTCCAGCCACAATATATAGGGAAACTCCCCTGAAGCCGGGTTCAGAGCTCCCCTTCTGGCCTGGAGTCAGAACAGTGTTGTGTGTACGTGTTACCTGTTAAAGGGATCCTTGTCGCTTCCAGGCATGGCGTCACCCTCCCCTTGAAAAGTAACAACCGGCTTCCTGGGGTGTTATACAGTCCAGGGTACAGGTTACAGGTGTGGATGGGGTCCGGCAGCCTGGGAGTAACTTGGGATCCACCTAGCCAGGTAGGTTTGTAGGGCTTCCATTTGTGCTGTATTCTCTGTCCCTTGCTGCCTGAAGCTTTACACAAGTTCCTATCTGTGTCTGTTACTCCTAACCTGTATGGCTAACAGCATGAGCCTTTCATAGGCACTGTTTTCTCACTGGCAGCTCCAGGCTCCTTACCTGCTCTAGTACCCATGCAACCACGGACTTCGGGTGTCCAGTTTATTTTTCGCTTAATCCTGAGAAGAGGTCAATCACAGCTCCATTCCTAGTCTCTCTCCTCACCTCCTCTCCCTTCACTGTCTCACACTACTCTCCCTAACCCTGCCTCCAGACCAGAACTTGTAGGGAAGTTCCCCTGAAACCGGGTTTACAGCTCCCCCTTCTGGTCTGGAGTCAGGAAAGGTTTTGTATGTTTGTTGTCCCTTCCAAGGGGATCCCTCCTAACCTCCAGGTGTGACATCACTTCCCGTGAGGAAGGCAATGCCATGGTGGCAACCGGACTCCTGAGGTGCCACACAGTCAGGAGGACCTATTTGCTAATCAAAATTGCTTGGGCAAAAAACTGTGTTGCATTAAGGAATCAGGAGGCCCCATTTCCTCTTAAAAATTGTTAGGCATAAGATAGTAGTTCAGCCAGGACACTTAATTTGCTTATCCAATTTGTTTGGGATAAAGCTGTGTTGCAGTGAGAAATCAGAAGGTCCAATTTCCACTTAAAAATTGTTAGGCCTAATATAGGAATTCAGCCAGGAGGCCCTATTTTCTAATCTAGATAATTTTTTATAAAACTGTGTTACAGTGAGGAATCAGGAGGCCACATTTCATCTTAAAAATCGTTGGGCCTAATATAAGGGATTTGCCAGGAAGCCCTATTTGTTAATTCAAATAACTTTTTTTTATAAAACTGTGTTGCAGGAGGCCCTATTTGCTAATACAAATCATTTGTTATAAAATTGTGTTGCAATGAGGAATCAGGAGGCCACATTTCCTCTTAAAAATATTTAGGCCTAATATAGGGGTTCAGCCAGGAGGCCCTATTTGCTAATCTAAATTGTTTATGATAAAACTGTGGTGCAGTGAGGAATCAGGAGGCCCCATTTGCTCATTGAAATCGTTAGGTATAAGAGTGTTGTTCAGGAACACTCTCTAAAGGTACCTTCACACATAACGATATTGTTAACGATATCGTTGCTATTTGTGACGTAGCAACGATATCGTTAATTAAATCGTTATGTGTGACAGCGACCAACGATCAGGCCCCTGCTGGGAGATCGTTGGTCGCTGAATAAAGTCCAGAACTTTATTTAGTCGCTGGACTCCTGCTGACATCGCTGGATCGGCGTGTGTGACACCGATCCAGCGATGTCTTCACTGGTAACCAGGGTAAACATCGGGTAACTAAGCGCAGGGCCGCGCTTAGTAACCCGATGTTTACCCTGGTTACCATGCTAAAAGTAAAAAAAAAAAAACACTACATACTTACCTACCGCTGTCTGTCCTCCAGCGCTGTGCTCTGCTCTCCTCCTGTACTGGCTGTGAGCCGGAAAGCAGAGCGGTGACGTCACCGCTCTGCTTTCCGGCTCCCAGACAGTACAGGAGGAGAGCAGAGAAGCAGAGCGCAGCGCTGGAGGACAGACGGCTGTAGGTAAGTATGTACTGTTTGTTTTTTTTTACTTTTAGCATGGTAACCAGGGTAAACATCGGGTTACTAAGCGCGGCCCTGCGCTTAGTTACCCGATGTTTACCCTGGTTACCGGCATCGTTGGTCGCTGGAGAGCGGTCTGTGTGACAGCTCTCCAGCGACCAAACAGCGACGCTGTAGCGATTCGGATCGTTGTCGTTATCGCTGCAGCGTCGCTAAATGTGAAGGGGCCTTAAGAAAAACATGATTGTTCATTTAGTGACAGGTGACTGACAGATGTGGGGTTAAGTTTGTGAAACAGCAGGTTACAAGAGGGGAAGGGTACATACTACATGAGTGGGATAAAGCAAGATCGTGGTAGAAGGGGGGAATAGGCTTGATGTGCGTGGCTTAGGTGTTAATGTTAATGAAAGCTCAACTGAACAAACCCATCTTGTCCTATCCAAAGACCACTGACAACATCTGTTACTGGACAGGCTGCTCCACTCCCTTTTTTTGGCAGCAACACAGTGGTACGCCTTGTAGATGAGGGCCAGGAAGAGCATGTGCTCCAGTAGATGGCAGGCGCTGCATCAAGTAGCCTCTCCTCCTCTTCCTCCAGCTTAACATGACACACACTACAAACCTCAGAGGTGGCACACTAATCACCCTTATTTCTCCCTGCATCACAAATTCCACACTGACTGTGAGGAACCACAAATGGACCATTCGACAAATCTGTTCACAAATTCTATGCGATGGGCATCAGCGGTCTGCTCCAAAGATTCACTGAATCCAGAGGAGGAAAGCGTCAGCATCGATGCCCCAATTTTTTTCATGTTGGATTTGAGACCAGACAAATTAGGGTCCCAACAAACTAGGGTCCCAAGAGAATCCAGACCCTCATCACCAGACATTAACAGCCGGGGGTGGAGGTGATCCTGATGAGACTCAAATACCAGAGGGACTCAAGGACTGTACTGTGGTGTCAGGGCAGGGATAGGAGGAGGGTGACTCTGAGGGTGTGGGGTGATAGAACAGAAAAGATGATGATGAGGTTGTAGATCCCACTTGGTGTGAACCCAGAGGTATACGGCTGACTAGCCAGAGTAGGTCTCTGTTGTGAAAGGGGTTTTGGAGGCACATTATACCATTTCTACTCTGTGGAAATTTATATCACATTAGTAGTGTGACAATATTTTTTGGAAATGTGGAGAATCCAAGTTGAATCTCTTTCATGCAGATTGAATGTAGCAGCAGAGTTCCCAGATAGGCAGGCCTGCACTTACTTTCACTCAACTACCTGTGTTACTATCCTTATATTTTTCTTCTAAAAGTACTCTATGAAACTGATAATTGTGCCATCTGAGTGTGACTGGGAAAAATAAGCTGTTGCATGAGGCATACCTCATGCATGGCCCATGGTTGACTGCTTCTGTGCCATTTTAAAATGTTCTACCATGGGTCAATTGATCAGTCAACTCCATGTGTTACTTTCCTTACATTTTTCTACCAATAGTGCTTTATGAAACTGATGTTTGTGCCATCTGAGTGTGACTGGGAAAAAAATGTTGCATGAGGTATCAGGGCTCTCAGCAAAGAAGGCTTACACCGCTCACTTAATCACCAGTTCTTAAATTAACCCCTTAACGACCAGAGGTATTTTTGGTTTTGCATTTTCTTTTTTTGCTCCCCTTCTTCCCAGAGCCATAACTTTTTATATTTTAGTCAAAATGGCCATGTGAGGGCTTGTTTTTTTGTGAGAGGAGTTGTACTTTTGAACTATACCATTGGTTTTACCATGCTGTGTACTTCAAAACGGGAACAAGAATTCCAAGTGCTGTGAAATTGTAAAAAAGTGCAATCCCCCAGGTGTTTTTTTTTTTGCCATGTTCACTAAATGCTAAAACTGACCTGCCATTATGATTCTCCAGGTCATTATGAGTTCATAGACACCATGTATAGGTTCATTTTTATTTAAGTGGTAAAACAAAAATATAAAATTTGTTTTTTAAAAAATTGCGCCATTTTCAGATACCCGTGACGTCTCCATTTTCCGTGATCTCGGGTTGGATGAGGGCTTATTTTTTGGGTGACAAGCTGATATTTTTAATGATACCATTTTGGTCCAGATATGATCTTTTGATTGCCCGTTATCACATCTTAATGCAGTGTTGCAGCGACCAAAATAACGTAATTCTGGCGGACAAATTGAAAAATCGCAGACTTTAGGCAAAGTCGGGTTTCATGAAACCCGACCCGATCCTAGTGTGTAATCGGCCATGAGGTCGGCGATCTGTGCGCCAAAGTCGCGTTTCGTATGACGTTTTCAGCGCCATTTTTCAGCCAATGAAGGAGGACGCAGAGTGTGGGCACCGTAATGACATAGGTCTCGGTCCCCACCATCTTAGAGAAGGGTGTGCACACCGACCACCATCTTACTTCTGCCGAGCATAGGGAGAGGTTGCTGCAGCTGCATCAGAAGAAGGGATATAGTTAGTGTTGCAGAGTGCGTCTTCTTGCAGTCACCGCTGTACTTAGGAGAGCTTCAATCAGCAAGATATCTTGAGTAAACAGTATTTACTTCATACTGGATAAACATGAGATACAATTCAGTGTCACACAGTCCGTGCACTGAAGACAACACATTCAATAAAGAAAAAAAAAACAGGAAGTAAGTAAACAACCAACAATTGAGAGCTTCCCTCCCCACATTACAGCAAGTATATAACTTTACACACTATCGCCATCTGCTGTCTGGTTAGTATAAAGTCCTCCTTTCACTTGTAATAAGTCCTAATCTGTTGCATATGCCAACACCCTTTCTCAACGCCTTCGTGAAAATGTCTACTGTCATTTCTTCAGTAGGACAGTACGCTAACTTCAAGACTCCTTGTTCCTGATGATCTCTCGAGAAATGATATTTCACATCAATATGCTTGGTTCTTGGATTGACTCTTTCCATTTGAGCAAGAACAAGACATCCTTGATTGTCCTCTTTCAGTTTTGTTGGTGCCAACTGTGGTTGTCCTAATTCTGTCAACAATTGTCTTAGCCACAGTACTTTTTGACTCGCATGTGCTGCTGCAACATATTCTGCTTCTGTTGAAGATAGTGTCACAATTGACTGTTTCTTACTTAGTTAGTTAAAGTCCTCCTTTCACTTGTAATAAGTCCTAATCTGTTGCATATGCCAACAGTTAGGGGGGGAAGATTAAGCCCCGAAACTGCTTGTGCTGTAGCGATTTCCACTGTCCAACACCACCTTTTCTTTGCAGGGACAGTGGAGTTTATATTTTTGTGCATCAGCTCTGTAGCTTATTAGGCTGCCTTATAAGGCTCCCTGATAGCTCCATTGCTGTTTGAACCCCGCTATGCAAACCAACTGCTTTTTTAAAAGCAAAAATCCTGTTGCTCCTTTCTGCACAGTTCTCTTGTTTATTTGTCCACACTTTTGTGTGCAGCAGTCCTTTTTAATGCTGCCATACATGTCCTGAGATCATTGTAGGGAGATTGAAATTGTACTACAGTACTTGTATTTTTTGATATATCTTCCAGCCACGTTCTGCCACTTACATTGTGTAGTGTAATACACTGGGCCTGAGTTTTGTTGCAGTCTCCCACCCAAAAAAGGGAGATTTAAATTGGCACTAAGTGGATCTATGTCAGTTCTGTTAGTTTGTCGTATATCTTCCAGCCACGTTCTGCCACTTACATTGTGTAATGTAATAAACTGGGCTTGAGTTTTATTGCAGTCTCCCCCCCAAAAAAGGGACATTTAAATTGGCACTAAGTGGATCTACGTCAGTTCTGTTAGTTTGTCGTATATCAGCCAGCCACGTTCTGCCACTTACATTGTGTAGTGTAATACACTGGGCCTGAGTTTTGTTGCAGTCTCCCCCCCAAAAAGGGAGATTTAAATTGGCACTAAGTGGATCTACGTCACAGTTCTGTTAGTTTGTCGTATATCAGCCAGCCACGTTCTGCCACTTACATTGTGTAGTGTAATACACTGGGCCTGAGTTTTGTTGCAGTCTCCCCCCAAAAAAGGGAGATTTAAATTGGCACTAAGTGGATCTACGTCAGTTCTGTTAGTTTGTCGTACATCTTCCAGCCACGTTCTGCCACTTACATTGTGTAGTGTAATACACTGGGCCTGAGTTTTGTTGCAGTCTACCCCCCAAAAAGGGAGATTTAAATTGGCACTAAGTGGATCTACGTCACAGTTCTGTTAGTTTGTCGTATATCAGCCAGCCACGTTCTGCCACTTACATTGTGTAGTGTAATACACTGGGCCTGAGTTTTGTTGCAGTCTCCCCCAAAAAAAGGGAGATTTAAATTGGCACTAAGTGGATCTACGTCAGTTCTGTTAGTTTGTCGTACATCTTCCAGCCACGTTCTGCCACTTACATTGTGTAGTGTAATACACTGAGCCTGAGTTTTGTTGCAGTCTCCCCCCCAAAAAAGGAGATTTAAATTGGCACTAAGTGGATCTACGTCACAGTTCTGTTAGGCTACGTTCACATTTGCGTTGCGTCGGGCGCAGGTTCGGCGATGCATAGCGACGCATGCATCATGCGCCCCTATATTTAATATGGGGGTGCATGGACATGCGTTGTCTTGCGTTTTGTGATGCATTCGTCATTTTTGGCGCAAGCGTGAGGGCGCAGAGGATGCAGCAAAATGCATTTTTTTGTGTCCAAAATCAAACCAAAAATGGACACATGCGTCACAAAACAATGCGTTCTTGCATGCGTTTTGCATGCGTTGTGCATTGCGTCGCCGACGCAATGCCCAACAATGCAAATGTGAACGTAGCCTTAGTTTGTCGTATATCTTCCAGCCACGTTCTGCCACTTACATTGTGTAGTGTAATACACTGGGCCTGAGTTTTGTAGCAGTCTCCCCCCCAAAAAAGGGAGATTTAAATTGGCACTAAGAGGATCTACGTCACAGTTCTGTTAGTTTGTCGTATATCAGCCAGCCACATTCTGCCACTTACATTGTGTAGTGTAATACACTGGGCCTGAGTTTTGTTGCAGTCTCCCCCCCAAAAAAGGGAGATTTAAATTGGCACTAAGTGGATCTACGTCAGTTCTGTTAGTTTGTCGTATATCAGCCAGCCACATTCTGCCACTTACATTGTGTAGTGTAATACACTGGACCTGAGTTTTGTTGCAGTCTCCCCCCCAAAAAAGGGAGATTTAAATTAGCACTAAGTGGATCTACGTCAGTTCAGTTAGTTTGTCGTATATCTTCCAGCCACGTTCTGCCACTTGCTTTGTGTAGTGTGGATCGCCCCCAGACACAGGGCCACAGGTTACTCGGTACCGGTCCCTTCGGTCTCAGTTCTCGGGTTGTCACGGTGGCTGGACCCTGTCGTGACCCTGCTAAGGGGCGTCCAATAAAGGTGATGGTACAGTCTGTCAGAGGTTCGTGACGCCACCTGTGGTGTTCGGTCAGGATGACCGACGCTGCTGTGGGGTCCGCTGGGGTGATGGAATGGCAGCTGGATGGTATAACTTCCCACAGGTGAAGTATGTCCCCAGGGCTTCCCAGTAAAGTGGATGGTGATGGTGTGAGGTGCAGTCAATAACGAGGACACAAGGTTGCAGTCTCTTTACCTTTTTACTGAAGACTTCAAGATCCTCAATCCAGAGCACGTTTAACCGGGCTATTGGAGACCGGCCGGTCCGATGGGCATATCCAGAGTTTCCTTCGCAGATTGAAATCGTTGCCTACCAATAGCGCCTGTGTGTTGCAGTCTCCCCCCAAAAAAGGGAGATTTAAATTGGCACTAAGTGGATCTACGTCAGTTCTGTTAGTTTGTCGTATATCTTCCAGCCACGTTCTGCCACTTGCTTTGTGTAGTGTAATACACTGGGCCTGAGTTTTGTTGCAGTCTCCCACCCAAAAAAGGGAGATTTAAATTGGCACTAAGTGGATCTGCGTCAGTTCTGTTAGTTTCTCGTATATCTTCCAGCCACGTTCTGCCACTTACATTGTGTAATGTAATAAACTGGGCTTGAGTTTTATTGCAGTCTCCCCCCCAAAAAATGGACATTTAAATTGGCACTAAGTGGATCTACGTCAGTTCTGTTAGTTTGTCGTATATCAGCCAGCCACGTTCTGCCACTTACATTGTGTAGTGTAATACACTGGGCCTGAGTTTTGTTGCAGTCTCCCCCCCAAAAAGGGAGATTTAAATTGGCACTAAGTGGATCTACGTCACAGTTCTGTTAGTTTGTCGTATATCAGCCAGCCACGTTCTGCCACTTACATTGTGTAGTGTAATACACTGGGCCTGAGTTTTGTTGCAGTCTCCCCCCAAAAAAGGGAGATTTAAATTGGCACTAAGTGGATCTACGTCAGTTCTGTTAGTTTGTCGTACATCTTCCAGCCACGTTCTGCCACTTACATTGTGTAGTGTAATACACTGGGCCTGAGTTTTGTTGCAGTCTACCCCCCAAAAAGGGAGATTTAAATTGGCACTAAGTGGATCTACGTCACAGTTCTGTTAGTTTGTCGTATATCAGCCAGCCACGTTCTGCCACTTACATTGTGTAGTGTAATACACTGGGCCTGAGTTTTGTTGCAGTCTCCCCCAAAAAAAGGGAGATTTAAATTGGCACTAAGTGGATCTACGTCAGTTCTGTTAGTTTGTCGTACATCTTCCAGCCACGTTCTGCCACTTACATTGTGTAGTGTAATACACTGGGCCTGAGTTTTGTTGCAGTCTCCCCCCCAAAAAAGGAGATTTAAATTGGCACTAAGTGGATCTACGTCACAGTTCTGTTAGGCTACGTTCACATTTGCGTTGCGTCGGGCGCAGGTTCGGCGATGCATAGCGACGCATGCATCATGCGCCCCTATATTTAATATGGGGGTGCATGGACATGCGTTGTCTTGCGTTTTGTGATGCATTCGTCATTTTTGGCGCAAGCGTGAGGGCGCAGAGGATGCAGCAAAATGCATTTTTTTGTGTCCAAAATCAAACCAAAAATGGACACATGCGTCACAAAACAATGCGTTCTTGCATGCGTTTTGCATGCGTTGTGCATTGCGTCGCCGACGCAACGCCCAACAATGCAAATGTGAACGTAGCCTTAGTTTGTCGTATATCTTCCAGCCACGTTCTGCCACTTACATTGTGTAGTGTAATACACTGGGCCTGAGTTTTGTAGCAGTCTCCCCCCCAAAAAAGGGAGATTTAAATTGGCACTAAGAGGATCTACGTCACAGTTCTGTTAGTTTGTCGTATATCAGCCAGCCACATTCTGCCACTTACATTGTGTAGTGTAATACACTGGGCCTGAGTTTTGTTGCAGTCTCCCCCCCAAAAAAGGGAGATTTAAATTGGCACTAAGTGGATCTACGTCAGTTCTGTTAGTTTGTCGTATATCAGCCAGCCACATTCTGCCACTTACATTGTGTAGTGTAATACACTGGACCTGAGTTTTGTTGCAGTCTCCCCCCCAAAAAAGGGAGATTTAAATTAGCACTAAGTGGATCTACGTCAGTTCTGTTAGTTTGTCGTATATCTTCCAGCCACGTTCTGCCACTTGCTTTGTGTAGTGTAATACACTGGGCCTGAGTTTTGTTGCAGTCTCCCACCCAAAAAAGGGAGATTTAAATTGGCACTAAGTGGATCTGCGTCAGTTCTGTTAGTTTCTCGTATATCTTCCAGCCACGTTCTGCCACTTACATTGTGTAATGTAATAAACTGGGCTTGAGTTTTATTGCAGTCTCCCCCCCAAAAAAGGGAGATTTAAATTGGCACTAAGTGGATCTACGTCAGTTCTGTTAGTTTGTCGTATATCAGCCAGCCACATTCTGCCACTTACATTGTGTAGTGTAATACACTGGACCTGAGTTTTGTTGCAGTCTCCCCCCCAAAAAAGGGAGATTTAAATTAGCACTAAGTGGATCTACGTCAGTTCAGTTAGTTTGTCGTATATCTTCCAGCCACGTTCTGCCACTTGCTTTGTGTAGTGTGGATCGCCCCCAGACACAGGGCCACAGGTTACTCGGTACCGGTCCCTTCGGTCTCAGTTCTCGGGTTGTCACGGTGGCTGGACCCTGTCGTGACCCTGCTAAGGGGCGTCCAATAAAGGTGATGGTACAGTCTGTCAGAGGTTCGTGACGCCACCTGTGGTGTTCGGTCAGGATGACCGACGCTGCTGTGGGGTCCGCTGGGGTGATGGAATGGCAGCTGGATGGTATAACTTCCCACAGGTGAAGTATGTCCCCAGGGCTTCCCAGTAAAGTGGATGGTGATGGTGTGAGGTGCAGTCAATAACGAGGACACAAGGTTGCAGTCTCTTTACCTTTTTACTGAAGACTTCAAGATCCTCAATCCAGAGCACGTTTAACCGGGCTATTGGAGACCGGCCGGTCCGATGGGCATATCCAGAGTTTCCTTCGCAGATTGAAATCGTTGCCTACCAATAGCGCCTGTGTGTTGCAGTCTCCCCCCAAAAAAGGGAGATTTAAATTGGCACTAAGTGGATCTACGTCAGTTCTGTTAGTTTGTCGTATATCTTCCAGCCACGTTCTGCCACTTGCTTTGTGTAGTGTAATACACTGGGCCTGAGTTTTGTTGCAGTCTCCCACCCAAAAAAGGGAGATTTAAATTGTCACTAAGTGGATCTGCGTCAGTTCTGTTAGTTTCTCGTATATCTTCCAGCCACGTTCTGCCACTTACATTGTGTAATGTAATAAACTGGGCTTGAGTTTTATTGCAGTCTCCCCCCCAAAAAATGGACATTTAAATTGGCACTAAGTGGATCTACGTCAGTTCTGTTAGTTTGTCGTATATCAGCCAGCCACGTTCTGCCACTTACATTGTGTAGTGTAATACACTGGGCCTGAGTTTTGTTGCAGTCTCCCCCCCAAAAAGGGAGATTTAAATTGGCACTAAGTGGATCTACGTCACAGTTCTGTTAGTTTGTCGTATATCAGCCAGCCACGTTCTGCCACTTACATTGTGTAGTGTAATACACTGGGCCTGAGTTTTGTTGCAGTCTCCCCCCAAAAAAGGGAGATTTAAATTGGCACTAAGTGGATCTACGTCAGTTCTGTTAGTTTGTCGTACATCTTCCAGCCACGTTCTGCCACTTACATTGTGTAGTGTAATACACTGGGCCTGAGTTTTGTTGCAGTCTACCCCCCAAAAAGGGAGATTTAAATTGGCACTAAGTGGATCTACGTCACAGTTCTGTTAGTTTGTCGTATATCAGCCAGCCACGTTCTGCCACTTACATTGTGTAGTGTAATACACTGGGCCTGAGTTTTGTTGCAGTCTCCCCCAAAAAAAGGGAGATTTAAATTGGCACTAAGTGGATCTACGTCAGTTCTGTTAGTTTGTCGTACATCTTCCAGCCACGTTCTGCCACTTACATTGTGTAGTGTAATACACTGGGCCTGAGTTTTGTTGCAGTCTCCCCCCCAAAAAAGGAGATTTAAATTGGCACTAAGTGGATCTACGTCACAGTTCTGTTAGGCTACGTTCACATTTGCGTTGCGTCGGGCGCAGGTTCGGCGATGCATAGCGACGCATGCATCATGCGCCCCTATATTTAATATGGGGGTGCATGGACATGCGTTGTCTTGCGTTTTGTGATGCATTCGTCATATTTGGCGCAAGCGTGAGGGCGCAGAGGATGCAGCAAAATGCATTTTTTTGTGTCCAAAATCAAACCAAAAATGGACACATGCGTCACAAAACAATGCGTTCTTGCATGCGTTTTGCATGCGTTGTGCATTGCGTCGCCGACGCAACGCCCAACAATGCAAATGTGAACGTAGCCTTAGTTTGTCGTATATCTTCCAGCCACGTTCTGCCACTTACATTGTGTAGTGTAATACACTGGGCCTGAGTTTTGTAGCAGTCTCCCCCCCAAAAAAGGGAGATTTAAATTGGCACTAAGAGGATCTACGTCACAGTTCTGTTAGTTTGTCGTATATCAGCCAGCCACATTCTGCCACTTACATTGTGTAGTGTAATACACTGGGCCTGAGTTTTGTTGCAGTCTCCCCCCCAAAAAAGGGAGATTTAAATTGGCACTAAGTGGATCTACGTCAGTTCTGTTAGTTTGTCGTATATCAGCCAGCCACATTCTGCCACTTACATTGTGTAGTGTAATACACTGGACCTGAGTTTTGTTGCAGTCTCCCCCCCAAAAAAGGGAGATTTAAATTAGCACTAAGTGGATCTACGTCAGTTCTGTTAGTTTGTCGTATATCTTCCAGCCACGTTCTGCCACTTGCTTTGTGTAGTGTAATACACTGGGCCTGAGTTTTGTTGCAGTCTCCCACCCAAAAAAGGGAGATTTAAATTGGCACTAAGTGGATCTGCGTCAGTTCTGTTAGTTTCTCGTATATCTTCCAGCCACGTTCTGCCACTTACATTGTGTAATGTAATAAACTGGGCTTGAGTTTTATTGCAGTCTCCCCCCCAAAAAATGGACATTTAAATTGGCACTAAGTGGATCTACGTCAGTTCTGTTAGTTTGTCGTATATCAGCCAGCCACGTTCTGCCACTTACATTGTGTAGTGTAATACACTGGGCCTGAGTTTTGTTGCAGTCTCCCCCCCAAAAAGGGAGATTTAAATTGGCACTAAGTGGATCTACGTCACAGTTCTGTTAGTTTGTCGTATATCAGCCAGCCACGTTCTGCCACTTACATTGTGTAGTGTAATACACTGGGCCTGAGTTTTGTTGCAGTCTCCCCCCAAAAAAGGGAGATTTAAATTGGCACTAAGTGGATCTACGTCAGTTCTGTTAGTTTGTCGTACATCTTCCAGCCACGTTCTGCCACTTACATTGTGTAGTGTAATACACTGGGCCTGAGTTTTGTTGCAGTCTACCCCCCAAAAAGGGAGATTTAAATTGGCACTAAGTGGATCTACGTCACAGTTCTGTTAGTTTGTCGTATATCAGCCAGCCACGTTCTGCCACTTACATTGTGTAGTGTAATACACTGGGCCTGAGTTTTGTTGCAGTCTCCCCCAAAAAAAGGGAGATTTAAATTGGCACTAAGTGGATCTACGTCAGTTCTGTTAGTTTGTCGTACATCTTCCAGCCACGTTCTGCCACTTACATTGTGTAGTGTAATACACTGAGCCTGAGTTTTGTTGCAGTCTCCCCCCCAAAAAAGGAGATTTAAATTGGCACTAAGTGGATCTACGTCACAGTTCTGTTAGGCTACGTTCACATTTGCGTTGCGTCGGGCGCAGGTTCGGCGATGCATAGCGACGCATGCATCATGCGCCCCTATATTTAATATGGGGGTGCATGGACATGCGTTGTCTTGCGTTTTGTGATGCATTCGTCATTTTTGGCGCAAGCGTGAGGGCGCAGAGGATGCAGCAAAATGCATTTTTTTGTGTCCAAAATCAAACCAAAAATGGACACATGCGTCACAAAACAATGCGTTCTTGCATGCGTTTTGCATGCGTTGTGCATTGCGTCGCCGACGCAACGCCCAACAATGCAAATGTGAACGTAGCCTTAGTTTGTCGTATATCTTCCAGCCACGTTCTGCCACTTACATTGTGTAGTGTAATACACTGGGCCTGAGTTTTGTAGCAGTCTCCCCCCCAAAAAAGGGAGATTTAAATTGGCACTAAGAGGATCTACGTCACAGTTCTGTTAGTTTGTCGTATATCAGCCAGCCACATTCTGCCACTTACATTGTGTAGTGTAATACACTGGGCCTGAGTTTTGTTGCAGTCTCCCCCCCAAAAAAGGGAGATTTAAATTGGCACTAAGTGGATCTACGTCAGTTCTGTTAGTTTGTCGTATATCAGCCAGCCACATTCTGCCACTTACATTGTGTAGTGTAATACACTGGACCTGAGTTTTGTTGCAGTCTCCCCCCCAAAAAAGGGAGATTTAAATTAGTACTAAGTGGACCTACGTCAGTTCAGTTAGTTTGTCGTATATCTTCCAGCCACATTCTGCCACTTGCTTTGTGTAGTGTGGATCGCCCCCAGACACAGGGCCACAGGTTACTCGGTACCGGTCCCTTCGGTCTCAGTTCTCGGGTTGTCACGGTGGCTGGACCCTGTCGTGACCCTGCTAAGGGGCGTCCAATAAAGGTGATGGTACAGTCTGTCAGAGGTTCGTGACGCCACCTGTGGTGTTCGGTCAGGATGACCGACGCTGCTGTGGGGTCCGCTGGGGTGATGGAATGGCAGCTGGATGGTATAACTTCCCACAGGTGAAGTATGTCCCCAGGGCTTCCCAGTAAAGTGGATGGTGATGGTGTGAGGTGCAGTCAATAATGAGGACACAAGGTTGCAGTCTCTTTACCTTTTTACTGAAGACTTCAAGATCCTCAATCCAGAGCACGTTTAACCGGGCTATTGGAGACCGGCCGGTCCGATGGGCATATCCAGAGTTTCCTTCGCAGATTGAAATCGTTGCCTACCAATAGCGCCTGTATGTTGCAGTCTCCCCCCAAAAAAGGGAGATTTAAATTGGCACTAAGTGGATCTACGTCAGTTCTGTTAGTTTGTCGTATATCTTCCAGCCACGTTCTGCCACTTGCTTTGTGTAGTGTAATACACTGGGCCTGAGTTTTGTTGCAGTCTCCCACCCAAAAAAGGGAGATTTAAATTGGCACTAAGTGGATCTACGTCAGTTCTGTTAGTTTCTCGTATATCTTCCAGCCACGTTCTGCCACTTACATTGTGTAATGTAATAAACTGGGCTTGAGTTTTATTGCAGTCTCCCCCCCAAAAAAGGGACATTTAAATTGGCACTAAGTGGATCTACGTCAGTTCTGTTAGTTTGTCGTATATCAGCCAGCCACGTTCTGCCACTTACATTGTGTAGTGTAATACACTGGGCCTGAGTTTTGTTGCAGTCTCCCCCCCAAAAAGGGAGATTTAAATTGGCACTAAGTGGATCTACGTCACAGTTCTGTTAGTTTGTCGTATATCAGCCAGCCACGTTCTGCCACTTACATTGTGTAGTGTAATACACTGGGCCTGAGTTTTGTTGCAGTCTCCCCCCAAAAAAGGGAGATTTAAATTGGCACTAAGTGGATCTACGTCAGTTCTGTTAGTTTGTCGTACATCTTCCAGCCACGTTCTGCCACTTACATTGTGTAGTGTAATACACTGGGCCTGAGTTTTGTTGCAGTCTACCCCCCAAAAAGGGAGATTTAAATTGGCACTAAGTGGATCTACGTCACAGTTCTGTTAGTTTGTCGTATATCAGCCAGCCACGTTCTGCCACTTACATTGTGTAGTGTAATACACTGGGCCTGAGTTTTGTTGCAGTCTCCCCCAAAAAAAGGGAGATTTAAATTGGCACTAAGTGGATCTACGTCAGTTCTGTTAGTTTGTCGTACATCTTCCAGCCACGTTCTGCCACTTACATTGTGTAGTGTAATACACTGAGCCTGAGTTTTGTTGCAGTCTCCCCCCCAAAAAAGGAGATTTAAATTGGCACTAAGTGGATCTACGTCACAGTTCTGTTAGGCTACGTTCACATTTGCGTTGCGTCGGGCGCAGGTTCGGCGATGCATAGCGACGCATGCATCATGCGCCCCTATATTTAATATGGGGGTGCATGGACATGCGTTGTCTTGCGTTTTGTGATGCATTCGTCATTTTTGGCGCAAGCGTGAGGGCGCAGAGGATGCAGCAAAATGCATTTTTTTGTGTCCAAAATCAAACCAAAAATGGACACATGCGTCACAAAACAATGCGTTCTTGCATGCGTTTTGCATGCGTTGTGCATTGCGTCGCCGACGCAACGCCCAACAATGCAAATGTGAACGTAGCCTTAGTTTGTCGTATATCTTCCAGCCACGTTCTGCCACTTACATTGTGTAGTGTAATACACTGGGCCTGAGTTTTGTAGCAGTCTCCCCCCCAAAAAAGGGAGATTTAAATTGGCACTAAGAGGATCTACGTCACAGTTCTGTTAGTTTGTCGTATATCAGCCAGCCACATTCTGCCACTTACATTGTGTAGTGTAATACACTGGGCCTGAATTTTGTTGCAGTCTCCCCCCCAAAAAAGGGAGATTTAAATTGGCACTAAGTGGATCTACGTCAGTTCTGTTAGTTTGTCGTATATCAGCCAGCCACATTCTGCCACTTACATTGTGTAGTGTAATACACTGGACCTGAGTTTTGTTGCAGTCTCCCCCCCAAAAAAGGGAGATTTAAATTAGCACTAAGTGGATCTACGTCAGTTCAGTTAGTTTGTCGTATATCTTCCAGCCACGTTCTGCCACTTGCTTTGTGTAGTGTGGATCGCCCCCAGACACAGGGCCACAGGTTACTCGGTACCGGACCCTTCGGTCTCAGTTCTCGGGTTGTCACGGTGGCTGGACCCTGTCGTGACCCTGCTAAGGGGCGTCCAATAAAGGTGATGGTACAGTCTGTCAGAGGTTCGTGACGCCACCTGTGGTGTTCGGTCAGGATGACCGACGCTGCTGTGGGGTCCGCTGGGGTGATGGAATGGCAGCTGGATGGTATAACTTCCCACAGGTGAAGTATGTCCCCAGGGCTTCCCAGTAAAGTGGATGGTGATGGTGTGAGGTGCAGTCAATAACGAGGACACAAGGTTGCAGTCTCTTTACCTTTTTACTGAAGACTTCAAGATCCTCAATCCAGAGCACGTTTAACCGGGCTATTGGAGACCGGCCGGTCCGATGGGCATATCCAGAGTTTCCTTCGCAGATTGAAATCGTTGTCTACCAATAGCGCCTGTGTGTTGCAGTCTCCCCCCAAAAAAGGGAGATTTAAATTGGCACTAAGTGGATCTACGTCAGTTCTGTTAGTTTGTCGTATATCTTCCAGCCACGTTCTGCCACTTGCTTTGTGTAGTGTAATACACTGGGCCTGAGTTTTGTTGCAGTCTCCCACCCAAAAAAGGGAGATTTAAATTGGCACTAAGTGGATCTACGTCAGTTCTGTTAGTTTCTCGTATATCTTCCAGCCACGTTCTGCCACTTACATTGTGTAATGTAATAAACTGGGCTTGAGTTTTATTGCAGTCTCCCCCCCAAAAAAGGGACATTTAAATTGGCACTAAGTGGATCTACGTCAGTTCTGTTAGTTTGTCGTATATCAGCCAGCCACGTTCTGCCACTTACATTGTGTAGTGTAATACACTGGGCCTGAGTTTTGTTGCAGTCTCCCCCCCAAAAAGGGAGATTTAAATTGGCACTAAGTGGATCTACGTCACAGTTCTGTTAGTTTGTCGTATATCAGCCAGCCACGTTCTGCCACTTACATTGTGTAGTGTAATACACTGGGCCTGAGTTTTGTTGCAGTCTCCCCCCAAAAAAGGGAGATTTAAATTGGCACTAAGTGGATCTACGTCAGTTCTGTTAGTTTGTCGTACATCTTCCAGCCACGTTCTGCCACTTACATTGTGTAGTGTAATACACTGGGCCTGAGTTTTGTTGCAGTCTACCCCCCAAAAAGGGAGATTTAATTTGGCACTAAGTGGATCTACGTCACAGTTCTGTTAGTTTGTCGTATATCAGCCAGCCACGTTCTGCCACTTACATTGTGTAGTGTAATACACTGGGCCTGAGTTTTGTTGCAGTCTCCCCCAAAAAAAGGGAGATTTAAATTGGCACTAAGTAGATCTACGTCAGTTCTGTTAGTTTGTCGTACATCTTCCAGCCACGTTCTGCCACTTACATTGTGTAGTGTAATACACTGAGCCTGAGTTTTGTTTCAGTCTCCCCCCCAAAAAAGGAGATTTAAATTGGCACTAAGTGGATCTACGTCACAGTTCTGTTAGGCTACGTTCACATTTGCGTTGCGTCGGGCGCAGGTTCGGCGATGCATAGCGACGCATGCATCATGCGCCCCTATATTTAATATGGGGGTGCATGGACATGCGTTGTCTTGCGTTTTGTGATGCATTCGTCATTTTTGGCGCAAGCGTGAGGGCGCAGAGGATGCAGCAAAATGCATTTTTTTGTGTCCAAAATCAAACCAAAAATGGACACATACGTCACAAAACAATGCGTTCTTGCATGCGTTTTGCATGCGTTGTGCATTGCGTCGCCGACGCAACGCCCAACAATGCAAATGTGAACGTAGCCTTAGTTTGTCGTATATCTTCCAGCCACGTTCTGCCACTTACATTGTGTAGTGTAATACACTGGGCCTGAGTTTTGTAGCAGTCTCCCCCCCAAAAAAGGGAGATTTAAATTGGCACTAAGAGGATCTACGTCACAGTTCTGTTAGTTTGTCGTATATCAGCCAGCCACATTCTGCCACTTACATTGTGTAGTGTAATACACTGGGCCTGAGTTTTGTTGCAGTCTCCCCCCCAAAAAAGGGAGATTTAAATTGGCACTAAGTGGATCTACGTCAGTTCTGTTAGTTTGTCGTATATCAGCCAGCCACATTCTGCCACTTACATTGTGTAGTGTAATACACTGGACCTGAGTTTTGTTGCAGTCTCCCCCCCAAAAAAGGGAGATTTAAATTAGCGCTAAGTGGATCTATGTCAGTTCAGTTAGTTTGTCGTATATCTTCCAGCCACGTTCTGCCACTTGCTTTGTGTAGTGTGGATCGCCCCCAGACACAGGGCCACAGGTTACTCGGTACCGGTCCCTTCGGTCTCAGTTCTCGGGTTGTCATGGTGGCTGGACCCTGTCGTGACCCTGCTAAGGGGCGTCCAATAAAGGTGATGGTACAGTCTGTCAGAGGTTCGTGACGCCACCTGTGGTGTTCGGTCAGGATGACCGACGCTGCTGTGGGGTCCGCTGGGGTGATGGAATGGCAGCTGGATGGTATAACTTCCCACAGGTGAAGTATGTCCCCAGGGCTTCCCAGTAAAGTGGATGGTGATGGTGTGAGGTGCAGTCAATAACGAGGACACAAGGTTGCAGTCTCTTTACCTTTTTACTGAAGACTTCAAGATCCTCAATCCAGAGCACGTTTAACCAGGCTATTGGAGACCGGCCGGTCCGATGGGCATATCCAGAGTTTCCTTCGCAGATTGAAATCGTTGCCTACCAATAGCGCCTGTGTGTTGCAGTCTCCCCCCAAAAAAGGGAGATTTAAATTGGCACTAAGTGGATCTACGTCAGTTCTGTTAGTTTGTCGTATATCTTCCAGCCACGTTCTGCCACTTGCTTTGTGTAGTGTAATTCACTGGGCCTGAGTTTTGTTGCAGTCTCCCACCCAAAAAAGGGAGATTTAAATTGGCACTAAGTGGATCTACGTCAGTTCTGTTAGTTTGTCGTATATCTTCCAGCCACGTTCTGCCACTTACATTGTGTAATGTAATAAACTGGGCTTGAGTTTTATTGCAGTCTCCCCCCCAAAAAAGGGACATTTAAATTGGCACTAAGTGGATCTACGTCAGTTCTGTTAGTTTGTCGTATATCAGCCAGCCACGTTCTGCCACTTACATTGTGTAGTGTAATACACTGGGTCTCAGTTTTGTTGCAGTCTCCCCCCCAAAAAGGGAGATTTAAATTGGCACTAAGTGGATCTACGTCACAGTTCTGTTAGTTTGTCGTATATCAGCCAGCCACGTTCTGCCACTTACATTGTGTAGTGTAATACACTGGGCCTGAGTTTTGTTGCAGTCTCCCCCCAAAAAAGGGAGATTTAAATTGGCACTAAGTGGATGTACGTCAGTTCTGTTAGTTTGTCGTACATCTTCCAGCCACGTTCTGCCACTTGCTTTGTGTAGTGTAATACACTGGGCCTGAGTTTTGTAGCAGTCTCCCCCCCAAAAAAGGGAGATTTAAATTGGCACTAAGTGGATAAACGTCACAGTTCTGTTAGTTTGTCGTACATCTTCCAGCCACGCTCTGCCACTTACATTGTGTAGTGTAATACACTGGGCCAGAGTTTTGTTGCAGTCTCCCCCCCCAAAAAGGGAGATTTAAATTGGCACTAAGTGGATCTACGTCACATTTCTCTTAGTTTGTCGTACATCTTCCAGCCACGTTCTGCCACTTACATTGTGTAGTGTAATACACTGGGCCTGAGTTTTGTTGCAGTCTCCCCCCCAAAAAAGGGAGATTTAAATTGGCACTAAGTGGATCTACGTCAGTTCTGTTAGTTTGTCGCATATCTTCCAGCCACGCTCTGCCACTTACATTGTGTAGTATAATACACTGGGCCTGAGTTTTATTGCAGTCTCCCCCCCAAAAAAGGGAGATTTAAATTGGCACAAAGTGGATCTACGTCAGTTCGTTTGGTTTGTCGTATATCAGCCAGCCACGTTCTGCCACTTACATTGTGTAGTGTAATACACTGGGCCTGAGTTTTGTTGCAGTCTCCCCCAAAAAAAGGGAGATTTAAATTGGCACTAAGTAGATCTACGTCAGTTCTGTTAGTTTGTCGTACATCTTCCAGCCACGTTCTGCCACTTACATTGTGTAGTGTAATACACTGAGCCTGAGTTTTGTTGCAGTCTCCCCCCAAAAAAGGAGATTTAAATTGGCACTAAGTGGATCTACGTCACAGTTCTGTTAGGCTACGTTCACATTTGCGTTGCGTCGGGCGCAGGTTCGGCGACGCATAGCGACGCATGCATCATGCGCCCCTATATTTAACATGGGGGCTCATGGACATGCGTTGTCTTGCGCTTCGTGACGCATGCGTCATTTTTGGCGCAGACGTCAGGGCACAGAGGACGCAGCAAATTGCATTTTTTTGCGTCCAAAATCAAGCCAAAAATGGACACTTGCGTCACAAAACAATGCGTTTTGCATGCATTTTGCATGCGTTGTGCATTGCGTCCCCGACGCAACGCCCAACAACGCAAATGTGAACGTAGCCTTAGTTTGTCATATATCTTCCAGCCACGTTCTGCCACTTACATTGTGTAGTATAATACAATGGGCCTGAGTTTTATTGCAGTCTCCATCCCAAAAAAGGGAGATTTAAATTGGCACTAAGTGGATCTACGTCAGTTCTGTTAGTTTGTCGTATATCAGCCAGCCACGTTCTGCCACTTACATTGTGTAGTGTAATACACTGGGCCTGAGTTTTGTAGCAGTCTCCCCCCCAAAAAAGGGAGATTTAAATTGGCACTAAGTGGATCTACGTCACAGTTCTGTTAGTTTGTCGTATATCAGCCTGCCACGTTCTGCCACTTACATTAGTAACATAGTTAGTAAGGCCGAAAAAAGACATTTGTCCATCCAGTTCAGCCTATATTCCATCATAATAAATCCCCAGATCTACGATAGTAACATAGTTAGTAAGGCCGAAAAAAGAAATTGTGTACTGTAATACACTGGGCCTGAGTTTTGTAGCAGTCTCCCCCCCAAAAAAGGGAGATTTAAATTGGCACTAAGTGGATATACGTCACAGTTCTGTTAGTTTGTCATATATCTTCCAGCCACGCTCTGCCACTTACATTGTGTAGTGTAATGCACTGGGCCTGAGTTTTGTTGCAGTCTCCCCCCCAAAAAAAGGGAGATTTAAATTGGCACTAAGTGAATCTACGTCACAGTTCTGTTAGTTTGTCGTACATCTTCCAGCCACGTTCTGCCACTTACATTGTGTAGTGCAATACACTGGGCCTGAGTTTTGGTGCAGTCTACCCCCCAAAAAGGGAGATTTAAATTGGCAATAAGTGGATCTACGTCACAGTTCTTTTACTTTGTCGTACATCTTCCAGCCACGTTCTGCTACTTACATTGTGTAGTGTAATACACTGGGCCTGAGTTTTGGTGCAGTCTCCCCCCCAAAAAAGCAAGATTTAAATTGGCATTAAGTGGATCTACGTCAGTTCTGTTAGTTTGTCGTATATCAGCCAGCCACGTTCTGCCACTTACATTTTGTAGTGTAATACACTAGGCTTCAGGTTTGTTGCAGTCTCCCCCCCAAAAAAGGGAGATTTAAATTCTCAACAAGTTTATATACACCTTCTACCTTGTTTTACAGTACCATATAACGGCTGTTATTTTGGTTAGATTTTTCCAAAAATGAGGAAGTCTGGTGGAAGAGGCCGTGGGCGGTCGTTGCCAGCTGGTACTGATGGTGGTGGTGGTGGAGCATCTGGTCGTACTGGGAAAAGCAAAATAGCACCAAAGGCTCGAGGTGTTGAGCCAGCGTCATCATCTGGCTACACAAGGCCTCGAAGGCTCCCTTATCTGGGAGTAGGAAAACAGCTTTTAAAGCCGAAACAGCAGGAAAAAGTTTTGGCTTTCCTTGCTGACTCAGCCTCTAGCTCTTTTGCCTCCTCTTCAGAAGGTTCGAAATCTAAAAGCAGCGAGTCGTCAGTGGATGCTCCCGGTCAGGAACAAGTTGCTTCCTTGTGTCCTTCACCCAAACCAAAAGTGAAGGATGCGGCAGGCGATACTACAGTTTATTCCATGGAGCTCTTTACACATACCATGCCTGGGTTACAGAGGGAAATTGTTAAAAGCCCATTACAAGATGAATCGGACATGGAGTGCACAGATGCATAGCCACAGCTAGATTATTATGCTGTTCCATTGACTCAGAGCACTACATTGCCCTCGCAGCGTACTGAGCCAGAATCTGACCCTGATGAGACTATGGTGCCCCGTCACGAACGCTATAGCACCTTACAGGGTGACACAGAGGAAGGTGCACATGACATTGAAGAGGAGGTGATAGATGACCCAGTTGTTGACCCAGATTGGCAGCCATTGGGGAAGAGGGTGCTGCTGCCAGTAGCTCGGAAGCGGAGGAGGATGATCCGAAGCAGCCATCTACATCGCAACAGCTTTCATCTAGCAGGCCCGTGTCTGGCCAAAAATGTTTGTCAAAACCAAAAACAGTTTTAGGACAGCGTGGCCATCCGGTGAAAGTAGCACAGCATGCAATGCCTGAAAAGGCAATCCATAGTAGGAAGCAGTGTGGGAATTTTTTAACCAAGATCCGAGTGATCAGTGCAAAGTTATCTGTAAGAAGTGCTCAAAGACCTTTAGCAGAGGGAAGAATCTCCTAAATTTAAATACAACGTGCATGCGTAGACATTTAACCCGCATGCACTTGCAAGCCTGGACTAACTACCAAACGTCCCGTACTGTTGGAGCACTTGCTCAGAATGAAGGTAGTCAGCAACGCTACATTGCTTCCCTCACTGTAAGCCCACCGGTTAGGACACCACCAGCAGCAAATGTGGAGGTATCGTTGCAAGGCCAAAGCAGTCAAGGAATCACATGGTTCTTGGTAGGAAACACTGTAGGTAGGCCAACATCAAGAATACCATCACCAATCCTCTCTCAATCTGCCATGTCCACTACCACCCCCCCTATTTCGACCATATGCAGCTCTCCAGTCCAGCTCACCCTACAAGAGTCTCTCATTAGGAAAAGAAAGTGCTCATACTGTCATCCACGTACACAGGGTTTGAACGCCCACATTGCTAGACTCATCTCATTAGAGATGATGCCCTATCGGTTGGTTGAAAGCGAAGCTTTCAAAGCCTTGATGGGCTACGCAGTACCACGCTATGACCTACCCAGTCGACACTTCTTTGAGAGAAAAGCCATCCCAGCCCTCCACCAGCATGTCAAAGACCGCATTGTCCATGCACTGAGGCAATCAGTCAGTAGAAAGGTGCACTTCACAACAGATGCATGGACCAGTAGGCATGGCCAGGGACGTTACGTGTCTATCACGGCGCACTGGGTTAATGTGGTGGATGCAGGGTCCACAGGGGACAGCCATAGTGGGACAGTTCTGCCTAGCCCACTGTCTAGGAAACAGTTTGCTGTAGGCGTTCGCCACCCCACCGCCTCCTCCTCCTCCAGAAGTGAAAGTTCGTCCACAGAGCGCAGTCACACGACCACTCCATCTGCAGCTGCCAGTGTTGCACACGAGGTGTCCCATTATGGAACAGCTAGTGGTAAGCGTCAGCAGGCTGTGCTACAAATGAAGTGTCTGGGCGACAACAGACACACCACAGAAGTACTGGCCGAGTACTTGCAGCAAGAAACTCAGTCATGGCTGGGCAGTGTACATCTAGTCAGTGATAACGGAAGGAATTTTATGGCTGCCATAGCCCTTTCAGAACTGAAACACATACCTTGTCTGGCTCACACCTTGAACCTGGTGGTGCAGTGCTTCCTAAAAAATTATCCGGAGTTACCAGCCCTGCTCCTGAAGGTGCGAAGACTTTGCTCGCACATCCGCTGGTCGCCCGTACACTCCAGTCGTATGCTGAACCATCAGCAATCGCTGAATCTTCCCCAGCAACGCCTAATAATCGACGTTGCAACAAGGTGGAATTCCAGACTGCACATGCTTCAGAGGCTGTGCGAACAGAGGCGTGCTGTCATGTATCTGTGGGAGGATACACATACACGGGCAGGCAGTTGGATGGCAGACATGGAGTTGTCTGGTGTGCAGTGGTTGAAGCTCCAAGACCTCTGTCAAGTCCTTCAGTGTTTTGAGGAATGCACACGGCTGGTAAGTGCAGATGATGCCATCATAAGCATGAGAATCTCACTAATGCGTCTGCTGATGCAAAGTTTGACGCACATTAAGGAGCAGGCATCTGCAGCCGAGGAGGGAAGCCTTGATGACAGTCAGCCATTGTCTGCCCAGGGAACTCTCCTGGAAGAGGTGGTGGACGAAGAGGAGGAGGAGGAGGATGGGGATAAATATTTATGGGAGGAGGATGCTTCTCAGGGGGCAATAGAAACTGGTGGCGTTGCAAGGTCAGGTACAGGGTTTTTGCGGGCCACAAGTGATGTTGATTTGCAAGAAAGTGCTCCTCAACCCAGCACAAGCAGTGAATTGACACCTGGAACATTGGCCCACATGGCAGAATGGCAGACTATGCCTTGCGTATCCTAAAAAGGGACCCCCGCATTATCAAAATGATGACCGATGATGATTACTGGTTGGCCTGCCTCCTGGATCCACCATACAAAGGAAAATTACAAAATATCATACCACATGAGAACCTTGAGCAAATATTGGCTACCAAACAAGCAACTCTTGTAGACCATTTGGGTCAGGCATTCCCAGCACACAGCGGCGGTGATGGTTCTCACACGAGCTGTAGGGGGCAACATGGCAGAGGTGTTAGAGGTGCACAAATCCGAAGTGGCTTTGGATAGAGGGGTTTTATGACCAGGTTGTGGGGTGATTTCGCAATGACCGCAGACATGACAGGTACTGCTGCATCAATTCAAAGCGACAGGAGACACCATTTGTCCAGTATGGTTACCAACTATTTTCCTCAATTATCAATATTCTCCCTCATATGTCAGTCCCCTTTGATTACTGGGCATCTAAAATAGACACCTGGCCTGAATTGGCAGAATATGCATTACAGGAGCTCGCTTGCCCTGCTGCTAGTGTGCTATCAGAAAGATTCTTGCGTGCTGCTGGTTCAATACTATGCCACCTGTGTAATCCTCTTACCAATTTTGAACTGCATTTAGCCTACTTTTTTATTTTGGGCCTATATCTGTGTTTCCTCCTCATCCTGCCCATTGCCCAGCCACTGCTAGATGAGTCTGCTGGTACATTGACCCAGACCACTACATTCCCCTTGCACTCTACACAGCCAGAAACTGACCCTGCTGAAAGTCAGGTTCCCCTTCCCGCATACTATACCACCTTACACGGGGACAAAGAGGAAGGTGCAGATGAAAGTGCAGGTTCCTTCATCAGGTGGGGGGTATACTCGTTGGCACTGTCACAGGGCACAGGGCCCCTCATAGTAAGCAAAAGTGTACCTGGCAGTGGGAGGCGCCGCCCGCCATCAAACACACCGCCGTACTATGAGGGGCCCTGTGCCAGTGCCAACTAGTGGGCCCCCCCTTCTTGCTCAGGATCACAGCACTTGCAAAGTTGAAATACTTACCTCTCCCTGCTCCACCATCTTGACGTATTCCACGTTTCCTGGGCCCACGAAAATCTTGAGCCAGCCCTACCCCCCCACAACTTTAGCCAAATGACCCCCAATTTTCAATGCCTAACTATTATTATAAAGCAAATTAAGATTGACAAGCTTAAGTAATACGAATTGATGTTTTCGGCATTAAAATGGGCACTGTAGGTGTTTTCCTGTCCTCCACTCACTGCCGACTTTGATTCTACATTGACTTGCATTGGGTTTCGTGTTTCAGTCGGCCCCGACTTTTTGCAAAAATCAGCCAATTTCATCCGACCCGACTTTTGAGAAAGTCGGGTTTTGCAAAACCCCACTCGATCCTAAAAAAGTAAAAGTCGCTCAACTCTAGTAGCAAGTGTTTTTCTTGGAATGCTGTGTTTTTTGGCCGCCATGCATAACGCCTTTTCGTATGACCAAACAACTCAATCTTGGTTTCATCAGTCCACGGGACCTTCTTCCAAAAAGAAATTGGCTTCTCCAAATGTGCTTTCGCATACCTCAGCCGACTCTGTTTGTGGCGTGCTTACAGAAACAGCTTCTTTCGCATCACTCTCCCATACAGCTTCTGCTTGTGCAAAGTGCGTTGTATAGTTGACCGATGCACAGTGACACCATCTGCAGCAAGTTGATGCTGCAGGTCTCTGGAGGTGGTCTGAGGATTTTCCTTTATTGATCTCACCATTCTTCTTCTCTGCCTTTCTGATGTTTTTCTTGGCCTGCCACTTCTGGCCTTAACAAGAACTGTAACTGTGTTCTTCCATTTCCTTACTATGTTCCTCACAGTGGAAATGAGACAGCTTTTTGTATCCTTCCCCTGAACAACTATGTTGAATAATCTTTGTTTTCAGATCATTTAGACAGTTGTTTTGAGTAGCCCATGATGCCACTCTTCAGAGGAGATTCAAACAGGAGAACAACTTGCAAGTGGCCACTTTAAGTAGCTTTTCTCATGATTGCATACAGATGGCTATGAAGTTCAAAGCTCAATGAGGTTAGAAAACCAAAAAAGTGCTTTAGTAAGTCAGTAAAAAGTAGGTAGGAGTATTTAAAACAAGAAAATGATAAGGGTGCCCATACTTATGCACCTGTCAAATTTAGTTTGAATGCAGATTGCACATTTTCTGTTAGTACAATAAACCTCATTTCAAGGCAGAAACATTACTGTGTCCAACAGTTATTAGATATATGAAACTGAAATAGCTGTTGCAAAAAAAAACAATTTTTATAAAACATTAAGCTTAAGATTAATAGGGGTGCCCAAACTTTTTCATATAACTGTAACTGTGTGCTTCACTGCACCTCACTCATCCTTACTGTCAACAGGTAAGATGGATAAATTACTTCCTGTCCATCGACAATATATTGGTTCCATAAAATTAAGGTTGACACAGCAAGATGTGGCTGGTCTCATGAGGCCAAAACTCTAACCACTATGATAGCTAATATTGTTTTCCAATCATGTAACTACTGGCCTGCCGCCGGCAATCAGTCACAGTATGCGGCCACAGCAATAAATATTTTGTTTCATCATTTTCTGAATGTATATACAGGTGCTTTTCACAAAATTAGAATATCATCAAAAAGTTAATTTATTTCAGTTCTTCAATACAAAAAGTGAAACTCTTATATTATATAGAGTCATTACAAGCAGAGTGATCTATTTCAAGTGTTGATTTCTGCTAATGTTGATGATTATGGCTTAGAGCCAATGAAAACCCAAAAGTCATAATCTCAGAAAATTAGAATACTTTATAACAGCAGCTTGAAAAATGATTTTATAATCCGAAATGTTGGCCTACTGATATGTATGTTCAGTAAATGTGCTCAATATTTGGTCAGAGTTCCTTTTGCTGAGGTGTTATGCAAGCCCAGCTTGCTTTGATAGCAACCTTCAGCTCGTCTGCATTGTTGGGTCTGGTGTCTCTCATCTTCCTCTTGACAATACCCCAAAGATTCTCTATGGGGTTAAGGTCAGGTGAGTTTTCTGCTCAATCAAGCACAGTGATACTGTTGTTTTTAAACCAGGTGTTAGGGGTCGAGTTCCCACCTCTGCACAGGGGGAATCTCGGGCCATTTCCACTGCGGTCTCCCATTCTTCTCCTGCCGCAGTGGAGCCTGCTCAGTGGAGACGTCAGTCCCAGCATCTTGCTCAGTCCCACTCTGTACAAAGAGTTACTGCTGCTTTTCCTGCTTCTGCCATTGAAGCCAGTGCTGGGCAGCGGCGAGCAGATGCTTCTGGGACTAAGTCCTGCTTTTCTCATTCTGAGCATGCCCAGAGTAAGATCTCTCAGTGAAGATCGAGGGTCACATGGTCAGATACTGCAGCTAAGTCCATTGGTCCTTTCATGCGCTAGTATTGTTCCATGTTATGTGATTTGCGCCAGTGTGGTCACGTAAGAGTGTGTTCAGGGACCCGGCTGAAAAAGGCCCCTAGAATGCTGGCACCTCCGGCGAGGAGTTTTGTGTGCATGCGTGACCACTGACTGCTCTCTGTTTGGGCATTTAGCCTGTGCCTCTGTGAAGTCTCACAGGGCACAGTGCTTTGCTTTCACGGCTACTCGGTGAATTAACTGAGTTAGTCTATACCGCCATATAGTGCCGCCGTTTGCTAGCAGCAGGTTCTCCTGCACGGTGGACCCCGGGCTGCGAACGCACCAATAACAATAAAGACATCTATATTTACTCAGTGCGTTCCGCTAGCCCTAACACCAGGTATTGGTACTTTTGGCAGTGTGGACAAAAGCCAAATTTCCATCTCCAAAAAGCTTGTTAGCAGAGAGAAGCGTAAAGTGCTTTAAAATTTCCTGGTAGATGGCTGAAAACACCATCTTGGACCACTGATCAACAGTCCAGTTCTTTTTTTCTTTGGCCCAGATACGAAGTTTCTAGTGTTGGCTATTGGTCATGAATGGCTTGACATGAGGAGTGCGACACTTGTAGTTCATGTTCTTGATACATCTGTGAATCTCCCCCAACTTTTTGAATGGCCTTTTCTTAACAATCCTTTCAAGGCTGCGGTTTTCCCGGTTGCTTGTGCACCTTTTTCTACCACACTTTTTCCTTCCACTCAACTTTCAATTAACATGCTTGGATAAAGCACTCTGTGAACAGCCAGCTTCTTTAGATATGATCTTTTGTGGCTTAACCCCCTTGTGGAGTGTGTCAATGATTGCCTTCTGGACATATGTCAAGTCAGCAGTCTTCCTCATAATTGTAAAACCTACTGAAACAGACTAAAGGCCCCTTCACATTAAGCGACGCTGCAGCGATACCGACAACGATGTCGATCGCTGCAGCGTCGCTGTTTGGTCGCTGGAGAGCTGTCACACAGACAGCTCTCCAGCGACCAACGATCCCGAAGTCCCCGGGTAACCAGGGTAAACATCGGGTAACTAAGCACAGGGCCGCGCTTAGTAACCCGATGTTTACCCTGGTTACCAGCGTAAAAGTAAAAAAAAACAAACAGTACATACTTAACTACCGCTGTCTGTCCTCGGCGCTCTGCTTCTCTGGTCTGGCTGTGAGCACAGCGGCCGGAAAGCAGAGCGGTGACGTCACCGCTCTGCTTTCCGGCTGACCGACGCTCACAGCCAGTACAGGAGGAGTGCAGAGCACAGCGCCGGGGACAGACAGCGGTAGGTAAGTATGTACTGTTTGTTTTTTTTTTACTTTTACGCTGGTAACCAGGGTAAACATCGGGTTACTAAGCGCGGCCCTGCGCTTAGTTACCCGATGTTTACCCTGGTTACCAGTGAAGACATCGCTGGATCGGCGTCACACACGCCGATCCAGCGATGTCCACGGGAGATCCAGCGACGAAATAAAGTTCTGGACTTTGTTCAGCGACCAACGATCTCCCAGCAGGGGCCTGATCGTTGGTCGCTGTCACACATAACGATTTCCTTAACGATATCGTTGCTACGTCACAAAAAGCAACGATATCGTTAACGATATCGTTATGTGTGAAGGTACCTTAAAGGACCTTTTTAAACACTTGGTCTTTCCATGTGTTTTTTGTTAATTATTCTAATTTACTGAGATAATGACGAGCGAGTTTCACTTTTTGTATTGAAGAACTTAAATTAACTTTTTGATGATATTCTAATTTTGGGAAAAGCACCTGTATATACCTACTTTGTTTTTATATGTACTTTTATGTATAATGTGGCAGAACAGCTAAAAATTGTAGGCTTCGGGGTAGGCAAGTTGAAAAACTTTTGCAACTTGCTTCAAAAGATGAATCTCAATCTCAATATTACCAAATCCCACAAATAAAACATGACCATCATTTTTTATCAGTTTTTATTGTTAGAAACAAAACGTTCCATTGTTTAGATAGTAATATACATATGCAAAAGATGTGTACATCATATTTTGTGTAGATCGTCTACGCGTTACTCGTACTGTCTTTGTATTTTCACAGAAAACATAAAATGCAATATACTATATTGATGCAACAGGCAGCCTAAATACAATATGAGCTTATTTTTGGGGCAATATTATGGCAACAATTTCTGAAACAATTGCACAACTGATCACCTAAATGAAAAGAGTCTTAAGTATTTATGATGTTTATTAGTTCAGGATATCAAACCTGGGGGTTATCAGGCTTTTAAGGCTATGTGCACATGTCCAGAAAGTATGCAGAAATTTCCTGAGAAAATCCTGAGGTTTTCCGCAGGAATTCTGCACTCATTTTTGTCGCGTTTTTATCACATTTTTTGCGTTTTTTCCGGAGGTTCCCAATGCAATGATATAGTGGGAAATCCGCTTAAAATCCGCAAAATTAATGAACATGCTGCGCATTTTTCCACATGCGTTTTTTTGCGGAAAAAACGCAATATGTGCACAAAAATTGCAGAAACCATGAAAAATGAAGGGTTTTGCGGTGGAAAGCCGCCGAAAAAATGCGAAAAATCCGCAAATAATCCAGAACGTGTGCACATGGCCTAACAGTTGTAAGTTAGGTGCTAAAATTGACCCATTTAGCATTTGTGTAAATTTCTACTAAATATGATGCTTTATGATATTACAAACTACTTGCATGCAAGGATGTCTGCATAACATGTATGCAATTCTTGAAGACACAACTCTCAACATCCTAATTTTTCATATTACTTTTGTTAACATTTCAAAAAGCTTCAGTTGGTCTCCAAAGGAACTTCACTTCAGCCAACTATATTGACTTTATTGTTACTTTATTATTTATGACTGCATTGTTATGTCCTTATGATAACTTTTTGGTGTTTGTTTACATTATTCATGCATATTGCACTTCCATTATGAGTGCCTATGTTGCTATGGTATCATGTCCAAGGGTCACATAGATGTATTATTGTACATGGATGGGGGTGTTATCATTGTTGTTTTTATATGTTTTTAATCATGTTTGTGCTTTGGTGATAATAAAGTAGTTTTTGATATTTTTTGTACCTCGGGTGCGCACTTTCTACATACGCATTAGTCTTTCCTCCAGTTATTGTTCCCCCTTACTATGCGTTAGTAGCACCCTGTGATTAATATACCGTATATACTCGAGTATAAGCCGAGATTTTCAGCCCAAAATTTTGGGCTGAAAGTGCCCCTCTCGGCTTATACTCGAGTCAAGGTGGGTGGCAGGGTCGGCGGGTGAGGGGGTGAGGGCGCTGAGGCATACTTACCTAGTCCCAGCGATCCTCGCGCTGTCCCTGCCGTCCCACGGTCTTCTGTGCTGCAGCTTCTTCCTCTCTTCAGCAGTCACGTGGGACCGCTCATTACAGAAATGAATAAGCGGCTCCACCTCCCATAGGGGTGGAGCCGCCTATTCATTCCTCTAATCAGCGGTGCCGGTGACCGCTGATAGAGAAAGAAGCTGCGGCACCGAAGACCAGGCAGAGGGACAGCGCGAGGATCGCCAGGACTAGGTAAGTATAGCATATTCACCTGTCCTCGTTCCAGCCGCCGAGCGTCGCTCCATCTTCCCGGCCGGCGCCTCCATCTTTCCGGCGTCTGCGCTCTGACTGTTCAGGCAGAGGGCGCGATGACGCATATAGTGTGCGCGGCGCCCTCTGCCTGATCAGTCAGAGCAGAGACGCCGGGAAGATGGAGGCGCCGGAACGAGACACCGGGAGCTGCAATCAAGGGAGGTGAGTATGTGTTTATTTTTTTTTATTGCAGCAGCAGCAGCGGCGGCGGCAGAGATTTATGTGGAGCATCTATGGGGCACAGTGAACGGTGCAGGGCACCGTATATGGCACATCTATGGGGCACAGTGAACGGTGCAGAGCACCGTATATGGCACATCTATGGGGCACAGTGAACGGTGCAGAGCACCGTATATGGCACATCTATGGGGCACAGTGAACGGTGCAGGGCACCGTATATGGCACATCTATGGGGCACAGTGAACGGTGCAGGGCACCGTATATGGCACATCTATGGGGCACAGTGAACGGTGCAGAGCACCGTATATGGCACATCTATGGGGCACAGTGAACGGTGCAGAGCACCGTATATGGCACATCTATGGGGCACAGCGAACGGTGCAGAGCACCGTATATGGCACATCTATGGGGCACAGCGAACGGTGCAGGGCACCGTATATGGCACATCTATGGGGCACAGCGAACGGTGCAGGGCACCGTATATGGCACAGCGAACGGTGCAGGGCACCGTATATGGCACATCTATGGGGCACAGCGAACGGTGCAGGGCACCGTATATGGCACATCTATGGGGCACAGCGAACGGTGCAGGGCACCGTATATGGCACATCTATGGGGCACAGCGAACGGTGCAGGGCACCGTATATGGCACATCTATGGGGCACAGCGAACGGTGCAGAGCACCGTATATGGCACATCTATGGGGCACAGTGAACGGTGCAGGGCACCGTATATGGCACATCTATGGGGCACAGTGAACGGTGCAGGGCACCGTATATGGCACATCTATGGGGCACAGTGAACGGTGCAGGGCACCGTATATGGCACATCTATGGGGCACAGTGAACGGTGCAGAGCACCGTATATGGCACATCTATGGGGCACAGTGAACGGTGCAGAGCACCGTATATGGCACATCTATGGGGCACAGTGAACGGTGCAGAGCACCGTATATGGCACATCTATGGGGCACAGTGAACGGTGCAGAGCACTGTATATGGCACATCTATGGGGCACAGTGAACGGTGCAGAGCACCGTATATGGCACATCTATGGGGCACAGTGAACGGTGCAGAGCACCGTATATGGCACAGCTATGGGGAAATATGAACGGTGCAGAGCACTGTATGGCACAGCTATGGGGAAATAATGATCTATTTTTATTTTTGAAATTCACCGGTAAATGCTGCATTTCCACCCTAGGCTTATACTCGAGTCAATAAGTTTTCCCAGTTTTTTGTGGCAAAATTAGGGGGGTCGGCTTATACTCGGGTCGGCTTATACTCGAGTATATACGGTAATTGCATTTGAAATATAGACTGTGGTGCACCCTGCTTTTTTTTGCTGAGAAGCAGAGAATAACTGAGCTGGATCCTGGAGAAGAGTGGTAGGTGAGAACATTATTACACTCAGATTACACTACATGGACGTAAACATAGTGGGAGGTGTTTGATATGCCAATATTAACAATATGCATGCAAAGTAAGATGCTGCTAATTCATTAAGTGGTGCATGCGATTTAATGAATTTGGTGCATCCTATCACTAGACAGTGCCTCCATGTTCCTCAGTAAAAAATTTGCGCCTGTCAAGCACTGGAGTACATTTCTGAAGTAAGTTAGACTGGCCAAGACTAGTGCTAAAACATCAAAAGTAGTAAAAGTGTTTCACCCCAGAAATCTCTCAAACACTTTGGTAAATCACAGCCATAATGGTAACATATTTGCTATATATTGTAAGCCCACTTTAGAATGTTTTGATAGCTCCCATTCAATAATAAACAGTGTGCTTTATGGTTACCAACATTTACTTTTGAAAAATATATCTACATGTAGATTATAATAAAAACCAAAACAGAAACAAAATTAAAAAAATACCCTGCTCTAAGTAAATAAGGAAAAGCAATACTGCATAAAAATAACATTGGGTACACCGTTTTCTATTTAAAAAAAAAATGCGTTAAAGCCATCCCACCAATGTCAAGGTGTACCCAAGTTGGTGATGGTCCTAACCTCTAGTATTAAAACCTTACCCTGCATCATAGTGACGTCCTGTATAAATAAGGGCTCGGCAGGACCAGGTCCCACACTTAGAGAGACAGCTAGTGGGGAGCTTTTTGAATGTAAAATCCAGTCCAAAGGAAGAGAAGCCACACCCTTACCTGCAATAAATGCAGAAACCTAAAACTAAACCGAAAAAAATGAACTGGACCAGAGTGCTGTCTGGTTTTTTTTAATGTACCATTAGACTTGCATTGGCAAGTTTGATCTGTGAAGTAAATCATAATCAGATATGTCTTTAGGTTTTGATGTGGACCACAATAATACATGGACAAATGAACAGCCCAATTATAATAAGCGCGAGCTATAACCAGGAAAATCATGAATAGAATTTGTATGTGAAAAACTGATGTCTGAGTGAGACGCAACAGCAAATTTCACCCTTTTTGGTGAAACAAAATGTTATCGGCAAACGGTTAAATTTACACTTGCCATCCTGCAGAAGTTAAACAACTGCCGATCTACTACGAGCAAGATGATCCATTTTTGATTAATGAGTTCAACTGCACTTTAATGAGAACAGAGCGATTGTGCCCAGAGTGTCATTATAATCTGCATCCCATCTCCTACACAGGATGATGTGCTGCTGAGAACAATGATTTTCAGGAAAATGTAAGGTGCTTTTACACTGGGCATTTTTTCAAATAATCAACTGGTCTAAACAAGCCGACAATTGCCCATAACATGTACAATTATTTATCAGGTGAAAAGTTATTAAGCTTGCTGAAAAGTTATCGTTCTCAGCAGCACATGTCCTGTAGAAACAGAACATATGCTACTAAGAATAATGATACTCTATAAACACAGAACACTTGCATGATGGATCATTCTGCATGTGACAATGCAGTTGGGCAGTCTAAGAGGCAATTAAACCGTCACCTATCAGGTTACATGTATCCAGTCGGCAGTGGCTTAACAGCTACAGGTTGACAAGTATAAACCAACCCTTAAAAATTATTTTACCTCACAAATTATCATTTTTCCTGTTTATTGGCTGATTCAGAACCTGTTGAGATTAACCAATTACCAGACTAGAGATGATCAAAAAGATTTCCACTACCTAGTACGACACATAGATCAATTCTCCTTGACAGGTGGACAGGAGTAGTGTTCACTTTTGGACTAGCAATCGTATGTTGACTTATGCATCCTACTAGTCCCCCACAACTCGTGTGATGACATTGCTTGAGCCCTAGTCACTATGCCTTACACAATGTTATGATATCACGGGGATCTAGTAAGTGGCAGAAACAGCCAAGATGCCAGACAGAGGAGTGCTGACACATAAGTGAACACTGACTAAGTCCGGCTGTTATGAAGGACCAAACTGGATGCCCAATCAGTGTACTTTGAATACTTTTACTCATCTCTATTAAAAAGGTCTTCTCAAGTTTAAAAATTACCCCTATTTATAAGATTGGAGGTAACTTTTTCATTGCTGCGGGTCCGACTGCAGTGGTGCCAACCAATCCCAAGAATGGGATGGAGTGGAAGTCAATCATGTGCACTACCACTGCATTCATTCTTCATGGTAGGACGGGAGATTGTCAAGCGCAGTACTTGGTTGATCTTTGGTGCCACTGTTAGAATGAGTTGAGCGGCAGGGCACATGTTCAACCTCTGCTACATTAGTCTGAGGCTTCAGGAATTGGTGGAGCCTACAGCGGTCGGAAACCTAGCAATCAGAAAGTTATCCCCTTTCCCTTGGAAATTAGATAACTTTAAAACTTGAGACACCACTTTTAAGGACAAGATATGCCGTCAATTTCAAAAGGCTGGATAACCGTTTTATAGCAGAGTCAAACAATACAAATCCTGCATCAATGAACTTCCAGGCATATCAACATCGAAAGTGAAGAACATTGGAAATCAGAAAATATACCACTGGCTACAAGTTCAATAATTATGAAAAGATAATAATATTAAGGCACATAGCACAAATTGTATGTGATGAACATATTGTAAATGTTTTTAGGTAATTATTAACCAATAATGACCATGCAAATTCTAGTACGTTACTTAAATCTATAGATACATTTTTGATCACTTTCAATGAGTAAAGAGGCATGTCAGAATTAGTTTCTACTGATTAATTTATTAAAGATTAGTATGAATAAATAATTATATTACGAAGCATAAGTGTACCTTTTAGCATCATATGGTTGCTTGCTACTGCTGTTACTTAATATCCTATATATTTATAGTGGTCAGAGTTTTATTTTTATGATGAGACCGTTATAGCCATGTAAAGATGCCATTGATAAAATTCTGCCTACAAGTACAGTAGAATTAAACATTATCGCTACAAGCCTGGCAAGGAAATCTGAAACAGCGGAACTGCAGTGGGATAGTTTTGGCAAACTATTTCTTCTTTTCTTCCTTTTAATATATTTCCTGCTCTTATCCCATTTTAAAAAAAAAATCAAATATCCCCTTTAATTTCAATATATAACACTATGTATTAAATAATAATTATTGTTCACATTTGCTTCAACAAATCTGTAATATGGACGAAAATAAAAACTGCAACATATCTGGACAGAAGACGATGCTTCCTTCTCAATTATTAGATGCCTCTCCTCTTCCTAAAATGCCTCTTGTACTAATAGCTCACTTTTAGAGCAAATTAAGAATAGGTGAAGATGAGAGAGAGGAATAAAAAGAGAAAGAAAGACACTTCTTCTGCTTAAAGTAATTGTTGTACTTTAGCTGGAGTTACAGCTACACTGCTTATTACTGCTGCGCTCTATATTTCCGTTCCTTATCTGTATGTACAGTAAATGGATTAAGTAGAGCAGGGTCTCCTTTTTCTATGTGATTTTCATGGGTGGTGTAACAGAAGCTTGTTTCCACACTTTCTGAAGCTATAGTCAGAGAAAACACAAAGAGATGACATGTACAGAATGGGAAAACTGCTGAAGTCATCTGAAGGCCAGAAATATTATTTTTTCTTGTGAACACACAACAGCCTATTATGGAACGTTACCCAAAATAATAGGTACTCTTTTAGCATCTATTGTGGTGAATGTAGGCTGGCAAAATTGTATCAATTAAAGGTGTTGTACAAAGATTAAAAATTATCACCTGTCAGGTGGGTCAAGATTCTGCTACTAAGCAGAGCATTATACTATGTTTTCCAGTAAAAGTTGAAGGTTAATCTAAGGAAAGTGACAGACTATAATATGAGTAACTATGATAAATACAAAATAAGCGCTAAGTACTATGGCAGCACTGGCTCGAAAAACTTGGTGTGTCATACAATCTGATGACATAAGGCACAAGAGCACTTTTCAAATACCTTTTTGTGTTGCCATATTATCCATGAACCCCTGACACATTTCTACAGATAAGAAAGCCTTTGCTTAGGGCGTTATTCTTGCTGAGGATTTCCGTTGTGAACATCACTAAATAAACATGGTTTATAAGTGGCTTTAGGCTACAACATATGGTACCTTATATTTAGATACCTAAAATGATCTGAAATATAACAGTCGTTCCGCAAAAGAACATAATATAACTAGATACTGTAAAATCTGATGACATTCTGCACAGTAAAGCTGAGGATTCACACCAGTTTCAAAATTGAACATAATAAGGGTGATAATTCTTGTCGTGAGATTGTAGTATTTGCTCGTAATATCCAATATCCCACCTTCTCTTCCTTTTCTGTAAAGTAGGAAGGAAGAGTTAAGAGTATAAAAATAACATATAAAGTATAGTAACACTCAACGTAGGAAAGGTTATGTAAACCATCAAACATCAAACTATGTCAATGACAGCAATGCAGGACAGGTAATGCATTGGGTTAAGGGATCCATCAACAATGTGGTGTCTATGGGTGCTTCAAGCACAACTCTTGCATTTTTGTTATTCTTTTTTACCACTGTAGTGGAGTCATTTATCTAAGTTGCCTGCCCTCAGTTTTATCCTCGCTAACCACCATCTTGTTCCGTTATCTGCGCCACTCCGTTCAGTCTTCCACAGTTTGTGACCTGTAGGATCACTTCAGTGTTTGCTGGGTATGCCGGAGGTCAGTTCTCGATGTAAGTCTATGAGAGGCAGAATGAGGCTCTCATAGACTTGCAATGTGAGCTTCTGACCAATACCTCTAACTTCTGGTCAATCGGAATTTGCTGACACAAAACGGTGGTGCAGGACGGTAGGAACAGCTCAAGACAGCGCCTGGCAAGTAAATTAGTAGGGGAAGGGAACACAGATTAGTGGCATCACTCCAGCGCTGAAATAAAAAAAAAACGCTGGAGTGGTGCTTTCAATATTTTAATGTAATGAATTGACTCACTTCACATATGCATTGATGGTACTACTGGAAAGCAAAAAGAACAAAAAAAACACAAGATGCTGAAACAAAAAAGCCAGACATGATTACATAAACATGTCAGATCCCCTTATAGTCAATGAAGTTGTTCAGTTTCTGCTGGTACCTGGTACCCACAGAGTCTGGCGCTGCCATTATTTTTGTATTTCATACCCTGTACATTACAGAAATGCAGAAATACTCTTGCAGATGTGAGACTTTGCTTGGGTAAAAAGTAAGTAGGTTGAAGTTGAAATATTTGTGAGCTAATAGGCTGCCAAACAGAATATCCACCCAGCACTCACTAAGCCAAAACAAATAACAAAAATTCAAGTACCGTACCTTAGGTCTTTAATATGTAAATTGAAAGAAATATTATATTTACATCGAAAATTAACTTTTTCTGTGTTGATTTTTCATTTGGATCATAAAAGTTGATATTTCTTTAATTAATCTCCATATTTTTAATAATTTGATTGTATTTGATAGCACGCTTACTAAAAATGCAATCATTTCACATATCTTAACCATAAATAAACAATACTATAAATGACATATAAAGTAATGTATTCCTGAAAAAAATCTTTTCTAAAGGGTCTCACTTACCTTGCAGAGAAGGATGCCTGTGGCTATTAAACTATACAGCAACAAGACCACAAAGACTATGAGCAATGTCCATTTGTACATGTTGTCCTCCACAGGCTCTATGGATTGTGCACATTGGTACGTCAAATCTATTAAAATAAGCAAGAGCAACTGTGTTGCAATCATTGACCAAAACAAGATGACATTTGATACTCTTCCAAAGAAATAATGGTTGGTAAAAGTACATCTGACTTACCACTAACATAAACAAGAATCGCATTCCCTTCAGAGGATCGATAAGGAGGTGGATACATAACTTCCATCTTACAAGTATACAGCCCTGTGTCCTCTGCCGTTAGCCCCGAGATGTTAAATGTTACATTGTGTGGACTGGGTATGCCTAAACATCTGATGGTGTCCCCAATAGAAGCATGTTCATATTTAGTGTTGAAAGAGAAAACACAAATCTCAGATATGTGTTTCTTCGTTTTCTTCAGCAGACTGAAACGTATCTCCTCCACCATTCCATAAACACTGTAGTCACATATCAGAGTGGCTTCTCCATGCCTATTCGCGACTATCACAGCTGGCTGAGTCACCTGGGTTCCTGCGTGAACTAAAAGTTAAACAACCCACTTATTAAGATTGTGCAATATGTTCACCATAACATATTTCATAATTGCAAAATATTATATTATGTACCTAAAAAGTTATTTCATACAATTCCCTATCTAAAACGTCATCTTTCCATAAAGCAGTCACATCTTTAAGAATAAAATGTTATCTCTTTATGAAGTCAGTAAAATACCTCCCAAAAATAGCAAACCCCATTTCCTAATTTTACCTACCTTCTGACATCCCGTTATAGATGAAGAAAATTGCTATGAAAACTTGGTAAAGCATAGTGGTAAAAAATACAAATATCTTCTTATTTTGTACTTAAATCAGAAAAAAAGTTTAAATTTTAGCACCATGTAAAGTCTATGGTGTCATTTATTCCAAGAATGTTTCAAGAATGACTGGATAACTGAATTGTTAAAGTCAAATTTTGCTGTCAGGAAATATCTGAGTGTATTATTACTTCAAAATGAAGTTTAGGGTTCAGACATCTGCATATATAACCTCAAAATCAGAAACGTATTCACTCTGTAATGTTTTGAGTTTACAAGAAAGGAAGTAGTAGGCTGGAACTGTTACGTATAACGAGAACCACATTAAGAGCAGTGAGATTCAGTGTGACCAAAATATGCCTATTTGAAACGGAAAATAAAGATAATTTCACACAACTTATATTCAGCTTATTTTATTCTAGGAACTTAATTTAATATACAAAGGCACGCAATCTTAACACTTTATGAGCCGATATCTGAAAATAAAAAATGTGATTTGGTAACCTGAAAACCTTTTTTGGCAATTATCTGTTTTCAATTAAACATTTTCTCAGTTCAGTTCTAATACTTTTTTTCTGTTTAATTTGTGTTATAAATGCCCATTAGTTCCCATAAAGGAAAGAAATATTTCTTGGTACCGTGTTAGCCAGTAGATAGAAAAATATTTAGAATTGAGGAGTCCTCAGGTATACAAGGTATCAACCACTGAGGACTCTCTAAATTCTAAATATTTTTCATTAGTTCCCATTAATTTTTCCCACGTCACAGCATGCATTGCACATTACATGCATTATACATTTTGTGCTTCTCTTGAACAACTGCTCAAAGTGAGTGTGTCAACAGAGAATGGCCAATTGTTCAAATCAATTTATTAATATTATTTTATTTAAGCACCATCTAAAAAAAATCTTGCAATTTTCACATAGTCCATTAGGGTACCGTCACACAGTGCCATTTTGATCGCTACGACGGTACGATTCGTGACGTTCCAGCGATATCCATACGATATCGCTGTGTCTGACACGCAGCAGCGATCAGGGATCCTGCTGAGAATCGTACGTCGTAGCAGATCGTTTGGAACATTCTTTCGTCGCTGGATCTCCCGCTGTCATCGCTAGATCGGTGTGTGTGACACCGATCTAGCGATGCGTTCGCTTGTAACCGGGGTAAACATCGGGTTACTAAGCGCAGAGCTGCACTGTGACTGCCGGCCGTAAAGTGAAAGCAGAGCACAGCGGTGACGTCACCGCTGTGCTGTGCTTTCACTTTACGGCCGGCAGTCAGTGAGTGCGGGAAGCAGACGGCAAGGGACAGACACCGGAATGTAAGTATGTACTGTTTGTTTTTTTTTACGCTGGTAACCAGGGTAAACATCGGGTTACTAAGCGCGGTCCTGCGCTTAGTAACCCGATGTTTACCCTGGTTACCCGGGGACCTCGGCATCGTTGGTCGCTGGAGAGCTGTCTGTGTGACAGCTCTCCAGCGACCACACTACGACTTACGAACGATCACGGCCAGGTCGTATCGCTGGTCGTGATCGTTGGTAAATCGTATAGTGTGACGGTACCCTTAGGCTCATGATTCCTTGTCTGTACACATTATTTTTCAGCAGTCTCATTATCATAACAAACAGGATTACAAAGAAGGGCAACATATACTGTAGTAGATTACAAAGGATCCACCATTCACGATAAATGATTTGAAAGCTCCTATCCTCCCCTTCCCTTCACAATAACCTTTGTCTAAATTAGACAACTAAATATATTTAGAAATTCATAAATCTAAGTACGTACATATGATCCCGTAAAACTTCACTTTTAATATTATCACATAAAACCCAGACCCAGTATTCAAAAAACTTTGGCTCAATACCATAAATGATAAGGAAAAAATAAATCACCAAATTCATTAACCTAGCAAGGTCCTAAATAAGCCTACTGCTAACACGTGCCTTGCTGTGGAGGTTGGCACCCTAAGAGACCATTTTTTTGCGTCCCCACTCAATGCAGGCTATCCCTCTCTTCCCTACAATGTCCCTCTCAATACAGGTGGGAAAAAAAAACAATAAAGCTAAGAGCAGTGGTGAAAAAAATTGATATTAAACATTAATAGATAAATCAATCTCCATTTAGGCCTTGAAAGGCACCTCCGGATAGCAAAATAACCATACCAACACAATGCATATAATTCAAATATAATGACAACCAATAGTTCAGTCCACAATCAGCTGACTATTCCTATTTTCGACCCATCATGGACAAGAGAACAAATACATATCAAGACAAATTCCATTCAGGGTCCATTCATAGCCAAAGAAACTATTATTGATAAATGATAAAAATAACTTAGCACTAGTGTTGAGCGATACCGTCCGATACTTGAAAGTATCGGTATCGGATAGTATCGGCCGATACCCGAAAAATATCGGATATCGCCGATACCGATATCCGATACCAATACAAGTCAATGGGACATCAAGTATCGGAAGGTATCCTCATGGATCCCAGGGTCTGAAGGAGAGGAAACTCTCCTTCAGGCCCTGGGATCCATATTAAAGTGTAAAATAAAGAATTAAAATAAAAAATATTGTTATATTCACCTCTCCGGCGGCCCCTGGACATCAGCGGGAGGATCCGGCGTCCGGCACGGCTTCTTTCTTCAAAATGCGCGCCTTTAGGACCTGTGGAATGACGTCCCGGCTTCTGATTGGTCGCGTGCCGCCCATGTGACCGCCACGCGACCAATCAGAAGCCGTGACGTCATTCCTCAGGTCCTAGAAGGCGCTCATTCTAGGACTTTAGCTGAGGAATGACGTCGCGGCTTCTGATTGGTCGCGTGGCGGTCACATGGGCGGCACGCGACCAATCAGAAGCCGGGACGTCATACCACAGGTCCTAAAGGCGCGCATTTTGAAGAAAGAAGCCGTGCCGGACGCCGGATCCTCCCGCTGATGTCCAGGGGCCACCGGAGAGGTGAATATAACAATATTTTTTATTTTAATTCTTTATTTTACACTTCCGATACCGATACCCGATATCACAAAAATATCGGATCTCGGTATCGGAATTCCGATACCGCAAGTATCGGCCGATACCCGATACTTGCGGTATCGGAATGCTCAACACTACTTAGCACGTGTTGGTATCACCCCGACGCGTTTCCCTGTTCTCACGGTTCATCAGGAGGAAATGGTATAGATGTTCATGATGCCGGATGCCATATAGATGAATGTCATAAGCTGGCGGTGAAGATGTAAGGACTAGAGTTGAGCGACTTTTTCTTTTTTAGGATCGAGTCGGGTTTCGCGAAACCCGACTTTGTCAAAAGTCGGGTCGGGGTGAAATAGGCCGATTATTTCGAAAATTGGTGGGCCAACCGAAACATGAAACCCAATGCAAGTCAATGTTGAATCAAAGTCGGCAGTGAGTGGAGGACAGGAAAACACCTACAGTGCCCATTTTAATGCCAAAAACATCAATTCTTATTTCTTAAGCTTGTTAATCTTAATTTACTTTAAAATAATAGTTAGGCATTGAAAACAGGCTAAAGTTGTGGGGGGTAGGGCTGGCTCAAGATTTTCGTGAGCCCAGGAAACGCGGAATACGTCATGGCGGTGGAGCAGGGAGAAGTAAGTATTTCAACTTTGCAAGTGCTGTGATCCTGAGCAAGCAGGGGGGCCCACTCGTTGGCACTTGGCACTGGCACAGGGCCCCTCATAGTACGGCGGTGTTTGATGGCGGGTGGCGCCTCCCACTGCCAGAGACACTTTTGCGTACTATGAGGGGCCCTGTGCCAGTGACGTCGCCAACGAGTATGCCCCCCTCACCTGATGAAGGAACCTGCACTTTCATCTGCACCTTCCTCTTTGTCCCCGTGTAAGGTGGTATAGTATGCGGGAAGGGGAACCTGACTTTCAGCAGGGTCAGATTCAGGCTGTGTAGAGTGCAAGGGGAATGTAGTGGTCTGGGTCAATGTACCCGCAGACTCATCTAGCAGTGGCTGGGCAATGGGCAGGATGAGGATGAAACACAGATATAGGCCCAAATAATAAAGTAGGCTAAATGTAGTTCAAAATTGGCAACAGGAATAAACAAGCGGGATAGCTTTGTTCAGTGGAGGACAACTGTAATGAGTGGCCCAGACCCAGTTAGTAGGCCCAAAATAAAAAAGTAGGCTAAAAGCAGTTCAAAATTGGTAACAGGACTAAACAGTCGGCCTAGCTTTGTTCAGTGGAGGACAACTGTTTATCTCTGGAATATTTATATGTATGTTAAAAAAGCACTTTTTTATTTTAATTTGTGTGTTTTGTGTTTTTATTCCTTATTAGTGGATGCTCTTCCAACATTAATGCCTTTTTGGTCCCACGTATCCTAATTTGATGCTATACGCAAGTTTACCAGGTCCACTATGTATGGAGCCGAATATTTCAGCATGGATCCAGTTATCATCTGTGGCCATATATGTGATAATTAATCAGCCGAGGGATCGGAAGAATTCATATGTTACCACATGTATATCTTGTGTAAACTGAATGATGTACTATTCATAGCAAAATGTGTTTATATATGTATGTATTTACACTGTGTACTTATTATATTTCGCTTTGCTCCGTTGCCTTTAATCGAGATGGCTGTCTCTACTGAATTATATATGGTGCAGCACCTTTTGTTTTGGTGCTGCACTTCATTTTTCCTTTTTTTCTACCTGGTAATGACCGCGGTCACTATATAACATATGGTGCAGCACTCCGCCTCTTGATCGCTGTGTTTGAGGTGTGTGGGCGGCTCCTGATCGGACCACGTCGCTGATGGCATCTCTACGCGGCGATTTGTAACTATGCTGACTGGAATGTTTTGATTCCATTACTCACCGCCCTCGTGATGCCGATGTGACGTGGTTTGTCTGGTCTGGCTCCGCCTATGCACGCTCAATCAGCACAGCTGATGGGGGCTCGTCCTCGTTCCGGAATGCTGATTGGCTACTTATGGATGCGTTGGGGCTTTTAAAAATGGCGTTTGCGGCACATTATGCACTGCTCCCCGAAGAAGCAACAGCGAAATGCGCGTCGGGGCACTAGCGCATTGGGTGGTCAGCAGCATGGGTAAGTGGGTCTGGAGATGGTCTTTATTTAAATAGTGTTTGCAACATGTTACGGTTTACCGGTGTTTGGGTGGCTACTATGTGGATATTATTGGCTGTAACTTAGTCTCCTTTCCTTCATGCCCAGGCTCTGTGTAGCGTATTATGACACTCAGGTAGTTGAAATTTGCTGCTTTCTATGCACTATGCACTTTTGTGGATAATAGAGGACGCTTTTCTTTAACTATAGTCTTACCTGGATGTCCTTATGCGCTCCTTATCGCTTTCCATGGTTTGATATTGTTTCCCGCTTGCTCCCCTTTTTTACAGTTTGATAGGACTATATTTGTGGATTGATAATGTTATGGTTGTAAATAAAATAATGATGTTTAATAAAAATCAGTTTGTAACTTTACAAAGCTGTAAGATGTGGATTTATTGAGCAACCTTGATTTGTTTTGGAATTATACATTTTTTTTATTTGGATCAAAAACTCTCTTTTCTTTATGCATTAAAAACAGTAATGAGTGGCGCAGACACAGTTAGTAGGCCCAAATACAAAAGAAGGCTAAATGCAGTTTAAAATTGGTAACAGGACTAAACAGGCGGCCTAGCTTTGTTCAATGGAGGACAACTGTAATGAGTGGCGCAGACACAGTTAGTTGGCCCAAATACAAAAGTAGGCTAAATGCAGTTCAAAATTGGTAACAGGACTAAACAGGCGGCATTGCTTTGTTCAGTGGACGACAACTGTAATGAGTGGCGCAGACACAGATAGTAGGCCCCCCAAAAAAAGGAGGCTAAAGGCAGTTCAAAATTGGTAACAGGACTAAACAGGCGCCATTGCTTTGTTCAGTGGAGGACAACTGTAATGAGTGGCGCAGACACAGTTAGTAGGCCCAAATACAAAAGTAGGCTAAATGCAGTACAAAATTGGTAACAGGACTAAACAGGCGCCATTGCTTTGTTCAGTGGAGGACAACTGTAATGAGTGGCGCAGACACGGTTAGTAGGCCCAAATACAAAAGTAGGCTAAATGCAGTTCAAAATTGGTAACAGGACTAAACAGGCGGCCTAGCTTTGTTCAGTGGAGGACAACTGTAATGAGTGGCGCAGACACAGTTAGTAGGCCCAACTAAAAAAGTAGACTAAATGCAGTTCAAAATTGGTAACAGGACTAAACAGGCGGCCTAGCTTTGTTCAGTGAAGGACAACTGTAATGAGTGGCGCAGACACAGTTAGTAGCCCCAAATACAAAAGTAGGCTAAATTCAGTTCAAAATTGGTAACAGGACTAAACAGGCGGCATAGCTGTGCTCAGTGGAGGACAACTGTAATGAGTGGCGCAGACACAGTTAGTAGGCCCAACTGTCATGATCTGGTAATTCAGTACCACAATGGACATAGGAGTCAGAGCACATACAGTGACCTGACAATAACCCAAAAACATAGAACGAGCTCTGAGATGTGGAAACTCTGCTGACCGCAATCCCTAATCCTCTCCAACACAACTAGAGGCAGCCGTGGATTGCGCCTAACGCTCCCTATGCAACTCGGCACAGCCTGAGAAACTAGCTAGCCTGAAGATAGAAAATAAGCCTACCTTGCCTCAGAGAAATACCCCAAAGGAAAAGGCAGCCCCCACTTATAATGACTGTGAGTTAAGATAAAAAGACAAACATAGAGATGAAATAGATTTAGCAAAGTGAGGCCCGACTTTCTGAACAGAGCGAGGATAGGAAAGGTAACTTTGCGGTCAACACAAAACCCTACAAACAACCACGCAAAGGGGGCAAAAAGACCCTTCGTACCGAACTAACGGCACGGAGGTACACCCTCTGCATCCCAGAGCTTCCAGCAAGCACGAGAAAACAAATAAGCTAGCTGGACAGAAAAAAACAGCAAACAAAAAGCAAAAGCGGAACTTAGCTATGCAGAGCAGCAGGCCACAGGAACGATCCAGGAGGAAACAGGTCCAATACTAGAACATTGACTGGAGGCCAGGATCAAAGCACTAGGTGGAGTTAAATAGAGCAGCACCTAACGACTTCACCACATCACCTGAGGAAGGAAACTCAGAAGCCGCAGTACCACTTTCCTCCACCAACGGAAGCTCACAGAGAGAATCAGCCGAAGTACCACTTGTGACCACAGGAGGGAGCTCTGCCACAGAATTCACAACACCCAACTAAAAAAGTAGACTAAATGCAGTTCAAAATTGGCAACAGGACTAAACAGGCGGCATTGCTTTGTTCAGTGGAGGACAACTGTAGTGAGTGGCGCAGACACAGTTAGTAGCCCCAAAATAAAAAAGTAGGCTAAATGCAGTTCAAAATTGGTAACAGGACTAAACAGGTGCCGTTGCTTTGTTCAGTGGAGGACAACTGTAATGAGTGGCGCAGACACAGTTAGTAGGCCCAAAATAAAAAAGTTGGTAAATGCAGTTCAAAAATGTTAACAGGCTAAACAGGCGGCCAAGCTTTGTTCTGTGGAGGACAACTGTAATGAGTGGAGCAGACATAGTTAGTAGGCCCAAAATAAAAAAGTAGCTAAATGCAGTTCAAAATTGGTAACAGGACTAAACAGGCGGCATTGCTTTGTTCAGTGGAGGACAACTGTTATGAGTGGCGCAGACACAGTTAGTAGGCCCAAAGTAAAAAAGTAGGCTAAATGCAGTTCAAAATTGGTAACATGACTAAACAGGCGCCATTGTTTTGTTCAGTGGAGGACAACTGTAATGAGTGACGCAGACACGGTTAGTAGGCCCAAATACAAAAGTAGGCTAAAAGTAGTTCAAAACTGGTAACAGGACTAAATAGGCGGCATAGCTAGGTACTGGGGTGGGCTCCTCTGCTAAGTAGCAGACAGTGGTAGTAGGCGCAAAGTATTAACTGGTCTAAATGGAGGCCAGGGCCCCTGTATATTTTAACCCCTTTCTGACATCGGACATACTATCCCGTCGAGGTGGGGTGGGCCCCTATGACCACCAACGGGATAGTACATCCAGCGCTATCGGCGGCGCTCACGGGGGGAGCGGGGCCGATCGCGGCCGGGTGTCAGCTGCTGTGATCACGTTGCTGCGAGGGTCTTACCTCCCTACCTACCTGCTCCAGACCCGGATCCAAGATGGCCACGGATCCGGGTCCTGCAGGGAGGGAGGTGGCTTCACAGAGCCTGCTCAGAGCAGGCACTGTTAAGCCTGCAGCACTGTAAGTCAGATCGGTGACCTGACAGAGTGCTGTGCACACTGTCAGATCACCGATCTGTGATGTCCCCCCCCCTGGGACAAAGTAAAAAAGTTTAAAAAAAAATTCCAAATGTGTAAAAAAAAATAAAAAAAATATTCCTAAATAATGAAAAAAAATATATATTATTCCCATAAATACATTTCTTTATCTAAATTTAAAAAAAACAATAAAAGTACACATGTTTAGTATTGCCGCGTCCGTAACGGCCCGACCTATAAAACTGGCCCACTAGTTAACCCCTTCAGTAAACACCGTAAGAAAAAAAAAAAAACGAGGCAAAAAACAACGCTTTATTATCATTCCGCCGAAAAAAAAGTGGAATAACACGCGATCAAAAAGACAGATATAAATAACCATGGTACCATTGAAAGCATAATCTTGTCCCGCAAAAAACGAGCCACCATACAGCATCATCAGCAAAAAAATAAAAAAGTTATAGTCCTGAGAATAAAGCACTGCAAAAATAATTATTTTTTCTATAAAATAGTTTTTATCGTATAAAAGCGCCAAAACATACAAAAATGACATAAATGAGGTGTCGCTCTAATCGTACTGACCCGAAGAGTAAAACTGCTTTATCAATTTTACCAAACGCGGAACGGTATAAACGCCTCCCCCAAAAGAAATTCATGAATAGCTGGTTTTTGGTCATTTTGCCTCACAAAAATCGGAATAAAAAGCGATCAAAAAATGTAACGTGCCCGAAAATGTTACCAATAAAAACATCACCTCGTCCCGCAAAAAACAAGACCTCACATGACTCTGCGGACCAAAATATGGAAAAATTATAGCTCTCAAAATGTGGTAACGCAAAAAATATTTTTTGCAATAAAAAGCGTCTTTCAGTGTGTGACGGCTGCCAATCATAAAAATCCGCTAAAAAACCCACTATGAAAGTAAATCAAACCCCCCTTCATCACCCCTTTAGTTAGGGAAAAATTTAAAAAATGTATTTATTTCCATTTTCCCATTAGGGCTAGGGTTAGGGTTAGGGCTAGGGTTAGGGCTAGGGTTAGGGCTAGGGTTAGGGTTAGGGCTAGGGTTAGGGTTAGGGCTAGGGCTAGGGTTAGGGCTAGGGTTAGGGTTAGGGCTAGGGTTAGGGCTAGGGTTAGGGCTAGGGTTAGGATTAGGGCTAGGGTTAGGGTTAGGGTGTTGTGAATTCCGCTCTTGGGCTCCCTCCGGTGGTTGTAAGTGGCACTTTTGTGAGTTCTGCTCTTGGGCTCCCTCCGGTGGTTTTAAGTGGAATGGCTGCTCCTTGGATTTAGCAGTCAGCAGCTGCTTCCACTAATTGTCTATTCTGCTCAGCTGGCTCTCCCCTTCAGCTTGTGCCACTTGTCAATGGTTCCTGGTTGGATTCACATCTCTCTTGGTTTTCCCTGATTTCCTGACCAGTTCAGCAAAGATAAGTCCTTGCATGCTCTTTTCTGTCCACATGTTGTGGACTTCATTGTTCGGTACATTCTATGTTTTTGTCCAGCTTGTCAGTATGGATTAATTCTGTTAAGCTGGAAGCTCTGGGAAGCAGATTTACCCTCCACACCTTTGGTCAGGTGTGGAGATTTTTGTAAACTCTGTGTGGATTTTTTTTAGTTTTTGAACTTTAAAAATAACTGCAAATTGTTTTTTGCTTTGAAACCCCGTTCTTCTGGTGATCCCATTCAGCAAGTTAAAATCATCATATCCTTGCTGCGTGGTGACCCTCAGGACTGGGTATTTTCCCTTGAATCAGGGGATCCGGCATTGCTGAATATAGACGCAATTTTTCAAGCGCTCGGATTATTGTATGACAAACCTAATTCTGTGGATTATGCAGAAAAAACCCTGTTGGCCCTGTGTCAAGGTCAGGAAGCGGCAGAATTATACTGCCAGAAATTTAGAAAATGGTCTGTGCTCACTAAATGGAATGAGGATGCTGTGGCTGCAATTTTCAGAAAAGGTCTTTCTGAAGCCCTTAAAGATGTTATGGTGGGCTTCCCTACACCCGCTGGTTTGAGCGAATCTATGTCTCTAGCCATTCAGATTGATCGGCGTCTGCACGAGCGCAAAGCTGTGCACCATATGGCAGTTTCCTCTGAGCAGAGTCCTGAACCTATGCAATGTGATAGGATTTTGACTAGAACGGAGCGGCAGGAATTCAGACGTCAGAATAGGCTGTGTTTTTACTGTGGTGATTCTGCTCATGTTATTTCTGATTGCCCTAAGCGTACTAAGAGGGTCGCTAGGTCTGTTACCATCAGTACTGTACAGCCTAAATTTCTCTTATCTGTGACCCTGATTTGCTCATTATCGTCCTTTTCTGTCATGGCATTTGTGGGTTCAGGCGCTGCCCTGAACTTAATGGACTTAGAATTCGCCAGGCGCTGTGGCTTTTCCTTGCAGCCTTTGCAGAGCCCTATTCCTTTGAGGGGCATTGATGCTACACCATTGGCCAAGGATAAACCTCAGTACTGGACGCAAATGACCATGTACATGGCTCCAGCACATCAGGAAGATTGCCGTTTTCTGGTGTTGCATAACTTGCATGATGTTGTTGTACTGGGTTTTCCGTGGTTACAGGAACATAATCCGGTGCTGGATTGGAAAACTATGTCTGTGACTAGTTGGGGTTGTCAAGGGGTGCATAGTGACGTTCCTTTGATGTCAATTTCCTCTTCCCCCTCTTCTGAGGTCCCTGAGTTTTTGTCGGATTTCCAGGATGTATTTGATGAGCCCAAGTCCAGTTCCCTTCTACCGCACAGGGACTGTGATTGTGCTATTGACTTGATTCCTGGCTGCAAGTTCCCTAAGGGCCGACTTTTCAATCTGTCTGTGCCAGAGCATGCCGCCATGCGGAGTTATGTTAAGGAGTCTTTGGAGAAGGGGCATATTCGGCCATCTTCATCACCATTGGGAGGGGGTTTCTTTTTGTTGCTAAGAAGGATGGCTCCTTGAGACCCTGTATAGATCATCGTTTTCTTAATAAGATCACGGTCAAATTCCAATACCCCTTGCCTTTGCTTTCTGATTTGTTTGCTCGGATTAAGGGGGCTAGTTGGTTTACTAAGATTGACCTTCGAGGGGCATATAATCTTGTTCCTATTAAACAGGGTGACGAATGGAAAACTGCATTTAATACGCCCGAAGGCCATTTTGAATACCTTGTCATGCCATTCGGGCTCTCTAATGCTCCATCTGTGTTCCAATATTTCATGCATGATATTTTCCGCAATTATCTTGATAAATTCATGGTTGTATATTTGGATAATATTTTGATTTTTTCCGATGATTGGGAGTCTCATGTGAAGCAGGTCAGGATGGTATTCCAGATCCTTCGTGATAATGCTTTGTTTGTGAAGGGGTCTAAGTGCCTATTTGGAGTTCAGAAGGTCTATTTTTTGGGTTTTATTTTTTCCCCCTCGTCTATGGAAATGGATCCTGTTAAGGTCCAAGCCATTCATGACTGGATTCAACCCACATCTGTGAAGAGCCTTCAGAAATTTTTGGGCTTTGCTAATTTCTATCGCCGTTTCAGTGCCAACTTTTTCAGTGTGGTTAAGCCCCTTACTGATTTGACGAAGAAAGGCGCTGATGTGACGAATTGGTCCTCTGCGGCTGTTGAGGCCTTTCAGGAGCTTAAACGCCGATTTACTTCTGCCCCTGTGTTGCGTCAGCCGGATGTTTCTCTTCCTTTTCAGGTTGAGGTTGACGCTTCTGAGATTGGGGCAGGGGCCGTTTTGTCTCAGAGGAATTCTGATGGTTCTTTGATGAAACCGTGTGCTTTTTTTTCCAGAAAGTTTTCGCCTGCGGAGCGCAATTATGATGTCGGCAATCGTGAGTTGTTGGCTATGAAGTGGGCATTTGAGGAGTGGCGACATTGGCTTGAGGGAGCCAAGCACCGCGTTGTGGTCTTGACTGATCATAAGAATCTGATTTACCTCGAGTCAGCCAAGCAGCTGAACCCTAGACAGGCTCGATGGTCCCTGTTTTTCTCCCGTTTTGATTTTGTGGTCTCGTATCTTCCGGGATCTAAGAATGTTAAGGCTGATGCCCTCTCTAGGAGTTTTTTGCCTGATTCTCCTGGAGTCCTTGAGCCGGTTGTTATTCTTAAGGAAGGGGTGATTCTTTCTGCCATCTCCCCTGATTTGCGGCGGGTGCTTCAGGAATTTCAGGCTGATAAACCTGACCGCTGTCCTGTGGGGAAGCTGTTTGTTCCTCATAGATGGACAAGTAAGGTAATTTCTGAGGTTCATTGTTCAGTGTTGGCTGGTCATCCTGGGATTTTTGGTACCAGAGATTTGGTTGCTAGGTCCTTTTGGTGGCCTTCCTTGTCGCGGGATGTGCGTACTTTTGTGCAGTCCTGTGGGACTTGCGCCCGGGCCAAGCCTTGCTGTTCCCGCACTAGTGGGTTGCTTTTGCCTTTGCCGGTCCCTGAGAGGCCCTGGACGCATATTTCCATGGATTTTATTTCGGATCTTCCTGTTTCCCAGAAGATGTCTGTTATCTGGGTGGTTTGTGACCGGTTCTCTAAAATGGTCCATCTGGTACCTTTGCCCAAGTTGCCTTCCTCCTGAGATATGGTTCCATTGTTTTTTCAGCATGTGGTTCGTTTGCATGGCATTCTGGAGAATATTGTGTCTGACAGAGGTTCTCAGTTTGTTTCTAGGTTTTGGCGGGCCTTTTGTGCTAGGATGGGCATTGATTTGTCTTTTTCTTCGGCGTTTCATCCTCAGACTAATGGCCAAACTGAGCGAACTAATCAGACCTAGGAAACCTATTTGAGATGCTTTGTGTCTGCTGATCAGGATGATTGGGTGGCTTTCTTGCCGTTGGCCGAGTTTGCCCTCAATAATAGAGCTAGTTCGGCTACTTTGGTCTCACCTTTCTTTTGTAATTTTGGCTTTCATCCTCGTTTTTCTTCGGGGCAGGTTGAGTCTTGTGATTGTCCTGGTTTGGATTCTGTGGTTGACAGGCTGCAGCAGATTTGGACTCATGTGGTGGACAATTTGATGTTGTCTCAGGAGAAGGCTCAGCGTTTTGCTAACTGCCGTCGATGTGTTGGTCCCCGTCTTTGTGTGGGGGATTTGGTTTGGTTGTCTTCTCATCATGTTGCTATGAAGGTTTCTTCCCCTAAGTTTAAGCCTCGGTTTATTGGTCCTTATAAGATTTCTGAAATTATCAATCCGGTGTCTTTTCGTTTGGCTCTTCCAGCCTCTTTTGCCATTCATAATGTTTTCCATAGATCTTTGTTACGGAGATATGTGGTGCCCGTTGTTCCCTCGGTTGATCCTCCTGCCCCGGTGATGGTTGAGGGAGAGTTGGAATATGAGGTTGAGAAAATTTTGGATTCTCGTTTTTCGAGGCGGAGGCTTCAGTATCTTGTCAAGTGGAAGCTTTATGGCCAGGAGGATAATTCTTGGGTTGTTGCCTCTGATGTCCATGCCGCCGATTTGGTTCGTGCTTTTCACTTGGCTCGTCCTGATCGGCCTGGGGGCTCTGGTGACGGTTCGGTGACCCCTCCTCAAGTGGGGGGTACTGTTGTGAATTCCGCTCTTGGGCTCCCTCCGGTGGTTGTAAGTGGCACTTTTGTGAGTTCTGCTCTTGGGCTCCCTCCGGTGGTTTTAAGTGGAATGTTTGCTCCTTGGATTTAGCAGTCAGCAGCTGCTTCCACTAATTGTCTATTCTGCTCGGCTATTTAGCCTGGCTCTCCCCTTCAGCTTGTGCCACTTGACAATGGTTCCTGGTTGGATTCACATCTCTCTTGGTTTTTCCTGATTTCTGAATCCTGACCAGTTCAGCAAAGATAAGTCCTTGCTTGCTCTTTTCTGTCCACATGTTGTGGACTTCATTGTTCGGTACATTCTATGTTTTTGTTCAGCTTGTCTGTATGGATTAATTCTGTTAATCTGGAACCTCTGGGAAGCAGATTTACCCTCCACACCTTTAGTCAGGTGTGGAGATTTTTGTAAACTCTGTGTGGATTTTTTGTAGTTTTCATACTGACCGCACAGTATCAAAGATTTTTTATTTTTACGGCTCTGCGTTATAAACTGTAGTGAAACACTTGGGGGTTCAAAGTTCTCACAACACATCTAGATAAGTTCCCTGGGGGTCTAGTTTCCAATATGGGGTCACTTGGTGGGGGGTTTCTACTGTTTAGGTACATTAGGGGTTCTGCAAACGCAATGTGACGCCTGCAGACCATTCCATCTAAGTCTGCATTCCAAATGCAGCTCCTTCCCTTCCAAGCCCTCCCATGCGCCCAAACGGTGGTTCCCCCCAACATATGGGGTATCAGCGTACTCAGGACAAATTGGACAACAACTTTTGGGGTCGAATTTCTCCTCTTACCCTCGGGAAAATACAAAACTGGGGGCTAAAAAATAATTTTTGGGGGAAAGATTTTTTTTTAAATTTTCACGGCTCTGCATTACAAACTGTAGTGAAACACTTGGGGGTTCAAAGCTCTCACAACACATCTAGATGAGTTCCTTAGGGGGTCTAGTTTCCAAAATGGTGTCACTTGTGGGGGATTTCTACTGTTTAGGTACATTAGGGGCTCTTCAAATGCAATGTGACACCTGCAGACCATTCCATCTAAGTCTGCATTCCAAATGGAACTCCTTCCCTTCTGAGCCCTCCCATGCGCCCAAACAGTGATTCCCCCCACATATGGGGTATCAGCGCACTCAGGACAAATTGGACAACAAATTTTGGGGTCCAATTTCTCCTGTTACCCTCGGGAAAATACAAAACTGGGAGCTAAAAAATAATTTTTGTGGTAAAAAATTTTTGTTTTATTTTTACGGCTCTCCATTATAAACTTCTGTGAAGCGCTTGGTGGGTCAAAGCGCTCACCACACATCTAGATAAGTTCCTTACGGGGTCTACTTTCCAAAATGGTTTCACTTGTGGGGGGTTTCTACTGTTTAGGTACATTAGGGGCTCTGCAAACGCAATGTGACACCTGCAGACCATTCCATCTAAGTCTGCATTCAAATGGCACTCCTTCCCTTCCGAGCCCTCCCATGCGCCCAAACAGTGGTTCCCCCCACATATGGTGTATCATCGCACTCAGGACAAATTGGGCAACAAATTTTGGGGTCCAATTTCTCCTATTATCCTCGGGAAAATACAAAACTGGGGGCTAAAAAAATAATTTTTGTGGGAAAAAATTTTTGTTTTATTTTTACGGCTCTGCATTATAAACTTCTGTGAAGCCCTTGGTGGGTCAAAGTGCTCACCACACCTCTAGATAAGTTCCTTAGGGGGTCTACTTTCCAAAATGGTGTCACTTGTGGGGGGTTTCAATGTTTAGGCACATCAGTGGCTCTCCAAACGCAACATGGCATCCCATCTCAATTCCTGTCAATTTTGCATTGAAAAGTCAAACTGCGCTCCTTCCTTTCCGAGCTCTCCCATCCACCCAAACAGTGGTTTACCCCCATATATGGGGTATCAGCGTACTCAGGACAAATTGTACAACAACTTTAGGGGTCCAATTTCTTCTCTTACCCTTGGGAAAATAAAAAATTGGGGGCGAAAAAATAATTTTTGTGAAAAAATATGATTTTTTATTTTTACGGTTCTGCATTATAAACTTCTGTGAAGCACTTGGTGGGTCAAAGTGCTCACCACACCTATAGATAAGTTCCTTAGGGGGTCTACTTTCCAAAATGGTGTCACTTGTGGGGGGTTTCAATGTTTAGGCACATCAGTGGCTCTCCAAACGCAACATGGCGTTCCATCTCAATTCCTGTCAATTTTGCATTGAAAAGTCAAACGGCGCTCCTTCCCTTCCGAGCTCTCCCATCCGCCCAAACAGTGGTTTACCCCCACATATGGGGTATCAGCATACTCAGGACAAATTGTACAACAACTTTTGGGGTCCAATTTCTTCTCTTACCCTTGGAAAAATAAAAAATTGGGGGCGAAAAGATAATTTTTGTGAAAAAATGTGATTTTTTATTTTTACGGTTCTATATTATAAACTTCTGTGAAGCACTTGGTGGGTCAAAGTGCTCACCACACCTCTAGATAAGTTCCTTAGGGGGTCTACTTTCCAAAATGGTGTCACTTGTGGGGGGTTTCAATGTTTAGGCACATCAGGGGCTCTCCAAACGAAACATGGCGTCCCATCTCAATTCCAGTCAATTTTGCATTGAAAAGTCAAATGGCGCTCCTTCGCTTCCGAGCTGTGCCATGCGCCCAAACAGTGGTTTACCCCCACATTTGGGGTATTGGCGTACTCAGGACAAATTGTACAACAATGTTTGGGGTCCATTTTCTCCTGTTACCCTTGGTAAAATAAAACAAATTGGAGCTGAATTAAATTTTTTGTGAAAAAAGTTAATTGTTCATTTTTATTTAAACATTCAAAAAATTCCTGTGAAGCACCAGAAGGGTTGATAAACTTCTTGAATATGGTTTTGAGCACCTTGAGGGGTGTAGTTTTTAGAATGGTGTCACACTTGGGTATTTTCTATCATATAGACCCCTCAAAATGACTTCAAATGAGATGTGGTCCCTAAAAAAAATGGTGTTGTAGAAATGAGAAATTGCTGGTCAACTTTTCACCCTTATAACTCCCTAACAAAAAAACATTTTGGTTCCAAAATTGTGCTGATGTAAAGTAGACATGTGGGACATGTTAAGTATTTTGTGTGACATATCTCTGTGATTTAATTGCATAAAAATTCAAAGTTGGAAAATTGCAAAATTTTCATAATTTTCACCAAATTTCCGTTTTTTTCACAAATAAATGCAGGTACTATCAAAGAATTTTTACCATTGTCATGAAGTACAATATGTCATGAGAAAACTGTCAGATTCACTGGGATCTGTTGAAGCCTTCCAGAGTTATAACCTCATAAAGGGACAGTGGTCAGAATTGTAAAAATTGGCTCGGTCATTAACGTGCAAACCACCCTTGGGGGTAAAGGGGTTAACTATCATCTATCATTTCAACAAATTTGTATTGGCAGTGCCATTGAAGGATTTAACAGCACAGACTACACAGTGGTGGAGCAGGGAGAGGTAAGTATTGCAACTGGTAGAGCACGGTTCGAGCTGGGGGGAACACTCTCTCGTGGGCGGCGGTACTGGCACAGGGCCCCTCATATTACGACTGTGTGTCTGACGTTGGTTGTGCACCACCACCGTCAGAGACACTTCATTGTTCTATGAGGGACCCTTTGCCAGAGCCATCGCCCAAGAGTGGCCACACACACCTGTGCAGGCAAGCGGCACTCGCACGGGTGCTTGTGCCAGGTGGTGACCACGGCCCTGTGGGGGGAGTCAGCCCATTTAGAGAGGTGTAAAAATGGCTTATGGTGGACATTCAGCAGCTGCAAATGGCGGAATTGGAGAAGTCAGTAAGAGGAGGCCAAAAGCAAGACATTTTTCAGGCAAGCTACGTGTCAGCAGGAGAAGGTGGGGCAAAATAATTTGAAATTATGATTGGTTCATTTTAATGAAGGTTAGATCATCAACATTCTGGGTAGCCAAACGTGTCCTTTTTTCGGTCAGTATTGAACCAGCAGCACTGAAGACTCTTACTGATAGCACACTAGAAGCAGGGCAAGCGAGCTCCTGTAATGCCTATTCTGCCAATTCAGGCCAGGTGTCTATTTTAGATGCCCAGTAATCAAAGGGGAATGACCTGTGAGGGAGAACATCGATAAGAGAGGAAAAGTAGTTTGTAACCATACTGGACAAATGCTGTCTCCTGTAACTTTGAATCGATGCAGTGGCAGAAAGTGGCTGGAAGATATATGAGAAAATACAAGGACTGTAGTACAATTTCAATCTCCCTACAATGATCTCAGGAAAAATATGGCAGCAATAAAAAGGACTGCAGCACACAAAAGTGTGGACAAACAAACAAGATAACTGTGCAGAAAGGAGCAACAGGATTTTTGCTTTTAAAAAAGCAGTTGCAGCAATGCAGCTATCAGGGACCATTATAAGCCTAATAAGCTACAGAGCTGATGCACAAAAATATAGCCTCCACTGTCCCTGCAATCAAATGGTGGTGTTGGACAGTGGAAATCGCTACAGCACAAGCAGTTTCGGGGCCTAACCCTGCTGTTCTGTTTGCATTTGCTATACACTTGTACTGTTCCTGGGTCAATATGACCCGACCTATTAATTCTTGATTTTTAGCTACTCTAAGTGTTTTATTTGAATACTTTTTTCATTATTATACTGTATGTGAACATGGTTGATCATAAACAAATGAAAAATTTAAATTTGAACTTAATTTTTTTTTTTTTTCATAAAAAGGTTACACAGGCTTTTTACAATTATCTGTGATTGTTGGCATTCTGCACACAAATAACAAAGAAGCTTTATACTACTATTGCTAAAACATGAAATTTAACTTTTTGAAAACAATATTTATAAATCAACAAATGAAAAATCATAAAAACTTTAACCTTTTTAGAAAGAAAAAAGAAAAACTGAACATGTTCATGCGTTTTTACACTGAACACAATAATAAGACACAGATATTTTGAACATCCAGCACATGTCAGATTAGTCTTATTGTCACAGGAAGATGGACAGAAGCTACATCTCTTCCTTTTTTTGCTGGTAGCTGTGCTGCTGGTAGCTGTGCTGGTAGAGGCCGTGGATGTGGAGTCTCTTTCTTGAGCATGCTGGACACTTTTTACAATGGCTGTTGCTCCTTCACTTCTGGGGGTCACTTTTCTGCTCTCAATATATGGCCTCTGCACAGGGGAAATCTCGAACCATCTCCACTGCATTCTCCCATTCTTCTCCAGCCGCAGTGGAGTCTGCTCAGTGGAGATGTCGGTCCCCGCGTCTTGCTCAGTCTCACTCTGTGCATAGGGTTACTGCTGCTTTTCCAGCTTCTGCCATTGAAGCCAGTGCTGGGCAGCGGCGAGCAGACGCTTTTGGGACTAAGTCCTGCTTTTCCCCTTCTGAGCATATCCAGGGCAAGATCTCCTGTTGGAGATCGAGAGTCACATGCTCAGATACTGCAGCAGATCCCATTGGTCCTCCAGGAAGGTCCTGAAGGTGCTCAACTTCTGTGGCAGCCTCCCATTGGTCCTTCTGGGAAGGTCCTGTACATGCTACAGCTATAAAAGGTTCACATGACCGCACGGTCATGCGCTAGTGTAAACTTGCAAACGTGTGTGTGTTGATGTGTGAAAGTCGTTCATTAATTATCCTGTTGTGAATTCTGTGGCCAAGCTCCCTCCTGTGTTCGTGAGTGGTACTTCGGCTGGTTCTGTCTATGAGATTCCTTTGGTGGATGAGAGTGGTACTGCGGGTTCTGAGTTTCCTTCCTCAGGTGATGAGGTTAAGTCGTTAGGTGCTGCTCTATTTAACTCCACCTAGTGCTTTGATCCTGGCCTCCAGTCAATGTTCTAGTATTGGTCTTGCTTCCTCCTGGATCGTTCCTGTGGCCTGTCTATCCTGCATAAGCTAAGTTTTGCTTGTGTCATTTTTGTTTGCTATTTTTTCTGTCCAGCTTGCTGTATTGGTTTTTCTTGCTTGCTGGAAGCTCTGGGACGCAGAGGGAGCACCTCCGTACCGTTAGTCGGTGCGGAGGGTCTTTTTGCCCCCTCTGCGTGGTTGTTTGTAGGGTTTTGTGTTGACCGCAAAGCAATCTTTCCTATCTTCGGTCTGTTCAGTAAGTTGGGCCTCACTTTGCTAAATCTATTTCATCTCTTCGTTTGTATTTTCATCTCAACTCACAGTCATTATATGTGGGGGGCTGCCTTTTCCTTTGGGGTATTTCTCTGAGGCAAGGTAGGCTTATTTTTCTTTCTTAGGGCTAGCTAGTTTCTCAGGCTGTGCCCGAGGCGCCTAGGACTGGTCAGGAGCGCTCCACGGCTACCTTTAGTGTGGTTGGATAGGATTAGGGATTGCAGTCAGCAGAGTTCCCACGTCTCAGAGCTCGTCCTATGTTTTTGGTAATTGTCAGGTCATTTTGTGTGCTCTGAACTTCAAGGTCCATTGTGGTTCTGAATTACCTATTCATAACAGTACTGGAGGCCCAAAGTACTAATGCTTCTCAAAGAGGGGGTAATTTTGTCTGCCATCTCCCCTGATTTGCGGCGGGTGCTGCAAAAATTTCAGGCTAATAGACCTGACCGTTGCCCAGCGGAGAAACTGTTTGTCCCTGATAGGTGGACGAATAAAGTTATCTCTGAGGTTCATTGTTCGGTGTTGGCTGGTCATCCTGGAATCTTTGGTACCAGAGATTTGGTGGCTAGATCCTTTTGGTGGTTGTCTCTGTCGCGGGATGTGCGTTCTTTTGTGCAGTCCTGTGGGATTTGTGCTCGGGCTAAGCCCTTCTGTTCTCGTGCCAGTGGGTTGCTTTTGCCCTTGCCGGTCCCGAAGAGGCCTTGGACACATATCTCTATGGATTTTATTTCGGATCTCCCCGTCTCTCAAAGAATGTCGGTCATTTGGGTGGTTTGTGATCGCTTCTCTAAGATGGTCCATTTGGTGCCCTTGTCTAAATTGCCTTCCTCCTCTGATTTGGTGCCATTGTTTTTCCAGCATGTGGTTCGTTTACATGGCATTCCAGAGAACATCGTTTCTGACAGAGGTTCCCAGTTTGTTTCGAGGTTTTGGCGAGCCTTTTGTGTTAGGATGGGCATTGATTTGTCTTTTTCCTCGGCTTTCCATCCTCAGACAAATGGCCAGACTGAACGAACCAATCAGACCTTGGAAACATATCTGAGATGTTTTGTTTCTGCTGATCAGGATGATTGGGTGTCCTTTTTGCCTTTGGCTGAGTTCGCCCTTAATAATCGGGCCAGCTCGGCTACTTTGGTTTCGCCGTTTTTCTGCAATTCTGGGTTCCACCCTCGTTTCTCTTCAGGGCAGGTTGAGTCTTCGGACTGTCCTGGTGTGGATACTGTGGTGGATAGGTTGCAGCAGATTTGGACTCATGTAGTGGACAATTTGACTTTGTCCCAGGAGAAGGATCAATGTTTCGCTAACCGCATGCGCTGTGTGGGTCCCCGACTTCGTGTTGGGGATTTGGTTTGGTTGTCATCTCGTTATATTCATATGAAGGTTTCCTCTCCTAAGTTTAAGCCTCGTTTCATTGGTCCATATAGGATTTCTGAGGTTCTTAATCCTGTGTCTTTTCGTTTGACTCTTCCAGCTTCTTTTTCCATCCATAACGTGTTCCATAGGTCATTGTTGCGGAGATACGTGGCACCTGTGGTTCCATCTGTTGATCCTCCTGCTCCGGTTTTGGTTGAAGGGGAGTTGGAGTATATAGTGGAGAAGATTTTGGATTCTCGTGTTTCGAGACGGAAACTCCAGTATCCGGTTAAATGGAAAGGTTATGGTCAGGAAGATAATTCCTGGGTCTTTGCCTCTGATGTCCATGCTGCCGATCTGGTTCGTGCCTTTCATATGGCTCATCCTGGTCGGCCTGGGGGCTCTGGTGAGGGTTCGGTGACCCCTCCTCAAGGGGGGGGTACTGTTGTGAATTCTGTGGCCAAGCTCCCTTCCTGTGGTCGTGAGTGGTACTTCGGCTGGTTCTGTCTATGAGCTTCCTTTGGTGGATGAGAGTGGTACTGCGGCTTCTGAGTTTCCTTCCTCAGGTGATGAGGTTAAGTCGTTAGGTGCTGCTCTATTTAACTCCACCTAGTGCTTTGATCCTGGCCTCCAGTCAATGTTCTAGTATTGGTCTTGCTTCCTCCTGGATCGTTCCTGTGGCCTGTCTATCCTGCATAAGCTAAGTTTTGCTTGTGTCATTTTTGTTTGCTATTTTTTCTGTCCAGCTTGCTATATTGGTTTTTCTTGCTTGCTGGAAGCTCTGGGACGCAGAGGGAGCACCTCCGTACCGTTAGTCGGTGCGGAGGGTCTTTTTGCCCCCTCTGCTTGGTTGTTTGTAGGGTTTTGTGTTGACCGCAAAGCAATCTTTCCTATCTTCGGTCTGTTCAGTAAGTTGGGCCTCACTTTGCTAAATCTATTTCATCTCTGCGTTTGTATTTTCATCTCAACTCACAGTCATTATATGTGGGGGGCTGCCTTTTCCTTTGGGGTATTTCTCTGAGGCAAGGTAGGCTTATTTTTCTTTCTTAGGGCTAGCTAGTTTTTCAGGCTGTGCCCGAGGCGCCTAGGACTGGTCAGGAGCGCTCCACGGCTACCTTTAGTGTGGTTGGATAGGATTAGGGATTGCGGTCAGCAGAGTTCCCACGTCTCAGAGCTCGTCCTATGTTTTTGGTAATTGTCAGGTCACTTTGTGTGCTCTGAACTTCAAGGTCCATTGTGGTTCTGAATTACCTATTCATAACATTATCCCCTCCCTTGTGTATGACTGATCGCGTAAGGTGGATGATTGCTATCTAGCGCCCGACTTAGCCATCATGCTGTGATTGCCAGTGCGGTGCCGTGTGCTTTCACAGCGCTTTCCTGACCCAAGCCAGGGTGGTTAGTGGCATCCGCCAGTGTGGCACCGCATGCACTCTCGTGAATCTTTATTATTATTATTTCTGTCACTCTGACACCCCAGTTGCGGTGTCGAGTGCAAGAGGTCAATATGAACTCAAATCCTGTGTCCCTTGCCCTGAATCTTTGATACAAGTCCCTTGCCTGTCTCTTATATGTAACTTCATCCGTGCAATTTCTCCTAATTCGCATAAACTGTCCCTTTGGTATCACCCTCTTCAAAGGGACCGGATGGTGACTTGTCCATTTCAACAGACTATTTGTAGATGTAGGTTTTTGATACGTACATGTGCTGATGCTCCCATCAAGTTCCTTAGATATAGTCAGATCCAGAAAATTTATACTCCTGTCGTGATGTTCATGAGTAAATTGAGGCCCAATCCTGTTAACATTAATGGTCTCCACAAAGCGGTGGAGCTCTGCCTCTGGGCCAGACCAAAACACCAAGATATCGTTGATGTATCTGGCCCAGAGGCTGATATATGGACTCCACCAATCTTCCTCCTCTCCAAATATACGGGTTTCCTCCCATCAGCCAAGGAAGATGTTAGCATACGTGGGGGCACATGGGCTCCCCATCACAGTACCCCTGAGCTGGTGGAAGTACTTCCCATCAAAGAGGAAGTAATTATGGGTTAAACAAAATTGCAAAAGTTCCTCAACAAACAAATAATGCACCCGGTATTCAACTGCTCTTGTCTGTAGGTAGTGGACAGTGGCCTCCATTCCGCAGTCTTGCGGGATGCTGCTGTAACGAGCCTCCACATCTATGGATACCAACAGATTGTTGGCTCCTACCATGATCCCTTCCAGTTGATTAAGTAGATGTGATGTGTCACGGATGTATGAGGGCAATGATGTAACAAAAGGTCTCAGAATCTTATCCAAATATATCCCACTGTTTTGCATCAATGAATCAATTCCTGCTACAATTGGGCGACCTTTAAGGTGTTCAAGGCCCTTATGCACATTGGGTAGAGCATAGAAAGTGGGTTTAACTGGATTATTCGGTGTCATAAACTTCCATTTGTTTTGAGACATTAAACCCCTTTCCTTAGCTTGATTCAAAATATCCATTAACTCTTCCCTATAACCCAAGGATGGATCACCAGCAAGGACCTCATATGTGTCCAATTCATCAAGCAATGAATGGCACATCTTCAAATAAATATGCTGGTCCATGAGCACCAGGTTTCCGCCCTTATCCGAAGCTTTTATGACCACCTCTCTATTCTTCTCCAGCCTCTCCAGTGCCATTAATTCCTCCCTAGAGAGATTGGAATACCCATACTGGTCAATATGAGGTATCTTACATAAATCCGCTTCCGCCATTTTTATGAAGATATCGATGCTTGTAACCTCGTTTATGGGCGGCATCCTGGTGCTCCTGTTTTTGAGATCCGTAAAAGGTCTCTAACCCCTTTCTTGCTCTTTTTCCCTCAAAAGATCAGTTAAAGTCCGTAACCCATCAATGTCCTCCGTTGATAAACCAAGTCTTTTGCACTGTTCTAGATCATGTTTTTGAGGAACAATTTCCATTTCAAATTACGACCAAATAAATTCAAATCTTTAACCCACTGAAAACAATTAAACGGCCCTGTTGGTACAAAATGTAGACCTTTTTTGTCAGATGGAGTAATCATCCCCCAGACAGAGTATATGAAGACAAATTGAAAATTTGCCCTTGACTCAAAGTTGTCTTTTCCGTAAATCGTACCCTGTTGTTATCAGGCCTCGATCCAAAAAAGATTGTGAGGATGAGGATGAGGAAGGTACAGCCACTCCAGAGTTTAACTGAGCTCCTCTCCCAGGTCCTCTCTGTCTGTAATGATCTCTTGGCATCTGCCATTTTTCCCTTGTGTGTTTCCCCTTACCACGATTACTGGAGAACCCTTTAGTACGTTCTGTGTCCGAAGTATCTATATCGGATGAAGACACTTCAGTATTTACTCTTGGCTTATATTCGTATGCTCGATTCTCTTTGAACTCACTAAGGTCCCTCAAAAATTGATTATGTTTGCGGTTCGTCAGATTTTTTTTTTTTTAAACTCGCTTATTAATTTCAGAGTAGACAAACATTGCACATATTACATTTATCATTATTAAACATACCATCAGATACAAATGATTACAAAACATCATCGCATCCAAAGTTCAGAGGTAATAGACTGTGCATGTTGAATCACTAGTACCTACAAAATACCTACTATACAACTTAAACAACTTTAACCTTTAGTAGTAAGTCGCCAAAAGAAAACAGATTCAAGTTTGCTCTGCAACGATGTCCCTAAACCACATGCCCTCCCTCCCGTGCATATATCTAATCCGCGCAGACTACAGAGTATGATGAGATGAGTTCCATCTACCCCAAATTTTTTCAAATTTACCTGGGCATCCTCTATTATGGTACAGTGTTCTTTCATATGGGATAACCGAGTTCACCAGGTCAATCCAAGCTCTGAGAGACGGGGAGGAGCTACCCATCCACCTTAATGCCAGTACCTTTCGTGCTAAGAAGAGCGCTTCTCGAAGGAAGATCCCAGTATGGTGATCCCAGGTCTCTGTATCCCACACCCAAATAGGCAAGTCAATGGTTCAAGTGGGACAGGGATTAACAATAAAGACGTTAACAATGTCGTGACTTCTTTCCAATAGTGAAAGATTACCGGGCACCTCCATATCATGTGGATAAAATCCGCATCATGCGCGTGACATCGTAGTCAGTCTGACGTCTGAAGGCGGCCCATTTTAAGAAGTCGTGTCGGAGTCAGATAAGTCTGATATATAATATATAGCTGGGTCATCCTATTGTTAACTGAGGGAGAAACTTTAGTTGGAGATTCCAAAATATCTTCCCACTCCTCTCCCAGTGTATCGGGAAGGAGTCCCTCCCATTTCTTTTTTAAGGAGTTAATAGTGAGCCCATCTCCCACGGATAATAGATATGTGTATAAAGAGGAAATGAGTCCCTGAGGACCCTGTGATTTGAGAATGCCTATAAGGGGTAAAGATGAAATTGCTCGACTTGCACCTGCATTTCGCATATGTGACTGGAAAGCTGACCTCAGCTGTAAATAACGGAAGAATTGAGATCTTGGGATATTGTAGGTATCCCGCAATTGCTCAAAGGACACAAAAACATCCTGGTTATATAAATTACCTACCGAGAGAACACCATATGAGATCCAGAACTCAGTAGATGGGTGGTTTAGTAATTCTGGAAAATAACTATTATACCACAGTGGCATTTCGGCTATTATATCTGTATATTTAATAACTTTTTTAATTTGCCTCCATATTAATCTCGCTTGTCGAAGCAATGGCAGCAAACGGGGAGCACTGACTTTCTCCATTTCCAAAAAACCCAGTGGACAGTCAATCCGGGCAGAATGGATTATATGGCTTTCTGAATTGGGTAGGGGGTTGCTAGGCATCCACTTGCTTGTCGCCCTAGCCTGCCCGGCAAGATAATATAGATAAAAGTCTGGTAAGGCTGCCCCTCCCCCCCTTGTTGGTCTCTGTAGAGTAGATAGCTTGAGTTTGGGTCTAGTCTTCCCCCATATAAAGGACGTGGTCAGGGAGTTTAAGTTTGCAAAGAAAGATTTGGGTATTGGCACAGCACTATGTTGGAGACAATAATTAAATTTGGGGAGCAATATCATCTTAACTAAATTAATGCAACCTGCAACGGAGAGAGGGAGTTTGCTCCAAGTTATGAATTTAGATTTGGCCAGGTCCAATAGTGGATAAATATTAAGTCGTAGGTCCAGCTGACTATATTGAGACATATGTATTCCTAGATATTTGAAATTGGAGACTACAGGTAGTGACGAGAGATTTTTGAGACAGGGCATCGGCGCATGAGACAGAGGCATCAGAGCAGACTTATCCCAATTTATATAGAGACCAGAGAATTTGCTAAAATTATCTATAGTCGTTATTACTCGTGGTAGTGTTTCTTCTGTTTTATCCATAAATATGATCATATCATCAGCATATAGACCGATGGTATCCACACGATCCGCAATACTTATTCCTTTGATATCGTGGAGGACCTTATGCGTATTGCCAAGGCTTCTATCGCGAGGGCAAAGAGGGCCGGGGACAGAGGACATCCCTGACGGGTTCCCCTATGTAAAGTAAAGGAATCAGAGATAGAGTTATTCACAATTACCCGTGCCCTAGGATTCCTATATAGTGTATCTATCCCTTTAATAAATTTATCTCCAAAACCGTATTTCTGCAGACATGCGGAAAGAAAAGGCCATTCGAGGGAGTCAAACGCTTTAGCTGTGTCTAGGGATGCCAGAGCCCAGTTATTGTCCAATTCTAGGGAGCTATATTGAATCACTGATTGGACCCGCCGAATATTAATAGAGGTACTTTTCCCGGGCATAAAGCCTGTTTGATCTGGGTGTATAAGATCTAATATGATTGTATTTAGTCTAGTGGCCAATATTTTAGTGAAGATTTTATAATCTACGTTCACCAATGATATGGGGCGATATGATCCACATTCCAAGGGGTCTTTTCCCTCCTTCTTAAGTACAATGATATTTGCATCATAAAATGTTTCAGGCATAATTTCTCCCTCCCATATATTCTGAAGCACCTTCAATAAAAGTGGTGCCAGGTGGTCCCGATATTTTTTATAGAACTCAACGGGAAACCCGTCAGGTCCAGGGGCCTTCCCGGTGGCCATGTCCATTATAGCCTGTTCCACCTCCTCCAGAGTAAACTCGGCTTCCATAAAAGCTTGCTGGGTTGGGCTCAGTAAGGGGAATGCTATGTCTGATAATTAGTCTGTACATTCAGGGACCCCAAGACCACTACCCGATTTGTACAGTGACTTATAGTAATTACAAAAACTTTGAAGAATTTCCTCGGTGGAGGATACCAACGAACCATCGAGTGTCCTAATCTGTAGTACCGTGTTGGAGGTGTTATGCTGACGTACCAAAAAAGCTAGGAGTGTACTGGCCTGATTCCCCAATTCAAAATAAGACTGACGGGTAAAAAATAATTTACGTTTTGATTTAGTGTCTATATTTTGGGTGTATAATCTTTGGGAAGTGAGCCACTCCACCCTGTTGCCGTTAGTTTGATTGGCCACATAGGCGGCTTCCGAGTCCTTCAGCCGTCGCTCCATCTCGTCATCCTCCCCTGCCGTCACCCTCTTTATATAGGAGATTGTAGAGGACAGACATCCCCTCAAGTATGCCTTTAGAGTGTCCCAGAACAGATTGAGATTCGAGGGGTCTGGGTGAGTAGAGACAAAGCAGTTTAACTAATCAACCGTTCTATCACTAGCATCTATCAGTTTCAGCCAGAAGGGATTCAATTTCCAAGGTATATTATTATTTGACTGACCGTATTTAAGTTTGAGAACAACTGGGCTGTGATCTGATATCCCCCTGCTACCATGTTCGACACTATTCACCCATAGCGCTAGGTCACTAGATCCAAATATGTAGTCTATACTAGGGTTGAGCGAAACGGGTCGTTCATTTTCAAAAGTCGCCGACTTTTGGCAAAGTCGGGTTTCATGAAACCCGATCCGACCCCTGTGCGGGGTCGGCCATGCGGTACGCGACTTTCGAGCCAAAGTCACGTTTCAATGACGCGAAAAGCGCCATTTCTCAGCCAATGAAGGTAAACGCAGAGTGTGGGCAGCGTGATGACATAGGTCCTGGTCCCCACCATCTTAGAGAAGGGCATTGCAGTGATTGGCTTGCTGTCTGCGGCGTCACAGGGGCTATAAAGGGGCGTTCCCGCCGACCGCCATGTTACTGCTGCTGATCTGAGCTTAGGGAGAGGTTGCTGCCGCTTCGTCAGAAGCAGGGATAGCGTTAGGCAGGGTCCATTAACCACCAAACCGCTTGTGCTGTAGCGATTTCCACTGCCCAACACCACCTTCGGTGTGCAGGAACAGTGGAAGCTACATTTTTATTTTTTTTTCCCCTCAGCGCTGTAGCTCATTGGGCTGCCCTAGAAGGCTCCCTGATAGCTGCATTGCTGTGTGTACGCCGCTGTGCAAACCAACTGCTTTTTTCAAAGCACAAATCCTCTTGTTCCTTCCTTTCTGCACAGCTATCTTTTTTGTTTGTCCACACTTTTTATTTAATTTGTGCATCAGTCCACTCCTTATTGCTGCCTGCCATACCTGGCTGAGATTACTGCAGGGAGATAGTAATTGTTGGACACTCCCTGTTTTTTTTTTTTTTTTTGTGGGAGATTAAGATTGACATTTCTGCTAGAGTGCCATCCCTGTGTGTGCCATCTCTCACTCAGTGGGCCATAGAAAGCCTATTTATTTTTTTGCTTGATTTGGGTTCTAAAATCTACCTGAAAAAATCACTACATCAATCAGTGGGAGAAAAATATTGGCCTCAGGGCTTGTGTGCCACTCCTGACTCCTGTGTGCATCATCACTCACTCAGTGGGCCATAGAAAGCCCTTTTTTTTTTTTTTTTTGCTTTATTTGGGTTCTAAATTCTACCTGAAAAAATCAATAAATCAATCAGTGGGAGATTAATATTGGCCTTTTGGCTTGTGTGCCAGTCCTAAGCGTGCCATCTCTCTCTCTCAGATAGTGGGCCATAGAAAGCCTATTTATTATTTTTTTTATTGGGTTTATAAATTTTCCCTGGAACAAAAAAAAAAAAAAGTGGGAGATTAATATTGGCCTCTGGGCTTGTGTGCCAGTCCTGAGCGTGCCATCTCTCTCACAAATAGTGGGCCATAGAAAGCCTATTTATTTTTTTGCTTGATTTGGGTTCTAAAATCTACCTGAAAAAATCACTACATCAATCAGTGGGAGAAAAATATTGGCCTCAGGGCTTGTGTGCCACTCCTGACTCCTGTGTGCATCATCACTCACTCAGTGGGCCATAGAAAGCCCTTTTTTTTTATTTTTTGCTTTATTTGGGTTCTAAATTCTACCTGAAAAAAATCAATAAATCAATCAGTGGGAGATTAATATTGGCCTTTGGGCTTGTGTGCCAGTCCTAAGCGTGCCATCTCTCTCTCTCAGATAGTGGGCCATAGAAAGCCTATTTATTATTTTTTTTTATTGGGTTTATAAATTTTCCCTGGAACAAAAAAAAAAAAAGTGGGAGATTAATATTGGCCTCTGGGCTTGTGTGCCAGTCCTGAGCGTGCCATCTCTCTCACAAATAGTGGGCCATAGAAAGCCTATTTATTTATTTTTTTTTGGTTTTATAAATTCTCCCTGAAAAAAAAAAGGGAGATTAATATTGGCCTTTGGGCTTGTGTGCCAGTCCTAAGCGTGCCATCTCTCTCTCTCAGATAGTGGGCCATAGAAAGCCTATTTATTATTTTTTTTATTGGGTTTATAAATTTTCCCTGGAACAAAAAAAAAAAAGTGGGAGATTAATATTGGCCTCTGGGCTTGTGTGCCAGTCCTGAGCGTGCCATCTCTCTCACAAATAGTGGGCCATAGAAAGCCTATTTATTTATTTTTTTTTGGTTTTATAAATTCTCCCTGAAAAAAAAAGGGAGATTAATATTGGCCTTTGGGCTTGTGTGCCAGTCCTAAGCGTGCCATCTCTCTCTCTCAGATAGTGGGCCATAGAAAGCCTATTTATTATTTTTTTTATTGGGTTTATAAATTTTCCCTGGAACAAAAAAAAAAAAGTGGGAGATTAATATTGGCCTCTGGGCTTGTGTGCCAGTCCTGAGCGTGCCATCTCTCTCACAAATAGTGGGCCATAGAAAGCCTATTTATTTATTTTTTTTTGGTTTTATAAATTCTCCCTGAAAAAAAAGGGAGATTAATATTGGCCTTTGGGCTTGTGTGCCAGTCCTAAGCGTGCCATCTCTCTCTCTCAGATAGTGGGCCATAGAAAGCCTATTTATTAATTTTTTTATTGGGTTTATAAATTTTCCCTGAAAAAAAAATAAAAAGTGGGAGATTAATATTGGCCTCTGGGCTTGTGTGCCAGTCCTGAGCGTGCCATCTCTCTCACAAATAGTGGGCCATAGAAAGCCTATTTATGTTTTTGGTTGATTTGGGTTCTAAATTCTACCTGAAAAAATCAATAAATCAATCAGTGGGAGATAAATATTGGCCTTTGGGCTTGTGTGCCACTCCTGACTCCTGTGTGCGTCATCTCTCACTCAGTGGGCCATAGAAAGCCTTTTTTTTTTAATTTGTTTTCTAAATTCTCCCTGAAAAAATCATTTTATTTTATTTGGTTTCTAAATTCTTCCTGAAAAAATCATTTTATTCTATTATTTTTTTTTCCTAAAGTCTCCCTGAAAAAACAAACAAAAACAAATCAGTGGGAGATTAATATTGCCCTTTCTGCTTGTGTGCCAGTCTTGAATCCTGGGTGTGCCATCTCTCTCTCTCTCTCCAATTGTGGGCCATAGAAAGCCTATTATTTTTTTAGCTTGATTTGGGTTCCAAAATCTACCTGAAAAAATCACTACATCAATCAGTGGGAGATAAATATTGGCCTCTGGGCTTGTGTGCCACTCCTGACTCCTGTGTGCGTCATCTCTCACTCAGTGGGCCATAGAAAGCCTTTTTTTGTTTTATTTCTTTTCTAAATTCTCCCTGAAAAAATCATTTTATTTTATTTGGTTTCTAAATTCTTCCTGAAAAAATCATTTTATTCTATTATTTTTTTTTCCTAAAGTCTCCCTGAACAAAAAACAAAAAACAAATCAGTGGGAGATTAATATTGCCCTTTCTGCTTGTGTGCCAGTCTTGACTCCTGGGTGTGCCATCTCTCTCTCTCTCTCTCCAATTGTGGGCCATAGAAAGCCTATTATTTTTTTAGCTTGATTTGGGTTCCAAAATCTACCTGAAAAAATCACTACATCAATCAGTGGGAGATAAATATTGGCCTCTGGGCTTGTGTGCCACTCCTGACTCCTGTGTGCGTCATCTCTCACTCAGTGGGCCATAGAAAGCCTTTTTTTGTTTTATTTGTTTTCTAAATTCTCCCTGAAAAAATCATTTTATTTTATTTGGTTTCTAAATTCTTCCTGAAAAAATCATTTTATTCTATTATTTTTTTTTCCTAAAGTCTCCCTGAAAAAAAAAACAAAAACAAATCAGTGGGAGATTAATATTTACATTTGTGCTTCAGTGACAGTCCTGCGTGTGTGGCATCTCTCTCATTTGTTGCCACCAACAACAGAGTGTGTAACATTGTGCCTGATTTTCGTTGTGGTCTCACTCACCTGTAAAGGGGTAGCTAAATCATACTGAGGTTATAGCTCACCGTGTAAGTTGTGTGACAGCAACAAATGCCGTTAGTTTGTTTACGTTTTTAAAACAATGAGGAAGTCTGGTGGAAGAGGTCGTGGCCGGGGGCGTTCATTGTCAGCTGGTAATGAGGGTAGTGGTAGTGGTGGAGCATCAGCTGGTCGTGGGAAAAAAAATATTGCACCTAAGTCTGGAGCTGTGGAGCCAGGTTCGTCGTCTGGCTACACAAGGCCTCGAACGCTCCCTTTTCTGGGAGTAGGAAAACCGCTTTTAAAGCCGGAGCAGCAAGAGCAAGTTTTGGCTTATCTTGCTGACTCAGCCTCTAGCTCTTTTGCCTCCTCTCGTGAAACTGGTAAATGTCAAAGCAGCGCGTCGTTAGTGGATGTTCACGGTCAGGGACAAGTCGCTTCCTTGTCCTCTTCAGCAAAAACAACAACAGAGAAGAATGCAGCAGGCGACACAACGGGTTACTCCATGGAGCTCTTTACACATACCGTCCCTGGCTTAGAAAGTGAAGCAGTTAACAGTCCATGCCCATTACAAGTTGAATCTGACATGGAGTGCACTGATGCACAGCCACAGCCAGACTACTATGCTGATCCTTTGACTCAGACCACAACATTGCCCTCGCAGGGTAATGATCAAGAATCAGACCCTGATGAGACTATGTTGCCCCATCACGAACGCTATACCACCGACCGACACGGTGACACAGACAAAGTTGCACACGAGCTACAAGAAGAGGTAATAGATGACCCAGTTCTTGACCCCGATTGGCAGCCATTGGGGGAACAGGGTGCAGGCGGCAGCAGTTCTGAAGCGGAGGAGGAGGGGCCGCAGCAGGCATCAACATCGCAACAGGTTCCATCTGCCGGGCCCGTATCTTGCCCAAAACGCGTGGCAAAGCCAAAACCTGTTGGAGGACAGCGTGGCCATCCGGTTAAAGCTCAGTCTGCATTGCCTGAAAAGGTATCCGATGCTAGAAAGAGTGCAGTCTGGCATTTTTTTAAACAACATCCAATTGATCAGCGCAAAGTCATCTGTCAAAAATGTTCAACTACCTTAAGCAGAGGACAGAATCTGAAAAGTCTCAATACAAGTTGCATGCATAGACATTTAACCACCATGCATTTGCAAGCCTGGACTAACTACCAAACGTCCCTTAAGGTTGTAGCACCCTCGGCCAATGAAGCTAGTCAGCAACGCAACATCCCTTCCGGCAGTGTAGGGCCACCATTTTCCGCACCACCTGCAGTATCTGTGCAGGTTTCTTTGCCAGGCCAAAGCAGTCAGGGTCAGGGAATCACCAGTTTCGTAGTAGGAAACACTGCATCTAGGGCACCGGCGGCAACAATACCATCTCCCACCGTCTCTCAGTCTGCCATGTCCACCGGCACCCCCGCTAGTTCCACGATCTCCAGCTCTCCAGTCCAGCTCACCCTACATGAGACTATGGTTAGAAAAAGGAAGTACTTAGCCTCGCATCCGCGTACACAGGGTTTGAACGCCCACATAGCTAGACTAATCTCGTTAGAGATGATGCCCTACCGGTTAGTTGAAAGCGAAGCTTTCAAAGCCCTGATGGACTACGCTGTACCATGCTACGAGCTACCCAGTCGACACTTTTTTTCCAGAAAAGCCATCCCAGCCCTCCACCAGCATATTAAAGAGCGCATCGTCCATGCACTCAGGCAATCTGTGAGCACAAAGGTGCACCTGACAACAGATGCATGGACCAGTAGGCATGGCCAGGGACGTTACGTGTCCATCACGGCACACTGGGTGAATGTTGTGGATGCAGGGTCCACAGGGGACAGCAAGTTTGGGACAGTTCTGCCTAGCCCACGGTCTAGGCAACAGTTGGCTGTAGCCGTTCGCACCCCTCCTCCTCCTCTTCGTCCTCCTGCAGAAGCGAGAGCTCGTCCACAGACCGCAGTCGCACAACCACTCCATCCGCAGCTGCCACTGTTGCACACCAGGTCTCCCATTATGGGGCAGCTACTGGCAAACGTCAGCAGGCTGTATTGGCTATGAAGTGTTTGGGCGACAACAGACACACCGCGGAAGTTCTGTCCGAGTTCTTGCAGAAAGAAACGCAGTCGTGGCTGGGCACTGTAGATCTTGAGGCAGGCAAGGTAATGAGTGATAACGGAAGGAATTTCATGGCTGCCATCTCCCTTTCCCAACTGAAACACATTCCTTGCCTGGCTCACACCTTAAACCTGGTGGTGCAGTGCTTCCTGAAAAGTTATCCGGGGTTATCCGACCTGCTCCTCAAAGTGCGTGGACTTTGCTCACATATCCGCCGTTCGCCCGTACACTCCAGCCGTATGCAGACCTATCAGCGTTCTTTGAACCTTCCCCAGCATCGCCTAATCATAGACGTTGCAACAAGGTGGAACTCAACACTGCACATGCTTCAGAGACTGTGCGAACAGAGGCGGGCTGTTATGTTTTTGTGGGAGGATACACATACACGGGCAGGCAGTAGGATGGCAGACATGGAGTTGTCAGGTGTGCAGTGGTCGAAGATTCAAGACATGTGTCAAGTCCTTCAGTGTTTTGAGGAATGCACACGGCTGGTTAGTGCAGACAACGCCATAATAAGCATGAGCATCCCCCTAATGCGTCTGCTGATGCAAAGTTTGACGCACATAAAGGATCAGGCGTCTGCAGCTGAGGAAGAGGAAAGCCTTGATGACAGTCAGCCATTGTCTGGCCAGGGCAGTGTACAGGACGAGTTAGCGGGCGAAGAGGAGGAGGAGGACGAGGAGGATGATGGGGATGATTATATTTTTAATGAGGAAGCTTTTCCGGGGCCACTGGAAATTGGTGGCGCGGCAAGGCCGGGTTCTGGTTTTTGGAGGGACACAAGTGACGTGGATTTGCCTGAAACTGCCCCTCAACCAAGCACAACCGCAGATTTGACAACTGGAACTTTGGCCCACATGGCGGATTATGCCTTACGTATCCTCAAAAGGGACACACGCATAACTAAAATGATGAACGATGACGATTACTGGTTGGCCTGCCTCCTTGATCCTCGCTATAAAGGCAAATTGCAAAATATAATGCCACATGAGAACTTGGAACTAATATTAGCAACCAAACAATCAACTCTTGTTGACCGTTTGCTTCTGGCATTCCCTGCACACAGCGCCCGTGATCGTTCTCACACGAGCTGCAGGGGCCAGCAGACCAGAGGAGTTAGAGGGGCAGAAATCAGAAGTGGCGTTGGCCAGAGGGGTTTTCTGACCAGGTTGTGGAGTGATTTTGCTATGACCGCAGACAGGACAGGTACTGCAGCATCAATTCAAAGTGACAGGAGACAACATTTGTCCAGTATGGTTACAAACTATTTTTCATCCCTTATCGATGTTCTCCCTCAACCGTCATTCCCATTTGATTACTGGGCATCAAAATTAGACACCTGGCCAGAATTGGCAGAATATGCATTGCAGGAGCTTGCTTGCCCGGCAGCTAGTGTCCTATCAGAAAGAGTATTCAGTGCTGCAGGTTCAATACTAACAGAAAAAAGGACTCGTCTGGCTACCCAAAATGTAGATGATCTAACCTTCATTAAAATGAACCACAACTGGATTTCGAATTCTTTTGCCCCACCTTGCCCGGCCGACACCTAGCTTTCCTATGAAAAGGTCTTGCCTGTGGACTATTCTGAATGCCTTTTCCAATCTCGTAATTTTCTGCACCTGATTGTCCAGCATACGACATGTTTACACCTCACTAAATGGCCAAACTCCCCACACGGGGCCGTGGTATCGACACTTGGCGACAGCACCCGTGAGAGTGCTGTTTGTCTGAAGAGGTGGGTGTGCCCGCTTTTGGTCGACGGCACTGCCACTGGGTCCCTCCTAGTACAATAAAGTGTCTCTGGCGGTGGTGGTGCGCACCCAACGTCAGACACACCGTTGTAATATGAGGGGCCCTGGGCCTGTACCGCCGGCCACAAGACAGTTCCCCCCCCCCCAGCTCAAACAGTGCTCTACCGCTTGCAAAATGATCTCACAGCTCCACCAATGTTTAGTCTATGCGCTGACATGCTTCAATGCCTGCCACTGACAATACCATTGTATTGACATTTTTGTTATGTTAGGCCTTCGAAGCCTGTCTGCGGTCACTCCTTCCACTAGGCCTCCACTGACCACACCACTGCTGCCCGTGTACCCCTGGAACCAATTTAAAATTGCCTACAGCCATGTGTTATTATTTTAGGCCTTCGATGCCTGTCTGCGGTCACTCCTTCCACTAGGCCTCCACTGACCACACCACTGCTGCCCGTGTACCCCTGGAACCAATTTAAAATTGCCTACAGCCATGTGTTATTATTTTAGGCCTTCGATGCCTGTCTGCGGTCACTCCTTACAATATGCCTCCACTGACCACACCACTGCTGCCCGTGTACCCCTGGAACCAATTTAAAATTGCCTACAGCCTGCCCAATTTTTTTATTTTAGGCCTTCGATGCCTGTCTGCGGTCACTCCTTCCACTAGGCCTCCACTGACCACACCACTGCTGCCCGTGTACCCCTGGAACCAATTTAAAATTGCCTACAGCCATGTGTTATTATTTTAGGCCTTCGATGCCTGTCTGCGGTCACTCCTTCCACTAGGCCTCCACTGACCACACCACTGCTGCCCGTGTACCCCTGGAACCAATTTAAAATTGCCTACAGCCATGTGTTATTATTTTAGGCCTTCGATACCTATCTGCGGTCACTCCTTACAATATGCCTCCACTGACCACACCACTGCTGCCCGTGTACCCCTGGAACCAATTTAAAATTGCCTACAGCCAGCCCAATTTTTTTATTTTAGGCCTTCGATGCCTGTCTGCGGTCCGTTCTTTCTACTACTACTACACTGACCAGGCCACTGCTGCCCGTGTACCCCTGGAACCAATTTAAAATTGCCTACAGCCATGTGTTATTATTTTAGGCCTTCGATGCCTGTCTGCGGTCACTCCTTCCACTAGGCCTCCACTGACCACACCACTGCTGCCCTTGGACCCCTGGAACCTATTTTTAATTGCATAGAGCATCCTTTTTTTAATAGTAGGCGTACAAAGTCTGTCTGCGGTCCACTATTGAAATTGTCCTCCACTGCCCAGAGCACTGCTGCTTGTGTACCCCTGTAACTTTTTTAAGCTGCAGTGAGCCACATTTTTGGGTTAAGTCCTACTACCTGTGTCTGTCTGCGCCACTCAATTCAGCTGTGTTCCTTTGAAAAAAGCTGAGCGTCAATAGTCTTGTTTTCAGCCTCTAGGAATTTTAAAACTGCATTGGGGGTACAACTTTGGTAGGGCCTACTAACGGTGTCTGCCTCCCCAAGGTTTGCCCCAGGTTTCCTCGCCATTGCTTTGATCTTAATGCTCTCGTTTAGTAGTTGTTGGAAACTACACTGCATTAAGCCTACAAATTGGGTATGGGGTGTAGAGAGATGGTGTGTTCCACTCCAAGGTGTTCTCCAGGTTGCCTTTCCTGAGCTTCGATCTTCCGGCTCTCGTTTAGTAGTTCTTGGAAACTACACTGCATTAGGCCTACAAATTGGGTATGGGGTGTAGAGAGATGGTGTGTTCCACTCCAAGGTGTTCCCCAGGTTTCCTCGCCAATGCTTCGATCTTCATGCTCTCGTTTAGTAGTTATTGGAAACTACGCTGCATTAGGCCTACAAATTGGGTATGGGGTGTAGAGAGATGGTGTGTTCCACTCCAAGGTGTTCTCCAGGTTGCCTTTCCTGAGCTTCGATCTTCCGGCTCTCGTTTAGTAGTTCTTGGAAACTACACTGCATTAGGCCTACAAATTGGGTATGGGGTGTAGAGAGATGGTGTGTTCCACTCCAAGGTGTTCTCCAGGTTGCCTTTCCTGAGCTTCGATCTTCCGGCTCTCGTTTAGTAGTTGTTGGAAACTACGCTGCATTAGGCCTACAAATTGGGTATGGGGTGTAGAGAGATGGTGTGTTCCACTCCAAGGTGTTCCCCAGGTTTCCTCGCCAATGCTTCGATCTTCATGCTCTCGTTTAGTAGTTGTTGGAAACTACACTGCATTAGGCCTACAAATTGGGTATGGGGTGTAGAGAGATGGTGTGTTCCACTCCAAGGTGTTCTCCAGGTTGCCTTTCCTGAGCTTCGATCTTCCGGCTCTCGTTTAGTAGTTCTTGGAAACTACACTGCATTAGGCCTACAAATTGGGTATGGGGTGTAGAGAGATGGTGTGTTGCACTCCAAGGTGTTCTCCAGGTTGCCTTTCCTGAGCTTCGATCTTCCGGCTCTCGTTTAGTAGTTGTTTGAAACTACGCTGCATTAGGCCTACAAATTGGGTATGGGGTGTAGAGAGATGGTGTGTTACACTCCAAGGTGTTCTCCAGGTTGCCTTTACTGAACTTCTATCTTCAGGCTCTCATTAAATTGTGGTTAAATGGAACAACTGCATTTGGCGTACTAGTTGGTTTGGGGCCTACTATCGGTGTATGCCACTCCTTGCTGTTCTCCTGGTTTCCTGTCCTGAAATTCCATTTTCAGGCTCTCGTTAAGTAGTTGTTAATGTTAGACTGCATTTGGCCTACTAGTTGGGTTGGGGCCTACTATCGGTGTCTGCCACTCCTTGCTGTTCTCCTCAACTGAACAAAGCTGGGCCGCCTGTTTACTACGGTTGCCAATTTTGAACTGCATGTCGACTACTTACTGATTTGGGCCTACTCTCTGTGTCAGCCTCTCATTCCAGTTGTCCTCCACTGCAATGCCCCCTGGTTAGTCCTGTGTTACCAATTTTGAACTGCATTTAGCCCACTTTATTCTTTGGGCCTATATCTGTGCTTCCTCCTCATCCTGCCCATTGCCCAGCCAGTGATAGATGAGTCTGCTGGTACATTGACCCATAACGCAAAATTCCCCGTGCACGCTACACAGCAAGATTGTGACCCTGCTGAAAGTCAGGTTCCTCTTCCCGCATACCATACCACCTTACACGGGGACAAAGAGGAAGGTGCAGATGAAAGTGTAGGTTCCTTCATCAGGTGGGGGGAGGAATACTAGTTGGCGACGTCACTGGCACAGGGCCTCTCATAGTACGCAAAAGTGTTGCTGCCGGTGGGAGGCGCCCCCGCCGTGCAAACACACCGCTGTACTTTGAGGGGCCCTGTGCCAGTGCCAATGCCAACGAGTGGGCCCCCCCTGCTTGCTCAGGATCACAGCACTTGCAAAGTTGAAATACTTACCTCTCCCTGCTCCACTGCCGTGACGTGGTCCAGATTTACTGGGCCCACTAATTACTTGAACCAGCCCTACCCCCCACAACTTTAGCCAAATGACCCCCAATTTCAAATGCCTTCCAATTATTATAAGGTAAATTACGATTGACAAGCTTCTTTAACAAGAATGGATGTTTTTGCCATTAAAATGGGTAGTGTAGGTGTTTTCCTGGCCTCCACTCACTGCCGACTATGCTCCCCCATTGACTTGCATTGGGTTTCGTGTTTCGGGTGATACCCGACTTTTCGCGATAATCGGCCGATTCCACTCGACTCGACTTCTAAGATAGTCGGGTTTCGCGAAACACGGCTCGACTCTAAAAAGGTCAAGGTCGCTCAACCCTAGTCTATACGGGATAGAGGCTGTCTAGTTGAAGAATGACAAGTATATTCCTTTGTCTCAGGGTGATGTGTTCTCCATAGGTCTAACCATCCGCTACCATTCATAAATGATGCCAATTGAGGGGGAGATTGAGAAAGGGGCCCCCTTGACATCTCGCCGTCTAGTCTCAGTCTGTCTTTAAGATTATCCATGACTAAATTAAAGTCTCCCATACAGATAACACTAGCATTAGGATAATTTAGGGAGAAACCCAGTGCCATGCGGAGAACCGACATGCCAGCCGGGGGTGGGTTATAAACACATAATATCACATATTCCCGCATATTAATAAAGGCATGAACAAAAACAAAGCGACCTTGGGGATCGCGTCGTGACTCTCTAGCCTCCCACCTGACATTCCTATGTACCAACAGGGAGACCCCTCTGGAGTAACTGGTGTGAAATGCGTGAAGGGACCACTGCACCCACGGCTTTTGCGTACATTTAGCTGTGTCTCTGGTCAAATGCGTCTCCACAAGTGCTACAATATGTGGATGATACCTTTTAATTTGTGAAAATACCTTAATTTTCTTTCGAGGAGTCTTAATACCCCGTACGTTCCACGTCATACATACAATCTCAGATCCCATATCTACGTTCGGGAAAAGGCATAATATACACCACAGCCTGGGCGGAAATCAGGAACATCATATAGAGCATAAGGTTATCACTGGCGACTAACAAACATAACAAATAATCAAAACTGGTGTAAAATACCAAACCAAACAACATTTAAACAGTGGAGGAGTGTAATCCTACACTCCTATAGTTGAGTAGAATAGGGGATACCCTCACTGGAATCAGCGTCCGGTATAGTTGACAAACTCAGCACCCACGTAGAGAGCTCTAGATTGTGTTGCCATCAGATAGAAAGAGCTACTCAAGAGTCTGGGGTACTAGGCCCCTTGTATGACCGTAACCACTCGACCGCCTCCGCCGGGTCAGTAAAGAACAAGGAGGAGCCTTCATGAACAATACGGAGTCGAGCTGGATAAAGCATGGAGTAAATGATGTTTTTATCCCTGAGCTGCTTTTTGACTTCCATAAATCGAACTCGCTGCTTTTGAAGTTCCATAGAGAAATCCAGGAAGATTGATATGGTGGCGTTATTGAATTTAATAGGGGTCTTCTGCCTTGCCAAGCGAAGAATTGCATCCCTGTCTCTGCAGTTAAGGAGATGCGCCAAAAAAGGTCGAGGCGGAGCTCCGGGGGGAAGAGGTCTCGTTGGGACCCTATGGGCCCTCTCCACAGAAAATGTTGAGGAGAATCCATCTCCCAGGGAGGTTTTAAGCCAGTCCTCTAGAAATTGCTCAGGTTGCTGTCCCTCCGAGCGTTCCGGCAGGCCAATAATTCGGATGTTATTACGACGCAGTCTGTTTTCCAGGTCATCTGCCTTTTGCTTCCAGGCATTCACAGAGCCAGTGGCCTTTGATAGCTTAGCCTCTATTGGGGCAATGGTGTCCTCTATCTGAGACACCCTTGTTTCAACCACTGAAATACGCCCTCTCATAGTTTGTATATCTTGTCGCAGACGGCCCACTTCAGTATGCACGTCTTCTATTTTCTCAGTGAGAGAGGACCTGGTGAGAGATATGGCCTGCATCAACTGCTCAGATGCTTGTTTAAGAGTCAGTTCGTCTTGTTCTCCCTCCTCATTGCTGTCAGAAAGACGATTTTTGCGTTGACTCTGCGTAGGATTATTTCTGAGAGAGCGTGTATTATCTGGGGCATCGTCTCTGGCATATTTCCTCAACTTGTCAGCAGCCCCCACTCCTTTAGGATGATGCATGGTGATTGGCAGAAGATCCCCACCAAAGGATCAGATTTATTATTATGGCAGTCTATTCTCCACTAGCAGACCGGACAGGGCCAAACACTGGTATGCACCCCAGAGAGGCAGCAAACCAAGCAAAGAGTCTCAGATATTTGCAAATGTATCAACTTAGGAATTTGCCCAGGCACTGCGTCCCAGAGCAGCCACAGTTCCCCAGGCAGAACAGCAGGGAGGGGGGACGATCCCTCCAAAGTTATGGTGCAAGCAGGGGTTTTTGATAAGGGGAGTGCAGGGCCCAATTTTCCAGGGCGCACACCGCTCTGCCCCTTTTAGCGTTTCAGGCCGGTAGCTCACCTCCCGAATGCACCGCAGTCTTGCTATATAGCGCCTCTCTCCTTGCTGCTGGAGAGTGCGCTGTAGTAATGGCCGCCGTCCCCCAGGGCCCGCCCGCCGCTCCAGACCCGGCACCTGCCTCCTGCTTCTCGATGTTCCACAGCGTCCCCGCTGTATATAGATGCCTGCCGCGCTCCCAGGAGATCCACCCGGCTTCAGCCGCCGCCGGCACTGCGTCCCGCCCGCCGGAGCCGCGCTCAAAGATGGCCGCCGCAGCTCAGGGACTTCGCTGCTCTTCCAGGCCGCCACAGATATCGGCTCTCCAGCGCTCCACCGCCGCCGCCCGAGGGGTCGCCGGTCTCCCGAGCTCTCAGAGCACCGTTTCAGTTGGTGCAGCTGCAGTTCAGGGGGATTAATGGCCGGATTCAAGTCAGGATGATGGGAGCCTCCAAAAGGTGCGTCTTCTCTCTTGGCTTACATAGCCACGCCCCCGGTTCGTCAGATTTGATTGTAATTTTTCTACAGATGTTTGCAATGTATTTTCCCGTTTTACAAATTCAGGATCAGATTTATGTTTTTGTACCTTTTCATTAAGACTATTCAGTCTCTTAATAAATTCTTCAAAGTGTTTTTGTTCCTCCTTTAATAGGAGCTGCATAAAATAGATTGAAGCCTCAATGGACTCTTTTGTCCAAGCTGCAAGCAGCTGGGGATTAGCTGTTCGTGGTAAGGGCTGTATGTTTATGCGTAGTCCCTTGGGGACAATCTGGTTTTTGATGTAATTTTCTAAACCTTTAACCTCCCACCACGACTTCAGATTTTCCTTAAACCCCCAATATAATTCTTTAAAGAGTGTTTTTAACGAAGGGCTCTGTTACGTGTTACAGAACCACTCAGCACCCAGAATATGTTGTGCAGTTATATGTATGTATAATAGGTTCCATGTGAGATGCATGTCCCTAATGCATCTGCCCACAGGCTGCGCCCCTGGGCAGTGGGGACACGATATTCCCCTTTTGCCCACCCCCCACCTTTATAATTCCCACAGTAAATATCGTCAGGCTCCGGCCACCTGCGGCTATTGTAATGTATGTCTGGTCTGCCTCTGTATCTGTGTGATATATTCTGTGTCCTGTGAGTACAGTGCTGTCAGACTGGATATACGTGGAGAAGCAGTGATCTTTTATATGCGCCCATGTAACCAAGCAATTCCAGCCAGTGTCCTTCATTCAGACTCCAGCCAAAGCAGAGTGGACCTCCTGAAACACGGGGTGGTACTGGAAGAGGTACCCCAGCTTGGTAGACCCCGTTACACTGGTGGCAGACAGCGGGATATTATACACCTTCTACAGGAGGAAAGGAATGAATGGAAAACAAGTACCAGAAGTTAAAGAGGACTACATTAAAAGATCTGGTGGAAGCCTAAGGGTTGATCGCCAGCAACAAAACAAAAGCGGATTTGATAGCAGCCATCATGGAACACGACAGTGCAGTGCCTCCCAATGTGAACATGGAGGAGACTGAATTCCAGAGGGAGGTAAAGAACAGACTGGCACTCTGTGACCCAAACCCTGCAGTAGAGATCATATGAGAGGTGATGGCTGATGTGCATACTGATCTGAAGGAAAAGATGGCCGAGCAGACCAGGATAGAGCTAGCCAAGATGGACATGGAAAAGCGGACCAAAGTGGAGATGGCCAAGATGGAGATGGCAGAGCGGAGAGAGGAGAGTCAGCGAGCAGGGGGAGCTCTGGCCTTCAACCAGGTACCTTCAACAGTAAGCCACAAAAAGATCCAGTATAATGCCTTCCGACAGTTGGGGGAGGGAGAGGAAGACATTGATGGCTTTCTGCAGGACTTTGAGTGGCAGTATGCCCTTCATCAAGTGAAGCCAGAGGAACGGGTTCAGATTCTGGCCAGCAAGCTGACAGGCTGGGCAGCGGACGCCTATCGCACGGTACCTGATGAGGACTGTATGGACTATGAGCGGATCAAAGAAGTGATCTTGGCCCGGTATGCGATTACACCAGAGGCATACCGCCAAAAGTTCAGCGGACTTATAAAACGTGTAACCGATACCCACGCTGAATGGGCCTGTAAATTATGGTGGTCATTGCTACAGTGGGTACAAGGGAGCCAAGCAACCACTAAGGAGGACGTCCTCCAGCTCTTCTTGTTAAAACAATTCTTTAATGGACTAACCCCCGAGTCACAGGAATGGTTTCAGGACAGGCGGCCAACGACTCTTGAGGAAGCCGCTCATTTGGCCAATGAACATCATGATGCCAGGAGGCCTCAGTTGTCCGGATCAAAGATGGTCACTAGGGGTCCGCCCATGGACCTGGAGGGCCCCAAACCACCGAAGATTGTATGGGGACCAGCTAGAAATCCGGCCTACCACAGTCCCCCTGGGGCGCGATACTACACCTGCTGTCAGCTGGGCCACCTGCAAAGACAATGTCCCAACCGGACTCCACATACTCAGTGGCCAAAGGCAGGAACAGCTACCTTCAGCCGGGCTGCTGTACACTGCTACCAAGGCGAAGCTGACCCGGCATTGGGAGCTATGACTAACCAAGGGGTGGAAGAGATGGAGGAAGAGCTGCATGAAGTAGACCCTGTGCAGGCAGCCCCGGCAGATAATCGACAACAGCATCGACAGGTCATGTGGGTTAATGGGAAACATATGCAGGGTCTAAGAGATTCCGGGGAAACTTTGACCCTTGTGAAGCCTCATCTCGTCCGGGACCAAGAGAAGACGGACCAGACAGTGGCAGTCTGTGTAGCAGGGGGAGCTATACATCAACTGCCCACTGCCAGGATTCACCTGAACTGGGGAGTCGGGGATGGCCTTGTTGAGGTCGGCTTGATGGAGGATTTGCCTGCAGACGTCTTGCTGGGAAATGACTTGAGGCTCATGTTGTCTGCCTTCTCGGTTGCCCCTCTGGCTGAGACATATCCTGTGACCACCCAGAGACAAGCTCGAGCTGTGGAGGCGGAATCACACTGAGCGGAGGCCCAGGTAAGACATCCCAGCCCTACACGTATTCCCATAGACACATTTCTTGGGACACCCCAGATGAACTTTTTGGGGAGTTACTTGAGGATCCTTCATTGGAGGGATATCGCGGGAAGGTACAGGAGGGGAGAGGGGTACTGGAAGGGGAACAGTTTATATGGACGCAGGGACTCCTGTACCAGATCACAGAGCAGCACCACACAGGGACGAGCCCCACTATAAAAGAACAGCTGGTAGTTCCCAAGAAGTATAGGCAGGAGTTACTGCGAATCTCTCATGACATACCCTTGGCCGAACACTTCGGCATCAGTCGCACCAGGCATCGTCTGACACAAAACTTCTTTTGGCCGGGGGTAACCTATGATGTTTGTCAGTACTGCCAGACCTGTGACAGTTGCCAGTGCATTGGCAAGAGGGGAGATCGATGCAAGGCCAAATTACGCCCCCTCCCCATTGTGGAGGAACCATTTAGCCGAGTAGCGGTCGATCTGATAGGGCCGTTAGCCAAACCCAGTCCATCAGGGAAAAGGTATATATTGACAGTGTATACATATTAATCCAAAAGGACCTAAAGCTCCAACGAGACTTGGTCACATTCCGCATAACTACATATAACAAAAGAGCTACGCACAAAAATAAAACGTGGCTCAAGGAATGTAAATAACTACCAAATTTTATTCATAAATGTCTACACATAAAATAATAACATCAGAGTGCCTCAAAAAAGCAACAAGAACACATCCAGGCAAAGGCTTATAACAGTAAAATAAATACATAAATACTACATCCTACTCCCATTAGCCCGTATAGAGAAGTAGTATCTAGACACAGTGAGCCCTACATACAGCGTCACACAGACCACCTGGACTACATAGACCTAAATGGAAAGCGCACTAGCAGGTCACTATCATGTTTCTATAAGTCTAAACACAGCCCAATGGGGGCAAGACTCCATGGTACAATAGTGAATGTGGTATATTACCGGTGGTATGTCTTTGCCTGGATGAACGTCCCACCCTGACGCGCGTTTCGCCTGTTCTTCTTCCGGGGGCGTGTTCAGCTGGGGAGGTAGGCGGTCTATTTAAATGCCCAGTAACCAATCGGCATTCAGCTTGGTTAACAATGGTAGCCAAGCGGTGAAATCAGCCTATGAGCGATCAATATGGTTGACAACAGTAACTAGGCATCCCTGGCGTAGATCACATGGCACGGGCATAGTGGCGCATCCGGTGCTTGGTCTGTCTTAAAAAGTGAACGCCCAAATTCCGGTCAAGGTGACGCTGGCATTCTGAAAAGCAGAACGCCCAGCGGAAGTCCAGCGTCACCATGAGAGACCAAAATAGGACGCTCCGGAGCGGTCCGAGCCGCGCATGCACTCCACCCAATTCCCAGGTATATTTAGTTCCGACACAGAAGATGTCGAGCTAAAAGAAGACTCTCGTGGTTGTGTTCTTATGACAGACTCTTTTTTAAATTGCCATCAAAAGATCATATTCTCTTCATAATCCGTAAAATCCCTTTGATATTTTTTGACTTTCTTGTCACAAATCTCCTTTTCCCACTTCTCCATATCTTTATTAAGATCACTAGACCATGAATCCCCATTGTATGCAAATTTGTTTCTCGGCTTATGGGAACGACAGATCTTTGTATGTGATCCTATACCTCATGCCAGCCTGATTTCAGGCTGGATGAGGTATATTGATGACATATGGTTCATCTGGGAAGGGTCGGTCGGTGAACTGTCAACCTGTATGGAGGCATTAAACAACAATGACTTGAACATCAAGCTTACCTTCAAGAGCGGTAGAAATGTTGAATTTCTAGATCTATCGATCAAAGTTGATGACACAGGATCTCTGTTCACAGATTTGTATAGAAAGCCTACAGCCACAAACGCTTTCCTCCATGCTACCTCTGCACACCCTCCCGCGACAATCAGAGGGATTCCAACAGGGCAATTTTTACGTGCAAAGAGAATATGTACAAACCCTGAGGATTTTGAACGACAAGCTGCGGATCTCAATAGGCGTTACCAAGAACGAGGTCATAGCAGAAAAAATATAAGAAGAGGATATCAAAGAGCAACAAGGACTGACAGGAATGATCTTCTATACAAACGGAATCCAGCTGAACAGCCTGATAGGTCGAGTACGGTACGTTTCATCACTACCTACCATAATAAGTGGCATCAGTTTAACCCCTTAGCGACCGCCGATACGCCTTTTAACGGCGGCCGCTAAGGGTACTTAAACCACAGCGCCGTTAATTAACGGCGCTGTGGAAAAAGTGTATAGCGCCCCCCACAGGCCGATTTTCTCCGGGGTCTCGGCTGCCGAGGGTAGCCGAGACCCCAGAGAACATGATTCGGGGGGGTTTTAACCCTCCCCGCATTTGCGATCGCCGGTAATTAACCGTTTACCGGCGATCGCAAAAAAAAAAAAAAAAAGCGATCTCTTTTTAATTTCTCTGTCCTCCGATGTGATCGCACATCGGAGGACAGAGAAAAGGGGTCCCAGGTGGCCCCCCAATACTCACCTAGCTCCCCCGATGCTCCTCGTGTCTCCCGGTGGGCGCCGCCATCTTCAAAATGGCGGGCGCATGCGCAGTGCGCCCGCCGGCCGGCACCGGGAGAATCTTTGGGGTCTCGGCTGCCTGGGGTAGCCGAGACCCCAAAGAGCATGATCGGGGGTCGGTTTTAGCGACCCCTGTTTTGTGATCGCCGGTAATTAACTGTTTACCGGCGACCGCAAAAAAAAAAAAAAAAGTAAAGTGTAATTCTCTGTCCTCTGATGTGATCGCACATCAGAGGACAGAGAAATAGGGGGATTCGGGGACCCTAGCATACTCACCTAGGTCCCTGGATCCTCTTGCTGCTCCTCCTGGCCGCCGGCAGAAGAACATGGCGGACGCATGCCCAGTGCGCCCGCCATCTGTCTCCATCTGCCGGCCGGCAGGAGAACAGCGGTTAGGGCTAAAATTAGGGTTAGGGTTAGGGTTAGGGTTAGGGGTAGGGTTAGGGGTAGGGTTAGGGGTAGGGGTAGGGTTAGGGTTAGGGGTAGGGTTAGGGGTAGGGTTAGGGTTAGGGGTAGGGTTAGGGGTAGGGTTAGGGGTAGGGTTAGGGGTAGGGTTAGGGGTAGGGGTAGGGTTAGGGTAGGGGTAGGGTTAGGGCTAGGGTTAGGTTAGGGGTAGGGTTACGGCTAGGGTTAGGTTAGGGGTAGGGTTAGGTTAGGGTTAGGGGTAGGGTTACGGCTAGGGTTAGGTTAGGGGTAGGGTTAGGTTAGGGTTAGGGGTAGGGTTAGGTTAGGGGTAGGGTTGGGGCTAAATTTAGGGTTAGGGTTGGGGCTAAATTTAGGGTTAGGGTTGGGGCTAAATTTAGGGTTAGGCTTCTTTCACACTTACGTCGGTACGGGGCCGTCGTAATGCGTCGGCCCGACATACCGACGCACGTTGTGAAAATTGTGCACAACGTGGGCAGCAGCTGTAGTTTTTCAACGCATCCGCTGCCCAATCTATGTCCTGGGGAGGAGGGGGCGGAGTTACGGCCACGCATGCGCGGTCAGAAATGGCGGATGCGACGTACAAAAAAACGTTTCATTGAACGTTTTTTTGTGCCGACGCTCCGCCAAAACACAACTGATCCAGTGCACGACGGACGCGACGTGTGGCCATCCGTCACGATCCGTCGGCAATACTATGGGCAAAAAACGCATCCTGCGGGCACATTTGCAGGATCCGTTTCTTGTCCAAAACGACGGATTGCGACGGAATGCCAAACGACGCAAGTGTGAAAGTAGCCCTAGGGCTAGGGTTAGGGTAGGGGCTAAAGTTAGGGCTAGGGTTGGGGCTAAAGTTAGGGTTAGAGCTGGGATTAGGTTTAGGGTTTGGATTAGGGTTGGTATTAGGGTTAGGGTTGGCATTAGGGTTACGCTTGGGATTAGGGTTAGGTTTGGGATTAGGGTTAAGGTTAGGGTTGTGATTAGGGGTGTATTGGGATTAGGGTTAGGTTTGAGGTTAGGGTTGAGATTAGGATTAGGGGTGTGTTGGATTTAGGGTTTTGATTAGGGTTATGGTTAGGGTTGACATTAGGGTTGTTTTGGGGTAAGGGTTGTGATTATGGTTAGGGTTAGTGATTAGGATTATGGATCAGGTTGGGATTAGGGTTAGGGGTTGGAGCTAGAATTGGGGGGTTTCCACTGTTTAGGTACATCAGGGGGTCTCCAAACACGACAGCCAATTTTGCGCTCAAAAAGTCAAATGGTGCTCCCTCCCTTCTGAGCTCTGCCGTGCGCCCAAACAGTGGGTTACCCCCACATATGGGGCATCAGCGTACTCGGGATAAATTGGACAACAACTTCTGGGGTCCAATTTCTCTTGTTACCCTTGTGAAAATAAAAACTTGGGGGCTACAAAATCTTTTTTGTGAAAAAAAAAAATATTTTTTATTTTCACGACTCTGCATTCTAAACTTCTGTGAAGCACTTGGGCATTCAAAGTTCTCACCACACATCTAGATAAGTTCCTTGGGGGGTCTAGTTTCCAAAATGGGGTCACTTGTGGGGGGTTACTACAGTTTAGGTATATCAGGGGCTCTGCAATCGCAACATAATGCCCACAGACCATTCTATCAAAGTCTGCATTCCAAAAAGGCGCTCCTTCCCTTCCCAGCTCTGCCGTGCGCCCAAACAGTGGTTTACCCCCACATATGGCACATCAGCGTACTCGGGATAAATTGGACAACAACTATTGCAGTCCAATTTCTCCTGTTACCCTTGTGAAAATAAAAACTTGGGGGCTACAATATCTTTTTTGTGGAAAAAAAAAATATTTTTTATTTTCACGGCTCTGCATTATAAACTTCTGTGAAGCACTTGGGCATTCAAGGTTCTCACCACACATCTAGATAAGTTCCATGGGGGGTCTAGTTTCCAAAATGGGGTCACTTGTGGGGGATTTCTACTGTTTAGGCACATCAGGGGCTCTCCAAACGCGACATGGCGTCCGATCTCAATTCCAGCCAATTCTACATTGAAAAAGTAAAACGGCACTCCTTCTCTTCCAAGCTCTGCGGTGCGCCCTAACAGTGGTTTACCTCCACATATTGGGTATCAGCGTACTCAGGAGAAATTGCACAACAACTTTTGTGGTCTAATTTCTCCTGTTACCCTTGTGAAAATAAAAATTTGTGGGCAAAAAGATCATTTTTGTAGAAAAAATGCGATTTTTTTTTTTTCACGGCTCTACGTTATAAACTTCTGTGAAGCACATGGGGGTTCAAAGTGCTCGCCACACATCTAGATAAGTTCCTTAAGGGGTCTAGTTTCCAAAATGGTGTCACTTGTGGGGGGTTTCCACTGTTTAGGCACATCAGGGGCTCTCCAAACGCGACATGGCGTCCAATCTCAATTCCAGCCAATTCTACATTGAAAAAGTAAAACGGCGCTCCTTCACTTCCAAGCTCTGCGGTGCGCCCAAACAGTGGTTTACCCTCACATATGGGGTATCGACGTATTCAGGAGAAATCGCACAACAACTTTTGTGGTCTAATTTCTCCTGTTACCCTTGTGAAAATAAGAATTTGTGGGCAAAAAGATCATTTTTGTGTAAACAAAGCGATTTTTTTATTTTCACGGCTCTACGTTATAAACTTCTGTGAAGCACTTGGGGGTTCAAAGTGCTCGCCACACATCTAGATAAGTTCCTTAAGGGGTCTAGTTTCCAAAATGGTGTCACTTGTGGGGGGTTTCCACTGTTTAGGCACATCAGGGGCTCTCTAAACGTGACATGGCGTCCGATCTCAATTCCAGCCAATTCTGCATTGAAAAAGTCAAACGGCGCTCCTTCACTTCTAAGTTCTGCGGTGCGCCCTAACAGTGGTTTACCCCCACATATGGGGTATTGGCGTATTCAGGAGAAATTGCATAACAAAATTTATGGTTACATTTCTGTTTTTACACTTGTGAAAATAAAAAAAATGGTTCTGAATTAAGATGTTTGCAAAAAAAAGTTAAATGTTCATTTTTTCCTTCCACATTGTTTCAGTTCCTGTGAAGCACGTAAAGGGTTAATAAACTTCTTGAATGTGGTTTTGAGAACCTTGAGGGGTGTAGTTTTTAGAATGGTGTCACACTTCATTATTTTCTATCATATAGACCCCTCAAAATGACTTCAAATGTGATGTGGTCCCTAAAAAAAAATGGTGTTGTAAAAATGAGAAATTGCTGGTCAACTTTTAACCCTTATAACTCCCTAACAAAAAAAAAATTTTGTTTCCAAAATTGTGCTGATGTAAAGTAGACATGTGGGAAATGTTATTTATTAACTATTTTTCGTGACATATCTCTCTGATTTAAGGGCATAAAAATACAAAGTTTGAAAATTGCAAAATTTTAAAAATTTTCGCCATATTTCCGTTTTTTTCATAAATAATCGCAAGTAATATCGAAGAAATGTTACCACTAACATGAAGTACAATATGTCACGAAAAAACAATCTCAGAATCAGCGGGATCCGTTGAAGCGTTCCAGAGTTATAACCTCATAAAGTGACAGTGGTCAGAATTGCAAAAATTGGCTCGGTCATTAAGTACCAAATTGGCTCTGTCACTAAGGGGTTAAGGGAATCCTCTAAAAACACTGGGAAGTACTGCTGACTGACCCTGTTTTGAGGAGAATTTTACCGGAGAGACCTATGGTGGTAGCCAAGAGAACAAAAAATTTACGTGACATTTTGGTACACAGTTTATATGACCCTGGGAGAAGCGTGACTCCCACTGGTACCACTGACTCCGGTTTTTACCCTTGTGGTTTGTGCAAAGCTTGCGGAAATCACACTAAAGCTAAAACCTTCTCTAATTTCAATGGCGTGGAAACGTTTACCATCAGGAAAAGAATCACATGTGCCTCCCGTGGCGTGGTATACCATGCCACGTGCCCCTGTAACAAGGTCTATATAGGGCTAACCACGCGTGAATTGAAGATTCGCACGCGAGAACATTGCAGAGATATAATGAATGCCAAAACAGCTCAAGATGTATCAACATTAAAAACTATACCGAGGCATTTTAGGCAATACCATCAATGCAATCCGCACGGCCTGAGAGTGAAGGGCATAGACCTCGTATCTTTCGGAATTAGGGGGGGTAATATGGCTAAAATGCTTGCACAGATAGAGAGTCAGTGGATTTACCGTTTGGGTACGATCGCGCCACAGGGGCTTAATGAAAGCTTTGGTTTTCCAGCATTCCTGTAGGAAGTAGGTAGAAGTTTGTTGGTCTCCTTTATTCGGATATGAAGTTTTTTAGGGGAGGGTGTTTTTATGTTTAACCATGTTTTTTTGTTTGTATATTTATAGTATTTTTATTTTCCAGAATTATCTGTATCGCGGTCTTTGCTGCCTGATGGCGATTTTTTTGTCTTCAAGCTGACCCTATTATACCCCTAATAGTTCCATGGAAGAAGTGCCGCCCACGATGAAGAACTGAGGGGACTAAACAAGCAAGTGGATGGAAATGAACTTCAAGTGCAATATTGCTTCATATATAATATAGGAGTTTTGTCCCGTGCTGTTTATATGGCTTTTGTCGTGCTGTGGGACGGCGCTATACATGGGAACTGTATGGGGGTTATATTTGCTTTTTTTATATATGTATCTTTGGCGTTATGTCCACATTCACCACGTATGTATAGGCATTTATGTATATTTGTACAAGTGTTGAGTTCATCACTATAGTCCCCCTAAGGGAGTCAGTCTTTATTCAGACTACTGGGGATCAATATTAAAAAAAAAAAAAATTTTTAAATATACAGTCACGTCCTGTATTTTAGGATTCTTCTAATTATGGTCACTAGTATTGCACTGCACTTTATTCCCCTTAGACTATATTTTATTATGTAGTTTTATAAGGGGTTAATCATTATCCATATAATTATGGGTTAATATATTGAGCCCGGTAATATTCACGTTTTGTATAGCAGGAGATCTTAATTGCGATCATCACGGTTGCATTGCACCTTATTCCCCTGTAGATCACACATTGCTATGTGCACTATTTCCATGAAAAAACAAAATCCAGCTCACCATACCGACATTCCCAAGAGCTCGGAGCACGGAACCGCTGTGTCAGGGCGTAGACGAACAGGAAAGAGAAGGAGATCCAGCTCAACGAAATAGTGAAAAATCCATAGTTTATTTCACTTAAAATATAGTGAAAGGACAAAACATCAGCATACAAAAAAATATTTTAAAACCAAGGTCAACGCGTTTCCGGTGACTAAGCACCCTTAATCATGTATGCTGATGTTTTGTCCTTTCACTATATTTTAAGTGAAATAAACTATGGATTTTTCACTATTTCGTTGAGTTGCACTATTTCCATACCCACTTCACATCTGCGCACGTATGATTTTTTTCTTGGTTGGGTGGAGCGCATGCGCGGCTCGGATCGCTCCGGAGCGTCCTATTTTGGTCTCTCATGGTGACGCTGGACTTCCGCTGGGCGTTCTGCTTTTCGGAACGCCAGCGTCACCTTGACCGGTATTTGGGCGTTCCCTTTTGGAGACAGACCAAGCACCGGATGCGCCACTATGCCCGTGCCATGTGATCTACGCCAGGGATGCCTAGTTACTGTTGTCAACCATATTGATCGCTCATAGGCTGATTTCACTGCTTGGCTACCATTGTTAACCAAGCTGAATGCCGATTGGTTACTGGGCATTTAAATAGACCGCCTACCTACTCAGCTGAACACGCCCCCCGGAAGAAGAACAGGCGAAACGCGCGTCGGGGTGGGACGTTCATCCAGGCAAAGACATACCACCGGTAATATACCACATTCACTATTGTACCATGGAGTCTTGCCCCCATTGGGCTGTGTTTAGACTTATAGAAACATGATAGTGACCTGCTAGTGCGCTTTCCATTTAGGTCTATGTAGTCCAGGTGGTCTGTGTGACGCTGTATGTAGGGCTCACTGTGTCTAGATACTACTCTGTATACGGGCTAATCGGAGTAGGATGTAGTATTTATTTTACTGTTATAACTATAAGCCTTTGCCTGGATGTGTTCTTTTTGCTTTTTTGAGGTACTCTGATGTTATTATTTTATGTGTAGACATTTATGAATACAATTTGGTAGTTATTTACATTCCTTGAGCCACGTTTTATTTTTGTGCGTAGCTCTTTTGTTATATATATTGACAGTGGTAGATTATGCCACACGGTATCCAGAGGCGGTTGCGTTACCTATCATACTGGCAGAGAAGGTGGCGGCCGCCCTGCTCCAGGTTTTCTCAAGGGTTGGATTTACCCGGGAGATTATCTCGGACCAGGGTACCCAGTTTACAGCAGAGGTGACCAACCAACTGTAGAAGCTGTGCTGCGTAAAGTCCATTAGAAGTTCCCCGTACCACCCGCAAACCAATGGGTTGTGTGAACGCTTTAATGGGATGTTACAACAACTCATTGGGACTTTTAACAGGACCTACAGGGACTGGGAGAAATTCTTGCCATACCTCCTGTTTGCCTATCGGAAGGTGCCCCAAGAATCCACGGGGTTCTTCCCGTTCAAGCTGGTATACGGGAGATGGGTAAGGAGACCCCTAGACTTAGTGCTAGAACACTGGGAAAGGGAGGGCCTCACAGAAGGGGTACCTATTGTACCCTATGTGCTGGAATTCCGGGACTGCCTACAGGAGCTGACCCAGGCTGTACGTGAGAACATAGAAACCAGGAGAAAAAATAGGAGTATACGTCCAAGATTTTTGCATATAAAATTATCTTCAAATTTTATTACATCAAATATATACAAAACACTTCACATAACAAAACCAGTACTACATAGTGATCATGAGGGAAAGACTGGAACAACACTGAAAAAACACCCGGGGAGAAGCCCCTGGAAATGTCCATATTATCAAATAAAGTGCCACTAGTGCATATCACAAAAATGGGTAAGCAAGAAGTTACTTGGAGAAAGTCAGCATACTGCGCTAAATAATATGACCCAAATCAGGTGTTACCATTTGATACAGCGCACTCAATGCCCACAATCCCTGTCAAAATCTTACCCATTTGCCGGACCACCAGGAGATTCCACCGGAGCCCCAACGCGCGTTTCGCGTTGGCTTCGTCAGGGGGCAGTGCTGTATTGTGTGTCAACCCGGTATTTAAGCGGTCAGTAAACCCCATCAGGTGCTACTCATTACGGCGCATGTCAGTGCGCCAGGAAATACAATGCTGCGGTGCACTCCATGACACCGCGCTCCACCCAAGCGCCGTAACGACGCCAGTGGAGCGCAAACGTCACTACTGGGCGCCCCCAGCGATGTCCCGGAATTCAGACCACACAAGACATGCGCACCGTGGAACTCACCAAATCCCCGCCCATCAGATGAGGTGCCACTCGTCATGGCGCATGTCCGACGTCAGTGCGCCAGGAATTACAACGCAGCGGCACACTCCATGATGCCGCGTTCCACCAAAGCGTCGTAACAATGCCAGTGGAACGCAAACGTCACTAACGGGCACCCCCAGCGATGTCCCAGAATTCGGACCACAAAGGACATGCGCACAGTGGACACCACCAAAACCCCGCCCATAGGACATCGCGTCAGAGAATAAGAATAATAAAGACACCATCGTACCCCACAAATCCAAAAACCCAAAAGGCCTAAGGGATGCGACAGGTGCGTACAAACCGTCCATATTACATCGCACCCATAAAACATACAAAAAATAAATCAAAATACTTGAAGTGAAAACATAACCCCCAAAAAAAGGGGAATAACATACTACATCAAAAGACATAAAATGACACATAGCGCAGACATAAATGGATTACTCCATACATCAACGCAAAAATACAGTGTAGACATCTTGAACATATATGCTATAAATAAAGTCCATATATATCTATACAATATGAATATACAAAAGTGCACAGTGCACGTGTAGAAGCTTCTGATGGTCATCTTTAAGGCATCAAACGGGGCCATAGGGAGGGGAATCGCTCGACATCAGCACCCATCTTTAGGATGACTGTCTCTCATCCACCGGAATAATGACATTCAAACATATAGCATGGGGTTCATCTTAAAGAACACTAAAAAAATAATCAGGGGGAGAAAAAACAAATTTATAGACACACAAAAACAAACACAAAAATAAAAAAGCATTAAAAACAGATCCGGAACTGCCTCACTATAAAAAGGAACTAAAGCTCAATTGTTCGTGTAACCCGAGTGGGGAGATGGTATTTAACAGGGTTATCCAACGACATTCACATTGTGCTAATTTTCGTTTTAGATCACCTCCCCTGATGCCTGCACGGACCTTATCAATACCCCAGATCTTACGTGAGAACATGCAGGTGACCCAGCGGCACCAGCGCGTATGGTACGATTGGAGGGCCAGAGAGCGCACATTGGAAATAGGACAGAAGGTCCTGGTGTTAGAGCCCACTAGGCAGAACAAGTTCCAAGCTGCATGGCAGGGGCCCTACCAGGTAGTGGGGAAAATAGCGGACACAACCTATAATGTTGCCGATTGTGACGACCCCAGGGTTATCCGCATGTTCCACGTGAATATGCCGAAGCCCTACCGGGAGAGCCCTGAAGGGGTAGTGGCCATCTGTGCACCTGAAGCAGAGGATTTAGCCGGACTTCCTTTGCCAGATGTCTTAGGGGAAAGGACTCAGTCTAAAACATGGGACCAGGTACACTTGGGTAAAGACCTAGGCCCCCAGGAGAGACAGCAGGCGGAGGAGTTGTTGAGGCAGCAACAGAGGATGTTTACGGGGAGACCAGGGTACACTCACCTGGCACAACACAAGGTTGAGACCCAGGATCAGACCCCCCTGCGACAACACCCCTTCCGCATCCCTGAGTTTGTACGAGAGGGGATGCGACAAGAGATACAAGAGATGTTGCGTTTAGGGGTCATTAAAGAGTCAGATAGTCCCTGGGCATCCTGTCATGATCCCAATGGCAGGGGATCACAAAAGGACAAGCACAAAAACAAAACAAGCTCTAGGGTGATGGAACCTGAGCTGACCGCGATCCTGAACCTAAACACACAACTAGCAGTAGCCGGGGAACGTGCCTACGATGATTCCTAGACGTCTCGCGCCAGCCGAAGGATTAACTTCCCCTATAAGAAGAAACACAGACCTCACTTGCCTCCAGAGAAACACCCCACAGAAATAGCAGCCCCCCACATGTAATAACGGTGAAATGAGAGGAAAGCACATACGTAGTTATGAAAATAGAATCAGCAAAAATGAGGCCCGCTAAAGCTAGATAGCAGAGGATACAAAAGTGAACTGCGCGGTCAGCGAAAAACCCTTCAAAAAACCATCCTGAAATTACTTGAACTCATGTGCCAACTCATGGAACATGAGGAGTAATTTCAGCCCACTAGAGCAACCAGCAGCAAGGAATCACATATCTGCAAGCTGGACTAAGACAAAAATAAAGCAAAACGTGGAACAGGAAAATCAAAACTTAGCTTGTCCTGAAGATAACAGACGCAGGGAGCAGAGGTAAAAAGACACGCTGATTACATTGATAGCCGGCGAGGAAATGACAAAAAAGCCAGGTTAAATAGGAAACTCCCATAACCTGATGGAACAGGTGGACACCAGAAACCGCAGAGAACACAAGTCACCCAGTACCATCAGTAACCACCAGAGGGAGCCCAAAAACAGAACTCACAACAGCATCCCCCGTAGTGTTAGTGCCCAAGAAGTATGGGACTACATGGTTTTGTGCAGACTATCGTAAGCTCAATGAGAAAACAGTGACGGATGCATATCTCATGCCGCGTGTGGATGAGTTGTTAGACCGGCTGGCGGGGGCAAAGTATTTGACCACCATCGATCTATGCAAAGGCTACTGGCAGACTCCCCTTAGTCCTGACGCTATTCCCAAGTCGGCATTTGTCACCCCGTTCGGCTTATTCCAGTTTCGAGTTGTGCCATTCGGGATGAAGAATGCCCCGGCAACCTTCTAGAGGCTGGCTGACCGGCTTATGGATGGTCTCCAGGACTATGCTTGTGCCTACCTGGATGACATCGCCATCTACAGTGCGACATGGGAAGAACATCTAAATCACCTAGAGACAGTATTGGACAGGATCCACAAGGCCGGAATCCCCCTGAACCCAAACAAATGTCATGTGGGCAAAGCAGAGGTTCGGTATTTAGGGCATTGGGTGGGAAGTGGGAAACAGCGACCAGAACCAGCCAAGATTGAGGCTGTAGCCAAATGGCCCACACCACACACTAAAACCCAGGTCATGGCATTTCTAGGGACTGCAGGGTATTACAGGAAATTTGTTCCCAATTACAGCAGCATAGCCAAGCCCCTCACTGATCTGACCCGTAAGAACCAACCCCGTCAGGTAACCTGGACCCCAGAGTGTGAGGAAGCCTTCTGCCAACTAAAGGACGCCCTCACGAATACCCCTGTATTGGCCACACCCAATCCAACTAAACGTTTCCTTGTTCACACAGACGCTTCTATGTTTGGATTGGGGGCAATACTGAGCCAAGTCAGGCCGGACGGCCAAGAACACCTGGTAGCTTACCTGAGTCGGAAACTACTGCCCCGTGAAGTAAGCTATACGGCCATCGAGAAGGAGTGCCTGGCGGTAGTATGGGCACTCAAAAAGTTGCAACCATATTTGTATGGACAACAGTTTTCCCTCCTAACGGACCATAATCCACTAGTATGGCTTAATTGGGTCTCCGGAGACAACGCCAGATTGCTGCGGTGGAGTTTAGCCCTACAACCTCTGGACTTCACCATCCACTACAGACCCAGCAAACAAAATAGTAACGCCGATGGACTAAGTTGACAAACAGAACTTGTACCAACCCCATAAACTTCGGTCATCCCCAAACCAATCCATTAAGGATCAGACTATGTATGCTGATCGCGTCGCTGAAAAGGGGAGCCGTGTTATGTGTTATGGAACCACTCAGCACCCAGAATATGTTGTGCAGTTATATGTATGTATAATAGGTTCCATGTGAGATGCATGTCTCTAATGCATCAGCCCACAGGCTGCGCCCCTGGGCAGAGGGGACACGATATTCCCCTTTTGTCCGCCCCCCACCTTTGTAATTCCCACAGTAAATATCGTCAAGCTCCGGCCACCTGCGGCTATTTTAATGTATGTCTGGCCTGCCGCTTTTCTATTGGCCTGCCCTCTGTATCTGTGTTATATATTCTGTGTCCTGTGAGTAAAGTGTTGTCAGACTGGAAATGCGTGGAGAAGCAGTGATCTTTTACATGCGCCCATGTAACCAAGCAATTCCAGCCAGCGTCCTTCATTCAGACTCCAGCCAAAGCAGAGTGGACCTCCTGAAACACGGGGTGGTACTGAAAGAGGTACCCCAGCTTGGTAGACCCCGTTACAGGCTCTCTGTGCTATCTGAGGGTAATGTATTGGAGGAGAATACCTGGTTAGCGTCCTGTGCCCATAAATCAATATTAATTGGTGCCGATAGAAAACTCGCCATATCCTAATTAATTCAAAACGACACTCAAAAAACTAAAAATATTTAGGAATACATAAATCTAAGTACATACATGTAATCCCTTAAAACTTCACTTTTAATATTATCATATAAAACCCAGACCCAGTATTCAAAAAACTTTGATTCAATACCATAAATGATAAGGAAAAAATAAATCACCAAATTCATTAACCTAGCAAGGTCCTAAATAAACCTACTGCTAACACCTGCCTTGCTGTGGAGGTTGGCACCCTAAGAGACCATTTTTTGGTGCCCCCATTCAACACAGGCTATCCCTCTCTTCCCTACAATGTCCCTCTCAATACAGGTGGGAAAACAATAAAGCTAAGAGCAGTGGTGAAAAAATAGATATTAAACATTAATAGATAAATCAATCTCCATTTAGGCCTTGAAAGGCACCTCCAGATAACAAAATAACCATACCAACACAATGCATATAATTCAAATATAATGACAACCAATAGTTCAGTCCACAATCTGCTGACTATTCCTATTTTCGACCCATCATGGACAAGAGTACGAATATAATATCAAGACAAATTCGATTCAGGGTCCATTCATAGCCAAAGAAACTATTATTGATAAATGATAAAAATAACTTAGCACGTGTTGGTATCACCCCAACGCGTTTCCCCGTTCTCACGGTTCATCAGGAGGAAATAGTATAGATGTTCATGATGCCGGATGCCATATAGATGAATGTCATAAGCCGGCGGTGAAGATGTGAGGACTTAAATAGCCCACATCAAATCCCTGCGCCTAAATAGGCCCTGCCCCCTCCAAGTTATGGCGGGATCCCAACCGGGTCAAAATAGCACTGCATCCCCCAACATTAACAAATTCCAAACAAAACTCCTCCACTAATCTTTCGCACGTAGCATAGTTCTTCCGGTATATTCATAACATGATTAATCACCCTTCACCATATTGTGCTCATATTTACACCAGACGTATCACCATTTCCCGTTCCGGATGCCCGTTCTATTTATTGCGCTCATTCTCTTACTAAATGTCGATTCTGCGCCTTGTTAAGCGTTCCAGATGGAGTGCAGACTAACCCGGATCACCAGTTCCGGGTGAATGTAATGGGTGGAACGCACCACCATCTTTCAAAAGGCTTGCGTTCCACCTCGAGACTGCGCACTGGACTCAGGCTCCAACATTATCTTACGGTCACAAAATACAAGGTGATCATCAAGGCACAATGTGACAGAACTAAAAACTATCATTTATGTTCATCGATTTACAATATAGAGAATAATGTTTTATTTACAAACAGAGTACAATAATAATAATAATGAAAACCACCAAAAATTTTCCTGTGCCTATATATAACTAAGGTATTGTTTATGGCTTCACTATCCTTTATTCACAATTGGGGTTGGCAGCACCATTGAATAGGTCAAGTGACAAAAAATGCCAAAATATAACTAAAGTAAAAATAATAATAATAGCCCTCAAATAGGGGACATGTTCAAACATGTAAGGATATGGAGTTTATACGGCATATTTTACAACCATATTTTTTATTTTTTATATGTATAGGGCCGAAAGGACACCTCAGATATCCTCCCATCCATCCAATAGAAGGAGATTAATGATACCCAACAGTATTCAAATAAAGCATGTATAGGAAAGGAACTCATTAAGACACCTTGGAGATAGCGATTGTATTCTGTTAATCCATTCAGCCTCACGTCTCTGTATAATCCTATCCAGATCCTCTCCTCTGATTTTTGGTCTAACCAACTCAATCATACTGAAAGTAATTTCTTTAGGGTTGCCACCATGAAAATCATTCATGTGGCGAGCAATCGGCGTATCACGTTTGTTCCTTATATCGCCTAGGTGCTCACCTACTCTTACCCTCAGTTCTCTTAAGGTCTTACCTATATAATCCAGTGGGCAGGTGCAGGTAGCTATATATACCAAACCAGTGGATTTACAGCTTCCAAAGTCTCTTACTGTAAAGACCCTTCCATTTGCTGCACTCTTTAAAGTCTTTCCTTGGGCCATAACCTCGCACTTTGTACAATTACCGCATCTAAAGAAGCCCAAAGGTCTTCTGTCTAACCAGGTCCCTGGTTTTTAAAAGCACTGGGGGATCCTTCTGGCTGACCCTAATTTGGAAAAGTATATACCCCCTAGACCAAGTATAACATGTATGAGGGGAAGGTCGGTAGGGGATCGACTGGTGCACAGGGTGCACAGAGAGGAATTAATGGCACTGGAGAGGCTGGAGAAGAATAGAAAGGTGGTCATAAAAGCTTCGGATAAGGGCGGAAACCTGGTGCTCATTGGCCAGCATATTTATTTAAAGATGTCCATTCTTTGCTTGATGAATTGGACATATATGATGTCCTTGGTGGTGATCCAACCTTGGGTTATAGAGAAGAGTTAATGGATATTTTGAATCAAGCTAAGGAAAGGGGTTTACTGTCTCAAAACGAATGGAAGTTTATGACACCGAATAATCCAGTTAAACCCACTTTCTATGACCTACCCAAGGTGCATAAGGGCCCTGAACCCCTTAAAGGTCGCCCAATTGTGGCAGGAATTGATTCATTGACGCAAAACAGTGGGATATATTTGGATAAGATTCTGAGACCTTTTGTTACATCACTGCCCTCATACGTCCATGACACATCACATCTACTCAATCAACTGGAAGGGATCATGATAGGAGCCCACACTCTGTTAGTATCCATAAGATGTGGAGGCTCTTTACAGGAGCATCTCGCATGACTGCAGAATGGAGGCCATTGTCCATTACCTATAGACAAGAGCAGTTGAATGCCGGGAGCATAATTTGTTTGTTGAGGAACTTTTACAATTTTGTTTAACCCATAATTACTTCCTCTTCGACGGGAAGTACTTCCACCAGCTCAGGGGTACTGCGATGGGGAGTCCATGTGCCCCTACGTATGCTAACATCTTCATGGGCTAGTGGGAGGAAACCCGTATATTTGGAGAGGAGGAAGATTGGTGGAGTCCATATATCAGCCTCTGGGCCAGATACATCGACGATATCTTGGTGTTTTGGTCTGGCCCAGAGGCAGAGCTCTGCCGCTTTGTGGAGACCATTAATATTAACAGGATTGGGCTTCGATTTACTCATGAACATCATGATAGGAGTATACATTTTCTGGATCTGACTATATCTAAGGAACTTGATGGGAGCATCAGCACATGAACGTATCGGAAACCTACATCTACAAATAGTCTGTTGAAATGGACAAGTCACCATCCAGTCCCTTTGAAGAGGGGGATACCGAAAGGACAGTTTATGCGATTTAGGAGAAATTGCATGGATGAAGTTACATATAAGAGACAGGCAAGGGACTTGTATCAAAGATTCAGGGCAAGGGTCTATCCCTGTGAAGTATTGGATCGCCCGTTTAATGAGATTCTCAAGACTGATAGACAGTCCTTGCTTAGAACTAAGGATACCCGGAATTATCGGGAGAATGAGGTAGTGAGGTTGATTGGCACCTTTGACGGGCAATCGGAGAGGGTCTACCGGGTGCCTAAAAAGCACTGGGGGATCCTTCTGGTTGACCCTAATTTGGAAAAGTATATACCCCCTAGACCAAGTATAACATATAGGAGAGGAAGGTTGATAGGGGATCGACTGGTGAACAGTCTGTGTCAAATACCAGTGAAACCAGGGACCTGGTTAGACAGAAGACCTTTGGGCTTCTTTAGATGCGGTAATTGTACAAAGTACGAGGTTATGGCCCAAGGAAAGACTTTTAAGAGTGCAGCAAATGGAAGGGTCTTTACAGTGAGAGACTTTGGAAACTGTAAATCCACTGGTTTGGTATATAAAGCTACCTGCACCTGCCCACTGGATTATATAGGTAAGACCTTAAGAGAACTGAGGGTAAGGGAAGTTGAGCACCTAGGCGATATAAGGAACAAACGTGATACGCCGGTTGCTCGCCACATGAATAATTTTCATGGTGGCAACCCTAAAGAAATTACTTTCAGTATGATTGAGTTGGTTAGACCGAAACTCAGAGGAGGGGATCTGGATAGGATTATACAGAGATGTGAGACTGAATGGATTTACAGAATACAATCGCTCTCTCCAAGGGGTCATTTCCTATACATGCTTTATTTGAATACTGTTGGGTATCATTAATCTCCATCTATTGGATATATGGGAGGATATCTGAGGAGTCCTTTCGGCCCTATACATATAAACAATAAAAAATATGGTTGTAAAATATGCCGTATAAATTCCATATCCTTACATGGTTGAACATGTCCCCTCTTTGAGGGCTATTATTTGGTATTTTTTACTTTAGTTATATTTTGGCATTTTTTGTCACTTGACCTATTCAGTGGTGCTGCCAACCCCAATTGTGAATAAAGGATAGTGAAGACATTGATTATATGGGAAGCCTTCTACACCCACTTCCCTCAAATGAATGGCTGCTTTTCCAGGCTGATTTGCAGACATGGTATGTCTTTCCCTACACCTACACAATATACTTTTTATTTGTGCTCACATCAGCAGGACTACCCCCAACTACCCCCACACCACTGATTAGCAGCTTATGTCAATACACAATGTACATAAAAAGCTGTGTCATGAGCAGGGTCAGCTTTCTGAGCTCTGCTACATCTACAGCAAAGAAAACTCTTGATTGTTTCAGAAATGCTGCATCCAGTAAACTAAGTGATTTTTACACATCTGTCCTGGGTATTTTGGGCTCTGCTTCCTTCACAATTATCCGCCATCCTTGAAAAATTAACGTTGGCTGCAAGTCATGCTGAATCTTCACTATTATCATCCTTGCAGCTGTTTCTCCAAGAACTTTTCAAGGGCCTATATCTTTTAACCATACTGTTTGGCACACAAGTACTAAAGCATACCCACAAGGTTAGCTCCTAAACATTCAAAATATTCAAAATTGCACCTGCTTTGGAGGTAGAAATGAGCCCTCTTACCCCTTGGGCCCCTGTGTGGCCCGACAGGTTACACCAATGATATGTATACCCCTGGATGGATAGGCTCGACATAAGTAGCGAGTATAATGGAGTTAAATGGGAAACTCAAATATTTTTCCAGAAGACCCAAACAGGAGGGATGGGGAGGCAAGAATATTGCTTAAATGGATGGAAACAGCACACACCAGAAGTCACCTGTAAATATAATTTTAACATTTTACTAGTTTATTGCATGGCAGGCAATCCCTGCACATCTATTTGCTAACAGGTGCAAAACATGCTGGGAGGGGACATGAGCATGAAGCTTGAACACCCGCGATACTCGATTGAGCAGCGTGCATAGCCGAGCACTCGGTTGCTCTATTGAGTATCCAGCAGTGCCGAGTGCGCTAGCTCACTCATTCAATAATGATTTGTCCTTCAATTACTGGCTTACGTCTTCTATTTGCAGATTGAGACATCTAGCACACTAGCACAATCCCTTTTCAATTATAATACTTTTTCACTCTTCACCTTATTTGAGCATCTATGCAAACAAATCCCTCCACAAAAGGACTTATCATTTACATTTATATTATTCATTCAACTCCCCCCAACACACATCCTATTTAGGAATGGATCTCACTTTGTCACTTTAGCTAATTATCTGGTTTAAAGCAACATTTTGCACACATTATAAAATTAATCAGAACAAAATACTGATGTCCTGTAACATACATCAGACCTCCTACACAAATTATTTCCTTACACTTCAGACTAATGAATAGCAGTAGGGAGGCAAACACAAGACATACATTCCTGGCTTACCCGTATTCAAGTTAAACACCAATATCCCCAAATAATGCTAATGGAACTTCTTTTAAACTGAAATTACACCATAAACGCAGGCTAAGTGTACAAGAGAACGAGTATAGAAGAGATCTATTCCTAAACCAAGAATCTGCAAAAACCCTAGTCCATGCCCTCATCATCTCCCGCCTTGACTACTGTAACCTCCTGCTCTGTGGCCTCCCCTCTAACACTCTTGCACCCCTCCAATCTATTCTAAACTCTGCTGCCAGACTAATCCACCTGCCCCCCCGCTATTCCCCGGCCTCTCCCCTCTGTCAATCCTTGCACTGGCTCCCCATCACCCGGAGACTCCAGTACAAAAGCCTAACCATGACATACAAAGCCACCCACAACTGTCTCCTCCATACATCTGTGACCTTGTCTCCCGGTATTTTCCTGCACGCAACCTCCGATCCTCACAAGATCTCCTTCTCTACTCACCTCTTATCTCCTCTTCCCACAATCACATACAAGATTTCTCTCGTGCATCCCCCCTACTCTGGAACTCTCTACCACAACATATCAGACTCTCACCTACCATCGAAACCTTCAAAAAGAACCTGAAGACGCACCTCTTCCGACAAGTCTACAACCTGCAATAACCACCGATCGACCAAACCGCTGCATGACCAGCTCTACCCTCACCCACTGTATCCTCACCCATCAATTGTAGATTGTGAGCCCTCGCGGGCAGGGTCCTCTCTCCTCCTGTACCAGTTGTGACTTGTATTGTTCAAGATTATTGTACTTGTTTTTATTATGTATACCCCTCCTCACATGTAAAGCGCCATGGAATAAATGGCGCTATAATAATAAATAATAATAATAATAATCTATAGTAAAGAAATTATATTTATTGAAACAAGATGACCAAAAACAGTAAAAGAGCAGAATGTCATACAGGGGACGCTGATTGGCAAACACTATTAGAAAATGAAGGATATTACAATATAAATTTGATATTTAGGATAGAACAGGTGTAAACAGGTTTGCAGAATGCAGTGACTGACAGAAGGCAGAGCAAGGGTTATCAAATTAAACTGTTTCATTTAACAAGGGATTAACTCCTGGCAGGGAGACAAATGATTAAGGGGAAAAATTGGCAGAACAATAAGTGCAGAATGGGAACAGTCTTTTTAGAGATAACTTATTGTGGCCTTGGTATCCCTCCATGGCAGATGATTCCACAGGGGATTGCAACTTCAGCCACAACGGAAAAGATGTTCAGTGGTGAATCCTTCACATGATGGTCTGTGTTCTGGTTGGTGTATGGTACCTTCCGCTGAGCCCCTAGTCATTGAATTGCTGTGGCCGAAGTAGAAAGGGCCACAGCGTCTCTCAGGCCCTGGGTGCACCTGCCAACTGTCACTGACAAGGAGGGCTGCAGATATTTATCCGGTATCCGGCCTCCTATACTCTGTACACCCACTGTGCTCACAGTGCTGGAGCGCACAGCACCCTTCTTCTCAATGATCTCGCAAGCGGCCGCAGGAGCTGGCACACAAGGCCCTACGCCACAACAGTGCTCAGAAGACGGAGCACTCTCCTTCCCCTGCCGCTTGCTGCCTGTTCACGCCAAGACTGGCAGCTTTAGCACCCCTGCTTCTGAATCAAGCAATGTGTCCAGTCTTTTATTCTTTCCCCCGGATAACAGAGGAGACAGCCCCGACAGTTCCGAACCTTGCACAGAAAAGGTACCCGCAGCTTGATCCTCCTCCTTACATAGGTATAGGAACACCAGATTAGGGATTGTGTATCTGTATAAGGGCAAATAAGTACAAAACAAGTAGTATAAGGAACAATATTGTACCCCAGTAGAACCCCAAGTTGGTGGTCAAAGTGGGAAGCTCACTAAGTAACAAGAATACATTGTTAATCTAGGTGATGACAGATACTCAGGGATGAGATGCTCAGCTCAGCACCCCTCACCCCAACTCACATTTTGCCTCCAGCTTCTTCCAGGGGCATTTTAGAAGCTGGTGGCAAAATGCGCGTCATGGTGAGGGGACTCTATAAAATCCAATTTTCTTGCCACAATCATTAGATTTATACATATGCACTTTTTAATATTCTTTAACCCCTTCACTACCTTGGATTTTTCCCATTTTTGAGTTTTTGTTTTTTGCTCCCCCTTTTCCAAGAGCCGCAACTTTTATATTTTTCTGTCAATATAGCCATGTGAGGGATTGTTTTTTGTGTTGTACTTTTGAAGGACACCATTGGTTTTACCATATAGAGTTGTGGAGAAAGGGAAAAAGAATTCAAAGTGTGGCAAAATTGCAAAAAAAAAGTGCAATTCCAAAATTTTTACTTTTTTTTTTTACTATGTTCAGAAAATGCTAAAATTGACCTGACATTAGGAAGAATAAAACCAATACATTTCTGAAACGTGTTGGTTTTGTGGTATTTTCTGCGCACCATATCCGATCACGTGATCGTCACGTGACTGCAGATGCCATGAGACTGGATGTGATATAGGTCCTGCAAGTACCGAAGCTTCACTCCAGGTACCGCTGGACTTTATGCATTGAGCGCCTGTCACCAGCTGGGTAACACTCAAATTTTTTTACTCATCTTACAGCACCTTTGTCTGCTGCTTCATTCGTGACACCAGCACCTACGAGACTACAGAAAAACCTTGCAAAGGCAGTGACACTCCAGCATTGAAACATGGTAACCCAGCATTCCAGCATTCATTGAGTTATCATTGTGATTTGCTATATATCCTTTTGGAATACTATGCAATATGATACCGGTATTCAGTCATATTTGCTTACTGTAGAGCTTCACTGCAACTAGGAATTTCAGAGTCATTAAGTACCCCAACTACTACGCCAACCAGCTTTATAGGCCCTACCTGACATATTGCTATTACAAGTTCCATTTGTTAAATTTGCCTCCTCCTTCTCCCTTTCCTTGGCCTTGCCACTACTGGTTACTAAATTTTTCAGGTCTCACTATCCATTGTATATTGAACCATAGCACAAATAACTATTATTTTTAGTTTAGTTCCTCTTTGACCTATGTGCTTATTGGTTCTATTTGCATCTGGTTCATTGTTCATATACAAGCGCCACTATCTAGATACAGTTATATTGATATAAGTAATTAAAAATATATTGTCTCTATGCAATTTATAGATCAGTAAACACAAGTAAAAAGCTTTGAAAGTTGTGTGATTTTGAATAGTACACAAACACTACTTTGCGGAAGAAGTAATACTCATTGGCTGGGGTTTCATAGGCCACAGCTAAATTTAGATCAAGTGAATGGTGGTCTTGTGGTCGGAAGCTGGTTATTGGTGAGAAGAGATTATAAACACAGAAATAATTTGTCAAGAGACAAAGATAAAAATCTGCAAACATAACACAATAATGCAAAACACAATGATTATTCCTGCTGGAGGATACCATAAATTCAGTAAGACAATAGTTAGAACACTAACCAAACAAAAATAATGGTATCCAATATGAAAAAGGATGAAAAATTTGTTCTACGCAAAAATCCATACGAACATACAAAAAACCACGTATTTATGAACAATGGTAGGAAGCTTTATTAAACATTAAAAAACAATGAACATGTTAAAACATAGCCAATGGTGACTAGGTGAGCCCCTCAGGGGGAGGCACATTGCCGAAATGCGCATTGGGGTTGTGGCATCGCCATTTGGGTGCTGGTAAGTTTGATCTGTATTTCTAATTGCACCTTACTGCATGTATGTGCTTATCCTTGTATTGGAGATCCATGGACTTTAGCACCGGGGGCCTCTTTTGGTCTGTCTATGATACCATTACTTATATGTAGTCGGCTGATTTTCTTAACCCCGTAGTCTGTGGTTCATTCATGTTACAGGGTCTATATATTGATGATCCATGGATCCTGACATTAGGGGCTACTTTTTGGTACATATGACGGCACTGTTTAGCCTTTAAGTTAATTTAATTTATGTGTACCCCTGCTACGTAGGATCCATATTTCTATTAACCACATTGCAGTTTACTTTGTTATTCTTTGTGAGTACTTTACCCACCTAATGGTGATGCCTTCTTTTGTTATCTTTGGCTCACCTAGACACCATTGGCTATGTTTTAACATGTTCATTGTTTTTTAATGTTTAATAAAGCTTCCTACCATTGTTCATAAATACGTGGTTTTTTGTATGTTCATAACACAATAATGTAGAAATCTATCCACACATTATATGATATAGAAAAAGTGTCCGATATTCTGGGCAATCTGGTGAGTAGGGTTGAGCGAAACGGGTCAGCCAGATTCAGAAGTTGCCGACTTTTGGCAAAGTCGGGTTTCATGAAACCCGACCCGACCCGACCCCTGTGTGGGGTCGGCCATGAGGTCAGCGATCTTCTGATCTGGAATCGGAATTCCGATACCGAGTTCCGATATGTTTAAGATATCGGGAATCGGTATCGGAATTCATATTTAAGTGTAAAATAAAGAATAAAAATAAAAAAAATTGATATACTCACCCTCGGACGCGCCCTGGTTCTCACCGGCAGCCTTCCTTCCTAAGAATGAGCGCCTGAAGGGCCTTCGATGACGTCGCGGCTTGTGATTGGTCGCGTGAGCGGTCACATGGGCGGTCACGCGACCAATCACAAGCCGTGACGTCATCTAAGGTCCTTCAGGCGCTAATTCTTAGGAAGGAAGAGTCCGAGGACGCGTCCGAGGGTGAGTATATTCCTAATAGGTATATACTCACCCTCGGACGCGCCCTGGTTCTAACCCGCAGCCTTCCTTCCTAAGAATCAGCGCCTGAAGGACCTTAGATGACGTCGCGGCTTGTGATTGGTTGCGTGACGCCCATGTGACCGCTCACGCGACCAATCACAAGCCGTGACGTCATCGAAGGTCCTTCAGGCGCTCATTCTTAGGAAGGAAGGCTGCCGGTGAGAACCAGGGTGCGTCCGAGGGTAAGTATATCAATATTTTTTATTTTGATTCTTTATTTTACACTTAAATATGGATCCCATGGCCTGAAGGAGAGTTTCCTCTCCTTCAGACCCTGGGAACCATTAGAAACCCAATGCACTGCATTGGGTTTCGTGTTTCGGCCGACCCCAACCCCGACTTTTCTATAGGATCGTCCAATTTCACTCGACCCGACTTTTGAAAAAGTCGGGTTTCGTGAAACCCGACCCGATCCTATAAAAAGAAAAGTCGCTCAACCCTACTGGTGAGTGCTGCATCATTATCTTCATACTTCCGAGCACACAAATGTTTTTTTCATGCAAGCACCATATACCACCTGCAGGATACCAACTTTCATCAGTTTTTAACCCCTTAGCCCCCAAGAGTGGTTTGCATGTTAATGACCGGGACAGTTTTTACAATTCCGACCACTGTCCTTTTATGAGGTTATAACTCTGGAACGCTTGCATGAATCCCGGTGATTCTGGCAAAGTTTTCTCGTGACATATAGTACTTCATGATAGTGGTAACATTTCCTCAACACTACTTGCGTTTACTTGTGAAAAAAATGGAAATTTGGTGAATATTTTGAAAATTTCACAATTTTCCAACTTTGAATTTTCATTCCCTTAAATCACAGAGATATGTCACACAACATACTTAATAAGTAACATTTCCCACATGTCTACTTTACATCAGCACAATTTTGGAACAAATTTTTTTTTTGTTAGGGAGCTATAAGGTTTAAAAGTTGACCAGCAATTTCTCATTTTTACAACACCATTTTTTTTAGGGACCCCATCACATTTGAAGTCACTTTGAGGGGTCTATATGATAGAAAATACCCAAGTGTGACACCATTCTAAAACCTGCACCCCTCAAGTTATTGAAAACCACATTCAAGAAGTTTATTAACCCTTCAGGTGTTTCACAGGAATTTTTGAAATGTTTAAAAAAAATGAACATTTACCGTATATACTCGAGTATAAGCCGAGATTTTCAGCCCATTTTTTTGGGCTGAAAGTCCCCCTCTCGGCTTATACTCGAGTCATATACCCGGGTGTCAGCAGGGGAGGGGGAGCGGGGGCTGTGTAATCATACTTACCTGCTGCGGCGCGGTCCCTGCAGTCCCTGGCTTCTCCGGCGCTGCAGATTCTTCCTGTACTGAGCGGTCACATGGCACCGCTCATTACAGAAATGAATAGGCGGCTCCACCCCCATAGGGGAGGAGCCGCATATTCATTGCTGTAAATGATCGGTAACTGTGACCGCTCAATTACAGGAAGAAGCTACAGCGCCGGAGAAGCCAGGGACTGCAGGGACCGCGCCGCAGCAGGTAAGGGGAGCGCAGCGCTATAATTACCTGCTCCTCGCTCCGGTGCGGCTCCGTCTGCAGCGTCCTCCAGCAGTGACGCTCAGGTTAGAGGGCGCTGTGACGTAGTCAGTGCGTGCCCTCTGCTGAGCGTCAGTGCTGGAGACGGAGCCGCACGAGGAGCAGGTAATTATTGAAAGCGCCGGCGTCCTGAGAAGAGAGGTGAGTATGTGATTTTTTTTTTTTTATTGCAGCCGCATTCTATATGGCACAGCATTATAAGGAACACCTATGGGGCCATAATCAAAGGTGCAGAGCATATATGGCACAGCATTATAAGGAACACCTATGGGGCCATAATCAAAGGTGCAGAGCATATATGGCACAGCATTATATGGATCATCTATGGGGCCATAATCAAAGGTGCAGAGCATATATGGCACAGCATTATAAGGAGCACCTATGGGGCCATAATCAAAGGTGCAGAGCATATATGGCACAGCATTATAAGGAACACCTATGGGGCCATAATCAAAGGTGCAGAGCATATATGGCACAGCATTATAAGGGGCATCTATGGGGCCATAATCAAAGGTGCAGAGCATATATGGCACAGCTTTATAAGGGGCATCTATGGGGCCATAATCAAAGGTGCAGAGCATATATGGCACAGCATTATAAGGGGCATCTATGGGGCCATAATCAAAGGTGCAGAGCATATATGGCACAGCTTTATAAGGGGCATCTATGGGGCCATAATCAAAGGTGCAGAGCATATATTGCACAGCATTATAAGGAGCATTTATGGGGCCATAATCAAAGGTGCAGAGCATATATGGCACAGCATTATAAGGAGCATCTATGGGGCCATAATCAAAGGTGCAGAGCATATATGGCACAGCATTATAAGGAGCATTTATGGGGCCATAATCAAAGGTGCAGAGCATTATATATGGCACAGCATTATAAGGAGCATCTATGGGGCCATAATCAACGGTGCAGACAGAGCATTCTATATGGCACAGCTTTATAAGGAGCATCTATGGGGCAATAATGAACGGTGCAGAGCATTCTATATAGCACAGTTGTATATGGAGCATCTATGGGGCAATAATGAACGTAATGGAGCATCTATTTTTATTTTTGAAATTCACCGGTAGCTGCTGCATTTTCTACCCTAGGCTTATACTCGAGTCAATAAGTTTTCCCAGTTTTTTGTGGCAAAATTAGGGGGGTCGGCTTATACTCGGGTCGGCTTATACTCGAGTATATACACACAAAAAATTTACATCAGATCCAATTTGTTTTATTTTACCAAGGGTAACAGGAGAAATTGGACCCCAAAAGTTATTGTCCAATTTGTTCTGAGTACGATGATACCCCATATGTGAGGGGAACCACCGTTTGGGGGCATGGCAGAGCTCAGAAGGGAAGGAGCATCCTTTGGAATGCAGACTTAGATGGAATGGTATGCAGGCATCACGTTGCATTTGCAGAGCCCCTGATGTACCTAAAGAGTAGAAACCCCCCAAGTGACCCCATATTGTAAACTAGGCCTCCCAAGGAACTTATCTAAATGCGTTGTGAGAACTTTGAACCCCCAAGTGTTTCACTACAGTTTATAAGGCAGGGCCGTGAAAATAAAAATCTTTTTTTTTTCCCATAAAAATGATTTTTTAACCCCCAAATTTTTATTTTCCCAAGAGTAACAAGATAAATTGGACCCCAAAAGTTGTTGTCCAATTTGTCCTGAGTACGCTGATACACCATATGTTAGGGTAAATCCCTGTTTCGGCGTACGGGAGAGCTCGGAAGGGAAGGAGCACTGTTTTACTTTTTCAACGCAGAATTGGCTGGAATTGAGATCGGACGCCATGTCGCGTTTGGAGAACCCCTGAAGTGCCTAAAAAGTGGAAACCCCCCAATTCTAACTCCAACCCTAACCCCAACACACCCCTAACCCTAATCCCATCCTTAACCATAACCCTAACCACACCCCTAACCCAAACATGCCCCTAACCACACCCCTAACCCCAACACACCCCTAATCCTAATCCCAACCCTAACCACAACCCTAACTCCAACACACCCCTAATTCCAACCATAACCCTAACCACACCCCTAACCCTGACACACCCCTAACCCTAATCCCAACCCTAACCCCAACCGTAAATGTGATCCAAACCCTAACCCTAATGTTAGCCCCAACCCTAACTTTAGCCCCAACCCTAACTGTAGCACCAACCCTAACCCTAACTTTAGCCCTAACCCTAATGGGAAAATAGAAATAAATACATTTTATTATTTTTCCCTAACTAAGTTGGTGATAAAGAGGGTTTGATTTACCATTTATAGTGGGTTTTTATAACAGGTTTTTAAATTTGGCAGGTTTCACACACTAAAAGACGCTTTTTATTGCAAAAAAATAGTTTTTGCGTCACCACATTTTGAGAGCTATAATTTTTCCATATTTTGGTCCACAGAGTCATGTGAGGTCTTGTTTTTTGTGGGACGAGTTGACGTTTTTATTGGTACCATTTTCGGGCATGTGACTTTTTTGATCACTTTTTATTCCGATTTTTGTGAGGCAGAAGAAATTCATGGATTTCTTTTGGGGGGCTTTTATATCATTCCGCTTTTGGTAAAATTGATAAAATAGTTTTATTCTTCGGGTCAGTATGATTACAGCGATATCTCATTTATATAATTTTTTAATGTTTTGGCGCTTTTATACAATAAAAACTATTTTATATAAAAAATATCTATTTTTGCATCATTTTATTCTGAGGACTTTTTATTTTTTCGCTGATGATGCTATATTGCGGCTCATTTTTGCAGGACAAGATAACGTTTTCACTGGTACCATGTTTATTTATTTTTGATCGTGTGTTATTACACTTTTTGTTCGGCATTATGATGATACAGCATTTTTTTTTTGCCTCTTTTTTTACGTTGCTCATTGAAGGGGTTAACTAGTGGGACAGTTTTACAGGTCGGGTCATTACGGATGAGGCGATACTAAATATGTGTACTTTTATTGTTTTTTTTATTTCCATAAAGAAATGTATTTATTGGAACAATATACAGTACAGACCAAAAGTTTGGACACACCTTCTCATTTAAAGATTTTTCTGTATTTTCAAGACTAAGAAAATTGTACATTCATACTGAAGGCATCAAAACTATGAATTAACACATGTTGAATTATATACTTAACAAAAAAGTGTGAAACAACTGAAATGATGGCTTATATTCTAGGTTCTTCAAAATAGCCACCTTTTGCTTTGATGACTGCTTTGCACACTCTTGGCATTCTCTTGATGAGCTTCAAGAGGTAGTCACCGGGAATGGTTTTCACTTCACAGGTGTGCCCTGTCAGGTTTAATAAGTGGGATTTCTTGCCTTATAAATGGGGTTGGGACCATCAATTGTGTTGTGCAGAAGTCTGGTGGATACACAGCTGATAGTCCTACTGAATAGACATCATTTCAGTTGTTTCACACTTTTTTGTTAAGTATATAATTCCACATATGTTAATTTATAGTTTTGATGCCTTCTGTGTGAATAAACAATTTTCATAATCATGAAAATGCAGAAAAATCTTTAAATGAGAAGGTGTGTCCAAACTTTTGGTCTGTTCTGTATTTCTTTTTCTTTAGTTAGGATTTTTTTTCTATATATTTTTACACAGTGTAATTTTTTTTTAACTCTTTTACTTTGTTCCAGGGTGGGACATCACTGTATACGTTGCAGAGCACTGTGTCAGATCAGCGATCTGACAGGCAGTGCAGGAGGCTTGCTGGTGCCTGGTCTCAGCAGGCGCTCGCAAGCCGCCTCCCTGCAGGACCCGGAAGGACCCCGGCGGCCATCTTTTATCCGGGGCCTGCAGTGAGGAGAATTGAGGAGGCCCTTGGAACAACACGATCACATCGCGCTGTTCCGAGGGTCTCAGGGAAGCACGCAGGGGGCTCCCTCCCTGCGCGATGCTTCCCTATGCCACGGAATGCTGTGATCATGTTTGATCGCAGTGTTGCGGGGGTTACTGTGCCGGGAGTGGTCCATGACCGCTCTTGGCACATAGTGCCAGATGTCAGCTGTGATAATCAGCTAACACCCGGCCGCGATCAGCCACGCTCCCCACCGTGAATGCTGCTGATCGCTTATGATGATATTCCCAAGGGAATTAAGTCCCAGGTCACATGGACGGGATAGTACGTCCAATGGCAGAAAGGGGTTAAGTATCCCATAGAATTTAATACCGGGATCACACTAAAGCATAGGGAAATATGGTCTGTTTTTTTTACAGGCGTAATGTGCACAAAAGTTCCTGAACAGTGATCCGTATTCAACACAAGGATGCAATTTTTTTCTCTAAAAATTATCTGTGTGACATCCGTATGGCATCCATACGGCGAGATTTTCTCACCGGCTAACAAAATGGACATAGAATGGATCCATGGGCTCAAATATTCATGAAAACATATAAACAGTCTAAATATATATATATATATATATATGTCATTGAGACACATATATATATATACTAGATGGTGGCCCGATTCTAACGTATCGGGTATTCTAGAATATGTAGGTAGTATATAGCACAGGCTACATACTATATTGCATAGTGATGTAGTATATAACACAACCGACGTAGTATATAACAGAGCTACGTAGTCTGTAACACAGCATACATAGTATATAGCAGAGCTACGTAGTATATATCACAGCCACGTAGTATATAACATAGCCACGTAGTTTATTGCACAGCTGCGTAGTGTATTGCACAGACACGTAGTATATTGGTCAGCCACGTAGTATATAGCAGAGCCACGTAGTATATAACATAGCCACGTCTCATATATCGTAGTATATTGCACTGCCATGTAGTATATAACAGAGTCATGTAGCATATTGCACAGTCGACGTAGTATATAACAGAACCGACACAGCCACAGCTGCGTAGTATATAGCACAGAACATGTAGTATACTGCACAGCTGCGTAGTATATAGCACAGAACATGTAGTATATTGCACAGCCACGTAGTATATTGGACAGTCACATTGTATATTGCAGTCACGCTGTATATTGCCCAGCTACATAGTATATAGCACAGAGATGTAGTATATAACAGAGCCCACGCAGTATGTAGCACAGCCCACGTAGTATATAGCAATGTGGGCACTATATGCATATTTAAAAAAGACTTAAAATAAAAAATAAACATATACTCACCTTCCGAAGGCTCCTTGAAGTCCTGGCGCCTGTGTGCGGTGCACGCGGCAGCTTCCGGTCCCGTGACGTCATGACAGGTCCTTCTTGCATAGCATCCTTGGCACCGGAACCTGACGCTTGCACTGCCGAGAACAGCAGGCGACGTCGGCGGGTGAGAATAACCTTTTTATTATTATTATTATTATTTGTAACATTAGATCGTTTTACTATTGATGCTGCATACGCAGCATCAATAGCAAAAAGTTGGTCACACAGGGTTAATAGCTGCGTTAACGGAGTGCATTACACCACGGTCCGTTAACTCTGGCATTAACCCTGTGTGAGTGCTCAGCGCTGACTGCAGGGCAGTAAAGCAGCGGCCATTTCGCTGCCAGACTATGGCCGTCACTGATTGGTCGTGGCAATGGCATTGGCATTTTGCGACTTGGATTTCCATGACAGACAGAGGCCGCGACCAATGAATATCTGTGACAGACAGACAGACAGACAGACGGAAGTTAGCCTTAGACAATTACTGTATATAGTAGATTTATGTTTAACACAGCGCTAGAAGCTCACCGACACAAAAAGAGGACTTAAAAATCCTCCAAAAAATTGAAAAAAGTCACAGAGAAAAATGCAGAGATGTTTACCTGCTGAGGCCTCCAACCAAATGCACTGCAGGGTGCAGCGGACCTGATTAATGATGGCGAACACAAAGGTGCAAAAAATACCGATGAAACAACCACTTTCAATCCAGTGTTTGCTGTTTGGCATTAGTGCACAAAAAAGATAAGCGATAATAGTCTATATGTGGCGGTGTTCACACAGGCAATGCAGAGCATCTGGTTTACAGCCTATTACTAACGCACATATATGCGGGCCGCCCAGTGCTACAAAATGCATGCTGTGCGTCATCATTAATCGGGTCCGCTGTACCCTGCAGTGCATTTGGTTGGAGGCCTCAGCAGGTAAACATCTTTGCATTTTTCTTTGTGACTTTTTTTAATACAGCGCTAGATAGCTTAAAAGCCGGTAATTCAATTGCCGGCTTTTGCTATCTTGTTATCAAACCCGACAGGATATGAGACATGGTTTACATACAGTAAACCATTTCATATCCCTTATTTTTTACATATTCCTCACTACTAATATTAGAAGTGTCTGTGTGCAAAATTTGGTGGCTCTAGCTGTTAAAATAAAGGGTTACATCATGGAAAAAACTGGCGTGAGCTCCCACGCAATTTTCTCTGGCAGAGTGGGAAAGCCAGTGACTGAGGGCAGATATTAATAGCCTAGAGATGGACCATGGTTATTGCCCCCCCTGGCTAAAAACATCTTCCCCCAGCCACCCCAGCTAATCTGGCACTTAGCCTCTCTCTTCCCACTCCCGAGTAGCCGTGGGATATGGGGTAATAAAGGGTTAATGTCACCTTGCTATTGTAAGGTGACATTAAGCCTGATTAGTAATGGAGAGATGTCAATAAGACACCATCCATTATTAATCCAATAGTAGTACAGGGTTAATAATACACAAACATTATGAATAAAGTATTTTAATGAAATAAATACACATGGTGTTTTAAAATCTTTATTGCACGCTTAATCCACCTGAAGACCCTCATTCTGTAAAATAAAAACATAAAAAAGCAACAATATCCCATACCTCTCCGGCGTTCAGTCAAGTCCCACGCTGTAAATCCATTTGAAGGGGTTAAAAACATTTACAACCAGGAGCTTGCTAATGCAGCTGTTGCTCCTGGTTGTAAAAACTGAGGAATAGTGTTGAGCGATACCGTCCGATACTTGAAAGTATCGGTATCGGATAGTATCGGCCGATACCCGAAAAATATCGGATATTGCCGATACCGATATCCGATACCAATACAAGTCAATGGGACATCAAGTATCGGAAGGTATTCTCATGGTTCCCAGGGTCTGAAGGAGAGGAAACTCTCCTTCAGGGCCTGGGATCCATAGGGATGTGTAAAATAAAGAATTAAAATAAAAAATATTGATATGCTCACCTCTCCGGCGGCCCCTGAACATCACGCTGGTAACCGGCCGGCTTCTTTGTTTAAAATGAGCGCCTTCAGGACCTGCGAATGACGTCGCGGCTTCTGATTGGTCGCGTGCCGCCCATGTGACCAGCACGCGACCAATCAAAAGCCGCGACGTCATTCGCAGGTCCTTAATTCCTAGATTTAGGAGCTTTGTGAATGAGAATGACGTCGCGGCTTCTGATTGGTCGCGTGCCGGTCACATGGGCGGCACGCGACCAATCAGAAGCCGCGACGTCATTCGCAGGTCCTGAAGGCGCTCATTTTAAACAAAGAAGCCGGCCGGTTACCAGCGTGATGTCCAGGGGCCGCCGGAGAGGTGAGCATATCAATATTTTTTATTTTAATTCTTTATTTTACACATCCCTATTGATCCGATACCGATACCCGATACCACAAAAGTATCGGATCTCGGTATCGGAATTCCGATACCGCAAGTATCGGCCGATACCCGATACTTGCGGTATCAGAATGCTCAACACTACTGAGGAATGAATGGAATGCAGGGGAACGTAGCATCATAGACTTGCGGTGATGCGCCCCCTGGTGGCATAGCCTCATGTGAACTCTAGCGTGAGAAAATATTCAGAAAAATTCCCACGCTAGAGTTCATATGAGTTTATGCCAGCAGGGGGCGCATCACCGCTAGTCTATGATGCTACGTTCCCCTGCTCGCTCTCAACGTCCACAAATACAGAGACCCAATCTCAAGACTGTCTAGCTCCAAGACGCCAGCCTTGCCACCTCGTGCAGTAACAACGCCCCCTTGTGCTAAATCAGCCACAGCCATTACTACCCCTACAGTCACTCCTGCTTGTACCCTTACCAAAACGACAGTGTGTACCATCACTACTACAGAGACTGCAGTAGCCACAGGACCAACCATCACCTGCACTCAAGCTGTTGTGGAACAGAGATCAGTGGGCACCCAAACCCCCATCAGAAGTGAAGGCGCCCCATACGTAGCACCTGGTAGCCGCCCGTACCCTGAGGGACTGCCATTACCTGTGCTACTTCCAGAACTACTCAAATAGGCGAAACTTGAACACTGACTGTAAATAGTTAACTGTTTGCCTTTTGCTGCTAAAGTTTATTGAACCTGACCAGGGGTCCTCAGTTCCAGGAAGATCCTATGTTTTGCATAAGTTTTACACATGCTTGCACAAGTTGCCTTAAGGAACAGGGAATCATGAACTGTGCATGATCGGAACTTTGCTGTATATAGTTTGCACCTTCTTAATGGTGCTTCCTACTGGTTTTACAGAAGAAGCTTTTACAAAGACTGCTTCTAAAAGAGACTGTTTCTAATCTTGTTGTGAGAACTGCTTTGTTTTACAGAGACCTGAAGAAAAACCCGTTTGGTGCAGCAGAATTCCAGGTCTGGATACACGCCTTGTAGCCGTCCAAGGCTCCCCAAGAGAGAATGCTGAGATACCAGCTGTAGTGAAGGCTGGATGTGAGAGTGTGGACTTGGAAGCCTCCGTAATCAGAGAAGACGTATCCCCTTAGGCTACTTTCACACTAGCGTCGGAATCTCCCCGTCGCAATGCGTCGGGCAGAGATTCCGACGCTAGCGTTTGATGCACTGCACAACGGGTGCAGCGGATGCATTTCTCCGGTGCATCCGCTGCCCCACTGTGAGGTGCGGGGAGGTGGGGGGCGGTCCGTCAGGAGCAAAAAACGTTACATTTAACGTTTTTTGCTCCCGGCGGTCCGCCACAACACGGCGCAACCGTCGCACGACCGTTGCGATGTGTGGCAAAGCGTCGCAATGCGTCGCTAATGTTAATCTATGGGGCAAAAACGCATCCTGCAAACAACTTTGCAGGATGCGTTTTTTGCCATAAACGACGCATTGCGACGTCTGGCAAAAAACGCCAGTGTGAAAGTAGCCTATTACAGTGACCTGAGCGCGCAGCCCTGGTGACCGCAAAGACAAGCCAGGACCCCTGAGTGTGACAAAGTAAACTGCTCAGTGTGTGTGTGTAGCATTGCTGCTGCAGAGAGACCAACTGGTGTAAGGCTTGCGAGACATGTTGGTGAAACAGGCCCTGCGAGAGTGCATGCGCGTAAAGCCAGATATGAACTTCTCTGAGGTCTGAAGTGAGGCACGCACGTGCGAGCAAGAGCAAGGAGTGGTAGCGCCAGTGGGGAAGGTATGGAGTGTGGAGGTAACCGCCTCTCAATGGGTAGAAGACTTGAAGAAGGAGGTTAAGCGGGTCCGTGAGGAAGTGGTTGAATATAAGAAGACCCCTGCTGCAGAGTACAGCCCTCCGGTGCGAGAAAGAGAGACTGCCCCCAAAGTGAGACTAGTGCTTCTCGGCAAAGAAGACTGCCGACATGCTACAATTGCAGAGCACCCAGTCAGAATGAAGAGGAGATGACATGGACCCGGAATTCCCGGTTGAAGATAAGAAGAATCTGGGAAGAAATTGAGAGTCTGGGGAAAACCCTGACTGCCATTTTGGGGACCAGCGGCATACCCCGAGGTAATGTGTGGAAGCAGCCAGAAAGAGATAGCGGAGAGATGCGTAGCATGAAGAAGGCTTCAGTGGTGGCCCCAGAGTGTAACTCCATATCCTGGGGTGAAGAGCAACTGCAGATGTGAGATGTCTCCCGCCGAGGACGACGATCCAGACTAAAGCGCCCTCCAGACAGACGCAGACATGAGTGCTGGTCGTGCAGAAGGGTGGGACACATGTCCAGAAATTGCCCTACCAGAGAAGAGCAGTGGCAGAGATCCGCTCACCCCTCTGAGGGTCCTGCTAACTGGAGGGAATGTCGCCCCTGGAGGGAGTGGTACAGCAGGAAGAGAAGAGCCCCACCTCGAGAAAGACAGTACCACAAGATCGGATGCCCAGGAGAAGGGGAGAAAGTGCCAAGTGTTCCAGCGACGCTCGTTTTCAAGGTCCTAGTCGATGAGAAGGAGGAACCACTGATGTCATCCCCTGAGGTGAAGAGTGTGCTGGCTGTCAGCTCACAAGTTCCCGATCGGACAGAGGAAATGGAACAGCTGTGTGAGACAGGGCTTGTGGCTGAGAAGCCCTGGGAAGTGATGCCCGCAGAGCCCGGCGCAGATGACGAAGAGTCCGGCCTGCATGGTCTTAATTCATCTGATTCTAGTTTCAACGAGAATGCTCTTGTCAAAGAGAGGGGGAGCCATGGAGAAGAATTACTTGTACTAAGCCCCCAGACTGAGGAGCCTGGGCAAGAAGTCCCTAAAGTTTCCGATAACGACAAGGAAAAGGACGAATCGCCTATGCAAGCATCTGCTAGCGGCAAAGCCAAGAAGAAGAAGAAAAAGAAGAACAGGACAGTGGATGCTGTTGGAAACTCTAATGTGACAACACAAAATTTGTCTGAGGAACTTTCTTCTATGGCTGCCGACGAAGTAGAGGAAGAATATCTCAACCTGACTGATGAACAACTCCTAGACCATCTAGTTTGGCAGTATGTGAAAGAAGAAAGGCAGAAGGAGATGCAAGAATTGCAGGTATCTGACTCCCCTCAAAAGAACAAAGAGAAGCACGAAGACTTAAGGTACCGTCACACTCAGCAACTTTGCAAAGAGAACGACAACAATCCATGTCGTTGCAGCGTCCTGGATAGCGATCTTGTTGTGTTTGACACGCAGCAGCGATCTGGATCCCGCTGTGCCATCGCTGGTCGGAGCTAGAAGTCCAGAACTTTATTTCGTCACCAGGTCGGCGTGTATCGTCATGTTTGGCATCAAAAGCAACGATGCCAGCAACGAGCATAGGGCCCCTAGATGTGTGTCGGATCGGTATACTCTGGCTGTTTGACATGGAGCTAACAACCAGCGAGAACGAGAAGTGAGTCGCCGTTACGTCACTGGATCGCTCCTGCATCGTTCTGGAGTTGCTGTGTTTGACGTCTCTACAGCGACCTAAATAGCGACGCTCTAGCGATCTAGTTTAGGTCGGTTCATTGTCTATATCGCTGCAGCGTCGCTGAGTGTGATGGTACCTATAACCCCAGAGTCTCCAGTTCCCAGGAGACAGAGGAGAGACTTCAGGATCTTCAAGCGCTGCTGGTGACTGTACCCACGTTGGAATAAGGACCCTCCAGTCAGGACCTCCCTGAACTGATAAGTTACAAGAACACTCGTTAACCATTTCGATTCCACTTAACTGTTTACTGTTTGCTTTATGTCTATTAACCCCCTGTTTACTCCCTGCAAGGAGAATCTTACTCCTGTTAATAAATTCTCCTCAACAGTTAGTCTGTCTGTTCCGTGGTGACATACTCAACCCTGCACTCTATTACACTTGCTGTTACAGCGTTATTGACTGACTTGAGTATTGATACTTTGCACTTCCTCATTAAGAAAGACTTGAGTATTGATTGTACCCTAAAAGGGAATGTTTGCTTGTTGCAATTTTTCCTAAAAGGTGATAGTGTTTGAAAAAATTAAAACAAGTTAAATAGAATTGTATTCTTCCATAGTGAGTTGATATGAAGAATGAGACTGAACTGAGACTCTGATAAATGATGCACTTTTATATAGTAAACCCATGGGGGTTAGTCGGAAACTTTGCACTTAGGAGAAAATAAAAGTTTTATACTAGAAAGATAGGTACTTGTATTTAATAGCTAGTTGATATATTGTTTGTTATTGTTATATAAATGGGCCCATAATGTATATATGTTATGTTATGCAACGTATGTCTTTTGCTAACATGTAAACTGTTGTTTTCTTTTCCCAGTCCGGGAGTACTGGATTTAACGGGGGGAGTGCAGCGCCCCAGGGTCCTGGTCATTGCAGTGGTATTGTTTTCCTCTCGGGGAGAGTGATACTACGTTTGGAGGCAAAGAAGGATAACTGCATCCAGGTATCACAAACATGCAACACATTTCACACTCCAGAACACCAGGGGGAGCTCCTGACCCTATTTATTAGGTCACTCCCCACATATATATATAACTGGTAGTGGTAGTCTGCAGGGAGAGTTAGAAAGTTCCATGCCAGAGTCTGAGGAGGATGGAAATTTAAAGGAGCTGTGCTTGCCCTCAGAGCTGCAGCTCCTTGAAAGAGACATTGAAAGGCAGAACTGTATTGCAGCGAGCATGCGATGGAGTCGAAGCAAAGGAGAAGATACCAGAAGAGGACCAGCCCTGCTCAAGCTGTCTCCTTCTGAGGCACAACATCCCGGTAGCTGGAACACCGAGGGAGTAAGGACCTCTATGCCTTATTTCAGAGACAGGCAGGAGAGCTAATTGCAAGTTTCCTGTCCGCACTTACACCCAGGAGGCTACTACAGAGCCGGGTTATCTAAGAGACTCTATAAACAGGCTCAAGTCACCAGTCATACGGGTATTGTCCTATCCTATATGGGGGACAGAGAGAGCAAAACATCGCATCTGTGAGACCCTTATGTGAAGCCATAGGCAGTAAGGGACTACACCACCGCAGTGCAAGGGAATGCTACTGATTTCCACCTAGATAAGGGAACTCTGGACTTGCCTCCGAACGGGCCGGACTCTGCCTGCCCTGTGATCTGGTGCCCTGGACTGCGGATGCTGAAATCTTCAGTAAAGGTAAAGAGACTGCAACCCTGTGTCCTCGTTCTTCACTGCACCATTCATCATTCACCATCTACACACCGGAAAGCCCTGGGGATACACTTCACCTGTGGGAAGGTATATCATCTAACTGCCATAACATCACCCCAGTGGACCCCTTAAACCAGCGTCGGTCACCCTAACCGAATACCACAGGTGGCATCATGAACATTCCCCTTAAAGACCCTTCCCTTTTACATGGACGTCCCAGGGCCACGGGCTGTGTCAGCCACCATGATATCCCCCTGTGAACCGCAGGACCCGGTACCGAGTACCCCACGGCCCTATGGGGGCGCACCACATGGCTCCCCCATCCATCCCCCGTCCTCCTCCTGTCCTCCTCTGTCCTCCTCCCATCCTCCTCTGTCCTCCTCCCTCCCCTGTCATACTCAGCTTTCTCTTTCCGCGCAGAAAGTCCCTGTATCTCTGTCCCTGCGCTGCAGCTTCTTCCTGTGTGAGCGGTCACATGGTGTCCCTCATTAAGGTCATGAATATGCATCCATATTCATGACCTTAATGAGCAGTACCATGACGGTCGGGAGGTTTGGGCGGGCGGTGACCCCGGACTTTAACCCCTTTACCCCCAAGGGTGGTTTGCACGTCAATGACCAGGCCAATTTTTACAATTCTGACCACTGTCCCTTTATGAGGTTATAACTCTGGAACGCTTCAACGGATCCCAGTGATTCTGACATTGTTTTCTCGTGACATATTGTACTTCATGATAGTGGTAAAATTTCTTTGACATTACCTGCATTTATTTGTGAAAAAAACGGAATTTTAGCGAAAATTTCGCAATTTTCCAAATTTGAATTTTTATGCAATTAAATCAAAGAGATATATCACACAAAATACTTAATAAGTAACATTTCCCACATGTCTACTTTACATCAGCACAATTTTGGAACCAATTTTTTTTGTTAGGGAGTTATAAGGGTTAAAAGTTGACAAGCAATTTCTCATTTTTACAACACCATTTTTTTTTAGGGACCACATCTCATTTGAAGTCATTTTGAGGGGTCTATATGATAGAAAATACCCAAAAGTGACACCATTCTAAAAGCTGCACCCCTGAAGGTGCTCAAAATCACATTCAAGAAGTTTATTAATTTTTGGAATGTTTAAATAAAAATGAACATTTAACTTTTTTTTCACAAAAAATTTATTTCAGCTCCAATTTGTTTTATTTTACCAAGGGTAACAGGAGAAAATGGACCCCAATAGTTGTTGTACAATTTGTCCTAAGTACGCCGATACCCTATATGTGGGGGTAAACCACTGTTTGGGCACATGACAGAGCTCGGAAGCGAAGGAGGGCAATTTGACTTTTCAATGCAAAATTGACAGGAATTGAGATGGGACGCCATGTTGCATTTGGAGAGCCTCTGATGTGCCTAAACATTGAAACCCACACAAGTGACACCATTTTGGAAAGTAGACCCCCTAAGGAACTTATGTAAAGGTGTGGTGAGCACTTTGACCCACTAAGTGCTTCACAGAAGTTTATAATGCAAAACCGTAAAAATAAAAAATCATATTTTTTCACAAAAATTATATTTTCGCCCCCAATTTTTTATTTTCACAAGGGTAAGAGAAGAAATTGCACCCCAAAAGTTGTTGTACAATTTGTCCTGAGTACGCTGATACCCCATATGTGGGGGTAAACCACTGTTTGGGCGCATGGGACAGCTCGGAAGGGAAGGAGCGCCGTTTGACTTTTCAATGCAAAATTTACAGGAATTGAGATGGGACGCCATGTTGCGTTTGGAGAGCCACTGATGTGCCTAAATATTGAAACCCCTCACAAGTGACACCATTTTGGAAAGTAGACCCCCTAAGGAACTTATGTAGAGGTGTGGTGAGGACTTTGACCCACCAAGTGCTTCACAGAAGTTTATAATGCCGAACCGTGAAAATAAAAAATCATATTTTTTCACAAAAATTATATTTTGCCCCCAATTTTTTATTTTCCCAAGGGTAAGAGAGGAAATTGGACCCCAAAAGTTGTTGTACAATTTGTCCTGAGTACGCTGATACCCCGTATGTGGGGGTAAACCACTTTTCGGGTGCATGGGACAGCTCGGAAGGGAAGGAGTGCCATTTGACTTTTCAATGCCAAATTGACAGGAATTGAGATGGGACGCCGTGTTGCATTTGGAGAGCCCCTGATGTGCCTAAACATTGAAACCCCCCACAAGTGACACCATTTTGGAAAGTAGACCCCCTAAGGAACTTATCTGGATGTGTGGTGAGCACTTTGACCTACCAAGGGCTTCACATAAGTTTATAATGCAGAGCCGTAAAAATAAAACAAAAATTTTTTCCCACAAAAATTATTTTTTAGCCCCCAGTTTTGTATTTTCCCGAGAGTAACAGGAGAAATTGGACCCCAAAAGTTGTTGTAAAATTTGTCCTGAGTACGCTGATACCCCATATGTGGGGGGGACCACCGTTTGGGTGAATGGGAGGGTTCGGAAGGGAAGGAGCATCATTTGGAATGCAGACTTAGATGGATTGGTCTGCAGGCGTCACATTGCGTTTGCAGAGCCCATAATGTACCTAAATAGTAGAAACCCCCCACAAGTGACACCATTTTGGAAAGTAGACCCCCTAAGGAACTCATCTAGATGTGTTGTAAGAGCTTTGAACCCCCAAGTGTTTCACTACAGTTTATAATGCAGAGCCGTGCAAATAAAAAAAAAATTTTCCCACAAAAATTATTTTTTAGCCCCCAGTGTTGTAATTTTCCAAGGATAACAGGAGAAATTGGACCCTAAATATTGTTGTCCAATTTGTTCTGAGTACACTGATACCCGATATGTGGGGGGGAACCACCGTTTGAGCGCATGGCAGAGCTCGGAAGGGAAGGAGCATCATTTGGAATGCAGACTTAGGTGGATTGGTCTGCAGGCGTCACATTGCATTTGCAGAGCCCCTAATGTACCTAAACAGTAGAAACCCCCCCCCACAAGTGACCCCATATTGGAAACTATACCCCCCAAGGAACTTATCTAGATGTGTTGAGAACTTCGAACCCCCAAGTGTTTCACTACAGTTTATAACGCAGAGCCGTGAAAATAGAAAATCTTTTTTTCCCACAAAAATAATTTTTTAGCCCCCAGTTTTGTATTTTCCCAAGGGTAGTAGGAGAAATTGGACCCCAAAAGTTGTTGTCCAATTTGTCCTGAGTACGCTGATGCCCTGTTTGGGCACACGGGAGAGCTCGGAAGGGAAGGAGCACTGTTTTACTTTTTCAACGCAGAATTGGCTGGAATTGAGATCGGACGCCATGTCGCGTTTGGAGAGCCCCTGATGTGCCTAAACAGTGGAAACCCCCAATTATAACTGAAACCCTTATCCAAACACACCCCTAACCCTAATCCCAATGGTAACCCTAACCACACCTCTAACCCATACACACCCCTAACCCGTAAATGCAATCCAAACCCTAACCCTAACTTTAGTCCCAACCCTAACCCTAACTTTAGCCCCAACCCTAACTGTAGCCTTAACCCTAGTCCCAACCCTAACCCTAGCCCTAACCCTAGCCCCAACCCTAACCCTAACCCTAGCCCTAACCCTAGCCCTAACCCTAACCCTAGCACTAACCCTAGCCCTAACCCTAGCCCTAACCCTAGCCCTAACCCTAACCCTAGCCCTAGCCCTAACCCTAGCCCTAACCCTAGTCCTAACCCTAACCCTAACCCTAATGGGAAAATGGAAATACATTTTTTACATTTTTTCATTTTTCCCTAACTAAGGGGGTGATGAAGGGCGGTTTGATTTACTTTTATAATGGGTTTTTTTAGCGGATTTTTATGATTGGCAGCCATCACACACTGAAAGACGCTTTTTATTGCAAAAAATATTTTTTGCGTTACCACATTTTGAGAGCTATAATTTTTCCATATTTGAGTCCACAGAGTCATGTGAGATCTTGTTTTTTTGCGGGACGAGTTGATGTTTTTATTGGTAACATTTTCGGGCACCTGACATTTTTTGATCGCTTTTTATTCCGATTTTTGTGAGGCAGAATGACCAAAAACCAGCTATTCATGAATTTCTTTTGGGGGAGGCGTTTATACCGTTCTGCATTTGGTAAAATTGATAAAGCAGTTTTATTGTTCGGGTCAGTACGTTTACAGCGATACCTCATTTATATAAATTTTTTATGTTTTGGCGCTTTGATACGATAAAAACTATTTTATAGAACAAATAATTATTTTTGCATCGCTTTATTCTGAGGACTATAACTTTTTTATTTTTTTGCTGATGATGCTGTATGGTGGCTCGTTTTTTTGCGGGACAAGATGACATTTTTAGCAGTACCATGGTTATTTATATCTGTCTTTTTGATCGCGTATTCACTTTTTGTTCGGCAGTATGATAATAAAGCGTTGTTTTTTGCCTCGTTTTTTTTTTCTTACGGTGTTTACTGAAGGGGTTAACTAGTGGGACCGTTTTATAGGTTGGGTCGTTACGGACACGGTGATACTAAATATGTGTACTTTTATTGTTTGCTTTTTTATTTAGATAAAGAAATTTATTTATGGAAATACTATATATTTTTTTTCTTTATTTAGGAATTTTTTTTTTTTACACATGTGGACATTTTTTTTTTACTTTTTTACTTTGTCCCAGGGGGGGACATCACAGATCGCTGATCTGACAGTTTGCACAGCACTCTGTCAGATCAGCGATCTTACTTACAGCGCTGCAGGCTTACCAAGCGCCTGCTCTGAGCAGGCACTTGGTAAGCCACCTCCCTCTCTGCAGGACCCGGATGCCGCAGCCATTTTGGATCCGGGTCTGCTGCATGGGTCTCAGGGAAGCCCGCAGGGAGGCCCCTCCCTGCGCGATGCTTCCCTATACCGTCGGCACACCGCGATCATGTTTGATCGCGGTGTGCGGGGGGTTAATGTGCCGGGGGCGGTCCGTGACCACTCCTGGCACATTGTGCCGGATATCAGCTTTGACAGGCAGCTGACACCCAGCCGCGATCGGCCGTGCTCCCCCCGTGAGCGCGGCCGATCGCTATGATGTACTAGCCCGTCGAGGGTCAGATAGGCCCAGGTCACCTCGACGGGATAGTACGTCAAAGGTCAGAAAGGGGCTAATTAAAAAAAAACCCACACAACTTGCTGCGGTGCCGCCCCCACCGCATCCTGGTGCCCTAGGCACGTGCGCTCAAGTGCCTAGTGGCAAATATGGCACTGAATACTACATATATAACTATATAAATAGTGGTGCCTTTCTTGGACACAGCACATTTATTTGGCCATATAGAGAGAGATCGGAGTCTCCTATCGTTACCCTAATGAACCTTGGAAAATGCAGGAGGAAACACGTTGGGACAGGGACAACTTAAAATGATAAGTGTCATCTTTTCTTATCACTTGCAATATCTATATTGGGGGTATATATTTGCGAGTTAATCATTGAGATATGCCATTTATTCTGATGAAGGTGTCGACCTGGGGCAACTATAATGAAAAGTGTTTAGTCTGTGTATGAGGGATCCATATTGAGGGACTTACAGTAAAAAAGTGTCAGGTTCATTGTTTCTGATCATGTTTACCATCCTGATCTTTATCATATCTTTCACATATGCTCGCTAGAATTTGTTAGGCAAAGGGCTATGAAATCTATATTGTTTTATTTTGCTGTTAAAGACTTAGTGTTTTGGATACTTTCATCCTGGCTGTTACCGTATATACCTATTTTCCAGCACTCTATACATTGTGACGAGCTATTTGTATTGCCATATTTTTACTTTTGATGGACAAATTTGGAATTTTTGACCACTTTTTACACTATATCTGGTTAATCACAGTTAGGGTGAATACTAGGATTCTCAGGGTTGCTGACATTGAGTGCGGCCGCCATACCGTTTATCATTAGGGTTAGCCGCCTTCATGCCTCACCTGCAAGCATGATTTGACAATCCACTAATACCATACCTGCATGATTCCTCTTAAACTATTTCTATGATATTGTTAGCACTTTTAATGCACTTTATTAAATTTACTGTTATTGTGCATATTAGGCCATAAGGGGTTATCGACTTTGAGCTGGTGTTCCATATCGTTAAACATTAGGGTGCCTACCTCTGCATCTAAGTAGTGTGCATTGCTAATCCTATATACACCCTACCAAATATTTATAAATATTTTTCTACCCTGAACTACGCACAGGTATCATTCTTTAATGTGTTTGTAGTGAGTCATATTTTTAATAATATATTAATAAATGTTATTTTTTAGGGATCTAGCTACTTCAGGTATTTCAATTTTCCAAGACCCCATTTTTCATTTATGAGTATGTTTTGTATGGTGTCTATATTAGCCAGAACATAGAGTACCCTATTGGTCTTTTCAACTTACATATGCCTGCCTTTTCCTCCATCTTAACTCTCTCTGAAAAAGTGAGGGCAAAACACGCAATGGAGTATGTGGTGGTGGATGCACAGCTTTTCATTTATGGTGCTGTAGTAATAAATAATGTGTAAATAATTATATATCCGCGCTAGGAATACTCCCCTTTAATTTATATAAAGCAGTAGACCAAGGAACAGCCCTTTATATCCTAATTACCACTTAATCCCACTTCTATCTATGGTTGTACCTTTTAGACACAGTGAAGACCTTCCGTTTTTGTTCAGTTTTACCCACTGGGTGCTTTTCAATGTAGATTTCGTCAAAGTTTGGATACTATAATGTAGAAATACTTTAATATTATGAGGGTGCACAAATCCTACCAGGAGGATATGTAAAATCTATATATAAAGGAACACATAAAACTGCATAAAAGAACCAATACAGTTGCGCTGAAGATACTGTCCAGGACGGAATTACCTCCTATAATGCGGTTGTTTTTTCCTCTGTTTCGTCGCTTGGAGAAGTCCTCCTGATGTGACCTGACGTTCAGGTAAACTCACCAACTTCGGCGGGTGGTGAGCGCTGCTCCGGCCGGTAGCAACGCTCTAACACAGCCGCTGTTTCTGCTTTAGCAGCGTGGGGTGGCTGCGCGCTGTAAAAGTTAGCCGCTCGGTCTCCCGACAATACAGGACCTAGCGTGACGTCACAGTCACGTGTTCACACACGTGACTGGCTACGGGTAGCGCGATGGACCAAAAACCGACGCGTTTCGGAATAAACGTATTCCTTCTTCAGGGATGGTCCAGGTAGGGATGTATGCCCTTTTATTCACAGCCGCAGTCACTTAACCCCTTCATATATTAAAGGCGAACAGCTCAATTTCGCTGTTCAGACCTTTCGGCATAAGGGTATCCAATCCAAAAATCATCCTGCTCTCTTCTCTTGACATTTGCTTAATATAATCTCCTTTCCTCCAGCTTCTGGTTACTATTTTTAGGCCCGTGATGATGGTATTTTTTATATCGCCTCCATGATGATCCAAAAAATGCTTCGATAATGGGTGGCCCTGGAATTTCTTTTTTATGTTACTCAAATGTTCATTTATTCTTATATATAATGGCCTTTTTGTTCTTCCTATATATAATTTATTGCACGGGCACTTTATGGAATAAATGACTCCTTTCGTGTCACATGTTATGTGATCTTTGATAATCCATTCATTCGACCCATTTGTAAGTGATGATTGTTTCTTACAGTTTAGTCGTTTACACGGTTTGCATTTAAGACATGGAAAAAATCCTGGATGTGTACGATATGGGAGCTCTTGGATTCGGAACTGTGGGGGCTATTTTGTTAGCCAAATTGTTCGCTTTTCTGTATACAAACACTGGATGTTCCGATATTTTCTCTCCTATGATTTTATCGTCTTTTAAAATATTCCAGTGTTTCTTTACTATTCTTTTAAACAGATAGGTATTGGCATTATATTGTGTAATTATAGGAACCACCTCGGACATCTGATTATCATTTTTGTTATTTGTATTATTTTGAAGTAGTTGATCTCTTAGTAGTCCTTCAACTAATTTTTTTGTCCTAGATAGATGGTCCTGAGAATAACCCTTTTGAATAAATTTAGAGGTTAAAATCCCCACTTCTTGATTGAAATCCTGTATATTTGAACAGTTCCTATGGGCCCGGATAAATTGGCTTCTTGGAACGTTTGTCAGCCAGCTGGGAAGGTGGCAACTGTCCAGATATATATAATTACTAGATTGTGGCCCGATTCTATCGCATCGGGTATTCTAGAATATGCATGTCCCCGTAGTATATGGACAATGATGATTCCAGAATTCGCGGCAGACTGTGCCCGTCGCTGATTGGTCGAGGCACCCTTTATGACATCGTCGTCGCCTTGGCAACCATTATGACATCATCGTCGCTGTGCCCGTTGCCGATTGGTCGAGGCCTGGCGACCTCGACCAATCAGAGACGCGGGATTTCTGCGTCCTTTATGACATCATCGTCGCTGTGCCCGTCGCTGATTGGTCGAGGCCTCGCGGCCTCGACCAATCAGAGACGTGGGATGTCTACGTCCTTTATGACATCATCATCGCTGTGCCCGTCGCTGATTGGTCGAGGCCTGGTGGCCTTGACCAATCAGAGATGCAGGATTTCTACGTCGATACTGTGCCCGTCGCTGATTGGTCGAGGCCTGGCGGCCTCGACCAATCAGAGACGTGGGATTTCCAGGACAGACAGACAGAAAGACAGACAGACAGACAGACGGAAAAACCCTTAGACAATTATATATATAGATTGGCGTCTGTAGGTTTATGGAAGGTCTTTGTGTGAATTTGCCCATTCTCAATAAAAATGGTTAAATCTAAAAAATTAATAAGTTCGGAACTGGTGGTGCCCGTAAAATTTAAAAAATACTCATTTTTATTTAAGTTAATAATAAAATCAGACAATGACTCAGGGCCTCCAGACCATATAAAAACAATATCGTCGATAAAATGTTGCCAGAGTACCAGGTTCGCACACCTAGGTCCCTCACTATAAATTGTATGATGCTCCCACATCCCTACATATAAGTTTGCATAACTTGGTGCGAACCTGGTACCCATAGCAGTACCCCACTGCTGGGAGTAGTGGTGCGCCTCATATTTAAAATAGTTATGGGTTAATATGAATTTAATACAGTCCAAAATAAAAGTCACTTGTTTCTCTGGTAGTAATCCTTGCTTATCCAAAAAGAATTTTACTGCCTCACAGCCTTTATTGTGCTGTATAATAGTATACAGTGAAGTAATGTCTAGTGTACCCATAATATAGTGAGGTTTCCATTCCACTTTTTAAAGAATTCTAAGAATATGGGTACTGTCCTTCAGATATGATGGGAGTTTGGGAACCACTTTTCGAAGGTGGCAGTCTACATACTTCGACATGTTTGCTGTGAGGCAGCCTATCTACTATATAAAGCTGAATGTGTGTATGTGTGTGTGTGTGTGTATGTGTGTGTGTGTGTATGTCCGGGATTGGCATCTGCACTGTCGCAGCTACAGCCACAAAATTTTGCACAGTCACACGTCTGGACCCCGAGAGCGTCATAGGCTATGTTGTGAGGCGAAATTTTAACCCCGCGCGTTCCAATTCACCAAACAATTTTGCCCCTATCTACATAATGGGGAAAAAAGTGAAAGGAAAAGTGTTGGAAGCGTCGCAGCTACAGCAACAAAATTTTGCACAGTCACACGTCTGGACCCTGAGAGCGTCATAGGCTACGTTGTGAGGTGAAATTTTAACCCCGCGCTTTCCAATTCACCAAACAATTTTGCCCCATCTACATAATGGGGAAAAAAGTGAAAGGAAAAGTGTTGGAGGCGTCGCAGCTACAGAAACAAAATTTTGCACAGTCACACGGCTGGACCCTGAGAGCGTCATAGGCTACGTTGTGAGGTGAAATTTTAACCCCGCGCTTTCCAATTCACCAAAAAATTTTGCCCCTATCTACATAATGGGAAAAAATGAAAGGAAAAGTGTAGGAGGCAAATTGACAGCTGCCAGATGTGAACAAGGGGGACTTAAAGAATGAGAGCGATGGCGCCAAAGAGTATATACCGTACAGTTGCTAAGGTGGGGCCCCGACATGGGATACTCACCACACACGGGGATATGAACACACACAAAATGCGCCACACACTACCATGTGCTTGAACACATATTACCCTCAGCACACATTTCACCACAAATACACCAACCTCACCACATAAAAGTCGAAACACAAAAGTCGCCACTCAAAACTCGCCATGCGCATACTATATACAGGAGGAGATGACACACAGGTATATACTATATACAGGAGGAGATGACATACAGGTATATACTATATATAGAAGGAGATGACATACAGGTATATACTATATATATAAGGAGATGACATACAGGTATATACTATATACAGGGGAGATGACACACAGCAGGTATATTATATATACAGGGGAGATGACATACAGGTATATACTATATACAGGAGATGACATACAGGTGTATACTATATATAAGGGAGATGACCAACATGTATATACTGAGGTGAAAATGAAAAGGTGTGAGTGCAAAATGAGAGGAGTGAGGGAAAATAGTGGAGTGATCGGAAAATGACAGATGTGAGGTCGAAATGACGAGTGTTAGGGGGGAATGAGAGGAGTGAGGGAGAAAATGAGAGGTGTAAGGGAGAAAATGAGAGATATGAGGGGGAAAATGAAAGATGTGATTGGGAAAATGAGAGGCGTGATGGGAAAATAAGAGAAGTGAGGTGCTATAACTAACCACAGATATTTACTATGCCCAGGCAACGCCGGGCTCTTCAGCTAGTTCCAGATATAATCGGTCTGCCGGGTGGATTAATTGCACACTTATGGACCTTTGGGAGATAGTAAAAATATGGTATCCTCGGATGTTCTATATTCATGAATTCAAATTCATGTTTGGTGAGAATTCCCTTTTCTTTCCCTTTTTTTATAAGTTCTTTCAGTTCTTTGGTATATTTATCTGTTGCATCGCTGGGTAAGACACTATATGTCCGTTGATCTCCTATTAGTGTTGAGCGATACCGTCCGATACTTGAAAGTATCGGTATCGGATAGTATCGGCCGATACCCGAAAAGTATCGGATATTGCCGATACCGATATCCGATACCAATACAAGTCAATGGGACATCAAGTATCGGAAGGTATCCTGATGGATCCCAGGGTCTGAAGGAGAGGAAACTCTCCTTCAGGCCCTGGGATCCATAGTGAGGTGTAAAATAAAGAATTAAAATAAAAAATATTGTTATATTCACCTCTCCGGCGGCCCCTGGAACATCACCGCGAGGAACCGGCGTCTGGCAGGCTTCTTTGTTCAAAATGAGCGCCTTTAGGACCTGCGGAATGACCTCGCGGCTTCTGATTGGTCGCGTGCCGCCCATGTGACCGCCACGCGACCAATCAGAAGCCGCGACGTCATTCCACAGGTCCTTAAGGCGCTCATTCTAGGAATTTATCTGAGGAATGACGTCGCGTCTTCTGATTGGTCGCGTGGCGGTCACATGGGCGGCACGCGGCCAATCAGAAGCCGCGACGTCATTCCGCGGGTCCTAAAGGCGCTCATTTTGAACAAAGAAGCCTGCCGGACGCCGGTGACTCACGGTGATGTTCCAGGGGCCGCCGCAGAGGTGAATATAACAATATTTTTTATTTTAATTCTTTATTTTACACCTCCGATACCGATACCCGATACCACAAAAATATCGGATCTCGGTATCGGAATTCCGATACCGCAAGTATCGGCCGATACCCGATACTTGCGGTATCGGAATGCTCAACACTATCTCCTAGTAATCGTAAGGCCTCTTTTTTGTAGTCATCCGAATTCAAGATGACTATGCTTCCCCCTTTGTCAGCTGCCCTAATTACTATCTGTTTGTTTTCTTGCATCTGCTTCATAGCCTTACGTTCATTATTAGTTAAATTATTCTTAGATTTCGTACACCTCTTATTTGAAATTTTTCTAATATCTCCTATTACGTTCCTTTGGAATGCCTCAAATGAATTCGAGTATTCTTGGATTGGATTAAAGTTTGATTTTACTTTTAGAGAGGTGTGTACATATGAGTCAGTTGATTGAAGGGGGATATTAACAGAGTTAGCTTTATTCTTTAAGAAGTATTTTTTCATAGCTAATTTCCACATAAACATTTTTATTCCAATGAATGCCTGGAATTTATTAAACTTTGTGTTTGGAGCATATTTGAGGCCTTTATTTAGAAGGGATATTTCATTTTTCTCTAGTTTATGTTTACTCAGATTAAAGATTTTTTGTTGTTGTGGTTGTGTAACGTCTTCATTTATTATTTTTTCATTATTGATGTTCTGTTTCCTCTTTTTTTGGGTAAGTTTCCCAGCCCTACATCCTCTTTTTCGTATTTTTTTGTGACCAACTGAAAAAAAGGATGGCTTTTTTGTTGTTTATTTTTTTGTTGTTGGTCTTTTTCTTTATTTTTTTCCGCTAGTCGGGTATTGGGAACCTGTTTTGATGTTTTCTTTATAGTTCTTTTTGAGCGTTTTATTTTACTGATGGGAGAATTAGTTATATTCTTATAATCTATATTGGCTCCTCCACTGGTAGATGGGGAGTCACCTTCATTATTCAGGATGCTAAACCTATTCTGGAAGGCTAGTGATGCTATTGGTGTGTATATTGATCTTTCATGAGTAGATGGCCAAGAGTCTTCTAAATTCACACTAATTTCTAAATCCTGGATCTCATCCTGATTTACTCTACTTTCTGTTTCTTCGGTTGGGTGTATCGAGAATCTATCATTTGACATCGGGCTATCAGATATTTCATCCAGTATTTCCAATTGGCTTAATCTTCTTGGAGTTTGGTATTCTCCCTCTGATTCTTTTATTCCCTTATTCAGGGTAATCGGCATTATTTGTTGTGGTGAGGCCATACTTGTGTCCTCTACAGCCAAATTTCTACTGAATTTATTATGTTTTCTTTCCAGGATTTCCTTTTCTTTTGCTATAATTCTCAATCTGATATTTCTTGATAATTTAATGATTTCTGGGTGATCCTCTAATGGTTTGATTTCTTCGAATAATTTAGAAATATTGTTCTTTAGTATAGTTAGATGTTGTTTTCTTTTTTCAATTATGAAGGAAACGGTTCGCACTGAAAATTCTTTAAACATGGCGTTCCATTCCTTTACTGTTTCTGGATCACCAATGTCCCCAGATATTGCTTTATATACTGTTAGTCCCTTTGGTATATAATTGAGTGCCAGGTAACTTTCTAGTGTAGCCACCTCCCAGAGGTCTCTCATTTCCTTAATCAGATGGTGTTCTAAATTTCTTAGAGATTCTATAGTTTTTTCTAAATTCTCACCATATTCTTCCTGTGTGTTCTCTGTGTCAGTTATATTAAAGAATTTTTTTATGGTATACAATCTTTTGTTTCTATCCGAGCATAAATCCCTCATTGTGTCAGGGTCGTGAGCAGCTGCCTCCCGATTAAAGTGGTAATTTTTATATATAAAAAAATTTTGTATAGAAAATATATCAGTGGCGCTTGCTACACTCCTTCCTTGCAGCAGATATTGTCACAGTACCACTTATCTGTGACGTATACTAAAAATAATGTAAATAATTATATATCCACACTAGGAATACTCCCCTTTAATTTATATAAAGCAGTAAACTGACAACTGACACAGAGAACACACAGGAAGAATATGGTGAGAATTTAGAAAAAACTATAGAATCCCTAAGAAATTTAGAACACCATCTGATGATCCAGAAACAGTAAAGGAATGGAACGCCATGTTTAAAGAATTTTCAGTGCGAACCGTTTCCTTCATAATTGAAAAAAGAAAACAACATCTAACTATACTAAAGAACAATATTTCTAAATTATTCGAAGAAATCAAACCATTAGAGCATCACCCAGAAATCATTAAATTATCAAGAAATATCAGATTGAGAATTATAGCAAAAGAAAAGGAAATCCTGGAAAGAAAACGTAATAAATTCAGTAGAAATTTGGCTGTAGAGGACACAAGTATGGCCTCACCACAACAAATAATGCCGATTACCCTGAATAAGGGAATAAAAGAATCAGAGGGAGAATACCAAACTCCAAGAAGATTAAGCCAATTGGAAATACTGGATGAAATATCTGATAGCCCGATGTCAAATGATAGATTCTCGATACACCCAACCGAAGAAACAGAAAGTAGAGTAAATCAGGATGAGATCCAGGATTTAGAAATTAGTGTGAATTTAGAAGACTCTTGGCCTTCTACTCATGAAAGATCAATATACACACCAATAGCATCACTAGCCTTCCAGAATAGGTTTAGCATCCTGAATAATGAAGGTGACTCCCCATCTACCAGTGGAGGAGCCAATATAGATTATAAGAATATAACTAATTCTCCCATCAGAAAAATAAAACGCTCAAAAAGAACTATAAAGAAAACATCAAAACAGGTTCCCAATACCCGACTAGCGGAAAAAAATAAAGAAAAAGACCAACAACAAAAAAATAAACAACAAAAAAGCCATCCTTTTTTTCAGTTGGTCACAAAAAAATATGAAAAAGAGGATGTAGGGCTGGGAAACTTACCCAAAAAAAGAGGAAACAGAACATCAATAATGAAAAAATAATAAATGAAGACGTTACACAACCACAACAACAAAAAATCTTTAATCTGAGTAAACATAAACTAGAGAAAAATGAAATATCCCTTCTAAATAAAGGCCTCAAATATGCTCCAAACACAAAGTTTAATAAATTGCAGGCATTCATTGGAATAAAAATGTTTATGTGGAAATTAGCTATGAAAAAATACTTCTTAAAGAATAAAGCTAACTCTGTTAATATCCCCCTTCAATCAACTGACTCATATGTACACACCTCTCTAAAAGTAAAATCAAACTTTAATCCAATCCAAGAATACTCGAATTCATTTGAGGCATTCCAAAGGAACGTAATAGGAGATATTAGAAAAATTTCAAATAAGAGGTGTACGAAATCTAAGAATAATTTAACTAATAATGAACGTAAGGCTATGAAGCAGATGCAAGAAAACAAACAGATAGTAATTAGGGCAGCTGACAAAGGGGGAAGCATAGTCATTTTGAATTCGGATGACTACAAAAAAGAGGCCTTACGATTACTAGGAGATCAACGGACATATAGTGTCTTACCCAGCGATCCAACAGATAAATATACCAAAGAACTGAAAAAACTTATAAAAAAAGGGAAAGAAAAGGGAATTCTCACCAAACATGAATTTGAATTCATGAATATAGAACATCCGAGGATACCATATTTTTACTATCTCCCAAAGGTCCATAAGTGTGCAATTAATCCACCCGGCAGACCGATTATATCTGGAATAGGCTGCCTTTCAGCAAACATGTCGAAGTATGTAGACTGCCACCTTCAAAAAGTAAATTTAAATATAATTGGTCTGCACTCTTTTAAGAACGTAGATGGTGGTGCTGGTATAGTGGACAGATGTCCCAAATACTAATAGTTTAGAAGTATACCGCACTCACAAGTGGAATATCATGCAACAAATGAACAATTTATTGTGTACATACATCATATAGCATCACTGTACAGAAACAAACATAAAGCGTTATGAATGACGTTTCGGACCCCCGGGTCCTTAATCATATATTGCTGCGGAAATAAAAAGAAAAAGAAAACATGCCATATGTACAATCAAATTACAAATATTATATAACAACACCATATTTACAGTATTAGGTACACAATCGGTAGAGGAACCCAGAATAATCCCCCCCGAGGTCCAACACCTAAAGTAGAGAAGTGATACCAATATAGAGCCATGTCTGAATAGATCACCTAAAAAACCACACATGTGTGAGGAGAGAGTATTGTAGGATTTTACCTTGGTAAAGTGATGTAAGGAATATAAGTACACCCAAAAGGGGCAAAGATCAACGTATTCAATCCGTTTGCTGTGGGGAATAGTACAGGGGTTAGAGAGGGCTTGGTATATAGATAAAAACCAGATGGAATAGTATGTTACCTAGGTAAGTGGTTGGCAGCGTTAATGTGGGTAATATGTCACATAGGATGCACCTATAAAATTGTGAGATAAAAGATGTTAGAATGGCTCTAGGGGTAGAGTGCCCTAATGTATGTATAATCCAGGGTATTTACCTTAAGTATCTGCAAGGAAAAGCAGCGCTCCCGCGCCCTGCTGTAGCTGTGCATGTCCCCATGAATGTGCATCCCTTAAATACCATAAAGAACCACCGCCGCTGCCAGGAAGGTAACGCCCCCGGAAGTGACGTATCCTCGCCCATAACACACAGCGCTAAAGCGTCCTGGTAACTACGGACGCTCGCGCTGTGTATTGCCGGCCGGTGCGCAAGCGCAGTAAGCCCCGAAGATGTGGCTGCTGTGCAGGAGGCGCTGTGATATCTGGTACAGGTCCTGACGCAAGAGCGCATGCGTGTGGGTGCCCGGCGAAATAACTACCTAGGAACCACATATATATGGCTAGAGAATATATGTTGCAGCCCCTCTGTATAGTATGATTGCGATATAAAGGAAGACTGGTCAGTGTAAATGTATCATAAGTTTAAATCCCTAGTACTTAAGTGGAAATACCTGGAATATAGAAGGAGAGCTGAATGTTTATATGTATAAGGAGAGTATAAAAACCTGGGGGAAATGAAAAAATAAAAAAAATAAAAAAATAAAAAATAGTAAACAAAATAAAAATAATAAAAATAAATATAAATAAAAATAATAATAATAAAAATTAGATCTGGCGTTGTGTTATATGATGAAAAAGGAAATATTGTCAATAAAGCAAAAACTCATAAAAATAAAAGCAAGGAATCCAAAATTGAGAATAAAAAATGAGTAAAAAAAATAAAATTAAAAATAAAATATAAAAAAGTCTAGATCCTAATAGGGCACGGACTCACCAACAGAGGATCAAAGTCAGCGTGTCTGTAAAAATGAAAAAAGGAGAAGGTTAGTAACCCTTAGGATAGATTAGAGATAGTTATACATGCCAATCTATTTCCCTATTAAGGCCCCTTGGTTCCAGAGTGTCTAAGGTATATATCCAATATGTTTCTCTGCGTTTTAAAAGTCTAATATGATCACCCCCTCTCCTAGGATGTGGTACTTGTTCCACAACCTGGAAGCGCAACTGCGCCACCGTATGTTTGTATTTAGAAAAGTGATCGGGTAGTGGAAGCCAGTTTTTACCGCATCGAATCGTAGATTTATGGCTTGCTATTCGATCACGCACATGTTGAGTGGTCTCACCCACGTAAAGCAAGCCACAAGGGCACTTTATCACGTAAATCACAAAGTTTGAGTTACAAGTGAAGTATCCCTTAATGGGGTAGCTTTTGCCCGTTCTTGGGTGAGTGATGTTCTCTGCCTTTGTCACATTCGAGCATGTAGCACAATTCAAGCACGGGAAGGTGCCAAAACGTCTATTACCAAGGAATCTCTGTGTAGTATCCGTGCGTGTGCTACCCACGTCAGCCCGAACCACTGAGTCCCTGATGTTGGTGGATCTCCGGGTGCAGATAAGTGCTGGTACGTTGAAGGATTCGATTTTGGGATATGCCCTCGAGAGAAGCGACCAGTGCTTTTTAATAATTGAATATACCTTTGGCATACAAGGATGATATGTGTGCACGAAGGGTACTCTTTGGGTCTGTCGAGAAAGTAGAACAGGAGAAGGTGGGGATATGGCCCGATTTTTCTCTTTCTCCAGTAATCGAATGGGGTACTGTCTTTCCCTGAATTTATCAACCATCCCATCCAATCTGATATTCCTCATGTCGGGGTCCGTGACTATACGTGAAATTCTAGTAAACTGGGATCGTGGTAAGCTGTCCCTTGTGGTTCTAGGGTGACAGCTGGAGTAATGCAGTAAACTATTGCAATCCGTGGGCTTGTTGTAGAGATCAAGAGTGAGTGATCCCATGGTATCTTTAAGTACCAAAGTGTCGAGAAAAGGTATCTCCTTCATACTGTATTGAATAGTGAATTTCAACTCGGGGATAATAGAGTTGAGGTACTCATGGAACCCCTTTAGTGAATCGAGGGTCCCCGTCCAGACCAAAAATATGTCATCGATATATCGGTGGTATGTCGTGGCATATCGTACAAAAAGGTTATTCCCGAACACATAGTCTGTCTCAAATTTGTTCATGAATGCGTTTGCATATGCCGGCGCAACGTGAGACCCCATAGCGGTCCCACGCTTCTGGACATAAAAGGTATCTTCGTATAAAAAGAAGTTCTCATATAGTATGATCTGAAGTAGGTCCATACAGAATTGGATGGATCCGTCAGAGAGGTCTGATGTGTTTAGGAGAGATCTGGTAGCCTCCATACCTCTATCATGAGAAATCGATGTATAAAGACTATTAATGTCTAATGTAACCAGCCAACTCTCTGGCGGTATGGCTCTTAAACCCTTGATGACCCGTATAAAGTGTCCTGTGTCCAGAAGGAAGGACCTAGTTGTTTTAACCAATGGTGTCATTACTTTCTCGAGAAAAATTGAAAGCGGTGACAAAATCGAGTCAGTGGACGCTACAATAGGTCTGCCTGGTGGATCCGTGAGAGATTTATGTATCTTCGGTAGAATATAAAATACCGGTGTAATTGGGTGAAGGTTGGAAAGAAATGTAGCAGTTTTCTTGTCTATGATGTTCCTATCTAAGTAGCGTGTGACCACCTCATTAATTTTCAATCTAATCTCTGTAGTGGGATCCCTCCGAATAACTGCATAGGTCTCATGGTCCGAAAGCTGACGGTGTATTTCTTGGGAATAGGATGTGCGATCCATTACTACAGTCGCACCACCCTTATCGGCTGGCTTGACTATAATACGTTTGTTGTTACGCAGGGACCTCAGGGCTACCCTCTCGCTTTGTGAAAGATTGGAATGGGTAGGGTAAAAGCCTAGTTTGTGTTCATGCGATAGTGATTTAATCTCTCGATCAACCAATTCAATGAATGTTTCTATCGCATGGTGTGAACGTGGTGGTTGATATTGACTAGGAATACGAAGGCCGAGTGACATAATAGATAAGTCCGAATTAACAATATCACTTGTCCGAGGTGTTATCTGATCCGTAGTCCCGGGTGATAGGGCAAAATGAGTTTTCAGTCTTAATGAGCGATAAAATCGCTGAAGGTCCTTTTCAAGTTGGAATGTATTCCAACTTGACGTGGGACAAAAGGACAAGCCTTTTTGGAGCAGAGATAATTCCGCAGGGGCGAGTAGGTGACTAGAGATATTAACTACAAGGTTTGGTGGCCTACCTGGGACCGAGTTGTCATTCTGTTTTCCCCGTGATCTTCTCGTGGGCCTCCTTGGTGCATCCCTCCCCTGCGGTTTTTTGACACAAAACGTGGTCGGTTTCCCCCTGTTGAAGAGTCGCCACTCGAGCTGAAGGATCCGAATCTTCTCTGGGTAGAGGGTTGACGCCAAGTTGAGGATTCGTTCCATCGGTATACCCGGTTATTAGCGTAGTCCTCGTTATCCCGGTGAAATTTTTGTCTTTTACGTTCCTGCAGAACCTTCTCGTGCTCAGCTAGAGCTTTATCAGTTTTGTTTTTGAGAACTGTCCATTCACTTGACGAGAGGGTAGTACTAAGCTGTGTTTCAATAGCCTCGACTTTTAATTTGATTTCAGCTATACTTTTTTGCAGATATTCCACTGTGAGTACAATAATGTCCAGGGAGCATTTGTTTAAGATTTTTTTATATTTTTCGCAAAATTCCTCATTATCAGCAAACAATGTAGGGCGCAAATTACTTCTGAGACCTCTTGGGATTTTGCTCTGGCGGTGATATTCCGCCAGAGTAGTGCAATGGAGGTCGTGAGAAATTAACCGTTTCTTTTCTCTCTCATAATCCCTCGTCCTCAACTCCTGTGTGGGAGTTTTAAGAAAATCAATCGATCCAGTAACTTGTGAAAGTATACTGGAGGTAGTAGCAGTATCGTAGGCAAAAGTCTCACTCGACATAGGGGAAAAAAGGTGCAAAGACCAAGCAAATAATAGACAATTTAAATATAATTGGTCTGCACTCTTTTAAGAACGTAGATGGTGGTGCTGGTATAGTGGACAGATGTCCCAAATACTAATAGTTTAGAAGTATACCGCACTCACAAGTGGAATATCATGCAACAAATGAACAATTTATTGTGTACATACATCATATAGCATCACTGTACAGAAACAAACATAAAGCGTTATGAATGACGTTTCGGACCCCCGGGTCCTTAATCATATATTGCTGCGGAAATAAAAAGAAAAAGAAAACATGCCATATGTACAATCAAATTACAAATATTATATAACAACACCATATTTACAGTATTAGGTACACAATCGGTAGAGGAACCCAGAATAATCCCCCCCGAGGTCCAACACCTAAAGTATTGAATACGTTGATCTTTGCCCCTTTTGGGTGTACTTATATTCCTTACATCACTTTACCAAGGTAAAATCCTACAATACTCTCTCCTCACACATGTGTGGTTTTTTAGGTGATCTATTCAGACATGGCTCTATATTGGTATCACTTCTCTACTTTAGGTGTTGGACCTCGGGGGGGATTATTCTGGGTTCCTCTACCGATTGTGTACCTAATACTGTAAATATGGTGTTGTTATATAATATTTGTAATTTGATTGTACATATGGCATGTTTTCTTTTTCTTTTTATTTCCGCAGCAATATATGATTAAGGACCCGGGGGTCCGAAACGTCATTCATAACGCTTTATGTTTGTTTCTGTACAGTGATGCTATATGATGTATGTACACAATAAATTGTTCATTTGTTGCATGATATTCCACTTGTGAGTGCGGTATACTTCTAAACTATTAGTATTTGGGACATCTGTCCACTATACCAGCACCACCATCTACGTTCTTAAAAGAGTGCAGACCAATTATATTTAAATTGTCTATTATTTGCTTGGTCTTTGCACCTTTTTTCCCCTATGTCGAGTGAGACTTTTGCCTACGATACTGCTACTACCTCCAGTATACTTTCACAAGTTACTGGATCGATTGATTTTCTTAAAACTCCCACACAGGAGTTGAGGACGAGGGATTATGAGAGAGAAAAGAAACGGTTAATTTCTCACGACCTCCATTGCACTACTCTGGCGGAATATCACCGCCAGAGCAAAATCCCAAGAGGTCTCAGAAGTAATTTGCGCCCTACATTGTTTGCTGATAATGAGGAATTTTGCGAAAAATATAAAAAAATCTTAAACAAATGCTCCCTGGACATTATTGTACTCACAGTGGAATATCTGCAAAAAAGTATAGCTGAAATCAAATTAAAAGTCGAGGCTATTGAAACACAGCTTAGTACTACCCTCTCGTCAAGTGAATGGACAGTTCTCAAAAACAAAACTGATAAAGCTCTAGCTGAGCACGAGAAGGTTCTGCAGGAACGTAAAAGACAAAAATTTCACCGGGATAACGAGGACTACGCTAATAACCGGGTATACCGATGGAACGAATCCTCAACTTGGCGTCAACCCTCTACCCAGAGAAGATTCGGATCCTTCAGCTCGAGTGGCGACTCTTCAACAGGGGGAAACCGACCACGTTTTGTGTCAAAAAACAGCAGGGGAGGGATGCACCAAGGAGGCCCACGAGAAGATCACGGGGAAAACAGAATGACAACTCGGTCCCAGGTAGGCCACCAAACCTGGTAGTTAATATCTCTAGTCACCTACTCGCCCCTGCGGAATTATCTCTGCTCCAAAAAGGCTTGTCCTTTTGTCCCACGTCAAGTTGGAATGCATTCCAACTTGAAAAGGACCTTCAGCGATTTTATCGCTCATTAAGACTGAAAACTCATTTTGCCCTATCACCCGGGACTACGGATCAGATAACACCTCGGACAAGTGATATTGTTAATTCGGACTTATCTATTATGTCACTCGGCCTTCGTATTCCTAGTCAATATCAACCACCACGTTCACACCATGCGATAGAAACATTCATTGAATTGGTTGATCGAGAGATTAAATCACTATCGCATGAACACAAACTAGGCTTTTACCCTACCCATTCCAATCTTTCACAAAGCGAGAGGGTAGCCCTGAGGTCCCTGCGTAACAACAAACGTATTATAGTCAAGCCAGCCGATAAGGGTGGTGCGACTGTAGTAATGGATCGCACATCCTATTCCCAAGAAATACACCGTCAGCTTTCGGACCATGAGACCTATGCAGTTATTCGGAGGGATCCCACTACAGAGATTAGATTGAAAATTAATGAGGTGGTCACACGCTACTTAGATAGGAACATCATAGACAAGAAAACTGCTACATTTCTTTCCAACCTTCACCCAATTACACCGGTATTTTATATTCTACCGAAGATACATAAATCTCTCACGGATCCACCAGGCAGACCTATTGTAGCGTCCACTGACTCGATTTTGTCACCGCTTTCAATTTTTCTCGAGAAAGTAATGACACCATTGGTTAAAACAACTAGGTCCTTCCTTCTGGACACAGGACACTTTATACGGGTCATCAAGGGTTTAAGAGCCATACCGCCAGAGAGTTGGCTGGTTACATTAGACATTAATAGTCTTTATACATCGATTTCTCATGATAGAGGTATGGAGGCTACCAGATCTCTCCTAAACACATCAGACCTCTCTGACGGATCCATCCAATTCTGTATGGACCTACTTCAGATCATACTATATGAGAACTTCTTTTTATACGAAGATACCTTTTATGTCCAGAAGCGTGGGACCGCTATGGGGTCTCACGTTGCGCCGGCATATGCAAACGCATTCATGAACAAATTTGAGACAGACTATGTGTTCGGGAATAACCTTTTTGTACGATATGCCACGACATACCACCGATATATCGATGACATATTTTTGGTCTGGACGGGGACCCTCGATTCACTAAAGGGGTTCCATGAGTACCTCAACTCTATTATCCCCGAGTTGAAATTCACTATTCAATACAGTATGAAGGAGATACCTTTTCTCGACACTTTGGTACTTAAAGATACCATGGGATCACTCACTCTTGATCTCTACAACAAGCCCACGGATTGCAATAGTTTACTGCATTACTCCAGCTGTCACCCTAGAATCACAAGGGACAGCTTACCACGATCCCAGTTTACTAGAATTTCACGTATAGTCACGGACCCCGACATGAGGAATATCAGATTGGATGGGATGGTTGATAAATTCAGGGAAAGACAGTACCCCATTCGATTACTGGAGAAAGAGAAAAATCGGGCCATATCCCCACCTTCTCCTGTTCTACTTTCTCGACAGACCCAAAGAGTACCCTTCGTGCACACATATCATCCTTGTATGCCAAAGGTATATTCAATTATTAAAAAGCACTGGTCGCTTCTCTCGAGGGCATATCCCAAAATTGAATCCTTCAACGTACCAGCACTTATCTGCACCCGGAGATCCACCAACATCAGGGACTCAGTGGTTCGGGCTGACGTGGGTAGCACACGCACGGATACTACACAGAGATTCCTTGGTAATAGACGTTTTGGCACCTTCCCGTGCTTGAATTGTGCTACATGCTCGAATGTGACAAAGGCAGAGAACATCACTCACCCAAGAACGGGCAAAAGCTACCCCATTAAGGGATACTTCACTTGTAACTCAAACTTTGTGATTTACGTGATAAAGTGCCCTTGTGGCTTGCTTTACGTGGGTGAGACCACTCAACATGTGCGTGATCGAATAGCAAGCCATAAATCTACGATTCGATGCGGTAAAAACTGGCTTCCACTACCCGATCACTTTTCTAAATACAAACATACGGTGGCGCAGTTGCGCTTCCAGGTTGTGGAACAAGTACCACGTCCTAGGAGAGGGGGTGATCATATTAGACTTTTAAAACGCAGAGAAACATATTGGATATATACCTTAGACACTCTGGAACCAAGGGGCCTTAATAGGGAAATAGATTGGCATGTATAACTATCTCTAATCTATCCTAAGGGTTACTAACCTTCTCCTTTTTTCATTTTTACAGACACGCTGACTTTGATCCTCTGTTGGTGAGTCCGTGCCCTATTAGGATCTAGACTTTTTTATATTTTATTTTTAATTTTATTTTTTTTACTCATTTTTTATTCTCAATTTTGGATTCCTTGCTTTTATTTTTATGAGTTTTTGCTTTATTGACAATATTTCCTTTTTCATCATATAACACAACGCCAGATCTAATTTTTATTATTATTATTTTTATTTATATTTATTTTTATTATTTTTATTTTGTTTACTATTTTTTATTTTTTTATTTTTTTTATTTTTTCATTTCCCCCAGGTTTTTATACTCTCCTTATACATATAAACATTCAGCTCTCCTTCTATATTCCAGGTATTTCCACTTAAGTACTAGGGATTTAAACTTATGATACATTTACACTGACCAGTCTTCCTTTATATCGCAATCATACTATACAGAGGGGCTGCAACATATATTCTCTAGCCATATATATGTGGTTCCTAGGTAGTTATTTCGCCGGGCACCCACACGCATGCGCTCTTGCGTCAGGACCTGTACCAGATATCACAGCGCCTCCTGCACAGCAGCCACATCTTCGGGGCTTACTGCGCTTGCGCACCGGCCGGCAATACACAGCGCGAGTGTCCGTAGTTACCAGGACGCTTTAGCGCTGTGTGTTATGGGCGAGGATACGTCACTTCCGGGGGCGTTACCTTCCTGGCAGCGGCGGTGGTTCTTTATGGTATTTAAGGGATGCACATTCATGGGGACATGCACAGCTACAGCAGGGCGCGGGAGCGCTGCTTTTCCTTGCAGATACTTAAGGTAAATACCCTGGATTATACATACATTAGGGCACTCTACCCCTAGAGCCATTCTAACATCTTTTATCTCACAATTTTATAGGTGCATCCTATGTGACATATTACCCACATTAACGCTGCCAACCACTTACCTAGGTAACATACTATTCCATCTGGTTTTTATCTATATACCAAGCCCTCTCTAACCCCTGTACTATTCCCCACAGCAAACGGATTGAATACGTTGATCTTTGCCCCTTTTGGGTGTACTTATATTCCTTACATCACTTTACCAAGGTAAAATCCTACAATACTCTCTCCTCACACATGTGTGGTTTTTTAGGTGATCTATTCAGACATGGCTCTATATTGGTATCACTTCTCTACTTTAGGTGTTGGACCTCGGGGGGGATTATTCTGGGTTCCTCTACCGATTGTGTACCTAATACTGTAAATATGGTGTTGTTATATAATATTTGTAATTTGATTGTACATATGGCATGTTTTCTTTTTATTTTTATTTCCGCAGCAATATATGATTAAGGACCCGGGGGTCCGAAACGTCATTCATAACGCTTTATGTTTGTTTCTGTACAGTGATGCTATATGATGTATGTACACAATAAATTGTTCATTTGTTGCATGATATTCCACTTGTGAGTGCGGTATACTTCTAAACTATTACCTTCAAAAAGTAGTTCCCAAACTCCCATCATATCTGAAGGACAGTACCCATATTCTTAGAATTCTTGAAAAAGTGGAATGGAAACCTCACTATATTATGGGTACACTAGACATTACTTCACTGTATACTATTATACAGCACAATAAAGGCTGTGAGGCAGTAAAATTCTTTTTGGATAAGCAAGGATTACTACCAGAGGAACAAGTGACTTTTATTTTGGACTGTATTAAATTCATATTAACCCATAACTATTTTAAATATGAGGCGCACCACTACTCCCAGCAGTGGGGTACTGCTATGGGTACCAAGTTCGCACCAAGATATGCAAACTTATATGTAGGGAAGTGGGAGCATCATACTATTTATAGTGAGGGACCTAGGTGTGCGAACCTGGTACTCTGGCAACGTTTTATCGACGATATTGTTTTTATATGGTCTGGGGGCCCTGAGTCATTGTCTGATTTTATTATTAATTTAAATAAAAATGAGTATTTTTTAAATTTTACGGGCACCACCAGTTCCGAACTTATTAATTTTTTAGATTTAACTATTTTTATTGAGAATGGGCAAATTCACACAAAGACCTTCCATAAACCTACAGACGCCAATAATTATATATCTCTGGACAGTTGCCACCTTCCCAGCTGGCTGACAAACGTTCCAAGAAGCCAATTTATCCGGGCCCATAGGAACTGTTCAAATATACAGGATTTCAATCAAGAAGTGGGGATTTTAACCTCTAAATTTATTCAAAAGGGTTATTCTCAGGACCATCTATCTAGGACAAAAAAATTAGTTGAAGGACTACTAAGAGATCAACTACTTCAAAATAAAACAAATAACAAAAATGATAATCAGATGTCCGAGGTGGTTCCTATAATTACACAATATAATGCCAATACCTATCTGTTTAAAAGAATAGTAAAGAAACACTGGAATATTTTAAAAGACGATAAAATCATAGGAGAGAAAATATCGGAACATCCAGTGTTTGTATACAGAAAAGCGAACAATTTGGCTAATAAAATAGCCCCCACAGTTCCGAATCCAAGAGCTCTTATTACGCATCTCCCATATCGTACACATCCAGGATTTTTTCCATGTCTTAAATGCAAACCGTGTAAATGACTAAACTGTAAGAAACAATCATCACTTACAAATGGGTCGAATGAATGGATTATCAAAGATCACATAACATGTGACACGAAAGGAGTCATTTATTCCATAAAGTGCCCGTGCAATAAATTATATATAGGAAGAACAAAAAGGCCATTATATATAAGAATAAATGAACATTTGAGTAACATAAAAAAGAAATTCCAGGGCCACCCATTATCGAAGCATTTTTTGGATCATCATGGAGGCGATATAAAAAATACCATCATCACAGGCCTAAAAATAGTAACCAGAAGCTGGAGGAAAGGAGATTATATTAAGCAAATGTCAAGAGAAGAGAGCAGGATGATTTTTGAATTGGATACCCTTATGCCGAAAGGTCTGAACAGCGAAATTGAGCTGTTCGCCTTTAATATATGAAGGGGTTAAGTGACTGCGGCTGTGAATAAAAGGGTATACATCCCTACCTGGACCATCCCTGAAGAAGGAATACGTTTATTCCGAAACGCGTCGGTTTTTGGTCCATCGCGCTACCCGTAGCCAGTCACGTGTGTGAACACGTGACTGTGACGTCACGCTAGGTCCTGTATTGTCGGAAGACCGAGCGGCTAACTTTTACAGCGCGCAGCCACCCCACGCTGCTAAAGCAGAAACAGCGGCTGTGTTAAAGCGTTGCTACCGGCCGGAGCAGCGCTCACCACCTGCCGAAGTTGGTGAGTTTACCTGAATGTCAGGTCACATCAGGAGGACTTCTCCAAGCGACGAAACAGAGGAAAAAACAACCGCATTATAGGAGGTAATTCCGTCCTGGACAGTATCTTCAGCGCAACTGTATTGGTTCTTTTATGCAGTTTTATGTGTTCCTTTATATATAGATTTTACATATCCTCCTGGTAGGATTTGTGCGCCCTCATAATATTAAAGTATTTCTACATTATAGTATCCAAACTTTGACGAAATCTACATTGAAAAGCGCCCAGTGGGTAAAACTGAACAAAAACGGAAGGTCTTCACTGTGTCTAAAAGGTACAACCATAGATAGAAGTGGGACTAAGTGGTAATTAGGATATAAAGGGCTGTTCCTTGGTCTACTGCTTTATATAAATTAAAGGGGAGTATTCCTAGCGCGGATATATAATTATTTACATTACTTTTAGTATACGACACAGATAAGTGGTACTGTGACAATATCTGCTGCAAGGAAGTAGTGTAGCAAGCGCCACTGATATATTTTCTACACGAAATTTTTTTATATAATAAATAATGTGCTCATGTATTCCAGTATATAAGGGATGAACTCTTTCTTGAATATACAGAAATAACCGCTTTACTTGACTACTTGTGGATTTACGGCATAGTAGTTAGCGCTGTTACCTTCTGATAATAGCAGTTTAGAGATTTAATATTTATGAACTGTTGCCAATGTACTATGAACTCGACAGGCAGTTTAGTGGCAGAATGGTTAACACTGGTGCATTCTAAGTATTATCGTTCTGGGGGTCAAATACAAATAAGGGTTATTTCTGGACGGAATGGTGACCTGGACGGCATGGTGACTCAGTGGTTAGCACTAAAGCCTTGCAGTGCTGGGGTCCTGGATTCAAATCCCACCAAGGACAGCATTTGCTAGGAGTTTGTATGTTCTCCCCGTGTTTGCATGAGTTTCCTCCGGGTACTCTGGTTTCCTCCCACATTTCAAAGACATACTGATAGGGAATTTAGATTGTGAGGCCCATCAGGGACAGTGCCAAAAATGTGTGTAAAGCGCTGTGGAATTAATGGGCGCTGTGGAATTAATGGTGCTATACAAATTGGTAAAATAAACAAATTAATAAACCTTTAACTCACAAATGTGATGTATTTCCCCTTTCCTGCATATATCCTGTATATTAGTCACAGTTCTTCAGTGCTGAAACTCGTAGCCCTATTTTTTTAAGAATCATAAATAAATGTTTTGTAAGGATACCCTGGATCCTAGCTACCCTTAAGTAGCGGTGTTCCTCCAATTAATTTTTTTTATTGTTAAATTATGATATTGGATTGTGGCACTATATGAGGAGCATGCTGTACTGGAGATTGTCGTGGGACACTCATTTTTAATTGGACTACGGCGGACAGGTAGTATGTGGTTTATTATTTTACATTTTTTGCAGGCGCTGAAGTATGGTAAGTATGGTTATATGAAGAATTTTAGAATACTTTTTTCCTAACGTGTGTGTTTTATTAACCCTTTACTACTATTGGATTAATAATGGATCGGCGTCTTATTGACGCCTCTCCGTTATTAACCCGGCCTAATGTCACCTTACAATAGGTGACAGTAACCCCTTATTACCCCATATCCCACCGCTACGCGGGAGTGGGAAGAGAGGGGCTAAGTGCCTGCTAAGAATATCAGCCCGCAGCTGTCTGCGTAGCATTTACTAGCTATTAAAATAGGGGGACCCCCCAAAAAAATTACATGGGGTCCCCCTATATTTTATAGCCAGAAAGGCTACGCAGATAGCTGCAGGCTGATATTCATAGCCTAGAGAGGGCCCATGGATATTGGCATCCCCGGCTACAAATACCAGTCCGCAGCTGCCCCAGAAATGGCGCATCTGTAAGATGAGCCAATTCCAGCACTTAGCCCCTCTCTTCCCACTCACGTGTAGCGGTGGGATATGGGGTAATAAGGGGTTAATGTCACCTTGCTATTATAAGGTGACATTAAGCCGGGTTAATAACGGAGAGGCGTCAATAAGACGCCTATCCATTATTAATCCAATAGTAATAAAGGGTTAATAAAACACAAACACATTAGGAAAAAATATTTTAATATTCTTTTAATATTCTTCATTTAACCATACTTACCATACTTCAGCGCCTGCAAGAAACGTAAAATAATAAACCGTATACTACCTGTCCGCCGTAGTCCAATTAATAACAAGTGTCCCACGACGATTTCCCCTATAGAACAGTGACATTGGGTGATGTAACTGCTCTATAGGACCCTCAGTGACACACTGACAGGAGACAATGGCTAATGCAGTGCATCACTGAGAGGTTACCTTAGGACAAAGTCTCACTTTATGACAATTGCTGCGTGGGAAAATTTCTCACACAGCAATGGCAAAAGTGAGACTAGGGACTATGTTTTTTTTTACAGCGGCGGAGGAATACAGTGCAGAAGGATACCTTCCTCCCGTCATTGTGTTCCTGGAGCCCCTGGAGAGCGGTCGCAACAGCTGATGCTGCCGTTCTCCACGGGAGATCGTCGTGGGACACTCGTGGATTTTTGCGGACAGGGAGTATATTGGTTGTTTGTTATTTTTATATTTTTTTACAGATGACACTGGCTTTGGGGAACAAAGTGACAAGTAATGGTGAGTATGTACTCTATGTTTAATGTACTGTATGTCAGTATGTATGTATTGTATGTAATGTATGAATGTAGTGTATGTAGTATGTATGTAGTATGTATGTACTATGTATGTAGTACGTATGTAGTATGTATGTAGTATGTATGTAGTATGTGCTATGTATGTAGCAAGTATGTAACATGTATGTAGTATGTTGTATGTATGTAGCATGTATGTAGCATGTATGTAGTATGTTGTATATATGTAGTATGTATGTAGTATGTTGTATGCATGTAGCATGTATGTAGTATGTTGTTTGTATGTATGTAGTATGTACGTAGTATGTTGTATGTATGTATGTAGTATGTAAGCAGTATGTATGTATGTAGTATGTATGTAGTATTTTGCATGTATATAGTAGGTATGTAGTATGTATGTTGTATGCTGTATGTATGTAGTATGTATGTATGTAGTATGTATGTTTTTTTTTCATTCAACACATTAGCCGGATGATGGGACTACAACTGTCCCATCATTGGCTAATGTGTTGTGAATTCTGCTCTTGGGTTCCCTCCAGTGGTTGTAGGTGGGAATGCAGTTGTCTCTGAGTCGCAGTCCTGGCCAGGTGTATCTGCTGATTGCAGTTCTGACTGGGATATTTAGGTGTGCAGGATTCATTAGCCCTTGCCAGTTGTCAATGTTTCTTGTGAAGTGTTGGATCACTTTCTGGCTTCTCCTGCTTAGCTGCCAAATTTAGCAAAGATAAGTGTTGGGTTTTTGTTTCTGTGGCACACATGCAGTGTGCTTATATTCTGTGCTATTCATTTGTTTTTCTCTTCTCCAGCTTAGACTGTGTCAATGTTTTCTCAGTCTTGTTGGATTCTCTGGAGTTGCAGATATATGCTCCACATCTTTAGTTAGATGGTGGAGTTTTGTATTTTCTGCTGTGGATATTTTTGGAAGGATTTTTAATATTGACCGCTTAGTATCCTGTCCTATCCTTTCCTATTTAGCTAGTGTGTGCCTCATTTGCTAAATCCTGTTTCCTGCCTGCGTTTGTCTTTTCCTCTACTACTCACAGTCAATATTTGTGGGGGGCTGCCAATCCTTTGGGGTTCTGCTCTGAGGCAAGATAGAAATTCCTATTTCCATCTATAAGGGTATTTAGTCCTCCGGCTGTGTCGAGGTGTCTAGGTTTTATTAGGCACACCCCACGGCTACTTCTAGTTGCGGTGTTAAGATCAGGGATTATAGTGACCACCTACTCCAGTGAAAGTTTTCATGCGGCTCCAAGGTCACCTGATCATAACACTAATGTGTCAATCACTGTCACTGTAGTAGGCATCGTCCGATGGGATTCGTAGTCCCATCGGACGATGCCTGCACACATGCACAGACCCCCGGCAGCCCGCACAGAGCTCTGGCACACCGCTCAGAGCCCTGGCACGCCGCATAGAGCCCCGGCACACATGCACAGAGCCCCGGCACACACGCACAGAACCCCGGCATGCCGCAGAGCCCCGGCAGGCCCGCACAGAGCCCCGGCACACACCCAGAGAGCCCCGCACACCACACAGAGCCCCGGCATGCTGCACAGAGCCCCGGCACGTCGCACAGAGCCCCGGCACACATGCACAGAGCCCTGGCACGCTGCACAGAGCCCCGACACACATGCACAGAGCCCCGCACGCCGCACAGAGCCCCAGCACGCCGCACAGAGCCCCGGCACGCTGCACAGAGCCCCGGCACGCCACACAGAGCCCCATCACACACGCACAGAGCCCCAGCACACACGCACAGAGCCCCGGCACGCTGCACAGAGCCCTGGCACACACGCACAGAGCCCCGCACGCCGCACAGAGCCCCGGCACGCCGCACAGAGCCCCGGCACGCCACACAGAGCCCCGGCACATTGCACAGAGCCCCAGCACACCGCACAGAACTCTGGCACACACGCACAGAGCCCCGGCATGCACAGACCCCTCCACGGTCACGCACAGACCCCGCCCACACACACATGCAGTCTCCGCCCACGCACCGCCAACACTCCATTAAAGTGCATCATTGCACTTTAGAAACTTCCGATTCCGGTATCCGATATCGCAAAAGTATCGGAACTCGGGATCAGAATTCCGATACAGCGAATATCGTCCGATACCTGATATTTGCAGTATCGGAATGTTCAACACTAGTTTCTAGTCATTATTACTTTATAAGGGATCAAGCAGGCCATTTTTACTTTAGGGAGGTGCACTTAGAGTAATATAACCTTGAGAGGGGCACACAGTGGGAATCTAGGATTTATTTGGATAGAATGTGACTCGTGACCATCTCTGGGACAGATGCTTTATGCAACACATTGGCCCAGTTCTGATCACGTTGGTAGAGTGGCAGTATTCTGGAAAAGTCTCAGTGGGCCCCTTTAACACATACCACGGTTCATGATGCGTGATATCTATTGTAAATTCTACAATAGCTCAGAAACCGGAAAATCCTCGCAACCCTCAGTGTGTGTTCTCTGGGGGGGTTCAAAAGTCTGCAGCCACACAGAGTGACTACAGACTTTTCATTTTAGACTGGACAGTATAGTCCTCCACACAGTATTATGGGCACCATATAGTCCTCCATACAGCATAGTATGCACCTCATAGTCCTCCATACAGTGTTACGGGGAAAAAAGCAGAGATGATTACCTGCTCAGGCCTCCAAAATAAATGCACTGGCAAAGTGCAGCAGACCCTGATTAATGATGGCAGAAACACAGGTGCAACAATACCAATGAAACAACCACTTTCAATCCAGTGTTGGCTGCTTGTATATTAGTGCACAAAAAGATAATAGTCTGTATGTGGCATTATTCACACAAGCAATACAGAGCATCTGGCTAACAGCCTTAGTAATGCACATGCAGGCAGGCAGCCCAGTGCTACAAAATGCAGGTCGTGCGAACAGAGGCCACAGTTTACAGAGCCATCTTGGTCCAATTGGCAAATGTAAGGAATCTTGATGTGGGTTGCCAGCTTACGTATTATGGTCCCAATATTAACCAATACCTTACATACATTTATATGTTTTTTGCACTTTATCTTGCAGGGTGCAGTTGGACCAAAGTGGCTCTCTAAACTGTGGCCTCTGTTCACACAACATACATTTTGTAGCACTGGGCAGCCCACCTGCTGTTAGCCAGATGCTCTGCATTGCTTGTGTGAATAATGCCACATACAGATTATTATCTTTTATCTTTTTGTGTGTTAAAATACAAAACAGACAACACTGGGTTGAAAGTGGTTGTTTCATCAGTATTGTTGCACCTGTGTTTCTGCCATCATTAATCAGGGTCCGCTGCACCCTGCCAGTGCTTTTGTTTTGGAGGCCTGAGCAGGTAATCATCTCTGCTTTTTTCTCTGTGACTTTTTTCAAATTTTTGGAGGATTTTTTAAGTCCTCTTTTTGTGTCTGAGAGCTTTGTCATACAGTATTATGGGCACCACATAATCATCCATACAGTATTATTGGTACAACATAGTCCTCATACAGTATTATGGGCCCCACATGGTCCTCCATGCAGTATTATGGATGCCATATAGTCCTCCATACAGTATTATGGGCACTGTTGTGAATTCTGTGGCAGAGCTCCCTCCTGTGGTCACAAGTGGTACTTCGGCTGATTCTCTCTGTGAGCTTCCGTTGGTGGAGGAGAGTGGTACTGCGGCTTCTGAGTTTCCTTCCTCAGGTGATGTGGTGAAGTCGTTAGGTGCTGCTCTATTTAACTCCACCTAGTGCTTTGATCCTTGCCTCCAGTCAATGTTCTAGTATTGGACCTGTTTCCTCCTGGATCGTTCCTGTGGCCTGCTGCTCTGCATAGCTAAGTTCCGCTTTTGCTATTTGTTTGCTGTTTTTTTCTGTCCAGCTTGCTTATTTGTTTTTTCTTGCTTGCTGGAAGCTCTGGGACGCAGAGGGTGTACCTCCGTGCCGTTAGTTCGGTATGGAGGGTCTTTTTGCCCCCTTTGCGTGGTTGTTTGTAGGGTTTTGTGTTGACCGCAAAGTTACCTTTCCTATCCTCGCTCTGTTCAGAAAGTCGGGCCTCACTTTGCTAAATCTATTTCATCTCTACGTTTGTCTTTTCATCTTAACTCACAGTCAATATATGTGGGGGCTGCCTTTTCCTTTGGGGTATTTCTCTGAGGCAAGGTAGGCTTATTTTCTATCTTCAGGCTAGCTAGTTTCTCAGGCTGTGCCGAGTTGCATAGGGAGCGTTAGGCGCAATCCACGGCTGCCTCTAGTGTGGTTGGAGAGGATTAGGGATTGCGGTCAACAGAGTTCCCACGTCTCAGAGCTCGTTCTATGTTTTTGGGTGATTGTCAGGTCACTGTATGTGCTCTGACTTCTATGTCCATTGTGGTACTGAATTACCAGATCATAACAGGGCACCATATATTGATTCATACAATATAATGTGCTCCATATAATGCTCCATACAGTATATTGGCTCCATATAATGCTCCATATAAAATTATTGGCCCCATATTTTGCTCCATATAGTATAATGGGGCAGCTATATTGCTCCATACAGAATAATGGGCCCAACATAGTGATCCATACAGAATAATGGGCCCAACATAGTGTTCCATACAGTATAATGGGCCCCATATAATGCTCCACAAAGAATAATGGGCCCCATATAATGCTCCATATAGTATAATGGGCTCCATATAATGCTCCATACAGTATAATGGCCATATATAATATTCCATACAGTACAATGGGCCCTTTTGTGAATTCTGTTATCGAACTCCCTCCTGTGGTCATGAATGGTACTTCGGCGAGTTCTGTCCATGGACTCCCTCTGGTGGCTGTGAGTGGTGCTGCTGCTTCTGAGGTTCCTTCCACAGGTGACGGAGTTTATTCGTTGGCTGGCTGCTCTATTTAACGCCACTCAGATCGTTACTCTGTGCCAGCTGTCAATGTTCTTGTACTGGTTCAGTTCGCTCTTCGACCTTTCTACCTTTCTGGTGACCTGTCTACTCCAGCAGAAGCTAAGTCCCTGCTAGTTATTATTTGTTCATTGTTTTTTTGTCCAGCTTGCTATCATGATTTTGTTTTGCTAGCTGGAAGCTCTGGGATGCAGAGTGGCACCTCCGCACCGTGAGTCGGTGCGGAGGTCTTTTTGCACACTCTGCGTGGTCTTTTTGTAGTTTTTTGTGCTGACCGCAAAGATACCTTTCCTATCCTCAGTCTGTTTAGTAAGTCGGGCCTCTCTTTGCTGAAACCTGTTTCATTTCTGTGTTTGTGACTTTCATCTTTACTCACAGTCAATATATGTGGGGGGCTGCCTTTTCCTTTGGGGAATTTCTCTGAGGCAAGGTAGGCTTTATTTTCTATTTCTAGGGCTAGTTAGCTCTTAGGCTGTGAAGAGGCGTCTAGGCCGTGTTAGGTACGCTCCACAGCTATTTCTAGTTGTGTGATAGGATTAGGGGTTGTGGTCAGCAGAGTTCCCACTTCCCAGAGCTTGTCTTGTGTGAGTTTAACCATCAGGTCGTTCCTGGTGCTCCTAACCATCAGGTCCATAACAGTACAGCTGGCCCAAAGTATTAATGCATCTCAATAGAGGAATAAGAGAAGTTCTGAGACCATTTTTTTTTCTTTGCAGTGTGTTTTGTCTTTCTATTCCCCTTAACCTTTGGGTGGTTTAGGACACAGGTGTAGATATGGACATTCAAGGTCTGTCCTCTTGTGTAGATCATCTCACTGCAAGGGTACAAAACATTCAAGATTTTGTGGTTCAGAATCCGATGTTAGAGCCTAGAATTCCAATTCCTGATTTGTTTAATGAGGATAGATCTAAGTTCCTGAATTTCAAAAATAATTGTAAATTGTTTCTAGCTTTGAAACCCCGCTCCTCTGGTGACCCCGTTCAACAAGTAAAAATCATTATTTCTTTGTTGCGTGGTGACCCTCAGAACTGGGCATTTTCCCTTGCGCCAGGAGATCCTGCATTGCGTGATGTAGATGCGTTTTTTCTGGCGCTTGGATTGCTTTATGATGAACCTAATTCAGTGGATCAGGCAGAGAAAATCTTGCTGGCTTTGTGTCAGGGTCAGGATGAAGCGGAGGTGTACTGTCAGAAGTTTAGAAAGTGGTCTGTGCTTACTCAGTGGAATGAGTGTGCCATGGCGGCAATTTTCAGAAAGGGTCTTTCTGAAGCCCTTAAGGATGTCATGGTGGGAATCCCCACGCCTGCTGGTCTGAATGAGTCTATGTCCTTGGCCATTCAGATCGATCGGCGCTTGCGTGAGCGCAAAGCTGTGCACCATTTAGCAGTATTCTCTGAGCATAGGCCTGAGCCTATGCAGTGTGATAGGACTTTGACCAGAGTTGAACGGCAAGAACACAGACATCGGAATGGGCTGTGTTTTTACTGTGTTGATTCCACTCATGCTATCTCCGATTGTCCTAAGCGCACTAAGCGGTTCGCTAGGTCTGCCACCATTGGTACGGTAGTCTAAATTTCTTTTGTCCGTTACTCTGATTTGCTCTCTGTCATCCTATTCTGTTATGGCATTTGTGGATTCAGGCGCTGCCCTGAATTTGATGGACTTGGAGTTTGCCAGGCGCGGTGGTTTTTTCTTGGAGCCTTTGCAGCATCCTATTCCATTGAGAGGAATTGATGCTACGCCTTTGGCCAAGAATAAGCCTCAGTACTGGACTCAATTGACCATGTGCATGGCTCCTGCACATCAGGAGGATATTCGCTTTTTGGTGTTGCATAATCTGCATGATGTGGTCGTTTTGGGGTTGCCATGGCTACAGGTCCATAATCCAGTTTTGGATTGGAAATCTATGTCTGTGTCCGGCTGGGGTTGTCAGGGGGTAAATGGTGATGTTCCATTGCTGTCAATTTCTTCTTCCACTCCTTCTGAAGTCCCTGAGTTATTGTCAGATTACCGGGATGTATTTGAAGAGCCCAAATCCGGTGCCCTACCTCCTCATAGGGATTGCGATTGTGCTATTAATTTGATTCCTGGTAGTAAGTTTCCTAAGGGCCGACTGTTTAATTTATCTGTGCCAGAGCACGCCGCTATGCGGAGTTATATAAAGGAATCCTTGGAGAAAGGTCATATTCGCCCGTTGTCATCACCGTTGGAAGCAGGGTTCTTTTTTGTGGCCAAGAAGGATGGCTCTTTGAGACCTTGTATTGATTACCGCCTTCTTAATAAGATCACAGTCAAATTTCAGTACCCTTTGCTGCTGCTGTCTGATTTATTTGCTCGGATTAAGGGGGCTAGTTGGTTCACCAAGATAGATCTTCAAGGGGCGTATAATCTTGTGCGAATTAAACAGGGCGATGAATGGAAAACAGCATTTAATACGCCCGAGGGCCATTTTGAGTACCTGGTTATGCCATTCGGGCTTTCTAATGCTCCATCTGTGTTTCAGTCCTTTATGCATGACATCTTCCAAGAGTACCTGGATAGATTCATGATTGTATATTTGGATGATATTTTGGTCTTTTCGGATGATTGGGAGTCTCATGTGAAGCAGGTCAGAATGGTGTTCCAGGTCCTTCGTGCGAATTCCTTGTTTGTGAAGGGGTCGAAATGTCTCTTTGGAGTTCAGAAGGTTTCATTTTTGGGTTTCATTCTTTCACCTTCTACTATCGAGATGGACCCTGTTAAAGTTCAGGCCATTTATGATTGGACTCAGCCGACATCTGTGAAGAGCCTGCAGAAGTTCCTGGGCTTTCCTAATTTTTACCGTCGCTTCATCGCTAATTTTTCTAGTGTGGCTAAACCGTTGACTGATTTGACCAAGAAAGGTGCTGATGTGGTCAATTGGTCCTCTGTGGCTGTAGAGGCTTTTCAGGAGTTGAAGCATCGTTTTTCTTCTGCCCCTGTGTTGTGCTAGCCAGATGTTTCACTTCCGTTTCAGGTCGAGGTTGATGCTTCTGAGATTGGAGCAGGGGCTGTTTTGTCGCAAAGAAGTTCTGATTGCTCGGTGATGAAACCATGTGCCTTCTTTTCTAGAAAATTTTCGCCTGCTGAGCGCAATTATGATGTTGGCAATCGAGAGTTGTTGGCCATGAAGTGGGCATTCGAGGAGTGGCGACATTGGCTTGAAGGAGCCAAGCATTGCGTGGTGGTCTTGATGGATCACAAGAATTTGACTTATCTCGAGTCTGCCAAACGGTTGAATCCTAGACAGGCTCGATGGTCGCTGTTTTTCTCCCGTTTCGATTTTGTGGTTTCGTACCTTCCGGGCTCTAAGAATGTGAAGGCTGATGCCCTGTCAAGGAGTTTTGTGCCTGACTCTCCGGATGTTCCTGAGCCGGTGGGTATTCTCAAAGAGGGGGTAATTTTGTCTGCCATCTCCCCTGATTTGCGGCGTGTGCTGCAGAAATTTCAGGCTGATAGACCTGACCGTTGTCCAGCGGAGAAACTGTTTGTCCCTGATAGATGGACTAGTAGAGTTATCTCTGAGGTTCATTGTTCAGTGTTAGCGGGTCATCCGGGAATCTTTGGTACCAGAGATTTGGTGGCTAGATCCTTTTGGTGGCCTTCTTTGTCACGGGATGTGCGTTCTTTTGTGCAGTCCTGTGGGACTTGTGCTCGGGCTAACCCCTACTGTTCTCGTGCCAGTGGGTTGCTTTTGCCCTTGCCGGTCCCGAAGAGGCCCTGGATGCATATTTCCATGGATTTTATTTCAGATCTCCCTGTCTCTCAAAGGATGTCGGTCATTTGGGTGGTTTGTGATCGCTTCTCTAAGATGGTCCATTTGGTACCCTTGTCTAAATTGCCTTCCTCCTCTGATTTGGTGCCATTGTTTTTCCAGCATGTGGTTCGTTTGCATGGCATTCCGGAGAACATCGTCTCGGACAGAGGTTCCCAGTTCGTTTTGAGGTTTTGGCGGTTCTTTTGTGCTAAGATGGGCATTGATTTGTCTTTTTCTTCGGCTTTCCATCCTCAGACAAATGGCCAAACCGAACAACTAATCAGACTTTGGAAACATATCTGAGATGCTTTGTTTCTGCTGATCAGGATGATTGGGTGTCCTTCTTGCCTTTGGCTGAGTTCGCCCTTAATAATCGGGCCAGCTCGGCTACTTTGGTTTCGCCCTTTTTCTGTAATTCTGGTTTCCATCCTCGTTTCTCTTCAGGGCAGGTTGAGTCTTCGGACTGTCCTGGTGTGCATACTGTGGTGGACAGGTTGCAGCAGATTTGGACTCATGTGGTGGACAATTTGACATTGTCCCAGGAGAAGGCTCAACGTTTCTCTAACCGCCGGCACTGTGTTGGTCCCCGACTTCGTGTTGGGGATTTGGTTTGGTTGTCGTCTCGTCATGTTCCTATGAAGGTTTCCTCTCCTAAGTTTAAGCCTCGTTTCATTGGTCCGTATAAGATTTCTAAAGTTCTCAATCTTGTGTCATTTCGTTTGGCCCTTCCAGCTTCTTTTGCCATCCATAATGTGTTCCATAGGTCGTTATTGCGGAGATACGTGGCGCCTATGGTTCCCTCCGTTGATCCTCCTGCCCCGGTGTTGGTCGAGGGGGAGTTGGAGTATGTGGTGGAGAAGATTTTGGATTCTCGTATTTCGAGACGGAAGCTCCAGTACCTGGTCAAGTGGAAGGGTTATGGTCAGGAAGATAATTCCTGGGTTTTTGCCTCTGATGTTCTTGCTGCCGATCTAGTTCGTGCCTTTCATTTGGCTCGTCCTGATCGGCCTGGGGGCTCTGGTGAGGGTTTGGTGACCCCTCCTCAAGGGGGGGTACTGTTGTGAATTCTGTTATCGAACTCCCTCCTGTGGTCATGAATGGTACTTCGGCGAGTTCTGTCCATGGACTCCCTCTGGTGGCTGTGAGTGGTGCTGCTGCTTCTGAGGTTCCTTCCACAGGTGACGGAGTTTATTCGTTGGTTGGCTGCTCTATTTAACTCCACTCAGATCGTTACTCCATGCCAGCTGTCAATGTTCTTGTACTGGTTCAGTTCGCTCTTGGATCTTTCTGGTGACCTGTCTACTCCAGCAGAAGCTAAGTCCCTGCTAGTTATTATTTGTTCATTGTTTTCTGGTCCAGCTTGCTATCATGATTTTGTTTTGCTAGCTGGAAGCTCTGGGATGCAGAGTGGCACCTCCGCACCGTGAGTCGGTGCGGAGGTCTTTTTGCACACTCTGCGTGGTCTTTTTGTAGTTTTTTGTGCTGACCGCAAAGATACCTTTCCTATCCTCAGTCTGTTTAGTAAGTCGGGCCTCTCTTTGCTGAAACCTGTTTCATTTCTGTGTTTGTGACTTTCATCTTTACTCACAGTCAATATATGTGGGGGGCTGCCTTTTCCTTTGGGGAATTTCTCTGAGGCAAGGTAGGCTTTATTTTCTATTTCTAGGGCTAGTTAGCTCTTAGGCTGTGAAGAGGCGTCTAGGCCGTGTTAGGTATGCTCCACGGCTATTTCTAGTTGTGTGATAGGATTAGGGGTTGCGGTCAGCAGAGTTCCCACTTCCCAGAGCTTGTCTTGTGTGAGTTTAACCATCAGGTCGTTCCTGGTGCTCCTAACAACCAGGTCCATAACAGGGCCCCATATAATGCTCCATTCAGTATAATGGCCCCATATAATTTTTCATATAGCATGATTGGCACCATATATTGCTCCATATAGTATATAATGGCCCCATACAATGCTCCATACAGTATAGTGGGCACCATATAATGCTCCATACAGTATATTGGGCTCCATATAATGCTCCATACAGTATAGTGGCCCTATATAATGCTCTATACAGTATATAATGGGCAAAACTTTTTTCTCCATATAGTATATAATGGCTCTCTATATTGCTCCATACAGTATATAATAGCCCCATATAATGGTTTATATAGTATAATGGGCCCATTAAATACTCCATATAGTATAATGGGACTCAGATAATGCATCATACAGTATAATGGCCCCATGCATTACTCCATACAGTATAATGGCCCAATATATTGCTCCATGCAGTATAATGGCCCCATATAGTTACATACATAAAAAAATAAATAATCAAATACCTACCTCTCTTTGTCCCACACTGCTGCAGTTGACTCAGCATCTGCTGACTCTCTGCATTGCTCTGCAGAAGGCTAGCTATATTGACATCATCGTGCCCTCTGCCCTGAGACGTCACAGCGAGTCAGAAGACGCTGAAGAGACCAGAGCAGCATGAAACAGTGAGATGTGAGTATTAGGCCCTCCCAACTCATGGGCCCCATAGCTTGCCGGTGTCTCCGATGGTGAGTGGCCCCCCAGTCGTCCAGGGCCCCGGTACTTGCCCTGGTGCACTGGGTGGTGATGCTACTCTTAGGTACTCAATAACAAATTTGGAAGCCTCTGATATAACCTCATTGATCAACTATTTGCAAGTTCTGCAGTGGCCAGAAATAAATAGTGTAAGGAGCAGACTGATCAGAGTTTGATCAGAACATGATCCAATTTTCTTGGATGGGAAGAATAAAAGAAAATCTTTGTCTTCTCCATTCTGTCTATGCGTGAAAATAAGACCAGAGTCGGATGTCACCCGAGTGTGGTCTGATTTTTCCACAGACCCACAGATATGAATGGCAGAGTGTGATAATCAGATGTACCTCATGCATGCTGCTATTTCCTTGGGCCACATGTTCAGAGGAAAATATCAGAACTGTGCTCAGTCGCATTGAATAACATGCTGATGAGTGCTATCCATCTATTATTAGTTTATTACTACTTTTGGCTGTATTGGGACTTGTAATCAGCTGGTCGGTAGGCTGCTGAGTGTCAGAACCCCTCTGGTATAATATCATAATATCAATATCCTATCCTAAAGAAAGGCTATTCTTATTAAAGTCTTAGACAACCTCTGTAAGCCTGGCTCAGATAGATATAAATCCATCAAAGAACAAAAATAGCACTAAAATTACAATTACATATTTCAAATGTGACATTTGTTTGAATCCCATTTTTTGTCATTCTTCTTTCTAAGGATAATAGTCAAGTTTCCTACTAGACTCTTGTTCTGTTGAGCCTACAGATTATTGTGTGAACACCTTAGATGAAAATATTAATTTTATTTCCATTTCAAAGCATTGAACGTAATGGGAAAATTTTAAAACCATGAATTTGCATATTTCTGAATCTGGGACACCCCCTTCTGGTAAACAATGATTGAAGTTTTGTGGTTTAGATTCATTAAAATGTTGGGGTACAATCATGAAAGAATACTTACGGCATATATCATCTCACTTCCTATTCCACCCTTCCTCTCTTTATTTTACTATATGACTGTCATTGCTCTTGATAACCTCTCAAAATAAACATTGCTTTGTGAGAAATGACAGATTTCAGTTATGACTTTTCTAGCCCATAATGTCAAGGTGTAATCTTTGTGAATGATAGTAAACATAATGGTGGCAGGAAATCCTGTACGTATTGATACATAGACAGAACATTTGCTCTATACAACTCAATTCCAGTAAGGTTCATACTTGAGATGAAAACTTGAGTGCACAAGAAACTGTGAGTACTTGCAATTTCTCATCTTTATGCAGTGTGCATGCCTACTAAACACACTATATAAAACTGTGAAATGGTATACTGTCCCCTAAATTTCCATATAATTAATGTCTCAAAAGTGTGCCATATTTTCTGCCCATATATATGGGTGAAGGTTAAAGGTGTATATGTTCCCACGGTCAGTAAATGCTGTGGGTTGGATGCCGCGTACATCCGCAGCGTCCAACCCGCAGCAGCCAGATGTTACAGCATAGTGGATGAAATTTCAAGAAATCCCATGCTCACCATGCTTGCACCTGTAAGATTCAGCCAGGACCGTAGTCAAGGCCAAGGACACCGGGGCCTTTGTGTCCTGGCTTCCCCTCACAGAAAAACAATATTCTTCTATCAGCATACCAGTGTCTTCTCTCTCCTCACCATCAGGGAGTCCTCTGCGGTGCTGAAGACTTTCTGTAATCGGCTTCACAAGAATTGAGATACAGTCTATTTCAAATGCAAAATGAAGAACTTTACTCATTACACTTTGCAGCACATTCTTGTCAGAATCAGCAATAACATCATGCTCCATACAGTACACATCCTGCATCTTCCCTATACTCCGTCCCACTTCCTCCAGTACATTAAGGGGTAGAAACACCTTAGGCAGTACCGCAGCGTCCTCCTTGTCCACTATTCCCACTATTTCTGGGTTTTTCCTCATACGTTTTGCCCCGGATTTGAGAGTATCTGCCCATGCAATGATCTGCCACATCTTGAAGCCTCTGCACCCTGTACTTTCTGGAATGCTTCCTTTATTTCACTCCAAACTGCAATAGCTCTGCTGATGTATACTGTCTTTCTGTCCCTAAGGGAATCCGATTGACTGAGTTCTCTTTTCAAATATTACGTGGCTGCTGTGGTGTCCTGGGCCTAGAGTCCATGTGGATGCTTCGGCGCTCAGGCCCTTCGTCACTAACCTAACACAATACTCTTACTTACCACACAGCAGCCCCTCCTGCAGTTAACCATTTACTTAAATTAAGTTCCCATATACTATAGTGCCCCCCAACTAGTGGCCATAATCACTACGCTTTTCCTATTCTTAGCATAGCATCAATACCAAAGTATAACATATATAGATATTTAACAAGTCACGGTAATGCACTGATTTGTGTAGCAGTACCAATGAGGAATAGTGGTAATACACATGTTTGTGTAGCAGTGCCAATCTCAAGCATTATAAAGTGACATAACAAAGAACAACATTATTTATTTATTATTCAATATCTTGTACACAAGTGGATATGGCCATAGCATACTGGTACCGGGACAGCAGGTACGTCATGCATAGCCCATCCCCCTACACACTGGCACCCGCGGCTTCCCTGTCGAGAAGGACATGATGTTCGTCTTTCCAGATCGCAGCATATTTATTTATCTAGTGGAGACTCTCAGTCTCCGCAAGATAAATATCACTAGTCCAATGTATTGGGCGTGGTGATTCCGCATGGTTCAGTGAACACATGCGGAATCTCCTGCGCTCAATAGCTGGCAGTGCTTTGGATGGAGTGGACATGTGCTGCGTCCAAAGGGCTGCCTAATAGTGACCGTGGGAACATACCCTAATAGTTCAATGTCCTCAAATTCATCACACTAGGATTATCATATGGGAAGGAAAGCTACTACTCTTTTGAAGTTGCAAAAACTAGGCTTAGGTGTCATACGTCACAATTTCACTTCTTCAAATTAATAACCCGCATATTCCGGCCAGTGCAACAAATTTACAATAAAAAAAACCTTGCAAGTTTAAAATGTTTAATCTTCTTCCAAAATTATCTATATTAATGCCATTCATATTAATGCCATGGATACATTCAGACATGTTACCTCATGATTACATGTTTTTATGTATAAAATACACTATGGATATAAAACGTCTAGACACTCATGTTAAAATGCCAAGTTCTTGTCATTTAAAAAAAAAATCATACCAAGAAGAATCCTTACAGAACGTTTGTCACCTTGAATCTCAGATTCAATTAGTTTCTGTGTGACACTGGAAAAAAGTTAGTGTATGCATACTGTGAGCAAAAACTATTGAGGTTTCTAAGGTTCAAAACAGGGTACAGAGCAAATATGATAAGTGCATTGAATAGCTAATAGATAGAGGAAGCTAACTGAGGTATTATTACTATGAGTTCTGTGATGCTATCAGGTGGCATATGATCTAAAACCTAGTCCCACTTAATTGATGTTTTTCTTGGATTTGTCCTTTGAAAATAGTAAAAAAAAAAAAGTGATGACTAAACGTAGAGATGAGTCAACCTTTTAAATTCAAATTTGCCAGTTTCATAAAATTTTCCCTAAAGTTTTTATTTGCAGTGAATAAATATGTGCAAATTGCATAATTAAATAGCTTCTAACCGCCTGTAACATATGTGTAACACACGGTGAGTTACCCCTGGAATCATTTGAGCTCTGTAATGTGAACACAGCATTTGTAATGTCCAAATGACTTCAACCTAACTGTTTGGTACATATGGATAGGAACCAGAGTAATCAACAGCATATTTAACAACAGATTGCAGTTTGAGACTTTTTAGGCTACCTATTTGTGCAAATGGTCTAAAAATTACCCCTTTTGAGAGGATAGATGTATGCCTTGCACATTAGTAACACAATATAAGTGAATAAAAAAAATAATCGGTACTTGCCCCTCAGACCATGTGGGGTCATCACAACAGAGACCCTAATCACAGGACAATAAAACAATCCTTATCTAAGAATTGGCCCAATATTTATGGACGTAACTGTCACCCATGGTAATTCTGCTTCATGTCCCCTGTCTTATCCATGGTTTTACCTTTTTTTTTCTGTGCTATGTTGTGCATAAATATGTGATTCTTCAGAATTTGTTTTAGTCTTTGCCTGATGAAGAGACCTGTGTAGTCTCGAAAGCTTGCAATTTGTTACCATCTTTTCAGTTAGCCATTAAAATGTATCAACCACTGAGGACTCTCAATTCTAAATATTTAAAAAAAAATAATAATTCATTTTTCTTTGAGGAATATATTTTTCCGTTTGTGCCCAGCCCTGCACTTTGGTCCAATCCTATGGATGGGGATAGAGAACATTGAAAAAGTAGCACTCATTATGAATTGCAAATTTAACAATCCTTTAATCCAGCATACATGTCCAGTGGATAGGTTGGCAGGGGGTGTGCAAGGGTGAAGGAAACTGGATGATGACCGTTTTGTTCTACAACTTGTTCTTCTACAGGTCCAATAATGCAGTGACGTAGTACTACTTCCTTTTACAAGGTGAGCAGCCTCCGCCTATGCACCTGTTCAGTGCCAATAATCAACACATACAATTAATAACCATTGACATGAAATTACAACATATAACTATACTAATATATTTATTAAAAAAAACTAACATATCTAATCTATCATTAAGTCCTAGCTGACTTTGGGCGTTAGTATTTAGGATCCACCTAGATTCTTTTCTCAATAATAATACTGAGTACTATTTGCACTTTTCCATGGAAGCAAGGCACAGCCTAACATCAGAGGATTTTTTTCTCATTAAAGAGATCTCACAATTCCATAATGATGTGGTTTTCTGTAGAGAATGTGAACAGCACCATCTAGAATGTTGTCAGAAGCTTTTGAAATTGGTTTTCAAAAGAAATAAAGAGGAATATTCATGTGTATTAAATGTATTAGACATAGCTAAAATGAAATTGAAAACGTAGCTTGCTGAAAATCAGTTAAAAACTTTTTCCACTAAATTAGATAAAAAACTGGTTCTTGCACAAGCAGAAATAAAAGAAATGGAACGCCCGCCAGGGCCGTGGCGTACTTGGTGCTGGGTTCAGTACTTAAAGGGATGTGTCACAGCAGCGGCAACCCGGTCCATGGCCCTGGGCACCCATGTTAAAGGGATGGTCTTTAAAGGGGTTAGTTGAATAATAAAACTTTGTGACGCCACCTGTGGTATTCGGTCAGGGGTGACCGACGCTTCTTAAAGGGGTCCACTGGGGTGATTTTATGGCAGCAGGGATGGTATGGCTTCCCACAAGTGAAGCTGGGTCTCCAGGGCTCCCGATGTAATAGGTGAAGGTGGTGATAGGTGGTGTAGTAAGGAACGAAGGACATAGGGTTGCAGTCTCTTTACATCCTCTTTACTTGGTTCAAGGTAGCCACAGTCCAGGGTACCAATTCATGGATGCTGGTGTGGTCCAGCCAGCTTGGAAGCAAATTGGGAATCCCTCTAACAAGGTGGGGTTGGAAGCCTTCCTTCTAGCGCTGTAGTTTTGTAGTCCCTTGCTGCCTTAGACCTCACACAAGGTCCTCACGTTTTCTCTCTGTCCCCCTTTAGGTAGGACACTACCCCAACAACAAGTAGCTCAAGCCTTTTTGCAGGATCTCTATCACGACCCGGGCTCTATTTGCTACTGTGTCCTCGGGTGTTAATGGTGGACAGGTAACTTGCAATCAGCCGTCCGCCAGTTTCTGCCGTGGTTCATGAAGTTACCCCCACAACCTCAGTCTTCTGGCTTCCGGTATCGGCGCTCGGCATGGAGGAAGCTCAGTCGCAGCTTCTCTCTCCAGCTCTTCACTCTCCTGTGCTTCCTCCCCCTCTCAGTCTGCTGCAGACTGCTCTGCTTTCTGTTCCCTTCCTGGGAGCCGCAGAATCATTCATCTCCATGGCCCCAGCTTTCCTTCCTCTCTCCTTGCTCTTCTCTCATCAACTGCCTCTCTCCAACTGCCTAGCAACTGCCTAGTAACTGACTCCTCCTACCGACCAGAGAGAGCAGCACTCCCGAAAGTCGGGTGAAGAGCTCCTCCTTCGGGCCTGGAGTCAGAATGGTGTTGTATGTGCTGAATACCTGTTAAAGGGATCCTTCTTCGTCTCCAAGCATGACATCACTCTCCCCATATGGAAAGCAATGCCTCTGTAATAACCGATTACCTGGGGTGTTACACAAAGAAAAAAATAACAGTTTGTTAGAGATAATAATGACTTTGGCAATCAACAAATTTTCACTTGGAATAAAAATATGAGTTTGAAAAATAAAAATATATTCATTAATAAAAACAGGTAATTCGAGCAATTCAGAAGAAGGAGTTCTAACCAAGACAGTTGGACTACAGATTCCAACTCTAGTGCTGAAGAGGATATGTCTGCAGGACAGGAGATGGACTTTACAACTACTTCCACTACATCTACTCATTGTCAGTTCCAGTTGGGAAACGCACTAAGGGGGGGAGGAGGCCTTTTTAGGATCATTGGAACAAAAATAAAAAGAAAGCAAGTTTCATGGAGGGATTAATAGATGCCGGCTTGCAGAATAATGAAGTTATCAATCTGACAGACCATCAGCTGAATGCTAACCACTTATTTCTACTTTCAAAAGGAATACATTTTTGTGTACTGGACCCCATTGATATGATCAAGTTCAAGATTGATCTTTTTAGAGCCACTAGAAAATTACACTTTCACAAAGCATATAAACATAAAGAGGAAAGAAAAATGGAGCTACCATTGGGTGACATACCAGTTTTTCCAAATCCTTTGGGGTTTATCATCATGACACATAAATTGGATCTAATGTTTCTACAGGACCTAAATGTCACGCTGCAGCTATGTAGGATGATACAAGCTCCACTAGATGGCAATAGAGTGGAGGGAGGACAGCAAGTATGTCAGAACAGACATGCAGCGCTGCAGTGAGGCTACCACCAGGTGGCAGCAGAATAGTCAAACAAGCTGGGTCAAAACCAAGAGAGTAACGCAGTACAAAGGGAAATCACTAAATACAGAGTCAGCGGGGACCCATGGGGTCAATACCAGTCAGAAGCCAAAGTACCAGAAGCAAGAGACAAAGTCAGGTCAGGATCAAAGCTGAGTCAAACACCAGGAAATCCAAATACTAAGGGAATCACTAAGTAAAGATGGGGAGAGGGGAGGGAACAGACAGGAGTGAAGTCAGCTAAAGCAGTAGGACAGATCAGGGTAACATCAGAGGCAGATACTCATGCCATAGGCAGAAAATATAACTGACACTGCCTGCAGGATGCAGTGGAGACATATAGCAAACCTGATGCCAGAATGAGGCAGAGCAAAGTTAACCTCTGACAAGACCAGAGCTGGAAAGGGGTAGACAGGACTCAAAACCTGGTCTGGATCATGACAGTAAACTTGTTGATGGACTACACATCAAAATATCAAACAGGAAGCCATATGCCATAAAATCATGGAAATCTTTATTAATGCAATACTAAAAATTTTGAGAATAAAGATAAAAGTAATTAACATGGAGCTTACTAAACTAACAAATAAACTAAGGGAAAGTAAGGGTATGTTCACACGTTCAGGATTTCCATCCTTTTTTTTTCAGGACAGTTTTTTTTAAAAACTGCAGCTCTTGGCAGAAAACGCAGGTCCTTTTTTTGGTCCTTTTTTTGTCCTTTTTTGATGCGTTTTTTGATGCGTTTTTTTATCCTTTTTTTATGCAGTTTTCTATGCAGAGACTGTGTGTTTCCTAGGAAGCTTTTTAGGGCTAAAATGGCTGAAAATACCCTAACCCTACCCCTACCCCTAACCCTACCCCTACCCCTAACCCTACCCCTAACCCTAACCCTAACCCTACCCCTAACCCTACCCCTAACCCTAACCCTACCCCTAACCCTACCCCTAACCCTAACCCTACCCCTAACCCTACCCCTAACCCTAACCCTACCCCTATTCTAACCTTAGTGAAAAAAAAAAATTCTTAATTTTTTTATTGTCCCTACCAATGGGGGTGACAAAGTGGGGGGGGGTGTCATTTACTATTTTTTTATTTTGATCACTGAGATAGGTTATATCTCAGTGATCAAAATGCACTTTGGAGCGAATCTGCCGGCCGGCAGATTCGGCGGGCGCACTGCGTATGCGCCCGCCATTTTGCAAGATGGCGGCGCCCAGGGAGAAGACGGCCGGACGGACACCGGGATGCCGGGTAAGTGTAAGGGGGGGAGATTAGGGCACGGGGGGGGCATCGGAGCACTGGGGGGGGGCATCGGAGCACGGGGGGGCATCGGAGCACGGGGGGGCGGGATCGGAGCACGGGGGGGCAGCCACACTCCGCCCACGCACTTCCGCCCGCTCCCCCGCACTTCCTGCTGCAGCGGTTCTGCACATCAAATCGCAGTAAAACCCGCAGATATATTTTTGATCTGCGGGTTTTACTGCGATTTTGACTTCACAATGGAGGTCTATGGGTGCAGAACCGCTGCGGTTCAGGAAAAAGAAGTGACATGCTCCTTCTTTTTTGCCGCAGCTATTCTGCGCGGCTTTTTAAACGAAATTACGGACCATGTGCACAGCAGTGACTGTTTTCCATAGGGTTACATTGTTATGTACCCTGCATGGAAAACTGCTGCGGAACCGCAGCGGCAATACCGCTGTGGTTCCGCAGTAAAAAACGCACTGTGTGAACATGGCCTAACAATGTTTTACAGCTAGAAAAAACCCCCATAAAAAAATATATACTTTATTAGATAACAATAATTGAGAAAGTAAGCATAAAAACCTACAAAACCCTATCTAATGCGTTCAGTTCTTTAAGGGGAGAGGAATATAATCCCCTACAAAAAACCCTAATACATACTGGTAGAATGCCCCACACGAAAAAAATGTAGAGAACCTAATAGACATGTGATAAAACAATTTGTGATATCAAGTAGCAGCTATAAGGGTGTATTGATATAGGTGGAAATATCCCTCCAGGCTACAAAAAATATATATACCTACAAGCTGATACTACCTAGATGCGGAGGTTGGCACCCTAAGAGAAGTGTCGAGAATGGCGCCCCCGCTCGTACGACGACTATCCCTGGTCTCCTACCTTCTCCCTATAAGAGATAGGTAAAGAAACATGGGGACAACAATATACAAAAAACAGCTAAAAATGGTACAAAAAATGAAGGTGAATCATCACCTTTAAGAACAGAGCCGTTATTAGATTGGGATAAGAAACACGTATTCAAAGATCTGAATCATGGGGCAAAAAAAGATGCCTCCAAAAAGGTATACCATATGATAACAGCATAATAGTAATAGCCTCCATATGATTAAACTGCAAGTGCCATGCAGAGTTCCAGCTAGAGCCTAATTATAACATATGTAGCTAGGTCCCATTGAGGAATAGGCATGGTAGTATGAAAAAAGGAAGTGAGATTCGTGAATGCAGGAATCAATGTGGCTGGTAAAAAGCAAGTACTGTACCTTTAAACGGCTGCGGCACCCGACTCGCATTTCGCGTTTAATCTTTTTCCAAGGGGAAAAATAATTAGGCACTAACTGGAACTCTGCATGGCACTTGCAGTTTAATCATATGGAGGCTATTACTATTATGCTGACTAAAAATGGGATGTGGATATGGATGTTACTAATGTTGCTAGTAGTAGTGAGCCAGTTATGCTGGCTATTATCATATGGTACACCTTTTTTGGAGGCATCTTTTTTTGTCCCATGATTTAGGTCTTTGAATATGTGTTTCTTATCCTCAATCTAATAACGGCTCTTCATTCATCTTCATTTTTTCTCACCATTTTTGGCTGTTTTTTGTATATTGTTGTCCCTATGTTAATTACTTTGATCTTTATTCTCAAAAATATTTAATAGTGCATTTATAAAGATTTCCATGATTTTATGGCATATGGCTTCTTGTTTGATATTTTGATGTGTATAATGTTTGGAAGTGCCACGGATCTAGGCATAATATATATATCCTTTGAAGTTTATTGTTGATGAGACTAGATGGAACAAATCCTGAGGAAATTTGTGTATCTATATCTTCCTCTTCTACTTTGCCTTTTGTGGGTGGAGTGAAATCTTCCTTTATGCCACCAATTAATCCATGCAATATTATATCCCTGTTTCAAGAGAGAGTCATAAAAGATGCAGAAGCCTTGCTCTATAAAAAAAAAACATCCAAAAATCTGAATATTGGTCAATCGTCCCCTCTGAAAGAAGCAAAAACCTGGTCTGACACAGTGGCACAAAAGTGGACAAGGGAGGAAATATTGTCCTATTGAAAAAACAACATTATTTAGTTGAGGCATAGAGAAAGTTGTCAGATGTTTCCACATTCACTCCACTCCCTGGAGATCCAACTAATAAATATAAAAATTAATTGCACACATTTTTAAGACAACAAATGGAAAAAGGAACAATCTTGGAAAAATCAGGAACAAATTTTTTACCAGGATTCCTGTGTAATCCTTACTAGTATTATATACTGAAACTTCACAAGTCAGTAACATCACCTGCCGGTGGACCAAAAATATTGGGGATAGGTTCCGCCACAGAACCACTTTCAAAATATTTAGACGGGTTACTATGACTGTTATTAAAAAGTGTTCCTTCTTACTTAAAAGATATCAGAGACTTTTTAAGGGTGTTGTACAAAATAGATTGGCAGAAGGATTTCTTATTAACATCAATAGATGTGGAAAGTTTATACATGTGGATTCCTCAAGCAATGGGAATTGAAGACATACATTTTTTGGGGGAAAACAGAATAAAGACAAGGACTTCTTTAGTTTTGTTTCTGAGACTCTGAATAGTGTACTGTCTCACAATGCTTTGAGGCTGAATAGTCCTCAATAGTCGTAAATTTGAGGACAAATAGTTTTGCCAGCATGTTGGGACGGCAATGGGGATTCCCATTGCATGTACTTTTGCCAACCCTTTTCTCATTTTTTTTAACAAGTACATCACCACAATGGATAACCCATGTAATCGACACATTTGTGCAAATTTTAGATATGTGTGTTTACTGTTTGGTCAGGCACTGCGCCTGACTTTATGTCTTTAGTGAGGAACTTAACTGACATTAACGCCGAGAATATGAGATTCACAGCAAATTGTGAAGGAGACTCCTTGGACTTTAAGACATGAAAAATAATATGAAAGATGGGAAAATCAGAACAGAATTATACAAAAAAGCAACTTCCATAAATTATTTGTTGCATTTTAATAGTACCCATCATTTTCAAAAATGATAAAAGAAGCCTCCCCTATAGTCAATTAGTGAGAATAAGGAAAATTAATATTGACAAGATTTTTCAAAAACAAAGTATTGAATTAAAAAGTAATGCTTTGAAGAGAGGATGCCACCATGCATTATTAGATGAAGCATTGGAGAAAGACTGTAAACAAAAACAAAAGAGATCTATCAATAAGTAAGAAAAAGAACAACACAGGAAAGTCAGAGATTTGCATTTACGTTTAGGGTCTAAGGGGCAACGTTGCTCCTTATGGAGAGTGACACACCAGCTCTGGCTTGTCAAGGTAAGGAGGCTTATTTGCTGTGTCTGCGAATTGAGATACTGATTTGGCTTTTATCCTAAGTCATATTGCACGACTCGTTAAAGGGTTGATTGTGACTTGTAGGATCGCTACTTCCAACAGGTGGCGCTATAGAGTTTAAATCCTCTTTTTCTCTGAAGAGGCAATTTGCACATTTACGTTTAAACACACAAATATGGATGTACCTATTCATTTCGCAATAAGAAGAAATTGGCATCTCGTAGAGGGTGATAATTTAAATGAGAAAACAGTACTGAAACTTCTATTCTCCTATAAAAGAAGCAGTAATTTGGGGGTTCTATTGGTTAATTATAGAACAGAGACAGATAAAAAGAATTGGTTAGAGAGCAGTCTCCTGAAGGGGAACTTTACATTTGGTCACTGTTCTTTTTGTCACCAACGTCAGACAGATCTTCCTTTCAATTAGGACTTCTTATTTGTTGTATCAAAGACTTTATATCTTGCAAAAGTAAGCACGTAGTGTATGAATTTTTTTGTCCCTGTAAATTTTTTTATATAGGGAAAACAATTAGACCTTTATTTGTCGGCTTTATCTCTCCATTAGTACAGGAAAGAGAGTTCCTAGATGGATAAAACATTTGAAAAAATGCCATAATGTCAACTAGAATCTCCTGTGCTTTGTGGGAATAGAAAGAGTTAAATATCCCTCAAGAGGTGGAAACTATAATTTATTATTACTGAGAAATGAAGCTAGATGGATCCTAAATACTAATGCCCAAAGTCTGCTAAGACTTAGTGATAGATTATATATGTCCATTTTTTTATAAATACATTTGTTTATTTATATGACGTAATTTCATGTATATGGTTTTTAATTGTACAGTTAGGGCCAGAAATATTTGGACAGTGACACAAGTTTTGTTATTTTAGCTGTTTACAAAAACATGTTCAGAAATACAATTATATATATAATATGGGCTGAAAGTGCACACTCCCAGCTGCAATATGATAGTTTCCACATCCAAATCGGAGAAAGGGTTTAGGAATCATAGCTCTGTAATGCATAGTGTCCTCTTTTTCAAGGGACCAAAAGTAATTGGACAATGGACTCTAAGGGCTGCAATTAACTCTGAAGGCGTCTCCCTCGTTAACCTGTAATCAATGAAGTAGTTAAAATGTCAGGGGTGGATTCCAGGTGTGTGGTTTTGCATTTGGAAGCTGTTGCTGTGAGCAGACAACATGCGGTCAAAGGAACTCTCAATTGAGGTGAAGCAGAACATCCTGAGGCTGAAAAAATAGAAAAAATCCATCAGAGAGATAGCAGACATGCTTGGAGTAGCAAAATCAACAGTTGGGTACATTCTGAGAAAAAAGGAATTGACTGGTGAGCTTGGGAACTCAAAAAGGCCTGGGCGTCCACGGATGACAACAGTGGTGGATGATCGCCGCATACTTAATTTGGTGAAGAACCCGTTCACAACATCAACTGAAGTCCAGAACACTCTCAGTGAAGTAGGTGTATCTGTCTCTAAGTCAACAGTAAAGAGAAGACTCCATGACAGTAAATACAAAGGGTTCACATCTAGATGCAAACCATTCATCAATGCCAAAAATAGACAGGCCAGAGTTAAATTTGCAGAAAAACACCTCAAGAAGCCAGCTCAGTTCTGGAAAAGTATTCTATGGACAGATGAGACAAAGATCAACCTGTACCAGAATGATGGGAAGAAAAAAGTTTGGAGAAGAAAGGGAACGGCACATGATCCAAGGCACACCACATCCTCTGTAAAACATGGTGGAGGCAACGTGATGGCATGGGCATGCATGGCTTTCAATGGCACTGGGTCACTTGTGTTTATTGATGACATAAGAGCAGACAAGAGTAGCCGGATGAATTCTGAAGTGTACCGGGATATACTTTCAGCCCAGATTCAGCCAAATGCTGCAAAGTTGATTGGACGGCGCTTCATAGTACAGATGGACAATGACCCCAAGCATACAGCCAAAGCTACCCAGGAGTTCATGAGTGCCAAAAAGTGGCACATTCTGCAATGGCCAAGTCAATCTCCAGATCTAAACCCAATTGAGCATGCATTTCACTTGCTGAAATCCAGACTTAAGACGGAAAGACCCACAAACAAGCAAGACCTGAAGGCTGCGGCTGTAAAGGCCTGGCAAAGCATTAAGAAGGAGGAAACCCAGCGTTTGGTGATGTCCATGGGTTCCAGACTTAAGGCAGTGATTGCCTCCAAAGGATTTGCAACAAAATATTGAAAATAAAAATATTTTGTTTGGGTTATGTTTATTTGTCCAATTACTTTTGACCTCCTAAAATGTGGAGTGTTTGTAAAGAAATGTGTACAATTCCTACATTTTCTATCACATATTTTTGTTCAACCCTTCAAATTAAACGTTACAATCTGCACTTGAATTCTGTTGTAGAGGTTTCATTTCAAATCCAATGTGGTGGCATGCAGAGCCCAACTCGCGAAAATTGTGTCACCGTCCAAATATTTCTGGCCCTAACTGTATATGTTGATTTTTGGCACCGAACAGGTGCATAGGCAGAGGCTGCTCACCTTGTTAAAGGAAGGAGTACTGTATTTTCTAGCGTATAAGACTACTTTTTAACCCCTGAAAATCTTCTCAAAAGTCGGGTGTCGTCTTATACGCCAGGTGTCGTCTTATAGGGCAGATGCGGAGTAATCTGCGGTCGCCGCATATTGTGGGGGGAGCGGTCCCAATGACGAGGTGAGGGGGCGCCTCACCGGGAAGGTGTAAGTGAAGCAGAGGCAGAGAAGGAGATAATAGGATACAAGGGCGAGCCAGATGAGTGAAAGAGGAGTGTTTTTCTAGGCACAGCATCGCTCTCTCTCTTTTTTGCATAACCCTGGCATCCCAGACGCTGACAGTTTGCTTCACTTACACCTTCCTGGTGAGGCGCTCCCTCACCTCGTCATCGGGACCACTCCCCCCCACTATATACGTCGACCGCAGATTGCTTCGCACCCACCCTATAAGACGACACCCGGCATATAAAACAACCCCCGACTTTTGAGAAGATTTTATATTTTAACTGGAAAAGTTGGGGGTCGTCTTATACGCCCAGTCGTCTTATACGCCGGAAAATACGGTACTATGTCACTGCACTATTGGACCTCTAGAAGCGCAAGTTGTGGCACAGTCGTCCAGTTTACTTCAACCCCGCGCACCGCGTCCAAAACACTCCCCATACACATATGCCGGATTAAAGGATTGTTAAATTTGCAAATTGTGGTGAGTGCTACTTTTTCAATGTTTTTTATAATCATTTCATGCGATTTTCTTTGTGCAGCACCACCAGTTGTTGATGTAAGTGGTGAATCGTTATATCAAACAGGACTAGTTATATAGATATTATATGACTGGTGCCCACATAGCTTCACTACTACATTACAATCCTATAGAAGGTCCCACTGGCAAAATTTACCTCAGTTGATTCTTACAAACTTCTTATTTTATCTAAAAATGAAAGTGAAGAAGGGATGGCTTTCCTCAAGAAATAATAGTTGCTAGTTATCTTCAAGCAAGGCTGAGTGTGTGTCATCATTTCACAGAAGGAAGTAAAATCCAAGTGGTATGTCATCGATTGTCTTGAACTTAGACATGTGGGAGATGAGTTTCCACTCAAACATAACTAAGCGTACATTTCTGGACCAAGAACTACTTGAGGATGCAACCTGCCTAAATAGAATGAACAAGAAATGCTGGTTAGGTATACATCCAAAAAGCTTGCATCTCCAAAAGGTGTTGTATTGATGTGGTGTGTATGGATATAAAATTTGACAGGTGTTCAAAAAAAAAAAATTGCTTACAAATTTTGGGGAGTTTTTTTGCATTACAAAAATAATTATTTCTTCCTTCACAAAAAATGTTGCATGAAAAATGCAAAATCTCAGTACAGTAGCTTGTGACATGCAAGCACACATTCCCTGACTGGCGTTGACTTAAAATTTCTTTCTGTAAAAAATATTGTGCTGGATGGCTGCTGCTTTCTAGTGTATTAACCCCTTAGTGACGGAGCCAAATTTTTGAAATCTGACCAGTGTTACTTTATGTGGTAATAACTTTGGAACGCTTCAACATATCCCGGTGATTTTGAGATTGTTTTATGTCACATATTATACTTTATGATAATGGTAAATTTATGATAATGGTAAATAATGGTAAATATGTTTTGTGTTTACTTATAAAAAATATTAGAAATTTGATAAAAATGTTAAAAAATTAGCAATTTTCAAACTTTGAAAGATTATCCCTTTAATCCAGATAGTCATAACACACAAAAACATTAATAAATAACATTTCCCTCATGTCTGCTTTACATCAGCATCATTTATAAAATGTTCTTTTATTTTGTTAGCATTTTAGGAGGTTTAAAAATGTAGCAGTAATTTTTCATTTTTTCAAGGAAATGTAAAAAAAATTATTTTTTTAGGGACATATCCATGTTTGAAGTGACTTTAGGGGTCCCATATATTGGGAAACCCCCAAAAGTTATACCATTTTAATATTGAAAACTGTAGTCAGATAGTTTATTAACCCTTCGGGTGATTTTCAGGAATTAATACAAAGTGGCATGATAGAAATGAAAAAGTCTCTTTTTACCACCTAAATGCCTCTAACTTCTGAACAGGTTACTACAGCAATCAGACTCTAAGGCCGCCATTTGGTCATGAATTGCCATGGCAAACATCAGGACCACACAATCATGATCTGAGGGCACCACTTGGGATAAAGAGGAAGCCCCCACACTCTGTTAACCATTTATAATGATGTAGTCACTATTGACAGCAGCATCTAAGGGGTTGAACAGAGTTGGACGGTGCAAACACCGATCATGGCTGATGCAGCAAGTTGTCAGCTATAGTGCACAACCGACAGATGCTGGATTGTCACCTGTATGGGGAGGCTATTCTCTTATATCTCAGGTCAGTTAAAAGACGTATTGGCGGTCATTAAGGGGTTAAGATTGGCAAAGACTTTTTCATTGAATATTTATTACTTTTTTCAATATAAAGTTACAAAGTAGAAATACAAAACATATGGTAATAACATTGAAAGTGTATCAAAATAGGCAAGTAAACTACCATCAACAATGAGTCGACCCAACACTGAGAAGTCCACATCTTAAATCGTAGTTAGACAAATATATTGACTGTACATTGATACAGCATGGAGAGGAAAAGGAGAACCTATACAGTTAAATGCAGCCTCTGATGACTACCTTTCATTACCATATCTGTTAGCAATCTCTCTGAACCCAATATATACATATTTATCTCAAATATTCCAGACCGATTCTAGGTTTTCAAGTGCATTATTAAATTATGTCATAAGATGTTCCATGCTTTATATGCAGTTGAAAGTTAAACCAGAAGTTTATATACACTATATAAAAAGACACATATGCATGTTATTCTCGATATCTGACATTAAATCAGAATAAACCTTTCCCATTTTAGGTCAATTAGGATTACAATAATTTTTAATATTTGCCAAGTGTCTGAATAATGATAGAGAGAGAGAGAATGTTTTAAGGCATTTTTATTACTTACTGCAAAGTCCAAAGTTTACAGATACTAAGATTACTATGCCTCTAAACAATTCTGGACTGCCCATATGATGGTGTCATGTTTGGAAGCTTCTGATAGATATTTTTGCCAACATCTGAGTTAATTAGAGACACACCTTTGGATGTATATTAATGCTCACCTGAAACACATTGCTTCTTTGTGTAGCATCGTGAGAAAGTCTCAAGAAATCAGCCAAGATATCAGAAAGAGAATTGTGGATTTGCACACGTCTGGCAGGCACGGCACTAATTAAGGAATGTGCCTCTTACTGCAGAGCCCCTATGGGAAAGCTAGAAGTAAACTCTGTGCAGTGCCCAATTCCCCCCTCCCACTACCCCCCAGGTGATGCCATAATTGGGACGCCCAACTGATCAACGGGAAGGAGGAAGGGGCGTCCGGCCACACCCTCAGGGGTTAAATTCAGGTGCCCTGGGTCAGTGCCTTCCTCTTTCTCCCCGGCTGACCCTTGGAAGCTGTTGTTCCTGAGGACCCCCTGGAGCCCCTTGCAGCCATGTCGGACACCGACGGTAATTCACACCTGGCGACAGCTCATTACTACCGATTTATTATATCAGACACTGAGGTATCCAAAGATTATGCACAGACCTTTCATGACCTTAAAATTGGATCCTCTGCTCATTCCTATAGGAGTTTGAAAAATAATCCTATTACTTTAATTATTAGTGGTTTACCAGTGTAGTGGCCTCCGTGCCCCAGGCCCTCCGCTCGGTTCTCCCGCTCGCCCTAACAACTCCATGTCGGCGGCACATCAGCGAGCACTGCACTCCGAAACCCGTGCTGCTGCCCCACAGGGTTCGCACCGGGACACATTGATTTTCTCCGGTGGCTGCGGCAGCTGTGCATGGCAGTGGCCGGTCGCACAGCCCAGGCAAGCCCTGCCCAGTGCCCACTTCCGATCTGCCACCCCGGGCCACTGCATCTGGCCGTAGCGTCACGTTCCACAGCCATAGCATCACATTCCATGTCCCCGTCCCCCTCCGTGGGCTGCGGCAGCTGTGCATGGCGGTGGCTGGTTGGGAGGGTGCTCCTGCCCTCCCGAGTGGCTCCGTGGTGGCGGGGACACACCGGTCTCGAGGCGACATCCCTGTGCCACTGCTGTTCTGGTCTCGCAGCATCCTCATCCTCCTCATTGTTCCAGGGCTCAGGCCAGGATGTGCCGGGCCCGAGCCCCCCCCACAGTGACTGCCCACTTCCCGGCGCATCATACTCTAGCCCCGCTAGACTCTCCACACTGGACATCCAGCCAGCATCAGAAGACTTCTGGATCATCCATGGCCGGTCTACTTTGCCCCTCCTGCAGGTGCAGCAGCCCTGCCTGCATGGAGGGACGCAGGGACAGGATCGAGGTCCCTCAGTGACGCTGAAGAGCGAGTTGATCGGTCCACTCCGACGATCCGCACGCTCTGCAGCAGCAGAAAGCCATGAGTAATAATCTAAATATAATCGCACCAAACACTGATGCACCTCCATGACTGCCCAAACAGTAGCCAATAAAGAAGGTACATTAACCCCTGCCCTCCCATATATGGCACATAATATCGATTATAGTAACGGAGCGCCACCTCTCATATTACCGGCAGTGGCGGCCCCGAGCACAATTTATGAACCCCTCATTGCTGATCTGACTGCCCAAGAAACTCCCTATAGCAACATCAGTCCCAGGCACAGACGCCACAGGGCCTCCCTATCCTCCACAGGTGATTTCCATCACCGTTCCCACTATCCCCTCCGAGAGACGTTCATCACGCTACCATCACAGACACGAATCATATAGGAGCCGCCACAGATCTCGTCCGCTAGATTGCGCTCACTGTTAATATCAGAGTGGTCATACGCATCTGGGTATCATGATAGGTGGTTGCGAGCACACGAAAGATGCCGGAGGTTACGTGCTCCATCACTGACTGACAGCCAGGGAGAATTTTCTACCAGACACTTCTCAATCTTCCCAGGCTTCAGGCCAATGCTATAACCATACCATCATCCTAGCAGGAGTTGGACTTCCTCCATCATCAGATGTCACTCCTCCTGCTCGAGCGCACGGCACTTGCCTGCAGCCACCCGATCCAACTCTGGCGAACAGCCCGGGAGACGCTTCTCAATCTCCCTGGGCCCCCGGCCAATGCTATAACCATACCATCACCCTAGCGGGAGTCGGAGTTACTCCATCATAGGATATCACTCCTCCTGCATCAGAAGGAGTCAGAGATACTCCTTCCTCGGATATCACTCCTCCTGTGACACACAATTCCGAACGAGGCTTTTACTACAAAGGAGAACGAGCTACACAGGAGCCGGAGTTCCTCCATAAACTGGAGTCACTTGGCCAAAATCAGATAACGGTGAGTGTTTTCATTCTTGCAAACTCAATACAGGCAGCGGATGGTGGAACACGGGTCCCTGAGGTGGGTTCAGCGGACGGTGGAATATGGGTCCCTGAGGTGGACTCAGTGGACAGTGGAATATGGGTTCCCGAAGCAGACTCAACAGACAGTGGAATACGGGTCCCTGGGGAAGAGCTCAGAGGACAGGAAAATAAGATTATTAATAAGCTTGACATATTTCTATTCAGAATATAGCAGTCGTCAATTAAACTCTGGCTGTACATGTGTTTTTTTCATCCCCTGCAAATCCAAACACTAAAAATATACAGTAACCTAAAATCTGCAGGCGAATTCCCCAAAATATTACATCAACAGATCAAACAATAGATTGAACTAGGTAGAATGTGGGCCCTTTTTCAATGATTGCCGTTCAAAAATATTAAGAATCTCGCTATTAGGCATAATTCCTAAAAAAGAACCCGAAAAATATCGGCTAACCCCATAAGGCAAATCGGTTAACAGCTCAATCCCCAGATGAAGCTTGCGTGTTGTTCGCTCCTTTCACCAAGGTGGTAGAATTAGTACACAAAGCTGGGCAAAGTCTGCCCCGCTGGCAAAGTCTGACATGGTCGTGATTCCGCCTATTATCCGTGTACCCCTAATGCTTCCACCTGTTAGGTTGCAAGGTGGACCAGCACTACTATTTTGATATCTGCCTGCCAAGTTCCATTTCATGTCACTACTTTGAACTATTCAGTACTTGCCTGAATGGGGTAGTCCGTTATGAAAGATGCAGACCCAAAAAGTTCTAAACTCTGCTCCTTCCTCCTCAAAAAATTTTAATTTATATTTTGGCACTTCAGCATGCCGCTATCACCTGAAAGACAGTCGGCCAATGTATCATACTGCATCTCTCAGGTATCGAAATAGGCACCAATTTCACTTACCATCAGAAAAAATACAGAAAACACTGCTAATGGTGGAAAGCTGCGGTGAAGTTAAAAAAGTCACCCTCCAACAGATGCAGTCCTTACTGGGTTTGCTGACATTTGACACTTAATGCCGGTTGGCAGAGCCTTCTCTCGCTGACTATCACTGACAACGAAGTGCATCGCCCAGATGGGCCATAATTGGAATCACTCGCTCCTTGAAAGCAGACTTGCTAGTCTGGAAAACATTCCTACAATCCTACAATGGTTTCCTTCAATCCTACAATGGTCATACCTGTGTCATAGCACAAGAGACGTCAAGCAAGGACCTAGGGCTCGTGGTAGGGGGAATTATCAAAAGCGGTTTTGCAGCAATCTAAATAACTAACGGCACAAAGGCAGCTAGCCGTAATTATGCACCACAGCAAGCTGGGGCTGTGATCCAGCCCTGTTACAAATTTTTGCAATAGTATCTTCAGTTGAGCTATGGGGTACTCTGTCGGAAAACACAAACATCTGATTTTAACGAGAGGTCCGGGAACCTAGAAAACCTTAAACAATATGTCTTCTGCATCCCAACCTTTATTCGCTCTTTGATGCTGGCTAGCACTACTTTGCTTGAATCACAACATCTAGTGTCGAGCCAGAGTAACGTCGGACGTAGACAGTAATCTTGTTAACTCAAATTTTATCTTCCGATTAGCAGGCCTTCAAAATCCTTCTCCACAAGGTGCAACCATCAGGTGTCCAGTTTCCTCCATTCCTATGGGACACAGTGGTTAATCACTGATGCCCTTAATCCACGCTTCGGATACACTGGCTACCTGGCAGATCTACGGTAAGGCGTGGGAAGAGTGGTGCTCTCTAATTCAAGGTAAGTGCGATCGAGCGAGATACGAGGCATGCATAGAATATTTGAATCAGCTCAGGGAAAGAGGTGGATTGGGTAAATTGCAACAGCATTTATTGAGAATAGCCTTTTTATTTCAATTAATGGGCTGGGTGGACAATACTGAATTCCCTTTTAGCAAACAAGCCGTTGAAGGCTGGAGAAGGCTTCAACCAAGTCAGGAATGCCATCGCCTTATATCATTGAGACTATTGCACAATATTATCAGGAGTCAAAAACAGCGTCGGAAGGCGGGTTAATGAATGAGGACTTAGTCATTTGCAGCGATGCTCTGCACATTCGCATTCGCAAATCCAAATGTGATCCCGCTGGTAGGGGTACCTATGTCCTGGTTAACTCATCAGATGGACCAATATGCTAGCTAAAAATAGTCAAATGCTATGCAGTAATAACACATACAAACAGACTTTTTCTCTCACATACAGACAGGTCCCCTCTTACCAAGTATCAATTTCAAGGAAACTTATAAACAGTGCCAAAAAGAAAAAAAAATGTTACTCCAAAGGAATACGTGACAAATTCTTTCCTAATAAAAGCAGCCATCAAAGCTATCAGAGGCTGAAGTGCAGATAATAGGCCACTGTAAATCAGCATGTTTTGCCAGATGTATGACCTGATTTTCTCGAGTAACACATCTTGTCTCTTACAAGTGTCTGTAAGCCGCAGTTTGGGTATTAAAACATTGTTATGTCTACTGGGCAAGCAAAAGAGCCGAACTTCAGCCGGATTGTAAAAGATCTAGGCTCCCCAGGACTAACGTTCAACTTGAGAGGTATCAGAGGTCTCCAATGGCAACATGTGTTTCTGGAAATAGTCAACAACACTTAGAGCGCCAAAAGGCTGGTAATATTAATGTTACATGCCTGAGGCAATGATCTGAGCAAGCAAAAAAGTGAAGAGCTTTGTAGAGTGATATCAACAGACATAGAGCATTTTTCCTATTTATTACAGGATATGGTGTTGGTGTGGTCGGAGATAGTACCACAAGCGGTCTGGCATGGAGCTAAGGACGCAAAAGCCATTGAGAAATCAAAAAGAAGGATCAACGTGAGGATGGGAAAATTTGTGAAAGGAAAATATGGCATTGTTTTTCGACACCACAAGCCAAAAGGAGATAACGGAGCTCTACTGAGACCGGACGGCATTCACCTCTCGGACATCGGGCTCGATAAATTTTGTTTGGCTTGCAGGATGGACTTGAAAATGCCCTAATGATGATGTGTGCGGGTCAGAGTCCTGTGTAGGTCATACACATGATCCTCTGTGGCGGTAGTGTAGAAGGGGGCAAAGGTTTGTAACCGCTCATCGGCTTGCTCACTTGGTGGTCACGAACAGGGCCTTCAGCGATGAGTCTGTTGCAAACTGTAATTGCCTCTCTTTGCTTATCAAATTAATAAACTGTGACCAACCTGTTCAACCCATCCAGGCCTGTCTGTGTTTTCATTATGGGATTGGTGGGATGGGGAAGGCACTGGTTGCAACACATTGGTCTCTGCAGTCTGGCAGGCACGGTACTAATTAAGGAATGTGCCTCTGACTGCGGAGCCCCTATGGAAAAGCCAGAAATAAACTCTGTGCAATGCCCAATTTCCCCTCCCACTACTCCCCAGGAGATGCCATAAATGGGACGCCCAGCCGACCAACGGGAAGAAAGAGGAATGGGTGTCCGGCCACATCCTCAGGGGTTAAATTCATGTGCCCGTGGTCAGTGCCTTCCTCTTTCTCTCCGGCTGACCCTTGGAAGCTGTTGACCTTCCCTCCCTTATATACTCATGAATGTTCTGCGCTACTATTGTTAAAAGTTCAAAAAAAAATTATTCTTGTTGTTATTAGGTCACAGCGGTAGTGTAGAGGTGGGCAAAGGTTCGTAACCGCTCATTGGCTTGCTCGCCTGGCAGTCACAGACGGGGCCTTCAGTGATGAGTCCGTTGCAAATTGTAATTGCCTCTCTCTGCTTATCAAAATAATAAACTGTGTCTGACCTGTTCAACCCATCCAGGCCTGTTGGTGTTTTCATTACGGGATTGGTGGGACGGGGAAAGGCACTGGTTACACACACACGGGTCTCTGCAGTCTGGCTCATCTTTGTTGACAATTTCAAAATACCTGAAGATGCCTCATTCATCTGTACAAACAATTATACAGGCAACAAGCAACAAAAACGGCACTGTCTGAACAAAGCCGAGGCTGCTCCAATCCTGGAGCCAGGTGTCATTCAACAGTCATTAGGCTATCAGCCACACATAGTGAAACCGGGTGCTCTTCAAGAGAAAAAACAGACGATTCCACTGGTATATGCAAGAAAAAAGGAAGGCACTCACCGGTCTAAAATTCCAAACTTTATTTCATCTTCATATCAACTTCATGGCCGGGGGAGTAAGGAAAGGAGCTCTTGTAAGCAGGAGCAAACAATGGCCGTTTCGCGATGTGGTAGCGCTTCTACGGGTTATGCTGACCCGTAGAAGCGCTACCACAGCGCGAAACGGCCGTCGTTTGCTCCTGCTCACAAGAGCTCCTTTCCTCAATCCCCCGGCCATGAAGTTGTCATGAAGATTAAATAAAATTGGAAATTTTAGACAGGTGAGTGCCTTCCTTTTTTCTTGCATATACCAAACAATTATACACAATAACAAACAAAATGGGAAAGTCCAGCCATCATACTGCTCAGGAAAGAGACGGGTTCTGTATCCCATACTGTACATGAATGTGCTTTGATTCAACTTTTGCATATCAACCCAAGGACAAAAGCAAAAGACCTTGTGATGATGATGGCAGAAGCAAGTAAGATTGTGTCAATATCCACAGTAAAACGAGTACTGTATGAACATGGGCTGAAAGACCACTCTGCCAGGAAGAAGCCATTACTCCAAAAGAAACATAAAAAAGCCAGATTAATGTTTGAAAATGCACACAGGAACAAATATCCTAATTTTAGAGACATGTCCTCTGGTCTGATGAAACTAAAATTGAACTTTTTGTGCATAATGACCATTGTTACGTTTGGAGGAAAAAGGGGTACGCTTGGAAGCCTAAGAACAACATCCCAATTGTGAAACACAGGAGTGGTAACATCATGTTGTGGGGTTGTTTTCTGCAGGAGGGACTGGTGCATTTCACAAAATAGATGGCATAATTTCTTTTGCTGAGCTGTTAGCCTATCATGTGAGCCTTCTGTGGCTGGTCCAATCATCTTCATTGTGTAAAGTATGGAAATATTTTAGTAATTCGTGAAAATTTAATTCACGTGTGAATCTCTTCAAATTCAACTTGAATCCGATTTGCACTGAATTGATTTCCTCATTTCTGTTATTTAGAAATAAGTGCTGAGTGTGTAGACACGACCACACACCAGCCCAGGATCGATTATTGTTTTCAGTGGAGGTATACCAATGAAAAGCCAGCGGCAGTATATGAGCTCCATCTAAGGTAACAGTAGGCTCGTACAGCGGGTTTCCGACCCGGTTAACCCGTCTGTCCCACGCTGCTGCTTCTATCCTTTGCTACACCCGCCACCGGCCGGGGCGGTGTCACAGCGTTACATTTCGTTTCCACAGGTTTTTTTTTCTTCTTTTTTTCTTCGTTGTTCTGCTCGCTGTGTTCCACGGTGCATGAGAGATCTCTCACTTTTGAATAATATAGACTCATAGTCTCTTGTGTTTTTTTCATTCTGACTGGGCATCCGCAGTCTGGCCTACCAAGACTATTGACTATATATAATATGGCCATTTGAACCTCAGCATATGCGTAGTCTCTACAACAGTGCATAAGTTTGTTTCTTGTTGAGGTTCCATCGCGTAGAGCTATAGTGTATTGTGTTTATACTCATTGTATGTAAATAGGGAAGGTGCAATATTTATATGTGGAAGGTATTTGTATATCGTCCAGTAAAAGCTTTTGGGTTTTCTATATGGTTTTCTGCGCGGATTTATTTATTTATATTTTACTCATAGGTTTATTATGACAACGTAGTGGTTGTTGTCCTTATCCGCAGCATTTTTCCATAGCTGGTTACTGAGCGCCACTGTATATATATATTTTTATACATACGAGTGTGTAGACGTACAATGAAGAAAAATTAAAGATATCACCTCAAAAACATCTAACTGCAGCAAAATAAAAATGCCTGAGATATGATGATTAAAAAAATTCCATGAGTTATGAGCAAAGAAGATAAGAATCTCATGTTTGGTTTCTGTATTCATCATACCGAATACAATATTTCCACTCATAAAGTGTCCAAGCAGCGGAATATAAAAATATTTTTGTAATATTAATCCTTGTGCTGTAGCTGAAAGCATATTTCATATTTCAAATAAAAATTATTTCAATTTTTTTCCACTAACATAGCACTTTATTAAATTAATATATTTCAAGTTCTACAGATAAAATGTATCAAAAATGTAGCTTCACTAATGAAAACATTTGCATAATCACTGAACCCCAAAGACCTGACAAATATCTTTATAATACTAAAGTATTTGGAAAAAATGATATTTGGGATATATTAACCCCCTCACGACATCCATCGTACATGTACAAAGCTGAGAAAGGTGCATTCCTGTAAACTGCCGTACATATACCGTGTGACGATTCCATAGGTTAACCCACAGCGCCGCCACAATCATCTGCGGGTGTCAGCACTATACGATAGCTAACACCCTGCAATAACACCAACCATCAGTGCAAGCACCGATCACGGTCTTTTAGCTCCTTTGTTACTGCTGTCAATAGTGACATTGATCACATACGGGGTATTGGCGTACTCAAGAGAAATCGTGTAACAAATTGTACCATATGTTTTCTCCTATTATCCCTCTTGAAAATTGAGGCCAAAGCAACATTTTAGTGGAAAAAATGGTAAGTTTCCAATGTTACACACAATTCTGTGAATCACATGAGTGCTAAAAAAAAGCTGGCTAAACCCCTAGATGAATTCCCCAATAGCTGTAGTTTCCAAAATGGGGTCACTGTGGGTTTCCTTTGTTTTGACAAGTCAGGTGCTCTTTAAATGTGGTGTAGACATTAGAGAAATTCATTCATTTTCCACACTGCTGATGAGTAGATAATATGGTTCAAAGAAAGGAGAAGTATTTAATGTGTTTTTTAAATTTAGATTAAAAACCATATTAAATACAGTTACTGTATTTGTACTTTTTTATCTACTCATTAGCAGTGCAAAAAATCCATGAATGTCTCCTATATCTACAGTACCGATTTGATGACCCTTGGATTTGCAGCAGATGGATATCATGCTCTTTTTTTGTTGTGTGATCACAACTTTATCAAGTTAGTTTAACCTATTTTAATATTTTCAGCGTTTTAAGACCTTATTGCGCTTTTATGCTCCTCAGCTTCTATATAATATCAAATGTGACGCGGCATCCTCAACCTATTGAACTTAAAACTGTGTTCCAGAATTAATTTGGCACTCTTTCACTTTGAGACCTGCTGTGCATCCAAACAGGAGTTTTCAACCACATATAGGGAATTTATGCACTCAGGAGAAATTGCACAACAAATTGTATTTTTTTCATTTTCACGGCTCAACGTTAAAAAATTATGTGAAGCACATGTGGGTTCAAGGTGCTCACCACACTTCTAGGTAAGTTCCTTGAGGGGTGTAGTTTCCAAAATGGGTTCACTTGTGGGGGTTTCCACTGTTTAGGCAAATCTGGGACTCTGCAAATGCAACATGGTGTCCACCATCCAATTTTGCATTTCAAAAGTACAATGATGCTCCTCTTCCGAGCCCTGATATGCACCCAAACAATAGTTGTCATCCACATATGGGGCATCAGTGTACTTAGGAGAAACTGCACAATACATTTTATGGTCCATTCTTCCCTGCTGATTTTTTCAAAATTAAATTGGAGCTAAAGTAACATTTTTGTGAGAAAAATTAAAATGTTAATTAATTTTTTCCTTCCACGTTGCTTTTATCCCCGTCAAGCATCTAAAGCGTTAATAAACACCTTGAATGTTGTCCTGAGTGCTTTCAGAGGTGCTGTTTTTAAAATGGCGTCACTTTTGGGTATTTTCTGTCACATAGGCCACTCAAAGTCACTTAAAATGAGATGTGGTCCCTAAAAAAAGTTTTTTAACCCCTTACTGACATCGGACGGTATAGTACGTCCAATGTCAGCTCCCCTGCTTTGATGCAGGGCTCCGTGGTGAGCCCGCATCAAAGCTGGGACATGTCAGCTGTTTTGAACAGCTGACATGTGCCCGCAATAGCGGCGGGTGAAATCGTGATTCACCCGCCGCTATTAACTAGTTAGATGCCGCTGTCAAACGCAGACAGCGGCATTTAACTACCGCATCCGGCCGGGCGGCCGGAACTGACGTCATCGCCGACCCCCGTTACATGATCGGGGGTCGGCGATGCTTCTCCATTGTAACCATAGAGGTCCTTGAGACCTCTATGGTTACTGATCGCCGGTAGCTGTGAGCGCCACACTGTGGTCGGCGCTTACAACACACCTGATTTTCTACTACATAGCAGCGAACAGCAGATCGCTGCTATGTAGCAGAGGCGATCGTGCTGTGCCTGCTTCTAGCCTCCCATGGAGGCTATTGAAGCACGGCAAAAGTTTAAAAAAAAGTTTAAAAAAATGTGAAAAAAATAGAGAAATATATAAAAGTTTAAATCACCCCCCTTTCGCCTCAATCAAAATAAATCAATAAAAAAAAATCAAATCTACACATATTTGTTATCGCCACGTTCAGAATCGCCCAATCTATCAATAAAAAAAAGCATTAAAGTGATCGCTAAATAGCATAACGAGAAAAAAATCAAAATGCCAGAATTACGTTTTTTTGGTCGCCGCGACATTGCATTAGAATGCAATAACGGGCGATCAAAAGCACGTATCTGCACCGAATTGGAATCATTAAAAACGCCAGCTCGGCACGCAAAAAATAAGCCCTCAACCGACCCCAGATCAGAAAAAATGGAGACGCTACGAGTATCGGAAAATGGCGCAATTTATTTTTTTTTTAGCAAAGTTTGGATTTTTTTTTCACCACTTAGGTAAAATATAACCTAGTCATGTTAGGTGTCTATGAACTCGTAATGACCTTTAGAATCATAACGGCAGGTTAGTTTTAGCATTTTGTGAACCTAGCAAAAAAGCCAAGCAAAAAACAAGTGTGGGATTGCACTTTTTTTGCAATTTCACCGCACTTGGAATTTTTTTTCCCATTTTCTAGTACACAACATGGTAAAATCAATGATGTCGTTCAAAAGTACAACTCGTCCCGCAAAAAATAAGCCCTCACATGGCCAAATTGACGGAAAAATAAAAAAGTCATGGCTCTGGGAAAGAGGGGAGTGAAAAACGAACACGGAAAAACGAAAAATCCCACGGTCATGAAAGGGTTAAATTTTGATGGAAAAATGAGAAATTGCTGATAGCATTTTAACCCTTCTAACTCACTTTCAAAAAAGTTGTTTCAATGATGGAAAGTAGACAATTGGCAAATGTTATTTCTTAACTATTTTGTTTGATAGAACTATCTGGTTTAATGACATAAAAATTAAAAGTTTAAAAATTGCAAAATTTTCAAAATTTTCATCCAAATTCTGATATTTTCACAAATAAATGCAAAGAATATTGACCTAAGTTTACCACTAAGCCGAAGTACATTATGTCACAAAAAAACAAACAATCTTAGGCCTGTTTCACACATCAGTGTCTCCGGTACATGTACTGACAGTTTTCTCACATACCGGAGACACTGACACACGTAGACCCATTCAAATGAATGGGTCTATGCACATGTCTCTGTGTTTTCACGGACCGTGTGTCCGTGTTGAAAACACGGAGACATGTCTGCTTTTCTCCGGCAGCACGGTCCGCAAAGCGTCCCGCACACGTGCACACGGAGAACAGTGTGCACTCTCCTCCGTGTGCACATACCGCGGTATGAGATAGTGCTACAGTAAGCGCTGTCCCCTGCGTTCGCTGGAGAGAAGGAATGAAAAATCAAGGGTTTTTTTTATATTTTTTTTGTTAAAAATAAAGTTTGGGGTCACCTCCCGCCTCCTATCCCCTGTGCGCCCGTCTGCTTGCTGAGAAATACTCACCCAGCTCCTGCGATGTCTGCTCTCAGCGTCGGCAGCCTGTCTTGTGTGAGAGGTCACGTAGTACCGCTCATTACAGTGATGAATATGCGCATATTCATCACTGTAATGAGTGGTACCACGTGACCGCTCACACAGGACAGGCTGCCGGCGATGAGAGCAGACATCGCAGGAGCTGTGTGAGTATTTCTCGGCAAGCAGGCGGGCGCATGGGGGATGGGAGGTGGGAGGTACCCCAAACTTTATTTTTAACAAAAAATAATCTTTAAAAAATCTTGATTTTTCATTCTTTCTCTCCAGCGAATGCTGCTGGGGAGAAGGAATGAATGCCGGCTTCAGCACCAAAAGCAGGGGACAGCGCTTAACTGTAGCGCTGTCTCCTGCACGGTCCGTGTGGTCCTCAGTCGGCACACGGGTGGCACACGGCTGCCGCACGTGTGCCACACTGATGTGCCACGTGAACACACGGACACACGGACATGGATAACTCCAGTACCGATTTCTCCCGTACCGGAATTATCTGGACGTGTGAAATCGGCCTTAGAATCATTTGGATATTTTAAAGCATTTCAGAGTTATTACCACATAAAGTGACCCTGGTCAGAAGTGAAAATATTCGCCTGGTCAAGAAGGGGAAATCAGCCTTCAGGGAGTAGGGGTTAAAGTAAACATGCACAGTTAAAAAAACTATATTCAGCTGCAGACATGGTGTTAATAATGCAGGTTAATAGCATTCTAAAGCCATGTAGTCAAGGCACTGGAAGCCCAGTTGCTGGGTCATCAGTGCAGCAGTACAAAGCCGGCTGACAGACAGTGCTGTAGCGTGGTTTGAGCATCCACTCACTATATACTGAGTGGTGACTGAATTTGCATCTGATGCACCTCTGACTGAAAGCCAGAGGCTGCTGGGAGGATTAAAGTTAATTTCCTCCCTGCAGCCAGGCTTTCATTGCAACAGCTGCATAACTTTAGAGCTCTATTAAAACTCCATATTAATTGCAAATCTGCAGGTTAAGTTTTTTTTATATAACAGGTTACATTTTAGCATTTTGACAAAAAAAGCTTCAACTTTTTGTCAAGAATAGTCCAGTACAGCGAAACAGTTGAACTCTAATGTCATATGCTTGTAATTCAATATGACTGTGAATAATTTGTATGAAAATTATAAAAAGAACTAAATTTCAAAGCTATATGTTCAACTAAATGTTGTGTGCACTATTTACAGTTAGGTCCATATATATTTGGACAGAGACAACATTTTTCTAATTTTGGATATAGACATTACCACAATGAGTTTTAAACAAAACAATTCAGATGCAGTTGAAGTTCAGACTTTCAGCTTTCATTTGAGGGTATCCACATTAAAATTGGATGAAGGGTTTAGGACTTTCAGCTCCTTAACATGTGCCACCCTGTTTTGAAAGGGACCAAAATGAATTGGACAGATTCAATAATTTTAAATTAAATATTAATTTTTAGTACTTCGTTGAAAACCCTTTGTTGGCAATGACTGCCTCAAGTCTTGGACTCATGGACATCACCAGACGCTGTGTTTCCTCCTTTTTGATGCTCTGCCAGGCCTTCACTGCAGTGGTTTTCAGTTGCTGTTTGTTTGTGGGCCTTTCTGTCTGAAGTTTAGTCTTTAACAAGTGAAATGCATGCTCAATTGGGTTGAGATCAGGTGACTGACTTGGCCATTCAAGAATATTCCACTTATTTGCTTTAATAAACTCCTGGTTTACTTTGGCTTTATGTTTTGGGTCATTGTCCATCTGTAGTATGAAACGACGACCAATCAGTTTTGCTGCATTTGGCTGGATCTGAGCACACAGTATGGCTCTGAATACCTCAGAATTCATTCGGTTGCTTCTGTCCTGTGTCACATCATCAATAAACACTAGTGACCCAGTGCCACTGGCAACCATGAATGCCCAAGCCATCACACTGCGTCCGCCGTGTTTTACAGATGATGTGGTTTGCTTTGGATCTTGAGCTGTACCAAGCCTTCACCATACTTTTCTCTTTCCATCATTCTGGTAGAGGTTGATCTTGGTTTCATCTGTCCAGAGAATGTTCTTCCAGAACTGTGCTGGTTTTTTAGATGTTTTTTAGCAAAGTCCAGTCTAGCCTTTGAATTCTTGATGCTTATGAGTGGCTGCATCGTGCAGTGAACCCTCTGTATTTACTTTCATGCAGTCTTCTCTTTATGGTAGATTTGGATATTGATATGCCTACCTCCTGGAGAGTGTTGTTCACTTGGTTGGCAGTTGTGAAGGGGTTTCTCTTCACTATGGAGATTATTCTGCGATCATCTACCACTGTTGTCTTCCGTGGGTGCCCAGGTCTTTTTGCATTGATGAGTTCACCAGTGCTTTCTTTCTTTCTCATGATGTACCAAACTGTATATTTTGCCACTCTTAATATTGTAGCAATTTCTCAGATGGGTTTTTTCTGTTTTTGCAGCTTAAGGATGGCTTGTTTCACCTTCATGGAGAGCTCCTCTGACCGCATGTTTACTTCACAGCAAAACCTTCCAAATGCAAGCACCACACCTCAAATCAACTCCAGGCCTTTTATCTGCTTAATTGAGAACAACATAACAAAGGGATTGCCCACACCTGTCCATGAAATAGCCTTGGAGTCAATTGTCCAATTACTTTTGGTCCCTTTAAAAACAGGGTGGCGCATGTTAAGGAGCTGAAACTCCTAAACCCTTCATCCAATTTTAATGTGGATACCCTCATATAAAAGCTGAAAGTCTGAACTTCAACTGCATCTGAATTGTTTTGCTTAAAATTCATTGTGGTAATATCTATAACCAAAATTAGAAAAATGTTGTCTATGTCCAAATATATATGGACCTAACTGTATCTCTTTATGTTTTCAATATATACTCACTGCTTTCCTTGTCCCTATATCCAGGGCCGTATTTGCCACTAGGCACTTGAGGGCACGTACAGATAAATATGACACATAAACATGGTAGTCAGAAGAATCTTAAAGCATCATAAATATGCTTAATATATACATATATATATATATACATATATATATACCATGTAATCTACAAAGGGATTTGTAGAGCCTATCACCAATTACTTGAGGGCACGTGCCTAGGGTGCCAGGATTCGGGGGGTGGCACCTGATCAAGGTTTTTTTTTTTAGTCCAGGGTCCATCCAGAGCAGAGAACTCACACACCGCTCCAGGGCGCTATCCCCAAAACAACATGCAGTAATCCTCTGCTGTAGGCGCAGTGGCAAGCCCAGTTTGCAATTGGCAGCACCACGCTGGTAAATATGCCGGCGTTCCTTCAAGAAGTGGGAAGGGGACACCATGCAGGGGCCCCGGCCATTGAGCTACAGAAAGTAAGTTATCAGTACATGAGTAAGATTGTAACAAGTAAGTTGTCATTGGAAAGGGAGGGGGTGTTTCCGTAAAGATTTATTGAAAAGTAGGTAGGTTAGTAAAAACACAATGTATACTTTTAATATCATTTTATTTATCAGTATCAGTATTCTAATTATTACTGTGCTATTTATTTATTTATTATATACCGTATATACTCTTGTATAAGCCGAGTTTTTCAGCACATTTTTTTGTGCTGAAAATGCCTTACTCAAGTCATTGTCACAGAAGACAGCCGGGGAGGGGGAGTGGCGGAGCAGCGGGTGACAGGAGGCAGAAGCCAGCTGCTGTGGCTAAAGCCTGTGCTTGCTGCTAGAAATAAATTAATATTCACTGGACTTGCAGTGAACATTTATTTCTCTTTTAGCACACGCACAGTGTCAGCAGCAGTCGCTGGCTTCAAAGCAGCTGCCAGGTGATCACTGGTGACCGCTCATTAAGGTAATGAATATTCACCTCTCTCCACTCCTATAGACATGGAGAGAGGTGAATATTCATTACCTTAATGAGCGGGGGCAGGTGATTACTCGGCCGCAGGAGCTGCTGGCACCGGAACGACATGCTGTAAAAGCACGCAGGGAAAGTAAGTTACATATTTGTTTTTTTATGCTTTTCTCATGGGGGCCATATATACAAGGATGGGGATGAGGAACCTTGCAGACAAGGATGGGAATTAGGAGCCATGCATACAAGGATGGGAATAAGGAGTCATGAATACAAGGATGGCAATAAGGAGCCATGCAGACAAGGATGGGAATAAGAAGCCATGCATACAAGGATGGGGATATGGAGCCATGCAGACAAGGATGAGAATAAGAAGCCATGCAGGCAAAAATTGGAATAAGGAGCCATGCATACAAGGATGGGGATAAGGGGACAATACATACGTGGTTATACTCGAGTCAATATTGTTTCCCAGTTTTTCAAGGCAAAATTAGGTGCCTCGGCTTATACTCGGGTCGGCTTACAAATGAGTACATACGGTAATTCCCAAATGCAATGTGAATCTAGACCAACATTTTCCTTCTAATTCAAAATTGTATTGATTTTATAATGAAGAAGTTAAACAGTTGACAGATAGGCAAAATCAGACAGTAGACAATCATAAAAAACAGAGTGATCAATATAAGAGTACATGAATCCTATGTCTAGAAGGCTCAACCACTATAAACATATCGCAGAACTAGAATGACATACATAGTGGGGGAAATAAGTATTTGATCCCTTGCTGATTTTGTAGTTTGCCCACTGACAAAGACATGAAGAGTCTATAATTTTAAGGGTAGGTTAATTTTAACATTGAGAGATAGAATATCAAAAATAAAATCCAGAAAATCACATTGTATAAATTATATAAATTTATTTGCATTTTGCAGTGAGAAATAAGCATTTCATCCCCTACCAACTAACCATTAAGACTTTTGGCTCCTACTGACCAGTTAGACGCTCCTAGTCAACTCGTTACCTGCATTAAAGACAGATGTCTTACATAGTCACCTTTAAAAAAGATTCTTGTCCACAGACTCAATTAACCCCTTCGCGCCATGCGCCGTACTAGTACTGCGCTGCCGGCACTGCATTAGTGCCAGCAGCAGTACTAGTACGGCGCACCGATCACCGCGGTCTCGCGCTGAGCGCCGCGGTGATCGGGTGCGGGTGTCAGCTGTATATGACAGCTGACACCCCGCAGCAATGCCCACGATCGGCGCTATCGCCGATCGCGGGCATTTAACCCCTCTGATGCCGCTGTCAGTAGTGACAGCGGCATAGAGGGGGATCGCGCAGGGACTGGGGCTCCCTGCGCTCTCCCACCGGAGCAACGCAATGAGATCGCGTTGCTCCGGTGACCCGGAAGGAGTCCCCGGATCCAAGATGGCCGCCGGACTCCTTCCGGGTCATGAGGTGACCTGGCTAGCCGACGCCTGCTGAGAGCAGGCGCTGGAGAGCCAGCTAAGCTGCCTGTCAGATCGTTGATCTGACAGTGTGCTATGCACAGTGTCAGATCAACGATCTGATCTAATACAGAGATGTCCCACCCTGGGACAATGTTAGAAAGTTAAAAAAAAAAAAAATAGAATGTGTAAAAAAAAAATAAAAAAAAATCCCCAAATAAAAAAAAAAAAACATTTCCCAATAAATCCATTTATTTATGTAAAAAAAAAAAAAAAACAATAAATGTACACATATTTGGTATCGCCACGTCCGTAACGACCCGCTCTATAAAACTATCCCACTAGTTAACCCCTTCAGTGAACACCGCAAAAAAAAAAAAAAAAAACAAGGCAAAAAACAACGCTTTATTATCATACAGGCGAACAAAAAGTGGAATAACACGCGATCAAAATGACGGATATAAATAACCATGGTACCGCTGAAAACGTCATCTTGTCCCGCAAAAAAAAAGCCGCCATACAGCATCATCAGCAGAAAAATAAAAAAGTTATAGCTCTCAGAATAATGCGATGCAAAAACAATTATTTTTTTATATAAAATAGTTTTTATTGTGTAAAAGCACCAAAACATAAAAAAAATTACATAAATGAGGTATCGCTGTAATCGTACTGACCCGAAGAATAAAACTGCTTTATCCATTTTACCACACGTGGAACGGTATAAACGCCCCCCCCCCCTTAAAGAAATTCAGGAATTGCTGGTTTTTGTTCATTCCGCCTCCCAAAAATCGGAATAAAAAGCGATCAAAAAATGTCATCTGCCCGACAATGTTACCAATACAAACGTCAACTCGTCCCGCAAAAAACAAGACCTCATATGACTCTGTGGGCCAAAATATGGATAAATTATAGCTCTCAAAATGTGGTGATGCAAAAACTATTTTTTGCAATAAAAAGCGTCTTTTAGTGTGTGACAGCTGCCAATCATAAAAATCCGCCAAAAAAACGCTATAAAAGTAAATCAAACCCCCCTTCATCACCCCCTTAGTTAGGGAAAAATAATAAAATGTAAAAAAATGTATTTATTTCCATTTTCCCATTAGTGCTAGGGTTAGGGCTAGGGTTAGGGCTAGGGTTAGGGCTAGGGCTAGGGTTAGGGCTAGGGTTAGGGTTAGGGTTGGGGTTAGGGTTTCAGTTATAATTGGGGGTTTCCACTGTTTCGGCACATCAGGGGCTCTCCAAACGCGACATGGCGTCCGATCTCAATTCCAGCCAATTCTGCTTTGAAAAAGTAAAACAGGGCTCCTTCCCTTCCGAGTTCTCCTGTGTGCCCAAACAGTGGTTCCCCCCAACATATGGGGTATCAGCGTTCTCAGGACAAGTTGGACAACAACTTTTGGGGTCCAATTTGTCCTGTTACCCTTGGGAAAATAAAAACATAGGGGATAAAATATAATTTTCGTGGAAAAAAAAATATTTTTTATTTTCACGGCTCTGCGTTATAAACTGTAGTGAAACACTTGTTGGTTCAAAGCTCTCACAGCACATCTAGATAAGTTCCTTGGGGGGTCTAGTTTCCAATATGGGGTCACTTGTGGGGGGTTTCTACTGTTTAGGTACATCAGGGGCTCTGCAAATGCAACATGACGCCTGCAGACCAATCCATCTAAGTCTGCATTTCAAATGGCGCTCCTTCCCTCCCGAGCTCTGCCGTGCACCCAAACAGTGGTTCCCCCCAACATATGGGGTATCAGCGTTCTCAGGACAAGTTGGACGACAACTTTTGGGGTCCAATTTGTCCTGTTACCCTTGGGAAAATAAAAACATAGGGGATAAAATATCATTTTCGTGGAAAAAAAAATATTTTTTATTTTCACGGCTCTGCGTTATAAACTGTAGTGAAACACTTGTTGGTTCAAAGCTCTCACAACACATCTAGATAAGTTCCTTGGGGGGTCTAGTTTCCAATATGGGGTCACTTGTGGTGGGTTTCTACTGTTTAGGTACATCAGGGGCTCTGCAAATGCAACATGACACCTGCAGTCCATTCCATCTAAGTCTGCATTTCAAACGGTGCTCCTTCCCTTCCGAGCTCTGCCATGCACTCAAACGGTGGTTCCCCCCACATGTGGGGTATCAGCGTACTCAGGACAAATTGGACAATAACATTTGTGGTCCAATTTCTCCTGTTACCCTTGGGAAAAAAAAATTGCGGGCTAAAACATCATTTTGTGGAAAGAAAAAATGATTTTTTAATTTTCACAATGCAACATTCTAAACTTTAGTGAAACAATTGGGGGTTAAAAGTGCTCACCACACATCTAGATAAGTTCCTTAGGGGGTCTTCTTTCCAAAATGGGGTCACTTGTGGGGGGTTTCCACTGTTAAGGCACGTCAGGGGCTCTCCAAATGCGACATGGCGTCCGATCTCAATTCCAGCCAATTTTGCATTGAAAGTCAAATGGCACTCCTTCCCTTCCGAGCTCTGCCATGCGCTCAAACAGTGGTTTATCCCCATATATGAAGTATCGACGTACTCAGGACAAATTGCACAACAACTTTTGGGGTCCAATTCATCCTTTTACCCTTGGGAAAATAAAAAATTTGGGGCAAAAATATCATTTTTTGTGAAAATTAATAAAAAATTTTTTTTTACGGTTCTACATTATAAACTTCTGTGAAGCACTTGGAGGTTCAAAGTGCTCACCACACATCTAGATTAGTTCCTTAGGGGGTCTACTTTCCAAAATGGTGTCACTTGTGGGGGTTTCCACTGTTTAGGCACATCAGGGGCTCTCCAATCGTGACATGGGCTCCGATCTCAATTCCAGCAAATCTTGCATTGAAAAGTCAAATGGCGCTCCTTCCCTTCCGAGCTCTGCCATGTGCCCAAACAGTGGTTTACCCCCACATATGGGGTATCGGCGTACTCAGGACAAATTGTACAACGACTTTTGTGGTCCAATTTCTCCTGTTACCCTTGGTAAAATGAAACAAATTGGACCTGAAGTAAAAATTTTGTGAAAAAAGTTAAATGTTCAATTTTTTTAAACATTCAAAAAATTCCTGTGAAGCACCTGAAGGGTTAATAAACTTTTTGAATGTGGTTTTGAGTACCTTGAGGGGTGCAGTTTTTATAATGGTGTCACTTTTGGGCATTTTCTGACATATAGACCCCTCAAAGTCACTTCAAGTGTGAGGTGGTCCGTAAAAAAATGGTTTTGCAAATTTTGTTGCAAAAATGAGAAATCGCTGGTCAACTTTTAACCCTTATAACGTCCTAACAAAAAAAAATTATGTTTCCAAAATTGTGCTGATGTAAAGCAGACATGTGGGAAATGTTGTTTATTAACTATATTATGTGATATAACTCTCTAATTTAAGGGCATAAGAACTAAGAGTTTGAAAATTGCTAAATTTTCATAATTTCCGACAAATTTTTGTTTTTTTCACAAATAAATGCAAGTCATATCGAAGAAGTTTTACCACTATCATGAAGTACAATATGTCACGAGAAAACAGTGTCAGAATCACCAGGATCCGTTGAAGCATTTCAGAGTTATGACCTCATAAAGTGACAGTGGTCAGAATTGTAAAAATTGGCCCTGTCACTTAGGTGAAAACAGGCTTTGGGGTGAAGGGGTTAATCAGTCAGACTCTAACTTCTACAACATGGGCCTTTTGAAGGATGTCAGGGACAGGAATATAGACCTGCACAAAGCTGTAATGGGCTACAAAACCATATGTAAGATGCTTGGGCGAGAAGGAGACAACTGTTGGTGCAATGTCTAGACCAATAACGGTATGCACACCCATAGATAGTACAAAAAAATCAAAATAATTTATTCACACCTCAGAAAAAGACAAACACAGAATAAAACCATTTAAAAAAGGCCTAGGACCAGTGGCCCTCACCCCTATATAGATCATAGATGATATAACATAACCAAGGCATAAAGTGCAAATACCAATCAATATAGATATAAATAATGTGCTTGGTTATGTTAGTACAAATACGCAATGTCTCTTGTACATAGGTCTAGAACATCAAATAGCAAACAAATAAACTGTAACAAACAAAATATTGCAAATACGAAGAAAAAGGAACTAAATAATGGCACACAAAGCACTGTAGTTATATATAAACATTGTGGTGGCTGCATAAGTTAGACATGGTAAGTTACAGTGTTATATAAGTATGCTCAGTACCTAAACGATGCATGGAGTGCATTGGAAGTGGCTATAGCCGGAAGTGTTTGCCGTTGTCATAGTGCGCATGCACATGCGCAACGGCAACACTAGGGGGAGCAAACCGCGCACGCGCTGCTAGAACCTCTGGTTAAATGGTTTTATTCTGTGTTTGTCTTTTTCTAAGGTGTGATTACAGTATTTTGATTTTTTGTACTATCTATGGGTGTGCATATCGTTATTGGTCTAGTCTTTTCTCTCCTGTGTTTTGCCTAATTTGTTTCACAGACTAGGTTTTGCACCCTGTTTTATTATTGACACAGGGTTGCACCCCTTATATGCATATTTATAACTGTTGGTGCAATAGTAAGAAAATGGAAGAAATGCAAAATGTCAATCGACATCGTTCTGGGGCACCATGCAAAATCTCACCTCGTGGGGTATCCTTGATCATGAGGAAGGTGAGAGATCACTAGTGATGAGCGAATATACTCGTTACTCGAGATTTCTCGAGCATGCTTGGGTGTCCTCTGAGTATTTTTTAGTGCTTGGAGATTTAGTTTTCATCGCTGCAGCTGAATGATTTACATCTGTTAGCCAGCATAAGTACATGTGGGGGTTGCCTGGTTGCTGGTTGTAATTAAGCTGGGTAAGAGATGTAAATCATTCAGCTGAGGAGAGGAAAACTAAATATCCGAGCACTAAAAAAATACTTGGAGGTCACCCGAGCGTGCTGCTCGGGAAATTTTGAGTAACGAGTATATTCGCTCATCACTAGAGATAAGCCTAAAACTACATGGGGGAACCTTGTTAATGATATCAAAGCAGCTGGGACCACAGTCACCAAGAAAACTATTGGAAACACATTATACCGTAAAGGTTAAAAATCATGCAGTGCCCGCAAGGTCCCTTTGCTCAAGAAGGCACATGTGCATGCCTGTCTGACGTTTGCAAATTAACACCTGGATGATTCTGTGAGTGATTGGGAGAAGGTGCTGTGGTCAGATGAGACAAAAATTGAGCTCTTTGGCATTAATTCAACTAGCAGTGTTTGGACGAAAAGAAATGCTGCCTTTGACCCAAAGAACACCGTCCCCACTGTCAAACATAGAAGTGAAAACATTATGTTTTGGGGGTGTTTCTCTGCTAAGGGCACAGGACTACTTCACCGCATCAATGGGAGAATTGACGGAGCCTTGTATCATAAAATCCTGAGTGACAACCTTCATCCCTCTGCCAGGACATTAAAAATGGGTCGTGGCTGAGTCTTCCAGCAAGACAATGACCCAAAACATACAGCCAAGGCAACAAGGGAGTGGCTCAAAAAGAAGCACTGGCCAGTCTCCAGACCTTAATCCCATAGAAAACTTATGGAGGGAGTTGAAGCTCCGAGTTGCCAAGCGACAGCCTCAAAATCTTAATGATTTAGGGATGATCTGCCAAGAGGAGTGGACCAAAATTCCTCCTGACATGTATGCAAACCTCATCATCAACTACAAAAAACATCTGAGTGCTGTGCTTGCCAACAAGGGTTTTGCCACCAAGTATTAAGTCTTGTTTGCCAGAGGGATCAAATACTTATTTCTCACTGTAAAATGCAAATACAGCTCTGGCAAAAACTAAGAGCCCACCACATCAAAACCCTGTCATGGGCAGCCCAAACTCCAGACCTGAACCCCAATGAAAACCTTTGGAATGTAATCATGAGGATGATGGATAGTTACAAGCCATCAAACAAAGAGCTGCTTAAATTTTTGCGCCAGAAGCAGTGTGAAATACTGGTGGAAAGGATGCCAAGACGCATGAAAGCTGTGAATGAAAGTCATGGCAACTCCACAAAATATTGATTTCTGAACTATTCCTAAGTTAAAACATTACTATTGTTGTTTCTAAATGATTATGGACTTGTTTTCTTTGCATTATTTGAGGTCTGAAAGCACTGTTTTGATTTTTTTATTTCAACACGTTCTGAAAAAAAATACAAAATTTATTGCTTGGAAATTCGGAGACATGTTGTCAGAAGTTTATAGAATAAATGAACAATTTACATTGTACTCAAAAATATACCTATAAAGAGAAAAATCAGACAAACTTAACATTTTGCAGTGGTCTCTTAATTTTAGCCAGAGCTGTATATTTATATAATTTATACAATGTGATTTTCTGGATTTTATTTTTGATATTCTATCTCTCAATGTTACAATTAACCTACCTTTTGAATTATAGACTGTTCATGTCTTTGTCAGTGGCCAAACTTACAAAATTAGCAAGGGATCAAATACTTATTTTCCCCACTTTATCTAATTAAATCAATTGAGAGATAAAAGGAGGAAAAGGAACAAGAAAGGACCGATGGGGACCATGAGCATGGTTCATTCTATGAGCTAACTTACAGTACACTCGGGGTGTCAAGTTGATGACAGGTGGAGGATGTGTCGGCATTTCATATGCCTGAGAAAGTGCAAAGTAAGGACATGGTATAAATCCTCTCAAGTTATACAAACTTTTTAGGAAAAAATTATTTCTATACATGCATTCTTCTGTGAAAGTTAGTAAGAATATAAGAAAGTATTTAGTAGTGTGGTGTATAATACATTTTAAGTACTCTACAATGCCTTGTTAAGCCTTTTTTAATAAATAGGA